>NC_133015.1:13116666-14466250 GCF_048564905.1 Vicugna pacos | reverse complement strand
AGTATATAAAGTACCATATCTTCTTTTTATCTGTTAATCTTACATTTCTGTTTAAAAGCAGTTAATCTTTTCTCAGACTAATTCTCTCTTAGTATGAGTACTTATATTGTTCAGCAAAATAGTGCCATGCTGGTTATGCATTCTAGTACTAAAAGCCGAGAAAATAGCTCGATAACATACTCCTTGAATGTTCAAAAAACCTTTGCAAACTCTCTTAACGTTCTGAGTTGAGTAGTTATTTCCCACTGTTTGTACAAACAGGTGCACCCTTTGCCAGCCCTGGGCCCCTGTTCTATTTCCCTCAATTTACTGCAGCAAACTATTTATCCTGGAAGTAGGCAATAGGAGGAAGGTGCCCAAGAGCAGCCCTGTGAACCCAAATTTCATGACCTGCGTGTGAAATATCCTACCAAACCACTAGTCTACATTCATTCTACAGGAAGTCAAACCAGGCAGGGTGCACCTGGATACCGTGGCTTCTCCAGCTTGCTAAGTTGGATACTTCTGGTCAGGTATAGAAAAATATCACAAACATATGTCACAGGAACCAGTTTACATAAACCTGCCCACACTAAGGCTATTTCAGTGAAAATGGAGAAAGTCTAAGATCGTCAGTATTTCAATAAAATATACTTTACTATCTGATTACAAAATGACATAAAAATATGGCAAAAGTAGCAAGAAAACTAACAGAATTCTCATGTAGACATAAGTATCATAAGACTATGATGCTTCCCTCCTCAAAGAGTATGATATTTTTCCTGAAAATTTTCTTAAAAATGCCTTTGCTGTTGTATGTGTAAAAATTTTTTTTAAAGGAAAACATTACAATGTATCTGGAAATCTTTAATTTCCAGCTGTTCCACTGTCAGTGATGATGGGAGACAGGAACTTGGTTTAGCAGTTTGCCTGAAGCAAGCAGCAGAGCACCTGTTCTGTAGGGCAGATCGCTCAGGAAGCAGTGTGCCCTCTGCGTGGAATCCACCCCATGCCACGTGGAACTAATTTGCTTCAAAAAAAAAGAAAAAGTCTAGAATAAAATATACCACTCTATCTCAGTTACTTTCTTGTGGGACACTATGTGTTTTGCACGATTTTCAGTCTAAAATTAGAAGGATGAAGAGTTCTTGTGGCTAATGTCGATCTTTAATCATCTTGGATTCTCTGCATTTCAGGCCTTAGCAATTTCAAATTTCCAATGGGCACTTTTACTGCTTTCTGCCAAAGCAGGTTCGACTGGGTCAGGCTAAGTACAAGGCACACCCATTTACCGTCAGGAATTACAAACGCACAATTTTAAGATGTTTTGTTGCAATGTTGTAACAGGCTCAGTTATATTTGAAACCTGATTAAAATGATGTATCTGGCGACTGGGACGTGAGGCTGAGCAGCAGCCTCTCGAATTGCTCATACTAAATGCTGTTTCTCTGCTGGTGCACATGATTGTCCTAGCAGTGACAAGCCTTTCAATTAAACAGAGCTACTTCAGTGTGCCCCTGTAAGAAGGGAGGAGTGCTGTAAATATGTTACAATTCCACTTAAATTATGCATCTCTCTTTCAACTTCCTTTTCTCCCTCTGTTTCATCTTTTCTTTCTTCCTTTTTTATTTTCAAATTTATGCTCCTTTCAAGACTAAAGTCGTTTGCTATACAAGAAGTACAGAGTAGTGATAGCTGTAAACTCACCCTTAATCTTGTTTGACATTTCACTCTCTTCTCATACAGAGACTCACATTTATTAAAAAGGAATAATAGGAAATATGAAACAATTACAATTCATCTCAAGTGGAGAGTAAAAACAATAACAAATCTGAAGCTTTAAATTTTAATCATCAATCGAAGAACAAAAAGATTAAAGACTGAGAACACAAAAATAGCAGCAAAAGATGATTTGTAATTTCAGGACAATGTCAATTTTAGTACATTTAAAATTTTTCTGGCCAAAAGGCCTTTGCTTTTGCATTTTAAAATTTACACAAATAAAATGAGGTAAAAAGGAAAACCTTTTACTCCCTTGAGGGAAATGGTATAAAATTACAGTTACTTGATAATTGCTTTTAACTTTAAATAATTGCCTTTACTTTTACAACAGAACTATTTTTTTATAGCTTTATTAAGGGATATTGGCATACAAGAAAACACAAGTGATTATGGCGTACAATTTGACAATCTGTGATCTGTATATCCTTGAAACCACCACCTTGGTGAAGACAAGTGAACATACCCACCACCTCCAAGAGTTTCCTTGTGTCCCTTGATAATTCCTCCCTCAGCTCCCTCCTAAATACCCTCTTCCTCAGGGCAACCACTGAAGTGTTTGCTGTCACTGTAGGTTAGCTCAGCACTGAGTCATCGCTCCTCAGCATCCACCAGTGATTTGTTCCAGGACCCCTGTGGGTTTTCCCTTATTTAAAATGGTGTAGGACCGTCAGCCCCCGGTATCCCCGGATTCTCCATCATCAGGTTCTACATCTGCAGATACCGAGGGCTGACTGTACTTTTAATTAGCTATAACAACTAAAATCGTCATTTCCACTCAATTAAAAAAAAATTTGTTTTGTTTCCTAACTGGAAGAAAAAGTAATAATGCTGGAGTGAGGTGCATGATACACAGGTCATTAGAAAGCACCCTTAATTGAGTGATGATTTTGCATATTATTTTTTACTCCACAGCCTAACGCTAATTGGATTAAAGAGTAAAGAATCCAGGAAATGAAGTAAAAGAGGAGGAGTGTTGATTTTAATAAATAGGGTTTTTCTTTCCTGTCTCATCTGTCACCTTATTTCTAATTAATAAGTGGATTTTTTTCCCTTCTTTTTTAATTAATAAATGGATTTTAAAAACCTGGCCAAAAATGGAGATCTCTTCTGACAATTGTTTCAAATAAACAGTATGTTTAAAAAAAAAAATCAGCTGTATGTTGGATCCATGTCAATAATAAAATAAAGTGAACTGTGCAAATAACATTAAAACACCACCTAAGTGCTCTCTTACGAAAGTACAAGTTTATCCTAACCCATTATTACAACATGCACATGTAAAAATTATGTTTGCATATAAGTAAATATTGGCTGAGGGTGCTAAAAACTGTAGCAGTTCAATTCTGATGGTTTGTAGACGTACCTGTACATTTTGCATTTTGTTTTTAATTAAATAAATATTTTTGTAATGAATGTATAATCAATACTTTGTTTCTATCCCTTCCCAATTTACATTATTCTGGTGAAGTTGAAGATATGCTTCTGCATTTTGAGTGTTTTTGTAAGATGTGATCTCTCAAGTAAACCCAATACTTCGTTTTATAAACCGCACATTTTTCATCCTCCTGACATCACCAAATGAAAATGCTGTACATTGGAACATAAAAGAGAGACCCAACTTAGTTGGAATGATAATGTATGTAGCACTAATGCCGTTTATCGATCATCATGAAGGGGTTGCTTTTTGCTTACTGCAGCTCTTCTACGGTAGAGCAAGAAGCAGAAATACAGTGTTTGTGAAAAGTGGTTGCACTAAAATGCTGTCATGGAGTGAATGCCTCTACCATACTCTCACAAAGCGAATTAATTAGTTTTTCACAGAATGAACTGTTAGTTATTTGGGCTATGTGTATTTCAACTCTTGAAAATGCAGACAATGTTAATAGTAATAAATCTATGTAGACCTCATGGCCTAATGTATATATTTATGCACCAACTTGTATGTGAATTTTAATTAAAATATGTCCCAAATAGTTTATTAATTCCAATCACTTTTTACATAGTTTTGAGAGATTGCAGAGACCAACCTAATTTACTAAAATATTTTAATTCATGGATAAGTCCTGTATTGTTACTGCATTTATACTACTTGCTCATACAGATAACTGAAAGAACACAGCCAAGTCCAATTTCATCACTAGTTTCGAATTTGCTAACCATTTCCCTGACATTTGAGACCAAGGTAGACAGTTTCGATTTATAAATTAAATATTTCTGTGAATCTGGTACAATGGGAAGTACAGGACTTTGAGTGAAAAAAAAAAAAACAACAAAAACAACAGAGTAGATATGATGTCTTTCTCTACAGGATTTCAGAAGATAAGATTTTCATTTCAGATAGGCACTAGGCCAAGCAAAGTCCACACCTTCAAATTTTGGAAACCCTGGGATTAAGTCACAAAAACAGGAGAAATGCTGGACTCTCAACAATTAAAATTATAACGTACCTTCTTTTTAATGACAATTTCAGATTTATATGTTTTTATACCCCTGGTAATGAATTTAGATTTGGCCAACATGCTTCAAATTAATAGGTAACTATGATTCAATGTACTTTTTTTTTCCTCTGAAATTAAATTCTGTATGTTCCAAATAGTATATTCGTTCTAGCCACTGTTTACATAGTTTTGAATAAGATAGTAGTGACCAATCTAATTTACTGAAATATTTTTATTCATATATTTTGGGTAAAGTCCCAGATTTTTAACAAAAACCAGTTTATTTTCATCAATTTCCTTGAGAGATTTGTGTGTTGCTTGGGAATTCTGCTGTTCCTCTATTGATTAGAAGCTATAATTCCATTAAGTAAACTGAGAAAGCACATCACAAACTGATGTTAGCCATAGGTATTTTCTTACATATCTGTTTTTTGAAAAAGCTGAACGGGATATCTATATTTTACTTGGTAATATCTCAATTTCCTCAATAAGTAAGTCAGTAAATTGAATTTATAGTTTATTTTGCCTTTCCTCCCATCAAATTATATGGATAAGAAATAATGTGGTCTCATAACGTAATTCTATTTCCAAGAGAAAGAACATGCAAGTCTATAAAATAATAGTCAATAGTATTTTGTCAAAATATATTTATTGAGCACATACAGTATGCAGGGCACTGTAGGGGTGATAGAAACATTTTGTCTCATGCCCTTGTGTTCAAAAAGAACATCTTTAAAGAGAGAGATATGGATAGAATTTAGGTATGGATGCATGTTTAGGCAGGTCAAATAAAGACCATGTTTTCTGATCTATGTATCAAAAGTAGCTTTGGTGGAGCCACACATGTCAATAGAGGGCCTCTGGATTTAGACATTTTCAAAGTAATCATGTTAAAAATAAGCTACAAGCCTTAAAAACTTAAGATTTGAGTGGTGATGGGATGAGGGGTCCGATATGGACAGGCAGGTGGTGGTCAGATCATAGGTGGTCTACATTCTTTAAGCAATAATTCAGTTATTTAAGAGTTTCAAAGAAGAGAGCAATTTTCCAGGCATAGACAGTAAGAATCTGAATTTAGAAACAGTGCTTTGACTAGAGAGGAGAGTCTGAGGTGGTAAGGGAGCATAATTGTCAAAAGGCTTGATCACTGACTGAACGTGACTGGTGATCAAAGGTCTCCAGGTTTCTGGCTTGGGCGATGGGATGGATGAAGTAACCATCCCTCAAAGAGAGGGGCTAGGGAGAGAAGCACACATGGAAGAGAAGATTATCCCTTTTGGATATGTTGAGTTTGAAGTAATTTGGGGGACTTTTTAGATAAAAGTTCCACCAGGCAGTCAGGTCCTTTGGAACTTCAGGTGAGGATTAAAGATTACAGATTCAATGAAATAATGAGACTCATTAGCGTATATGGACATGTGTTCAGGGGTACTGCATGGTACATACATATAACAGTTATATTTTTTATGAGTTAAGTTGTTTCTAATTGATATTATTCCTCTTCTGCTACAAAGATGTAGAGAGGGTTGGCCAGAATCAAACATTCATAGGAAAAATGTAAGTTCATTAAGTCACCCAGATAGCTTGAAATAGTATAATTTTGCAACTGTGAAGACAAAACATCTGGGTGATCAGATGAATTTTTCGTTTTCCACCTAATTGTTTTAAAGTTAGATACTCCTTCAGTAGTCTGCTGTCACCATGGTAACTTTATACTATGTGTGTGTGTATATATGTACTACGTATGTGTGTGTGTATATATATACACACACACACTTTGCTTTTGCTACATAGGGATTATCTGAAAGCCATTTTGGATTTAAAAATCACAATTACAATTCTACTTTCTATTTGTTCAGAGAATTTCACTCCATTGTTGTGTTGTTACCAGAATTTCTGAGTTTTCCTCACTATTTTTTAATTCCAGAATTTTTGTTAAGAATAATCTGTAATTCAAAACTCTTCTTTCTTCTAGGATTTTTTTCTGCCCACTGTATTTTCCTAAAGTATTCATTTTATTCTTTCTTCTTCCTCTCTTTTATTTAATCATTAAATTATCTTATTTTATTTGGCTTTATACTGAAATAACCCAATATATTACACTGACCTCACCAAAGCTAGACATATGTACAGCATTTACTTAATTGAACCTTTCTGGCTTGTCTTGTTCTATATTTAAGCCTCCATTATGCAATGCTATTTACTTGATTTATTGGATTTGGCTTACATGTTTTATAAATTGTGACTGTTGGGAAAATTTTAAAGAGATTGACTTGGCCTGAGTGGGGAGTTTTATATTGAGGACTCATTGCCATTGAAGTTACATTTGTTTAAAAAAATATCCATTTTAAGAAAGACCTTGATCTAGGAGTATATAACACAGGCTACCAAAAGCTAGGACGAAAGATTTCTCCCAGTTTTTTTTTCCCCAATATTAGAATTTGTTTAAAATCTCTACTTAAGATTAAGTCTATGTGATACCAAACACCAGGGTGAGGGGTTAGAAATTCAGTCACTGAGATGTTTCAGAATATCTGAATAGAAGGCATTCTGTGGGCCCTACATTTAAATGGTTTTCTGTGTTGCCCTCTTTCCATCCAGAAATGTGGGCTTCTGCCGAAGTCCTTTTCTAAGGCTACGTTTATGTAAAATAGGTAGCGTAATTGTTACCTCGTTAACAAAGTTTAACGAGCATTTCTTGTTAAATAACTTAATATCCTCTGATGAAAGAGACTAATTCAACATAAAACACTGCTTTTGCTTTTACCTGTGGTTTGAATGATTAATTTTGAACGGCTTTTGCTATACTTAGTAGTGTATGGGATGTCACTATGTGCCAAGAACTGTGCTAAGTGCTAGGGAGTCAAAACTAAATTAAACACAGTCCTTGCCCTTAAGAAGCTCACAGACACATGATGAGGTAATGGTGACATTAACAAGGTGTAATGGTGACATTATCAAGGTGCAGTGGTGATGTTCAAGAAGGACAGTGGACACCAGTGGAGAAGGGGGTCAGGGAAAACTTTGGGAAGAGGTGATGCTCCAACTGAGCCTCATAAGAGATTTGGATCTATTCCATCAGCCAGATGGGGAAGGCATTCTGGGAGAGGAAACAGCACAAATGGAGATGTGATGCCTCATCACTCATTCAGTCATGCAACAAATATTTCCTGAGCAAGTTCTATGTGCTGTGAATAGAAGACACAGCTTTGTGTCAAGAAGTGCACTGTCTGGAGGGGATGTAAGACTTAATAAGCAGATGTCAACACAGTACCATAAATATAATAATGGAGGGACTCACAGTGTGAACTGGAGCTCAGGGGAGGGACTGCCCATCCAGATTCCTCATCCAGCTTGACTGAAACTATCACTCCACTTGGAGATTCCTGCTGCCCTTCTCCGAGATACAGCCTCCTCGATCCAGCCTGAGTTGACTCCATTCAGTCTGACACTGTAATTTGGTTTTCAGTGTTACCTTTCAGAGTGCCTGCCCTGCACTGTTACTCCCCAGCCCTGAGTCCACCTCTCCCAGTTGCCCCTGAGGTCTCAGTATGCTTTGTGGTCAGGACTTCAGAATTAAGACGTGAAAAGAGAGTCAAAAGACTCAAAGGCCTAGAGGAGCCACTGAGAGACTGACTGGTCGTGTAGCCTCTGTTGTCTCCAAATCAGCAGCACCATCTTATCCGGAAGCTTGTTAGAAATGCAACATCGCAGACCCCTTCTCACACCCAGTTTTAATGGGATCCCCAGGGGATTAATGTTCCCATTAAAGCTGAGACCCCCTGGTCCAGCTCACACATTCAGGGACAGTTCTATATAAGTCAATCTAAATGGATGGAAGTCTATTCTTAGGGCTGAAGAGAACATTTACCAATTTTCTTAGGCACAGTAGTCCTCACTTGGATGTATATGTACATAAATCCCTCAAGCAACATATCTGAAACCTTACTTTCACTTTTGTTCTAAATTCAGTGGAGATGAAAATGGACAGTCATCATTCTGCATATTAACTGTTCATATATATATATATATATATATATATATATATATATATATTTTAAATTGAGTTATAGTCGGTTTACAATGTGTCAATTTCTGATGTAGAGCACAATTTTTCAGTCATACATGAATATACATATATTCATTTTCACATTCTTTTTCACCATGAGCTACCACAAGATCTTGTATATATTTCCCTGTGCTATACAGTATAAACTTGTTTATCTATTCTATATATACCTGTCAGTATCTACAAATTTCAAACTCCCAGTCTGTCCCTTCCCATCCCCCTCCCTTCGGCAACCACAAGTTTGTATTCTATGTCTGTGAGTCTGTTTCTGTTTTATATTTAAGTTAATTTGTCTTTTTGTTTTTAAATTCCATCTATGAGTGATATCACATGGTATTTTTCTTTCTCTTTCTGGCTTACTTCACTTAGAATGACATTCTCCAGGGACATCCATGTTGCTGTAAATGGCATTATGTTGTCGTTTTTATGGCTGAATAGTATTCCATTGCATAAATATACCACAACTTCTTTATCCAGTCATCTGTTGATGGACATTTAGGCTGTTTCCATGACTTGGCTATTGTAAATAGTGTGGCTATGAACATTGGGGTGCTGGTGTCTTTTTGAATTAGGGTTCCTTCTGGATATATGCCCAGGATTGGGATTCCTGGGTCATACAGTAAGTCTATTCTTAGTCTTTTGAGGAATCTCCATATTGTTTTCCACAGTGGCTGGACCAACCATTCATATATTTTTTAAGTGACTTCCTTAGCTCAAAATTAATTTGAAAAAGCCTTCCTTTGCACAACAAGGGAAATTTCTTAGGAAATTTTGCTAACTTAAACAGCACGTGCCTAATTGTGAAATGCAGGGTCAAATTTTTCCTCTGAGCAGTATTTATTTTCTTGTAATGCTATTTTGTCAACAGTTACTTCTGTTTTGCATAAAGTGTCCTAGAATGTTGCAGTCCTCACATTCTAAGGATTTTTTTCTTTCCCCTGAAGTCTTTGGCAATCACTATAACCAGTCACTTCTGCTGGAGAATGATTCCGTCTTGCCCTGTGGTAGGGAATGGCTTGCCTTATACCTCTTCTGGGCCACCACAATGCCTAGCATAGTGCTACCAAGATGGTAAGATGATTAGAGATAGGATTCCAATAACCCACATTTTATAATCTTAGTGCCTGCCCTCAATTAAAGTAGTGGTATTAACTTAAGTTAGGGCATGTATGGATGGGCACCCATATGTGGTACATTTCCAAAAAAAAGCTTGAAAATTCTTTTTACTAGCAAAAACATAGTAAATGTAAAATTTTTAGGCTTTCTTCAAAGACAGGAGTGTATTACAATAGTAGGCATAATACATTCCTCTCTTTATTCTGTAACTTAAAGGAATCATAATCTTTAGACAGCAGTGATTCTCTGCATATTTGTACACATTTTTGTAACTTCTTCAAGGACATGAACACTCTGCCTCAGGCAACCTGCCCTGTTCATAGCTCCTTGGATCTGTCTTACACAGGCCCATTCTGTACCTTGGGTTTACAGATCCTTTGCCTGGAGGGCCTTACCCTGTCCTCTCCATCTGTGTATGTCCTTCTTTCAAGATTCAGTTCAAGTCTGAACATCTCCAATAAATTCCTGTTCAATTAACTGAACTCTTAGTAATTCATCTCTCTTCTGATTTTCATACCTTTCTATTAATTTAGCCCTTAGTCTATGTTGTTATTGTTCAGTGAAATTGATACTTCTTCAGGGCACTGCCCCGTATGGTGGAAAGGATGATTAGGGAAATCTACCTTAAGGATCCTGGAAGCTCTTTATTTCCCACCAAAGAGTTTTTCTTTCGTGGACAAGATTAAATTTCTTAAAACTACAGTTCTCAAATTCTGATTTATCCTCTTTAACATAATCTTCACGGTGCTGTATTAATTACTCTAAAGCAAAGTTTTGATCATATTAGCCTCATATTCAAAAGGCTCCCTTAGCTTTTAATAACCAAAACTCCAAAGGCCAACGGCAGGCCTGGCACTGAAGGCCATTGCATCTGATCAAAGGTAATTTCTGGGGTCACCATTCACTAATGCCCCATAGAAACTCCAGTTCCAGTTGATAGACTCTTTCTCCTGCTTCCTACACTTGAAATGGAGCTATTTTTGCCTTTGCTTTTCCCTTTGCCAGAGATGCTTTTTCCCTAACCTGCCATGCAAATCCTCGTCACCTCAAGATCCAGCTCAAGTCTGGATCTCTCGGAAGCCCACCCCCTACAAGGCCTTATTGTGCTACTTATTCAGTGTCCAGGGTGTAACTAAACTGTGAGTTCCTGCAAGGCAGAGTCAATCTTTTATGTTCCTTCACTGGACTTTGAGCCCCTTGAGGACAGGGCCAGCTTTCTAGTCATCAATGAATTTCCAGTACTTGGTGCCATTCCTGGTCAACAGTAGGTGCTTAAAATAAATGTTTTAAATGAATGAGTAAATGGACTCCTCTACAGGAATACGAGGCTCAACATGTGTCCTTCTCTGAGTAGCCTCACACTGAAAGCAGGAGAAAATGTTACAAAAGTGCACCCTACAGCCTGAGAGCGGGGGTAGGGGTCTTTGTTGTCAGGCAGCCAACCCTGGCTGGGGGAGGTCTTTATACAATGGGTCATGTTTAGCAACATCATAGGGTGTTGAGCAACTGCTCCAATATGCCGTTCTCGCGGGGTAGCTTTGCTCTGTTCTTCTTTCTATTTGACAGTGTCTGGCATAGTGTTAACACTTAGTGCATGCTTAATAAATATTTGAATTAAGGGTAAATATTGAATTATTAGCAAATGGTCAAGCACGTTGCTCTTGAGATGTGAGCACTGTATTTTTATTGCTAAAAAATAACATGCATCTTGACCTTGGTGGTCGACACAGTAATCTTAATGGGACAAAACTGCACAGAACTAAGTGTACACCACCCCCCACACAGAGAGCAATTCTCTTTCTTGGACATTTATCCTAGAGAAACGAGAACTTACATTCACACAAAAATCTGTATACAAATGTTCGTAATACTTTTATTTCTAATATTCCCCCCAAGGGAAAACAACCCAAATATCTTTCAGTGGCTGGAGAAACAAATTATGGTGTCTCTACAAATGGCCAATAGGCACATGGAAAAATGCTCAGTATTGCTAAGTATCAGAGAAATGCAAATCAAAACTACGATGAGATATTACCTCACAGCAGTCAGAATGGGCATCCTTAAAAAGTGCACAAACAATAAATGCTGAAGAGGGTGCGGAGAAAAGAGAACCATCTTACACTGTTGGTGGGAATGGAGTTTGGTGCAGTCACTGTGGGATACAGTATGGAGATTCCTTAAAAAACTAAAAACAGACTTACCATATGATCCGGTAATCTTACTCTTCGGCATATATCTGGAGAAAACTCCAATTTGAAAAGATACATTCACCCCAATGTTCACAGCAGCACTATTTATAATAGCCAAGACATGGAAACAACCTAAATGTCCATTGACAGATGACTGGATAAAGAAGTTGCAGTGTATATATATACAATGGAATACTACTCAGCCATAAAAAGGAATAAATAATGCCATTTGCAGCAACATGGGTGGACTTGGAAATTGTCATACTAAGTGAAGTAAGCCAGAAAGAGAAAGAAAAATACCATATGATATCACTTATATGTGGAATCTAAAAAAATGACAGAAATGAACTTATTTACAAAACAGAAACAGACTCACAGACATAGAAAACAAACTTATAGTTACCAGGTGGGGAAGGAGGGTGGTGGAGGGATAGATTGGGAGTTTGGGATTTGCAGATACACACTACCATATATAAAATAGATAAACAACGAGGTCCTACTATATAGCACAGGGAACTATATTCAATATCTTGTAATAATTTATAGTGGAAAGCATTGAAAAAAGAATGTATATATGTATACATGTATAACTGAGTCACTTTGCTGCACACTGAAACTAACACAATATTGCAAATCAACTATAATTCAATACAAAAATTAATAATAAAAAACCAAATTATGGTATCTCCATACCATGGAATATCACTCAGCAATACAAAGGAACAAACTATTTATAGACAACAACTTGGGTGGATCTGAAAGGAACTATGCTTAGTGAAAAAGCCAATCTCAAAAGTTCACTTACTATATGATTCCATTTATATAACATTCTTGAAATGACAACATTATAGAGTTGGAGCACAGATTAGCGGTTGCCAGGGGGTTAGAGAGTGGAGTGGGAGGGGAGCTTTGTGATGGAATTATTCTGTATCTTGACAGGTAGTGGTCCCATAAATCTACACATGTGATAAAATTGCATAGAATCAGGCATAGACACACACACACACACGTACACAAATGAGTGTATAAGAACTGAATAAGGTTGCTGGATTGCATCAATGTTAATTTCCTGGTTGTGACATTGTACTATAATTCCCTAAGAAGTTATTGTGGAATCAAACTGGGCACTGGGTATGTGGACTCTCTCTGTATTACTTCTTACAACTAGGTGAGAATTTACAGTTCTCTCAAAATAAAAAAGCTTTTTAAAAACATAGTAGTTTCTCTGAACCTGGGGCTGTTTTCAGAATTAATAAGGCAAAATATATTGCAATATATATAATGTAGATCTTTTAAAAGCCTGCTTTATGTGTGTAAATCATTAATGTTATTTTTAATTCTGAAGGGGAACCTCAGCATTAGGTCTTATAATTCAAAATTACACCAAACTGATGTACCTAACCTTGAGTCTACCTCTTACATTTGGAGTTCAGGGTTTTATTCATTTCTTTCACTTAATACTGTCCACTAGTTTTGCTAACAACTTCAGTAACATTTCTACTACTTAAGAGATTTTGTGTGAGACGGTGAATGCTGTATTATGGGTACTCTCTATAAATACTGTTTAAAATTAGATGGCAAAGACTTTTAATTCACATCCTGCCAACTGTTTTACCACACTTTTTTTTTTCGTGCCTGTTTGCCTGCTATGTTATCCTCTATAATGAGTGAGTTACAGTAATTGTAGCTGGAAAAATCATCATGCAAGGGGGAAAAAAAAGCTCAAAACCTGCCTTATTTTTAAATCAGTAAAGCTTCTGTCATTTTTTGGCCGAGTTACAGCTTCACAGCAAAGTCAAAGAACCAGCAGAGTAAATGCCACGTGGGGAATGTCTCCGTTGAAGCATAAATTAACTGTATTTCATTTTCCCTTAATAAAGAATTTCAGTTTTTCCACAGTTAACTGTATAATCAATTTGCTCCCCTGCTGGTTTGCTAACTTGCTGTTGGCTTTACTTCAATAATATTGAGCCCAGCCTGGAATGAGAGAAGGAGGGGGAGCTGATTTCACTGAGAATATGCGGTGGTGACAGAACATAGATTTTCCTTCTGGAATTTTGCTAGGCCTTTTATCCTTAAAGAGCCTAGATGTATTGCCCCAAGACCCCACACTCCTCTGGTCACCTATAATATCTGGTGCATCATACAGCTTCTTTAATCATGCTTTGGTGATTGGATGATATGAAAGTTTTAAATCCTCCTCAGTGTACTGCATGCAGCCTTGGGCTTTCTAGCCCCTGAGAGCCTCTGGAAGACCTTTTTGCTTTATTTTATTATTTTTAAAAAATCAGTTAAGTATGCAGGAATTGAGAGTTCTAAGTAAGAAAGTATTTCAAGTCAAGTAGCTTCCATGAGTAATGCAACATAACTTTATATGAAATGCTGCTGTGCAATCAGCACTTTAATTGCAAAATTATCCTACTGGAAAGATTGGAGAGAGCACAGAAAAAAATACATTCTATCATAACTGCTGATTTTGTTCTTCCTGCCCTTCCCATGCCTAGAAATTATACCCTATACTATGGGTTTGTTCACTAACTCACTTGTAATTCCACATTTTTTTCCCCGAGCTCTCTGGATTACAAGACACAAGTTAAACATACAAGATAAACAAATATTATCTTTAGTCACAGAATCACCAGACAAAAAGCTCTTCAGAGCAAGCCGTCTCCACCCGTCCACAGTACTATTTCTGCTCCTCATTCCTAAAGCAGCTCTTCAATTTGAGGACAGTACACTCGGTAGACTTGAGAAGATGTTATGCACCAAAGTCAAACCATCAACCGTTCCTTTCATCAGCCTAAAATTTCCTTTGTTCCCCGATAGCTTCATAGTCACATTAACCCCTACGCTGCCTTCCAAGGGCTGTGGAAGAGTGCAGGAGTGCAAAAACGTCCTAGTGTTCTTAGTCACACAGAGAACCCCTCATTCTCAGCATTGGTTGTTTCCTTTGTTATCCTTATGGTTGTAGCTTTTGCTGTATAGTGTAGAACTATAGTTCTCATGGTTCTCCTTTCTGGCTCATCATTACATAATGGCTTGGGATGAGGTTTTGCTTTTGTTTTCTTCCCTAAATCTATTGGAAATCTCAGTTTTTTTTTTTCCCTCCCTGCCTTTCCCCAGAGAGTCCTCAGGAAGTTTTCTAATTAACTGAACTATTTTTCTCTATTTCACTCAATTTTTCCATCTGAAGGGAGGGTCCGCTTTTATTGACTTTTTTTCCAGAAATAAACAGTTCTTTTTCTGCAAGCTATGTAAGAAGGAGTAAGAAGTAGTTAAAGGATAAGAAAATACAACATTTAATATGAACTTCGCCCCCGCTGGAATCTTTAAGGGTTGATGTACACCTTAAACTATGCCTAAAAGGCAAGAAAGCATTCATTATGGTCCTGTCATCTGAACTAAGTCTGAGGCTGCTAAGCAATGCTAGGCTTCCTGAGATTTTTTCAGTCAATTGACCAAATCAAAAATTGAGCTTAACTGGCTTAAAATCAGGGAAATAGTGGAAATTCAAACGCAGTAGAGTGATGACAATTCATCTCTATTTTACAGAATCCACAGGAAAATTAATATGAAGATAATTATGATTGAATTTCCCCTGTGGCAATCTTTGAGAATTATTTTTTGAGAAAAACTGTAATTGAGAATGGCATACTTATTTGAAGAAAACAACCTAACACACTGTCACTGAAGCAGGACGTTCTGGTTACAGCCTTCCCCTGCCATTTCATCTCATGATTGAGCCCAGATTAGGGGCACAGTCAGTCTCATCAAGGCTCAGAACAGCTCTATTGGGCCAAAAAGCATATTGAAGAGAGTTGTTTGACTGCTCTGGGACAAGCCATGACAAGTCTAGGCAATAATTTGAAGGAAATTTCTAAAAAGATCATGTAGCAAGGTCCCAATTTAGAAAGCCGTAGGAATTCTGTCCAGTCAAATGATGGTGGCCACACCCATCGCACCCAGTCAGATAACCGTCCAAGAGCTTTATAGTGTGACTCACTTCAAATCCACCAAGAAGATGTTCTGCAAATGTTTTCTGAGAGACTGAATTTTTTTTTTTTTAATCTTCTAATCCCTGCTTGAGCGTGAATCTAAATTCCACTTTCCTTTTTCTTCCCAGCGTTTGCTGGGACGGTCACCATTGCTTTGGTCTTTGGTCTATTACTTCAGTATTACTCATCTTTGATAATCTTTCATAGGCTCATTCATTCTAACCTAATTTCTTGTTAAGGAGAACCTGCATGGGCATTTTTGTTCTTTCTAGTAGATTTTTTTCTTCAGCTACAAAGAGATAAAATGGAAATGAATGCTGTATTTTTTCTTTCTTCTTGCCCTCAAGAAAATGAGAGGACCAGGGATCATTTATGAAAGCAAAAGAAAGTTTTATTGGTCTTTGTAGGGCAGGCAGCTATGAATATCTTGCTTCTGTGGGAAAGCTGAAAATCTAAAAGGAATGTCTTTGGATTAGTATGCTTGAAGGTAAGAAATTCCTCTTTCTTTAGCAGAGCCATATGGAAAATACACACACACATACATTAAAACAGGACAGAAAATCAGAGTGAATAGAGTGAAGACAAAATTGAAAAAGGTAAGAAAACTAAAGTTAAAATTTAGTGCACTACACCCCAGGGTTATTTTTTTTTTTTCCTGCCCTGTGATCAGAAGCATTCAGCGTAACAGTTGGCCAAGACAGAAATCAGAATAACAGCTAAGAAATTGCAAGAAAAATATAAGAAGTTTTTGAAATGAGAGAAAAACCACCTTCTCCTCTTTTCCCTTTGATATTAAACTCACACAATGTATCTCTCTCTCTCTCTCTCTCTCTCTCTCTGTCTGTCTGTCTCTCTCTCTCTCACACACAGACACACACACAGGTCACTTCTATAACTTAGAAAAAAATATCAAAAAAACTCTTGCTTCCACCTTTACATTATTACAGATAATTATATACAATGTCACTTGGCATTTTGAAATTAAAAATGGATTTCTCAAATAACTTCTACATTAAGTGCAAACTGATAATTTATCAGTGGCATGGCCTTTATCAAACACCTCACCTCTGCCCAAGTAATTGTCAGGGGAAACAAGATGAAATGGAAGCATCTGCTCCCCGTTTATTCACTTATTAATTATTTAACAAATATTTGTTACACACCTGCTAAAGTATTGGGTACTATCAGGGACTGTATCAGTTAGGGTCCCAAGAGTAAACAGATGGTACATTCAAATTAGGATAATCCAAGGGGAGTTTATTTACAAAAAGGATTAATTGCAAAGGTTTGGGTAAGGAGGGATTGTGCAGGAACCCAAGGCTAGCATCAATGCAACTGTCCCCATGCCTGGGTTCTGAAGGGACAAGGAGAGGGAGAGGGCAAAGGAACCCAGGCAGAGATAGTTGTGAGGAGCAGAGGACCTCACAGGAGAGGAGCCAGGGAACCCAGTATCCTTATCTCACTTTCCTCCCTCCCTCTGATCACCACCCACCCACTGAACTTAGCAGGAGTCAGAGCTTAAGGACAGAATCCATGCCCGCCAGTCACCTGGAGGCAGAGCACAGGGGAGTGGTATGGAATGGAGGTGCAGATGCAGACAAGTCAGTAAGAAAGCTCCTGCCTGCACAGAGTTTACTTTCTTTTTAGAAAGTGGATATGTTCACGTGTAGCCGTAAGAGCCTTGAGTGCTAGCAGGCAAGTACCAGCCAAGGGTGAGTTTCCAGTTGGGGCAGTAGGAAACGTGGGGCAGTAGCCACAACAGTAAGCCAGTGTGCTCTGAATGGCTGCTATGTTTCTTCCAAAGTCGCATTTTAATTGAATTCCAAGCAGGATTGTAGCATAGTGCATACACTTCTCATTTTCAGAGACTTTTCTCCTTACAGGTGATCATATAAGAAGTTAGGTGCTCGCTGTAGCAGCACATATACTAAAACTGGAATGATCCAGAGAAGATTAGCATGGCCCTTGGGCAAGGATGACATGCAAATTTGTGAAGCCATCCATATTTTTGGGGATTAGTAGATACAAACTGCTATATACAGAATAGATAAACAACAAGGTCCTGCTGCATAGCACAGGGAACTATATTCAAAAGCTTGTAAATCTATAATTGAAAAGAATATAAAAAAAGAATGTATATATATGCATATGTGTAACTGAACCACCATGCTGTATACCAGAAACTAACACAACATCGTAAATCAATTATACTTCAATAATAGTAATTTTTTAAAAAGTTAGAAAGGGGAGAACAGAACTATTATGTGAAACACATACCTATTTTCAATTCTTTCTCTCACCATAAAAGCATATGTGGTTACTCTACGCTTCCGGACTCTACAGCCCATGTCTTACACATACACTACATCCCTCTGTAACGCACATGCTTTTTACAGTAAAATTTCTCTTGACCTCAGTGCTACCTGTCCTTCAAGGCTGAAACTTCTCTTAGTACTCCAACACTAATTTCTTCTTCTTCTAGGCCACCATAGCACCTAAATCCTAACTTTATTAGTTATTTGTTTATGTGTATGTTTCTTCTGCTCTTTCATCTTGACCTTCAGTGGCTTAAAGGATTATGAATTTAAAATTTTTTTTTAGATTCCTTTTCACAGTATCTAGCATACTGGGTAGTACAGGAAGGGTACTGAGTTTGACTCTTATGATTTATGTCTAATTATTTGGATAGATAAATTGTCCCATTAAAATTAGCACAATGTTTATTCTTCAACCTGCTGAATCAAGTTGAACTTCCACATGTGGGTTGATCATCTGTCCTGTTTCGCCTGGAATGGTCTCAGTTTGTGCCTGTATTATCTAAGTATTAATAGCTCTCTCCCCTTGCTTATCAATATATCCTGAAGAAAATACTTGTAATGGCTATACCAGGTAACGGTATAGTAGCTGTAATATGGTACTACATGGTAGAGGCCTTTCACCATTCAACAATAAAAAGACAACTCAATTTAAAAATGGGCAAAGGATTTGAGTAGACTTTTCTCCAAAGAAGATATACAAGTAGCCAATAAGCACATGAAAAGATGCTCAACATCACTAATCATTAGGGAAATGCAAATGAAAACCACAGTGAGATACCATGTCACACCCATGAGGTTGGCTATAGTGCAAAAGATATTAAAAAGTGTTGGTGAGGATGTGAAGAAATCGGTACCCTCATAAATGGCTGGTGGGAATATAGAATGGTCACTGTGGAAAACAGTGTGTTGATCCCTCAAAAAGCTAAACAAGAATTCTCAAATGACCCAGTAATTCCATTTCTAGGTATATACTCAGGATAAATGGAAAGAGATAGTTACACAAAAACTTGCACATGGATGCTCATAGCTGCATTATTCATCATAACTGAAATGTGGAAACAACCCAAATGTCCATCAACTGATGAATGGATAAACAGATGTCATACAACCATACAATGGAATATCATTCAGCCATGAAAAGGAATGAAATAATGATCCATGTTACAACAGAGATGAACCTTGAAAGTATGCTCAGTAAAAGAAGTCAGGTACAAAAGTCCAAATATTATATGATTCTATCTGTATGAAATGTCTAAAATAGGCAAATTCATAGAGACCAAAAGTAGATTAGTGGTTTCTAGGGCCTGGGCAGAAAAGGACTGAGGAGTCACTGCTTACTGCATATGGGGTTTCCTTTAGAGGAGATGAAAATGTTTTGGAACCAGATAGAAGGGATGGTTGTACAACAGTAAACATATTAAAAAAAAACTCTGAATTGTACAATTTAAAATGGTGAATTTTATGTTGTGTGAATTAAATCTCAATTTTAAAAATTACCAAAAAAATCTGTAACAAAACAAATTGCAGTGTGTCTTAGTTTGGAGCATTAATTATACAATAATCCTATCCATAGGGCAATTCTTAGGAAGTAAATGGAAAAAAGTAAAGATTATAGAGATCGTGAGGAGCTGGGAGCTGAAGAATTGAATGGAGATCTTTTTCCAAGACAAGGTTCTCTAAGAGACAGACAGTTAACATAACAGGAAGAAAGGTTTGGTTCTGTATTCTGAATCTGATATTACTCAGACTGAGATTCCAAAGATTCTCTTGAAGAATAAAGGTTAATATTCCTTAGTACAGAAGGTCCCCTAACTGACAAATTTTAACTTAGAATTTTCAGAAGAGGAGCAAAACTAGAGACCTATCGGTCTAATGTTATTTGGAAGAAGCAGGAGCTTAAGAACTTCAATGCAAAACATTACCAAAGTGCTGCTGCTGAAAGTTTTGTGTCAAGATCCCACCATCACCTGAGTTTTTTTTTTAAATTTTTATTTATTTATTGGGGGTGGGGAGTAATTAGGTTTTTATTATTTATTTATTTAAATGGAGGTGCTGGGGATTGAATCCAGGACCTTGTGCATGCTAAGCACACACTCTACCACTGACCTATACCCTCTTCCCATCACCCTAGTTTTTATGACACCTTCCAGTGAGCTCACAGCCAGTGCCAGTGGCAGGCAGACAGCACGGATGATCCCGTAGCTGCTAAAGGACGATCCCTGGGCTCTGGCAGAGCTCAGCAAGGAGAGCAGGGGCCTCCTTCTCTGCATGTGTGGTGGGGATGAAACAAATCCATTTTGCACGAAGAGCTCTGATGGAATGTGTCTTAGCCTGACTCTAAAGCTTAAAAGATGAACACACACTCCTGTTCAGGGGAAATGCATTTGAGACTTAACAAGTTTATAAACCTCACCTATTTGGAAGTAGAAAGCTAGACTGAATCTATTCCCTTCTTTTGTTTTAAATCATGTGTTGAGTGAGGGGTTTCCTTATTAAATAAAACCCCCTGATGTCTCAATGAGGCCCTCCCAGCTGGGCATCCTCTACTCTGTCTCCATTTGCCACACCGTCATCTTGTTCCTTCCTTCCATGCCTTTCTCCCTCCCTTTTATTATGGACTTTCTCTAGGCTTAGCAATATGAAATACACACATAAGTAAACCCTGGAGATTTGCCCTCATAATCAAGGCGTCATAATCAAGTTGAAGGGAGAAATAGAAACACATAGAAAATGCTAGATAATCTTACGCTTTAAACATCATATGAGCATGTCACTCCGTAACATATGATCAAATTCTAAATGAGCAGAACAGGAACACATTCTATGGCTTTAGGAAGAAGATCACTATGGAATGAAAAAGACTGAGAACTGGTTCATGTTTCATTTAAGGTAACTCTCATTTTGAAGAACTCAAAGATTTTCTACCAACAACTGAAATACGTTACCCATTACTCGGGCTTGGAAAAGAGTTTTGTTTTACATAATTGTAATCAGATTTGATGCGTACTGTAAAATTCTAATACAATCTCCCTTCCTAACTCCAAATTGGATAGCCTCTTAGCATTTGTGGTAACAGGATTCGACCTATAATACATTGTGTTTATATAATACCCTATATTTAGCATCAAATGGAAAAGTTTTCCAATAATGAGGTTTTGGAACACAGTCAATTCAGAGGCATCAAGTCATGCTCATAACAGCCCAGCAGCTCTGAACTGTTCTTGAGAAGAGAGTGACAGGATGCAAAACTAGCGATTGTGCAAAGACCTGAGCTGTTCTCTTCATCGAAACTTGAATGTAAACTTTCCTTATAAGGGACTGCTTGGTTGATTGACCTTTCTTTGAGGAAACTGTCCTTTATCTTTCCACCCACTCACTCCTAAAAATGTTTCATTCTGTATCAGAGGTAGCACTAGACCATCAGCTAAATTATCTCAGAACGTTGGCAGGCTCCAGTTTCCAGTTTGACAATGTAACTTAACCATACTTTTTTTTTCCCTTTCTGAAAAAGCTACCCAATCCCCACACAACAAAACAAATTTACCAAAAACACTGCAATCACTGCCAGTAGCAAACAAAAATCCCCCAAATAACAATAGCAACAAAACCCATCCCATGAGACAAAATTCCCCCACTGACGTCACTCTGCAAAGATTTTAGGGACCTACTTTGTGAGCTATCCATACTGAGAACGTTCTGGCACAAAGAAATGAGAACTTTGCCTGTTTCAGGTGTGGCTTTAAGGAACAGAATTTTCCACGCTGGATTAGATCATTTTTCCATCAAGTCCAATATCCTGCTTAGCTGACAAGAAGTTAATGATGGCGAAATGCTTTGAAAACATAAATACCACATACACACAAACAATAATGAGCCTGCATGCTAGTAACTTTATGGCCCCGAGCCCTGGTTCATGATACAATTTTTTAAAAAGAACCTTAAATGTATAGAAGAGACAAAGTAAAGATTAACTTCGTGCTTCCTTTCATATTTTACATGTCTTGAGCAAATAAATGATTAAAAAAACCCAAAGAAACCCCGGAAGTGTCAAAAATTAAGGATGTTTCCAGAAGCAGTTAAGCATGTGTTTTGGGATATTCATTACAATGTGGAAGTGTTTCTTGGGTCTGGATATAAAGAACTGAGTTAAGCAGGTTGCATATAACCATAGGGCTCACTGCCTAGAAGTGATTATTTTTGTTCTTTCTTCTCTCCTATTGGACAGGGAATAGGAGGGACAGAAGCTTTATCAACTATTTCTTTAGCCTTAAATTTGCTTAGAAAGTGGGAGCCACTTTCTTTCAGATCTGTTAATTTTGTATTTTTTTAAGGAGAGTTTAATTTGTTCTTGAACTATGGGAAGATATTTAAAATAAGCTAGAGTATAGTGCTTGCTTTTTTACAAAAAAGAGCATTTGAAGTGTTGTTTATTGAACAGCTTTTTAAAATTAACAATGACTGACGAATGTATGGGATTCATCAGTGAATTATGGTGCTTTGCTCTCTACAAAGGCTGAAAAAAAAAATCACACTAGAGTCCTTCATTCTTTGTGTTACTTTTCAAAAGGGATCTCAAATTTTCCATCGCAAAAGTTTTCAGATAACTTTCCCATTTGGTCTTCATTTAATTTAGAACTGTTTAGACCATCCCAAGAACACTTGGTTTCTTTAAAAAATTCAGGATAATTAAGATACTGATGCTTTAGGAGCTTGTATTTTTATTAGGGTTTTATTTGAAAGTCTATCTAGATTCTATTTAATTTTTCTAAGCATTACGGAATAGCAGAGTTTATAAAAAACATACAAAAAGGTGCCAAAATAATAACCTGATATTTGTACATTGTTTCTGCCTCAAGTATCATGAAGCACTTTGCATGCAAATATTTGTTCTATTTCATAGATGAAGAAATTCAGGGACTAGAATAGCCATCGTAGCGCTGTGTTATGTAGCAAAAAGTGCCCTGAGCTGGAAACAGACGTTTCTAGATTTGAATGTACCATCGTAGGCTTGGCTTTTAACCTCCTTGGGCTTCAGTCTCTGCACTTATAAAATGAAGGGTTTGGGCTAAATCTATTGAGAATGTTAACACTCTACATGTCTAACCCTGGAGGAGCTGTTGAGAGCAAAATTTAGTTTGTCAACCCCAGAGAGGAAAGGGGACTGGGAATCAGAGAGTGTGAAGGCCCTGGGAGGCGGTGGCCTTGAGAGGAGTGTTGCTGGGATCAGCTCTCCACACACCAGCCCAGCACTGGACATCGCTGAGAAGAGCACTGGGTGTTCCGAGCCTGCGCGTCCAGGGGCAGGCGGACATAGATGGGGTTGTGCACTGAATAAAAATTCTGGTCCATTCAGAAAGAAAAAGCCAGGAAGGCCATTGTTTCCAGCCACCCGTGCTTAGTAGTCGTTGAGATTCCCAGAGCTCTTCTATCTTTGCTAACTTACTTTTCACTTGCTTTTCCAAAACCAGCCTAACTTTACCAGTAGGTCCACAACTACAATTGGATGGACACAATGCCAAGCAATAAATTAAACTCTTTTTGTTTCCAAATTCACTGACACTGCCTAATCACACAATTAAAATGCTTTTCTGGTTATAAAAGCAATGCATATTTTCCTGAAGAACTTTAGAAAATGTTTTAAAAATTACAATAAAGATGAGCAATAATCCCACCACCCAGAGTACGAATAATCACTGTAAACATTTCAGTACAATTCCAAGTTGTTTTCTGTGCGCATATCTACAAGTTTTGTTTTCAAAACTGAGATCACATTGTATATACATGACTTTAAACCCTTCTTTTTTCTATATCAAGGGTATAATGTGAGCACTTTCACATCACAAAAGCACTTACATAGTAAGATGGTATTTAGTTCTGATGCCAAACATCTGGATGAAAAGTAAAAAAATCAGCCAATTATCTGGATATTTTCAAATACCCAGATGTTTGGCACCAGGTCGACAAAACATTAAAATCCTTGACCAAAATTTGCAGCTTTTGCACAGATGTCTGGTATTATGTAGGCAAACTCTCTCTGAACTGACTGGCCCTTTTGGCAGCAGAGAGAGTACTTATTACATGCTTCAGGTCAAAAGTGTTTCAAAGTGTAGCTCATGTGTGCATGGGTAACTTTTTCATAATGAATCAGCAGCACAGAGAATATATATATTTTAGGAACCTTCAATCCATTTTGAAAAAATTCTGCTATCTTTATTTTTAGTCATTTCTCAGCCAATTTGACTGTTTCTTGACCTCGAGAGCTTAGCATAAAGTTGTCATTTCATTCAAGTCTTGGTGTTGAGGATTTGTATCCTAGTCAGGGATTTGTTTTGTCTTTTTCGCTTTAATGAAGACAGCTCTTTCTGGCTGATAATTCTATCAACAGACTGCTCTGAATATTTAAAAGTCATATTAATATGCCAATATCCCTGACAACAGTCTCATTTAAAATACATTAAGATTTCTCTAAAAGATATTTTTATGATTTTCTAATTATCCTGTTCCTTGGGTCATAGTACTCCTTTGAGTTCTGTATTAGTGTTTTATTTTCACATGTGCCTTTTTTCTTTTTTTGATTCCTGAAGGCATTATTTATCTAACTAAGTTCAGTGTCATCCCCAATTGTGTCAGGCCAAATTTTATGGACTTGAATATATATTTATAATTATCTTGGAAATGACCATCCTGAATGTATTTTTCTATTTCTCGACATTCTAAAGTATGGCTGTCCTTTATCTTCCATCCTATCTGGTTTTCTTTTCATTAGTGCTACTTTGATTATGTCTATTGCATGTCTATTACTATAAACATGTTTCTACTTCTGTTGCTGAAATAGGAAAAAAAAAAAAAGAGAGAGAGAGGAGAGAGGCTCTATCCAAGTCATGCCAAAAAGAGCAATGCAGCTGAATAATTCAATGCCTGAGTCAATGAGAAATGTGAACTAAGTTTGCGTCTTGCCTCTCACCCACACAACACTGTTCGTCTTGTCCTCTGTGTCCTCCCTGGCTCTGTCGCCAACTTGCTCGGTTGCTACAGGCAGGACATTAGCTGGGGCTTTGCCTCGGGTTCTTCGCCCTTCAGCCGTAAAAAATTAGACATCCCCACATGGGTGTGAAATAATTTGCAAAGGTTCTTTAACATTGTAAATATTAAATATGACTGTCAATTAAGTTGATTTATCTGAAGGAATTGCATTGAAAAACCAGGTGGATGTAAATTTTTGATTTTTCAAAAAACATATAAACCCACCCTGCATTTGAGGACTGATGACTTTATGCCTTAACAAGGCATTGTAAAACTCATTTTCAGTTTTAGCATCTGGGTCTATGTGTATTATTTGCTCTTATGAATGTCTTCTTCAGATTTCTTGAGTGTCATTATGCTTGGTGTTCTTACCCAGCTGCAGCTTACGATTTTATACCCTAGGTCTTTTTCTGGAGTCTGAACAGGTCTAAGTAGGGCAATCATTAATGAGGTGATCTGCCACTGCTATTCTGGGGTGATACGTTCACGTGATTGCTATGGTTTATATGACAGCAAATCTTTGGATAAAAATGAGAAATTACAGCTACTTAGCTAGATATTTGGAAATCTCTAAAGAGTTGTACTCTTTCATCTGAAGGACTAGAGTGCTGGGCTGTAAAAACAGGAACCTCAGACTTTTGACCTGGTACCCTTCAGATACAGATTTCGCCCTGGCCATGTAGGTTGTGTATATAAATAATAAGACATGGGGACATACATGCAAAAACTGTTGAAAGAAATGGCAGAATCATTTCAAACATTTATTTGGCAACTGATGGTTAAATTCAGTCACTAATTGGTTGCTTTAAAGCAAGTTGACAAACTTCAACTCTTTCACCTTAGTATTGGCGTAGGCATATCTCAGTGTGCGTAAACTCATGCGGCTGAATTTTAGTGACTATTTCCTGATATCTATCAATGATGAGGAAGGTCAGATGCCTCTGCTTCTCTCACTTCCCTCATCCAATCCATTAGCACGTTCTCCAGCACTATCTTCAAAATATATTCTGAATCAAACCACTTCTCACAGTTCCTATGACTTCCACCCTGGCCAAGGCTCCCGTCATCACTTGCCTGGACTATAGTAACAGCCTCTGGATTGGTTTCTGTCCTTCCAAGCTTGTCTCCCACAGGATCAATTACGCGCCCAGTTGCCTCCCCGCCCCCAGATGCCGGAGTGATCTTTTAAAAATGTAACCTGGATCATGTTACTTTTCTGCTCTGAAGCCTCCAGAAGCTTTCCAAAATATTGAGAATACAGGCTGAACGCTAAGACTCTACATGATCTACACCCTGCGTATCACCCTTCCTCTCTCACCAGCCACACAAGCCTTCCCAGGGTGCCTTCCTGGCCTCCCAGGAAGCCAGTTTGTGTTCTAGGGCTATTGTAACCACTGCCTGGAGCTCCCTGCCTCATACAGTCCTACATCTCAGGTCTCTTCAATGCCAGCTCCTCAGATAGACCTTCATGGTCTTTTCTCTAAATTAGATTGCCTGCCCTTTGTCATTCTCAATACCTTGACCTGCTTTATTTTGCTTCATGAGAATTTTCCCTATCTAGATTTATATTAGATATACTTTAAAAATTTTTATCTTTTTATCATTTTTTTTAAAAAATGAAGGCACTGGGGATTGAGCCAAGGACTTTGTGCACGCTAAGCATGCACTCAACCACTGAGCTATTATCCTCCCATAGATACACTTTTTTTTTCCCCATAAAGTTTTATAAAGCTTTCTTGAAAGACATTACAGACAATACAAGTAAATGGAGAGATCTATTTCCACCAATCCTGGATATGCCTGGATAGGAATGCTCAATATCATAAAGATGTGACTTCTACCCCAAGTGAATCTATAAATTTAAAGCAATTTCAATCAAAATTCCAACTGCCTTTTTGAACTTGACAAAACAATACAGTATTACTCTGTAGGAATAAATGGAATGTGTGGTTATTTGGGGATAGAGTAATGGAACAGAACAGAACCAGAAATTGTCCTATGCATACACAGGGCTTTAGCATATGGGAAAGGTGATATTTTTACACAATTTTTAAAGGTTACACTGTCTACAGTTATTACAAAATACTGGCTATGTTCCCCCTGTTGTATAATACATCCTTATAGCTTATCTTACACCCAATAATTTGTACCTCCCACTCCTCCACCCCTATTTTGTCCCTTACCCCCCCCATATACTTCTATTTATGGATTGTTATCTCTTTCAGCTACCAGCATACTATCTTCATAAGAGAAGGAATTTTGTTTGTTTTGTGCATTGATGTATCCCAGCACCTAAATCAGTCAGGCACATAGTATGTGCTCAGTAAATATCTTTCCACTGAAAAAATGACTCAGGGTTGACTAATAAAGGACCTTTGTTCTCTAGATTTATATCATTCCATCATATGGCCCTGGGCTTGCAAAATTATTGTAGAAACCTTTCTTGGAGGCACAACTATCAGCAAATAATGTCTCCTAGACAACCTACTTTAAGAAATCTAGATAATATTAGGAGATGGCTGTATTAGAGCATCACCAGTGGATTGGTTACCTGATTTGTTTTCTCCAAAGTGGTGATAATTTCTGCAGGCAACCCAGACACAGGTCCTGTTGACTTACAGCCTGACTGGTGTTAGATGTGCCATCCTCACATGCCCGCCGTGGAACAGGACTTACACACTTAGTCTGTGTGTTATTAGGGTCGGTTTTCTTTTCCATCTTGGTTTGCCTCACAAATCATTGAATATTCTGATGCTGTGGTAATTTCCCATGCTCTTAAAAGTATTCACTTCCACATTATTGAGGAATGAAAAAGACAGAAGTTGACCCAAAAGGCCTAGCCACCTATGCAGAAACTTCTATGAATACTTGTGGTTAGTCCCATAACAACTATATGCTGAATTCTTTCCACGTGTCCAATTATGTGGCAAGCACTAAGAAAAAGCAAAAACACAACTGTTCTTTCATTTGATCACCCTTTTTTAGAGCTTTCATGGATATCCTCATTTATCTCATTCATAGTCCCTGCTCTCAAGAAGTTTATAATCTATTTGTGGATTATATAAATACATGTAAAATAATTAGAGACTAACGTGAAAGTGTATAGCTAAAGCCTTGCTTCGCTGGAATAAATGTTATAGTAACTGGGGGCTGGGCAGGCTTGGACTGGGTTGAACTTTTCCGAGAAGGTTCCAGAGAGAAGTTTAGGGCTGACCCAAAACTTTGGCAGATCTCTCCACTGGACCATTGCTTACATTAACATAAAACATAGTTCATGTACCCAAAGATCTTACAATTGGGTGGGAAAGTTATAAAGGTAACATTAAAACAAAGCTGAAATGGAAACATAATATGAGAGCAATATAAGCAAAACAAAGAGGGAAAAGAGAACCTTTGATCAGGCTATCAAGGAGGGCTTCCTGGAGAAGGGGCCACAAGGATGAGGAACTGTCCTGTGGGCACAATAAATTTATTCAACTGGCAATGACTCAGTGTCAATGTGGTTAACATTACCAAAGCATTTTTAGTATGTAGCTACAACAGAAATAACTTCCCAGAGGAGAATGCCTCTTTTAGGTTTACAACGAGCAGTATTACCACCATAGGCTGTATCAGGAAGCTACCCAGGAAGGAATTCAAACCTGCCCACAATTAAGCAAGAAGGGTGAATCACACTCAAAATGGAGCAAATAACTCTGCAGAACTTCACTGATTACTGACAGTTAGCCAAGAAGCTTTTCTCTACTCCCCAAATCCAATAAAACAATACGATTTCCACCTATGAGTACAAAACTTAGTGCCCAAATAACCAGACTGTTACATTGTTATGGAAATTAATGCAGAATTGAGAAAAGGAGATGTACCAGACAATGTGCTCTCTACATACAGAATCAGAATCTTCTTTATTAAGGAAGTGTAATCAATCCCATTTTGAGATGGCAAAACCGAGGCTCAGGAAAGTTAAGTACGCAAACTTCCACAGCTCCTAGGCGGCATCACTACTGGTGATGGTCTGTCTGTCTCCATTACCACACGGTGAGTTGCCATAAAGAAAACAAGTGGGAAAGCGGGCTGGGTGGGAGCAGGAAGCCACAGAGCGAAGTTATGCTCCAGCACAATAATCTGCTAGGTGCACGCACAGATGCCATCAGCTGTCAATACAGGCTGCATCACATGCAGCTAATCTTGCTTTTAATTTTAACAGTGTTTCCACTGTTCACAATAATAACTTGCTTTGACTTGTCAGTTTTCTAAATTGACACTGCTTTATTTACATGAAATGTACACATTAGCAAAGGAAGCACTTTACCTCAATCCCAAACAAAACACAAAACAAACGTCTCCGAGTCAAGGAAGATTCAGGAGACAGACGCTGGGGCTGGCGAGTTACCCTCGGTCGGGAACGTTAGCGGACTTAGCCCGGCAGACATGGTAGGCAGAGGCCGGGAGGGGACTTTGGAATAAGAAGGCAAGACAGCACGCGGGCTCTCTTCAGTTATGCCTCTGTTTAATTTTGCTTGAATTTTGAGATCAAACCATTTGTAAATACATGTTAACAGAAGCACGTTTCAAAGCAAATCTAAGCAATGTTTAAAATCGGGCACCATTTTACATGACTCGGGAAGGGTCTTTTTCCACTAAGGCCATTAGCCCAACGTTGGTTAGTGCTTAGCATGCAAACAAAAATATAACATTTCATGGTTACTGCCCTGGCCTATTTCAAAAGAGAAGTGGCACTGGATGTGATCATTCAGAGGAATTTCAACAGAGAACACTGCCTCTGCCCCCAGTTTTTCCTGCATCTTCAGATAGACTGCTTTGAAGTAATTATCTCATATCACTTGTTTGTTGGTTCTTGCTCACGGAACTGGGGGGAGTTCAGGAGGTTGCCCTAGTGGGGTTAGGGGAGCAGGAGAAACAAGACTTGCGAGCTTGTTCTGGAGGGAAACCTGGGGAGACGGAATTGGCTGGCAGGATGGGTTAGGGCACTGCGAGTGGGCTGGGGCAACAGGTTCAGCACCACAGGTAACCCTTTCATGGGCCACCTTGGTGACACGAGACTGGGGGCTGTTTTGTTTTTTTTTTAGGAGATAAATATATATATATCTGGTTCTTGATGTTGGTACCCACACAGCAGTAGTAACTGTATTGAGACTTACTTATAGACCTAGACAGACTGATCATTGATAGTTTTCAAAATCTTAGTAGTATTGCAATATTTCTTCTATCAAGTCTTAGGCCTCTCCTGCCAGTTCTAAAAACCAGAATAAAGACTGTAGGTTGTAAGATATCCTTTATGTATTTTTTTTTTTTTTACTATTTTCTCTCATTTATTATTTTAACTCAAAGTCACAAAAGAAGACAGAAATACCTCATTCTAATGCAGTGGGACCATGACAGTGGGTAGCACTTGGGAAATACAAGGAGCCTTTACATGGGGATTATATTCCTAGGAAATTTGCTATAAGTGAAAATAAATGTATTAAATACTATTTTTCTCATAGAAACAGTGCTATAACAGAAGGATGAAGTTCCTGATCTAGGGCCTTATGCCAGCTTCTACCAAATGCAGGACTAAATAAACTATAAATGATATATTTTAGGTTTCATAGCATAAAGCTTTCTAAAGCAGACATAAATCAATTAAGTAGTGTTACAACTAGTCAATAAACACAAAATCCATTTGATATGATGCAGTCTCTTTGACCGCATCTTCTTGCCAAATATCATACTGAAGTAACACAACTCGAAGGAACATGCTTATTAGTTTGATGGATTTCAGGATGATTTTCCTGAGGAGCTTTTGACAAGCACATTGAAGGAAAGTTTGGGGCAGTGATTTGAAGCCATTTTGGAAAAGAGAAAACAAAGTCAGTTTTCTATAGTTCTCTTGTTTTCTTAGAGTCAATTTTCCTATCATAAAATCAAGGGATTAGAACTAATCACGGCCTGCTAGTGCGTTTGAGGTTGGGATTCACTTCCTCAAAAGGGGAACAAAACATATGTTCATGTGAGAAACTGCCTGTTTAAGTGTCAGGAGTTGCAAGGCGAGTGTAATTGGCAGAGGACTGTAAGTGTGAATTGCTACGAGTACAAATCACCACAAGGATTGCTTGTGTGACTCTTCCCCCCATCTCCAATTTATCACTGAGCAGAAGAAACGGGAACTGGGAAACTTTGATTCTTACAATCCCAGTTAATAAACTCAAAACAAGCAGACCCTGAGAGGCCCTGAGACTTCTGGACTAGATCTTACAACCATCCCAGACGTCATCACTCTGAACACTATTTCACAATAAGAAATCATCAGTTATCCTTTAAGAACCCAGTCTTTGTCGAGGGGAAATGGATCTCTGCTAATACTCCTCCTAATCTTGCAATAAAATAAAATCCTGAATTTTATGTCAAGCCAGTTTGCGTAACAGGACACAGAGAGCAGTACAATTTGTTCTAATTTGTATAGGGGGAAGAAAAGAGATAAAGGAAACTATTCATTTAATTTTGTATTACATCAAAACTGATTTGGGGAAAAGTCACAAATTAGTTCCGTCATTTCTGACAACGTGATTTTTATCAGCGTGGCTAAATGGCGTTGGGGGGGGCGGGGGGAGATTTTATTTCAAATCTTGGGAAAAGACCTTTGCATCAACATATTCAGCTATCATTGCAGTTATCAGCGTTCCTAATAACTCTCCTATAGCTGTTTACTTTGTGCAGTACTGGCTTTTTGTCAGTTCCATTTATCCAGTTATTAAAAAGTCCCAGTTATTCCTTTCCTATGTACAACCAACTCCACTAAAGCTGTGTTTATCTCTGCTTGTTTTCTAATATAATGGAACCAAGGCAGCAAGATGGTCAAGTATGATTTCCCCTTGAAATGGAAACTGCTGTTTACCTGGTATGTTGCAAAGCAGTAGTCTTGTTTTCTAAAATCACCTAGAACATACTAGAAAGCAAGAAGTTCACAGACCAACCTTTCTGGGATAAAGGCACTGGTCCACGTCCAGAATGTGCTCCTCAAGAGACAGACAGGAAGAGTGGTGTCCATAGGCTCTGAAAGTGGAGGAGGGCCACCACGCCGCGAGGCTCTGCTACCTGCAAAAAAAAACCCCAAAAAAACAAAAAACAAACAGAAAAAAAGGAAGCAAGTAGGGATTGGTGATTCGTTTTGCTTCTTTAGCAAATCCAGTTTTCTCTGGGCTGTTTCTGTTTTGCCTTTCGTGACAGCTAGTGAATTCCTTTGAAACAAGGAGGCATTTCTTTCCAGAATACCTTTCTCCTCCACTTCTGTTTTCTGATCCTCTAAACCCATCCATTGTTGAATTTGACATATCAGAGAATGAGCAGGGGGAAATTGGGTAGAAGCTGCAGATTGTGGGGGGAAAGTGTTGAATGCAGGAAAACCAGTATGTACGGTGCTTGAAACCCCAGAGTACACGGACCACTGTGGCTGCCAAGAGCAAAGCGGGGAGCTAAAGCCAGCCTTTAAATGGAATGGGCCTCAGCCCAGTTCAAAACCTGTGTAAATGTCATCACACTCTGAACAGGAGATAAGTCCTTTAAGCAAAATGGTGAAACCCTTTAAGAGGTACTTGTAAGACTCAAACAGAGAGAATGTCTCTCAGGTGACTCCGTAGGGTCCCACCATCTTCCAGACATCCTTAGACATTGACTGTAAAGTAATGCTATCCACCATTTATTGAGCCCAGCCTAAGCCAGGTTTTCTACATCTCTCGTTCGACTTACATAGCAGTCTTCTTAGTTATGGTCATTGCCTCCTCACGTGGCTGCCTCCAGGCACTGCATTCGCGGCAAAGCTGGGATTTGAACCTAGAACTTTATGCTTTTTTCTGCTCCCCAAAGTGATTTCCCTCCAAGGAAGTAATCAGTGAAACCGCTTTGTAGAGTTCTGTGGTATTTCATAGTTTAGAGCTTTCCTATTCTGCAAAGTCTGGCCAAAATTCAAACCAGAACTCTTCAGCCACGTGGCACAAGCCTGGGTTTAGCGGTCACTCACTGCCTGCCTCACCGACCCCAGCTGGACTCTCAGTTGCTTTCTTCTGGAAAATGGTGATGATAATAGCTACTTAAAAACTGTTTTGAGGAACAAATGAAGTAATGTATGTAAAATACTGCCTGGCACATGGTAGGCAAAGCCAGCACTCAATAAATGTCCCTTATCCTCTTTCCTCATAACTACTCACAAACAATAAAAAGTGTTCTCTGTTTGGGCTAATATCATTCCTCTGGCCCCTCAGCCCCAATCCAGCCCACAGCTTGTTTTTGTAAATAAAGTTTTATTGGCACACAACCATGCCCATTTGTTTACACATGGTCTGTCTACAGCTGCTTTTGGACTACAAGGCAGATATATGTACTTGTGACAGAGACATATGCCTTATGACATGTGACCCACAGAGCCTAAGATATTGATGATGTGGCCCTTTACAGAAAAAAATGTGCTGACCTCATCCGTACCATGGTACAAAAATGGTCCCTCCAAAAATAAGGCCCATCCTGTCACCTCCTGATTTTAAAATATCAGTGGAATCTGAAGTTTTCTATAATACAACCTTAGTTGGCCCATGTCTTGGTACCCTATCCCATAATTTCACCACCTGGACATCTTAATATTCTCTGAACATGCTAAGATCCTCTCCCATTTCCATGTCTTCCCACATCTTGTCGTCTGTATACAATACCATTCTCCCTCTGCTTCACAAGATGAGCAATTCTATTATCTGTGAGTTTAATTTTTAAGAATTCAACTCTTCACTCTACAGAGAGACAGGGAGAAAGAGGACAGTTCTGCTGCCCACTCTACTTCATGATTTTGTGTTTCTGAATGAACATGAGACGGGAGGCTTGAGTCTACTGCTTCCTCAGTCTGCTCAGATCCACTGTGCCTCTCATATGTTACTGTCTGTGTCTCACCACAGAGGGTGTCACCCCAGTGTTTAAAGAGAAGTGTTTTTCATACAACAGAGCCAATAAACACAAGCCAACTCTTCATCTGGTGCTCAAAGTAGAAGTAACAATCTGTTCCTCAACCGGAGGAAAATCTGGCTGTGTTGGGCTTACCAAATACTGGATATCCAGATTCTCTGTAGGAAGACGCTGTTCCTTATGGGTGATTTAAGGGTTCACTTTAAACATCACCATTTAGAACCCGAGCCCTAGGGGTTGGAGGTATAGCTCAGTGGTAGAGTGCATGCTTAGCAGGCATGAGGCCCTGGGTTCAGTACCTCCATTAAAAAACAAACAAACAAAAAAACAAAACCTAAGTGCTAAATAAGACCCAACTCATTCTTTAAGTCTTCACACTAATGTCCTTTCTTCTCATTTTCTCTGTCATGGAGTCAGTCTTCCTCTGTGCTCCCGTAAATACTTTCCGCTCCCTGAGTAATTTGTTCATATCTGTATTATAACATTGAACTATAATTATTTATTTAATTTTCAGGCTCTCTCCATTAGGCAATGAGCCATCCAAGAACAAAGGCATATTTTAGTGATCCAGCACCTGTCTTTCCCAGTGCTGAGCCTAAGTATAAACATTTAACAAGAGTTGATGAAATGGATAAGGTCCCACCTCCCACTCGAGACCACTCCCCTTTCTCTGAAATGATCTATGAACTCCCACTGAACTTTCAGTTAATGCTTATGGTTTAATATTTCAATGAATTTTTTTATTGAAGTATAGTCAATTTATAATGTTGTGTTAGTTTATGGTGTACAGCATAGTGGTAATATACATATATTCCTTTTCATATTCTTTTTCATTATAGGCTATTACAGGGTATTGAATACAGTTCCCTGTGCTATTCAGTAGGACCTTGTTCATCTACTTTACATACAGTGGTTAGTATCTGCAAATCCTGAACTGCCAATTTATCCCTCCCTACCCTCAATGCATTTTAATTCTTCCAGTACTCATTTTCTTTTTTCAAGCAATTTAAGATTGTTCAGGGGAGACTCTATAAGCTTACCCTCTTCTGATAACAAAATAATATTTGCTAATGGATTGATTGCACATTTGAGTGTGATGTGTTAAGAACAGAAAAAAGCTAATCAAATTAGTCTTTCCTTGGTCAGAGATTTGTTTATGCCTGTTTGCCCAAAGTTATAAAGCTACTGCTATAGAGTGAACATTTCTGTCCCCCCTTAAATTCATATACTGAAACCTAATCCCTAATGTTAATGGTACTTGGAAGTGTGGCCTTTGGGAGGTGATTAGGCCATGAGGGTGGAGGCCTCATGAATGGAATTAGTTCCATTATAATAGAGACCCCAGAGACCTCCCTCACCCCTTCCATCATATGAAGACACAGTGAGAAGACGGCCACCTATAAACCAGGGAATGGCCCATCCTAGACATCAAATCGGCCAGTGCCTTGATCTTGGACTTCTCACTTTCTAGAACTTAAGACATAAATTTTGTTGTTAATAAGCCAGTTTGTCTATGGAATTATGCCACAGCAATCTGAAAAGATTACAACAAGCCCCCAAAATGGCTCCACTTGAAATAGGGATCATCTCTCCTTATTTCAACAGAGTTATTATTATTCAAAACTGGGTCACACCTACTTTGAGATTATTGTCTGGAGTTGCTTAATCTGTGTCCTTTGCCTGGAACGTTCTTTCTTGCTGGTGGGTTTCTTTCTCACCAGCTGTGCCCTGTGCAGCTCCCTACCCCTTCATCAAATGCCCTTTCTTCCATGGTCCAGTTTATCTTTTCTTTGTTAAGAATTTTTTCATTTGTTAAGAATGTAAATTGAAAGTTCCAAAAACATATTTGTCCCATGAATGCCAGAGTACCACAGGTATCACCCTAAAGATGGAAAGCAGCTAAGCTAACCTAACCCTGTCCTGAAGTTGCTCTGTGGTGAAAAACATTAAAGAGGAAGTAACAGATAATTGGTTACTTAAAAGTTAACCAAACTTTAAATAGTCTAGTATGCAAGATATTGATTATTCTGGAGCATTGAAAAGGCACTTGGGTCTTATTTATGGGGCTCTTCTGAAGACATCAGCCTCTTAGAATTCTAAGCAGTAGTTCTTTTAAAAACAATCATAGTTTATCACACACTTTTGAAACTTTACTCCTCATAAGTAATACATTTTAGAAAATATTTTATTTTTCCTTCTCCTACATTGTCAAAAGTGAAATAGAAAGTTCAACCTATAAAATTGTGCTACAAAGTTTGAGACTAAGAAAAAGGAAGGTCTCTCTCCTGGTGAGTGTCACAGTGAGATGGATGTGTATGTGATTGTTATTTTGGGCCTGGACACTCAGGGCTGAGTCCATTTAGAGACACCAGGGAACTCAGACTTTTGCCTAAAAGCCAAGGAGGAATTAGGGGAGGGGACTAAAGGACTGAAGTAGGAGGTATGGGTTTCCCCCTTTGTGTCTCCTTTCCCCTTTCCCTTGTTTCATTTATAGATTTTTTTTTTGTCCATCCCTTAATCCTCCCACATTTCTTTCTCTCTTTCACCCACAAACCACCAGGATTTGAAACTAAAAAGACTTAAAAAAAATTACTGGCAACAATTATTTTTAAAACACTGTGTATTTTCTGATCCTTTTTCCTTCATTCCTCTAATTTTTGTTGCTCCTTTTGATTTTTAAAGAAAAAGTATTCCAGTCTTCTTTGTTTACTATTTTTAAATGGTCCAAATGAATCAATAGCTTGAAAATGTACTCTTCTTTGACCCTGAAACCTTACTTCCAGGAATTTGTATTAAGGAAATAGTTAAATGTGTGTGTGAGAACAATTGTATAAGACTGTTTATTCTGGAACTGTTCACCGTATTGAAAAGTTTGTATACAACCTATGTGTACAGTAATGCTGATTAAATAAATGTAGGGATGCCCATGCAATTAAATGTTATGCAGCCATTAAAGCTCATTTTGTAGATAAATATTTATTCCCATAAAATATATTTATGCTATATAGTTAAGTGATAAAAGTAGTTTACCAAATGATGTGTATCATGGTCTCTGTTTTACATAAGTATATATTACACACACATATATATATAAAGAAGAAAACACTGGAAGAATAAGCATGATAGAAATTCAATACATTGTATGGTGGTTATCTCTGGTGATGTGATTAGGTGATTTTTCTTGTTTACACGTAATTTCTAGTTTTTCTATAATTAGAAGAACTGCCACTTCCATAAAAAGGTAGTTTTCTATAACCGACAAAATTAAATGCTTATTACAGGTGATAGTCGACTATTGCGTGTAGCAAATGGCATCCAGTTTTGTTCTGATTAACTTTGTACACCTGTTCCCTCGCTCCCGTTCTTTTTCTCTTCTCGTCCCTTCTCAATTAAAGAAATTCTCATGTACTGGGAAAACCTCTGATGGGTAACTTGTTGAGGCCTCTGGAGCTCAAACGTGCCTTAAAGTAAAAAGCTAGATAAAATGAAAAATTCACTGCTCAAGGGATGTGTTCTCTGATGGAATGTTTCTTAGACTACTTAGGATTTTCTTTCCCTCGGTTTGATTTTAATGGTTTTCAGCTTCACAATGGCTGGGGCGAAAAAAAAAAAAAAAAAAAGATGGCTGTGGAGGAGAGACTTCCAAGGGATTCAGTGCGACACAGCCTCCTCACCTGGGCCTGCAGTGACGCACAGTGATGGGGACAGTGGGGATTTTTTTAGACGTTATGCACAAAAGCAAAGTCAACTGGAAACTGAGACAGTTTCCCGAGGCCTCCAGCGACCTCCCCCTGACTTGTTTGTGTTTTGCAGATATACACCACCTGGCCCCAAATTGTCCTGATAATTCTGTGTCGGGCATTTCGCCTACTACCAGAGTGCAGGACCAGGACGCCTCCACCCTGCCCTTGACCGATGGCAAAGCCGGGGTCTGGCTTGGCCGGCAGGAGCAATAGGCTCCAGGGCAGGAGAGAAGCCATCACTCCAGGAGACACGGGGACTTCTACCTTCTAATGCTGTGACCCCAAAGGTGGAGTTAAAGGAGCCAGGTGCAGACCAAGGCCAGGCAATTGCACGTGCTGTTTTTAGGTCCTATGTTTGGTCCACGTGATTTGAGTGGGGACACACATCCTCTCTATGCATTGGTTTCCAATTGACAAAATGAAATGAGATTGCAGGCAGGGGAGCTGCTCAGGCAAAGGCCAGGGAAAGAATGCTACAAACTGAGCATTCTCAGCAGCGCTGACAATGCTGGGGGGAAGGGGTGCAGAATTCTTTCCTAGATGTTATCTCTGACTCCGTGCAATTCCCTGAGCACTTAAGCTATTTCTGTGGCCCCAGCTTTCTCAAGCATAGACAGGTAATGATACTTTGTTCTCTCTCCTTCCATTATATGGGCTCTGTGAGGATAAAATAGCAAGTTAATGAGATTTAAAATAGGAAGAAAATGTTTCAGAAGCCTTTAATGTACCCTGAGATTTTCAGGTCCTGATTAAATAGGAATTATTGTTTTGAGAAAAATCTGTATAGCTCATATGATGTCCATTAGTTTCCTCGAGAGCTGTATTTACCTGACAAGTTCTTTTTCCTTTCTGCACAAACATGGAGGGAAAACGGAGGCAAAGTAAAATAGTAAGAACAAGAAAGCCTGAAAACGGAAGTTTGGGTCAGCACGTTAAGCTCAGACCCATATTCTGACTGGAACTAGCATTAAAACTCCTCTCTGAAAAATTGTGCTGAACACTGGAATTTGACACAACATTGTAAAATGATTATAAATCAATAAAAAAGTTAAAAAATATAAATCAGCTCTCTGAATTGTAAAAAAAAAAAAAACTCCTCTCTGATAGACTTGGGACAACGCATTTAATAGGGTGACTTAAATGTCCACCCTCATGTGGGGAAACAGTACAATTTTATCTTGGGAAAGCTCTGAGAACACACTTCTTAAACACATGCAGTCCTGAGGACATTTCCTGGAAAACCATTGGCCTTTGCCTGGGACAGTTGCATCACACAGAAATGTTTGTGGTTCAGGTTTATAAGTAACAACAGGATCTGAAGCCAACGTACAACTTTTATTCAGTTCAACCAGATGCCAGATCTAAAATAGTAGGCACTTTCCTAATTGTACTTCAGAAAAAAGTTTACTAAGTTATGCAGGATTCCTCTCCTCCCTCCATAATAAGCCAACATAATCAAGACAATTAACTACCTTCTGAAGGACCCAAGTGTATTTAGTTAAGTCAGACTGTGGCTGACTGACTTGCCTGTGTGCCTTTCTTCTCTTTTGTTCTAAAACTACATCTAGAAAGGAGGGAAATGGCCAACAAATGTGCATATATTTTCCACCGAATTTTATGTTGCAAATATTTAGCTTAGAGCTAAATGGACTCTGAGGGAAAGTGTTCTTTTCTAAATGTTATAAAACTATGTTCATTCCAGAAGGCAAACAAGATTAATAACAGTGAGCACTCGCTGTGGAGGAAGGGGGACCTGGAGGGAGACTCCACCTTTCCGTCGGTTTTTGATGTCGGCACGAATGTTAATTACTCACCCCAAATTAAAACGCTACTAAAAAAATGTTTACTTATGGGGAAATAGATTGGCAGTGAAGAATGAGGAACTAGAGTTTTTTTTTTAATGGAACCACTCTGATGTTTTTGTATTTTTGCAATGTGTATAAATAAATAAGTAAATAATAAATAAATGTGCATTCATAGTGAAAAAGAATGAACAACAGGAAACAACAAAAACTTCTTCATTCCCCACTCCCCAAAGAAGAAGGGATGAACCTTCAGTGACTTCCACACACATGTGGAGCTCTTCCCCATGTGCCAGAGAGCCACTCCCCAGTTGTGGGATGACGGGAAAGGACAAAGTCCGTTAGAAAGTCCAAGCCAAATGGTGATTTCCCTGTACAGCTTTCACTGTGCAGACGTAATAGGGTTACACATTCTCTGTGAAAAAGCTACAGACAGATTTCACCAGTCAACAGATCACCCTGCACCAAAACTGTAAAACCACTTTAACACTTACTTCAGATATTATTAAATGTGACAAAGTATTTGAAAGATCAACCAAATAAACTGTTCCTAGGAAAGGTTTCCAATAGAATACTTCTTGAATAACGCTGCTTTTCTTAGGTCATGGGGATTGAATTAAGACACTGAAACACAAAGTCAGGATGAAAACCTACACTTTTAGCGAAATACACTTATAGAAGCCTCTAGATTTGATAGTATTTCTCAATCCTTATTTTTTCTTTGGTACATAGAAAAACTGAAAAAGATTGTCTGCTTTATGTGGCAGAGAATATTTACATGTGGGTACTACAGATGTGACAAGATTCCAGATTTGACATGTATTCTAAATACCACATGTCCATTCATTCAGACATCAGTCACTCATCTTACTACCCATGAGCCTCTGCATGAGCAGCTCTGAAGATAAAGGAATAATAAGACCCCACTGGATGAGGGGAGGCTGATGTGAAAATCAGAGGGGTCACAGGCTGGCATGATATGTAAGGCAGTGTCCTGTAGGCACAGGTGTACTCTGAGTGAGTCAGGAAGGAAAATAACACCTCTCCTGGAGGGCGGTGGTGGAGCGGAAAAAGAGCGGTGCATATAAAGCTCTTAACCCAAACCTGACACATCATAAAGGATTACTAAGTGTTAGTTGTTATAAAGAAGGTAGCAGATGCAGGGAGGGTATAGCTCAGACGTAGAGTACATGCTTAGCGTGCACAAGGTCCTGGGTTCAATCCCTAGTACCTCCATAATAAGTAAATAAATAAATCTAATTACTTACCCCCTCAAAAAAACAAAAACAAAAACCACAAGGGAAAAAAAGAAGATAGCAGACTTACAGAGTGTTTTGGGAGCATCTCAGAAGAATATATAACTTAGTCTGAAAGTGAGGGAGAGAGAAGAAGAGAGAAAGAGGAAACACTAAGAAGATGTACTTTGAAAGCTAGTTGATAATTTCTAGAATGGCATTAGGGTCATAAACAATAAGTTGATGATCTTAAATCGAAGGAAGGCTGGATTTTGTCATGAGCTTGGATTAAAGCAGGGACACATCACTTACCTACTAGAACAAAAAAAAAAAAAACCAAGGAAACCTTTGTTACCATTGACATTTTAGACTGGATAATGCTTTGTTGTGGGGGCTGCAATGTGTACTGTAAAATGTTTAGCAGCATCCTTCATCTCTACCTATGAGATGCCCAGAAGCAGCTTCCTGGTTGTGACAACCAAAAATGTGTCCAGCCATTGTCCAATGTGCCCTGGGGGTCAAAATCACCCCCAATTAAGAGCCATCGCCTTAGTCGGGGGAGGGTACAGCTCCGTGGTAGAGTGCCTGTTTAGCATGCACAAGTTCCTGGGATCAATCCCCAGACCTCCATTAAAATAAATAAGTAAATATATAAACCTAATTACCACCCCCTCAAAAACAAACAAACAAAAAAAGGCTTTGAAAAAAAAAAAAAAAGAACTGCTACCTTAGACCAAGATAATTTCATTAAGTATCTATAAATTTTGTTAAGCTATTAAGCAAATGGAAAATTGAGACTGAGAGAGAACCAACTTAAATATTTTCCTCTTATTTCGATTGCTGCTAAATGTACTGGGATGAAAACTATCAAATTAATATGTCTAGAGAGTGGTTTCTTCTCATTTCCATTTGCCAGTCATAACAGGGTCTGAGACATAATCCGGGAAAATGGCTCAGATCTGACACGGACACCACTCACTCAGGGAAGTGACTATCCTAGCTTCTCATACTTCTATTAACTTAAGCTTTCTTTGCAGAAACTGTAAAGGGTTTTTCAGTCATCAAAGCCACCAGCTACAACACTGCTGACTCCAGTTCCCTGATGCCCCTCCCTGGCCTGTTGACACAGGATCCTGAAGTGGTGACCCCTGCCTTTTATCCTCTTCCCTGCACTTGACGGAAAATTGCAGAAAGCAAAGGCGACCCAGAGGTTGCTGGGAGATTTTTTGTTTCCTTGCAGAGGCTGCTGGGAGATGTTTTGTTTCCTTGATATTAATTCTATCCTGCCTCTCACAGTACTTCTAATTGCTCAAGCAAACTGAAGTAGTAAACTGAGATTAACTGGAACTTACTATGTAACAAAAACAAAAAATATTTTCTTTTTATCATTTTTTATAAGAAAAATGAATTCAGAAGAGGCATGTTCACATGTATAACTGAAAAATTGTGCTCTACACTGGAATTTGACACAACATTGTAAAATCACTATAACTCAATTAAAAAAATGAAAAAAAAAAGAGGCATCTCCATATCTGAAAAAAAATTTTTAAATAAAACCTTCAGGATAAGAGCTGGGTATGGGATAATGAGTCAAGGGCATCCTTAATCACAATTTATTGATGAGTAGATTGATTCTTCTGCCACTGTGTAAAGGATCAAAGTGTTTTTTCTCTTTAGACAATATTATTCCAAAATAATATTGAGAGTTTTCCTTAAAAACCATATAACAAGCATGTGTATTTAATGACCCTCTCTTAGTATGAGCCCAAATCAGAGCATAGTCTACACATTTTTCTAAATTGCATTTTTTTAACCTAACAATAAAATGTGGAGACAATTCTGTATCAGTTCATGATACTGTAACTCAGTCTTTTAAACAGATGCATGGTATTCTGTCACATGAACATAGCATGATTTATTTAATCAGCTCCTTTTTGGTAGACATGTAGTATTTTGTTCCTAAAAATACTGTAATAAATATACATTTTCATATAGTCTTTGTGAGCCTTAGCATAAATGCCTAAAAATAGAGTTGCTGGGCCAAACGACAGTTTTGCATTTAAACTGTTTTTTAACGTTAACAACTTATTTCTGGTAGAGGCAATACCAGTTTATTTTCTCACACAGCCTGAGAGTGACTGTCTCCTCATACCTCTGATGGCTTAAAAATAACTCAGTGTTTTTAAAATTTGCTTCTCTCTAATTACAAGTGAAGATGAGTATACTTTCCTATGTTTAAACAAACTTGTATGTTGTTCTGTGTGAACAAATTTTTCACATCTTGACACATCTGTCCCTCCCCCTCCCTTCTTCCTTCTTCACTTATTTCTCTCTGTCTCTCTATTTTAAGGATGCTTCAAAATTAGTCTTTTTTTTTCTATCCTTTCTGCTGCAAAGATTTTTTTTTCTAAGTTTGTTTTTGGTTTTTAACTTTATAGTAGCTTTTCACCAAGAAATGTTTGCTTTATGTAGGCAAATGTATTCACTTTATTCTCTGTGGCTTTTTTCACATGTTTAAAAAGCCTGTCCTTACTTTGAGGTTGAAAAGGAAAAAATTCTCTGTGTTTTCTTCTAACACTGTCTTACTGTTCATCTTTAAATCTTTGAGCTATTGGGATTTTGTTTTTGAGTAAGGAGTGAGGTAGGAATCCAAGCTTTTTTCTCTTTTTTTCCATATGGTTAGCCAAGTGTGTCAACACCATTTATCTTCCCTCCAAATGGAACCATCACCTTATCTTATACTACACAGTCATATCTAGAACTATCTCAGAAATCTTAATTCTTTTCTGTTTATCTCTTTTTAAAAAAATCTGTTTTAATATATAGTGGCTAACATTTGCAAATCCCAAACTCCCAAATTTATTCCTTCCCATCCTGTTTCTCTCTTTCTTTTCATGTACCAGTAACAAATTTTTCATAACATGTTTTAAAATATGCTTTTTACTTATCAGTATTTTTTTGTGTGTTTACCAATATCTCTTTCTAACTATATATGATTTATATATATATAAAATCATTCAGATATAGTAATAAAGGTACAAGGTATTAGGACACAACTGTTTTTGTACGGGGAAAATTGTGACACATGCTATTTTGAGAATCCTAACTTAAGCCATTGACTGTTTAGCTAGTTTTTAATTATCTTTCTAAAGCTGAACATGATTTAACTCTTTTAACACCCAGTTCATCTCCATTTATTATCTAATGTCTCACCTCAAGTGCTTGACGCAGAAGTCAGTTTACTGACTATAGTGCAGATGAGATGAACTGTGATGGGTGGGGTGGGGGGTGGGGGACCAGGGGTTCCAGATAGTAACTATAGGGAGATAGAAGCCAAGTGGGGTGTGTCATCCAGGGAGCCTCAGTGGTGAAGCATTGATAGCAAGTGGCCATGGGAGAAGCGCAATCTCCCAGGCTTGTCAATTACGGGAACCACAGGAACAAAATTGTCAGGTAATGCAAAGGGTTGTTTGATTGTATCAGAAGAAAAAAATCCAAACCTGACAAACAGGATCTTTTACCCAATTCAAACTCAATAGAGCAAGGAGTACTGGGCCCTCAGGCCAGTCCCAGACTTGAGTTCATTAAATAATGCAAAGCATTCTTAACGAAAGGAAAGGCCAGTTACCTTTAAGGAAGACTGCTGTAAAACCACAAATGTATGTCATGAATCTTCCTCCTACTCTTCCCAAAAGAGAGCTGCTCAGGGACGCTTCCCACTGGCCCCTTTCATAGATTAGGACACTGCTGGAACCCGGAGGAAATTTGCATGGATGATCCTGGAGATTTGGGAGCAAGTCCATGCCTCCTGAAACCATTCCCTTGTTCATATGAGAGAACTGACTTGCTACTGTGCTTACATGTTGCTCATGGCAGGGGGCGATCTGCCAGGGTTCCTGTCTCCGGTGCTAACATCAAATGGATTCCATATCTACTACTTTCTAGCTGTGTTATGATTGGTAGGCACTTAATTTCTCTAAATCCCAGCTTTTCTGTAAATGGTTTTACAGAATCCATAGGTTTATCTCCAAGGGTGGTTGCGAGGATTCAATGAACAAGGACGTATCATGTACTTTAAACATGAACTGGTACCTAGTAACTCGTCCATAAATGTTAAGGGTTGTTATTGTTATTACTGCAACCATTCTATTTAAAGAGCAGGATTCCATAGGGTGCAAGCAAAATACAACAATTTCTTTCCGCTACTGCCCATTTAAACCTACCCTGTAGGGTTAGCCTTGCCCTGTCCCTTGGGTGAACTCTAAGCTAAGTCCTAGGGTTACCTCTGGTCACTCTCGGGTACTATGAAGTTCTCTGTCAGGTATAGTCACAGAACAGTCATATTTCAGTTTCATGAACAAGCTTCTTGACTGTGAATTCTGGCTTCATCTGATTGAATTGCTATCCCTTTCCAAACCAGTTTGGTTTTTCCCAGTGAAGTATTGACAGAGGATGAATATACATGGACCTGGTTAATAGACAGCTGTGTTCAGTATTACAGCACACCCCAGAAATAAGTTTCAGCTTTATGGATCCTGAACAATAGTGTGGATTTCCATGAACAACGGTGAGGATGAGGATTTCTCCTTTATGTTTCCCATATAATAAAAGGAGAATTGGACTGGATTCACATTTATAAACACTTCAGTTTGGTTTGATGAGCAGGAACATGGAAAGAGCAAGTGTGCTTACAAAGAAGAAACATATAGATTCTGTCAATGAGTTAAATATAGTAGAAATAGGTGATCAGTCACCTTCATGGTAGAGCACAGGTGGAAAGAACTAAGGAAACCAGTCATCATATGATTATATTCCTTTGTCCTGAGCAACATCCCACTCAGTGTGGCTGACTCCTCTCCTCTTGGCTTCCTATGTATCTTCATAATCAGTTAATATAACTAATTAATAACTTGAGCATGCATCTATGTCTTGCAATCAAAAGAACTTTATACAATCATATTGTCCTTGAATAATGATCTAATCTTTCTCATTCCTAATAGTTATACATCTTGGTTCTGTTTCTTGTCTTATGGCATTAGCCAGAAGTTCCAGAATATTATTAAATAATAAGAGTAATAGCAAGAATCCTTTTCTTGTTCCTGATATTTATGGGAATGCTTCTGGAGCATTTATTGTGTGCTCTATCCCTTTGAGAATTTGATAAAAATTAATTCTAGAAAAATGCACATATACAGTCGAACTGTAATAATTCTACATAATAAAACTGAAAAAGGGAAAAAAGAAATTAATTGATAAAAATTATCTTAGAACAAAAAAAGAAGAATGCACATATATACAAAATTTTTAAAATAGTTTTAGGAATTTCAAGGAACATGGGCTATGTGGAAGTTTTTGCAAATTTCATTATTAAGTATGAAGTTGGTTATGGTTTTAAGATAATTTTTTAAAACCATATTAATAAAGATTACTTATAGTGCTCATTTAGAAATAAGTAAAAAATGAATTTCATCAAATACCTTTTTATCATCAATCAACATATTTAAATATTCTCTCTCTTTAGTCTTGCTGGTGCTGAATTATATTAATATGCTTATCAATATCAAACTATTCTTGCATTCCTGGAATAAATTTCAGATGAATTTGATATATGTGAATTTTTCAATATTCTATCAGATTTGACTTACTACTGTTACATTTATGACTTGGCATTTGAATTTACTAAATGAATTATAATGCATGGTTGAAATATTTTTAAATAAAAAGAATTATAACAAAAATTATTTGTTGGTTAAACCTCAATTGGCAAGAAAATACTATCAGTCAAACATCTCTTTCTAAGCATTCTGGTAAGCATTAAAGAATCAGAAGTTCAGAAAATTAAAGAGCTAAAAAGAGCAGCTGATCCAAAACTCATTTTACAGATTAGGAAGGCAGTTGCTCAGAGAGGTTAAGTGACTTATGCAAGATCACACTGCTACTGGCAGCATTGGTTGTATAAACAAGATATATAAGCAAGTTGTTGAGGCTGAAAGAGAAAATAGGGGAAAGACTTATCTCATTTCCGGTGGAACATTACTTTAATTCTATGGGAGAGTGAAAAGAATGACTAGATTTGTTTCTGAAACAGTGAAGATTTCACAAAGAAATGGCATAAGCATTATAATAAAGACATGACTGTCATCTTCAAGAGATTAAAAACATGACTGGGCTTGATCGTCCCATATCTTTCAGTTCCAGCCCTCTCACTATCTCTGTATGTGTCCTTGGACAGTTCTCCCCAACACACACCAGGGAAGAATTCCTGCCACGAATACACTAAATGCATTACCAACAGGGATGAGGGAAACACAGAACAAGTGAAAGAAGCTTTGAGGACAGACATTTCAGAAAGTCTCTGAATTTTAAAACTGTCTAGAACTATACCAACACATATGTAGGACCCAGACAATGTAGGGGCTTCGCTTGCTTGCCGTTTGTGCAAGTTCACGCTGCTCGTCTATTAAGGTCTGAAACAGGGTCCTATGAATCCTGGTCAGCTTTCTTCTGAACCTGTCCACCCACCTGTTCCCTCCCTTTAACCTCATTAGCCCAGCATCAGCTGGAGCCTTGCAGAGCTGCACAACACCAGGCCTGGTGCCCAGCCCAGTACCTGACTTCACGCGTGGCTGACAGCTGACTTTCGAGGGCTGTAACGATAGGACTGAAACATCTGCTTTGTTTGGATAAGCCAGCGAGAAACTCAGCCAAACTGTTTGTTTGGTGTCATATAGCAAGACAATCAGTTAGATGACTGATTTTTTCTCCTGACTGCTGTGTTGACACTGCCTCAGATGGTAATCTGATGGTACATTTTATTGAAGCCTTGCTACAAAGAGCACCCTTAAAAATTTTTTTTAACCATTAAGGGGCTGTTATAGTCACTATTTATTTGTATCTCCAAACACTCTGCAGCAGATAAAGCAGTTAATATTATCCTAATTAAAAAAAAATTGAAGTATAGTTGATTTACCAGGTTGTGTTAGTTTCAGGTGTACAGCACAGTGATTCAGTTATACGTTTATATACACATTCTTTTTCATATTCTTTTTCACTACAGGTTATTACAAGATACTGGATATAGTTCCCTGTGCTGTACAGCAGGACCTTGTTGTTTATCTAGTTTATATATAGAAAGTTGTATCTGCAATATTACCCAAATTTAATAAAAGATAACGCTGAAGCCGGAGGGACTTGATTGCTTTGCTCCAGGTCTCATAGCTTTTTAGTGGTGAAGCTAGACCCCGACGGAACCCCCAGGCACCCTGACTTTACCTGCCCATCTCTCTTGCAGTGTAACACTGTCCCCATTTCATTAGCATTTCTTTTCTAAAAATGTATACTTTCTGGAAAGAAAGTTGTTTATCTTAGGGTTTTACACTGTTAAATACTTCCAAGCATCTGCGAACTACAAAGCATCCAGTAAATAAATGTAATGTCAGTTGTAAAAACATTTTGATGAGGAAACTTATTTACATATATTTTGGAGGCACACTGAATACAGTTGGAATCTATTTTGAAAATAATTTGATGGATATATGGACTGTCTTAAATATCAATATATTAAATTAATATTTATATATTAATATATTGAAACAAAACTCGGAATTTAGGACATTAAAATTTTTTTTTCATCATGGGAATTTTAAACATATAGAAAAGTAGAGAGGAGTATAATGAACCCATCACCCTTCTTCAGTGGTTGTCATCTATGGTCAGTCTTCCTTACCCCAACCCTCTACTGCCCCAACCCCTTCCTTGGATTATTTTAAAATAAATCCCAGACATTATATCATTTCATCCATAATATTTCACTATGTATCTCTAAAACAGAAGGGGCCTTTTTCTTAAATCATAATATTATTACACTTTTTAAAAGTTATCAGTAATTTCTTAATATCATCTAATATCCAGTTAAGTGCTCAGATTTTTCTGATTGCCCCTCAAATGTCCTTTTCAGTAGGCTTGTTAAAATCAGGATTCAAACAAGATTCAAATCTTTGTATCTCTTTTAATCTAATTTCTGTCAAGAGAAATATTTAAGTAACTGCTCCTGGAAAAATTATCTGGCATTCGAGGATGTAGTTACATCTATGTATACCATCCTTGATTTATTCTAAGGCAGAATTAATGGTAAGACATGTTATTATTGTAGGTATCACTTAGAAATTTAAAATGCTGTCAGTTGTAATCGTAAGATGCCACTAATTATAAGATATATTCCAATTTCAGAGATATATAAATGAGAGAAATATGTCTTAAAATCAATGAAATCTAGCACTTGGAATACAGAGAGTTCACATGCCATTTTTTAATTTCAAGATGGGGTGTGGGGAAGGCACATGGCGTGTGCAAAAACCACTCTGAGGTAAGAGTGGTTCACTTCTATCCCAGAGCAGAGGCAGAGTGAAGAGTGATTTCTGTTCCTTGTCTCATGGCTTATCTTCCTGAACTCCTCTCTCCTCTGTGTGCTTTGACTTCAAGTTTGGCATAGAACCCGAATTTCTTAGAGTGTTTAATATCACAGTTAATGCGCATCAGTACATTAACTTGTGACACAAATTATGGTCTCTGAGAAGTCAGTGAAATGCTTATTCTTTTGATTGCACTGACTTGAGGACGTTATGTGAGCCCAATTTGAAAAATACATATTCATAATCTTTGGTCTTCAAAATGCTGTGCAGAGTGCAGGTACAGAAATCTTTTCTTCTTGATCCGTGACAACGGGTGATGATATTCTTTCCATCAGCTGGATGACACAGGGAGGAAAAGGAGACTAGGCCAAAGAATTTAGCCTCAAACCTGGTAGTTTTGGTTTTTTCATCTTAGAGATGTTGACGTCACAGATTAGTTCCTGATAAGATGAGTGGCCACTTCAAAGACTTTCAACCTGTTCTCTTCTTATTAACATTAAGTCTCTTGATAAGGAAGGCCTGGGAGAGTAGGAAGGTATATAATTGTAGCTCTGGTCGAAGTATCTCTGAAAACCGGCTCTAAACTTTTTTGCCTCAGGTCACGGGCAATTTTTGAAAGTCAAAACCTTTGATTTCTCCCTGGAGAGATTCCAACTCAAGGCTAAAGAATTTTGCTTCTAGCTATCTGTGCTTATAAGAAGAATCTAGGTTGTTTATTTACCAGATCTGAAGTTGCCCAAAGGCAATTTACTCCTAAGGCTCTTGGAAACCTGGGATGTAGAAAGTTTTTTTAAAGGAGAAATGCATTGCCCAATTCTTTGTTGTATACGTGCCCTCTGAAGTCCAGAAATGGGTTTGTTCTAGAGTTAACTTTCTAAGGAGCCAGAAATTTCTAACACAAAGAATGTAAAACCTGGGTTTCCGGTAAATTTGCAATTTACTGTTGTTCTGTTTCTGCCTTGATTGTTGAAAAGAATAAAATCTTTGAATTTTGTCATAGGGACTTTGATCCAGCAAATTATGAATCAGCATTTCCTTTTCACCATTTGTGACAAGTTTCAATGATAGTGTATTTGAAATGTATTTGGGATGCTGCCCCAAACTTACCTATTTTTCACAAGTGGCAAAAGAGGAAGAAGACTTAATGGTAGTTTGTTGTTTTCAGTAGCCTGGTAACCTGAGAATTTACACTAGCTACTTTGAGGTTGATCCGTGTCACTAACCAGTGAAAATTGATGGTTAAGGGGAAAGAAAAATCAAAGATAATGCAAATAAAGCTCAATGAATACATGGGAATTGGGAGCACTGGAAATTTGAAAATAAGTACTCTTAGCTGGAAATAAATTTAAAAAGGGAGAATTATAATGTTCAAAAGTAGAACAAGTATAATGGTGGATACATTTTCTTAGTAAAGTTGACAATAAACACTATTCTTTGTCATAATAGTAAAATAAAGGTTCTGATCTTACATCGTTAATTAAAATTAAAAAGAAAAAATTCAAACCCCATGTATCCTTTTTTTCTCTTTCAGTGCCTGTAATGAGCCCAGACATAGTCATCGTTTCAATGGGATCCTGAAGAATTGCTTGAAGAAAAATTATGTTCATATCCTTCTGTTTGTTCTGCCTATAAATTTTCATAGATCTATGAACCTACAAGTGAACTTCTTTTTCAATAAATGTTTTATTGAAGTATTATATCTACAGAAAAATTCAGCCAAATAAATTTTGTAAAGTGAACATACCCACAGAACCACCACTCAGTTCAGTAGACCACAACTAACACCATAGAAAGCTGCCTGGTCCCACCAATCAGTCATTCCTCACTCCAGAGCTAACTACTACTCTGACTTCTTTCACCATAGTTTTGCCTGGTTTTGATCTTTGTAAAAATGTAACCAAAAGTATGTCCTCTTTTGAATCTGATTTTCATTCAACATTAATGTTTGTGAAAATGTCATAGTGTTGCATGTAGCAGTCAATTGTTCATCCTCATTGCTGCATAGTATTCCATAGTATGAAAATACAATGGTATGTGTATTCATTCATAATACATCTCTCCATTGTATATTGACTAATATTTGAATTGTTTTGAGTTTTGAGCTATTATGAATAGTCCTGCTGTGAACTCTTGTGTGTATGACTCTTGGTGCACATATCTATAAGTTTTCCTTGGCTTCATATATATTGATATGATTCTTTGGTTGAATATTTGCATTACAAATATCTTTTCCCACTTGGTCATTTTCCTTTTCACCCTTTTCATGTCTTTTGATGAACAGATCTTATTTTAATATAGTCCAACTTACAGATCTTTATGGTTAGTACTTATTAATGTCCTGTTTAAGAAATTATTGCCTACCTCAAGCTCATGAAAATATTCTCATATGTCTTCTTTCTAGGAGTATTATTGTTTTATATTTGGAATTAAAATTCATCTGCTATTAATTTTGTGTATGGTGACATAAGATTTTTTCACTTTTCCACTTTTTTTCCCGGATGGATATCATATAATTAGTAATATAATTAAGACCAAAAAAACCTTCACAACCTTACGTTTTACTAATTATTCTTATAGGAGATCTGATAGGACCTATTATCTCCTTTCAGTTTACTGTAAAATGGGGATGACAATGGTATGTATGTACCACGGGTTGTTGCTGGGAGATGAAATCAGTATACATAAAGTGCTTTAACAGCGCCTGATAGATAGCAAGCATTTTATAAACATTAGCCACTATTAGGTATTTTTCTTTTTACAGGTGAAGAAAACAAGGTCGGGCAAGGGCAAGTGACAACCAGTGGTAGACTTGGTCCTGAAAATGAGATATCCTGACTCTTGCCTCCTGCCTCTTTCCCTTACATCCTTTTGCTTCAAGAGAGGATTCAGTAGCCTTTTAATAGTTCATCCGTACGTTTCTTCATCATATGAGAGGTTTTCAAAAGGTTGTAAAAGAATGCTTACAAACTGTACTGACTGGAAAGGCTCTTCTATAGATAATTCTAAGTAGTCAGTGTATTTAGCGTACATGCTTTGTATGTCTCAGAATAGCAGAATTATTTGACAAAGAATTTTTTGTCAAGTTTGTTCCTACATAGACTCTTCTTACAAGTTAAGACAACCACATCACTCATGGCTGCCATGCAAAGAATCTCGTCTTCAATCAGCTCATTAAGGTACCTTTGTAAAGACAGTGTTTTTTTAAAGGCACTTTGCCAGCTCCCTCAAACATAACTTTGCAAATGGACAGCAAGAAAAACATGGCAAATCACTTCCATATGGCTCAAGGCAATGAGAAATACTTTTGATTAATAACACATTTAGTACAGTAAAATAACCTCCAAATCTGCTAGAGAGACACTAACTTATCTACCATAACTGTTTTCTGTTTGGTTTTTTTCATTGTTTTGACTCTTGAAAAACCCTCCTAAACTCCCAGTTGATTCATTTTTAAACAACAGCCTCTTCCAAGATCATCACCTGTTCGTATTTGTCAGCCCTATCAAGCAAATAGCTGGTCTTAAACTTATTTTAGAACCAGCTGCTTTAAACATAGGCTTCCGTATTCAAGGGATGTTTTTTACAGATTCATCAGCTGATAAAATCATTAACATGTTATCTGCATATGCAAGTACTAGTCTGAACATCTAAACTACTTCCTTCCACACCTGTCTAAATGGTAAACCGAGCAAGTTAGTTCACATCATAAATTCCCATCAAAGGGTTTTAATTAATACATAAAGGACCAAATGGGCATCCTAGCCTTAATGTTTTCGTTATCTGGATCTTTCCATTCCTCCCAGACAGAAACTAATCACATCATTTTCACACTCTTGACAAATTGCAAAGGTATGACCTAAGCCTATGCAACTTTAAACAACTTGTCCTCTCCCATGAAGAGCTATGTTTTCCTTTTTCAAATGAAATAGGATAAAAATCCAACTGTCTTTTATTCTGTATGCTTTACAGTTTCTCTTGGTATAACTAAACCATCTGCCACCTCTGTCCCTAATGCCTGGAATGAATCAAATCATCTTCCTTGCAAGCATTGTTAATCTCACAGTAATCCCTACTAATCACTTTGTAATCAGCACTCAAAGGGGCTGAAGGTCCCTGATTCTTAATCACGATATTTTAATCATCATTCTTGTGAGATGGCAGTTAGTAATCCCTGAATCTTGGGCTTATTTCTTCCCAATTTCCTAATTACTCCCTAGAACAAAGAACAGAAGCTCTCTAGACGATCTTTCTGGCTGGAACTGGTTGGAGAGAATGTGACAGTCCCAGGGTGGTGTTTCTGATGACTGACTATTATTTTCAATTTTGGATACTGAAGACAGCTCCTTATTTTTGTTTTACTTCCTTATTTTCCTGTTTTATTTCCTTATGCTTTTCCTTAATCTCCTTTTTCCTTTATTGCACTTTTTCCTTAGTAAAATTTTGCATGAGTAACAATTTGTTTTTCCTCTTTGCCTCCTTAAAATACTTTGGTTTCTGGTTTGTATAACTGCCTTTTTCATTCTTTCTCAAGTTGGGAACATTTCCCTCTATTCTTAGTTTGCTGAGAGCTTTTATCATGAATCAGTACAATATTTGATCAAATGATTTTTATACATCTATCCATATGATCATATGATTTTTTTTGGACTGTTGATGTGATGCATTACATTAATTTTTATCTCTTTATATTCTTAAGGTACAATATACTTATTCTTTTTTTTCCATTTTTTAGTACTTTATTATTATTATTATTATCTGGTCTATTTTTCCTTCCAGCTCTTTCAGTTTTTAAAAAAATTTTTTTTTATTGAAGTGCAGTTGATTTACAATGTTAGTTTCAGGTGTATAGCAAAGAAATTCAGTTATACATATACATACGTATAGTTTTCTCTCAGATTCTTTTCCACTGTATGTTATTACAAGAAATTGAATATAGTTCCCTGTGCTTTCTTACTCTTTTATATAACTTTATGATTTATTATTTTTTCTTTCTAATTTTTTCCCCTGGGAGGGATGGAAGAAACTCATGACATATATGTGTATGTACGTGTGTGTGTGTGTGTATATATATATATATATATATATATATATATAATTATTTTGTAAAATATATTTTTTTGCTGAAAATAAAGTGACTTTTTTTTTCTTTTATTGAAGTGTAGTCAGTTTATAATGTTATATTAATTTCTGGTGTACAGCATAATGTTTCAGTCATACATATACATACATATATTTCTTTTCATATTCTTTTTCAGGTTACTAAAAGATTTTGAATATGGCACCCTGTGCTATATAGTATAAACTTGCTGTTTATCTTTTTTACATTTAGTAGTTAGCATCTGAAAATCTTGAACTCCCAATTTATCCCTTCCCACTCCCTTCGCCCCTGATAAACATGTTTGTTTTCTATATCTCTGAGTCATGACATATTTTAGAGGTTTGCTGTCTTGTTAAATAATTGCCTGTTCTTTTCTCTCCATTCTTAATTTTTTCTCCATCACCAGTTTAAGATTATGCATTATTTTCTCATCTCACAGTGTCTTTCGTGGCCATGTTTATATAACACATCATAAAATCTATTTTTATTCTTAAAATTCATTCATTTGATTTATTAAAAAAATATAATTGAGAGCTACTATGTGCCAGGAACAAAGCAGAAACTCATTCCCTACTTAGCAGGACACTCTACGTCAGCTAAATACCTCTGGCCTAGAATCTAAGTTTAAATTCTTGATCTTTAAGTAAACAATTGAGAAATGGGTCTTTTCCCTTGGTCACTTAAATAGTAAAATTGATCACGAGAGAGTTGGGAGCTCCCTTTATGATCTCCTCTTCCGGAGTCCCATCCTCTAGTGCATTTGTGAATTTATCAAGTGTAGATTTGATAACTCAGTGTGTTCTAAGTGCGTTTGAAGGGAATGGGCCTAGAGAGTGAAGGAAGAAAAGGCCTGAGAAATCTTGTCTCTAAACTTCTAGATTAGAGGTAATGACCTCATAATCGGTCTGTGCTTTCTGTCTCTCTCCGCTCCCATCAGAGTGATCTTCCTCAAACATAGCACTGGCGTTTGATTTTTTTTTGTTTTCTGTTTTTAAACAATTCAACAGTTTTTCCTATGTCCACAGAATTGTGCAATCATCACCACAAACAATTTTAGAACATATTTATCATCCCCCAAATAAACCTGTATCCCTTAAATGTTACATCCCAATCCTCCCATCTCTCCATCCAGCCCCAGGCAACTGCAAATCTTTCTTTTTTTTTTTTTTTTTTGACTTTTGTGTATGTGTATGTATGTAGGTATACATATATATATATACACACACATACACATATACATATATATTTAATTGAAGTATAGTCAGTTTACAATGTTGTGTCAATTTCTGGTGTACAACATAATGCTTCAGTCATTTATTAACATACATATATCGTTTTCATATTCTTTTTCACCATAAGTTACTACAAGATATTGAATATAGTTCTCTGCACTATACAGCATGAACTTGTTGTTTATCTATTCAATACATACATCAGCTCATATCTGCAAATCTCTAACTCCCAAAAATATGGAACGCTTCACAAATTTGCATATCATCCTTGTGCCGGGGCCATGCTAATCTCCTCTGTATTGTTCCACTGTGCTGCCGAAGCGAGCACGCAAACCTGCTTTCTGTCTCTGTAGACTTCCCTGTTCTGGATATTTCATGTAAATGGAATCATAGACTATGTGGTCTTTTGTGGCTGGCTTCTTGCCCTCAGCAGATTGCTCTCAAGGGTCATCCATGTTGTAGGATGTAGAGATACTACATTTTGTTTATCCATTCATCAGTTGGTGGACATTTGGATTGTTTCTGCCTTTTGACTATTATGACTATTGCTATATATACACTCATTTACAAGTTTTTGCATGAATGTATGTTTTCATTTCTCTTGGGCATAAACTTATGGATGGAATTGCTAAGTCATAATATAACTCTATGTTTAACTCTTTAAGGAATTGCCACACTGTTTTCCAAAATGGCTGCAGTATTTTACATTCCCACCAGCTCACATGGGGGTTCCAATTTCTGCACATTCTCACCAACACTTGTTACTGTCTTTTTCTGTTATAGCTAACTTAGTGGGTGTTTTGATTTGCATTTCCCTTATGACTAGTGATGTTGAGCATCTTTTCATGTGTTTATTGGCAATCTATATATCTTCTTTGGAGATATGTCTAATCAGATTTTTGACCATTTTTTAATTGGGTTATTTGTTTGCCATTGACTAAAGTATTATATATCCTAGATACAGGTCCCTTATCACATGTATGATCTACAAATATTTTTTCCCATTCTTTGATTTGTTTATTTACTTTCTATTGGTGTCCTTTGAAGTATAAGAGTTACTAATTCTGAGGAAGTCCAATTTATCTTTTTTTTCCCTTTGATTATTTGTATTTTGGTGTCATATCTAAGAAACCATTGCCAAATCCAATATAAGAAGACTTACCGTTATGTTTTCTTGTTAAGTTTATAGGTTAAGTTCTTACATTTAGGTCATTGATTCATTTTGAGTTAATTTTTGTGTATGGTGTAAGGTAGAGGTCCAGCTTCATTCTTTTGTATGTAGACAATCCAATTGTCCCAGTACCATTTGTTGAAAAGATTAATCTTTCTGTTTCAATGTTTTGGCAACTTTGTCAAAAAGCAATTGACAATAAATGTGAGAGTTTATGTTGGATTCTCCATTCTATTTGATTGAGATAGATATATAGATTGATAGATAGATAATATATATACACACACATATGTATATATTTATGTGTGTTTGTGTGTGTGTATTTATCCCTACATGAGTATCGTAGTCTTGATTATTTGTAACTTAATAGTAAGTTTTGAAATTGGAAAATGTGAGTCCTCCAACTTTGTTCTTCTTTTCAAGATTGTTTTGGCTATTTTTGAGCCTTTAAATTTCCATATGAATTTTAGGATCAGCTTATTAATTTTTACAAAGAATCCACTTGAGATTCTGACAGGAATTGCATTGAATCTGTGGGTTGATTTGTGAGTATTGCCATCTTAACAGTATTAAGTCTTCTGATCCATCAATATGCAATGTCTTTCCATTTATTTAGATCATCTTTAACTTCTTTCAATGAATTTTGTAGTTTTCAAAGTATATGTTCTGCACTTCTCTTGTTAAATTTATTCTTACATATTTGATTCTTTTTGATACTATGATAAGTGGAATTTCTTAATTTCATATTTGGATCATTCATTGATTAAAAATATAATTAATTTTGCATAGTGATCTTATATCGTACAACCTTGCTGTACTTTTTAATTGGTTTTAATGGGGTTTTTTAAAATGTGGATTCCTTACGATTTTCAGTATACAAGATCATGTCATCTACAATTAGAGATAGTTTTACTTCTTTTCTAATTGAGATGACTTTTATTTCTTTTTCTTGCCTAATTGCCCTGGATAGAACTTTTAGTACAATGTTGAACAGAACTGGTGAGAGCAAACGTCCCTGTCTTGTTCTGACCTTAAGGGAAAAGAACAGGAAGTATGATATTAGCTATGGGTTTTTCTAGATGGCTTTCATCAGGTTGAGGAAGTTAGCTTCACTTCCTAGTTTGCTGAATTTTTTTCTCATGAGGGTTGTTTTTTTCCCAATGCTTATTTTGCATTTACTGAGATGTTTACATGGTTATTGTTTTTTCCTATTGATATGGTGACATTACTGGATTTTTTTCTAAATGTTCAATCAACCTTGCATTCCTGGTATAACTTCCACTTGGTCATGTATGATAATCCTTTTATATGATGCTGGACTTGGTTTTTAAATTCTCTGTTGAAGATTTTTATATCTATAATTATAAGTGATATGGGTCTATAATTTTCTTTTCTTGTGCTGTCTTTGCCTGGGTTTAGTGTCACGGTAATACTGGTCTCATAGAACAAGTTGAGAAGTGCTCTCTGTCCTTCAAATTTTTAGAGGAATTCATGAAGAATTGGTATTAACTCTTCTGTAAATGTTTGGTAGAATCCACCCAGTGAAGTCAGGACTGATTTTTATTTAACCTTTCTGTTAAAACCCTTTAATGGTTACCAATTATTAATGAATTAGCTGCAAGAGCATTGTAACGTCACAGTAACATCACAATCTGCATTCCCAGCCCTATGCTCTACTGTTCCCAACTAGTATCCCACTGGCCGTACTGATAGGCACCTGGACCACAGACTGTCCCACCTCTTGCCTTGACTTATGCTTCTCATGTACTCGTGTGTCTCATGAGTCAGACTACCATCCCTCCTTAAGACATCTCAAGACTACTTAAACCTTAAAACCTTGACTCTCCTGTTAAATTAGTTTGGATTTTTTTTTAAGACTCTTCCGACCAACTTCCTCTAATAGCCATTTAAAAAATCTCTACTGACCTTCACAGTATAGGACTTATTAAAAGTCTTCATAATCGATTTCTGCAACTAATTAACTTTAAAAGGCACCTTAATGGTGGAAGCCCCATTCCAGTTAAATTGGGACCTAATAGTCACTTTGCTAGTGACACATAACTGTCAAATGCTTTATGGAATCCGCTGTGAACAGTATTTCTCTGTGAGTTCCTTTTCCAATGTCCGAATAATTAAAAAGAATTTTTGCTCGAGGAACTCATAATGAATGACTTCTCTGTGTTTCACCGTATTTCTGAGGAAAATTTGTCTTAAAAAATTGATTCAGGGCTGGAGGAGGCTTTGCATGCCTTTTTGCTGACTTTCCAAGTCTCAAAATAATAATCTTCACAGTAGGGAATACCAAAGAAGCTAATGGCAGAGTTACAATGGTAATCATTTTCTGAAAACTATTTTGTCTTCCAATAGCTAAAATAAAGTTTTTCAGTATTTTAAAGCTGCGGTATAATTTTTTGTTAAGAAACTGTATTGCCTGAGCGAATGTAGTAATTTAATATATAACATTACTTTTCAAGTACATCTAAAGATTGCATTTTCTTAATATAATTTTGAAATATTTATGAGAAAAAAACGTTAAAAAATCTCCTGTTTTGCCGTATTTTGAGGGGATTACTACATGAGTGAGTTAAAATTTATGGCCAAGTAAATGCTGCACTAACACTGCTAATGTAGATCTGTTTCTCAAATTTCATTAAGATAAAACTTTAATTTAGTGAGGAGTGAGTTAAGAAGGAAACTCTTTAAGATAGTATTATCAACAAACACATGTCATAGATCTATACTATTATGTAAATGTTGTGACTACAGCCATAACTTTAGCTGACTTCAACAGTATTGCCAGTTTTATCTCAACATTGGCTGGGGAGGTATATTGCTATTTCCTCTACCGTTATTATAAATCAAAAAATAATACGTGCTACATTCATTTACTGTCACTTACTGTATACTAAGTATGACGTCAGGCACTTACGTTATCTGTACGAGGCATGATGTCAGGTACTTATCGCCTAACTCACAACAAACCAGCAAGGAAGGTATTTATATTAGCTAAGACTAGGTTCAACTGTGAGTAACAGAAACCTAAAACAGCAACGTCTTAAACAAGGGAGAATTTTATTTCTCTCCCATAAAAGTCCAGAGGTAGGCAGTCTAGGTCTGGTTTCACAGTTCTGCTCCACAAAGTCCTTGGGGACCCAAACTCTTTCTCCCCGATAAGTGGTCCCTAGCTGCAAGGCCAACAGAGAGGAAAGGGCTGAAGGAAAAGAGGGGCAAAAGAAGCGCACTGGTTCCCGTAGGAAGATTCCTATGACATGACATTTCACTTAGAGCTCATTGGCCAGAACTTAGTCATGTAAACACACCTAGGTGGGTGGCATGTGCCCAGCTAAAGATTGGGAGATCTAAAACATGGAGAAAAGAAGATAAACTGGGGGCCAACTAGGTCCCTTCTCTGCCACAATTATTACTGGCCCTATTTTATAGATAAGAAATCTGAGCCTTAGAACTATTAACTTGTCCAAGTCATCTGGCTAATCCATGTTTCCAAGAAGACTTAAAACTAGATCTGCCTATCTGAAAGTTCTGTGCTATTGGAGCAGGAGTGAAGGGGGTATGGGATAAATTTTAGAAGCCTAGTAATATTGCCTTAAATGTTATCTCCATTCGTTATTGCCATGTAACAAATCATGCTAAACTTAAACAACAGGCATTTACTTAGCTGAGGAATGTATAGGTTGGTTGGCTGAGCAGTTCTGATCTGAGGCAATTTTGATTGATCTCTGCCTGGCAGTTCGCGGGGGGCTGATCTAGAATTGCATTGGCTGTGATAACTTGACATTACTCCACACAAGCTCTCATCCTCCAGCAGGCTAGCTTGGGCTTGAACTTGTGGCATGGGAGAAGTCCAAGAACAGAAGCATGCAAGGCTTCATGAGACACTGGTTCATGATTGGCTCAATGTCATTTCCACTGCATTCTATTAGCAAAGTAAATAACAAGACCAGCCCAGATGCACGGGGTGGGGCAACAGACCCCATCTCCTGGGGCAGTGCAAGTCACATTGCCAAGAGTGTGTATGTAGGAGAGTACTTACACATACAGTTTTCTCTTCTGCTAAACTGAACCTGGATTAAGTCCAGGAAGGGCTACAGAGTGAAAGAGTCTGTGGCTAAAGATTTCCTCATAGTCCTGTGAAACGGTAATTGGTCCTGAATTGCATTCTTCCCCAAAGTAAAATGCCCATGTTAAATCTTAATTCAAAGTGTGTGGACATCTGCAGGTTCTTGAGAAACAGAATGGAAAGAGTTAGCTTTGTTTTCTGGATTGTTTCGACCAGTTTGTTTATTCATTCACTCAACAAAAAAGCATTGAGTGGCTCCCATGTCCCAAGCACTATGCTAGGCGGTGAGAGATAATGATTAGCAAATCTCAAAATGGTGCCTACTTCCCTGGAGTTTACCCCTGGGGCTGGGGAGATGAGACATTGTTTAATCTCACAAATACATGCATCATGACAAAATGCAAAAAGTGACAAGAAGTAAGGGTATATGACGACATGAGACTTTCTGAAACAAAGCCAATCTGGTCTGGGGCATCAAGGAAGCCTTTCTTGAAGAAGAGATGTTCAAGTTGAGCTGTGAAGGATAAGAATTCGAATTAGGAGTGTGGAGAGAGGGCAGGGTTCCAGGCAAAGAAACGGCAGTTTAAAGGCCTTAAAGTGGCAGGGAGCCTGGCACTTAGGAAGAACTGAGAGAAAGCCAGTGGGACCAAAACACAGAGCGGCAAGGGAGGTGGGTTATAAGGTGAGATGGAAGGGCTGGTGGCTGTCAGATGACTCTGGACCTTAGGTGGTTATAAGAAACATTTGCTTTTACCTTCAGAATAAAAAAGAGGCAAAGGTAATGACATGTGGAGACCTGTGAATGTGAAAGATCACTTTGGGGTTAGGTGCAAAGTTGGGTAGATAGAGACCAACTGGGCAGCTATTACAGCATCCAAGTGGAATGTGAGAGCTTAGATTAGGGTGATGATGGAGGAGAGGATAAGAATGAGACACATTCAGGAGATTCTGATGATAAAACCAGTCCCAGTGTAACATGTCAGCTATGAGAAGTGGGGAAGAGGGAGACGTGGTATATTGAGTTTTTCACCCCTTCCTGCATCCATGCTGTTGTCAGGACCTCCCTGTCATGTCTAGACTTTGGGTTTGACCACGGGGCTTCAGCCAGTGATATCAACAGAAATGTCAGTGTGCCACGCCAAGTCTAGGAGTTAAGAGACCTTGTATTTTCCTACTTTGCTTTTGAGCCACAGCCACCATCATGAAGGGGACATGCCTGGACTAGCCTACTACTCAATGGAGGGTGAGCGACACGTGGAGTGGAGCCACCCACAGACCTTCAGCAAGAAGCAAGCACCTGGCTGCTGTAACCTGAAACAGAGCGGACCAGCTGAGCCCCAACATCATGTATTTGGGGTTAGGGCCTATAAGAAGGTAAGTTAGGGTTAAATGAGGTTATAAGGGTCAGGCCGTGATCCAACAGATTAGTGTCCTTTTTATAAACAAGGAGGGTTCTCTCTCCCTCTCTCTCTCTCTCCTCCCCTCTGCACCTCCCTCTCCACACACACCTAACAAAGAAGAGGTCATACAAGTGTACACGGAGAAGGGGGCCACCAAAAGCCAAGAGGAGGGGCCTCAAAATGACGCCTGCCTTGTTGATACCTTGATCGTGGACTTCTCAGCCTCCAGGGCTCTGAGAAACAAATCCCTGTTGTTTGTAAGCTGCCTGGTCTGGGGTATTTTGCTGCAGCAGTCTGAGCAGATCAGGACGTTGGGTGTGAGGCTGTGACAGGGCGAAGACGGGAGTGAAATGGATGGGGGATGCCCAAGGACAGCTCTGTTGGGGGGCAGGGCATAGGCTAGTCGTAAGTGGGCCTCTCCTCAGAAGGACACGCTTTATTTTGACAACTCAGATACTACTCTGCTCTTTATCTACTTGAAGTTCAAAGTGGTCATCAGCGTTTCCCACGACCACGTTTCAGCGCAGTGAGCAATCCTGACAAACATGACACGTGCAGAGTGGAGCAAGGGAGAGCAGGAGCATCAGCCGCTGCTGCGCCCACACGGGCCCCGGCTCCTGGCGTGGGACGGGGCTGTGGCTGGGGCGGCACCCAGGACAGGGCCCAACGGCCTCATCCAAAGTCCTGCTTGTCTCCGAGGAACGAGCATGAAGAAGGTTGAGTTTAAAGGAGATTTTTTTCCTCCTGTTGACCTGACCCAATCCATTTCCCTTCCCCTCGCAGAGGCTGCAGACTGAAGCTGATCTGCAAAAACATTTGCATGATCTTCTTATCTGAATTTTGTTTTTCTTCCTCATTGCTGTGGATAGACACTGAGGTGGGCGTAGAGTGAAAGTTGGGGGAGAGATTTATTAATCTCCTGTGTCTGGAAGGAGAGGCTGCGTAAAACCCTCAAGCAGCACGTGTAAAAACCTTGCCTGCCACCTTTTAAAGTTGCCTCTAATACATGGCAGAGAATATTCTTAACACTGCTTCTTCTTTGCTGCCCAAGAATTTCATACCAGTAACTACTGGAAAGCTTAAGTGTCAAGCCAGAAGAGTCTTTGCCCTGACACGGTTCTGACTGAATGAATGCCATTTGTGATGTGTATGTGTGTGTGTGACAGAGACAGAAACAGAGAGAGACTGAGACACAGAAGGAGAGACACAGAGGGCTGGTTGTGGTGGTTCATTCCTAAGGCTGCGCTGTTGGCTGGTCTGGATTTCGTTCAACAGTTCTTTGACTGACATTTGACTCCGTTGCCTCTTTAGAATAAGGTCTTTTATAATTTCCTCCCTTTTTCCTGCATGATTTCTGTCCATCACTGGGTAGGGCAGAATTATTCCTAATGAGTTTTTGATTTGTTCTTTGGAGCCCCCGTTTTTCGTAAGGACACAAAAAAACTATTCATCCACATTGCTACCTTACACTAAACGTTCTTTGTTTAGTTAAATTCTACAGGCAGGGCAGCATAAACAGTCAAGAAAAAAAAATCATTGTACCGCCAGTTCTAAGAATCTGGCACCAAACGTTCCTCTAAGGTTTGTTTAAACAAGAAATGTATTAAAAGAGAGACATTTTTCACAGTGATGATGGCCTGGACCACAGAAGTCACATATTTGAGTCCTGGACTTTGCAGAAGAACTAAGGAGCCTGTCAGTGAAGCTTTCCTCCAGGGAAGAGCTAATGGGAAGATTTCTTCACTTTGGAAATTCTGCATCTTTTAGTTTTTCTAAGGATAGTTTCAGTTTTTTTAGGCTTAGCACATGTCAATACTTGGGAAGAGGGTCAGAGAAAAGCAGCTGGAAGTGAAAATAATTCACTTGAAGCATTTAAAAAGTTCCTCTGTGAAATGATGTTATGTAGTGATTTTTCAATCAAGTTGATCTTAATTTTCCAGCCACTTTGCTTCCAATTCGATCTTGTAGAACACCTTCAGCAGTAAGGATGTCACCGGGCAGAGCTGGGGTCAGGATGCTGTTTTACTGTGCAGCCTGCACGTGATAGTGGCTGTTCACTCCCTGATCAGACCTCTGTCCATTCCCACCTTGCTGCAGATTAGACTTCATGTTTGTCCTGAAGCATTCCTAGACTCATAGAATGTTTAGGGCTGACAGGGTCATTCACTCGTTCATTCATTCATTCATACAGTCTGGACATATTTGTGCTTTGTGCCAGGCATTGCCCCAGGCCCTCAGTAGCTTCCATTCCAGCAGAGGGGTGGATATAGAAAAAGCCATTATCACCCAATCAAATAAATGTTATAATGGAAGTGTGAGTATATAATAGAGAAGAACAAATCAGACTGCATATTAGATCTGTTTCTTTTACTTTAACCTTCGTATTCTATAGCTTTTGCTACAGGTTAAGAATGTTGCCTATAGCCTAAAATATACAGGAGAGCCCATTCTCAAGGCTCTGACTTTTAAGGGTACAACACTTTTCCATTCATATAGAGATTAAAAAGTTTGAAGACAGAGAGTAATAATTGTCTTGTTGGAGGTTTACAGGAACATCACGACTTGACCTATGGGGACAAGCCTGAGTTCTAATTCAGGTAAGATGATTCTTTGGGACACTAGTCTACCATCTTCTCAGTCTGCTGGCTTTCTGAATAAAGCTGATATTCCTTGTCCCAACAACTTGTCTCCCAAGTATTGGCTTGTTGTGTGGCGAGCAGTACAAGCTTGGATTTGGTAACAAGCAGAGCACAGTGGAAGCAAAGGAGTAGCTATTTTGTCAGTCTGTCAGGCTTCCTAGAGCTGACAGTGGGTATAAGAATAATGTTTCTATTGGAGAACAACATGTGCAAAGACATGGAGAAGCTGAGGGACCACTAGTGGCTGAGTATTGCTTGGGGTATATTGTGAGCAGGGGAGCCACTGCCAATGGCCTTGAAATGCTGTGATAACACCTTGAGAGACCTTAAATGTCTAGGTCTAAATGCAAGAGCATTTAGATTTTAAACTATTAGCAACAGGAGAATCATTGAAGATTTTTTAGCAGATATTTTATGTTAGAATGGTCAGTTTGGAACAAAGGGGTATGGATGGGGTAGTGGATGGAATCAGTGAGATTCAAGTCAGGGAGACCCAGGAGGTGAATGTAATAGTCCAGGCAACAGATGATGAAGGCCTGAATTAGGGCAGTGACTTTGGGCATAATGGGGAGAGATATTTAGAATAAGAGATTAACTGGGGATGTATATAAAATGAATCTAGCCTTTTCTGGCCTCACTGATTGGATGGAAAATTGTACCATTTTCCTGTATGAAATCTAGATATTTTCAGAGCAGTTTAGGGCTGAATGAAATGATGAATTCAGTTTTATTCTTCCTACATTCAAACTGAAGATGTGGAATCCTGGAACTATAAATGGCAACTGACATGAGAGAAATCTGAGGAGGGGTCAAGACAGAACTGTGGGGTATTCCACATTTAAAGATTAGAGCTCATCTCAACTCTGAATAGATTCCAGGTCCCACCCTAGAAGATTTAGAAGGCCTAGTGAGGAATGAGAATCTGTTTTTAAAAAGCTCCTCAGGGGATTCTGATGATCAGCTAGAGCTGAGAACCACAGATCAAGTCCCATCCTATTCTAAGAAAGAGCTGGAGCCTGAGGTCCAGGGGGTGGAGTGACTTTCCCAAGGTCCCAGGGCTCCCTGGAGGCTGAGGGAGGCTCACATTCCCAGTCCACTGTCTGCAGCACTCACTTCTCCATTTAGATTTTATTGTCCTTGTCTTATTTAGATTTTCAAACCTCTAGGGACAGTGGGTATTTACATTCTCTGTATATAAAATGTGATCAGTTATAAATGCACGTCTGGCCGATCCGTGGGTCTGGTAGACTGAGAGAGCGCTGTCTCTCACAAATTCATGCCACTGGCTTCCTAACAACGCCAATGTATAGCACTCTCATGTGTAGAGAGGAAACATGATCAGTGGCTCCATCTTAACATTCTGTTAGCAGCTTTCTGCAGAATCTGGTCTTGAACCTAACATCTTGGTGTATAATCTAGAACGTGGAGGAGAAAAATGCCTCTATTTTTGCGGGATTAAAATAGCCCAGAATATACAGGTCTTTAAGAATTGATGGATGATGCAGAAATAAAAGACAAGATTACTGTGTTTAGAAAAGTTGGGATCTCACTGCTTGTGGGAGACCTTAGGTGAATATCAGGATTTCTCTCCAGTTCTTCTCTCCTTCGGATCACATGTTCCCCTTGGAATGAGTCACAATAATATGACTCGCTTTAGCCAAAGAAATGTTAGCATAAGTAACGTGTATCACTTCTAGATAGAATAAACACGTGAAACTTCTCCATTCTCCATGCTCTGTGCTGCTGCCCAGTGAACCCTGAAGACTTACACTGAGATGGTGGTGTCACAAGATGGTAGAACTTCTGCCAACCTGGACCATGGAGGCACTATGATGATCAGAGCCTCTCTGATGACCAGTGTAGGAAATATAGTATAAATTTTAAAAAAACAGAAAAACACCTCAAAAACTATTGTTTTAAGCCATTGAGATTTGGAGACGATTTATTTACAGCAGCATAATTTAGCATAAACTGACCCACGCACCGATCAATAGAAAATGTGCACGGGAAACAGGCAACTAGTAACACAAAGGTGTCCCAAAGGGGAAAGATCTCTGCAGGCTACAGTAGTCCTAGACAGCAATGCTGGTCAGCTGGAATAATGGGATGCAGACTGGATGGAGTTCAGCAGGGAAAAATTCAGGGTTATGCACTTGGAGTTGAAAAGTGAACATGTTCAAAGGCAAGGTGCCAACTACTCAAAGGCAGTTGGCTGGAAAATTAAAAGTATAGCTTTAGTGGATAGCCAGTTGACCGGGAGGAATTGTCACAACCCTGCAGTTCTGTTGATTGAAAAAAATGCAAGCAGAGAACTGTGGCAAATGAAAAGCATGTCTGTATCATGAGGTAATTGCTACACTGCTCTGCACAGATCACAACTGTAAGGGAGCTGGACCGGCTCTGGTCTCCATAGTTCAATGGGATTCAGAGAATGTGGAAAGAGTTCAGAGCCAAAGCAAAATAGTCACTCAGTGACCGGCCAAGAAGGGCTAAAGACCTGGGATTACTTAGCCTGGAGAGAAAAAGCTCCGGGATCACTTAAGAAGCATCAGCAATGAACATAAACTTCAGAAGAGCCACTGCATGGAGGATAATGGCTGTTTTTTCTCTGTTGCCAAGAACACAAAACAAATGGGTTTATTAAAGTTCAACAAAAGGAAGAATTTCTTGATTCCAAGGGTTGTTTGACACCAGATAGGATGGGAGCTGTCTCTCTGGAGGACTTTACAAAGATCCATGTTCTCTTGAATGTCATGGATTCACTGGTTCCTTCCTGAAGCTAAGGGATGGAAGGGTCTCTGTCTCTTTTCTGCCATGACCCAGACAATGGATGAAGTCCACCATGGGACACCCCGCTGTGGGCATGCTGACGTTTTGCACAACTCCCAGTAAGCTCCTGGAAACTACATTCTTTTCCTTCTTCTCAAGAAAACGTATCAGAAAACAAAGGAGAGCTGTTGTGATCAAGATTACCTCAAATCCTCTTCGTTAAAAAAGGTAAATATTTTGTAAATGTCAGTATTTTAAATTCTTGCTTGTAAAAATAACTTGTAATACGATCATTCAACACTTATTTAACAAATGGTGACTGAGTGGGGTGTATGTGTGTGTGTATTGGGTGGAGGATGCCTAAGGCTAAATCAACGTGCAGTTACGATTCAGTTGTGTAGGGCATGGGATCTGCTGTGAGACCACAGAGAAGGGCTGATTAGCCCCCACTTGGAGCCCAGGAAGGCCTCCAAAGGAAGGCACATGCAAGCTGAAGTCCACAGCGGGAGAAGGAAGTTGGTTACTAGAGAAAGAAAGGCAAAGAAGCAGGGAGAGAAGATGTGTGTGTGAGGGCATGGAGGCTGGAAGCATCTGGAGGAACAGAGAAACAGGAAAATATCTGAATCCAGAACTAGGGCTGAGGGGGATGGGTGATGGCAGGAGGCAAGGCTGGTTTGCAGGTGGCAGGGCACACGGGGTCCTGGCTGCCATGATGAGAAGCCTGAGTTCCATCCCAGGAGCATAGTGGAGTCCTAAGACGGTTTACACAGGGAAGACATGATCAGGTTTGTACTTCAGAAAAAGCCCTCTTGCCATGTGGGAAATGGGTTAGAGGGGCTTTGAATTTAATCTGGCCTGGATTGGAATCTATGTTCTGCATTATAAGCTATAAAATTTTTGACAAATTAATCTCACAGAGTCTCAGTTTCCTCATCTGTAAAATGGGTATCATGATGTCCATCTGGCAGGGTGGCCATGAGGATAAACTTAAATATTGGGTGTAAAAGGCCCAGAAAGTGTCTGATACCCTGAAATAGGTGCTTAGCAAACATAGGTTCCCTTCTGTACGAATGTATCATCAATTTGCAAGTGATAAAGGCCCTGGACACCGTACAGAATCAAACACTTTTTCCATTTGAGAGTGATTATCTCATGGATAGTGTCCATAATCCTCTTAAAACTATAGAGACCGGACTAAATTTTCCTGCAGCCCTTTAATCATCTTTGTGGTTCTTTGTGGAATCCTCTCCAATTTTTGAAAATTCCTCTTCAATTGTGGAGCCCCCCAGCTCGATTAGTCACTGTAGAGAATTCACAATAATTAGATCAACAGAGCGCAGTCCCAGGCTGCTGCCTCCACCATGTAAACCCAGTTAGCTGGTCCCCATCGACGAATAGGTTGTGTTCCAGGAGTTCATTAGTAAGTTGGTTGTTTGGAACACAGAAAGCCTTTCCCCATAGAAACAGAATTATTGATGGTGGCTGGTTTCCCAGGCCAGTGCATAAAAATCTATTTAATGCACAGGCAGCTGAACCAGGGCCTGGCAATAATAGTCACTCAAGCCCTTGACTTGTCTAAGTCCCCATGGGACTCCCAGTCCCCCAGTCCCATGGAGCCCTGAGAGCCTCTGACCCTGGTCTTGCAACCCGGAGCCGTCCGAGGGAGGTGAGAAGTGGGCTGACAGTTTTTAACTGTTATCTGCAGCATAATTGCAAAAAAACACTTCTCTGAGCTAGATCTTTGCCTGCAATTGTGCCTATTAATATATAAGCAAGTAATCAAGAGCTCCCTTATGATAAACACACCTACAATATGCTAAATACTTTACCTAGGTCTACTTAAATTATTTTAAATCCTCTTGATAATCTTGTAAGAAAACTATTCTTTTCATCTTTCCCTTTTTGCTGGTTTCTTAAGAAGATTTTGCATGGCACGGAAACAGGCAGGTAGAAGGCAGTGGAAGTGAGATGGGAGACCCGGCATTTGTTCTGCAAAGCTGGGAGCTTTTTCACTGCACAACACTGCCTCCCAGTGGAGTGTGCTTAACACAGAACCCAGTGTCACTAAATCAACTATGTATAATCTCCCTCCCAGTGAAGTAACAAGTTCTTCATTCATACATCCAACAAAGAATCTTTGAGTGCTTCCAATGAGCGAGGCCTTGGGAACGCAAAATTAAATTAGACTTGGTGCTCTCACAGAGTAGCTGAGAAAAGAAACAAGGAAATCAGGGACTGAAATCAATGAGACAAGAATATGACCAAATTAAAAAAAAAAAGATTACACAGAAACCCAGGAGAGAGATTATTCAGACTAGGGTGGTTGTGATGGTAGGCAAAGAAGGCTTTCTGGAGGTGAAATGAACTGAGTTTTGAAGGATGAGTTGGAGTTAGATGTAAATCTACATGACAAGAGGTCGAAGGATATTCTGTTCAGAAGAAACGGCATGTTTAAATGCATAGGGACACTAAACACATCAAAAATATGTTAAGTATTTCTTTGACCCATCTGCTTTTGTGATATGTCAGCACCGTTCAAAGATGAAGTAGCTGATCTTGTGGGATAGCAGACAAGTGAAAATAGTGTTTATTTTAGCTTTAATTTGCCTTTTTCCCACCGTGATGTTTTAAAATTCTTTATATATTTAAAAATGTATATTTGTATTTTTTCTGTGAACTGTCTATATTTTATTGATTTCTCTATTGGGTATTTTGGTCATTCAAAAATTGATTTGTTAGGAAATGGAAACACTAATTTGAAAGATATCTGCACCCATGTTCATTGCAGCATTATTAACAATAGCCAAGATGTGGAAACAACCTCAGGGTCCATCAGTGGAATGAATGGACAAAGAAGCTGTGATACACACACACACACACACACACACACACACACACACACACACACACACAGAGGAAAGTTATTCAACCATGAAAAAGAAGGACATCTTGCCATTTGTGACAACATGGATGGAACTTGAGGGCTAAGTGCTAAGTGAAATAAATCAGACAGAGAAAGACAAAGACTATATGATCTCACTTATTTGTGGAATCTAAAACAAAAACAAACCCAAACACCCTGAACACATAGACACAGAAAACAGATTGGTAGTTGCCAGCGGCAAGGGGTGGTGAGTGGGCAAAAGCGGTGAAAGGGGTCAAAAGATACAAACTTCCAATTATAAAATAAATAAGTCCTGGGGATATAATGTACAGCATAGTGACTATGGTTAATAATACTCTGTTGTATATTTGAAAGCTGCTAAGAGAGTAGATCTTAAAAGTTCTTATCATAGGACAAAAAGTTTGTACCTCTGTGTGGTGATGGATATTAACTAGATTTATTATGGTGATCGTTTGACAATATATACAAATACTGAATTACTATGTTATACACCTGCCACTAATAAATTGTTATATGTCAATTATACCTCAGTTAAAAAAACTGATTTGTTAGAGCTCCTAATTCATTACACAATCATTTATCTTTTGATTTAAAAAAATTCTTCTAAAAACTTTCCCCAGCCCTGATTATTTCATAACAATTAGCTTCTCTTTTTACCTTCAGATCTCTGATCCAGCTGGAGTTTGGTCCAGGCAGTGTGTAGTCTTGCACATACATTTCCCAGCCTGCCTTGTAGCTTTTCATCCTCGTGGCCAGGAGCTGGGAGTTGGGAGCCGGGAGCCCGGAGCCGGGAGCCAGGCTCAGCAAGTGACCCTGGGGCAGAGATGGGCTCCCCAAGTGTGAGAGGAGTCCAAGAAAGCTGGGGCCACTGCCTTGGCTGGAGCTGGGAGGCCGGTGCCCGTTTGCACTGGCAGGAGGCAGCAGAGAGCGGTACAGACAGAACTGAGTCAGCGCTGCCTGGTGCCCCTTCGAACCCTGCCCCCACCTTTATCTCTGTTGAACGAGAAAACCTGGTTCCGGACCAGAGGGTCCTAGGAGTCTTGATGCAGGCAGCAACAAACCTGCCACAGGAGAGGCGGCTCAGAAAGATACGACAAAGCCAACAACACACAGACACCACACCAAAACAAGACAAGACAAGACAAAACAAAACAAACAAAACAAAAATTCCAAAGCATGAGAAGAAAACTAGCACAAAGACACTCAACACACTAAACAGAAGGTAATTCAACCTCTAATTGAACACCACTGGCAGACTCCCCACCAGAATCTCTTTTCAATCAGGACAAATTAGCTGTGCTCGATCACTCCCGGGACATCCGGGTCAGTCCTCCACTCCTGCAGTCCTAATCTCCACGTGGCATCACACTTCCTTTATTCTGTCCACGCCCCCTCCCTCCCTAACTCCTGAAACCCTTATATCCAGCCCTTGGGTGTTAGCAAACTCCTGTGCACCCTTTACCACCTTTCTGGACGCTCTCCTCAGCTTCTTGCTCTAAACAAAACATGATCTCACCCTGTTGTCCTCTTTCCAACCCACTGCAAAAACCCTGGTACCACTGGGCCTGGAAGTGTCCTCTCTCCTCATTGGTGCTTCCAGGCCATTCCCTCATCTTCCCTCCATCCACCCAGCTTTATTCTCCTGTCATCAAATTACATCATCCACCATCCACAACATCGTAGTGCTGCATCCTCTGACCCAAGGGTACCCCCTTCATGTCTCAGAAATGGTAGCTCCTAGCTCATTGTGAGTCTCTCCAACTTCACTCCCATCTTAATTCTTGGTGATTTTAGCATACACATTGATGGTCGCTTCAATACCCAGGCCTCTCATACCTTGAACTCCCTTTGTCATCTACCATTCCGTGTCTCCACTTACCCCAGTGGTCATTCTGTAGACCTAGTTACTGTCAATCACTGCAACCTATCCAGCGTCTCAAGTCCAGGCATCCCCTTTTCTGAGCAAGACTTCCTGTCTCTCCAGCTCACATTTTAAGAAACTGAGATATAATTTACATATAACTTTGTATTAGTTTCAAGTGCACAACCTAATGATTCAGTATTTGTGTATATTGTCAAATGATCACCACAATGAATCTATTTAATATCATCACCACAGTTACAATTTTTTTCTTCTGATGAGAACTTTTATGATGTACTCATTTAGCAGCTTTCAAGGATACAACACAGTATTATTAACCACAGTCACTATGCTGTACATTGTATCCCCATAACTTATTTATTTTATAACTGGAAGTTTATATCTTTTTACCCCCTTCACTCATTTTGCCCACTCTCCCCCTGTACCCCAGTAACCACCTAATCTATTCTCTTTATGAATGGGTTCAGGGTGTCTTACTTTTGTTTTTGCCCTAGATTGTACATATAGGGCAGGGGAGGGTATAGCTCAGAGGTAGAGTGCGTGCTTAGCATGCATGGGGTCTTGGGTTCAATCCCTGGTACCTCCGTTAAATAAACAAGTAAATAAATAGACCTAATTACCTCTCCTATCAAACAAAAAATAAATAAACTACTTTGGTAGTAGATTGTGTATATAAGTGAGATCATACAGTTTTTGTCTTTGTCTGATTTATTTTACTAAGCATAATGCCCTCAAGTTCCATCTGTGTTATCGCAAATGGCAAGACTTCCTTTTTTTTAATGATTGAATAATTTTTCCATATACATATATATATGCATTTTATTACGTGCCAGACATTTTATTTGCAAAGCTGTTTGTAGAAATAATTGAGTGAACTTGGATGATGAGAGGATTTACGTTCCTAGTGCCTGGAGTGGGGGTGGGGGAGATGCTAGCAATAATCTGTTGAGGAACTGAGATGATTAGAAAGTTTTTAGTCCCCATTTTTAGGGCCTATGTATTTCAGTTCATTGATTCTCTTAGGAGGTAGTTCTTCAGGGTCCCAACCCAAAGTGGAGGGTTTACTTGGGTCCTACCTTCTTAGTAAACCCTAAATTCCAGTCCCTGTGTCCTCAGCCCCAAAGAAGCTGTCAGAAGTACGGACCAGCCTCCCGGGACCTCAGCAGCCCCTCTGAAATGCGGACACCACCCTTGGTTCACCTCCCTTGCCCTGTAGTTCCCTGGATCAGGCCCAGTATTTCTTCACTCTCCTCTTAGTTCTCCTTTGCCTTTGAGTAGATGACCCTTATCTTTTGTCCAGATTTTTCTGGTTTCTCTAAGGGAGAGTGTTTATCTGAGATACTTAGGTGGCCATTATCTTCCATTACCAGAAGTGGAAGTCCCTAAGTCTAATGCTGATAGCTTTTATTTTTTCCCCTCATTAATCTTAATTTTCTGATTTTCTTGAATAGTCTCAGTTGTTTATTCCAAGATAAATGTTTGAGTTACTTAATTGATTAAAATTTTCAATTGGCAATGCGATCAGAATTATATTATACCCGTAAATTAATTTAGGGAGTTTTGAGAACCTCAGTTTTCACATTCACAAAAATGGTGTGTCTCTCAATGTACTCGCATTTTTCAAATGTTCTCCTGTATAGTTTTATAATTTTTCGTTCCTGGACATTTATTGTTAAGTGTATGCTTCTTTCTTTATCGTTTTGCTATTGTGAATGGAATCTTTTCTCTATTTCAGTTTTAACTGTTTAATAGTGATTTAAAGGATTTTTATATATTAATTTTATAAGTAGTCATTTTATTAGTTTATTTTCTCTTTTTTTTTTAATCATAAAAGCTTGTAAGGGCATGAGTTCACCCCTAAGTGTAGTTTTCCGGGCTCTTACTTTTAGGATAGGAGGTTTAATTTTTTTTTTTAATGTGAGTTTTTAAAAGCTTTATTGTAGATTAAATATTTTTTATTAATTTCTAATTTTATTATCTTTAATCAGAAAGTGTGATCTTTTAAGTTACTGCTATTTAAATTTTTTTCTTTTAGATTTTCTTTGCCCTAATATATGATCATTTTTCAAAAAAGTCTTCTTTGGACATACATAAAGTGTATGGTTCAAATTTCCATGACTTTGTTTTTGCCTAATTGGATTGATATAGGTTTTATGAAGGCGCTGTTACTACACTACAATGCAATTCTATTTCCATAACTCATTTTTATCTCTAAAAGTTTTGCTCTATGTGTTTTTGGTGCTGTATTACTTGATGAATACATGTTCAGTGCTATTATTAATTCTCTATTGATTACATCTATTAGAAACATAAATAACTGTATTTATCTTATTGTATAAAGTGTGAGTTGTTAGAAGAGTAAATACAGTCATCCCTCAGTATCCAAGGGGGACTGGTTTCAGAACCTGCTGCAGGGACCAAAATTTGCAGATGTTCAAGTCCCATAGCTGGTCCTCTATGCCCACAGATGTGGAACTGTGGATTTAGTAAACCAGGAGTCATGTATATTGTATGCATTTATCGAAAAAAATCCACATATCAATGGACCTGTGCAGTTTAAACTTGTGCACAAGTTGTTCAAGTGTCAACTGTAAAATAATATGAGGAAAGCACTTAGGGTAGTACACTGGCACACAAGTGCTCAATAAATGATGGCTGATCTTTTCTATTTCTCTTATTTTTTATGTTTTATTTCTTTTGTTTTGTGCTAGCTGTGTTCTCTCATAAACAGAAAGTTGCTGAATTTGGGTTTTAAAATGTGGTTTATTGAAATTAAACATTCAGTAATATAATATTGTAAATCAACTGTACTTTAGTACAAATAATTCACATGTTGATACATAATGCACAATGTGACTGTATTAGGAGATGGGGTCTTTGGGAGGTGATTAGGTCATAAGGATGGAACCCCACGAATGGGATCAGTGCCCTTGTAGAAGAAGTGAACAAAGAAATCTCCCCACCTGCTTTTACCATGTAAGGTTACAAGAAAATTACAGCTGTCCAGAAAGCAGGTCTTACTAAATATCAAATCCGCCAGCACATTAATCTTGGACTTTACAGGCTCCAGAACTGTGAGGAAAAAAAGTTTATTTTTTATTAAAACAAAATTCAAGAAGTGCACAAATTCTAAGTGTAGCTCAATGAATATTTATAAAGTGAACAAAGATGTGGAACCGGGCTTCTGATCAAGAACATCCAGAAACCCTCCTCTTGCCTCCTTCTAGTCACTAGCCTCACTGAGGGTAACCATTTCTAACACCACAGACTAGTTTCATGTTGTTTTGAATTTTATATAAATGGATTCATCAGTGTGTGGACTTCTGTGTCTGGGCTCTTTTGCTCAACATTGTGTCAGTGAGATTCACCCATGTAGGCAGGTACAACTGAAGTTGTTAATTCCTTGCTAATTCTTACTGCTGAATAATATTCCATCACGTGAATATACCACAATTTAATTTTGCACTTTTTGTTGATGGTCTTTTGGGCACTGTCTTGTTTAGGACCATCTCAAACAGAGCTGCTGTGAACACTCTTCTGTGTAGATTTCAGTCAACCTCAGATGCACTTTGGTTGGGAATGTGCCTTGGGGTGGAATTGCTGGGTTACAGGATATGCATGTTTTAGTTTTACAAGACACTGATAAACAGTTCTATAAAGTGGTTGTACCAATTTACATGCCCACAGACTGTGCCTTTTAATAAGAGTTTTCAATTGTCATAACTGTTATGACCACTGTCATGTTATTTTGTGGTTTTGTTTTGGCTTTCTTGCTGTTCTTTTTTATTCAGTTCTCTTTTCAATATAAACAGAACTTCGTTTTTGCTTGCCTTTCGCAATATTTTAGAGGGTGAAGAACCTGTTTTTAATTTTACTAATGGTTACTATACAGCAATTCATAATCAATGTCACAAGTCTCACTAATTACCTAAATTACAATAAAAACAATTACTCTGACTCACTTTTTATAAAAATGAAGATTGCAATGCTTTTACTTTTGCTCCCTTCTCTGATTCCTGTTTTCAAGAAATTAATGTTGTGTCATAAATCCTGTCATCCAAAGGTTAGCCTATCAGAGAGGTGCTAATCTGTAGGGCTTGATACTGGCCCATATTAAATTGATCCACTGGCACAATGCCATTGACCTTGAATGCTGTAGTAAGAAAAGCCATGAAACTACTGATTGTGATTATGAGGATCTTGCTCATTGCATTCCCGTGTTTTCCCAGCAAGACATTTTTCTCTGATCACAGAACCAGAAATCGAGCTTTTCAATGAGCACATGGTTTGCTTTTACCTTATGAACCTGGATAGTTCCCCCTTTGTAACACTGGCTCCTAGGAAACTTAGAATATATTTTATCTCTCTGTGTCTATATCTTTGAAAACAGTATTGAACCCTTTTGGAAATGAGATGAAACATGAATCAATGTGACAGGAAAAAGATGGCTTCCATGTTGATGGTGGTCACTGCCAAGGAGAGAAGTGAGATTTAGAAGAATAAAGAGTGAAAATAACTTTTCCCGTTTATTCATCTGTGTCATGTGCCTTATCTGAGTATGAATTTGTGTGTTAGTGGTATAAGTTTAAAAACAAATGTGTATATATTGAGAAGAAAGAAAATAAAGGCAATTCCATTTAGGAGCTGGAACAGGACTTCCAAGACATGATCTGACTCAGAAACTCAAAACCTTCTCTCCAGCAAAAACACTAAATGCTGACACATAGTAGGCCCTTAATAATTTCTTTGATGAATCAATGAATGAACTGTAAGTATGCACTCCAAGGCTCACTTCCTCATGGAATAAATACACAACAAAGGAGGCATCAGGGCATCCAGACAATAAATTCCTTCTCCATTGAATCTTCCCAGAACTTTCCTTTACTCTTCTCAGGACGGCGGCTCCTTACCCGTCCAGTCCAGTGAGGAGGCTCTTACCATCAACTGGGAGAGTCATCCAAGACATGGCAGACGTTTTCCCCACTTTTCCAAGGTTTGTGCTCCCCTTCCCTGCTGTCACCACTGGTGCCTCTTGCTCAGTGGTAAGACCAGAGCTGCTCTCAGTTTATACCGAAGTCGTTGGTTCTTAAGTCTGGGTTCCCTGTGAAGGACCCAAGGCAGAGGGACACGCGACTCAGGAAAGAGCGGGGAAAAGCATGTGCTCCCATAAACTGGGCGGTCCCCACTTAGCCCTGCGACCCTCACTCCATCCAGGCTCCCTCATAGCTGGGCCCCCGCTCACTGGTTGTTGTGGCCAAGAAAGAACACATGGAACCTTTCTGGATAATTTTTGGGGAATTGGAGAAGAGATGAGAAAAGAAAATGTAAAAAAAAAAAAAAAAAAAACAAAACCCAAATGCTCTAGGCCTGTTTTTAAATTCCCCTTCAAGAAATCTCATTGGCTTCCTCCAATGGTTGGACAGCTTGGATTTTGCCTGAGCTAATTAGGTATTGAGTAGACTCACCGAATTCTATGTGTGGGTGTGATACCCACGCACATTGGATCCAAATTAACGGAGTTTTATATTATTTTTCTATGTTCTTTAATCCAACCAAATTTTAATTTTAAATCAAATTTCTGGAGCCTTGAATACAACAGTATAGCAGCAAGGAAAATAAATGCATTTCGAAAGGGAAAAAAAAGCAACCTGCTGTTTGATTTACATCATTTTATTAATGGGTTAGTCAACATTTATTCAGAACCCACTGGGTACAGTACATAATAGGCATGTGGGAAAATTACACAAGATGTAGGGAGATATTTCTTCTGCCTGCAAGAAATCCAACCAATTTAGTTGAATGGAACATACCAAGTAAAGACATATGAGAACAGCTAAAAATACAAATAATGGGAACCTGGCGATTCCACTAAGGACATGGTAGTTTCAATTGCCCATGAGCGCTGAAGGGCTGGCTGGGTGAGCGATCCTCAGACCTATGTGCAAGGAAACATCCCACTTGGGGATATTGTGGCATTTTCCTGGCAAAATCCATCCAACGGCAAGCCTCACCTTTCTTTGTCACTATAGGAATAACCGTACAGGTAAATGTGGTGACCTGGGAGGGCTATTTTTCTAACCATAATACCTGTTTTTATTTAACTGATTATATCATCGTGGCCATTTGGGGATTTATGCCACAGGCTTTGTGACTATCTCAGCTCAAGACTCTTTTATTGGCCAGCCCTCAATTTGTGGCCTTCATGTAAAATCAAGTGTCTGCTCTGGATAAATCTGGCTTTTAAGGGGAGTGTACTCCACTTTTCAAAGCCTCCTTATCTGTGCTTTCTGTTGGCAGAAATCTGGAAAGCTGCCAAGGATCTGGCCAAAGACTGTTTTGAATGAGAAAGGGTGGGTCCAAGCTCCCTTCTGACTTGTCAAGAGCATTTCTGGGTCTTTGCGGGGAAACCGTGAGGCTTAACTGCTCGTGCTTTTGAGTGGAGTGCCTTTGCGGCCCACTTAATGGCTCAGAGTGATAGGTCTCAGCGCACTTGTGGGGAAGGACCGATTTTGTTTTAAATCCATTGTGGAGCAATATTTTAAAAAACAACAAAAAAATAAGCTACTAGGAAAATTCAATTAAAAAAACCCCAAAGACTATAAAACACAAACTCAATTTTTTTTTTGGTTCAACAGACATAAAACTACTCTTTCAAACTGCCATAAAAGTTCTAAAGGCTTACTTCGTCTCTGTACATATCTCATTGCAGATTGATTACAGACAGTTTGCAGATTAGAACAGGAACTGGTCCCTGCCTGAAGTTTGAGCAGCTCTATCTTAAAAGATGATGAGGCTGTGGGTTATTTTCGAATAGGAGACTTTCAACTAATTGCTTAAGGCCAGGGGGCGGACCCCTGAAGTTGATTCCGTGCAGTTTTTTGCTCTGACTTAAACCAGAACTTGATAGTCTGAAATCAACAATGTTTCTCCCTGAAAGCCAGTTACCATCTCTCCTGGCCTCCCAGCTGAGATGCGCGCTCTTCTGCCCACCCGCCTGGAATGATTTAGTGCATTGTCCTAGTTTATTAACCTTCAGGGTCTCATTTAATGTGAGGAGGAAGGAAATAGTAAAATAATGCCAATCACGCTTGCTAGAAAATAAGCAGACGCTTCACCCGTCAGACCTACCAGTGTTGCTGAGAGGGTCCCAAGGAGTTTCATTTTCACTGGCATCTTCGCAGGAGAAAGACCAGCTAAGAAAACCAGGGGAAAACAAGGGATGGATGTCCTCCTTTCCTGGGACCTGCCCGCTATCCACCTGCCAACCACGCAGGTATCCACCTGCCGACCACACCTCTCCATGGAGACGGTGGCAGGAGGAAGGTTTCAGAGAGATGGTGGCGCCAAGGAAATTGGGTGGACCTGGAGGCCCCGGGCCTGGTGTCAGCGTTGTCAGTGAGCTGTTCTAACCAACGCTCGGAATCTATAGGGACAAACAACACAGGCGTGATTCCTGCCCTCACTGAGTTTAGAAAGTGAGGACAAGTAGCTATGTACAAAAACAATGAAAAATTGTAAGTGTTGTAAGGGCGTATGCTGAATGCTTGAAAGAGACAGAAGGATGGAGGGAAGGGGAGGAAAGGCCTGTTTGAGAAAAGTACCTGTAAGCTGAGAAGCCCAGGGTGGGTACCTCTAAGGCCCAAGAGTGAGGGAGGCATTGTTGGAGGATAAGGAATAGGCTGCTGGAGGGTGTTTTGGAGACTGAGGTCGGAGAGGCCGGTTCTTTGCTATACCAGGGTGTAAAATTGCAAACATCCCTTCCCCATTTCTTCCATTTAGATGCAACCTCCAGCCCTGGGGCCCTGCTGCGCCCAGGGAAAGATGAAGATGCCTGGGATTCGGAGGAAACTGTCTGCTCAAGAACGGACATTTGCAGAGCTCCAGGGGAGGCAGAGAGCGTAGGCACCCGTTAAAACTGAGCTTCTTTGAGATGAGAAACACTAAGTATAAAATATCCTACGTGGCTAGTAACTTCAGCGTTTTGTTTAGGCAACTGGAAATATCAATTTCAAATCATTTAAAGCCAGAATTTCAGATCAGTGAATGAAGTTCCAGGACTGCATTCAGCTTGGTCCCTCCTATTGGCCATTGCATCACATCAAATTGTAGTAAAGTGGAAGGGCTTCTTTTTGGAATTCTGAAGCCCGGTGTGTGAAATGGAAGAGTGCTATTTCAGCTGGAAGTGTAGCTCCTGTATAAAGGAGCAGCTGCAGTAATCAAGGCAAGAAAAAAAAAAAAAACCCACAGGCTGAAAGTGTTTCCTTTAGCAGAGAATTTGTGACATTAGTGTTTTTTTTTTTTTTTAAAGGAACAAATGTCAAAGGCAGCTGGGTTAATGAGTATAGTGTGTCCAGCTGCTCTTACCTCTGGAGACCAAGCACGTTGAAGTTGATGGGGTGTGAGCGGAAAAAGAGGGTGGTGATTGCAGCAGCCCCTAACGGGTCCTCACTGCACGTCAATGCATAATGGGGGATGACTGGCACTGCCTGCTGAACAGGAGATGCTGGACTGTAATTAAGATGTTGGCGCTCATCAGAATACAGTGAAACAAGGGCTGCAGTGATTACTTAAACCTGAAGCTACATTCCACAGGATGGCTTTGCTTTTCAAATTCTTTGTTGTTTTAATGTTCTCACTGGGGGGAAAAAACCCACAGGCCATGCAAAATTAAGATGCTGTGTAATAGTAAAATGAATGAGATGAGACTGCTTTCTGTTTAATGGCCAGCATTTAGAGAAGTGCTCTATAAAGGTCGATGGAAATCCCTGCAGAATATTTTCACTCACTTCAGAAATTTCTTTTTGCTACGTGGTGATTTCCGCATCCCCCTCACATTCCTCTGTTCCATTATTTCTGCGTTGAGACGGAGTTTACTCACCGTGTCATATCAGTGGAGAAACGTCTTCTAGGTTTGAACTGGGTTTTCTATTCACTGAGAATGACTGATGTTGCGGTTTTGCAAGCTCTCTTTGAAAATCAGGTTGAACCAAGCCTTGCATAATTCTTTTGAATTTTTCAAAGCTTCCTCTGTGTATTAGGATTCAGGTAAATACCAATCTTATACTCCCGGTGGTCATTTAGGAGTAATCCTTAATCCTACAGAATTGAATTCACTTTTTAAAAACTACACTTGATCTTTCTATCTTTCATTTCTTAGCATAGATACAGTTTTTCCTTCTGACCTGGGTTGCAAATAACCTGTGTCTTACTGTTTTGCTTGCTTCTTGTGAACGAAATCAGCAAGACATAGAAAAGGACCACTCTAGTTGCTCAGATCACTAGTAACCTAAATTAGTTTAGTCAAATTGCATTCTTGAAAAATTAATCTCTAATCGTTCTCCTAAGAAGTTTTATTATAGTTTCTAATATTTGGGGGAGGAAAAAGCTGTTAGTCCAGAATCAATCAACCATACACTACAAAACATCCTCAGTCTTCAGATTTTGGTCTGTTTCATATATTACTCACACGTAGGCGTCTATCCACCCCATCCAGGCCTTCCAGTCTATTTGCAGAATTGTAATTTCTAGGACATTTTACGAGATCAGTTTGAATTTCTTGATGAACATTATCTTGTAACAACCCTTTTCCTCTCCCCCGTAAATGTTCTCATTTACCTGATGGAGCTCCAGTCTTCCCATTAGAAGGTAAGGCGACTCTAAGCAGCTTAAAGTTCTCAGGAAGTTGTACTCACTCTCATGTAAATGAAAGTGTGGTTTCATAAACCACAGGTCTCTGATTTTTAAAAAAATCATTCTTTAGAAACTATACATGCTATTTGCTTTTGTGATTATTGTGTTACGTAAGCATAAGTGATTCAGTACAGACTCGAAAGTTTGATTTGTGGACTTATGCTGGGTAAGCATGCTTACCGCCTTACAATGATTCAACGTCTGCCATAGTGGCTTAAACATCTCGGGCAATGTCATTGCCCTCCCCCACCCCACCAAGGGCAGCAACCAGGGAGCACTGGTCTTGCACTGTGAGCATGACGCTCGTCGACCTTGTACCACGGGTCCTACAGGGGAAAGGAGCAACAGCTCAGAACGACTCACTACTTACTATGAGCCATTCACCCCCTGTGCTGTTTGTTACAAACTTCTGAGCTAACAACTAACATCTAGTAAGGATCAGGCATGGAGCGATGTACAACCTGCCCTTAGAGCTACCTCGCGGGGTAGGTCCTACTGCTTATCTCAGGAAACTGAAGCACGGACATTAATCAGATCCTACAGAGCTGATTGACTGGTGGAGGAGTCACGATTTGAACTCTGGCCTGCTGGTCTCACTGCTATGAACCTATTAGTATCAACAGAAATCAACAAGGTTATCACTTGAAGTTTGGTCTTCAAAATGAGAAGAGATTCCTTTCTTTGGCCAAGGTGAAGTCAAAGTTAAATTACTAATGGTTATGGATTAGACTATATAATGGAACCTAAGCTTCTTAAATACTTTTTTCTAATTGGCTTCTTTTCAGGATGTGCAAAATGTTTGATTTCAGCCTTAAGCAAATACAGTATTAATCTTTTCACTAAAAATAGTTAAGCTAGACAAATTGGCTTAGGCTTTTCTTGAATATGGGATAAAGCTGGGTGACGTGTGGCACACAGATACCTAGGGCAGACTTCTGTAAAGCAAGTTATGCGTAGGTAAACACGGACTAAGTTTGTCTTTGTAAATACTGTGCTCTGCTGTCTTCACAAGATACAACTGAGCCTCCCGCAAATGGCTGATGGTTTTACGTGGTGCTCAGTAACCAGATTAACGAAGCCCTGTTAAGAGAGCATTGACTTCTTGTCTCTTATTTCATCCTGGTTGGCTGGGCTGTCTGTCTACCCAGGGATTCTACAGTACATTCTCAGTCCAACTCCATTCATTCTCTTCAGGCCCTGGGTTACTAGTCTTTATTCTTCCTCCTAACACTTGCTAATGTCCACTTTGGAATTCCCAACCCAAAGTTTTATAGGAGATTCTTCTTAACTGAATTACCTATCACATCTAAGGTGATCTTTCTGGAAAAACATCCGTAGAAGCCTTACCCTAGAATTTCCTCCAGGGTTACTTTTAAAGCCACTCTTTAAAAAAGGCAAACAGGTGATCAATATCAATTTTTATTGGTGTCCACATGGAGACAGGCAGCAGAACCAGTTTTCAGTGAAAACATTTGGCAACACCCTGGAAATACAGGTGTCATTGGCTGTTGTGAACATTTGTGCAACAAAACATTTCTCTCCCATTTCCTCATCTACACAAGCTTTGCTCCAGAATTAGTTCTGAATCGAAGGACTGTGCAGAATTACTTAATTTTAGACGAACGCCGTTAAAACTTCTGCTCCAGAATAGTCCACTTGGACGACTCACAGCCGTGTCCTGAAACGCAGGGAGAAGGCATTTTACAGAGCGAATGACTAAAGCCCAGGTTGGCAAAGCAGCTAGTTGGAGCTCACTCAGTGAGACAGCTGTCCTGGCTCACGGTCCCACCACGATGCTTCCCATCTGACCAGAGGCTGGGTGACAGTGGCAGCTTCTGCAGGATCTGGAAGCCAGTAGAGAAGAACCTTCCTCGGAGCATTTGGGAGGAGGGGTCTACGGCTTACTCTGTACAGTTACACTTGTGTATGAACGTGTGCCTTGCAAAGTTTCACCTACACACCAAGGGCTTTCTCCCCCCGCCGAAACCCACAGCGTAAGCTGTAGAACACAAGCGCTGTATGTAATTTCACAGGAAAGAAGGCTCCTCAAATGAACTGGGAAACACTACTTATTATCTCTGTTGTCATCATTCTAGGTGCATTAGGAAGCACATCTGCATATCGAGGAATGACCAGTCCTGTAGTAAAAAAAAAACGGATTTAACTTAAGAGTCCCTGGATTTATTTGGTTATGAACCATTTTTATCCCCCAGTTGTCTTCATTAATACATGAAAGTAATCATCTTTTCTAGCAGAACACACTTTTGGGGAAAGGTTATTCTAAATGTCTATCAAGATTATACTGTTTAAACATGTATACATTTTAATGAGATTATATGCTAAAACAGCACCAACACTTGCTAACAACAAAGAAAACACCCAGGATAGCTTGTGAAAGTAAAAATTTTTATTCTGATTGACTTCTCAATGTATAGTTCAATATAATGCCAGTTTTTAACGGCAGAGATTTGGTTCCACTCAAACTCCATGATGCTACAGAGAGCTACTACTTTTCCAGGGAAGTAGGTAAACAGCTGGAAACAGAAAGCACAACTTTCTAGCAGCTTGGCAACTTATTAAACTGCAGACCTAGTAGGTCTGCAACTTTTATACTAAAAATGGCGCAAACATTAGCTGGTGACAAAAGTGGGAAGTGGGGAACAAGATGTGAACATCAAAAGGAGTGATGTATGTCCCGTAAAGACAACAAAAACCCAAATAGAGCTACAAAGATTTTAAAGGATAATTATAGAAAAGGGAACCAAATACTTTACTCAAATGTTTTTTAGAGCCTTTCTGTAGAGATACAAATATATATATATATATATATATTTATCCAAAAATATGTTTTATACAGATAAATGTTTCTCAATTAAAGGTGGGACCAAAGCTATAGTTATAACATAAAGTACTGTCTTTTCTAAGACTATTTATCCACCTGAATTTTCAATTTAAGGTTAGTGCATTAGATGTTTTCCAAATATATTTACCCAACATCCTTCTTATAGATATAAATCAAGTAGGCATTATTTTTTAAAAGGGTTTTCAGGTTAAACACTATTTTTCTAAGATGCCGTGCGTACTGAACTTATGACAAGCCCCATTAAAGAATCCTTATTAATAAAAGTATCAAAAAGGGCTATGTTCAGATTTTCTTCTTTATAGTAAATATTTAATTTTCTGATTTCCAGTTTACAAGTGTTGAAAATGCACAACAAAGACTTTACTTCACAAGTACTTTTATGTTAATATAAGATATTTTGATTCAATATATATGGTAATAAATCTCCACATGTCATAACCAAAGTATGCTTTTTTCCCTAAAAAAATGGGGATGTAACATTAACAACCACTATAAAATAAAGTACACAATTATTTTGGTGACTTTACAAATCTTTTTTCCCAGGTGTAAAGGCTACAAAAATTCCTAAAAATTAGAGAACACTGAAAACATATTAAAGTTTGACATCTGACTTTGAGTATTTCCATTTTGCCCTGAATGATAACTTAAAAAATATGACCTTGCTGGAAAAGGCCATCTTGCTAATATAAAAAATTGGTGAGAGCAAGAAATTGTATTACTGATATGTAGAATTTTTGTAAATAGTTCACTCTCCAAATCATTAGAAAAACGCTCTAAGATAAAAAACAAAATGAAATATGGTGGTGGTCCCTAAACTATTCTGAAGGCAGGTAGCTTAGTCTAAGCTAAAATAATTTTTTCACTCATAGTAATCATCCTCCCCTCAAATGCCTTAAAAAAAAATGCATGAAACAGTACAATAGCAAGAATCAAAGAGCACAAACTGTATTTTCAAGAACAGAAAAAGACCTCTAGGGCTGAAAGATACAGTAAAAAGCAGATTTCTTTGGGGACATTAATCAATTAGATTATAATTCATTATGAAGATTTCTCTTTTCTTTTACGGGGAGAGTCTGCTCCATTTGAAGTTACTGTTCCATTTACACCATTTTCTGAAAAGAGAAAAAAATCAAGGTTAATTTCTTTGATAAATAAATGCAAGTAATAACATCTTTATACATATAGGTACCTTCAGAAAAGAAAATATAAAACCCAACGTATACCCAGAGGGGTGGGTGTAAACTCAGTGGTAGAACGCGTGCTTAGCATGAATGAGGTCCTGGGTTCAATCCCTCTGTCAATAACTGAAAAAGCAAAACTCCTTCCAGTGAGTCAGTAAAGATACGAAAGACTGAACAACACAAACTGACCTAACACCTGTCTATAGAACATAATACTCAATGGACACAGAATATACAACCTTTTCAAGTCCAAATGGAACATTTACCAAAATTGAACACACACTGAGTGAGCCATAATGAAAGTCGCAACAAACTTCAAAGAACTGAAATCATTCAGACTATGTTCTTTAACCAGAGTTGAATTAAGCTAGAAATTAGTAGCAAAAAGAAAACTAGAAAATGCCCAAGTATTTGTAAATTAAACAATGTACTTATACATAATCCATCGGTCAAAGGAGAAGTTACAACTGGAATTATAAAATATTTTGAACTGAACGATAATGAAAAAACATATCAAAACTTGTAAAATAAAGGTAAAGCATTGCTGAAAGGGAAGTTTGCCCTTAATTACAGGTAATTCATGAGAAGGGATGAAAATCAATGATCCATCTCAACAAGGTAAACCACAAACAACAAAATAGCAAATTAAACTTAAAGAAAGGGAAATAAACAGAAATGACACAACTGAGAAAATCCGCAAAAGAAGCCAAATGTTGGTTCTTGGCTGATGGAAAAAAAAAAAAAGAGAGAGAGAGAGAAAAAGGCATAAATTACTAACACAGGAAATGAAAAATGGAAATCACTGCTGCTCTACAGGCATTACTAAGGTAACAGGATAGTATGAATAATTTTACATCAATACACATTACAAATTTAGACAAAATGGATAAATTCCTTGAAAAACACAATTTACCAAAAGAGAGACAGTAATAAATAGAAAAACCTGAACAATCCTATTCTCTATTAAAGAATGTGAATCTGTTTTTAAAAATCCCCCTCCTAAAAGACCAAAAAACCCCAAAAACTTCCCATAAAGAAGAGTCCAGTCTAGACAGTTTTACTGGTGAATCCTTCCAAACATTTAAGTGAGAAATAATGCAGATCCTACACAAAGGACAAAACTGCCCAAAACTTTTTATAAAGCCGGCATAACTCTGATATCAAAACCTAACAAGGATATTCCAAAAAAAAAAAAAAAAAAAAAAAAAGGGCTGAGGGCTGACCATAACCCAACCATTTACATGTACACAGATGCAAAAATTCTAAGAAAACATTAAAAAAAAATCCTGCAAGAATGGTAAATTATCATCATCAACTTGGGTTGATGCCAGGAATATAAGATTGGACTTGCATTTGAACATCAATACACTACCCAAAAATACATATCAGTATCCTTCATGAATACAGATGTAAAAATCCTCAACAAAATACCAGCAAGCCAAATCAAGTAACATCTAAGATGATTATATATATGATCAAGTGAGGCTTATCCCAGGACTGCATTGTTGGCTTAACATCAATTAATACAATCCATGATACCAATAGAATAAAGGACAAAAAACTTTTATCATCTCAAAAGATGCAGAAAAAAGCAAGTGAAGAAATCTGACATTCTTTCTTGATAAAAATTACAAACAAACTAGCAATAGAAGGGAATTTTCTCAACCTGATAAAGCCCATTTAAGAAAAGCTCACAGGTAGCATCATACTTAACAGTGAAAGATTAGATGCTTTCCTGCTAAGATCAGGAATAAGATGAGGATGTTTTTTTCTGCTCTTACTATTAGAAATTGTTCTGGAGGTTCTAGCCAGGGTAATTTGGCAAGAAAATGAAATGAAAGGCATCCAGACTGGAAAGGAAAAAGTAAAACTATCTCTATTTGCAGATGACATGACTTTGTATACTGAAAATGCAAAGGAATCCACAAAAATACTATGAAATAACAAAATAAAAAATTACCAACCCTAATAAGTACAGCAATGTTGTAGGATACATGATCAATATGCAAAAATCAACTGCATTTCTATACACTGGCAATGAATAATCCAAAAATGAAATTAAGAAGACAATTTTAAGGGGGGAGGGTACAGTTCAATTCACAGAGTGAATGTTTAGTATGCACAAGGTCCTGGATTCAACCCCCAGAACTTCCATTAAAAATAAATAAATAAACCTAATTACTTCTCCCCCAAATATATGTAAATATCCAATCACTGAGCTGTACACCTGAAATGAATATGTTGCATGCCAATTATACCTCAATAGAAATTAAAAAAAGAAGATAATTCTATTTACAATAGCATTAAAAAGAATAAAATATTTAGGAATAAATTTAATAAAGAAGCCCAAGATTTTTACACTGTTAACTATAAAATTTAATTGAAGAGATTATAGAAGACCCAAATAGACAGAAAGATTTCTATGTTAACAAACCCCAAGGCAATCTACAGATTCAAGATAATCCGTATTAGAGCCCAGCTAGCTTTTTTGCAGGAATTGACAAACTGATCCTAAAATTCATTATGGAAATGCAAGGCATCCAGAATAATCAAAACATGAAAAAAAAAAACCTAACGGGTAGACTCACATTTCCTGATTTCAAAACTTACTACAAAGGTACAGTAATCAAGACAAGGGTGTAAGAATGGACATATCCATGAACAGAATAGAATGGAGAGTCCAGAAATAAATTCTTACTTTTATGATCTATTGACTTTCAACAAAAGTACCAACACAATTCAATAAAGATTAGTCTTTCAGCAAATGGTGCTGGGACAACTGGGTATTAACATGCAAAACAATGAATGTAAAATGGTGCAGCCACTTTGGAAAACAGTTTAGCAGTTCCCCCTGAATGTTAAATATACAGTTATTATATGACCCAGCAATTCCACTCCTAGCAAAAGAGCAAAAAAAAAGGTATTCAAACAAAAACTTGTACATGAATGTTAACAGCATCATTCAGAGTAGCCAAAAAGTGGAAACAACCCAAATGTTCATCACTTATGCAGTCAAATGCTCTCCCCTGAGCTATATACCTCCATTCATCAACTTACAGATAACAAAAACACAGTTATCATTCAGCCATAAAAAAGAATAAAGTATTGGTACATGCTACAACACGTATGAACCTTAAAAACATGCTATGTGAAAGAAACAGCTGCAAAAAATCACATAATATATAACTCCATTGATAGGAAATGTCCAGAAAAGGCCAAGCTATAGAGACAGAAAACAGATGAGTGGCTGCCAGGGGCAGGGGACAGGAAAGGATGGGAAATGACTGTGAATGGGCATATGGTTTCTTTCTGGGGTGATGAAAAAGGTCTGGAATTAGATGCACAACTTCGTGAATATACTTAACCACCACTGAAATGTACACTTTAAAGGGTGAACTTTATGATATGTGAATTTTATTCCAAAAAAAGCAGTTATTAAAAAATATTACTGAGAGAAACAAAAGATAATCTAGGTAACTGGGAGGTATGTATCATCTTCATGGGCTGAAATACTCAGTTCTTCCTCAACTGATTTATAGATTCAATGTAATTTCAATCTAATACCCCAGTGAAGCTTTTTCTGTGTGGAAATTGGCCAAGATGAACTAAAATTTCTATGAAGTGCAAAGGGTCAGGAGTTGCTGACCCAAGTCTGAATAAGGACAGGGCTGGAGGATGTAAACCATCAGATATGAAGACTTGTAAGGAGCAAACCAATGACAGACATTTTAACACGGCCCTCCTTGTGTTACAGCTCCGACTAGTAACATTACAAGCTGAAAAAACTACTGCACTGTCAATGCATTTTTGATCGAAAGCCAGAAGAAGAAAAGGTATCAGATGCAGACTCAAAGATGAAAGACCATTCAATCAGAAGTTATCGCAAAAAGCTGTTCCACTTGGGACTAAAGGGTAGATGAGAAGGGGCTGAAAAGAGGTTTTGTTTTTTAAATATGAGTAAGATTGTTCTTGAAAGCTCACTTTCCAGGTTAGTTATCCATTAAACCTGCCCACGCACACGTCGGTCTACAGGGACTCAGAGTGATTAAGCGTGGAAAACCCGTGAGATAAAACGTCAGGGGACAACCTTTAAGGGCGACAGCTGGCCCCAGGGAACTACCAACTGCAGGATGGGGCAAGATGATTTTGTTTCTAATTTTGCTAAAAAGTAGAATAAATTTTCCTTCATAAGACATGATTATAAATAGGATCCCACATTAAAAAAAAAGTTTTCCACTCCAGGTTTTTCCCTGCTGACTGAATACAAACCTGTTCCTTTTCTAGAAGACCTGCCTTTCGTCACTGGTGGTTTCTTCTTCACTGTTGGTGCCTGAAAAGTAGAATGTTCTCTCCATCTCCGAAGCTGAAAATTAATGAACTTCCACATCATGAATGCCTGGGTAATGCAAATGGAGGCCAGAACAGCAATTCTGGGAATATGAAGAAATAAACAGAAAATCAGAGTGCACCAGAACAATGCCACTGAATACAGTAGTCCATCCTGCTTTTACAGTATTAACTCAGTGCTAAACTCCCACTCTGTTGGCAAGATTATGTTAAATAAATAATCCCATGAATAATTAATCGCAGAAGTTAAATAAATGCTTTAGTACTTCCCCAATTTAGACATGGAATCGCAAAAGGTGTGAAATTAATTATTAAATGAGTATCTTTCCTAACCCCCATCTTTATCCCTTTGTTTTTTCATATCATAAACTGGTAATACATACTACATAGTAGTGCAAAGTGGGAAAAAAGTTAAATTGACCATACCTAACAGCCAACACATTGAAGTTTCCAGTACTGAAATCCAACTTCTGATTCTCTGCTCTTGCAAGGCCAAAGCCAACAGTGAGTACCGAAAGAATTAAAGTCAGAAGTCTTCCCAAAACAAACAGAACTGCCCACAGAGAAAATCTGTGAGAAAAATGTCATTAAGTCAGATTATAAAACTGCAAAGATAAAAGATTCTAGGAGTCAGTACATGTATATTAAAACAGCATTTCTTACTGTTCTGAAAAAAGGATTCTGACATATAACATTTGGGAAATGCTTCATATTATATCACATTCTTGGAGATATATAACATATCAGCACATGTAAGATTCTAGGAAGTCCAGTAAAGAAAGATTTTTTTTGTTTAGCTGATCTCTTTTTTTGTGTAATACCAGTTAATGATCTTCAGAACTACTGGTATACAGAACAATTTTGGGAAATGCTGGATAAAACAGAACAAAAGCTATGCACACAATTCTCATGAGTCCTATTTTTGCTTCTTTTTTTTTTTTTAAGGCTATACACTCTTTGTAAGTCCTACTGCTTCAATTTTGTTTTCAATTCAATCTTCTCATCAAAATATTTTAATATATTTAAGGCCATATGATCTATTTCAATTTCTTCTGAAAATCCATTCTTCCCTACTATTCCTTCTCCAAAAGGAAACTGTGCACAAACAAGATAGAAAGTTATAACAGAAAAGTAAACCTCAAAAGCTCTCAAAATTACCAGTTCTAATAGAATATCTTTCTAGTTAAGAAAGACTATTTTAGAGAACAAAATATCAACTTCAGTTGCTAAACAGTGCGATTTTATTTAAAGCTACCAACAGCTTATAAACCACTATGACTTCCCACGTCATGGACTTCAGCAATAACAAGATCCTTGGCAACACAGGCACTGACTTTAATTACACAAGAAAACAGAATGGCTCAACAACTTACCCTTTCTGATACTTTTCATCACTAAAATAGAACAAGCGGGAAATGTGGAAAAGGAACTCAACAAAGTAGTGCAGCACCAAAAGAACAAGTCCTAGATGATTCAAGCTGTTAAAAGAGCACATTTACAATGAAAAGATTAATTATCAATTAAGACAGACTAACATACTATCTGCCCAGTCCATATTCCCACCCAGGAAAAATCCCAACTCACTTCAGAAGATAAGCTCCAGCAATGTGGAAGAGGTAAAGGCCAATGTAGACGAGCTGACGCGGAATATCTTCCTGCAAATAGAAAATTGCACAATAGATTAAAACACGATGGCATAGTCCTGCTCCGCAGGGGCCGGGTGGCAGTGAAAATGCACTCTCACAGCAGCAGGAGGCCCGCTGGCTACTCTGGCCCGCACCCTCCCGAGATGCTCACCCTAGCTGGCCACAGCTCTTTAACCTCTCCTGGCTTCGGCTTTCTCATCTGCAAAATGTGAATAACACCTGGGTTTGCACGTATTAGATGAACTCAAAATCCCTTGTAGGACTGAGATCTGTAGTTCTTTTTATAATAAACATGAAATGATACAATATTAATAACCATGACCTTCTAATATGAAAATTGCTATGTTTATGCCAGCGGAGATGCTTTTGCTCACTTAAATCGTATTCAATTTTTTTAGCTCACACTTTTAGCCCCTTTCATTGCCAATTAAATCATTAAAACTGAAGGTTAAAATTCATCTTCTCACTTAGGATACCACCTAATTGTATATTCTTCCTCTTCTTAATAACCCTGTAAGCTAAGGGTCCAGATTTTACTTTTGCTTCTCTTTTTCTCTTCCGTAGTCCCCAGTGACCTGGTTATCTTAGAAGGTGGTTTTCAAAGATGTAAGTCAAGTGGATCACGAAACCAATTTTTGGGGGGGTCACCCTAAAATCTTTTAAAATATGAAATAGGATAAAAAATGTTAGAGTGCACATTGTATTGTTTCATGAAAATCTTATTCCATATTTCATACACACAATTAGCTAAAATTTATAGTTTTTCACCTTGGGTTGTAGTCAAAAATGTCTACAAAATATTAACAGTGCTAGGCCCAATAAACAACTTATAAAATGTCTGTACCTCTAATTTCTACTCTATTTTGGCAATGCCTGGCATATATATATAATAAGGCTCTATGAGCCTGGTTGGTTATTCCATGTATTATGGCTCTAATTAATATTATTTAAATGGCGGCTGATGTCGGCAGACTGAACGGACTGGAACCTATTCGTCTGGAACCTCATTAGACTCATCTCTGGCATATAGCACAGCTGAGCACACGCCTCTATTGGTCTTCCATTTTGCCCCCTACATCTCAGTAGTGAGTTATTTCACCAAATCTTGAGAAAGAACGGAGTTTACAAGTATAGTTCTGAAATTGAATTTTTTTTTTTTTTTTTTTTTTTTTTTTTTTTTTTTTTTTACTAAGCATGGTACAAAGATCAAGTGCTAGAAAGGTGGAACACACGACTAGAGTCCTGTACTTCGGACTCTTGGGGAAGACTCCCAAGGCATGGTACCAAGTTTACAGGGGTTCTTCCAACTGGAGTGAGAAATATCTCTGAAAATAGACTGTATGAAGATCCACATAATTTTCAAGCTTCCAAAGAAATATTTCTCCTTAATTAAGGAGAGAGCGAGAAAAGTGTTGAGATAACATGCTGAAGTTCAACCACAAGGAAGCCTCTTAATTCTTTTATCATTTAAGCCAGCTCAGTAGTGTTATAAAAGCAATGTGATATGCTATGAATATAGAGGTACCACTATACATACATGGTATACATGTTTCCCAAAGTGTGGTGTATATACCATTCACATCATACAACATGATTTTAGATCGTACACAACAAAACACTTCAATTTTCACTGTAATTATAAGTAAAACATTTTAAGTTTCAGCAAGATGGCATGTCAGTGACTATGTATGGGAAATACTACCATATTCCTTCAGGTGTGCTAATCAATGTTCCAAATTTCAGAGGGGAAAATAATACTGGCGGGGGGGTGGTGGTACTCAAAACTTATAATAGAAGCTTTTTAGTTTAATTGCTGAGTGAATACTAAACTCATTTCATTACATAAAAACTTGTGAAAGTCAATATAAAAAACTAATTTGCTGAAATAACTGCTGGAAAAATTATTTTACAGAAATGTAACTTCTTAGGAGGATTAAAAAAAGTTAAAAAAAAAAGAAACACAAATAAGTTTTAAATATATGTCATTTAGCAGACAACATAAGCTACCTATCTTTCTTCCCTCTCTCACAAATCTAAAAACACTAAATTATAAATTACAGACTACATTTCGAAAAGTCATTCGTTTCTTTTATTTTTTTTTGTCCTTAAATCTCAACCTAATTGAGTCAAGGTTTTGCTTCCCATTAGTAACGAAAAACCCAGAGCTTCCTCCCCAATTCAGGTTCAACTTGCATCTTACCCTGCCTCTGATAGTCAACCAATTAAATCAATAATGGAGACTAAAATGTATCACAGCGTCCATCTCCACAACCATCCGATGTCCAGCAAGAGCTCTGCCAATAGTTTTGTCTTCAACTTTCAAAAGGACAGAGAATCAAGAAACCTTTTTCTAAGTAACGTTCCCTTCAGCCTTATACAAACTGACCAGTGTCTCTAAAGCAATGTTTGCACACTCAAACCCTAACCAGAGAAGACGTAAACATAAAACGAGTGACAGAGATTAGTCCACCACAGGGAGTGGTGGAGAGTGTGGTAAACTGGAGAACACACACCCTAGGTTAACAGCACTTCATGTTATTCTAAAAATTCAAAGGTAATGGGGGTGATGTAGCATGATTTTTAAAAAGAGAAATGTAATCTAGATTTCATTCAGTAAATGGTGGCCTTTAGCAGCCCCGTTCTAGGCCAAACTCCTCTGACACTGTCTAACTCTCATGAGGTTAGCCCCATTGGTCGGGTTGCTTCCATGTCTGAGGCCAACAATAAAGACCTTGCCCAGCACCGCGGTCTCCGAGGCTCCCATGTCTCCACGGGGTGTGGGGATCGGGGACAGTTGACGAGGCTGGGTGAAACACCAGTGCTCTTAGAGGCCGTTTCTGGGACCAGTTCACGGGCCAGGTTACAGATCTCAGTTAGGGAGTCAGCGCCACTCAAGGCCAGCTCACCACTGTTCTAGAATCTAGAGACTAGGTGAGTATAAAAGTGGCTGAGAGAAAGCTATTTTGGTTTTCACGACGTTTTTGCACATCATGCCATGATTTTGTTATGTTAATACTTATTCTACCAGGAGCCAGAACTGAGGTTTTGCGTATTTATTTGTTTAAAGATGAATAAACTTTTAAAATACTTGAATAGAAAAAATATATAATGAAAATGAGTTATTAGAAAAGCGAGGCCAAGCTCCTTAACGCTAGCAGTCAAATAGTTTATATAAGGATGATGTCATGCAGTGATGACTTAAAATTCTGATAGTCTCATTTTTCATGGAAAAATCTCAGAAACAGAGTACAAGTAAATCAAATTCTAAAATTATAAATAACTAGGTGACATTTTTATTCCAACATCTTTTTATTAAAAAGGTCAGCCATATGCTTTAGTTAATTTCTCTTTTTGTAAGAAAGTGTTTTTCTTAACTACTCTGTACTGAAAACAAACTTTAAACTGAGTATCACATGTACGCCCAAACACATGAAGCCATCTCATATTTAAATCTTTTCAAAGCTCTCATACTATAGGGATCTATACTGATTATTATTATTTTTTCTATAAAGTTTTTTTTTTAAACTTTTTTTATTGAGTTACAGTCATTTTACAATGTTGTGTCAATATACCGATTATTTTGAACAACAAATACATGTTTGGGTAAGACACAGAGCCTGGAAACCTCAATCAGTGTCATTTCTAAATGGCTACTGAGGTCTAGTGGAGGAATCAAGACAGAAGCAATGATGTACTCTGGAAAGACTGAGATGATTCAAAAAGTAGCTTTAGCGATGAAGGACAGATATTAACAACAAAGCTGCACATAAAAAGTGTGAATATAACCCTCCTGCAGTAGGAGTGGGGAAAAAGCATTTTTCTACTTTAATACAATTTAAATGATACGCGATTATATGTAGAGATAATTAAACTAAATAAACTGAATATCAGAAAGAAAACACTTGGCTGTTTCATCCACACTTCCCTGAAACTTCATATATTCAGGTTGGCTAAGAAATTACATTTTGAATCCTTTCCTGGGCAAAATAGAGATTGTGTATATTGAAGCATATATATTACATGTAATTAAAATATTCTTCTTATAAGAAACTGAGTTATTTGTGACTAACACACCTCTTGAACCGCTACTAAGTGTTCCTTCATTTCTCTGTAGGATCGGATCAAAACAATCAGTGCACCAGTTTTTTCCAGTAAAGAGTTCTTCCAAAAATAATTTTTATAAATTTTAAGAAACTGTTTAACACATATGCAGCTGTTACTTTCAAATTATGTTAATTACTTGCAACAGTTACTTTCAACTGTCATATGTAGGTGTTAAAAATAGTTTCAGTTAAGTTCTAAGTTATGCAAATTATTCCATAAAAATTAGATTGCATTTCTGGAGAAATGCCATCTGGCAGGAATTGATAAGAAATGAGCTTTGAGAACAAAAATGGACAATTATTTTTGAAATGTCCCTCTTTACTTACATGGTCAATGAACAAGATACAGACATATGAAACCCAGAGATATTGTATTATGCCTGTGAGTATAAAAGTACATGAAGAGTTTTAAACATTTGGGCCATGGTACTAAGACATCAAAGAACTGTGATGGTCTCAGCAGTGCCGTCCAACAGAATGTTCTGCAATGAGACACGTTCCCTATCTCTGATCCAAAATGGCAGACAGTGAAACCACATGTGGTGAATGAGTGCCTGCCATAGGGCTAGTGTGACCAAGAAAGTGTTTAATTAATTTAAATGTAGCTAGTGGCTACTATTTTGGACAGAGCCGCTGTAGGACATCCATGGCTCACATTAGGTGCTTACTGAATATGGACAGGTTACTGGAAATTGTGAGCCTAAGAATTTTATCTTATCTTAAGACTGTTCTAAGTCAAAGGTTTGAAGGCTCTTCATCCTAATTCTTACAATCAACCAGAAAACATCTTACTTTATACACGGACTTCATACTTTATACATGGAATTTGGTGGTGTTTTCTAATTGTAGCAGACAACATTCATGATGACACAGAACACAGAAAAATACAGACATGAAACAGTAGTAATCAAGAACCTATACTCATAAATTAACTATTTGCAGCACATATAGAAATAAGCGTTTGTGGCTTTTGAGAAGGCAGGAATAAACTAGTCACCGGAAGGGTGGTTACACTTCTATTTTGGAAAACTTCTCAAAGTAAGGGGATTAAAAACAATGTTTTAAAAGTGGAAAAATGTAAAACACACAGAACAGAGAGTATAATGAACCCCCATATACCATCACTCAACTTCATGGTTAACTCATAACTAAACTTCTCTTATCCACAGCCCCACCTACAGATCATTTCACATATGGGGGTTTTTAAAGAATCTCCTCCACTCTCAAAGAGAATAAAAGCGCCTGATTAATTTATCAGAGGGAAAAGGTATTCCAGAAAAGAGAACTGATGCGTTGGAGGATGTCCATGTGAATGAGGCACAAGGAGAGGGAAAGGGGCACAGAAGGGAGAACACTTAGCGCACAGGTGAGCAGCTCTCTTGTGGTTTGAAGCAGTAGGGAGCCAGTACAGGCTGGAGAGGAGAAAGAGTTGGAATGGAAGTAAAGTCCACTCTGTGACACCAGGGAAGCCTGACTTCGGAAGCACCGAGGGCGAAACCACAAAGGAGACGCCGCGGTGCTCAGCCGCTCACGGGCTGTTCAAACAAAACCAACATTTCCCCACTTGCTAAAACAAATAAACATTTCCCCCACCTATTTCAGGAAAAGCTTCACTGGTGAATATTTAACTATGGGTTACTTTTCTCAATCCTGAATTTTTCTTCAGGACTTATATATAGTACTATAAGTTGTAGACTAATTTAATTAAGCCTTTTGGTCTCACTTGTGAAAATCATAAGAATATCAATAACATAAAACTAGTATCACATTTCAAAATTTGTTTAAATTTTAAATTAAATTACCGCTAATACAATTTTAAAATGATCAATTAGCAAGTTAAATGTAAGATGCCCCTCTAAGTTAAAATGACTAAAGGTTTCTCCAATAAAGACTTAAGGATGCTCAGTCTTTGTGGAAAGAGTGGTGGTGAGAGAATGATGGGGGAAGAGCCGAAGTGGGAGGGAGGTTAGAGACAGGAGGAAATGTTCAATTTTAGATTTCTCAAAAAAAAGGAAAGAAATGACAAGACAATTTTTGAAACTGTAAAATCTCCACTTACTTTTTTGGTTTTCTGGAAGTAGAGCTCAGGAAAAGCATGAAACCAGTACGCCAGCTGTGCTATGTAGAAAAACTTCATTTGAAATCTGCACAACACAAGAAAGTAAAGAATACCTTTTAAAGCATAATATTTTTTAAAGAATAAAGTAAAAACAAATACTGGAAGTCAGGATATACTAAGTAGCTACCTCTGTGTTATCATTTCAGGCCCCCTTAGATACCCTGTGCACTTTAAACCATACTCCAACGCCACTTCCCCCAGCGCCCCAGGGTCTCCCATCATCAGTCAGCTCCCCTGGATTAAACAGCACAAGTGAAGACGTTATCTGCAGAACCCTGCTAACACACGAACGAGCTGCAAGGAAACAGAGCCCCCATCATCCAGTGAATTAACACTGACGAGTGTGCCGCGTGAGCTGCTGAGAACGTAAGGAACGCGCCTCGAGGGAGACGAGTCTCAGGCCACTAAGGCTTCATCAAAAGGGACGTGGGAAGGGCAGAAAGACTGAAAGAAACATGAAGGTGCACAGATTGTATAATCCGAATTTCAAACAGCCCCTGGCTTTTTTCTTAGGGAACTAGAGTAACTCTACCTGGCTGAGACACTAAGAGCCCCGAATAAATGGAGGCAGCACAGGATTCAAGAGATGAGCCGGCCCAGGAGGCGCATCCGTCAGTCTAGAATCCCGTCTCCTCCCTACATCGCCCCCCTCTGCCCCACCCCCCGCTTTCTCTGCTCTCCCTCCCTCTCCTCCAAGGTCTAAAATAGAAAACATGAAGCCAATCTGAATAATCCCGGGGGGGGGGGGCGGGGAGACGGAGAAGACACAATCCCACACAAAGGTGGTATCTGTATCCTATTCTACAACAGTTCACTGAATTAAGATGACGTTCAAGTTAGAGTGGCCCAGCAGAGTGGGTGATGTGCACGGCCGTGTTATTCGGCTCATGTCGCTTTGTCCGGCTCGCACACCATGGTGCGTGTACCGCGCACTGTCTCGGTGACGCGCACCTACAGCCTGGCCCGACAGAGCACGTGAAAAGGGAGAGTTCCCTTGCTGTCAAGGCCCCTACAGTCCTGGTGAGCGTGGGCACGACAGAAGACTTACATAAAGGAGACAATTACAGAACCACCAAGACAATGTATAGATAAAATACTATACACCAAAATGACAAATTCAGGAAAGGAGAAGCCAATGCAGGCGAAAAGTAGCAAGGACAACATGGACTAGCTGTACTGGAGTTGGGCTTGAAGAAGCAATCATTTAGCTGCCGGCTTTGCAACCCCTGAGCTTCTTACAGCACTGAACAGAAGCCTGGGGGTCTGGGAAAATAAAAAAGAAGCCATCCCTGCCCTCAAGCTAATAATGTAAGAGAATAAGAAATGGAAAGAGTAAGAAGAGACTGGGGCAAAGGAAAGGAGCAGAGAAATGTAGAAGACAGAGCGGTGAAGAGGAGAAAGGGTGAGGGAGGAGAAAGGGAAGACAGAGGACTCAACTAGAATTATGGTTAAAATCAGTTTTCTCAAGGTAACAGGTGTGTCGAAAAGACTATACATGTGAAAAAAGCACACAAGAATTTTTTTCTTACAGTAGTGGGACTGCCAAAGACATACCTATGATGTGAATCTGCCTAAGGTCCTAAAGACAATAACCAGAACAAGTCCTGCTTACAAGTGACATGACCATGGTCCTTAACTGAGGAAAGCCTGCTAAAAACGACTTACGTCATCAGGTTGTGGGGATAAGCTCGCCACAAGATAGTTGGGTCTGAGATGTAGTTTTCCTGAGAAAGAAGATACAAAAATTAGCCTAACAAGTAGGCAAACTTCTTAGAAAATAAGACAGCATTTGTATTTCTTGCACATTTACAATTTTCCACATCAAGTTCCAAAGAGCCCACTGAAGTCACACTTTTTAGATGTTTTAGTTATTTTCAGTTCAGTTGAATTGCTGACTTTAGTGAAGTGAAAATCAATATGAGTGACATGATGTCAAAGAAAATGTAATTCCTGGCTTTCGAAATTCTTTCAATCCAGCAGAGGAAAAAATACATGTATGCAAACATACCACCACCAAAAAAAGAGGAATGGTACTTAACTGAGGTACTTCAGCTACCAGAGGGATGAATTTTGTTGTGGTTAATCAGGGAAGGGGGAGTGGTTCAGAAGAGAGGTGGCACCCAACAGGAGACAAAAGATCAAGGAGCTGCCAAGTTTTACAGGATTATGTCCACTTTCTAGCCAAATCTTTTTCTCAGATAAGCACATCTATTTAGTGAGAATTACTGTATATGCATATAAGAAAAATGCTGGAAGTGATTTATCCTTAATATGTTCACAATGAAACATAACACGTTTATGTATTTTTTTTAAATGTACAAGATAGATTTTTTTTACAACAATACAGAAGTTTTTTAATGTATAAGATAGATGTTAGCTGAACTTTATATGCATCTATAAAGTATTATTAAAGCAGCAGTTTAAAATGGAACAAGCACTGGATTGAAAGGTTTGAGTTTTAAGTCTTAAGTGTTGTACTCTGGAAAATTCACTTTGCCTATTTATTCATCTCTAACAAGGTGATTAAAAAAAATTCTGTGTCCTGATAAACTCAAAAATATGTAAACTCTGGGCTTCATCTAAACTTAAAGGATTGGTACTACTAATATTAAAGTAGACACTATCTTTTCCCTCAGTAGTCAGAATGATACACTTAAAAGGTTTAGACAGCTTTACTGGAAAAGTCAATCAGTATTTTAATTTCTCAGAAAATATCTGGACTGTTTTTAAAGAAGGAAATGACTGGAAACAGTGCAACTTATGTAACCTAGTAAAAGTGTCACTGACATCTTTCTGCTAATACAGATATCTGCAAATGACTACAAGATATGAAAACATTCAGACTGGCTAAAAATGAGTAAAGCTTTCTGAAACATTAAAGACAGTAGGCAATCTTTGGCATATAAAAACTAACTAAAAGAGAGGCTTACTGATGAAACTTGATTTATACTAGTTCAACTGAATTCCTAATCTTAGATTAAAACAGTACCAGAGGAAGGATTTTCTAAGGTTCACGGTTTGCTTATATAAGCATTAAAAATAGGACATCATTTTCGGTTCTAAGTATATAATAAAACACTTTGAGATGAAAATTTAACCACAGTACATACTTACAGATATTAGAATGAATGTGCCCCAAATACAAGAAAACAGGTAGAATGCACTAAGCTGACCAGATTCATTAAACTTGCTGTGTTTCGTTTTGGAGAAGTGCATTCGCCTGTTAATTTTCTAAAAATAAAAACACTTGTTAATAATTAAGATTATAAAACATATTTAATATATGACTATCATAGTAGAGAGAGCTAGTATTTTGCAAAGTATAGACTTCCAAGATTGTATACTTACATCCAACACATACTCTTGAATTATGGCATGAATAATTATCGCCACTAGCATGTAGAAGAAAACTGTAGCCAAATCTTTGATACCATAGTAATAAAGGAACGCTGATTCAGTAGCTTGTTCTTCTGAAGGCCAAAAAGGACAGGACACACACACACACAAAAATATACGTAAGATTATAAAAACAGCACTAAATACAACAGTTATGGAAACAAACAAGAAAAGACTAACCTAATAAATAAACTCTACAGAAACGTCATGGTAATTTGTTTTTGGACATCCTAAGTCTTAGAAGTGATGAAAACTGAGGAGACTATCTAGAAGTCAGATTATCTAAAGCTTCAGAAATTACTTACAAAGACTGGACACATGTTAGTTACAGTGTCAAAGACCAAAAAACAGGGGACGGGGGGCCACGCTCAGATTCTTGGGAAGACTGTAAAATTGATATTACCTCAGGGGTAGAGATTAGGTTATACAAGTTATACTTAACCCATTTGCCTGTCTTTTCAAAGAACCGTGGAAACTTCCTACTACTAGCTCTACATTCAAACTGGACACCACATTTACGATTCTGATGGAAAAGCTGACTTAACTTCTACTTGACTTCATTTTGAACTCTAAGCAGTAGAGATAGAAGCAACTGCTACTTAAAATTGTTTTTAATCTTTAAAATTGCTAACATTTTTCAGAATATATCTTAATCAATTGCTTGTGAATTAAGAGCTTTATTCTTCTCTGGCATACTCAAATTTCAAAACAACTTTGTGGTTTTGAGTAATCTGATACCTGAATTACTAAATCAAATATTTACAAAATGATATAACTGAACAAAACCCCAACTCAGTGTTGTATAATTATCTTACATTCTAAATAGACACTTGGGGCAAGTCTACTGCCTGAATATGTTAATATTTTGTTACCTGAATACCTCATCCCTCACCCATGCTAGTTAATTTTATTACTGTCTTCAACTACAATCAACTTCCCATAACAACTTGATTTTTACATAGTGTCATTTAGGAAAACTTTTTGAAATAAAACCTAAAAGTATAGTTTGGATGCTATTACCAGATAACTCCTAGAGCTCATTGATCAAAAAGACAGGCAGAATGGTCAAGCACAGCAAAAAAATGAAAATTAAATGGGCTTATTAAGAGTTGTTATTACAGGTCCAAAACATAACCTGTAGGTCAGAAAAACTGAACCTGAACACTGTGCCCTTAGAAACCTTGACTGAACAATGACACTTTAAACAAATATAAAATGTCTGTTCTTAGGATTTTTCTTATGCAAAGATCACAGGGAAGAGAAGGCTAAAAAAGGTTCATTGATGGAATTTCAAGCCCACTTACAAAAATATACAGTAAACATCAGACACATAAAAACTGATTTTCATACAATATATGGGGTGAAGTCAACCAAAAACATCAGATATTGCATTACAAAATTATCAAAATAATGTTCAGTCTCATCATGAATGAGATCTGTGAAAATAATGAAGAACCTAGTGTTTATGGAAATTTCCAGGTCTGTCCAACTGAACTTTTCTACTGAATTAGAAAATTCCAAAAGAAAACTACCCACCTGTTGCAGGGAGGGTAACATTGTACTGAAGAGTAACAAAAATTATAGAAACTTTTGCTGTTACCTAGAAAGAAAAAAAGAAGATCAAGTTCATTTGTGACCTTCTCCCAAACAGCAAATCGGGGGGGGTGGGCATTACAAGTTCTGTCCAAACGTCTAAGTCCCTGTGGCACCACAACAGACTTGACCGGACTTCTTGATCATCAAGGAGGTGAGCGTGCAAGTTAACATAATCCACCAGAGCATTCTACAGTTTGGATGAGACTGTAATTCACTCCTATCTTTAAGATTTCAAGAGATACTGTAGCTCCAGTAAACAGTGTTTTGATAAATAATGTTTCTCTACTCTAGATCTGTATATAGAACACAAAATTCTATTCAAGAAAAAATTTAAATGTAAATTAATGAAAGAAAAGGAAGCACAATTATCATGACAAAAATGGATCAAAGGCAGGATCTGTGGAGTGTTTGTGTTAATTTCCCACACACCTGGCATAGTTACATGGTCAATAAATATTTAAATGATCTGATTACTGGTAAAAGTAAAATGGTCAGAACAGAAAAATAGAACACTTACTCGATATTTACAGGTACCAGGCACTGTGCCACATAAGACAGGATAACAAAAATGAGTGACATAATCCCGATGACTAGAAACTTAAGTGTGGTCTGGACGACGGTAAACAAGCTGTTACGGACTGCAGAGTCAGTGCCAGTGAGAACGCAGGATAAACACCGCATTTTGTTGTTGTCTTTCCTGGGCTGAGGAATAAGGCAGGCTCTGGAAGGGCTTCTCAGGGCATGTGGTGCAGGAACTGTCTTTTGTTGGAAAATACAAGTCCCCAAGGCTCATAAAGGGGGCTGGGGAGGCAGAGGCAGGAGAAACAGGAGGGCAAAGGTGGAGGAGAAGGAAACAGGGGGTCTGGCATGAGCACGCAGCAGGAGGGGGTAGAAAGACCTGGCAAAGTTACCAAGCGCTAGACAGGGCCTAGCTTGCTGAGTTAGGTGGTTTACATTCTACTCTAGCGCGACCAGTGTGAGGAGCTCTCTGGGAAGATGGCTGACGGCTGTAAGTCCCCTTGGATCTGGACTCCACACTGCAACCAGAATCATCGCCATTCCCACGCCCACCCTGCCTCCACCCCTGCCCCGAAGGCCCCTCACTGGATTCCCATTCTTTCTAGGATAAGAACAAAATGTCAACATAGCCCACATCACATTCCACTGTCCCGCCCCTCCTCTCGGACTCCCTCCTCCCACCACAGCGCAGGGCAGCTCCGTCACAGCACCGTGGGGAAACCTCTCTGCTTCAGATCTCAGTTCAACCTCACCTTTTCAAGGAAGCCTTCCCTGCCTCTTAGGGTAGGTCATTTCCTTTGTTAGATTACCTTAGGGATCTGTGCTCCTTTCTTACAAAACACACACTCCTGGTGTGGTTACATTCATAACTGCTGTCTCACCCACTAGGAAGTAGGTTCCATAGGAGCTGGGGCCACGCCTGTCTCTGCTCACCTCTACATGCTGAGAGCCCAGCATGGCACATGGCACATATCAGGCAACTGATCAGTATCACTGAATAAACATTAGATAAAATATAACTTGGAGTAAGGATGCAAGTCAAGTCTAAGGGCTCTGTGAGAGACCACATGAAAGACAAGAGGCCTGAACTAAGCAGTGGCAGCTGGACAGATGGGGAACTTGAGGCAGAATAAGGCTTAGTAAGCAAGAGGGAAGAATCAAAGATTATGTACTGATGCTTCAACAAGTAGATGAAAAGCAATACTATTAGTAAAGGTGTGGAATACAGGAGGAACGGCAGGTTTAGGGGAAGGAGAAGAATGAGTTTTAGATAAACGCAGATTTCTGTGAGAGATACAGATGGAAAGACCAACAGGCAGGTAAGGCCCACACCGGGAACTCTGCAGGGAGACCAGAGCTTAAGATTTGGAAGTCTATTTACAAGAGCACAGAGTTGATGCTGTAGAAGTATATAAATCATCCACAGAGCGCATACAGGATCCGATGAGTAGGAAAACATCAGAACCGTGGAGAGAGCAGAGAAAAAAGGTAGTGGCCAAAGAAGAAATAATCAAAGAGAGACAGATTTAGAGTACAGCACGATGCCCCCAGAGCCAAAGAGGAAACATTTCAAAAAAGCGTGGTTAATAAAGTCAAAGTTTCAAAAGCGACATTGGGAAAAGGCTGCCGCAGACCGGACAATTTAAGAAGTCATCAGTGGTCACAGCTCGAGTGATGTCAATGAAGGAGTCAAAGTTTCAAAAGCGACGTCGGGAAAAGGCTGCTGCAGACCGGACAATTTAAGAAGTCATCAGTGGTCACAGCTCAAGTGATGTCAATGAAGGAGTGAGAGCAAAAGCCACATCACAGTGGACTGTGGAACACAAGAGGAACAAATGGTTCCCAGAGACAGGTGCCAGGTCCAGATTTATGTTGTTTTATGATGGGAGAGACTGAGCTTGTGTGGGGGCAATCAGGAAACGAGCCGGGGCCAGGGAGGATTGAAACATATAAGGGTATAAAGGGATGGAAAGATCTGCAAGGGAATGAAATATAAGGCTAGAGCTAAAAGTTAATCTTGAGCAGTTTTCATCTTAGACCAGGCAGAAGGCAAAAATGATCAGACAGATAAGTTCAAAAGGCAAGGAACTGAAGACATTCACATCTGATGAACTATTATTTTCCCTGTGGGAAATAAAAAAATGGAGTACCACTGTTAAGCATAGTTGGGGACTTGAATGATGAATATGTCTCTAGTTAGGGAAAGGAGCTGGCCAGGGAAAAGTAAAAACATCCCTGGGTGTTACTGTTGTCTGAGGTTAGGGACCTTTGCTGTGTAATATTATCCATCAGCGTGAATGCATGACTTTCTCTGACAACACTTAACAATCCACAAATGGGGAGGCACAGAAAAGGCAGATGGCAGGCTGGATCCATGGTTGGATATCTGCAGGCCAAACAGGGAGAAAGACCAAGAAGGGAGGGGAGCCGAGGGCCTGGGGAGTCTGGACTAGTAGTTAAAGTCTGCAGGACGAAAAGCAAAGCAACGAGGGGGCTAATATACTGGAGAAAAGGAGAGGGGACCAGGCACCGTAAAAGCCCGGACCGGGTGGAGCTGGAAGACGAGCAGCAGCAGCAGGAGGGAGAGGAACAACATGCAGGTTGTAGCTGAGCTCTGCCCTACTGGAATTCAGGATCTGGAAGCACAGCAGGCCTGTGAGATAAAGTCCAGGGCACGGCCACTACAGTCACTTTGCCGGGGTAGATACAGAAAGGTCACTTGACTGAAAAAGGCCAGTAAGGCTTTTCTGTATCACATTTTGGGTCATTCACATGTATGCATTAGAGGAGAATGATGACATGAGTTTCTAGGGTAACACTGCTTTCATGTGACTATTTTTAATAAAGTTGACTGATTACTAAATTTCATTTTTTAATATCTTTGTTTAGACTTCATACATAAACATACACACACTCCACATCCCTGTTTCTAGTTTAGAACATTAACTCACCACTACCATAGCTAAAAAACCTTTTTAAGTTTCCTTTACAATTGACAAGTGTAATTCTTCAAAGATAAATTTAATATCAAATTCCCAAAGCAACAAAAATTAGATTATCCTTTTATGCTAGGCTTCCAAATAAAATTAAAATCTGGCTTTCAGCTAGTTTAGCATGTGACATTAAGTAGAATAAAAGGAAAAATAAACTACATACCCTCAAAAGTTAATAGAAAAATTAAGCCAGTAATCATGCTCTTAGTAATTTCTAGGCCTCCTAAGCTTCATACCCTAGCCAGCATTGTTTTAGCTAAACTAATATTACAGTTAAACAATAGTAAGACAAATTAGCTTGGAATAATACATGCTACAGAAATATATAATGCCCTCAAAAGTAAACATAACTGAACTTTTGACCGTTTTGGACATTTAAAGCACTGCTTTCCACTTATTAAGAAAGAATGAGACTTATTCAGATACACATTAAATAGGTTATCACAAACTTTAATGAATTATCTAATTCTGCATTCCTGACATACAATATCAGGAATATTAAAATATTTCTTGTGTGGTTACCTGTTGGGGCTTGGTATCTTTTCTTGTCATACAGAGATGTTAACTGTTTTGTACTTGTTAGCAGAAGGTGTGACTACTACACTGATCGGGTGCCCAAAAGACAAAGGCAATTTCTAAATAGCAAATCCCACTTCCCCATCAACTTCTATAAAATTAAGTTCTCAAAACAAAAAAGAAAAGAAAAGAAAATGTGTTGGCATTAAGACAAGTCAGGCTTAAAAATAGAATAAGCCTTCAAGATTGTTCTGTGATAGTTTAACTGTAAAGGTCCCCCAAATCTCGCATGGCACAAACAATCCGGACTTATGAGTATCTGGAAAGTAACTCCGTTTCAGAAGAAAATACACCTCGTGGAAACCCCTAACTCCTCTTCTGTATCCTCATTTTCAGAATGTTTCTCAAGTATCCTTCTATCTTTTGTCTGTTAAAATTTCCTAACCGGAATATGAAGCCATTAATTACAGACCCTGATCTGCATTATGTGGACAGATACTGACTCTATTAAAAACATGATTTCAACTTTCACAGCAATTTTGGTAACATGAAGTCCCCTGGAAATTAAACTCTTACATTTCCTCAAAACAAACTATTGCTTTATCCACCTGATCAGTATATGTAATCTCTTTAGTGTCCAACTGTTGGACCCTTCTCTCACATAAAAATGCTGTCTTCTATTTTCCAACTTTGATAAATACCTAAGGAATAATGAGCCACCATTTATGGCACGCCTCCTTGTAAGCCACACTCTGAACTAGGCCTTATACATATTAGTTTCTAATTCTCAGAGTAATTTGATGAGCCCCATTTTACAGAAAAGGAAACAAGTTCTGGGAAGTCAAATGACATGCCCAAGGTCACGCAGTCAGCAAGCAGCAGAGCCGTAACTCCCTTTAGCTTCAGCGTCTGTACTGACTCATTTTGGCTAGTAGTGCGGTATCTATTACTGCTTTGTCAATTCCACCATAGACGCTCTGACATTTCCTCAATATACTTACACAAAAGGCCTAGCAGTTCTGCTGCAAAAACATCAGCTTCTCTATTATTCTAGCACAGACACTGGCATTCTATAATTACGTTAATATTGATATTCAGCAGCAATTAGCTTAAAGGTCAAGCAGCAAAACTAAGCTAATGAAATTTTTCCCACCTTTTGAAAACACACTTTCAAATCCTAAAACTTCGATGTACGGTGAGAAAAATGCAGTACAGCTGCACAAACTTCCTTCTGTGTACTACTTTAACATTCTTTTTTGAACTGACTTTAAAAACTTCTGTTTAGATCTTGGTTGTGTCTATTTCAATTTATAAATTTTATAGATGTACATAAAGGTACACAGATGTACACAAACATCCACTCCTTGCTAACAAATCATTGACATGTGGGGCAAGGTACAGGGAGGTGGTGAACTTCCCTAGAAATGTGGTAAGAGAACATGAAATAGTTTACATAGAAGCACAGTTATCACATTTCTAAGTGTCAGCATTTCTGATTTATATTCCATTTCATTCAAAGCACTACAAAATACCTCGCAGGGAATATTACTCCTAAATTATATCTTTAAAGGTAGGAATTCCTACCATGTGGAGACAGGTTATGACAAGTTTTACAAAATTGTGCAAAATGTTGCATATACAGAAGTATTACTTATATCAAAGCAGAAAGTATAGCTAAATGTAAAATTTGGAAAGTGAGTACAAACGTTAGGCAATGCACTTTTAGTATCATATACATTCATATAGTACTTTATAAACCATGAGATGCCATCACACCATATTATCTGATTTTGGCAACAATGGCTGTGAGAACAGCACAGGTGGTGGTATTTCCTTACACAGCGCAGAAAAACTGGGGTTTGGCCTTGGGTGGTTCAGTAGGTAAGAAGCACAGGCCCAGCCTAAAGCGAAGTATGTGACATGTTAGTTCCCTTCTACCTTCCCTTTCAGGATGCCTACTACCTCCTTAGCAGTGTACTAAGAGAACACTATTAAGAATTAAAAACATCTACATCTAGATTCAGAAAAGCCCGTTTGAAGAGAAGCAAAAATATGTTAAAAAATTAGATTACTTAATAACACTTAAAAAACCCACATAGACTCTATTTTAAAAAATTATTTTTTCTTTTGGCCACTGGCAGCCTCATTCCACCAGATTTTCTCAAGAATTCTTAACGTCACTCATTAAACAAATATTTTGCAAGCACCTCCTATATGCCAGGCACTAGTTTAGGCGCTGGAAATAGATTAAGAAAACCCAAAACTTTCTGCCCTCACTGACATTGCATCCCAGGAGTAGGGCAGACAATAGTCAAGTAGGATAATTAGTATATTTGATGGGGTACAGGAGCTACAGAGAAAAATTTAAAACGGAAAGATTAGGAATGGGCGTGTGTATTGGGGAGCGAGGGAAAGAAAGCCGTGGGATGTTACACGTTCACCTTGCAAAGTTTATTACCCACATTCAACAGCTGTTAACCAAGTCATCACAATACTCGTTCTGTGGGAGGAGAATTTACACACTCCTGACATTTCCATCCTCTCCTACTTCAAGAAACAAAAAGGAAATTATTCGACTTCACGGCACTGCTGTTCAGAACCTGGATTTATGTATCAGATTTTGTTTCTTTAAAGAAAAAGCAAGCGTAAGAGCAAAAAGTTCGGCCACTGGTAACAATACCAGTTTGGGAGACAGGAGTTAAGACAATCGGGTGCGCTTCGCAGCGCAGATCCCGCGGCGATCACTCGCTGCCCCGTGGCCACCGCCCTTCCAGGGGGCAGCGGGCGCCCGGCTCCCTCGGTTTCACGCCACACTCGGTGCCATCGGGCCCCCGCCCCCGGCACCGAGCGCTCTCCCGCCCCGCGGCCTGGCCAGCTGGACGCGCCGGGCCGCCGGCGCCGGCCATTCCGCAGCCCGCCCACCGCCCGCGGCCAGCTCGGCACGCAGGGGCCGCCCCCGCCGCCCGCCGGCCCCTCGCCGGCTGCCACGTAACCCTTCGCGGGAACCAGGAACTGCGCGGCGCGGCGCAGCCGGCGGGAGGGGGCGGCGGCGGGAGGGGAGGCGCGCGCGGCAGCCGAGGGGGCGACGCGCTGGCCCCGGCCCCGGCCGCGGTCGGCGGGCAGGCGGGCGGCGGCCAGGCCCCCGGGGCTCCGCAGCCCCAGCAGGCGCGGGCCAGGTAGGCCCGCTCCCCAGGGCCGGCACGTCCCCCCGGCCCGGCTTCCCCGCGGTACCGGGCCGACCCGCTGAGCTGGCAGCCCGGGCCCAGGAGGAGGCGGTGAGGTGGGCGATTGGGGCGCGGGCCGGGCTCACCTCGAACATGAGCCCCAGCAAGAAGACCATCGCCACACAGGAGACGATGTCCGCGTGATTCTGCAGGATGAATTCGTGGCTCAGGACCGGGGGGCTCTTGTTGCTCTTCTTGCGAATCGCCATGGTGAAGCCGCCGCCCGTGCCTGCAGGTGCTCCGCCCCGGCTCCGCTCTTCCCAGCTGCTCACTAACTCGCCTTCGCCGCCGCCGCCTCCCCCTAGCTGCTCCTCACAGCCCCGCCGCTGCCGCTCGCTGGGGCTTCACTTCCCATCCCACAGCCAGTACGCAGCCGCCGGGGCCGCCCGGAGGAAAAAAAAAAAGAAAAAAACAGCGAGCCCACAGCGGAGGCGAGCGTGCGCATTGGGGAGACGGCGCTCGGTAGTGCCGCTGCCGCCCCTGCGAGCCCACAGCGCCGCCTAGGGACCGGAGGCCGTCTGTCAGCGGCAGGCAAGTGCAGGGAACCTGAGCTGCGTCTCCCCTGCTCCGCACCAGGCGGGGGTTGGGAGTCGTTTGAGGCGCGAGCTTCCTGTGCTTGCTTACAAGCTGAATCCGCTGCGGGGTCCGTGGGCGGCCACGTACTGTGGCGTGCACCGCCGCAAGCATGCTTGGTCGCCCTCCTGGCCACCCTGGGCTTGGGTGCCAGTGCTTGCCTGCACGTTGATTGTCACTTCTTGAAAGCCACCGCCACTATCAAGATAATCTAAACATATGCCTGCAGCTTAACTACAGAAGGGTAGGAGCTTTCTTCGGTTTTTAGCATCTGCCTTAAACGTTAAGTTGAGTTGTTTTAAACACTTCTGAGGACTTTTTCCTGTTCCTTGTAGGCTTGAATTAGTTTTTTTAAAAAGAATAATTCCTATTTGGTCTCATTTACCCATCTCCCATCCCTCATTCCCCACCTGGCATCCGACTGAAGATGGGGTAAGTGATCAGTTTGGTTTTACTGCCTCATACTTATTATTAACAACACTTACTGGCAATCTAGGGAGATGATAAAAAAAAATTTTGTGTATTAGGCATGTCCTCCTCTTACATATTTCTGCCCAAACCAAGACTCCTTTGTATTATTTGTCCCGATGAATTGTACCACTCTCCACCCATTTGCCAAATCTAGAAACCAAAGTCATGCAGCACTGTCTGCATACTTTCATATGCAAACTGTTATCAAACCCAGGCCATTCTGTCCCCCTTCCCCCCCCAATGCTGCAGTGGGGGACTTAACCTCTTGTCTACAATGTTACAACTCTGGTGAATGCCTTGGTTTAAGAACATGTTTTATTTTTAATGTTTGCACTAGAAATTCTTTTTTTCCCTCTGTCTCTATATTTTAATTTTATTTTTTAAACATTTTTATTGATTTATAATCATTTTACAATGTTGTGTCAAATTCCAGTGTAGAGCACAATTTTTCAGTTATACATGAACGTATATATATTCATTGTCACATTTTTTTCTCTGTGAGCTACCATAAGACCTTGTATATATTTCCCTGTGCTATACAGTATAATCTTGTTTATCTGTTCTACAATTTTGAAATCCCAGTCTATCTCTTCCCACCCCGCGCCCCCTTGGCAACCACAAGTTTATATTCTGTGTCTGTGAGTCTATTTCTGTTTTGTATTTATGCTTTGTTTTTTTTGTTTCTTTGTTTTTAGATTCCACATATGAGCGATCTCATATGGTATTTTTCTTTCTCTTTCTGGCTTACTTCACTTAGAATGACATTCTCCAGGAGCATGCATGTTGTTGCAAATGGCGTTATGTTGTCGGTTTTTATGGCTGAGTAGTATTCCATTGTATAAATATACCACATATTCTTTATCCAGTCATCTGTTGATGGACATTTAGGCTGTTTCCATGTCTTGGCTATTGTAAATAATCCTCCTATGAACACTGGGGTGCAGGTGTCATCCTGAAGTAGGGTTCCTTCTGGATATATGCCCAGGAGTGGGATTCTTGGGTCATATGGTGAGTCTATTCCTAGTCTTTTGAGCAATCTCCATACTGTTTTCCACAGTGGCTGCATCAAACTGCATTCCCACCAGCAGTGAAGGAGAGTTCCCTTTTCTCCACAGCCTCTCCAGCATTTGTCATTTGTGGATTTTTGAACAATGGCCATTCTGACTGGTGTGAGGTGATACCTCATTGTAGTTTTGATTTGCATTTCTCTGATAATTAGTGATATTGAGCATTTTTTCATGTGCTTATTGATCATTTGTATGTTTTCCTTGGAGAATTGCTTGTTTAGGTCTTCTGCCCATTTTTGGATTGGGTTGTTTATTTTTTCTTATTGAGTCGTATGAGCTGCTTATATATTCTGGAGATCGAGCCTTTGTCGGTTTCATTTGCAAAATTTTTTTTCCCATTCTATAGGTTGTCTTTTTGTTGTACTTATGGTTTCCTTTGCTGTGCAGAAGCTTGTAAGTTTAATTGGGTCCCATTTGTTTATTCTTGCTTTTATTTCTTCTAGGAGAAAATTTTTGAAATGTATGTCAGATAATGTTTTGCCTGCATTTTCCTCTGGGAGGTTTATTGTATCTTGTCTTATGTTTAAGTCTTTGATCCATCTTGAGTTTATTTTTGTGTATGGTGTAAGGGAGTGTTCTAGCTTCATTGCTTTACATGCTGCTGTCCAGTTTTCCCAACACCATTTGCTGAAGAGACTGTCTTTATTCCATTGTATATTCTTGCCTCCTTTGTCGAAGATTAGTTGACCAAAAGTTTGTGGGTTCATTTCTGGGCTCTCTATTCTGTTCCATTGGTCTATATGTCTGTTTTTGTACCAATACCATGCTGTCTTGATGACTGTAGCTCTATAGTATTGCCTGAAGTCTGGGAAGAGTTATTCCTCCAGCCTCTTTCTTTCTCTTCAGTAATGCTTTGGCAATTCTAGGTCTTTGATGATTCCATGTAAATTTTATTATGATTTGTTCTAGTTCTGTGCAATATGTCCTGGGTAATTTGATGGGGATTGCATTAAATCTGTAGATTGCCTTGGGCAGTGTGACCATTTTAACAATATTGATTCTTCCAATCCAAGAGCATGGGATATCTTTCCATTTTTTAAAGTCTTCTTTAATTTCCTTCATCAATGGTTTATAGTTTTCTGTGTATAATTCTTTCACCTCCTTGGTTAGATTTATTCCTAGGTATTTTATTACTTTGGGTGCTATTTTAAAGGGGATTGTTTCTTTACTTTCTTTTTCTGTTGATTCATCATTAGGTAAAGAAATGCCACTGATTTTTGAACGTTAATCTTGTAACCTGCTACTTTGCTGAATTCTTCAATCAGCTCTAGTAGTTTTTGTGTGGACCTTTTAGGGTTGTCTATATATAGTAACATGTCGTCAGCATATAATGACACTTTTACCTCTTCTTTTCCAATTTGGATCCCTTTTATTTCTTTCTCTTGCCTGATTGCTGTGGCTAGGACTTCCAGGACTATATTGAATAGGAGTGGTGATAGTGGGCATCCTTGTCTTGTCCCAGATTTTAGTGGGAAGCTTTTGAGTTTTTCACCGTTGAGAACTATGCTGGCTGTAGGTTTGTCATATATAGCTTTTATTATGTTGAGATATGTTCCCTCTATACCCACTTTGGCGAGAGTTTTTATCATAAATGGATGTTGAATTTTATCAAATGCTTTTTCTGCATCGATTGAGATGATCATGTGGCTTTTGTCCTTTCTCTTGTTTATGTGATGTATTACATTGATTGATTTGTGTATGCTGAACCACCCTTGTGTCCCTGGGATGAACCCCACTTGGTCATGATGTATAATCTTTTTTATGTGTTGTTGGATTCTATTTGCTAATATTTTGGTGAGGATTTTGGCGTCTATGTTCGCCAGTGATATTGGCCAATAATTCTCTTTTTTGGTAGTGTAATTGCCTGGTTTTGGTATCAGGGTGATGATGGCTTCATAGAATGAGTTTGGGAGTATTCCCTCCTTTTCAATCTTCTGGAAGAGTTTGAGAAGGACTGGTATGAGTTCTTCTTTATATGTTTGGTAGAATTCCCCAGTGAAGCCGTCTGGTCCTGGACTTTAATTTGTAGAGAGGTTTTTTATTCCTATTTTGATTTCATTTCTAGTGATCTGTTTGTTCAAGTGGTCAGTTTCTTCTTGATTCAGTCTTGGTGGACAGTATGTTTCCAGAAACTTGTCCATCTCCTCTAGGTTATCCAGTTTGGTTCCATATAGTTTTTCATAATATTCTCGTATGATATTCTGTATTTCTATTTTATTTGTTGTAATTTCTCCATTATCCTTTCTTATTTTGCTAATTTGTGCTCTCTCTTTTTTCTTCTTTGTGAGTTTGGCCAGAGGTTTGTAAGAACATGGGTTTTTAAATCAGAATTCTGTCACTTATTACCTGTATGATCATGGACAAGTTGCTCAATTTCCATGACACTCGATTTCCTTATTTATTTATGTATTCATGTATTCAGAAATATTTATTGGGAGTCTACCATATGCTAATCACTGAGGATACTAAAGGAAAAATACGAATGAACCTATTCTTATGGGCTTTCATTCTAGTATGAGAAGATAATCTTTAAACAAGATTTAAAAAGTGAAACATATGTTAAGTTGAGATGAGAGTCCTGGAGAAGAATAAAGGGATTGAATAGGGAAAGTGTGGGGAAGACCTGAAGAGATGAGGGAGCAAAGCATGTGGATGTCATCTATAAAAAGGAGATAATTGTAGTACCTAATTCAGCAATTAAATGAGACAATTCAAGGAAAACACTTAGTAGAGAGTTCGGGCTCTATAAATGTTAGCTATTCTTATTTTCCTATTTTCTGATGAAACAATTACTAGTTTTACTTACATCCAAATCACTTTCCAATTTCACGTTAGAATGATGCTTCTAACAAAATTTTTTCAAAAATTTTTAGTGGTCTCCCTTTAGAACTTCATGATTTAGCACCTGCCTACCCAAACAGGCTCAAACCCTGCCTCTATAGGCTCCAGTCTCTTAGTACCAGGAATACTGGGCTTCACACCCTAGACACGCAGTAGTATGCTCTCTTCGCAGGCTCTGCCCTGGCTTTGTGCCTGCTGCTGCCTCCGACTGGAACGTTTTCTCTTCTCCTCTCATCTACCCAGCACACTCCTACTGTTCCTTCAAGTCTCATTCACATGGGACCTCACCGAAACCTTCACTGACTTCTGTGCCTGTCTCTCATTTGCATTTTTAAAAACATCAATTGCATTTTTTTATTTTTCAGTTTTATTAGGTAGAATTGTTGTAATTTGACTGCACATATACAGTGCATTGCATGTAAATAATACACAATATACTGCACATATTTTAAAAATTTACATATATGTACTGTTCATTGTTGCTAAGAACGTTTAGAGCTGTAGCTTTTTAAACTTACGTAATTATCAAATGAATAAAGCCAATCACAAAATAAGAATTAATTCAAAAAGATACATACAGCCCGCTATTAACAACAACATTATTTATAATTGCCAAGATATGGAAGCATTGTAAGTGCACATCAATAGATGAATGGATAAAGAAGATGCAGCATATATATGTAATTTAATACAGCTCACCCATAATCAATTGCATTTTTAAAAACAGCTTTAATGAGATATCATTTATGTCACATAGGTCACCTATTTTGAAAGTACAATTTGATGGTTTTTAGTATATTTATAGAGTTGGACAACCATCTCCACATTCGAAGTTTAGAATGTTTTTATTATTCCCCAAAGAAAGTTCTTTAAACTCATTTACCTGGAATGGAAGACAGTTGATAAACAAGTAATTACGAATGTGATGGGTATTTTCAAGACTTGTTTGGTGAAGGGTGTGATGGAAGTATTCTAGGTTATTTGGAAATTCATTGTTCCACTGAAGTGAGCTTTCAAACTGAAACTCACTTTTTCAGACCTTAAGATTTAATTATTTTTCACTCTTTTTGAGAAAATACTCCCCACTGGTCTCTTTCAGTTGCATAAACCTGCCATACTCTGATCAGCCTTAGGACTTGAGATGACTGTTGGATTTGGCAAGACAGAGGATGTGTTTGTGTCAGTTTAGGTTATCTAGGAAACAGATGGCAAGACAAAGTTAGAATCATAAGAGATGGATCGGCAATAACACTGGTGAAAAATAAAGGGGAGGGCAGCTGGTAGGGAAAGCCTCCAGACCACGATGCCGGTCTGACACCTGTGAAGAGAAGGAAGGAGGACTGGGCAGGAAGAGCCTGAGACCGAGGTGCAGCCTGAGAAAGTTGTGGCCAGCCCAGGGGGGAGCTCCTGCACTAGTGCCATCTTCCAGAAAAGGTCACAGCTGCTGTCAGGAGGTCCTCTCCCACAGCTCCCTCTTGGGCTCTGGTACCCACTCCTTCCTCGGGCCCCTTGAAGCACTCCACGGTGATAGCCTTGGGGGATGGCATTATCTCTTGCGGGTTCCTTACACCCTGCCCATACCTCTGAAGAGTCCTTTTATGACCATTTCTCCCAAATTACCCAATTTGAATGTGCCAGTTGCTCCTGCTAGGACCCTGACTTACTGCGAAGATCATTCTTGACCTTCAAGAGAGTGTTTTCTTTGGAACGGTAGGAATAAACGACTGATTGGAGTGGGTTCAAGAGAAAATGGGACATGGCAAGATGGAGGCGTGAGGATAAGCAACTCATTGAGGAAGTTTTCCTGTAAGAGGAGGCGGAGAAATGGACAAGTAGCTGGAGAGCGGCTGAGGAGTCTAGGGAAGGTTTTTGCTTTCTTTTTGGATATGATCTATTCTGTGTTTGCACGCAGAGAGAATGACCATTAGAGAAGTTTCTTCTACAGGAGATACTTGCCGATCTGTGAGAGGTGGTGGCATCTCATGGACAGAGCACCCACAGGAAGAGAGCTGGAGTTCCCACAGGAACCAGGGGAAAGCAGGGCTTGTGGACAGGCTGGGAGTGGCAAGATGAAGTTGTCTTCTTCCAGTTGCTTCTATTTTCCCAGTCAGCTATGAAATGAAGTCATCAGGAGTAGGGAGAGCATATTGGAGTTTGAGGAGAAAGGGGGGTAAAATTGGGGGAGGGTGAATGGATGAGAGGAATGTAACCAGACAGCAGCCCCTTCGTGAGACTTGGGGACATAAATTTAAAGTGAGACTCGTGGGCAGAGTCACATGATTGTCTCCAGTTCCATCCCCCTGCTTGGATACAGGTACAGAGAAGGCAGAGAGTTGGGGCTGGCCAGGGTGGTATGACAGAGGCAAGGATGTTGAGGGGAAACCCAGATTGGGGCAGGGGTGAGGAAGTGAAGGCTGTGAGGAGGTGGCTGTGGTCCTTATACCCTGTCACCCTCCACCCTTTTATCGCTGTGAAAGGCGAACCTCTCCAGACCGTATCCCTGAGGCTCCCTGGCCCTCTAACTTCCAGTTGAGTTCAGCCAGTGGAAGGCACTGGGGCCAAAAACCGGAAGAGCGTTTTGGGGACTTATTCTCCCCTGACCCCTCCTTGCCTGACTGTGGTTCTGTGGTGGCCATGACCCTTGGTAGCCTTTCTCTCAGTGTTCTAGCTCACTGAGCTCGGGACTGATTCTCTCCCTGGCCTCTCAGGCTGTTGATGGTAAAGGCTTCCCACAGTCCTCATCCCTTGGAGCTTCCCTGTCTCTGGTTGGTTCCCTCAAGCGGCCCACTCCTCTGTAACCAGGCCTTTCATGAAACTCTCCCTCCAGTGAAGCCCTTGTGAGCGGCCATCTGTCCCCTGCCAGTTCTGTATCCCTAGGTCAGGACAGGGTGCTAGGACCTCTGAATTGGAGGCGCCCCTGGGCTTGAAGGTGTTTGGAGCGGGGCTCGCTGTCTGAGGAGGGAGTGCTCAGAGGGTGGGATGCTGGGAGCGAATTCAGAGGTTGTGCGGGCTTTGGCCGTGAGCCGGGAAGGGCAGGGAGAACGGGAGTGGGGGGCGGAGGGGGAAGGAGGGGCGGCTCACCAGCAGAGAGGAGTCCGGAGGGGAGGGCGCTCTCCGCGCACTTTACCTGGACCTTCTGTCACCAAGGGTGACTGAAGGGGCAGAAAGGGGAGGGAGCCCAGGAGGGCGCCAGGTGGCAGGAATGAGGAGGAGGGGGCCGAGCAGGGGAGCCCGGTTAGCGGGTGGGGGGGGGGGAGGCAGTCGTCACGTGGGGGAGGGAGGTGGTCTAGTTGGAGGGCTTGGGCTTCCCTAGAAGCTGGGCTTTTGGGGCGAGGGAGGAGACCCGTCTGTCCTCGGCAGAGAGGGTCAGGAAGAGCACCCACTCCACCCTGGGCTCTGTGGCGTGCGGGGCGTGGGAGGCAACAAGCAGCTGCCTCCCGAGAAGGCTTGAGGGGAAACAGGGTTTAGTTTCCACTCAGAGCTGCCACCAGGTTTCTAAGCGAAAGGGCGAGGGAAATATGCAGAAAGGTGTGGAGGGTGCGAAGGATTTTGAATGACGGGGTTCCCAGGGGTGCCCGGGAAGGGCTGGGGGGAGGTGAGCTTAAGTCAAGTAAGCGGATGAAGGGTCACCTGGGGAGGAGAATGTGGTGATGATGATGGATGAGCTGAAGGTTTGCCTCCCGAGGGGACTAAGGTGGAAAGGGTCCCGAGGCGTGGGAGGATTATCCAGACGGTCTTTTAGGGGAACGTGGGGGAATCAGCTCGAATTTTAGCTTCCTTTTTGGGATGGGCCTCTTACGAAGTTTGTAAGGAGGGGCGACTGCCATCAAATCCTCTGAACGTGGGTCCTGGTGGTGAGGAAAGTGGTCTTAGGGCCATGGACTGTTCTCTTTAGCAGATTGATTGCTCGGTGTGTCCAGCGTGGCTACTCCACATACAGAAACCATATTCCAGGTAAGTGTTGTTCTGGCAATGTAGCTTGGACCCTAAAATGCTTAGATTCTCAGGACATTTTAAATAATTTTAAAAAGGACAAAAAACAGATTGTTTAAAATTGGGTCTATCCAATCTGTGGTATAGGGTTGCTATCATTATGAGAAATATAAAAGAAACATAAAGACGATTTTTGCCCTCATAGAGGTTATCTCTATTTGGTCTTTCAAGATGTATATAAAGAGGAAAAGTCAGTTCTGAGATGATGTGAAAGTAAGTGCAAGACAGCGCCTAATAGAAGTAAGAACTAAAATGGAGCTGGTGGATTTCAGCATCTCCTAGGGGACAAAAGGATGAAAAAGAAGAAATTAACATTTGTTACATGACCACTGTCCCAGGTATTTTGCTGTCACATAGGTTATATCATTTAGTTTTCACAGAAACTCTATGAAATCGTTGTTATTCTAACTTAAAAATGGGGAAACTGAGGCTTGCAGATGTTAAGTAATTTGCCCAAAGTCCCAGGGCTGGTAACTTGGCCTCATCAGGACTGTCTCTCAATGTATCTTTTTTTCCTCTCTTGTCTTTTGTTTCAAGTTGGCTTCATTTTTCCCTATTATAAATGGACTTTATTTACATGGCAGAGAACATGCTCACAAGTTCTATCAGAGCAATCCCAAGGAAAGACCTAGACTAGGCTGGCATGGTTGTATGATCATATCTGGGTCATGTGGCCCGTCTTGGTCATGTGCTTTTCCCCAATAGTAGGGTAAGTGAGTCTATTATTAGAAGATACAGAGGAAAGGGTGTTGGGCAAATAAGAATATGGACCAACATAGATGTTCCAGAGAACACAGTGGTGGGAAGGTTCTAAAGGCAGACGAATTTGACACAACATTGTAAAATGGCTATAACTCAATAAAAAAATGTTAAAAAAAAGCATTTTATACCTTAAAAAAAAAAAGAAAAAGAAAGACGTTTAAAAATAAATAAATAAATAAAGGCAGATGAACAGCAGGAGGTGGTTGGACCAGGGAGAAAAATCCAACAGTAGTATGAACATCAGAAAATGAGAAGAATAGATGGATAGAGTGACTTGTATTTGAGGCAATGGCCAAGGACTCTGGAGGTGTGTAGTTAGTAGGACTTCTGAAATAATCTTGGCAGGCACAGGTAGAGGTGGGGGTCTTAACTCTGAGTTTGTTATGCTTCCCAGAGGGTCCTAGTTCTCATGAACAGACAGGAGAATGGTTGTAGGTGAGTGGTTCCTGGGGAGATTGGTGCACGAGGACACAGCAGCAGATTGAGGAGATTCTTCATAATGTAGTGGAGACTTCCCTCTGCCAGGAAGGCCACCCAGTAGATCACTTTCGCCTGAGGAGAGTGAAATCATGAGAACATCCTTCTGTGCAAAATACTTTGCTAAACTGCTTCTGAAATTGGAGGGCTTATGCCTCAGGGAACTTGTGACGGTTGAACTGACGTGATACCTTGTAGCCATCAGAAGAATGGTGTATGGCTCAGTGCCTAGTAGAACCAAGGTCTTGGGGTGGTGGCCAAGGATTCTTTGGAGCTGTTTCCTTGTTTGCATCAGCCCTTGTGCTCGAAGACTAAGTTTACAGCACAAGTAGAAACAATTAAAATGTATGTAATTCTTGGCAATCCCCCAGGCACTGTTGATGTACATTATTAATTTTAACCTCATATGAACCAGGAATATAATGTTTTCCCTATTTCCAGTAAGGAAGCAGAGGCTAAGTAAAATAACTAGTTTAAGATTTTACAGCTATTAAATTTTAACACCCAAGAATGTGTTTATCTTATAAAGTTATGGTAAGATTTTACTAAACGTAAATATGGTGTTTTGTGTTTAATTGGTACATGTCAAAGTGAAATAATCATAAGGGAATATGTGAACGTGTTCCGTTAACAACAACAACATACATAATATCGATATCTGGATTAAAAGCAAAATGTGAACTTTAAAAAAAACCCCAAAACCAACAATATAATAGCAACTCATATTTATTGGGTGCCAAGCACTGTGCTAAATATGATGAACATTTAATACTCACAATGACTCCTTGAGTTAGGCAATATATCATTCTTTTTCTATAGATGAGGGATTGATTGGACAAATACATTACTAAACTGTTACTACCACCACTGGCACCACGATGATGAATGGGAATAGGAATAGGCCACATATAGGGAAATCAATTAATAGTTTATTTTAATTTAGGAAATGAGCAGTAGGCCAGGGAAGAAAAGAGAAAGAGAGAGATCCCTGAGACAGTGTAAGACAAATGATAGATTTCGTCCCTATGAATCGAGCCACTTTCATTTCCTAGGCTCTTTGTCAGTCCTGGTCATCTCCCGTGCCCACCAGCATTTTCTTTGGCCTTCGAATTGCATCTCCATCCTCAAACTTTAGCATAAATATTGCCCTGCTAAGTGGAGTGGGGATTAAATGAAATATGGGTGACTGAGGACAAATTCAGCTTGGGATGTGGGAGAATAGTGATGCTGTTTACCTAGATGGTGAGCTGGGAAGGGGAGGAATCAGGAAGATGAGGTTTTGGGGTAAGCAGAGGAGTTGAGTTTTAGCTATATTGAGTTTCTTCACATTGATGTATGCACTTTGGGAGACAGCCTCGTGAAGAGTTCCTGCAGGTGGCAAAAGACTTAGACCTGGGGCTTTAGTGAAAGATTCAAGCTCATCCATACATTTGGAAATTGTCCAGCATGGTGGCCACTCAAATGGATTAGCTCTGTAAAGTGGTGAATAAAAGAAAAAGAAGAGAACAAATTTAGTCTTGGGGGTGCCCGTAATGAAGAGACTAAAGGGGGATCATGATCTCAACTATACATACAGCATTTAATAGCAATGATTTTCAGAATACTTTTGAAACAGTAATTTCCCATGAAGCCTCCATAAACTCTAGATGATGAAACTTTTAAAAGCTCCCAATATTCTTTCACTCTTTAATCCTAATAACTGATTTATTTGAGGCTTAAATGCTATTGCAAGGAATGCACTGGTCCCAAAGATAGTATTATTAGAGATTGAAGTTGAAATTCATTAAAGTATACTAAATGAGATAAGTAATAAAATAGGGGAGAGAAAAGGACAATAGTTATATTAAAGAACTGAATTCCAAGAAAAACCGCCAAGACTAGCTTCCAGGAAGTCAAGGCAAAATGTGAACGTGGTGAGGTAACTAGATATTTGTCCCATGGAAAGCATTTGAAACATAGTTAATTACTAGTGTCACATGGATCCTCCCTAACCTGGATATTAACATGGGTCTTACATAGAGTCAGGGGAGCTGTGCATGTTTAAAAGTTCCCCAGGTGATTCTAATAATTAGTCAAATTTGACAAGCTCTAGTCTAATAAAGGAAACAGTTCACAGGTGAGAAAATCTTTTTTTCTAGCTCTGAAATCTGAGAGATTTTGTTCCATGAACACTGAAGAATGTGGAATAATAAAAGAGACAATGTCCTCAATAGCATTGAAAAGGAGAAACCAGGTAGGGATTTTATATGTGTGGATCTCACACTGACCTTTGACGAAATAAAACCCAACAACATAATACTAAATTATAATTCTGTTCATGTAAAAAAAGAACCATCTGCGTCAAATGGAAAAAAATTATATTCCTCGGTCATTTTCAGAAATTCTGATTCAGTAAATCTGGTTAAGGACCAGAAATTTGCTCATTTGTAATAAGCACCCCGGTTGCTAGTGATGAAAGTGGTTCAAGACCATATTTTTGTACCAAGAGACCGGATGGTTAATAATATTCCTTAGAGTTTCAGGGTTAGATATAAAATCTTGGGATATACCATTTGTGATAGATATTTTTGTTATTTTTGAAAATCGAAACAGGGGAAGAACCAGGATTAATCTACTTCCACAGAGTAGGTGGGGAAAACTTCTGTGGTATGAAACCAGAGAGCTGCTGCTTTTTTTTTTTTTTATGGTGGGGAAAAAGAGGTAATTAGGTTATTTATTTACCTTTAATGGAGGTACTGGGGATTGAACCCAGGACCCTGTGCATGCTAGGCATGTGCTCTACCACTGAGCTATACCCTCCCCCCGAGAGAGCTTCTTTTAGTGAAAAATTTCTTCTGCCCTTTGGGGAAAACATTAAAAGCATAGGCTGCATCACATGCCAGGAGAATAGATGTTGGTCTCATTAAAAGGAAGAAATGGATAATAGAATTGACATTCTGTTATCATAGGTGATGATTTAGCATTCTCAGCCTGCCATTTCCTTTCCTCTCTTATCCTCCAACACATTTTAAAATCAGTGTTTACATATTATTGCCTATGTAAAATTGCAGAATCAGATAGTATTTTGCAATTATTTCCTTCCTAGCATAGCCTTTTTTGGGAATCAATAATTGCCTCGTTTTTCCCCCACCAATGTGGTTTTCAATTAACTGATCGTTCTTTCAGTTGCTCAACCAGAGCTGTTGTATGACTGCCAGCAGGTTTTTTTTTTCCCCCACTAAAGGCTCAACCATACCAGATAATCAATTCCATTTCCCCTGACCCTGAGATCTCTTTCTAAAGCCTCTACCTCCTTTTGCTCCGATCTGGAGCAGGCTTTGGGGACACCTTTGTGTTAGAACTCACTTTTGATATTTTTCTAGGTTGGATTTACTATTTTAATTGTGGGCTTTCCTTTTTCTTGTTTTTCTGGAGCACATTATCTAGCAATTCCCTAGAGAGAGGTGCATGGCAGATAGAATTTTTGAGCCCTTAATGCTCACAAGGTCGATAGTTTGGTTGGTTATAAACCTTGACATAATTTCTCCCTCAGGTTTTGGAAGGTATTATGTCCTAATACCCACTGTTACACAGAAAAAGCCAGCACCATTTTGATTCATGCTCCCTTCTGAGTGATTCCAGCCCCCCAGTCCTTCCATCACTCCCATACCCTGGAATCTTTTAAGAGCTTCTCTTTACTCCTGATGTTCTGAAATTTGGCAATGGCATGACTTGATTGTTCTTGGTTGTTCTATCTTTCTTACATTGCTGGGCATGGAGTAGACCCTTTCAATGGAAAGACTCATGTCCTTCGGTTCTGGGAAATTTTTGTGTATTACTTCTTTGATATTTTCTGCCTGTTTTCAGTTCTGTTTTTCGGTATCCCCTATTACTTCGATGTTGTACTTCTTGGTTTTCTTTTAAAAAGTCTTCTTTTTTGTTTTTCATCTTTGATGTTGTTTTCCAAAAACTTTCTCAACTTGGTTTTCCAACCTATTTATTTTGGTTATATATTTTTATTTTCCAAGGCTTTTTCATAGAGCTACTTTTTATAGTACCCTGTTCTTGTTTTATAAATTATATTACCTTCTCTTATCTCTCTAAGGGTACTAAGAATTACAGGGAAATATATACAAGATCTTGTGGTAGCTCACAGTGAATAAGAATGTGACAATGAATATATGTGTGTTCATGTATAACTGAAAAATTGTGCTCTACACTGGAAATTGGCCCAACATTGTAAAATGACTATAACTCAATTTAAAAAAGTAATAAAAAAGGATACTAATAATTAAAAAAAATTTTTTTTCTACAGTCTTTTTTCTTTACTCCTGCTTGTTTTGCATCTTCCTGATGACATTTGGATTTCTGTTTATGTTAACAGATACTGATTGGAAACTATATATGTGTGGGTGGGGGTATGGGAGGGTTTGTCAAATTGTAGGCCTCACTGGAGATACGGCCATTGCGTTGGAGAACCCACATATAACTGTATGTGAAAGTTTTTTTCTCTCTAGATTATTTACTTTCTCCTGAGATGAAATTTCTAGTCTTCTACCTGGCATTCATCTATTTGGAAGCCACTGTTCTGGGGAAAGGTGGGAAAAGGGGAATGGAGATCTACTGTTCTAACTTTCACTTAATTTTTTTTTTTCCAGCTTTTCGCACTGGATGAAACTTTGGTCTCTTCTTTGGGGTGGTGGTTGGCTGACTGTTTAGCGCATATAAGCTTTCACCAATCCCACTTTTAGAACAGAGCTGTACCCCCACTTTCTGCAGAACCTGGTGCTGCCAAGTTCTAATCTTCTCAAAGGGTGGTTAGGGTGAGCCGGCTCCCTCCCCTCCTGCAGCGATTTTAGTCTATAGTTTTATCACTTCCCTGGCTCCATTCGCTGTCTTTCAAAATTAGGTTAAGATCTCTGCAAACCCCTCTTGTGCTGTCTTCTCAGGCTTGTACCTTTTACTATTATGTTTTATCTGTATCTCTGTAAACTTAATATATACTGTTTTTTATTGGGTCTTGGAAAGGAGTGGCAACAAACATGTGATCCATCAGCCACAGATTGGCAGTACCTAAGAATTACCTTTTCAAAGAATAATGCTTAATGGGCTTTGAAAAACTGCCTACAATGTTAATGGCTTCTAATGTGGATTTGTTGGAGTCAGGATTTTAGCATTTTCGAGGAATCTTTCAGGATAAAATTGGTAATCAACAGTCACTTTGTTGAAAATTTAATGTGATGTTATATAATAATGGATAAAATAAACACAAATAGCACATAAAATTTAATCCTATTGACCGTCCCTTCTTGGATACCTCTCTTGGTGGCTGTCACACCACTCTCCCAGTGATTATCCCATCCTTGATCAAGCTTCCTTAAATCTTCCTTGCTCTTTCTCTTCCTGCATGCCCACCCGAAGGTCTACACATTTACCTGTTGCTTTCATTGCAGCCTCAGTGCTGGGACTTCCTACTTTCTCTCTAACCCTGACCGTTAGCATCTCTGTAGATTGGGGTGCAAATCAGCTTTCCATCTTCCCCGTGGGCATGTATCTCCCCTCTGCTCTGGGAGACTAGCTCAGTAGATCCTGTAAGACAGACTTGGGCCTTTTATTTTGATTAAAATGTTTTATTATTTCTATTTTGAATAAGCAATACATTCAAATAATTTAAAAGTCCAAAGATGTAAAAGGGTAGACTGTGATGATTCCAGGCTCATCCCTTGTCCCTCAGTTACCTGTAAGTTCTCCTCCTGGGAGGTAATCAATGTTACCAGTTAAAATTTTTTGGGGGGGTAATTTTTAGAAATATTTTCTCCATACACAAGTAAATATACTTACACATGCCCCTCCCCCATTCTCCATTTTAATTCCAGATGTTTTTCAAAAGGTCAAGCATCGATGTGACTGGAACTAAAAATTTCACAATCAGTATTTCAAATATTGAATCTCTTTCCCCCTTCCAAAACAAAGAATCCTTTTAAGCTCTGCCCAAAGTGAAAAGAGGGGAAAGACTGATGAGTTTTCCTGCCGCAACAATGCCTGGAAATCGGTAGCAAGATTCACGCTGGTGCATGGTGCTGGTGAGCAAGAGAGACCCAGAAATCCAGCGCTGGCAGAACAGGAGTTGGCCCAGTCAGTCTGTGAGCTACCGCAGAGGGCTCTGATTTATTTATTACCTATTTCACACACCCTGGAAAGAAGGGAAAGCTATTCAGTAAGGACTCAATACTGGTCCAGGATCCTCCTCTGACTCTCTTCTCCAAGTGAGAAAAGATCTCACCCACTCTGACCACAGGGGTAGGCACGGGACCAAAGCTGGGCCAAATCTAGTACCTCAGGTTTCCTTGACCACAGGGACTGGCTTAAGGACTGGGTCAGGAGCCAGGATAAACCAAGAATCCTTCCCCCTAGGATTTTCCAGACTGAAGCTGGAAGAACCAGCTTTCCTGGCTGGTTGTGAGTGGTTAGGATATGAGCCCAGGGCTTCCCGTAACCACGACCCCGACGATGTGAGGAAGCCAGTCTGCTGTGGGAGCTCTAACCCAAAGGGGGAGAAAAAGAGGGACATTTGGGGTTGTATTGATGGGATCCAAATCCTCGTTACTGTTTACTCTTCTCAGGTTGGTTACAAGTGCCAACCAACTTCTCTTTTTGCTTCCACTAGTTGAAAATTAGTTTTTGTTACCTGCAACAAAGTATATCCTATCTAGTTAGCCCCATTCTATGTATCTAAGTGCTTACTAGGCATCTCCCTCTGATGTTCCTTGGTATTTCAAACTCACATCTATAGTACAGTGTGCATCGTTCCTCCCTTCCCCACTTTACCTACCCCACTTTCTGTGCTCCCTCGTCCTGGCTAGCAACCCAGCAACTATGGCAGCTGCTTAAAGCCAGAAACCTCCAGCTCTACTGGACTTCCTTTCCACCTGATCCCCATCCCTCAAGACCTAATCAGCCTCTAAGTTCTGTTTCTCTTCTTAAATATTTCTCAGATCTGTTACCCTGTCTTCTACTACCTTTGAGACTCTTTTGACTTCTTTTTTCCTTCTCCCACTGTATTGAAAAGGCCATCTCAGAATGCTTACCCTGCTGTACTGCCTCTGCTGAATGGGGTACCCTTCTGATAAAATTTCCTGTGATCCTCCTGGTCCCAAATGATTGGTCTAGAGCAGTTACCATAAGGCCTGATCAGTAACGTGTAAGACAGGATGGCAGGAAAGCTCTCAGAAAGGGACACGGAAGATTAATTACACCAGTTGGGTCCTCTTCTGTGAAAACTGAATCTGAGACAGCTAGAGGGCTGCTCAGCGGTTGCAAAACAGAAGCTGAAGATTTATAGAGAGAGGGCAGAGGGGTGACAAGGAGGATGTAGAAACTCTTGAATAAGCAGAAAATGGGTAAGTAGAAGCTATGAATAATCCACAACTCCTGGGTTATTGAACAGAGGGTAACATAATTGGCTGGAGTGACAGAAACAAAAGGAAGAACAAATGTATTATAGTGGTTGGGGAAAAACTTGCTGTTGAGGAAGCAACAAAATGATACTAACCCTGCCCTGGACCACCGCCCACTTTCCAGTTGCTAAGTTGTGTTACTCCAGCCTGTGTGAAGCATGGCTGGATGACAGTGCACTGGCTCCTGTGACTTTCCTTGTTTTCAGGAGATGCTTCTCAGCCCTGTGACCTCGACCCACAAATACTATTCGATATAGTCTGGTTATGTAAATTAGTTCCTCAACCACGTGATGCTTTGCCATATCTCTGTTTACGTGCATACACTATTTCTTCCAACTGGAACGAGTCTTCTCATCTCCCAAACGCCCCTAACTTCATCACCTGGCTGCCACTGACTCAGCTTTCAAGACTGGGCTTAGGCTCCTCTAAGCAGCTTTCTGTAACCCAACCAGGTTATATATACACTCCTCCTTTACTCCAAACAGACTTACTGATAACTGCATATTGTAACTGTGTGTCTCCACGACTAGAATTCGAGCTTCTTTTGAGAGCTGAGATGCTGTTTTGTTCCCCTTTGTACCCCCAGGGCCTGGCCCAGAAACCACACAAAGCAGATACTTAGTTAACACCGTGTTTTTTGTTAAAGCTCAGTTGCCTAGACTTTAAATAACCAAGTTTAGTAACCTCCCATTATCAGCCCTTTCAGTAGATCCACTTGCAGCTTGAAGTGTGCTGTGGTGCCTTTAGAAAAACAGTGAGTCCATGGCTTTGTGCATGTGGTTCCCCCAGTTCAGAATGCCCTTCTCACCCCTGTGTCCTAACTTCTTCCAAGAATGGAAGTAGGGAGACCAGAGTTAAGGGTTGTTGTAGTAATCCAGGCAAGAGAGGATGATGGCCTGGACTAAGAAGTATGGATGGAGTAAGATACTGATAAATCCTAGAAGTGCGATGGTCAGGAAGTCCTTGGTAGAGAACTCGGTATGAGATGGGGGAGCACATCAGGAGTGACTACTGGGTTTTCTGCTTTGATCAGCTGAATGGTGTTTTCATTTAGAGAGACAGGAACGAATGGAGAGACAAATAAGAGGTAACTAAACATTTACATATTCATAGACTCAGCTTTCTTGTCTAAATTCTGTGGATGTGTGCTATACATAGGGATGGGAGTACTGGTTTTTCTTTTCTGGTGTTGGTGAGGATACTTAGTTATTATTTTTTAAATTTGCCATTTTGACCATTTTTAAGTGTATGTTCAGTGGCATTAAGGACATTCACTTTGATGTATGTACAATCATGACCACCATCTATCTCCAGGACTGTTTTCATCTTCCCAGACTGAAATTCCTTACCCTCTAAACAACAGCTCTCCATTTCTCCCTCTCCCTTAGCCCCTGGCATCTACCACTGTACTTTCTGTCTCTATGAATTTGACTAGTCCAGTCGCCACATGTAGGTGGAATCATACAGTATTTGATCTTTAGTGACTGGCTTATATCACTTAGCATAATGCCTTCACGTTTCATCCAGTTGTAACGTGTCAGAATTTCCCTTTTTTAAGGCTGAATAATATTCCATTTACATATATACAACATTTTTTTTGTTGTGGACACCTGGGTTGCTTCCACCTTTTGGCTATTTTGAATAATGGTGCCCTGAACCTGGGTGTACAAGAATCTGTTCAAGTCCCTGCTTTCAGTTTTTTTTTGGTACATACCCAGAAGTGGGATTGCTGGATCCTATGGTGATTCTGTTTTTTTGAGGAATGACGACTGTTTTCCACAGCAGCTGCACCATTTTACATTCTCACCAGCAATGCACAAGGGTTCCAATTTCTCCATATCCTCCCCAGCACTTGTTATTTTCCATTTTTTTGGATAATAACCATCCTAATGGGCATGAAGTGGTATCTAATTGTGGTTTTAATTTGCATTTCCCTCATGATTAGTGATGTTGAACATCTTTTCATGTGCTTACTGGCCCTTTGTATGTCTTCTTGCGACAAATGCCCATTTTTGAATTGGGTTGTTTGTTTTTTGTTGTTGACTTCACAGTTATTTTGTAATATGCAGTGGTTTCAGGAACACAACTGGTCTCCAGTGTTTAGAATGGTATGAAAGTGTTAGGGACCTTGGGAGAAGGGGCAGGAAGTGGTAATGATGGCAGAGAAAGTTTTTATAAAGAATTTTAAGTTTTTAAGGAAGATTAAAGAAAGTATACTCTCAGAATTCTGAGTTCATTTTTGTATTGTCATTTGGCAACCTTCTGGGTTAAATAAGCATTGGTTGGCTCCTTTGAACCTAACCACTATTTGAAAACACTACTTATATTAAAAAATGCCCTGTCTTATAATCTTCCAATTTAAAAAAACTGTTGGTATATAATTCACATAGATATTGATGATTGTTTATATACTAAAACCTAAAGGTGGCAAGTAAGTTGGTTGTGCTAATGGATTACAGAAATTATTTCTCTACAACATCTTTAATTGGGAATTTAATATTTTTCTATTACCAAAGTTGATTTACATGAATCATTTGTGGAATTCCATTATAAGAAAATATACCTGATACAGAGCTGTAGAACTGATACATAATCATGATGTAATTGGTAGGAACATGAAAACAAAGCTGTTAGCTACAGATTTAGACAAATGCTGCAGAAAGGAGGGATTGCATTGAAATCTGTGCTGTTCACTGAAGCAGCTAGAGAAAACAGTATTATTGAGCACTGGTAATAGATAAAGACTATTTAAATACTATCTAAGAATACTATCCTGTTTAAATTACATACATATTATTACTTTAAAAGAAACTGTTTTATTTTACCTATTGAAAATGGATAAACTGTTGGATTTTGAATTTTTGGTAAAATGTTGTAAGAACCAGGTTAGATAAACGGCCAGTAGTACAGGTGTAAAATGCAATTTTAGAATAAATATGATGCTATTTTAAAGTACAGCTATGTTTATTTTTAATGTTCTACACTCTATATTCTTTGTAAATAATTCACGGTTAACAAAACATACATACCATCCTCTGAAAACAAAACAATAAAAGCTTTCATTCATCTGAAACTAAAGCTGAGCTTTCCATTTCTTGTCAGGATCCACATTGCTAACTGTGGAAAGAAAATTAGAGAGTAAAAATTTAACAACAGAAAAGCAAATCACTAGATTTTAAGTTATCTTGTAGCTAGAAAAAGCATTAACTCCTAAAATAATTCTGTTGCTCAATACAAAGCTGGCTTTTGTGTGTGTGTGTGTGTATTTATATATAAAAACATTGCTGAAGCTTCTACACAAAATCCAACTTTGAACCTCTAGATTTTAAGGCTCTAACTTCTAAGACTATTAATTTGATGAATTAATGTCACATTAGTAAACAGTTATAGAATTACTGTTTTAATTTCTTTGACTTTACTACTGCTGAACCTTTGGCCAGTTCCCAAATCTTCTACGTGTAAAACTCTTCGTGGCCATGTGGTCTGGGAGTGGAGGAGCTATCTTCCTGCTATAGGCCTGAGGCTGTCATTCTGGTGGGTGAGGACTGGAACCCCCACACGGGATTCTGATCCCCGTGGGAGCTTTTGCTCCTATTTGTGGTCCACTGGCCTTTCAAAACTGACCCTTTCTAGTGCCCGTCTCTCCAGTTTACAGTGACATTCCAGGGAGAACTCCGGTGGGTGGTGTTTTTCCTCAAAGGAAACTAGTTCATTTGTTAAAAAATATTTTAAATTGTGGTAGTAAAAGAACTGAAATTTGGTAGAATACTTACATATTTTTCCTTCTTTTTCTAATTTTTTCAAATGAAGCAAGACATTATGTTGGGCCATTTGATGTAAATACTCAGGAGTATTCTAAAAGCAAAATGAGTGACAGTAAAACATTTCTTTTTTAGAAAAGAACAGAGCTGATCTTTTTGAAACTTTTAAAGAAAAAATGCCAAAGAAGAAAATTTTAACTCAAATACATTTTTATATGGTAACAATCAAAACAATTTCATCTTGTACATGCCTCGCTCCAGGTCACTGTATTATGAGAAATCTATTTATAGATAAAATAGACGTAAGCTCCGTAAAGACAGTAGTGTATCTGTTTTGTTCACTACTGAATACCCAGTGCTTGGCAAAATGGCACACAGTGGGAACTCAGTATTTTATTAATGAATGAATAAATAAATGTAAAAATTATTCTAGATAGTTTTGCTACAGACAATTGGCCCAATGGTTTATTTATTAGGTTACATGATAAGATCTTTGCACATTTTTATAAAATCATATGTATTTCAAGCTTAAAATTTATCCTTCCCCAGACTTCTCTTAAATACTGATGTTTATAGTGAATTGTATCACTGACGTGCTTCTCTTTTTACTCAACCTGTTTGCCACATCAACATTATGAATTAATGATTCCCAAGTATAAACCTCCAACCCCAAACTCTGCCTTAAGCTCCAGCACCATGCATTATATCCACCAGCGTGATTTTCTAGATCTCATTATGTGATTTCCCTGCCTAAGATCCTTCAGTGGTCATTCCCAGCTTATTGGCTGAAGCCCACGTTTTTTAGCATGGCAACCAAGGGCTTCCCATGACCTGCTCATGCCTGCCTTTCCCACCTCATTTCCTGGGACCCCTGACCCCTTTCCCACCCATCCACAATATGCATTCTGGCCTCCAGTCGAATGCATTTTCTTTGTGGGTTTTCAAACATGCACGATGCTTTTATGACTCCCAGTGTTTGAATACATCTTTCCTTCTGTCTAGAATGACTTCCCTTCCCCTGTACTCTGGCCTGGGGAATGCTTACTCCTTCAAGATCTAATTCAATAGTTAAGTTTCTGAAGCTTTTTCAGACAAGCCTCATCACCCTGCATCTTCACCAGGTAGACCTGATTCCTCTTTCCTTTATGCTGTGACATACTGTGTATAGGCCTTGGAGGAAGCTTGGAGTGACAGAAAACACAAGATTTGAGTACCTGACTTCTGACATTTGAGTATGTGACAGCTAATAGTTTTGTGCCCTCAGAAAAATTATTTGGCTCTGTCACTTTTTTTCTTAACCTGTTAAGTTGGAATAATAGTATCTTTATCTAGTGAAAATTCAAGGTACTTGAAATTAAGTACCTCAAATTACTGTTGTAAATGTGATGCATTTAGTACAGTGTCTAACACATAATAACGTGCTCAAAAAATGGGAGCTATTATGAAAGAGCCAGTACTACAAGTATCCATTGAACATGTCTGTGTTCTCTAAACTGTGAGTCCTTCAAGGGCAGGGATCTGTAGTCATCTTTGTATCTCTGCACCTAGTCCAGTACGTGGCACGTGAGGGCATTCAGAAAATTCATTCCGTGTGCGGAATGAATAAATGTCTCTATAATGCCGAATGCCGTTCTGTATGCAACAGGTGCTGCGGACATACGCACAGTGAACACACCTCTGAATGCAGATCCAGCATGTTGCAGGCACACACCTGCACACTTGGATGACTCACCTGTGAGGGTTATCAGAGAGTTCTGCTGTCTGTACTTAAGTTAGGAAAAACGATCAGTGTATCAGTGTATCGTCCAGTGGCTTTACTGGAGCATTGATAGGAAATGAAGTCTTCCACAGAATTTAAATATTTACATTACCCTTTTACTCCTGGCACTTTTCATCGTCAGCCCTTTTACTCATTCATCCCTTCCTTGTAATACAAAGAGCACTGAGTATGAGTTAACTGGTTTTGGATAACTTAGGCCTATGGGACATGAAGGTCCTTTACTAACTGAAACTGGCCCAATTCCTTTTCAAGCTTGTCTTTAGTTAGGCTCTCAGGTATCTTATGGCTGTAGTTGTGGCAGTGGGAGTTTGAAAACCTAGGTAATCTTATTCCAAAGCCTACATTCTTTTTCTCTTTTGGTGGTGGTGGGGATATAATTAGGTTTGTTTATTTATTTATTTTTACAGGCGGTACTGGGGATTGAACCCAGGACCTTGTGCATGCTAAGCATGCACTCTATCACTTGAGCCATATTCCTCGCCCCTCCCCACCTGCAAAGCTTACCTTCTTAACCCCAAAGCCATACTGCCTACACAGCAAATACCTAAGAAACATGTGCCAAGAAACTGAATTATACTGGTCAACTGCTACAGGGATGTGCTCAGAGGCCCCTGAGTGAGGGGCTCTTCCTCTACGTATGGAACGACTGACTCCATGCATGCTCTTCTTCATGCTCTTTCTCCTTTTCATCTACTGGTAGGCATTGCTACTGCTTCTCACTGCTGTAATCCCAGGATCAGTCCCTGGCAGATCACCCCTTCTCACTTGCTGCAGGTTGGGACACTGGATAATCAAGATGACTAGAATAATACATAAGTCATAATAAAGCTTATTCATCAGGTTGTTGGCAATGGTCTCTCCCTGCCTGAGCGAAGTATGAAAGCCTTAATTAATGGCTCAGAATGGTTATTTTTGTCCTGCAGGCTGGTGTTTATCTGACTTCTGTGTTCTAGAACATTGAGCTTACTGGTCTCAAATCTATACAAGTGACATTACTTATGAAACTAACAGACTCATTCTGCTCTGGGATGTGATGAGTTTACCACATCTGCAGTCTACTGAATAGATTATTCTATTACAATTGTGGCTATGTACAAGTAAAATAAATGAAAATTACCTTGTAAATAATTTTTACAAGGTCCATTGCTGTGAATGATTTTTCAAAGTTCTCATGAAATACTGTAAGAATTTGCTGTTCTCGGATATTTCTGTGAGAAATGTATTGTAGAATTTTAGCTTCGGCATCATGGATTACTGGGCCATGTCCTGAATCAGAATAATTATAAAAATTATTTCAACCAGATAAAAAAATTAAGTATAACTTAAGTTAATTCATTGTTTAAAAATAATTCATATAATATATTGAAAAAGCATACTAAACACATAATAAATTATTTGGAAAACTATGCAGGTAAGAAGAGATTTAAAAATGACATACAATGCCAAAAAACATTAGAGATATATCAAAATCTATATACAATATGTTACTTTGTTCATTAAAAATAGAAAATAAATACAGCAATAAAACAGTAACTACAACAGTAAGACAAGTAATACTGAGTGTCCATGATTTGCCAGATACTGCTCTAAATGCTTAATATATGTTATTCTTACAAGAATCCCAGCAGTTAGGTACTTTTATTATCCCCTTTTGACAGCAGAAACTGAGGCATAGGGAAAATAAATAATCTGCCCACAGTTACATAGCTAAGAAGCTGGGATTCTGACTCGGGAGCTTTTAACCACTTTGTGCTCTTCACTTACAAAAGGTTGACAACGGGGATGTTAAATAGTTTTATGTAAGTGACCAAGAGCTATTAAAAATTCACAAGAACCACAGAAGAACTTAAGAGCCTTCTGTCTACACTAGTAATTCAGAAATGCTAATAACCCAGATAAAGTTATACTGAAATTTACTTGCTCTGTAAAGACAGGGAAATATATTACACAAGTCTGCAAGAGGGATGTTTAAAATATCTGATAACAAAATATTCAGAAGCAGACTAACCTGCTCTATAAAGAGCACAGGCTTTAGCATTCTGACTCATTTACTAGCTGTGTGGCCGTGAGTCTCTAAATCTCTGAGTTTATTTCTTCAGCTGTGCGACGAGGACCACGTTCCTTGCTTCACTGGGTTTTTGTGAGGACAGGTCTGTGAAGGTCCCCGCACAGTACCTGGCGGGTAGGGTAGCAGGCTTTAGTGCACAGTAGCTATGGCTACAGAACGTCATTTACACGTGAGCCCCAGCTGTGCTGATAATAAGCCAGTTCACTAGACTCACTGAAGCGAACAGTCCGAGAACCTGTACTAGGCAGCTTCTCGTTAGCTTTGCTCGAATGTGAGTGCATCAAATGTCTATTCTGTTCTCTTTCAAAATAGCTCTCAGCCTCTGTTCCTTTTATGTCATAATATTAATCTAAATGTCCAGCCCCACTGATGTGTTTCGTATCCCCTCAGCAGTGGGAGCTCATGAGAAAATATAAAGGTATAGAAGACACTTATTTACAGAGCTTTCCATGGCTCTTTGGTTAGGAGCAAGTTAGAAGAACTTAAAAAATTAGGTAATCTAGTCTCTTTCTCCTTCCGGGGCTTCTTGTTGGGTCCTGAATCTTTCTTAGCTTTTAGGATGGAGGGGAGATTCATATTCCAGAGCAGTGCCATCAGAGCTGAACACTAACAACAGGTTTCTTTTTCTGGAGAATTAAAATAAATATACAGTTTATATTTGTATGGAAGCCTTTGGTATTTCTGTACTGTGAGTTAAAAAATCTAAATTTCAGAGGTCAAATGTTACCCAAGGTTGGTTACACAGCTAAAATAGAGTCCACAACAGAAATCAAGTTAACAGCAAAGCTGAAGATAACTTATGGAATGAAAAAAAATTTCTTGTTCCAGTAAGTTTATTTCCTTTTTTAAGTAGTTCTATTAATAGCTGTGTGATGTTAAAAAATAACCCTTATATCTTTATAAAAAGTTATTAATACAACTCTCAGCCTTCTTTTCATTGCTAGACAAGGCTCAGGGGTATAATTTAGAAAAAAGTAGTTTATATGTATCTCTTCCAGGCTGAGAACTCAAAGAACACATCCAGACAAACCAAAATGAATCTTCCTCATCATCTGACACAAATGGTTTGCTAGATTAAAAAAATTACCTACCTGGATATATAACAGCAGCTTTGACTTTTAGTAACTCTTTTAGGGAGTTCATATAATCATAGAGGTCTTCAAATACCGTTGTTCCTTCTCCTAGGATGCAGTCTCCAGAAAAGAGCGCATTTTCCTCTTCTAACAGTAGAGCCATATGATCATCAGTGTGGCCAGGTGTATATATAACTCTGGTTCAAAGAAGAAAGAGTAGCAATTATGAACTCTTAGGCTTAGAAGACATTTTGGGAAGTAAATTATTCTCTATCATCTCTGGACAAGACACAAATAAAGGATGTCAACAAGTTTTTTTTAAAAAAGCTCCTTTTTCTCTTGTGGCCTTCTGAAAATTATCAGAAAATTCTCTCCTTTAGCTAAATCACACTTCTCACTCTAAAGTGCAAATTTAATATTTCTGCTACCTTTTCTTTCTTATAAGTAATAAGCACTGATTACAACAAATTTGGAAAACAGAAAAGGCAAGTACTTAAAGGAGATAAAAATCACCCATCATTCCACTACTCAGATAGTGCTTTTATTATTTAAAACTGTATTTTTTTCAAACACACACACACACATCACGACAACACACATTCTTTTATGAGAAACAACTAAGAAAAAAGCACTTTCATATGTTGCTGGTGGCAGTCCAAAATGGTAGAGCCTACATGGAGGGGAATTTGGCATCTTCTAGCAAAATTACATATGCATTAATCCTTTGACTTATCAATCCCACTGCTAGAATTTACCCTGAAAATACACCTTTACAAAAATAAAAAATATGTACAAGTTATTCATTCATACATTATTTGTAATAACAAAATAGTAGGAACAACCCAGATGTCCATCCATAGGGCACTATGGATAAAGTACAGTACAGTCACACAATGGAATATTATGCAGCTATCAAAAATGAGGAAGGTCTCTATGAATGCATATGGAGTAATCTGCAGGATATAATGTCAAGTGATAAGAAAGCAAGGCACAAAAGGGTGTTCATAGTATGCTCTTTTGTATAAGAAAGAACGGTAAATAAAAATATAAGCATATATTTCCTTATTTTTGCAAAAAGAAAGTCAGGGAGTATAAATAAAAAACTAATGAATATAGCTGCCTATAGCAGGTAGGCAGGTGGGGTGCAGGGAACAGAGATTCAAGCAAGAATTCTCTGATTAGAACTTTTAACGTTTTATGTTTTAACTTTTTTTTTTTTAGAGTAAAAGTTTTTTTATTGAGATATAATTGACAAATAATGTTTTAACTTTTAAGCTATGTAAATATTTTATATATTCTAAACATAAAATTAAATAAAAAGAAAAAGAAAACCTTAACACTGAATATGGAAAGAAGTGAATCTTACTGTGTACTAGATAGATAACAAAGCCACAGTAACAAGTGAATTAATTCAAATAAGCTTTAAATGCAATACTAAGACATCATTAATAGAATATATCTTAAGATAGGGGGAGGGTATAGCTCAGTGGTAGAGCACATGCTTACCATGCACAAGGTTCTGGGTTCAATCCCCAGTAACTCCCTTAAAAATAAATTAAATAAATAAACAAACCTAATTACCTCCCCCCTCCAAAAAAAAAAGAAAGAATTATATATATATATATTATATCTTCAGATAAAAAAACTGCAAAGATATCTTGAACTTTATTTAATATGCTTATTGCTGGCAATATTATTGGTTATTATGTTTCTGAAATGAATTTGTGTTAATTGTTTGATAGGATAAACAAGTAAATAAATTGATGTGGAGAACCAAGGTTTTCACTATGGGATAAGGGAAAAATACATATGAAATAAGGAAATTAAGGTTTGGGGTTGTTTGTTATTTGAACTGAGGAATCATGAATCATTTTTTTCCCTCGCTCTGTCTATAAATAGGCCAAGAAACACACCTCATGAGATAAATTATAGTATAGTGATATGTCATAGTGTCTGCAATTTCTCTTCTTTTTTGTTTTGATGTATTTTTTCACCAGTTTTACTGAGATATAATTGACATACAACATTGAAGTTCGAGGTATACAAGATAATGATTTTATGTATGTCTACATTGTGAAATGATCACCATAATAAGTTTAGTTAACATCCATCACCTCACATAATTACATCTTTTCCCTGTGATGAGAACTTTCAAGATCTACTCTTAGCAATTTTCAAATACACAATACATTACTGTTAACTACAGTCACCATGCTGTACATTACATTCCCAGAACTTATTTATCTTATACCTGGAAGTTAGTACCTTTTGACCACCTTCACCTATTTCTCCCACCCGCTACTTCCCAATTCTTACAACTACCAATCTGTTCTCTTTCTGAGGGTCTGGTTTTTATAGATTCTGCATTTAAGTGAGGTCATATAGTATTTATCTTTCTCTGTCTGACTTAGCATAAGGCCTGCCCATGTTGTTGCAAATGGCAGGATTTCCTTCCTTTTTTATAGCTCAGTAATATTCTACTGTATATATACCACATCTTCTTTATCCAGTCATCTGTTGATAGATACTTAGGTTGTTTCCATGTCTTGGCTATTGTAAATAGTGCTGCAGTGAACATTGCGGTGCAGATATCCCTTCAAGGTAGTGATTTCATTTTCTTTGAATATGTACCCAGAAGTGGAATTGGTGGATCATATGCTTTTACTTTTTAAGAGTATCAACTTTTAAATTTTAATTTTTTAATTGAAATGTCGATTTACAATGTCGTATTAGTTTCTGATGAAGAATATTAATTTTTAAAGATTTTCTTTGTATATTTATATCTTAAAAACAAAATTGAGATGTTTTAATATCTGATTTAAAATTTTTGCACTTACCATACTGTATTTTTCTGCATCACTAAATTGTTTCTAAAACGGTTTTTAGTGTTTGCAGAGCAGTCTACTATATGAGTGAATCATAATTTAATTGCCTATTGCTGGGCAGTTTTTCTCCATCAATAACACTGAGATAAGCATCCTTAAAAACAGTATTTTTTGGCTGTTTTTCTGATTTGGTCTCAGAATTTTTTTTTTTTTAACAGAGTAGTTATTCTATGTACGTCTCTCCTCCCTCCTCCCTCCCCCATGCGTGTATGTCTGACTCACTTCAGTCATTAAGGTTTAAGCTTTCTGGTTTTTAGACTTTCTTGCTGTCACCTTTATATGTACTGCATTTTATTTCCTCTTGTTCTTTTCTTGGTGATTTGTCAGCTACCCATCCTTAAGTAGATGTAAGAAACTGAGCAAACTAACCTCCCTTAATGTCAGTTTTTCACTGAAATTTGAATAATATGTGTCTCAAAGGATTGCTGAGAGGTTCAAAGACAAGCATTTAAGTGCTCAGCATATTTGGCACAAAGTTACATGCTTAATAAATGGTAAATATTTTATTTTAGCAGTGGGTAGCTAAAAGTTTAAAAGAAACATACTTTATTTTTTCTTTTACATTAAAAATTGACAGAACAAAGCAATTTTTATTGATTTCACCCTCTATTAAGATAAAAAATTTAGCACTTATGTCCTTTGTCTTCTTCTGTTTTCAGCTTTTGTTAATAAACAAAATTATTATAATAGTAAAGACTTAAAACATGACAAATATTTTAGCTCAATAACCTCCATTTACATTTATATAAGGTTTATAACTATACTAACAATAAGCTAGTTAAACAAAGAGCTAGGTGTAAATAATTTGTTCTGTAGAGAACCTGATTTCTCAGCCACAGAGAGATAATCCTTTCTACTGGTCATTTTTTTTCTGCTATTACTCCTATACTTTGAATTATACTTCTGTTATTGCGGGTTTCATGTTGTTTTCTTATTTGTTTACCATTCTAACCTCACAAGGCTATGAATTCCTGAAAGGCAGGACTCCTGTCTTATTCCCACTTTTATATTCCCAGTGCTTAGCAATTACTAGTAGCTAATATTAATATATTGCTTTCCATGTGCCAGGCACTGACTTCAGGGATTTACAGGTATTATACACTTAATGCTTTTACTGGTCTGGGGTGGGTACTATTAATCTCTTCATTTTACATTTCAGATAACTGAATCACAGGAAATAGCAATAAATGTTTAATGAAATATGGTTTAAATTAGATTCTATTTAGCTTAAGAGGTCAATTATCTTTCTCTTTGCTTATTCTAAATAGCACTGCATTTTTATGTGCTTGGAATACTTTAAATACATTTTCTCAATGATGGATTTTGTTGGGGAGGGGAGCGCAAATAGAACTGCAGATTTGTATTTACTATTTAGGAATTGAACATGTGTTTCTGGTTAAAGATAGTGGTTTGAACACCTGCATCTTTACTGTTCTTCCTAGAACACCAATAAAATGACCATAAAGGGATTTTTAAAAAATGGCATAAACTCCCAGGGGTGAGGACAATGGACCACATCATCAAAATTTTAGAATTTAGAAAGAAGACAGATGAGTGATAAGTGACCTATCAGACATGAGAAAACTGAAGCCTAAGCTGCGGGTGGTAAGAGCTGAGGACCAGCCAGATTTACAGACACTGCAGAATTCTCCAGTCTCAGGATGTTGGTCCCAGGAATCTGGAATAAAAGGTGAGGTGGGAGGGGAGGCTAAAATGAGAACTGGTTCAGAGTCTGCTTAACAAACATTTAGATCTTCAGATTCTCTTCCCATTTTGAGCAGTTTGACCCCACTGAGGGAGAAGACTGGAGATTTAACCTTTGAAAAGGGTAAAACACAGGCCCAGATGGCGGTAGTGACACTATACTGAAACCAGGCTGTGTGAATCTCCAAGCCTTCTTTCCACAGTCAGCTCCTAGAAAGGCTGGCATCCAGGCTTTTATCCTACATGAAGACTCTAAGAGTCTTTTCTGGGGAATTTTACCAGCTCAGGAAGAAAGACTAAGATACCAGTGTGGGAAGTTCCCCAGCTAAATTAAACAATTCATCTACATTAACCCCAGAGTGAGGCTCACAACCTACAAAAGCTCTCCTCACATTTTCAGAGCTCCCAAACAGCTGTGTAGTCTCCGTGAGAAGACATCAGTAAATACCAGATGAGCAGAATTACTAGACATCCGAAGAAAGCCCCTCTCACTGAGGAGAGCAAATGAAAACAAAGTTATTTGGAGGCAAAAAATATAAGGAAGAAAATTACCCCCAAAACAAAAAAAGAAAGCACACAACCGCCTATCCCCCAAAACTGTAATGTCCTCAGAAAGACAAAAAGTTGCAACTACGAAGGAAGAAAGGATAGTGTGAAAGGACCATTTAGGGAGCCAAAAGAGCTTCTGAAAATTAAAAATGTGAGAAGAGAAAAGAAAAACTTAATAGGATTAGGAGATAAAGCTGAAAAAACCTCCCAGAAAGTGTAACAAAAACCCAAAAAGATGGAAAATGGGAGAAAAAAATAAAGTTAGAGGACGAATTTAAGAGTTCTTACTAAAGGAGTTTTAGTAAATGAAACAGATCAAAACAGATGAGATAAAATAATCAATGAGCAACTTCAAGAACAATGGTTAGAACTGAAGGACACAGGTTTCCAGACTAAAAAGGCCTATCAAACAAAGACCCAGCACCATAAACTCCCTCCAACGTGCATCGTGGTGACATTTCAGAACACAGTGAAAAAGCTCAGGAATCAGAAGGGTTTCAGATTTCTCAATCACAATATTGTAACTAGAAGGCAATGAAATGTTGCATACAAAACTGAGACTGAAAAAAGATTTTCAACTTGGAATCCGGACCCAGTGCACCTTAAATCAAATCGGATTTACAAAAAGACATTTTTAGACATGTAAGTCCTCAAAAATGCACCGTTTTTTTTTTTTCCCTCAGAATGCTATTGCAGATGAGCTCCACCAAAAAAGGAGTACCAGGAAAATGACGGGGTACAGCAAATCGGAGGTTCGAGGCTAGAGAGAGGCAAAGGGTGAGTGTGAAGGGAATTGTGGGGTGACAGCAGCATCAGCCTGGTTCCCCAACTAAACGGAACCTGGGGGAAACCAGTTGGAACGCAGCAGGTTGGGAGGCTCGGAGGGAGGAGGTTCTTCCAGAAGACGAAAGTGCGAGAATCCCTGATACACTTAAATATCCTGAGAGGAGAGGTATGTAATCAGAGTTGAGTTAATGATAAGTACCTAGAAAACGATCCAAATAAAAACCAAAACAAAACAATTATTAACTGCAGGAAAGCAGGAAAGGAAAAGTAAGCACAGTTTACAACATGGTTTACGTACAGTGTCTATCGTTCTAATAGTGGAAACACTGAGCACTAATCTCGTCAAAATTCTGACCCCATGAGGTTGGGAGACAGGAACGCTGCCCATAAATGGGAGAAGGGGAGAAACCGATTCTAATTTTTTTTCAGAGTGGGAAATTAACAAATACCTGGAAGGAAAAATGAAGACAAAGCAAAGAATCAAATAGTCTTTCAAGATTTGTTACTATTACTGCTCCACCCTGTTTAATTTTTTTCTCCATAGAGGCATCCATTTGCACTTCTTTGGCTAATTATTTGCATATGCCTGTATTTTTATGCACAACAAAGCCAGACTATCACAGGTAATTCTGAATGCCTCCCTTCCTCTAGACCCTGATAAGCCTCGCTACTGACCTAAATGTATTTTCAAGTTTGGTTTTGAGATTCTGGAAATCATAAACCTTTCTTTTAACAAAGAAGCTTAGATTACATGATTTTTTAAGTCTAGTCTTGTATTAAAAAGAGAAATCTATAGAAAGTACACAAATAAGCTTAAATTACACACGTTAAGCTTTCCACACAGGACCGTGTTACTACTAAGCAATCATGAACCCTCACCAAAAAGATGTGTAATTGCCATTAGCAACTAAAGGTGCAGTATTTCCACAGGCAACTTTAACAAACCTTTAAAAGCCAGATAGTTTCACTACTACTTAATCTATCCCAGAGCATAGAAAAAGAAGGAAAACTTACACTCCCAAATCTGATAAAAGCTGCACAAAGAGAAAACTACCACCCAATCTTACTAATGCATATTGTTATAAAAATCTTAATTAAAATATTAACAAGTAGAATTCAAAAGCAAATTTAAAAATAATGACATTGTGATCAAGTAAAGTTTATTCAAAAAATGCAAGGGTGTTTCAGTATTGTAAGAGCTCTGAAATTAATAATAAAGCTATGGAGAAAAGTAAGGCCATCTCCCTAGACACTACAAACACACTTGACAAAATCCAACTCTTAAATAACAGTATTTAAGAAAACTGAAATGATTGTAACTTAAGAGTTTCTCCTTTGCCCCCCCAAAAAAGTCAAATCCTTAATATTAAATATTGAAATGTAAAGCCTTTGAAAAATCTGCTAAAAATGTAATAGAAAGTACAAGAACATGAGATACTAGCATAATGGGAGCAATTATTTTTGAGAGGCATTAAGAACTGTCATTAAAAACTATTAAGCTTTTAGGTTTCTAAGTGTATGCTTTATATATTGCAAACAATTACAATATTATAGCTGTACCAGCAGCAAGGTATTAAAGAGATTTAGAAATCATCTCTTTTCTGATTAAACCCACTACAATCTGTTAATTAAAGTATTCAATGTTATGTGAAAATGATTCTAGGGGGTATATATCCAGCAACTATAAAAATGTGAAGTCAATATACAGGATGGGAAAAAAACTGCAAATCATATATCTGGTAAGGAATTAATATCTAAGATATATAACGAATTTGTGCAACTCAACAACAAAAAAAAACCCAATTAAAAAAAATGATCAAAGACCTGAATAGACATTTTTCCAAAGATATACGAAAGACCAACAGGGACATGAAAAGATGCTCACCATTACTAGTCATAAGGAAATGCAAATTAAAATGACAATGAGATGTTACCTCAGCCCTGTTAGACGGGCCATCAGCAAAAAGAGATAAATGCTGGCATGAATGTGGAGAAAAGGAAACCCTTGTGCACTATCGGTAGACTTGTAAATTGGTGCAGCCACTGTGGAAAACAATATGAAGTAATATCAAAAAATTAAAAATAGTACTACCATGTGATCCAGCAACTCCACTTCTGGGAATATAGCCATAGGAAATGAAAACACTAACTGGGAAAGATATTTGTACCCCAATGTTCATAGCAGTGTATTTATAATAGCCAAAACAAGGAAACAACATAAGTGTCCACTGATGGAAGAATGGATAAAGAAGTTGTGGTGTGTACACACACACACACACACACACACACACACACACACACACACACACACACACACACACACACACACACACGGTGGAATATTATTCAGCCATAACAAACGAGGAAACCCTACCATGTGTGACAACATGGATGGACCTTAAAGGCATTATGCTAAGTAAAATAAGTCAGGCAGAGAAAGACAAATACTGCGTGATCTCACTTATATGTGGAATCTTCAAAAAAGACAAGAAAACATCAAGCTCATAGAAGAGATCAGACCTGTGGTTACCAGAGGTTGGGGGGGGGACTGGAGAAAGATAGTCAAAAGGTACAAATTTCCAATTATAAATAAGTATTGGGCATATAATGGACAACATGAATACTAAAATTAACACTGCTGTATGATAAATAAAAAAAGTTACTCAGAGAGTAAATGAAGAGTTCTTATCACAAGGAGAAAATTGTTTTTTCTTTCTTTTCTTTTTATTGTATCTATATGAGATGGTGGATATTAGCTGAACCTACTAATATAATCGTTTCATAGTGTATGTAAATCAAACCATCATGGAAGAACTATGTGGGTGTGAGTATGTATCTTATGTTATGGACAATCTTATGAACAATCACACACAGAATGCATTTATAAGTAGAATCCAATTTTTTTTTTAATCACAAAAACTCATTTGGAGAACCATTCTGTTTCAGAGCCTGCAAACTGTCTTATCTGTCAATGTGCTTGCAAGACCTCCTTTATTATTTGCCTCCCCCTCTTCACACCAGAACTCGCTTAAGATTTTCTTTTGATATCTTCTAGGCGGAAGGCAATAGGATTTCTTAAATCAGGGAATCGGAAATTCCAATTCTCCAGTCACCTGGGTGGCTAATGCTTTAATCTGCATAAAAACTGAGTTAAAATTCACTTCACGTAGGCAGGGGGAGAAGAGGAAATGACATCAGAGGTGCTTTGCTAAAGATCAGAGGCCTTGCAGCTGTGGCCTTCCCATTCATCAGGTAGAGCATTTATCTAGTTCTGCCACCTCTGTGATAGAGCAGACTTTATAAGGATGGCTCTCTCAGAAAATTTGGAACAGCCAACAAAAGCTGTCAGATTGACTTTTCTCTGAGACTGAAGGTTACAACCAGAATCAAATCCTTACTGAAAAACCTTGATAACTTTCTACACTTTACTAGGGTGCTTGGTGGGTATTATCTCTATCTCTATTGTATTTTTTTTTCTTCCAAATTTGGCAAGCAGACAAGATCTTTGAGGTTAAAACCTAATCTTATTAGATGTGGTGGGTCAGGGGAGAGGGAGTGAGAAGAGTGAGGAGGAGGAGTCAGCTTCTGTCTTAGCAGAAAAAAACTTCAGTACAGAGAAGTAGATATTCTCAAGTCAGAAAGCAAGTACAGATTGTGGGGAACCACAATTAATTTGGTTTTAAAAGTTCCAAAAACTTTGCAAGTGGCAGAGCACGCGCTTTGCGTGCACGAGGTCCTCGGTTCAATCCCCAGTATGTCCTACAAAAATAACCTAATTACCTCACCCCCCACAAAAACAACAAACAAATACAATAAAAATAAAATCAAGCCCATTAAAAAAAAAGCAGTCGTTAAAAAAAAAAACAAAAACGAGTTTGAAACACCTTTTTGAATCCCTCAAATAGGTCGTGGGGGATTATGGGTCTGACCTGAAACGTATTTACTTCAGCTATGGGTCACTTTTTGGAAGTTAGAGCACGAGAAAGCCCTGAATTTAACCGATGGGTAGGATCCCTAAATCCCCCGAGCAGGAAATGTTAATCTATTTTTTTAAAATTTAAATTTTTTTCAAAAAAGGTAATCATAGTAATGCAGGAAAACGGATGTGGGGCATGAGGAGGGCCGAGTCCCAGGTCTCGGTTGAGCCCCTGGGACGTGCCCCACCAAGTGTGGGTCCTTGGCTTCACGCAGGAAAGAATTCAAGTGCGAGCCACTGTTGAGCAAAGGTAGATTTATTTAGAGAGATACATACTGCATAGAGTGTAAGGCAAGAGAAAGGCAAGGAAAGAGGTGTGGGAATTGGGTGCTCAAGTTAAAGTAAAAGTAGGTGCACACTCCATAGACAGAGTGCGGGCCGTCTCCAAAGGGGAGAGAGTGAAAAGGGCCACTAGGCCTGATGGTGTCACTTTTTATGGTCTCAGTAGCTTCACGTGCCTACAGGTGGGATCAATCCAACTGCCCTGGGGAAGGGGCTGGCATTCCCAGGGACTGGGCCACCACCCATCCTTTGGCCTTTTGTGGTTAGCCTTGGGGCTGTCATGGCGCCTGCGGGCATGTTATTTGATCCTGCTGTTACAACTGAGCATAAATAAGCTCAAAGTCTATTAGAAGTCAAACCTCTTAATCCTCAAGACCAACTAGGCGGTGACTCTTCCACCATTTTGGTTGCTGTCATTCCTTGAGTGGCTGGGCCCTGCCCTCTTCCCTCCTGTCTCAATAGCACAGGGAACTATATTCACTATCTTGTAGTAACCTATAATGAAAACGAATATATGTATGTATATGTATGACTGAAACACTATGCTGTACACCAGAAACTGACACAACACTGTAAGTGCACTATACTTCAATAAAAAAAAGAAAAAGGCGATCAATTAATTCAAACAAATCATTTAAAAAAAGGCAGATAGAAAAGCTTTTTCTTTTGTCATGTTTCTCAAGCAACCCATTTTCTCTTCCCAGAGTAACCAGTATTACCAGATCTTCTGTATCCCTCCTGAGATACTTTCACTCATGCAAGCAAATATGTAGAAATCTTCCTTACCCCTCTTTTTAAAACACATATATACATTGACACCCCCTGCCCCCCGCCCTTCCTGGCTCAAGGACGTTTACTTACCTTAGAGTGGCGCCCTCAGTCTTAATCACATCTCCATCTTTCACATAAATGTACTGCTGCTCTCCATCTCCTATAATTTCCTCTCTCTTGGGATTCCGTGGGAGTTTTTTAATGCAATATGCAGTGTCTAGTCACAAAACATGTAAAAGATATTGTCACACTTTAAATGATAATTCAGCCTTTTAAGAGATCAATTTTCATACAGCTGACTTGTGAAAGGCTACAAAAACTATTAACATTTAGAGGAAATAGAAATGGGATGAATTATAGCAGCGTATCTCTGGGATGGTAACTGTTCCTTCTGTCTCAAAGACAGAGATTTTTATTCTTTTATGCCCCTCTAGGTCTCTATAAAAGCCTTTGTGTTTTTCTAGTCATTCCTATTTTATACAAAAATTTGAAAGTCACTCTTCATAATTTCAGCTAGCTTTGAGATTGAGATGGGTGTTGAAGAGGCAGGAATACAGAATCCAGGAACGTTTCTCTATTGAGATGCCTAACATATAGTAAAAAAAAAAGTCATTGCATCATGCCAATAGCTAATAATAAAAGGATGATAACATAAAGTTCTTTCTGTGAATGCTGAAAAGAAGCCCCAAACCTGGGGCTAAGATATTAAACCATTAAAATAAATGTAACCCATATTACCCTCACTGACACAAAGAAAATCAATTAATTAACCAGTCAAATAGCTAACTGGCAATGATCTAACCAGTATACTAACGTACAGTAACTACAAGCACCAGGACATCAAAGTGCTGAAACACTGTGATAATTGGGGAAACAGAACACAAACAGGTAATAATTAGAGAACTACACTCGGTACCATTTAATGGATACCAAATGAACAACTGAGCTAATAAAAGCAACTGGAGTTTAGAGAAAGGAGAAACAATTAGGAAAGGATTCATAAATATGATAGAACTTGAGGTACAACTTACAGGGTGAGGAGGATTGGGAAGAATTCAGAGAAAGACCTGCAGGTAAGGGGAACAGCATTAGTAAAGGCATAGAAATGAGGACGAGTGTGGCATCTGTGCAAAACACAATGCTACCAACTTGTCTGATGCAAAACACTGGTTAGGAAGAGGGGCCTCTCAAATAAAGAGGAGAGGGGTAAATAGGATAAGCTCAGATCATGGAGGGGCTTAAGATGCCTTTCACAGAACAGAAGAATTTAAACTTCAGTGGGGGGAGGGTACAGCTCGGTGGTAGAGTGTGTACTCAGCATGTATGAGGTCCTCGGTTCAATCCTCAGTACCTCCATTAAAACAAATAAATAGATAAACAAATCTAATTACCACCCCCCCGCAAAAAGAATAAATTATTAAAATAAAAACTTTATCACACGTTGTCTACCGTGCACTCTTCAGTAAGAAAATGAAATAGTGTTAAAAGGTCAATTAGTCTGGCAGCTGTAGGTGGGGGGGTTGGGAGGGGAGTGATCAGAAAGACCAGGAGGGGATGACTGCAATAACCCAGCTAGCAGGTAACCAGGGCTAGTGTTGTATCAATGGAAATATGGAGAGAGAAAAAGACATTAGAGGAAAATTGGCAAGGCATAGAAATCTGGCTGGTAGGGGGGATAAAGGAGGTAGAAATTCTGCAAATATAATAAAAACAAAATAAAATGACAGCAACTAGAACTTCCCTCTTCAGCCCCAAACTCCATTATTTTTTATCTTTGAGGCTGAAGCAAAAAATAATATGCTATTCGGGGACTGACATTACAGAATAAGGCTATTTTCATTATGGAGTGAGAGAGTGAGGTTTTTTTGTTTTTATTTTTAATCTGCATAATTTTATCTGTCAGTAAAGAGGTGGAGATATTATACTTCAAGTTAAGAAATCTTTTCAAAAAAACTCACAATTATCTCAAAATTAGAAAATAAATGTCATCCTATAAAATAACTCCATTTAAGTTTTTAAAATTATATGCAAATATGAAAACACTTATCATATTCACGATAGCAACTTATATAAGTAAGATGGAGAAGGGTATGCTGAAAGCAATCATATAATAATAATAATTTTTAATAAAAGTTTATCAAGATATAATTCACAAACTATAAAATTCACCCTTTTGAAATGTACAACTCTGTGGGTATTTTTTCCAGTACAAAGACTTGTATAATTGTAATCACTGTATAACTTTTGAACATTTTCAAAACACTGTACCCAGTGGTACTCATTCCCTATTCTTACCTTCTCCCCGCCCCCTGGCAACCACTTACCTACTTTCTGTCTCTATCATATAATTATTTTATCAGAAGGAAACCCTCATTTGTTAAGGTTTAAATATTAGATTATAACATCATTGCTGATGCTAATTATTTAAGTTGATACAAACATGTAATACTGTTCCTGTATACTTTCCAATAAAAACACACTTTAATTGAATAGCATAGAAACAAATGTTTGACTTCTAGGACTAGAATATTAAATACATGGCAAAGGCCCAACTTCAGCTGCAAAATAATGATTATCAAATAACAAAATATATTTTGTAAGGTTTAGTCAAAAACTAACCAAAACAGAACACTTAAGCAGCCTGGGGCTGTACAGTTCTCATGTCTAGTAAAATTCTGGCTCCCTGTAAGTCACCAGGAGTTGCTAAATCATACACTGATTGTAATTTAAAATTCTGTAAGCAGGTTGCTTCGGAGTTACTGCATCTTCCCATAGAAATCTTATAAATGGCGTTCATAATTTTGGTCTGGCCTGTAAAAACACAGGTTGTTAGCGCTGTCAAGTAGTTGAAAAATTTCTGCCATACTAATAATTCAACAGTTATAAAAAATTAAACTAATAATTAAAATATGGAACAGAAATTATAAAGCAAAAAAGAACAAGAATGCTAACAATTAAGGATTTAGAGAATGAAGAAACACATGGAACTTTTGCGGGGAGATTCTGACAGTTACCTCTGTATAATTTCAGTGTGGAATAACTCAAGGTTTGCATATAGCTGGTCCAGCTTCAATAAAGTTCAGAATGAAACACAACCAGCCACTTCTCAAATAAAGTACTAAAGTTTTAGTGGCTATAAAACAGTGTCAAATTTCTCCCTGATTTTCTTTAAATCAATATATTAGGTAATCTAGTATATAAGTACTGTTTTGTATGGAACCCAAAACTATTTTAATTTTTACTTTAAAAAAAGTGGGTGAGTAAAATGATTATGAATCAATAAAAAATGTAAAAAAAAAAAAGTGGGTGAGATGTCCATTAAGAGGTGAATGGATACACAAATGGTGGCACGTTCCTACCACGGATTACTACTTCGCAGTAAGAAAGGAACAAACTACTAATGCAGGAAACATGGGTGAATCTCAAAAACACAATGCTGTGTGAAAGGACAGAGAGTGATTCTGGATCCCTATGCTACGGGCAACTTTGGAACACAGGCCAAAACTAATCTACAGTGAAATGAAGCAGATGAGTGGTTGCTGGAGGTGGAGGGGGAAATCACTGCAGGGGGGATGGGGGGGGCCTCTTTTTGGGGAGGTGAGAATGTTCTTTATCTTGACTGGAGTGATCATATACGCGTTTGCCAAACTATATACTTAAAATGGGTACATTTCATGTATGTAAATTCAGGCTCGATAAAGCTGACTTATGAAGGAGAAAAAGGGGGCCATAAACATTTTAATTTTGCAAATTGGCTCTCATGCTAAAGGAGCTGACCAAAGCTAATTAAGGAGTTTTGCCATAGGTTTTTTTTTTTTTTTGCCGTAGTTTTTTTTCTTTAATTTTTTAGTGGGCAAGGGGAGGTAATTAGGTTTCTCTGTTTATTTTTGATGGAGGTACTGGGGATTGAACCCAGGACCTCTTACATGCTAAGCACACACTCTACTACTGAGCTATACCCTCCCCCTGCCATAGTTTTTTAATTCACAAAATTTAATGATAGACAAGAGAAAGAAAGGTGAGGAAAAGTCTGATTGATAGAGAATGATTTCCTGGGCCAGGCAGTCCCCTTGGACTGGGAGGAAGGAGGTTAGAGGGGTAGGTAGGCAGGTTTTTAGAGCGGTCAGCCTGGTGATGCTGGGTGCTGTAGCTGAGAATGTTCTGATGTCCCAATTATAGTCTCAAGAACTAGAAAGAAGGTAATTAAAAATGTTAAAAAATATTAGTTGAATGCCTATGTACATTCTTTTTGTGAATGAATGTTCTTAACCTTGTCTTGCCTGGACACGCCAAACATACCCCCATTCCAGGGTCTCTGCCTCTGCACTGCCCTCTGCCTGGGGTGCCCTCCTCTCAGACACCTGTAGGGCTCACCCCCTCTCCCTCCACCCTGGATAGAACACCAGTGATTGCCTTATGTTATAGAAGATGTGAGGCCACGTTTAGAACATGGACAGTAACAGCATCCGCCTCACAGAACTCATGAGAAGTTCTCACGCAGGGCCTGGCACACGGTGGATGCTCAGCAGTAGTTAGCCATTATGAAATCTAAAACAGTCATTGTCACACAAACTAAATAAAAACTGACCTTCATCACTGCGCAAAGGGGAAAAATAAGAGGGAAGAGTTCTGAAACAGAAAACAGGACTTTTCCTTTCCTCTGTTGTTAAAGCTGGGGACAGTATTCAAGTTATGTTCACTTCTAAAAGTACCATTTAAATATAATGTATTCAGTACATGGTTTACTAGCTTACTTAGCTCTGCTAACTGAATTAAATTATTCCAAAAACAGTTTTCTTCAATGAGCTTAATGTTTTCTGTTTACCATTATTGATGCTTTTACAAATATCTGTTATGCCTCCAGTGTGATCACGGTGCCAGTGCGTCACTATGATTTCCTGGATTGCTGTGTTGAATTCAGTTAGAGCCTGCTTTAAGCAGCTGATATATTCTGGAATTGCTGGTTCTCCAGTGTCAATGAGGATTCTCCTGAAAATTAAAAGATAATCACACAATTGGAGCACAGAGTTAATAGCAGCACATTTCTCACTCAGATAAATTACGGTACATTTAAGAAACTGCATAAATTATTTTGCTTTCAACATGCTTGAAAACCAGCTGTATCAGCTTAACTGTAATAATCTCACCTTACGAAAGCTCTTTGAAAAAACTTACAGCTAAATGTAAGCCTGAACAAGGAATATTAGCAATAATATTGAACATTTACACAGCACTTAAAAGAAATACGGCACTATTCCAAGGACTTTTCATATTTTAACAATTATATTCTTCAGAACAACCTTGCAAGGTGGGCATTTCATTCTTTTAACCAGAAATTAAGTACCTCGCTCAAGGTTACTCTGCGAGGAAATGGCAGAACCAGGTATTCTCACGCCAGATCTGCCTTCAAGATCTTTTACAGTAACTTCAACATATACAAAATCTTGTAGTAGCTCATGGTGAAAATGAATATGTGTAAATTCATGTATGACTGAAAAATTCTGCTGTACACCAGAAATTGACACAACATTGTGAACTGAGTATAACTCAATAAAAAAAAAATCTTTTACAGTATCTTCAAATGTCTCAAAGATATCAAAGAATCTGATTCAATGGTGTCCCTAAGGAAACCAAATCATCTGCACAATGTACAAAATGGATTCTTGATGTGTTTCATGGGCTCCTTACATCAAAGTGAAGGCAGCAGGGATGCGTGGGGAAAATGTCTGAGCTGCTTCATTTCTTTACCCAGACAACCTTATTAGTTGTACTTACGGTTCTGAACCTTCCTTTGACAGGAGAATGTGGTTAGCACACCAAGGAGGGAGCGGTCAACAGTGTAAGATAATGAAATTCAAATAAGATGGGAATGGAAAAATGCCACTGGGTTTAGTGATATAGGAGCCACCTGTGATCTTTGTGGAACAGACGGATACCAATATCAGAACCTCTTACTTGGACCCAATTAAGACTCATTGCTGATTACCCGACACCTACTTATACAGCACGGCAGTAGCATCTGTACATTAACTTATTCTAGCTCAACTGTATGGGCTCATGATCATCCTCAGCTCTCACCATTCCACTCCACGAGTTCATGTGAGTGGCAGCATAAAGCAGTAGGAGACTGAAGACTGAACCTGCTCTTCCCTCAATCAGTTTCAGGTTCTCTAAGTCTTTCAGCACCAGCGCTTTGCCATGCTGAGTGTGATTCTAGTGTTTAAGGATACAGTGTTTATTTTGCATACAACATGGCCCCTAAAGTTGGCAAGCCCACTTCTTCATCTGGTTTTCAGACAGAACCAGCCATCTGTTTCATCGCTGGAAGAAAAGCAGGCTGTGTTGAACTCACTGAGAGACAGTACACTCATCTCCAACACAGTGTTTTCACGACTTTCTAGGGTAGTTTTGACTATATGCTATTTTCATCTTAGGTACTGACTTTAGAACTCGTTTAAGATGACACACTGAAGAGAGAAGAGAATACCCATGGACTTCCTGGGGTCTCAGCCAACCCAGACTCTGTGCTAGATATCAGGTGTTTTTCGTGCTTCACTTTCTATCCTCCTAGATCCTGGAGGCACCTAAAGCTCTGACCCTGCCTTGTTTACCCCGGACTTAACTTTCTGCCTGCTTGACTTGCTGTATTTCCAGTTCCCCCATCCTGCTGTTTCCAAAACTGTGATCTACTGGAAAAAGGCAAATACAGTAGATACTTCAAATGAAACCCCAATAAACTATACTTATTAAGCTGTTTTTAGTAATCAGCTGTATTTTATTAATTTTAATACGTCTCAACTGCACAATTAAATTCTGTGCTCAAGGGGAACTGAATCTTATTTTATTGCCTAGAGTATACTAAAAGACTAAGTACTATATAAAAATTGCTCAACCCACTTACTGTGCAATAAATCACATATGCCCGTTTCTGCATAATTCCACTAAAACAGAATGCAGCTGAACAAGAGAAAACTCTTAGAAATACAGACAAGTTATTCCATCTGCAAAATAACTTAAGGCCACACAATAGTAACGAAAAACAGTTAGTTAGCTCCTCTCTCCCAAGGGCTAGGGGTCTCTTTTGGGTTTCACAGCAATCCTGCCCCCTGCTGCTGATTTAAGAAAAAGGCCTCGGCACACGAATCGCTTTTGCGAAAGGGAGTTATGCTCTGGGCCAAACACCAGTGAAAAACCAGCGGGTGCAAAGTAAACGCTTTCCTGGATTCGTAACTGCAGGAGATCTTAGTTTCTCAACAGCTTAATATGCTCATCTTGGCATTAACATGAAGCAAAGTAAATTGGGTCTCAAAAACAGGATTTTTTTTTTCCTCCATCAGTCATTTGTAAGTCAGTTGACCACCTGGGGTGGTCGTGATTTAGGGGCTGTCCTGAGTCGGGGCGTCGGCCGCCGTGCGGTGCCTGGTGCTCGCGCACAGCTTCTTCGACCGCGGTGAGCAGTCGTTGCAGTCTCACCTCCGCGCGTCCTGCGGGCCGCCGCTGTGTAATCGGGGTTAAAGGGGACGTTTACCTGGGGCCGGTCCCCACCAGGTAGGTGTTGGTGCCCTGCAGGGTCATGGGACCCGGGTTACAGCCCAGCACGCGAACCACCCGACTGGACAGCCGTTCGATCCGCTGCAGTGTGGCAGCCATCTCTGTCTCTGCCGCGCAGGCGGATAGAGGGCGGAACCAGCAACAAGACCCGGGGCGGGGGCGGCGGTCACGTGACGCCGCGCGAGCGGAGCGGGAGGGGAAATAGCTAGCTGTGCTGGGGGCGGGGCCAGCGGTCACCGGACGCCACGGGGAGGGGGCGCGGAGATGGGCAGCTGTGCCGGGGCGGGGCTAGAGGTCACGTGACGCTGCCCGGGTTTCGCGGGCTGAGGCGCAAAGGAGTTCGCCCACGCGAGGCTTGAGGGGGCGTGAGGCGACGCTCGAGTTCTGTCAGCGGGCTCTATCGCCTGCCACAGAGCCTGGTACATTCTTAGGAGTTTGTGTCCAGGCAGGCGAGTTCATCCAAGTGGGCGATAGACGTTTTAACCTGGGAAGTCTTGTGATGGAGCAAAGGGCAGGCAGGTTTGGGGTTAGTCGCTGAGTTCAGTCTCCGGGAGGGTTGCTCGTCAGCTTCTCGGGTGATGGTGGGGGGTGTGTGTGAGGAGTAGCGCGCCCATCTTTCATAATAAATAGCAGTAACGAACGTTTATTTAGCGTTTACTGCTGTGCTAAGCGCTTTTTACAACCACTATCATTTATTCTAAACATTATCCCTTAGCTTTTTTTTTTTTGAAATTAGGATTTCCCTTGTGCTTTTCATCACCATTTCATTTAATAAATTGCCACGCTGTTCATTTAGTAGGTGAAGAAATGGGTGCAACAAATAATTTAAAATTTAAGTGACTTGACTAGAGTCGTGCAAGGTGACATTAGACACTAGCAGAAGAGCAGGAACAGAGGGTCGTGATGAACTTGGTTTAGACAAGTAGAAACTGAGGTGATTGTGGGATATCCCTATAAAGAGATCAGTAGACAGATACGTGGGTTGAGCTGAGAAGAAAGTTCTAGGCTACAGATACAAAACTGAGTCTTTGTGAATATGTTTAGCAATATGATTTGAAGTTTAAGTTCTTCCCCAAGAAATAAGACCAATGATTTTTACATTCTGTTCAGTTACATTTACAATAATTTATCATCTACCTGTAACCTATAAGGTATTGTAGATGTATGGGGGGGTGCATTAAAATGAATAAGATGGTCAGCTTTCTAGAGGCTTATAACAGAAAGGAGTTGTACATGATCTAATATTTTAAAGCATATGTGGGTAAATCCTAGAGAAGTATAGTTAAAGTGATGGGATAGCAAGGAGGAAGGGAGAATCAAATTGATTAGGAAGATCCAGGGACGCTTAAAGTTGTGGATTTTGAGCTGATTTTTAAAGAACTGATAGCACTTTAACAGGAAATGTAGGTGAAAGGGCATTCTAGATAATAAATAACCTTGAGCAAAGGCTTGGAAATAGAACTGTAGTGTTTATTTTGGGAATAGAAACCAACAACCATATATTCTTGAGGCATAGGGTTTGAGAAGGTACACAGTTTGAAAAAAGTAGGTTTAAGTTAATGATACATTGTAAATTCTCAGTATTTCAGGAACTAGTATTTCAGGTTCAAGAATCTCTCTCCCTTTCAAACATGAATTGTCTGCTTGGATATGCTGTGTGGCAAATTGCATCTTCTTACAACTTAATTGATAATACAGTCAAAGCTTGTAACGTAGTCAACCTATAAAAGGAGCCATGTAATTCCTTCCCCAATGTGACAATTTTAAAGGGGTGTCCTGTTGTCTCAACGATACGGACTCTGTAATCACTGGATGAGAAATCGCATATATGACTAACAGGTGATTTCAGCTTCATTTTAGTTTCGATCATAAAGGTTCACACTCCCCTTATTATCCTTGCTTTCAGTGAGGAAGAAATAAAAGAGTCCCAAGATGAAGATTCTCCGGAAGGGGCTTTGAGTTAAAGAAGGCTTTTTATACTTGAACGGTAAGTCTATAACAAGTGTGTTAAATTTGATTGACAAGGGAAAGTTTGTTGGTTTGTACTTCAGGCATCTTCTTTATTGTGAAGAGATCATATGAGTTCAGCAGGCAAGGGTTGTGTATTTTGGCTGGCAGCCAAGTAGCTACACAGCTGGGCTGACCTCTGAATGTGACTGGATTGAAACTGTCCTGTTAAGTCAGTAAGTATCACGAATTCTCTATGTCAAATTTTGTAGCTGGCATTATTTCTCCTAAGGTGGTATTGATCAGTCGTAGGAATAAAGATGAACTTTCATACAAGTTATACAACTATGTGGTCACTGAAAGAGTTGCATGCCCTTTTTTTTAATGAGAGCTGCTATATTTATTACGTACTTTGCTTTGTAGTTTTCTTTCCAGTTGGCGTTATGTTCTGCTTCACTGAATTAGGAATTTAGAAGATGCCAAGTCAGATTAGTTTATTGAGTTTATTAGTTTATGTTCTGTCAATAATGCAATTTCTAAGTTTATTAGAAATTATTATTTCCAATCTTGTAAAGCTTGATCCAAAATGGCTAGTGTTTTTCTTATCCATGCCAGGTAAAGGAAGCTCCCTTTGTGGGGAGAGCAATTAAGAAATGCACACATATTGACACAACATTGTAAAATGATTATAAATCAATAAAAAATGTTAAAAAAAGAAATGCACACATGGAGTGCTTAGTTATTATAGTCTGTAATTTTAGGGAAATTATCTATAAGGTCTACCTCGTTTTAAGACGCAAACATGCGGAGTCGGGGTGGGGGCACGGTCAGCCCTGAAACACGAGGGGCGCGCGCACAGCGAAGGCAGAGGTGGGACCCAGGCGGATACATTCAAAGACGCGTCCAACAAATAAATAAGGCATGTCAGGAAGGGGCTGAGGTGGGTGCAGGCAGGGGAGGGAGCTGTGAAGGGGCAGGCAGGGCTCCGGAGGTCACAGCTGAAGATGCAGGTATGTGGGGCGTGGGGCGTCTGGAGCCGAGGACCAGAAGGAGGGAGGGCACGACCCGGAGGGAAGAGGAGAGGACAGTGAGCAGGGGTAGGGGAAGGTGTTCAGCACTTCGGAGGGGGAGGAGGTGGAGACCGAGGACAGGCTCCAAAAGAAGTGACGGGAAAGCTGCCGACAGGGGGCTCCCCCTCCCCCAGAGCGCCACCCCTTCCTGGGGGTACTTTGTTTTATTGTGCTTCAATAAAACAAAGATATTCGTTCTTTTGTTCTTTCGTCCTTTTTTCTTTCTCTCTTTCTCTCTCTCTCTTTTTCTTTTTTACAAATTGAACGTTTGTGGCCACTCTGCATCAAACAAGTCTACCAGGGAAATTCATGGCCTGCTAGATTGGAAAAACTCAGTTTTTTTAAAAGTTTTTTTTTCCATTTTGTTGGCCACAACATTTTTGACAGGAAAAGTAGCAATCATGAACCTTTTTTTTTCCTCTGTAAGAAGAGTGAGATATCTTTTAATATTATTATGAAGACCTTTAAACAAAATACTTGTAAGTGGTAAAATGACAAGAATGCTGTAAGTATTAGGTTGTGTGTGTTTTTAAGTAAAACTTTCCCCTCCTGGTTTTTAAAGTAATAAATGTTCTTTGTAGGACATGTAGGGTGTTAGTTGGCTCAGACTGCCGTAACAGAACACTACACACTGGGTGCTAAAACAACAGAAATTAATTTTCTTACAGTTCTGGAGACTGGAGGTCCAACATCAGGGTGCTAGCAGGGTTGGTGTCTGGTGAGGCCTCTTTCTTTGGGTTGCAGATGGCTCCTTTCTTCCTATGTCCTCATGTGGCCTTTCCTCTGTGTGTGTTTGGGGGTGGGAGGGGGCGAGATAGATCTCTGGTGTCTCCTCCTATTCTTATAAGGACACCACTCCTATTGGACTAGGGCCCCATCTTTGTGACTTCTTTTAAGTTTATTACCTCCTTAAAGGCCTGTCTCTAGATACAGTCACATTGGGGGTTAATACTTCAACATAATGACTTTTGGGGAGAAACTATTCAGTCTATACATATAGAAAAGCATGAAGAGGAAAAAAATCATCTATAATACCATTAATTCCCCAGATAAAACCACTGTTAACATTTTTGTTGGTATTTCTCCAGTTATATTTCTGTTGCATTTTCAAAGCTTGGCAATTATAACGTAGTATTTTTTCATTTAACATTCTTTGAAGTTGGAGATTGCAAACTCAGATGCTTGTAAGTGTCAGGCAGACAGGCAAGGTAACAATGATAACTAACATTTGTTAAGCCCTAACTGTGCCAGATATGTTTCCAGAGGTTTATGTGTATTATATATGTTATCTCTCTTAACCTTCACAACAACCCTGTGAGGTATATACCATTATCATCTCTACATTTCAGATGAAGAAAATAAGGCATAGGGAGGTAAAACAACATATTTAAGGGCACACAGCTAGTAGGTAGCTGCATTAACATTGAGACCTAGCTGTTGAAGTGACTGAAGTGGGGTGGCTGGCTACTGTGGTGAACTTGAGAGAGCACGTCCCATCTGCGGGGCACCATTGCTCGTGGAGGAATGGTAGTCTAGTGTAGTAGATCTTTGAGTTTTTTGATAGCCTTGAAAAATCTGAATTTTTATATGAAATGATGGCAATTAGGAAAATTAAAAAATAACAGTTAAGTCAGATCTCATCTGCAGATTACAGCTGGCCTATGTTTATAAAATAGCGTTCTTAGTAGTAGTATCTACCTCCTAAGTGTGATGTGAGAGTTAAATGGGGGCATTTTGTATACAACATGTAGCTCAGTAGCTGGCATGTAGCACTAAGTAAATGTTAGCTATCATCAGTAGCACAAATATTTTCTCCAGTCATCAAAATTCTTTATAAGTATCACTATTGTTTTTATTTTGAGAAATTATGTAAGTAATACATTGGTACGTGACTGTTGTAAAAAACTCAAACAATGTGAAAGAATGTTTAAAGGACTGAAATTGCATTTGCTTCCTACTCCTAACTCCCTAGCCCTCTCCTTATAGAATTAAAAACCACATATGCTGTGCTTATCCTTCTGGCATTTGCGTTTTTATTACTTAGTATGTCTTAGAGATCTTCCAAAGTCAGTTTAGACAAAGCTACTTCATTGTTTTTAAAGGTTGCACGGTGTATTCTTTAGTATGGATGTACCATAATTTATTGAACTAGGCTTCTCAATTGTCATTTCAGTTTTCGATTTTTTACTGTTATAAAAAAGGATCTGCAAAGAGCATATATTGCTCTTTGCGCACATTGGTAAATATTTCCCTAGGGGTTTGATCCTCGGATGAAATTGCTGAATGAAAAGTATATTAAGAATTTTCACAGTTACTGTACTTTTGTTAAATGTATTTTTAGTATCTTTGTAATATTCCGTTTTATGAATCTACTGATATTATCATTTCCTCTTGTTGACACATTTAGATTTTTTTTCCAATTTTTTGCCACTATAAATGGTTCTGTGATAAATATCTTTGTGAGTAGGATATGTTTTTAAAAAGATAAATAGTCTGAGAGGAAGTTATCAACTAGTAACTATATTTCTGAGACTTTACTTTCTGGGAGCTATTATAAGAGTCGTATTCATTGGTAATATATTATTTTTAGAAAAAATAGAGCTTTGATAAAGGCCTGGCCTAGGGTTTTTAATGTTATACTCAAGATTTTTAGACTCTTTTATATGTTTCATTTTAGGTGTTATCATCTAATGAAGAACACTGAAACAGCAGATTGAATAAAGCCTTGGAACAGCTAGATTAGAGGTTTAGAAAAGAAAGTTAAAATTAGTCACTTTGGTTTTTAGTGTTCCAACTTCATAATATTTATTCTTTATTCTAAATAGATTTAGGGAGTAGAAGTTAAAATTCAGTGCTATACCAAAGGAAGCACTTATATTTGTTCTGTTTTTTTTTCTTTTTGTATGAGAGAAAAAGGTAGATAACCAAGAGATATAGTGATTCATAATGAAATATACTAAGTTGAATTTTGTGATGTCAGTTCTTGGCATTATAATCTATATAGCTGATTTAATTGTGGACATTTGGGTGACTGTCAGGTTTTTCCATGAAGGACAATATGTTTTTGGTATTTTAACAGTAGGCTTTATGCTCTTTGGAACACTTGTGGTACAATGTTTTAGTTATTCTTGGTTCAAGGCTGATTTAAAGGAAGCAGGCCAAGAAATCCAGCATTGTTTTCTTCTACTTCATTGCTTGCAAGGAGGAGTTTTTACACGGTGAGCATACACTTTCGATCCTTAACACTATTATTCTTTTATTCATTTTGAAGCTACCTTTCTGAACGAATATATGTATGTATATGTATGACTGGGACATTATGCTGTACACCAGAGACTGACACATTGTAATTGATTATACTTCAATTAAAAAAAAAAGTGTTTAGAATATTAAAAAAAAAAAAGAAACTACCTTTCTGTATCTGGGTAGTCAATGTCCAAAGTTCCCCTGTTTGCATGTAGCACAAAGGTCACTTGCTCCTCACTAACAGTGCTTATGTAAGTTATTGTACTGTCAGAATTTTCCAGGTTCATTATTGGAATGTTTTAATTTACCTAATTAAGTTACTTTTTCTAATATGTACTTACTTTTTATGAGAAGGAAAAGGGCTCATTTCTATGTCTTGTAAATCTTTTATTCTCTATTTTATATTTTAAGACTGATTATGTAAATATAGCCTCACTTGCAACTCTGAAAGAACACTTATTTTTTAAGTTACTTATAGCATTGATTTAACAAAATGAAATTTATTGCAATAATGCAGTAGCTGTGGTTAACTAGGTACAGAATCATCCACAGAACTAAAAACAACCTTAAGAATCATGTTGTTTAAAATCTGTTTTATGGTTAAAGGAAGTAGGATCTAAATAAGTCCTGAGAATTCTACGGTTTTCCATATACCTAATTTCATGACCTTTTTATTATTATCTTAAGGGATTTAATTCTGTTAAAAGAAATATATATATGTGTGTGTGTGTATATATGTATACATATACATATATGTATACATATACATATATGTACACATACATACATACACATACACATACACACACACACACACAAGGAAAAGAGAAGAATTAAAGACAAATATTAAGTGGATAACATACTATTTTGTAACGGTTAGGTTTTGAATTTGGGCTATTTTGATAGCCATCTTTCCTCAGAGATATTTTAGTGGCCACAGAATTCTAGATGAGTAGTTATTTTCTCTTTGCAAATTACATTCTCTTGTCTTTTTGTTTCCATTGTCACTACTGCATAGCTAGATGTCAGTCTTACTCTTGTTCTTTAAACGTAATTTGTCTTTTTTCCCTTTGGCAGATCTTACAATTTTTCTCTAAATTTTTGGGTTTCTACAGTTTATGATGTATCTGGATGTAGGTTTATTTTTATTTCTTTTGTTTAGGATTTGCTGGTTCTCTTGATTCTATGGGTTGTTATCTTCCGTGAGCTCTGCATAATTCTCAGCCATTAACTTTTCTGACATTTTCTTTACCACATTTCTGTCTCTTTTTTCTTCTGGGACTCCAAACAAATTAAAAAAAAGTTAGACCTTCTTGCCATTTCTAACATGACTGTTTTATGTTAGATTGTTTACTTGAGATTTTTGTTTCCTGAATTAAGCTCATATTTCTATAAACAAGCTCATATTGCTTTTGCTGCATTCCATAGAATTAGTATCATGTTTTTGCTTTTGTTTGTCTCCAGGTATTTTTTTTTTATTTCCTCTTTGATTTATCAGTGACTCATTGTTTAGTAGCATGTTTTTGTTTTGTGCGTTTTTTTCTTGTAGTTGATTTCTAGTCTCATGCCACTGTGATCAGAACAGACGCTTGATGTAATTTCAATCTTCTTAAATTTATTGAGACTTGTTTTGTTATCTGTCCTGGAGAGTGTTACATGTATACTTAAAAAAAATGTATATCTTGCTGCTTTTTGATGGAATGTTCTGTATATAATCTATTAAGTCCATCTGGTTTAATGTGCCATTAGGGCCAGTTTTTCCTTATTGATTTTTCTATCTGGGTGATCCATCCATTGATATAAGTGTTACTGTTGATTTCTCTCTTTATGTTTGTTAATATTTGCTTTATATATTTAGGGGGTCCTATGTTGGGTACATATATATTTACAGTTGTTATATCTTCTTCTCACCAATCTCCAGCAGCCAGTCGCAGCTTGTCCCTGACGACTCATGTCTAGGACTGGGGATCGCAGGGACCCTCTGTGTCAGTTTCCCTTAGTTCTGTCTGCCAGGTGGTTGCCATTTTCTCCTCCAGACATCAGAAGCTCCACTTCTGTCCCCGCTGACTTCCCAGCTGGAGAGGGGGCATCCCAGTGTGATGGTGCCTTTCTTCCTATGCTACTCCCTCCCCTCATGATCAATCCTGCGCTGATTTTTTCTTTTTTCTTTTTTTTTTCCTTTTTTTCTCTTACCGGATTTTGTGAGAATTCTCCTGTGTTTCGAAGCAAGAGACAGAATTCAGTAGGTGTTCTGTGTGATTCAGTTGGTTTGTACTTTCACAACATAATATTTACATTTCTGTTGAGTGGTTATTTCTTCTGCCTTGTATTGCAGCTAGCACTTTATAGGCTTGACCTTCATATTAGACTGTAAGGTCATTAAAGGTGAAGGTCATGTTCTCATCACTTATGTAAACATTCTTTCCTGGCATCTAGCCGACACTGAATATAATGGGTCATGTTATAATAAAACTGTGATGATAAAAATGTACTTTTGTTTGCTAGGTGAAGATTCTTTGCATAGCCATATAGGTATCCATCTTGTTTACAGTAAGAATATCTTATATTTGTGTTACACTTTCAATTTTTCAAAGTTCTTTCATATCTACGTCTCTTTATCTTTATGGGAAAATTGTTGTGAACTTTCATTTATTCATTGAATAAATATTTTCTGAGAACCTACTATGTGCCAGGTACTCTTCTAGTTATTTTAGGATGTAGCAATGAATGAAACAAAAGTCCCTGCTTTCATGTAAATTTTATTTTTTTATGAGAAGGTACAGATAAAAAAAGTAAACCATGTGTCAAGTGTTGGTAAAGAAAAATAATGGAGGATAAAGAGTTAGAATGTGATGGATGGTGTGATCTGGGAAGATCTCCATGAGGAAGTGGCATTTAAGTAGAGATCTGAATAAATTTAAGGAGTAAACTTGTACAATTTCTGGGGTTTAGAAGAGTTCCAGGAAGAGTATTAGCAAAGCAAAGGCCTTTAAAGTTGGGAAAAGCAGCAAGATGGGTACACTAAAAGCACGGGAGAAATAAGATGGAGAGGTAGTGGGGGTAGTGTGTCTGTGAAGCAGATTATGAAGGGCCTTGTAAGGTATGGTAAGGGCTTTAGGTTTTATTCTAAATTTGATGGAAATCACTGGAACATTTTGAGTGGAGGAGTAAAATCTGAATTCTGGTTAAGAGATTCAATCTAGATGCTGTGTAGAGAATAGAATGCCGAGGGAGCAGGAGTAGAAGCAGAGAGACCAATTATGAGGCAATAGAAGTAATCCCGGTCAGGAATGTTGACTGGTTAAACTAGGATGGAGGCAGTAGAAGTGATAAGATGTGCTTAGATTGGGATATATTTGAATTTAGAATCAGAACCAAGAGAACCTGCTGAGGAATTTTTATAGGGTATGAGACAAAGCAGTTGGAAAGTATTACCACTTTTTGGTCTGAGTAACATGGTGAATGTTAGTGTCATTTACTGAAATGGGAAACATTGACAGAAGGAACAGGTTGAAACAGAATATATAGCACTGCCCTAGTTTTATATATGAGGAAGCTGAGGTGTGGATAAAGAGTTTCAATAATCTTTGGGCTAGAATGCTGGTTGTCTTATTGCTAGCCCCAGATATTTTCAAAGTAAGTGTCTCAATTTTTTGTTATTAATTTACTTGAATGATGATAACTCATGTTTATTTAAAAATTCTTTCTAAAGAAGAGCCTGAGCAAGGATATTTTAAGAGTCTTTGAAACATTGTATATTTTCCAGGATGGTAATGATGGAAGAGCCTAGCACCTTGTAGATTATTGAGTACAGTTGACCCTTGAACAACATGGGTTTGAACTGTATGGATCCACTTATATGTAGATTTTTTCTAGTAGTAAAAACTGCAGTACTACATGATTTGTGGTTGGCTGAATCCACAGACAGGGAACCAAGGGTACACAGGGCTAACTATCAGTTATGCTCAGATTTTCAACTGCACAGGGTCAGTACCCCTCACCCCTAATTTGTTCATGGGTCAGTTGTAATTATTTGCTAGATTAAATTGAAAGAAGATTCAATCTCATCTTCAACCTTGACATTATCTTAAGGGGATGTATCTGTCTTTTAGTTAAGATAAATTACATGAAGTGAAAATTGCAGTTTGTCTTTCAGAATGTAGTGGGTAAGACTTGAAATCATAAGATCTAAGTTTGGACTTTAGGTCTGCCTCTTACACTCTGTGTTTCTTTCAGCACATCATTGTTCTCAGCCTTACTTTTTCCATCTGTTAATTTAGAATAATACCTATTCATCTCTCATAATATTGGGAAGATGAAATAAGATTATGCATGTTTAACAGTGCTGGCACACACTGGCACATCAAACATGCAATAAAAGTTATGGAGACTGCACAGATATAGAAAACAAACTTATAGTTACCAAAGGAGAAAAGGGCGGAGAGGGCTAAATTAGGAGTTTGATATTACTAGATACAAACTATTATATGTGAAAGAGATAAACAACAAAGTCCTACTGTATAGCACAGAATTAATTATATTCAGTACCTTGTAATAAACTATAATGGAAAAGAATCTGCCAAACATATAACTGAATCACTTTGCTGTGCACCAGAAGCTGACACAACACTGTAAATCAACTATACTTCAATAAAAAAGAAGTTGTGGAGTCTGAATCTCATAAAGCCACCATGAGATGTTCACAAAGTTGAGAGAAATTTATAGTAGGGGAAGTTTGTGGGAAGATTCTATACTGAAACACATGTTGCTCTCTTCAGAATTATTATGTATATTAACACATATAAAGAATGTATTACTGAAGGTAAATGTTCATGTTTACTTTACAGGTATTGGTTTGCCTTGAAGAAGGGTTATCATGTGGCTTTCAAATATAGCAGCAAAACTGATAACTTCGTGGAAGAACAAATTGATCCTCATAAAGAAATTATAGATAGAGTGACAGATTTGAGCATGCTAAGGCTCTTTGAGACCTACCTGGAAGGCTGCCCACAGCTTGCTCTTCAGCTCTACATTCTTCTGGAACATGAGCAAGCAAATTTCTCTCAGTGTAAGTCTTTCTTAACACCTTTTGTTAGATGGTTTGTTAGATGGTCACTGATATCTTATGTCAATTATGTAACTCGTTGGGAGGTTAGATTTATTTTTTTTTATCATTTTTCTTTTTAGAATTATTTATATTTTGAAAAGAAGTACATGGTTCAAATATCAAAAAGTGTATAAAGATACGTTGTCTCCCTCCCCCTTCGTCCTATTCCTTCCTTTGCCCAGAAAGGAAAATATTGTCAGCTTTTTGATGATTCTTTCAGAAAAGAATTTAAAAGCCTATCATTTTTTCTTTTATAGAAATGGTAACATAAAACTGTTTTTGTTTTTTGCACTTAACAACATAAACAACATATCTTGGAGATCTAAACATATCAGTACAGAAAGAGGTCCCTCATTTATTTTTATTATTTGTATAGTATTACAAATTATGGATGTATCACGAATTAGTTAACATGCCCCTCTTTATGTTAATTTAGGTTGTTTCTACTGTTTCGCTATTGCAGAAAAAATGCTGCAATGAATCATCTTGTGCATGCATCCTTCTGCATGTGTGAATCCCATGTCTGTCCATAAGGTGAATTCCCAGAATTGGAATCATTGGGTGAAGGTGCCAGTGCTACAAAACTAATGAAAGTTTTGCAGATTCACCAGTATGTTGCTCTTCTGTAGCGGATTTCCTCATTTGGGTTAAATGTACATTTTTAAAGGACAATTTGATATTTCCATTAAAAAAATCTTGTAATAGGCATTTAATTTGAGATATTAAAAACTCTATTTATTTGTTAAATAATAGTTTAAATATTCACCATCAGTGTAGCAGATTATCCTCTCCTCCAGAGTTTCCTTTATGCTTAGACTCACCTGTGAGATCAGTTCATCCCCCAGTCTTCCTGTTCCTAGTTTCCCGTATCTAGACTGGAGTCCCTTCTAATGTTTTTACCTTTACTTTGGTTGTTAGTATGACACTGAAATGTGCCTACTGTGTATGAGACCTCTTTTTCCTTGTGATGCAAAGAATATGTGGATTGGGACTTACAGGTTCAGTATTATATAGTCCCTGAAGCTAGAAGGTCAACATTTAGAGCTTATAGCCTGTATTATGGCTAAAAGCTAATGTGAACTGTGACTGCTTCTGGGCAGTGGGATTATGAGTGACTATATTTATTTTATCTTCTTTATACTTTTCTGAATTTCTAAATTTCCTACAATAACCATATATTGCTTTGATAGGAAGAATAACTCAAAATGTAAAAGAAAAAAATGTAAAAAACAAGTTTATATATATATAAGTACTTCAGAAGGCTGAACATATTCTTTTATCTTGTTCCTTCCTGAAATCATGCTAAAGAGTAGACTAATGGGGTAAAAACAATATAAACCCACAAGGACAAAGAGAATGCAGAGTAGAACAGCAAAGAAGAAATATCAGCAAGTATTTAGAAGATGGAAAGCAGATGGAAAACTTGGGTTATTCAAATCAGTTCTACCACTGAAAGGCTAAATTATTTGAATCAACCCTCCCTCTGAAATTACCTAAAACAATTGGATAAATATTTTCAAAAGTCTTCATAAAAGCCTAACACAGTCTGATATAACAGGCCAAAATGTGCATGAAAGTGGGAATGCCAGGGTTAAGTAGGACCGTGAGGGCATTTATACCCTTAGGGCTTGTATATAAACTTATAAACAGCAGGTTTGGTTTTGATGGCTTCCCAGGGTGTGGAGGACTGGAGACAAAACTCAGGGTACTCACAAGGGAGGGACATCTGGTAGAAAATCCTAATCCACAAAGCTGGCACACCAAAAGGCACCCTGCTCAGGATAAAAGTGACGTTATCTACCTCACTCTCCACTTCCAAGAGACTGCAAGGAATATTGCTTTGGTGCTGTCTAGAACAGGGGAAAAAAAGTCCCTGAGAAGTTATAACAACATGATTTGTGACCAAAATTCGCGTTTCTAACTAGTCCAAAACACAAAACAAAACAAAGCACCTTCAAAACAAATAAAGGCCAAGTTATGATATAGTTTAAATGGTCCCAGACTGATAGTGCCCCTAGGTGTCTGGCAGAAACAAGTATAAATCCTCCCTGGAGGAGTCCACCTTCTCACAGTTTTCCAAGGAAAATGAATAGTTTATACTAGTTTATAGCACCAGAAGAAATGAGGCACCGAGAGTAAGAATCAGCAGAAATAGAAAAAAACTCAGTGAGACATTAGATATTAGAAATTACCAGGTGCATTGTATTATGTTGAAAGGAGTAAATGATGAACTTGAAAATATGAAATAGGAAACTATAAAAATGAGTTCTATATTTGAAAAAGAAAAAAGTAGAATTTATGAGATGGAAAGAGATAGAAAATATAAGAGATATTAGGAGTCATGGAAGATGGGATGAGAATGTCTAGCATACATCTGATCAGAGTTCATGAAGGAGAGGAGAGGAAGAATGGAGCAGAGGCAATATTTGAAAAGTTAATGGCTGAAAAGATTTCAGAACTGATGAGAGTCACCTACCCACAGATTCAAGAAGCCCATCATTTCTCAAGCAACTAAGTAGAAAGAAATCCATTTACAGATACTAACTGCTATATCTATAAAATAGATAAACAACAAGTTTATACTGTGTAGCACAGGGAACTATATTGAATATCTTGTAGTAACCTATAGTGAAAAAGAATATGGAAATGAATATATATATGTATATGTAGGACTGAACTATTATGCTGTACACCAGAAATTGGCACAACGTTGTAAACTGATTATACTTCAATTAAAAAAAAAAAAGAAATCCATACCACAGCGTATAACTACTAAAGAAGATAACAAATAATGTCCTTCGGATAGAACAGAAGTATTCTGAGATGCAAGCAGGAATAAAGAGCAAAGCAGGTAGTAAATATGTGGGTAAATCTAAATGAAAATTGACTGTATAAACAAAAATTCTACTGTGTGGCTAAGAAAAGGTAGACTAAATGTACAAGGAAGCAATAACCTGTAAGTCAGGTGGAAGGTGAATGGAGTTAAAGTGTTTAAAATTCCTTGTGTAGTTTGGGAGAAAGGTAAAGCAAAGGTGGATCTGGGTCTTTTGAGATATAAAACTAAAACATTTAGAGAGACCTTATTTTAAAAAAGAATGTATTATTAGAAAAACAAAATTAGATATTATGTTAGTCTGCTTGGGCTGCCATAACAGAATTATCACAGACTGGGCAGCTTAACCAACAGAAAGCTATTTTCTTACAATTCTGGAGACCAGAAATCCAAGGTCAAGATGTCAGTAGGGTTGGTTTCTGGTGAGGAATCTCTCTTTGCACTTGATCTTAGCCAGAAGGCCGAGAAGTGGTAGGACTCTCTCTTTGGATTGCAGGTTTTGGATTGCAGACCTTCTTGCTGTGTCCCCACATGGTCTTTACTCTATGTATGGAGAGAAAGCGAGTTCTCTGGTGGAGAACTTGTCTCTCACAAGGACATCAGTCCTATTAAACTTGGGCCCCACCGTTATGACCTCTAATATGACGGTATTAACCCTAATACCCTCCTAAAGGCCCTGTCTCAATGTGTAGTCACACTGGGACTTAGGGCTTTAATATGAATTTTGGAAGAACACAATTCAGTCCATAAAAGGTATGAAAGTAGGCACTGTTTTAAAATAAGAAAATAATTTACAGCAAATTACAGGGATAAGAAAGCTGACCAGTACCACAAACTTCAAAAGAGAAAGAAAAGTAGTATATCTTTATTATTTTAATACTCTTTTCTCTACATTTTTTGGCTATTTACTCTCTGATTGGCTTTTGACTTGATAATGATTTTATAATACAATTTCTATAGAGAGAAAAGATTCAGTCTTTTTTCTAACATAGTTAATTGAAATTTGTTTTTTTATTTATTTTTAATTTGGGAAAGTTTCAACTTCACAAATTAATGATAATATTATATGTATTTTTTTGATTCTTGTCAAATTTGGGAAAAGCTCCAACAATTTCTTCAGATAATATGCCATAAGATTAGAATAGATCAAGATTTTTTATTTTTGGTGAACTAATTTTAAATACTGTTTGAATTAACAACACTAGTTTATTGTCAATGTCTCATTTAGTGAATATTGGGAGTCTTACTGGGAGTTTTCTTCACTGGTGTCAGTAATGTCAAATCAGAAGGAAATTAGTAAGATTCTATATAAGTATGATTGGGCAAGGTCATTTCATACCAACAGGAGTGCAGAAGCAAAGGCATGGTTTGGCAAAGACAAGGAATTTAGTTTGGATAGAGTGAAATGTACAGATTAGACTAGCAAAATGATCAGGAAAATTATGTTGGGAACAGGTAGGTATGTGGGAAATGGGAAATGATGTCAAACTGATAGCACCAGCTGAATGAGCATAGTCCATTGTGCCTTAACGTTAAGTAGTTAAAGGCTTGTTGAGGGCAGTAATCATGTAGTGTTAAGATCAGGAGAACTGCTTGAGAATCCTAGATCTGTCACTTACTAGTTGTAGTTATTCAAGCAAATCTTGTAAACATACCCCTTAAACCTAAAGTGTTCTCAACGCTGTTTCCCTTTAGCCAGATCCCCAGAATGACCACAGCTGCTTCAGTAGACCAGGGGAAAATGCGGGAATGGGTAAGAAGGAATAGAGGTGGGGAATTTAGTCAATTGCAATTAAAATATCTTATTTTTCCAGATTATATAAAAATATATGACAAAGTGAACCTATTGCTAGGGCTTTGCCAGGTTTGGAAGGAGTCTGGGCATATGTGGGTCCTGATTTAAGCTTCACTAGCTTCATGATAAATCTACTTTTGAGGTGAAAATATTGATTAACTTTAAACTTTGATATGTTTAATATGCATGTTGTGATTTCTAGGGAAACTGTCAAAGAATAAAAACGTCTTATCACTGAAGGACATGGGTTATTAGATTGAAAGGGTGATAAAAATGGCCCATACCAAGCCCATCATTATAACATTTCAGATAAGATTAAGATAAGATTCTAGAAGATTTGAAAGAAAAAAAGATCACTTAGAGATAGGGAAACTGAATAGCATTGAAATTCTTAACTGTAACACTTGAGATTAGAACTTAATAGAGCAATGACCTCAAAGTTTCAATGGAAAACATTTTTAAACTTTGAATTTTATTTCTAACAAAACTGTATCAAATATGAGGGTAGAATAAAGACGTTTTGAGACATACATGGTCTCAAAAGTTCGGCTGGGGTGCCACTTTTCTCAGGAATGTCTGGAGAATGTTTGATCAAAACATGAGAATGAAGCAAGAAAGAAATATGGGAACAGGAAACAGGAAGTCAGCACTGAAGAGAGGTGAAGGGAAATTCTGGGAAGATAGGAAGCAAACATTGACAACAACCAGAAAGTGATATTTTAATTCAAATACTGCTGAATTAAAAAGAAGGAAAAAAGAATTCCAACTCATTGAGCCAATGAGGCTAAGTGGGAATAATGAACATTCTGTATTTTGCTCTAAATTTTTTTTTCTTTCTAATTCTCTAGTATCTTTGCTTTCAGTTTTGTAAGTCCCCAGCTTTGACAGTGGGGCTAATGGCATGCCTTTCCAGTGTAGTAATGAACTTACTCTTCTGTTACTTGTTGGGGAAAAAATGGGGTAAAGATGTCAAGCCTATAGAAATTTGTAAGTTTTGGAACACATTTGTTCATTTGATCCATCATCTTAAAGATATGGGAAACTGGGCTTGTTGATATCTCATACTTATGTTAAATTTTCTGGTTAACCTCCCGCCCTCTCTTTCTCCCTGCCCACCTCTCTCTCATGATACTGTTTCTTAGTGACTTAGTTATATGCCAAGGTCAAAGCGAAAAAGACTGAAACAGCTAGGACTGTAACTGTAGTCTCTTAGAGAACTTCCAGAGTATGGAAAGTGTTCCATTAAACCAGTTGCTCAATAAAATTTGTCCAATGCATTTATTTAGACTCCTATGAGCAGTCTAATGTAGTGGTTAAATACACCAACTTTGAAATCGGTCAGATTTCAGTTCAAATTTCACCTCTCTGCAACTTGCTGGCTGTGTGACTTGGGTCAAGTAATATATATACATTCTCTAAGCATCAATTCCTTCATATGTAATATAGGAATATTAATACCTATTTCAAAAGATTAGATGAGTATATAAAGTACCTGACATATGTTCGTGGATGTGTGCATACAGGTAAAGCTTGTATGGCATATAGTAATTTAATATTGCTATTATTATTCTTATAAAAATATATCTTTAAAATTTTTTTTGTTTTGTAGATGCAGCCATCATGGTCTCTTGCTGTGCTATTTCTTGGTCAACTGTTGATTATCAAATAGCTTTAAGAAAATCTTTGCCAGATAAAAATCTCCTTACTGGACCCTGCCCCAAACTCATATATCTCTTTTACAAGTTGTTTACATTATTATCTTGGATGTTGAGCATTGTACTTCTTTTATTCTTAAATATTAAGATTGCTTTATTTCTGTTGTTATTTCTTTGGGTTTTAGGCATATTGTGGGCATTTAAAGAGGACACTCAATTTTGTGCTTCCCAGGGAATGGAACTGTTGTATAGGATTGTCGTTGGATTCATTCTTGTCTTTACATTTTTTAATATTAAGGGACAGAATACCAAATGTCCCATGTCTTGTTATTATATTGTAAGAGTGTTGGCCACATTGGGGGTATTGATTGTGTTCTGGTTTTACCCACTCTCTATTTTTAATTCAGATTATTTTATACCTATCAGCGTCACTATAGCGCTTACTCTTCTCCTTGGAATTATCTTTCTTCTTATTTATTATGGGACTTTGCACCCAAACAGAAGTGAAGAAACAAAAATGGACGAAATTGATGGAAAACCAGTTCAAAGCGATTGTAGGATGAAGTATTTCCTAATGGAATAAGCTATTCACTTATGAGATATGTTTAATTTTTTTTGTTTTATTGGTTAGTAAAGAAAATGTTTGTGTATGTGTATGTGTTGTTTTTAATTTTTGCCTTCTTTTATTTGAGATCAATTCTGCTACATTAATTATGAATGTTAGAGAGTATAATAATATTTTTATTATTTAAATCAATTTCTCATTTGGTTTTGAAGATCTTGGGTACTTAGATATATTTGCTTATTGCCTGGTAGGGTTGCCATCTTGAACTTGAATTGAAAGAAATGGTTTGCTTCCTATAATTAGAAGGCTGGAATTGAACTTCCCAACTTTTCCCTTATTGTTTCTGAACTAAAACTGATGTACTTATAGTGGGGAACTCAAAGGAAGAGAAGAGCAGAATACTCATTCTTCTTTCCTGCATTTTCTTGATTCAGTGTGTGTATTTTGAGCAAGGGACAGATTAAGTAGAGGAAAAGAAAGGGGGGAAGAAGAAGAACACAAAACAGATAATTTACCATCTTAAAATCATTTTTAAGTGTACAGTTCAATAGTGTTAACTATATTCACTTTGTTGTGCTGCTCTATAACATTTTCATCTTGTAGAACTGCGGTTCTGTTCCCACTGAATAACAAATCCCCATTCCTGTCTCTCTCTCTCCAGCCTCTGGCAACCACGATTCTATTTTCTATTTCTATGAATTTGGCTACTGTAGATACTTCAAATAAGTTGAATCATACGTTATTTGTCTTTTTGTGAGTGGCTTATTTCTCTTAGAATAGTGTCCTCAGGGTTCTTCTGTGTTGTAGCATGTGACAGGATTTCCTTCTTTTTTTAAAAAAGCTGAGTAATATTCCATTGTATGGATATGCCACATTTTCTCTGTCCATCACTGGGTTGCTTCTACCTCTTGGCTGTTATGAATAATGCTGTAATGAACATGGGTTTGCAAATCTCTCTCCAATATTCTGCTTTCAATTCTTTGGGATATACACTCAGAAGTGGGATTGCTAGATCATATAGTTATCCTATTTTTAATCTTTTGAGGAACCACCATACTGTTCTCTGTAGTGTCTGCATCATTTTACAGTTCCACCAACAGTGTATTAAAATTCTCATTTTCCACTCCTCACCAACACTTGTTATTTAATTAATTAATTAATTTAGGATAGCAACTATCCTAATGGGTATGAGGTGATATCTCACTATAGTTTTGATTTGCATTTCTTTAATTATTAGTGATGTTGAGGAACTTTTCATGTACCTGTTAGCCATTTGTATATCTTCCTTGGGGAAATGTCTGTATTTGATAAGGTGTTAATATCCAGAATATAGAAATAACTACAACTCAATAGCAAAAATACCCAAATAACCTGATTAAAAAGTGGAGTAAGGATTTGAAGTAACCAAATCATATTTAAACAGTTTTCTGCATTATTCTTTCTAGTAAGAAGTAAATTTTGATCCTAGGAGTAATAGGTAGGACAGTTGGGTTAGGTTAAACTCCTGGAAATAATGAAGCTTTTCTATCAAACTCTCTTTTCTTTTTCGTTCTTTACTTTTTCTTTTCCTTGGGTCAGCTCTTAATGAATGTGTCCTCAAACAATAGTCTTCCCTATTACAAAGAGAAAAAAATTGCCATTCCTACATTTAGTCTTATAACTTAATATAAAATTGCTGTCTAGCTGTTGGGAAGAACGGTGAACTTACTGGATACGACACATTTCAACTACTAGAAAACAATAAGTAAATGTTAAGTGCTAATTCTCTGTCTAGCACTCTGTTAGGTACTGTTTTGGATACAAAACAAGTGTAGAATAAAATTACGTTTCTTGAGAGAGTAACATACTGAAGCGTTTACAGAAACTGACAAACTATTTTTCAGAATGTTTACTATTTGCGATTTTCACTTAATAGTAACTTAAACAAATCTCAAGTAATAGAAGTGGCTATATTTGTATGCTTACAAGGAGTATATATAAAAACGCAGTAAGATGTCGCTTGCACTACTCTTTAAGAAAGTTAGGCAACGTGAAAGAACCTTTTACTCTTGATGGAGCTAGGGAATCTACAGTTTACTTTGGGAACATGATCCTTGTATGTGTGAACCCCACTTAGTGCGTTTCTCCCTTTCTGTGGATGTTTGGTGTATTTATATATATGTATATTTGAGAGAGTGAAGATGAGAAAAGAGCTTAAACTCACTTAGCAGTTCTTGAATCAGTACCTTTGAATCATAAAGGACCAAAAGCCTTTGAGTCATAAAATGAAAGTGCTTGTCATTCCTTCCTCAAGATTTAAATGCCTCTGTGTTACTTCCCTTCAGCCAAGGGAAATTCTTATAACATCATCTGTAGGTTAGGTTTGTTGATGATGAATTTCTTTTCTTTTTCTTTATCTGAATATATCTTTATTTCTGCTTTATTCTTACAGGATATACAGGATATAGAGTTCTGGATTGACAGTTTTTTTTTTAAAAGCATCTTAAAGATTATTCCACTAATTTCTGGCCTCCATTGTTTCTGATGACAAATTAGTGATAATTCAAATCATTGCCCCCCTATTTTATAATATGTTGCTTTTCTCTGGCTATTTTGAGATTTTACCTTTAGTTTTTGGTTTGCAATAGTTTGACTACTGTATTTATGGGTATAGCTTTTCTTTGTAGTTATCCTACTTGGGGTTCTCTGAGTATCTTAAAGCTATAAATTTCACCATATTTAAAGTTCCTGGCCATTATTCTTCATATTCTCTTTCTATCACATTCTCTCTCTTCTTGGACTTCACTAACACATATGTTAGACCTGTTGATATTATTCCACAGACCATGAAGGCTCTGTTCGTTCTTTTCCAGCTTATTTTCTCTGTCCTTTATATTAAATTTGTCTTTAAGTTCACTGACTTTTATTTTATCTTCAGTCTGTCAAGTTCATCCAATGAATTTTTTAAAAAGAATTCAGATTTTTTTTATGTTTTTGAATTTTCATTTGGTTCTTTTTTATGGCTTTTATTTCTTTGCTAAGTTTTTATATCTTTATTCATTATGAGCATATTTTCCTTTTTATCCTTGATAATAATTATAATTGATTCTTTAAAATCCTTGTCTGTTATTTCCAGTATCTGCATCATCTCAGGATTGGTCTCCATTGATCACCTTTTCTCTTCAGTATGGGTTGCATTTTCCTGCTTTCCTTATATGTCCTCTAATTTTGAATTGTGTCCTGGATGTTATGAGTGATGCACTTTAGATCCTCTTGATTCTGATTGTTATTTATAGGATTTTTTTTTTTTAGCAAGCAGTTAGCTTGAACTTTAAACTCTGAACTTTAAACAATTTTTATTTGTTTAGCCTTCAGTGTACTGCTTGGAGTCTGCCCCTCATGTGTGCAGAGTTCAGAGTCAGTCAGAGACTTGGGAAGAATTAATATCTGGAATGAGGTTTACTCTATGTTGGCTCGTTCCTTTCTATAATTTTCAGTATCACTTTTCAGCTAACGTGGTCACTCCATACGCTGTCCTCTGGGACTTTAAACTGCTAGGACTGCAGATTTTCTACTTGGGTTTGTGTACTCAGTGTGTTGACTGTGGTCTGTCTTCACTTAGTACCAGTTCTTCTCCTTAATGTTAACCTCTTTCCAGTATCTGCCTACTTTTCTTGCTCTCAAGTGCTTTCACTTTTTTTTCCATATTTTGTCCAGAGTTTATAGTATTTTTTTTTTGTGAGAGTGTTTAAGCAGTAAGAGCTCTACCCATCTTTTTTTATTAACCAGTAATATTTTCAGCAGTCTTTCTGTAATATTTGCATTTGTTCTGTGATATTTGCTTAAATATGGTGTGTAAATTTCTTTTATTTAACATTTAAACTTCTCTTAACCCTTACTTTCTTGGCCCTCACAAAAAAGGGCAATATAGATATTATTATTATTATCATCATCATCCTCATCATCATCATCCTCATCATCATCACTACCCTTTAGCTGGGAAAATCAAGCCTCACAGAATTTAAGTAACTCACCAAAGCTCACACAGATCAAATCTCATACTTTTGACCTCAAGTCCTGTTTGCTTTCTGTGGGACCATGCTGTTTTTTTTATCTGATAAGTAGATGAACTAACCATTGGCAACCTAGAGCTGATACTAACTTATACATGATTTACAAATTATTAGTAAATTACTTATTTGCCCACAATACAATTTTAAAAAGTTTGGCCCAAATATTTTGGCCTTAATTCAGGGTGGAGCTGAGGTTGTATCACTGATAGTTTCAATAATTCAACTAACAATATATGTATTGGGAAGTAGCAATTCATGTAATGGAGAAAACGGGTAGAAAATAATATACATCTGCTAAAGAACTTGAATATTAAATGCCCCACAGAAACCTGGATTGAATATTCAATCCATTCAACAAACATTTTCCCCTTGATTTTATAACCAAGAAGCAAACAAGTGGATCCGGGTCAGATGTTTTGGCTAGTTAACAAGCTCTTAAAATGAACTTTTGCTATCTAGTGAATTTATTCTTATTCATTTTATCCTGTTATTTTCTGTACCATCCAGTCATGGATTTGTAACACTTTAGAATCTCCCCAACTAAATGTTAGCTTTTTCTAGATTATTCTGCGCATATAAGAGGCCTTTGAACATTTAGAAAAAACATTGGAATAATTATGATCAAGACTCTCATTAAAGAACACTCATAAGCACTGTCCTAGTCAAGGTTCTCCAGAGAAACAAAACCAATAGGATAGATACAGATACACGTAAGAGGAGATTGATCGTGAGAATTGACTCACGTGGTTATGGAGGTGGAAAAGTCTGCAGTCTGGAGAACCATGAAAGCCTGTGTGCTATTCTGTCCAAGTCTGAAGGCCTAAGAATTGTGGGGCTAAAGTTGTAAGTACTGATCTGAGTCTGAAAGCTTGAAAACCAGAAGCGCCAATGTCTGAGGACAAGATGGATGTCTTAGCTCAAGCAGAGAAAGCGAATTTGCCCTTCTTCTGCCTTTTTGTTCTGTTTAGGCCCTCAATAGATTGGATGATACCCGCTCACACTGCGGAGGGCGTTTGCTTTACTCAGTTCATCAAATCAAACGTTATTCTCTTTGAGAAGCACCCTCACAGACACACCCAGAACCAATGTTTTACCAGCTATCCTGGCATCCCTTAGTCCAGTCAAGTTAATACAGAAAATTAATTATCACATGCACCTGTACACTTTCACATTTGCTTCAAACACAAATAGAATGCTTCCCTTGGACTAGTAGTTCTCAAATATTAGTGTGCATTGGAATCACCTAGAGGGTCCATTAAAACAGTTTGCTGGGCACCGTCCATTGAGTTTCTTTTCAGTAGGTCTTATGTGGGGCTTGAAATCTGTATGTCTAAGAAGTTCCTGGATGTTGTTAAGTTGTTGGCCTGCCCACCTGGCTTTGAGAACAGCTGACTTTTGAAGGCTGATATCGCTGTTAATAACTAGTTACAAAATAGCCACCAGAGGGCAGTGGAACCACAGACAAATTGGATGTGCTGCTTAATAGTTTCCCTGGTTTTTGTGCTATCAGCCACAGTATTGCCGCAAGCTGTAAGAATACCAAAGCCAAACGTGAATTTCCTGTACAGTATCTTGAAGTTCATTCTCAATTGTAATATAAATCAAATCTTGTCTTTATGACTGGGGGAATCATAGAGGTATAATGCAACTCTAACTCTGGCTGATGCCCCTTTCATGATCATAATAAATTAAAAATTGGACTTTTCTAAGTGGACATTTGCATATACCTAGTAGTCTTTGGGGGTGAACATGAACAATTTGTATTTTCCCAAAGAAGCTACATAGGTTTAGTTTGTTATGGAGATAATTCTACATGTAAGTGGTATTTATTGTTTTAAGACATGCACCTTTTATTTCATGAAAAAGTGAGATCTAAGTACTTTTTAAAAATATTAAACTTAGTATACACTAAACTTCAGTTCACGGATCTGAGGGCTGTCTATGGGTTCAGCACTGTGGTAGGATAAGTTTTAGTAAATACCTGTTTCTTAATTGATCACCACTTCAGAGAGAGTTTTGTGTTTTTTGGTGGTCTGTGAATGAAAAGCACTTTTTAAAAAATTGTGGGACAATTACTGGGTAATCTATTTATTCTTTTTTTTAAAAACAGCTTTATTGAGGTATAAGTCACATACAACTCGTCTATTTAAACTGTACAACTCAGTGTTTTATAGTGTATTCTCAGACATGTTCCATCCTTACCATGGTCAATTTTAGAACATTTTCATCACCTCAAAAAGAACTTCAGTACCTTTATCTATCACTTCTGTGATGGTTAATTTGTGTGTAGATTTGGCTGGGCCACAGTGCCTTGATATACAGTCAAACAGTATTTTGGATGTTTCTATGAAGGTGTTTTTGGATAAGATTAACATTTAAATAGATGGAATTTGAATAAAGCAGATTATTTTCCATAACATGAGTGAGCCTTATCCAACCAGCTGAAGGCCTGAATAGAACAAAAGACTGACCTCCCCTAAGCAAGAGGGAGTTCTGGCCTTCACACTTGAACTACAGCATGAGCTCATCTTGGGCCTCCAGCTTGTTGGCCACCCTGCAGATTTTGAACTTACACTAGCCTCCATAATTGCATGAGTCAGTTCCTTAAAATAAATCTCTCTCTCTCTGTGTCTCTCTCTCTCTGTGTACACACACACACACACACACACACACACACACACATCCTATTAATTTTGTTTCTCTGGAGAACACTAACTAATAACCTCTTCCCTCATCCAACCATTACCTCCCCATCTTCCCTTCCACTGCTCCCAGTCCTAGGCAACCACTAATCTACTTTGTATCTCTATAGATTTTCCTATTCTGGACTTTCATGTGAATGGAATCATATAGTAATTGGTCTTTTGTGACTGGCTTCTTTCATTTAACATAATGTTTTCTGGGTTCATTTATATTGTAACATGTATCAGCACTTCATTTCTTTTTATATATAATAATATTCCATTGTATGAATATACCACATTTTGTTTATCTGATAGTCCATTAATGGATGTTTGGATTGTTTCCACTATTTGCTATTATGCTTCTATAAACATTTGATACAAGTTTCTGTGTAGACATATGTTTTCATTTCTCTTGGGTATATACCTAGGAGTGGAATTGCTGGGTCATATAGTAACTCTGTGTTTAATTGTTTGAGGAGCTGCCAGACCATTTTTCAAAGCAGATGCACCACTTTACATTCCTGCCACTAGTGTATGAGGGTTCCAGCTCCTTTGCATCTTCGCCAACAATTGTCATTTTTGATACTAGCCACCCTAGTGGGTAGAAATGGTATCTTATTGTGGTTTTGATTTGTATTCTCCTTTTAACTAATAATGTCAGGCATCCTTTTATATGCTTATTATTGGCCATTTGTATATATTTTTTTGGGAAATGTCTATTTAGATTCTTTGCTTATTTTTAAAATTTGGTTATTTTCCTTTTTATTACTGACTTGTGAGGGTTCTTTATATATTCTAGATTCAAGTCTCTTATCAAATATATGATTTGAAAATATTTGCTCCTATTCCTTGATGGCCTCTTTTGAAGCACAAAAGTTTTACTTTTTGATGAAGTGCAATTTATCAATTTTTTTCTTTTGCTACTCATATTTTTCATGTCATGTCTAAGAATCCTTTGCCAAATCCAAGGTCATGAATATTTGCCCCTATGTTTTCTTCTAAGAGTTTAATAGTTTTGGTTTGTACGTTTATGTTTTTAATCCATTTTCAGTTAGTTTTTGTGTGTGGTATGAAGTAAGAATTCAAAATGTCATTCCTTTGCATGTGACTATCCACCTCTCCCGGCACCATTTTTTGAGAAGACTATTCTTTGTCCATTTTCTGGTCTTGGTACCTTTGTTGAAAATCAGTTGGCCAAAGAGTAATCAGATTATTTCTGGATTCTGAATTCTATTCTATTGATCTGTATGTCTGTCCTTGTGCCAGTACCACACTCTTGTGATTACTATTGCTTTGTAGTAAGTTTTAAAATTGGGAAGTGTGAGTCTTTCTTGTTATTTCCTCTTTTTCAGGATTGTTTTGACTATTCTGGGTCCTTTGCAATTCCATATGAATTTTAGAATCAGCTTGTCAATTTCTGCAAAGAAGTCAGGGATTCTGATAGGGATTGTAAATTAGTTTGGTAAGTATTGCCATTTTAACAATGTTAATTAAGTCTTCCAGTCCTTGAATGTGGGTTGTTTTTCCAATTATTTAGGTCTTTAATTTCTTTCAACAATGTTTTATAGATTTCAGAGTATAAATTTTGTACTTCTTTTTATTAAATTTAATCTTAAGTATTTTATTATTTCTGATGCTATTGTGAGTGGAATTGTTTTGTTGATTTCATTTTCAGATTGTTTATTGCCAATGAAAAGCAACTGATTTTTGTGCATTGATCTGGTATCATGCAACTTTGTTAAACTCACTTATTAGTTGTAATAGCTTTTTAGTATTACCTTAGGATTTTCTATATACAAGAGTACAGTACGTCATCTACAAATGTAATTTTACTCCTTCCTTTCAAATTTGGATGCCTATTCTTTTTTGTTTTTAATTCCCTTGGCTAGAACATTCCAGTACAATGTTGAATAGAAATCATGAGAGCAGATATCCTTGACTTGCTCCTCATCTTAGGGAGAAAGTTCAGTTTTTCACCATTAATTATGATGTTAGCTGTGGGTTTTTCATACATACTCTTTATCAGTTTGAAGAAGTTCTCTTTTATGCCTAATTTGTTTAATGTTTTTATCATGAAGGGGTGACATGTTTTTTCAAATTCTTTTGAGATGATTATGTGGTTGCGATGATTATATGATTTTTGTTTTTTGTTCTACTTATATGATGTATTATATTAACTGATTTCAGATGCTAAACCAACCTTGAATCCCTATAATAAATCCCGCTTGGTCATGGATCTTCTTTTTCCTCTCCTTCTGGTACTTCCTTTATCTCTATGTTGGTGTGGCTAATGGTTTCTCGCAGTTCTCTGAGGTTCTGTTTATTTTTCTTTATTCTTTTTCCTCTCTGTTTTTTCGCTTACATAATCTCTATCAATCTGTCTTCAGGTTTACCAATTCTTTCTTCTACTAGTTCAAATCTATCATTGATCTCTTCTAGCAATTTTTAAATTTCAGTTATTGCACTTTTAACTCCAAATTTCCATTTGGTTCTTTTAAAAAATAATTTTTGTCTCTTTACTGATATTCTCTATTTGGTGCAACATTGACAATAGTCTTTCCTTAAGTAAACATGGTTTTTACATGGTATTTTAAACATGATTTTCTTTAGTTCTGTGAACATGTTTATAATGATTAGAATGAAGAGTTTTTACACTGAGTCAGACTCTGGTTGCTCTCATAGGATGTTTCTGTTGCCTACTTTTATCTTTTTTGAAGTATGGGTCATAATTTCTTGTTTCTTTGCATGCTTCATAATTTTTGTTGGTAATTGGACATTTTAGGTAATATATTGTAGGAACTCTGGGCACTAGTCCCCTCATTCTGGGGCTTATTTACTTATTTATTTGTTTAGTGATTGGCTGGATTATTTTAGTGCAGTCTGCCCTTCCCCTACCCCCTACACTCAGTGTTAAGACTCTGATGCTGCTTCTCAGGGAGGCACAGTTTTAGGTTTGCCCACAGTCGCTTTGGGATGACAGCAGCACTGTTCCTGGCCACACTCAGCTGTTAAAACTCTAGTAAGTGTTGGCTGGCTGCTCTGTTTTTCACCAAAATGTCCTAGAGCATAAATTCCTCTACAAATGAATCCAATCAAAATATGGCTCTTTGGACAGAATAGTTTCTGAGGTCAGTGTTTGATATGTGTTCTGACCCAGGAGGACTCCTCCCAGCTGTCTTATTTCCCAGTTCTCTCCTGCAAATTAGCCATCCTACAGTCTAGGCTTTTCCTTCATTAGACACACAAATCTCCTCCCAATTGCCTTTTACCACAACCTCCACTGTTCCTGAGAGTGCTTGTAAATTAAATTTCTCTAAGCTCTATTGCAAATAAAGTCAGTATCTGTGGGGAGAGATCAGGAACTATCTGTTTTATGACTGCTTCTCCTCCAGGTAAAAATCTCTGAGCTATGTTTCTGGAGCTGGGGGTGGGGGCAGTGGCAAGCTTCTCTCTGGGTGACAACCCCATAGTAGGAGCCTCAGTTCCACAAGTAGGGGCTGAGTGAAAGTAGGAAGCCCCCACCTCTCGACTATACTTGCCTGGGACTTATCTCCTGTGGCAGACATTTGGGTGCAAGACGAGGAACATTGAAGTCTTGCTGACTCTTGGGAAGAAAGCCCTGAGAGGGAGCCCTGTGTTCCTGGCTGCAGCGGTCTTGAGTGGAGTGTCTGCCTTGCTATGCTAGGTGTGGGGTGGGGAGAGGGGTCTTGATTCAAATACCACAATCTCTCACTTTTCTTATAGAAACTTTCTTAGGTTTTCTTGAGTAGATATTTCTTCAGTTGCTATTTACACTTAGGACCATTTCCAGAAGCTTTAGTTGCTTGCTTTTTAATAATTCTCACTAGTTTCACGAAGGAGTGAGTCAGTGGAATGCTTCATGCTGACATGCCATTATTCACATCACTGTGTTGTTCTTGACAACTGTCCACTGACCTGACATTATGAAGATTCATACAGCTCAGCCAATAAGAGAGTCTCTTGATTCATTGTGGGAGTTCAGGGCCCTACAGGTATCCAATTTAAACATAACCCTTCTTTGTATGGAGCTGCTCAGATAATTTGAATCTGGGATGCTCTACAAGACCCAGTTCCCAGTTCAGTCCTTTCTAAACATTTTTCTATGACACAATGGTAACATTTTTTTTTGTCTTTCACAGTTAACAGCTGTATTTAGACAGTGTCCTCTTTAAGTCAGTCTTGATGACATAATTTCTTGGGTTTAATATTAGAGTAGCTCAACAGCTAACATTTTAAGTTGCCACTCACCCTCTTGTTTATACTGTCAGCAATAGCCAAGCCAGAAGGCTTGGGCAGCGCAGTTGAAGAGTAATAGCAGAGCTCTGCATGTGTGGCCTTACCCTGCTGGCGCTTCACGTGGAGCTGCCAGGCTGGTCTAGAGGCAAATCTCTGATGTGCTGGCCTGTGTTACTTGTGATTGTTTGGGATGAATTATGTAGAGGTCTGTCTAGCAATTTGTGACAGACAGAGATCTTTGAGTTTTTACCACTAAATAGTGATATAAACAAAAGAGGGCAGAAACACTGTTTAACTGTATTGTACAGGAAAACGTACAATTTCTATTTCCATCACAGAATATACTCAAATATCTTAAATCATATGTATCATTCTCTCTATAAAGGAGAGAATTGCCTACACAAAAAGCAAAACTGAGTCATTTAAGGGCTTATAAGAAGGAAAGATTTAAAATGGTTAGAGATATAACAAATTAGGCAATATTTGTAAGAGACAGAATTCTTAAGCTTTATTTTATATATGACACTAATCACTCAGATCTGATTTTTGTACATCTTTCACTGGGATTAGAAAATCAAATGTCAAGGAAATTTCCCACTCTTGGTTATAATATTGCAAATGCCTTCTTTCATTAAATACTTCATTCCCTCCCTTTTCATGATAGGTACATTTGGGCTATATAGGGACTTCCAAATCTTTAGAGTTAAAAGTCTTTCCAGTTTTCAGTTGAAATGGATTTTTTGTTTTACCAGAATTGTCTTGCCATGGTTTTTTGTTTTTGTTTTTTGTTTTTCTGGTAATGAAGAAGAAGCTCTCATCATGGAATTTTTCATCCAACTCAAGTTCGTACAGTATTCAGCTGAATGTGCATTACCCCAGGTACAGTAGGCATTTAGTAGGACTCACTTCTTTAGGAAATAACAGCTGTTCAAAAAGGGTGGTGGGGGGCAAGGAAGGGAAGGAGAGGAAGGAAAAAAAGAAAAGTAATAACTCTTCTAAGGACGTAGTTCAGTCATGGGGTATGCGCAGATGAGTTTTTTTCCCTTTTTATTGTGAGGAATGTCTGAAAATCATCTGTTTGACAGATCATACATCATTCTTGACCTTGTCATTTTAATCCAACAGTAAATAGAAAACAAATGTTTTTCTTTCTTGAAGGTATGATTATGACATCTTGCAAAAGCATTTTTAGTAAGTTAAATTAAAGATAATAAGCTATTTTTTACTCTGCTATTGTGTAGAAAAGAGACAGCATCCTATGGAGTTGTTTTAATTACCCTATCGGTATGCATTGTGACATCTGGTGGCACTGGTGAGCTCACCTGATGGACCACAAAGAACCCTGATTTATGAACCCATAATTGGGTTTCCAATAAACATTTGTCAAAATAATATATTAGTTCAAACCAAAGCCTTCTTTATTTATTCATATAAAAGAGCACTTAACTTTCAACAAAGAATTGCCTATCATCAAAAACACTCTGTAAATGAATCAAATTTATGAAGACACGGTTCTGGTGGGTGACTGCTCAAAGACTACAGCTTATTTTAACTCTTTAGAGGACATAGCGTTCGAATTTGCTTGTTTTCACCATATACCTTCATACTTTTAAGTCCAAATAATGTATATTTTAATATTCACTTGTTAAGGTACATGTTATAAAATGAATCTAGTGACTTTTAAAAATGTTATTCAGTTATGAAATTAGTATATCATTAGCAGTTATCATTTTATAGTTATTTAAAATTCTGTTATGACAACATATTTTTATCCATTCTTATTTAATTTACTTCTAAGTAAGAATAAAATGTACACTGGCCTCATACTAGTTTGTAAAATGGTAAGGCTTCTGATAAGGGAATCATCATTGATCTTTATTTTAAATATTTCAGCCATTTTACATGTTTACTTTTTAACAGATTAGTCTTTGTTTCTCTTGGAGGTTCACGTCACTAAGTAAGATAAGTAATTTATACAAAAGCGTGTATGTCTTGGAGCCTTCACTTTGTAGAGCACATTATTACAGAGCACCTTATGAAGCATTATTTTAATATTTAATAGTCACTATCTTCTTTTTATTGTGGTATAATATTCAGTTTTGAGTATACAATTCAGTGGCATTAAGTAATTCACAATGATGAACAACCATCATCACTGTTCATTTCCAGAACTTTCTTCATCATCTGGAACAGAAATTCTGTACCCATTAAACAATAGCACTCCATTCCTCCCTCCCCAACCCCTGAGAAACCTCTATTCTATTTTCCTTATTAATTTGACTGCTGTAGGTATCTTAAATAGTTGAATCATGCAATATTTGTTCTCTTGTGTCTAGCTTATTTCATTTGTAATGTTTTTAAGTTTCATCCATATTCACGTATCAGAATTTTCTTCCTTTTTATGGCTGAATAATATCTCATCCTATGTATACACCACATTTTGTTTATCCACTCACTCATCTGTCAGTGGACACTTGGGTTGTTTCCACCTTTTGGGTATTGTGAATAATGCTGCTACAAACATTCATGTACAAGTATCTGTTTGAGTCCCTGCTTTCAACTCTTTTGGAGTGGAATTGTAAGAACATGCAATAATTCTATGTTTAACTTTTTGAGAAACCTCACTGTCCCTTAAAAATTTATTAAAAGTGTCATTCCTTATGCTAAGTATTGGAGTCATCCTAAGTCATGATACTGTTTGAAAATGTTAATATATAAACAGGTTAAGTTCAGCTGTTCACATCAATAAGGATTTAAAGAACACTGATCATATTCCAAGTAGAATGCTAGCCATTGAGATCACAAAGATAAATAAGATATTTTTCTTTCTCTTTCTGGCTTACTTCACTTAGAATGACATTCTCCAGGGATATCTATGTTGCTGCAAATGGCATTATGTTGTCATTTTTATGGCTGAATAGTATTCCATTGTATAAATATACCACATCTTCTTTATCCAGTCATCTGTTGATGGACAGAAAAATGAACATAAATACAAAACAGAAACAGACTCATAGACATAGAATACAAACTTGTGGTTGCCAAGGGGGTGGGGGGTTGGAAGAGACAGACTGGGAGTTCAAAATTTGTAGATACTGAATAGAATAGATAAATATGCAGAATAGATAAATAAAATTATACTGTATAGCACAGAGAAATATATATAAGATCTTGTGGTAGCTCATAGCGAAAAAAAATGTGGTAATGAATATATGTATGTCCTCATATAACTGAAAAATTGTGTTCTACACTGGAATTTGACACAACATTGTAAAATGACTATAACTCAATAAAAAGTTTTAAAAAAATTACCAAAGAGAAAAGATAAGTAAGGTAAAGTTCCTGATCTTAAGGGATCCTTATAATCTCCAAGTTTTAGAAAATTCAGTCACCAGTAATAGTCTCAAGTCTGCTATAAAATTTGGTGAGCTTTATTTATTAAGTTATGAAGCTGAAATGAGTTTTTCATACTTCTGTTAACTTTTTAACAAAAAGTATAGAGGCATTCTTGAAATTATGAACCATATGGGGTGGATTTCTGGTAAAGAAAAGTTGACCCTGAATAATTTTGTGATCAGATCTAGAATAATTTTATGTTTGGAGGATGTAAAAATGTATTTACATGCAGGGATCTCAGCCTGGGGTCTGTGAGAAGAAGATTAGAGAGGAAAGATTGTGGGCTATAAGGTAAACTAAGAGATTCCCACTGGTATATTCTCTACCTGTAATTGGAGTGAAAGCTTAATACATGTAAGGGTGGAACAAGGTTCACCACTACTTCTAAAGAATGGTGATTTAATTTTGAAAAATATCCCTGGGACCTTCTGGGCCTTTTCAGGATAGAGCAGGGATCATCCTGCTGAAGTTCTTTGAGAACCTATCTACCCAAATACATAGGGTTAGGATTAGGGTTAGGGTTGGGTCAGTTTGTCCTCTGCTACTTTTCAGCATTTTTAGAGATTTGGGTTTGAGGTCAGAATCCCTCTGAAGGTATTATTTGAGAATTCATGGCTGGCCCTTGAAGGGGTTCCAGTAATATTTTCCTTCTATTTATAATAAGTGATTTTCATACACAATGAATATATTCAATTTATAGGTGTTTGAACTTTTTGGCCTACATGGAAATTTCAGATTAAAAAGCAGATCTAGGATTTATTTCTGAATAAAAAACAAAAAGAAATTCCTTTTCTTCTCTCATCTTATAGTGAAAGTAAGGCCAATGAGCTGTCTCTGTCTTTTATTTGAAGCACAAATCAAACAGTGGTGTTGCTTTGCTTCAAATTAGTATTCTAGTGTATTGGGAAAGGGGAACTTATATCCTGGCCTTGTGTTGATCCTTGAGTATACACTGGCTGATAACTGGTGAGCTGGATTTAGTGGACTCCATTTCTAGATAATATATTGGCATTTGATCCTGAAGTCTGCAACTAATACAACTCCTGATGTAAGTTTAAACTCAGCTTTGCCAGGACTTGGTGGTTCATCCTTTCTGGCATGGCCTTACCTTGGCTCTCACTGATGCTGCATTTGTCTCAAGTCTCTACTATGAACTGCACATAACACTGGTTGCCTCCTACAGCCTCTTCTGTGGATCTCCTTGTTCTTCAGCATAGAAACCGCACCATGACTGCTATCCTATTAACTTCTCATTCTTTCCTTAGGGGTATGGGGAAATCTTTGGGTTTATTCTGCTAAATGGGAGATTAAGAATGATAATTAGGCTCTCCTTTTGCATGACTACTCTTCTCTGCCTTTTTTTATTTCGTTGGGGCTGTACGCATATTAGCCTTGCACAGTATGTTTTGTTCCTGACTCCCAAAGAACAAAAAGCCCCTTTGCCCTCAACATTCCTTTTATCTTACCTAAGAGTTTTTTTTTCCCCTGTTTGGGACTTCAGCCTGGAGAGGGTAGGTTAAGAAATACTTCGCTTTTGCTGCTTCCCTTCCGTCTATCTTCCTTCCTCTTCCCCAAAGCTACTTGCAAAGGAAGGAACAGACTTTCATGCTTCTTGCTGTCTTACCTGGACTTCTTTTATGTGTAAATCTCTAACCAAGTTGGCCATATCTTCCTCTTCACTCATTAAACAAGGAGATAAAGGAATTAAAAAAAATCCTTTTCTCTCATACAAAGCCTGGTTTTCAAGACTATTTTTTATCCTTGTTGACTTGAAAATTCTATTTTGTGGCCCAAGTGATTACTACCTTTTATTTCTCTTTATATTAATGCTGCAACAATCCTAATCTCCTCATCCCACTTCTCAATGAAGATGGATACCTTAGGATGTCTGTATGGTATGTAAAAGAGGAAAGCCTGTTAATATATTTCAAAAAATGTTACGCTTGTTATCTATGATCAAGTGACTATTTTAGTTCATCTGACTTGCATGTGACATTAGCCTATAAGTGAAGATAGGGTTAGACTAGCTCAGAAGAAAATGTGGCCTGTGCTGATTGATATGTAAGCTGGTAAATGTTCCTTGACTGTATCCACTAATGATAACTTGTGGATTGACCTTTAGATAATCCATTCTCACTTGCCAGGACCCATTTTCTAAGATTTGAGTAAAGCAAATGGTCCAGTCCAGCTATAGCATGAATCTTTGTGGACCTGACAAAGATAATGTTGGATATTGAGAGATCTTTGCAAGAATCACTTTTTAAAAATACATAAAAATTGGCTTATGAAAAAAATAATACTCTAAAATAAAATACTCTAAAAAGGTTTTAGATAAACAAAATAAAACATAAAAAATGAAAATGTTTTGCCTGCCATGTGTAATGTACTATTGAATACTTTCATCATTAGACTTTATTTAAGATGGTCCAGCCAAGTACCAAACTTATACATGGCAAGTGAATACCATAACACCATGAGAATGCCTTTATCTTTGCATGATTACAGTGTGTTTTCTCTATTAGACTTTAAGCAACTTGAGACCAGGACTGTGTCTTATTCACTTTTGTAATCCCAGACTCTAGAGTGATAACTGAAACATTGTAAATACTAATGTGTTTGCTGTCTGTATAGATCTTTGCTGATCTCTGAATAAAAGACTTATGAAAGTGAACATAAAGGAAATGATGTATATCTCTTTTTAGTGTTGTAAGCTTGGGACAATACTCCATGACAAAGGAAGCTGATAATTTGAATTTTAACTTGTGTTGACCCTGAAATGAATTTGAATGGCCCACTTTTATACTAGGCAGAGATTTGGGGCAAAGCAGATTTCTTGGCAATCTAATCTAGCTTAAAACACTGTGGGGAGTGGGGAATAGCTCAGTGGTAGAGTGTGTGCTTGGCATGTATGTGGTCTTGGGTTCAATCCGCAGTACCTCCATTAAAAAAAAAAGTATAAAAAATAAAAAACTCTGTGAAATGTTCTGGTTATTAGTCTTCACAAGCTATCAAGTCAGGAATCCTATAACATTTATGACACCGATAGGAGTTTAAAAGTGTATAATGTTTCATTTGATGTACTGCAAGTACTCTCAATTGGGGTATCTCCTCGTCATAACATCATACTGAAATACCAAGGCAACTTTTAAAAAATATTTATACAAATGTTAAAAAAATAAAATAAAAAAACCTTGTGAGATGAACAGCAAAATCAGTTCTTTGATTTTTAATTTATGAGTTGCAAGTCTTTGCTTTTTAGGACTTGAAAATATTTAAATTTTCCCCATTTCTAGCCAGGTATAAAGTAAGGGGAATATTTTGGTATGAAAGTTTAAAGAATTTTAATGGCAAAAATAAAGCATTGTTGGTTCCAGTTGAGTAAGTGTTTTGAGAATTGTTATTGTTTTATATAAAAGGTTATTTGTGCATGTAAGGGAAACATACTTTTGTGATAAACCTATTACATAGTCATTGTGCTATAACAGAAGTCTTGTTACTTTGTAAAAGCCCCAATATTATGATTACTGAGTGCTCAGAAATGTTCTTTGAGTGGTTATAAACAGATCTGACCAATAGATATGGTGAGGTAAGCAGTTTATAAATCTCTTTGAGGGAGTTTTAGTTTGGGTTGCCCCACCGAAAAAGGAGTATTATTTGGCATGCCTATGGATATAATGGTATGCTGGGCAGCAGGTCTGTGGCCTAATTCAGCCAGAGAACATGCATTAACAAATTGGCTCGGTCAATGATGGATTATGCCTGAAAGAAGTCAGCGGAATGCAGTCTACTCGCCATGGTCATAGAGCAACACAGCTTTTTTTCGTCCTCCCATTAGGCTGACTTTTCTCTTGGCTTAGCACTTAACAAGCTCCACATGCAAAACTGGATGATCCTGGTTGTTGTAAAGAGGCCTCAAAGTGTGCATTTTGGGAAAGAAAAGAAATACTTGGATTAAATTTTGTGTGTTAATCTTTTGGAATGTGTGTGGATCAGACTCAGGGAAGGAAATTGATAGCTTCATGGTGAAATGTTGGCATACCATTTCTAAATTCCATTTGTCAGCTATAGAGGGGAAGTGTTCAGGGTCAAAAACACTTGATTAATTTGCTAACTACAAAGACAATGAATGGACAGAATGAGTGTGTCATTGTACTATTTGGAATTAAAACCCAGTATAAAGTCAAGCCACTTAATTAGTCCTTGAGTCAGTTGGTTGCAATGGACTCTTCATTTCTTAGTAATTTTGTTAGGTTCAGTAAGAAGGCAGAGCATGACTGTTAGTATGGGGTTGCCTTTATGTAGAATAGAAGTATAGAGATTTAAAATTTAGAGCAGTGGTTCATTAGAAATGATTCCATTCGTTTGGCACTCTTTAATAATACTTTTCAGTTTTTCTTTGCACTGCCCAGAGGATGGACACATGTCACCTTTAACAGCATATTTCTTCATTGAGTTCGTACTTCTAATTTTATGCTTGATGGAAGTTCTCAACTGATGATATGCCAGCTTTCTGAATTAAAAGTGTCAATAAGGCCTTACATTTCTGAGAAAAATAGCACATGAATTGTGTAACAGATCCATTTGTTACTAATCGGACTAGAGTGTGCTTCAGTGCAAAGAATGCCCAAATCTCAGTGGCTTAACAAAACAAAGGTTTAACACTCACTCAGTGCTACGTGTCCACAGAATGGCTGGCAGGATCTCTGCACAGGTTGACAAGAGGTTCCATTTGGACAGATGTTTTCACGATTATATTCAAAAGGGAACATGTTAAATCATATCCTGGCTCTTAAAGCTTCCACTTCATATCCATTCACATTGTGTTGGTCAAAGCAAATCAGTATTTGCTTACCCCAAAGTCTCAAAAATTTTCTCCTATGTTTTCTTCTGGGAGCTCTAAATTTTGACATTTAGGTTTCTAAGCCATTTTGTGTTTTGTGTGTGTGTGTGTGTGTGTGTGTGTGGTATGAGATAGGGATTGAATTTCATTTTTTCCCAAATGAATTTGTTGTTCTAGAACAATTTGTTGAAAAGTCTGTCCTTTCCCTACAGAATTATGGATTGTCTATTCTGGTCCATTACTGTATATGTCTTGCCTTAGGCCAGTGTGTACTGTTCTGATTGCTGTAGTTGTAAGTTTGAAGTAAGTAGTGTAAGTCCTATAACTTTGTTTTTTGTTTTTTAAATTATTTTCATTGTTCTAGGTCTTCTACAGTTCCATATATATATTGTATTTTACAAAGAAGCCTCCTGGGATTTTGATTAAGCTTGCTTTGAATCTTTGGGCCAATTTAAGGAGGGGAGATTTATATCTTAATCCTATTGAGTTTTCCAATATTTCTTCACCTACCTTGGTCTTTAATTTTTCTCAACAATATTTTATAATTTTCAGTGTATGTATTTTATTAAATTTATCCTTAAGTATTTCATTTTTCATGCTAATGTGAGTGGTATTATTTTCTCAATTTCATCTTCTAATTATTCATGCTAGGATACATAAATACAGCTGATTTTTGTAAATTGACTTTGCATCCTGTAAACTTGCTAAATTTACTTATTAAATTCTAGTAGCTTTTGGGGGTAGATTTCTAAGTATCTTCTATGTATTAATAGTTTCTTTTGCATGTTAAGATAATTTACCTCGTGTTTTTCAAATAGTATACCTCTTATTTCATTTCTTTCTTTATTTCACTAGTAGGACCTCAAGCTGAACAAAAGTTGTTAGAGCAGATATCTTTGCCTTGTTTCTGATCTTTTGGGGAGAAATATTGTCTGCATTCTTAAGCATGATGTTAGCTGTAGGTTTCTAGTGGCTCTGGGTTTTTAGTAGATACCGCTTATCAAGTTGAGGAAGTTTTCTTCTAGTCTCAGTTTTCTGAGATTTAAAAGATAAGAATGAGTATTGAAGTTTGTCAAATGTAATTTCTGCATTTATTGAGATGCTCAGATATCTTTTTTTCCCTTCATTCTGCTAATATGATGAATTACATTGACTTATTTTCAAATGTTGTATCAATCTTGTATTCTTGGGAAAATCCCACTTGCTCATAATGTATTGTACTTTTTAACTATTACTGGATTTAATGCTTATATTTTATTAAGATTTTTGCTTCTCTGCACATAAGGCATATTAGTCTTAAATTTTTTTCTTGTAATGTCTTTGCCTCTTACTAATACTGGGAAAAGACTTGTCTCAGAAATCAGCTGAGGAGGGGTCCATCCTCCTATTTTCTAAGAATTATTTTTAAAGAATGAATGTTATTTTTTTCTTAAATTTTGAAATGATTCAACAGTGAAGCCACCTGGGCCTGGAATTTTATTTATGAGAAAAGTTTAATTCTAATTCAGTTTCTCTAATTGATATGGGGGACATTCAGATTTTCTTTCTTCTAGTTTTGCTAATTTGTGTCTTTAAGGAGTTTATCTATTTTATGTAATTGATCAAAAATATTTTGCATAAATTATTTTATAGTAGTCTCTTCTTTTACATATCTGTAGGATCTTAGTGATTTTCCTTCTTTCAGTGCTAATATTAGTAATTGAGTTTTCTTTTGTTTAAACTAGGTGTTTTTTTCAATTTTATCAAATTTTTCAAAGAACTAACTTATATTTTATTGATTTTCACTTTTCTTTTCTGTTTTATTATGTTCTACTCTTATCTTTATTATTTCCTTTTTCCTGTTTACTTAGGTTTAATTTGCTTTTCTTTCCTAGTTCCCTAAACTGAATGCTTAGACAATTGATTCAGTTTTTTTCTTTTTTAATATAAGTATTTAAACTGTTAATCTCTCTCTAAACATTGCTTTAGATGACCTCTCAAATTTTGACATGGAGTAGTATCATTTTCCTTGAGTGCAAAATATTTTTAGAATTGTCTTACGATTTCCCCCCCACAAAATCAGGTTGGTTCCTTGACTTATGGATTTTACAAAAATGTGTTGCTCAGTTTCCACATATTTTAGAATGTCCCAGATATTTTTCTGGAATTGATTTCTACTTTAATTCAGTTGTGGCCCCAGAAAGTACTTTGTATGATTTTATCCATTAACTTAATGAAATTTGTTTTGTGGCATTAAATTTATTGAGACTTATTTTGTGTCTGTCTTGGTGAATGTTTCATGTGTACAGTTGACCCTTGAACGACATGGGTTTGAACTGAATAGGTCCACTTAGATGGGGATTTTTTTCAATAAATAGTTGAGATCCTCTGTATCTGTGGTTTCCAACCACAATGGTATGAAACTGAAAATAAATTACAAGAAGAAAACTGGAAAAAACACAAACACATGGAGACTAAACAATATGCTACTAAAAAATCAATAAGTTAATGAAGAAATCAAAGAGGATATCTGAAAATACCTTGAGACAAATGAAAGTAAAAACACAACTTTCCAAAACCTGTGGAACACCTAGGTTATAATAAACCACCAAACTTTCCAACTAAAGAATTAGAAAAAGAACAAACAAAGCAAAAAATTAGCAGGATAAAGGAAATAATAATGATCAGAAATGAAATAAGTGAAATAGAGAAAAAAATAGAAAATACGAAACTAAGAGCTGTTTTTAAAAAAGACAAAATTGGTAAACCTTTTGCTAGATGCATCAAGAAACAAAGACAGAGGGCCTAAATAAATAAAAGAAGACCTAAAAGAGGAGAAGTTACAATTGATATCACAGGGATAAAAACAATTATAAGAGATTAATATAAACAGTCAGATGCCAACAAATTGGACAGCCTAGAAGAAATGAATAAATTTTGAGAAACATACAATCTTCCAAGACTGGATCAAGAAGAAATAGAAAATCTGAACAGACTGATTATTAATAATGAAATTGAGTCAGTAATTGAAAAACTCTACTCCCAACAAACAAAAGTGCAGGACCAGATGGTTTCACAGGGGAATTCTACCAAACATCAAAAATATAAAGAAGAATTAATACTTATCTTTCTCAAACTATTTGAAAAAAATTGAAGAGGCAGGAACACTTCCAAACTCATTCTAAAAGGCCAGCATTACCAAAACCAGACAAAAACACTAGGAAAAAAAAAAAAGAAAATTATAGGCCAATCTCCCTGATAAACATAGATGGAAAAGTCCTCAACAAACTATTAGCAAACTGAACTCAACAATATGTTAAAAGGGGGATCATGATCAAGTGGGACTTGTTCTAGGGATACAAGTATAGTTCAATATTCATAAGTCAATCAACATGAAATATTGCATTAACAAAATGAAGGATAAAAATTGCATGATCACCTCAATAAATGCAGAAAAACCATTTGGCAAGATTCAACATCCATTTATGATAAACTCAACAATGTTGATACAGAGGGAACATATCTCTACATAATGATGATGAAAAACTGAAACTCTTTCCTCTAAGATCAGGAATAAGACAAAGATGCCAACTCTTGTCACTTCTATTTAACATAGTATTGTAAGTTCTAGCGATAAGAAATAGATAAAAAGAAAGAAAAAGGCATCCAAATTGAAGGGAAGAAGTCAAACTGTCACTATTTGCAGATGACATGATACTATACATAGAGAATTGTAAAGAAGTCACCAAAAGACTACTAGAGCTCATCCATGAATTTGGTAAAGTTGCAGGATAGAAAATTAATATACAAATATCTGTTGCATTTCTATGCATTAATAATGAACTATCAGAAAGATAAATTAAGGAAACAATTGCATTTACAATTGAATCAGAAAGAATAAAATACCTAGGAATAAATTTAACCAAGGAGGTGAAAGACCTGTACTCTGAAAACTATAAATCATTGATGAAAATAATTGAAAGTGACACAAATAAAAAGAAAGATATCTTATGTTCATGGGTTGGAAGAATTAATATTGTTAAAATGTCCATACTGCTTAAAGCAATCTGTAGATTCAGTGCAATTCCTATCAAAATAACAATGGCATTTTCCCACAGAACTATAACATATAATCCTAAAATTTGTGTGGAATCTCAAAAGACTGCAAATAGCCAAAGAAATCTTGAGAAAGAAGAACAAAGGTGGAAGTATCACACTCCCTGATTCCAAACTATATTACAAAGCTACAGTAATCAAAATAGTATGGTACTGATACAAAAACAGACACATAGATCAATGGACCAGAATAGAGAGCCCAGAAATAAACCAGCACACATATTGTTGATTAGTCTATCACAAAGGAGATTAGAATATACAATGGGGAAAAGAGAGTCTCTTCAAAAAGTGGTGTTTGGAACACTGGACAGCTACATGTAAAAGAATGAAACTAGAACATTTTCTTGCACAATATACAAAAAGAAACTCAAGATGAATTAAAGACTTAAATGTAAGACCTGAAACTATGAAAGTCCTAGAGTAATGACCAACAGGCATATGAAAAGAAGCTCAACATTGCTAATCATTGTGGAAATACAAATCAAAACAGCTATGATATATCACCTTACACCTTTCAGAATGGCTATCATCAAAAAGAACACAGATGACAAATATTGGTGAGGATGTGGAGAAAAGAGAACCCTGGTACACTGTTGGTGGGAATGTATATTGGTGCAGTCACTATGGAAAACAGTATAGAGGTTCCTCAAAAAATTAAAAATAGAACTACCATATAATCCAGCAGTTCCACTTCTGGGTATTTACCCAAAGAAAAATGAAAATACTAATTTGAAAAGATATATACACTCCAATGTTCACAGCAGCATTATTTACAATAGCCAAGATACAGAAGTAACATAAGTGCCCAACAACAAATGAATAGATAAAGAAGATATGGTGTATGTGTGTGTGTATATATATATATATATATATATATATATATATATATAAATACATAAGTGGACTATTACTTAAAAGATTACAATATAGGATAATATTATCATACTATAATAATATATAATATAAAAAAGAATAAGATCTTGCCATTGTGACATCATGGATGGATCTGGAGGGTATTATGCTTAGTGAAATCAGTCAGACAGAGAAAGACAAATACAATGTGTTTTCACTTATAAGTGGACTCTAAAGAACAAAACAAATGAATAAATATAACAAATCAGAAATGGACTCAGGTACAAAGAATAAACTAATGATTACCATATGAGGAGTGAAGGGAGGGGGAAATGGAAGGACATTAAGAGGCACAAATTACCAGTTATAAAATAAATAAATTATGGGGATGTAATGTTACAGCCCAGGGAATATAGTCAATATTTTATAATAACTGTATGGTGTGTAATCTGTAAAAATATCAAATCACTATGTTACACACCTGAAACTAATACAGTATTGTAAGTGGACTATATTTCAAAAAAACCTGTCTTTCACTCAGCATAATCATTTGAGTTATTCATGTATCAGTAGTTTATTATTTTTAATGATGAGTATTTTATTGTACCACATTTTGTTTATCCATTTGTGCATTGATGGGCATTTGAGTTGTGTCCAGTTTTTGGCTTTTCAAATAAAGCTGTTTCAAACATTTGTGTACAAGTCTTTGTATAAACATGTATTTCCTTTCCCTTGAGTAAATACCTCTGAGTGGAATGGCTGGTTATATGTTTAACATTTTAAGAAACTGACAAACTGCTTTCCAAAACGGTTGTATCATTGTATATTTCTACCAGCAGTGCATGAGATTTTCAGTTGTTCCATGTCTTTGTCAACACTTGATGTCTTCATTTTGTTGATATTGGATGCTCTGATGTACAGTGATCTCTCATTATGATTTTAATTTGGGTCTTATTAATGATGAATGATGATAAGCATCTCTTGATATGCTTATTGCCATCATATCTTCTTTGGTGACGTGTCTGTTCAAATCTTTTGTTCACTTAAAAATATAGATTGCTTTTTTTCATATTGAATTTTGAGAGTCCTTTATGTATTCTGGATACAAGTCCCTTATCAGATACGTACTTTGTAAAGGTTTCTCCCAGTCTATGGCTTGTTTTGTCATTCTCTTAACAGAGTCTTTTGAAGAGTTGAAGTTTTTAATTTTGGTGCAGTCCAATTGATCAATTTATTCTTTTATGGATTATTGTTTTTGTTTCATATCAAAGAAATCTTAGCCTCATCCAGGGATTAGTGAACCTGTAGTCCAAATCTGACCTGATAATTATTTTTACATGGTCTGTGGGTTAAGAGTTTTTCATTAGAATTTTTTATTGAGATAACTGTAGGCTCTTCAAAAAGATACATGCACCCCACTGTTCATAGCAGCACTATTTACAATAGCCAAGACATGGAAACAACCTAAATATCCATCGACAGATGACTGGATAAAGAAGTTATAGTATATTTATACAATGGAATGCTACTCAGCCATAAAAACTGACAACATAACACCATTTGCAGCAACATGGATGCTCCTGGAGAATGTCATTCTAAGTGAAGTAAGCCAGAAAGAGAAAGAAAAATACCATATGAAATTGCTCAATGTGGAATCTGAAAAAAAAAAACACAAACAAAGCATAAATACAAAACAGAAATAGACTCATAGACATAGAATACAAACTTGTGGTTGCCAAGGGGGCGGTGGGTGGGAAGGGATAGACTGGGATTTCAAAATTGTAGAATAGATAAACAAGATTATACTGTATAACACAGGGAAATATATACAAGATCTTATGGTAGCTCATGGAGAAAAAAATGTGACAATGAATATATATGTTCATGTATAACTGAAAAATTGTGCTCTACACTGAAATTTGACACAACATTGTGAAATGATTATAAATCAATAAAAAATGTTAAAAAAAAGAAAGAGAAAGAAAAATACCATATAATGTCACTTACATGTGGAATCTAAAAAAAGACAAATGAACTCATTTAAAAACAGAAACAGACAGACATAGAAAATAAACTTATGGTTACTGGAGGGGAAGAGGGTGGGAAGGGATAAACTGGGAGTTTGAGATTTGCAAATACTAACTAATATACACAATAGATAAACAACAAATTCATACTGTATAGTACAGGGAACTATATTCAGTATGTTATAGTAACTTATGGTGAAAAGGAATATGAAAACAAATATATATGTGTTCATGTGTGACTGAAGCATTATGCTGTACACCAGAAATTGACACAACATTGTAAATTTACCATACTTCAATTAAAAAAATACATATAAAAAGAAAAAAGATAACTGTAGGTTCATGTACAGTTATAACAAACAATAAAGAGGCATCCATGTAAACTTTCTTTAATTTCTCCCAATGGTAGGTGTTTGCAAAACAGTATAGTTTAATATCACAACAAAAATATTGATATAATCTGCAAACCTTTTTCAGATTTTCACAGTTTTACCTGTACTCATTTGTGTGGGTAAATGTGTTTTTACATTTTAAACTAGTTAAAAAAATCAAAATAATATTTTTTGACATATTAATATTAAATGAAATTCACATTTCAGTGTCTGTAAGTAAAGCTTTATTGGTGCATAGCCACATCCTTTCATTTATGATTATCTGTGACTCTGTGATAGCAGAATGGATAGTTGTGACAGAAACCATATGTGGTGATCTCTTTGCCTCCCACTGCTGCTCAGTGCACTATAAATTGCAGTGATGCAGTTACAACTTGACAACATTTTGTGTACCACATATCACTGTACCATGGCATTATATTTACTGTTTTAATTACAAGGGTATTCCTGTCATGTCACAATAAGAAAGAAGAGAAAACTTGACTTTGAATATAATACTTTTAAGGCGTAGTGGAGTTTAATGATTTAAATTAATAATTTGTTAAGAAATTAGATGGTAACAGATTTATTTATTGTGAAATGACTCATTAGCTGTGCTGAAAGAATGCAATATACATTGACATTAGCATACTATTCATCACAATATTCCCAACTCATAGGAAAGAGGAAAAATTAGAAAATTTAACATGAAATATCTCATCATGGCAAATTTTTTTTCCCAAAAATAAAAACATGAGGCTGCAACCAAAGTAAGTTTTCAAGTGATCCATTAGTTAGCCAAGCAAGGATTTATTTTCCTTTTTTTTTTTAATTAAAATACAGTCAGAATGTGTTAATTTCTGGTATACAGCCTACTATTTCAGTCATACACATACATATATTCATTTTCATATTCTTTTTCATTATAGATTACTACAAGATATTGAACATAGTTCCCTGTGCTATATAGAAGAAATCTGTTCTTTTAATCTATTTTATGTGTAGTTGTTAGTATTTGCAAATCTCGAACTTCCAATTTATCCCTTCCTACTCTTTCCCCCTGATAACCATAGGTTTGTTAACTATATTTGTGAGTCTGTTTCTGTTTTGTAGATACGTTCATTAGTGTCTTTTTTTTTTTGATTCCACATGTTAGTGATATTATGTGGTATTTTTCTTTTTCTTTCTGGCTTACTTCACTTGGAATGTTGATCTCCAAATCCACCCATGTTGCTACAAATGGCATTATTTTATTTTTTTTTATGGCTAAGTAATAGTCTGTTGTATAAATATACCACAACTTCTTTATCCAGTCATCTGTTGATGGACATTTAGGTTGTTCCCATGTCTAGGCTATTGTATATAGTGCTGCTATCAACATTTCGGTGCATATATATGTGTTTTTGAATTTGAGTTCCGTTCCATTTATCCATATGTCTGTTTTTGTGCCGATATCATGCTGTTTGTTTAGTGTAGCTTTGTAGTTTTGTCTGAAGTCTGAGAGGGTTATTCCTCCAGCTTCATTATTTTTCTTTAGTATTGCCAAGCAAGGATTTGTGATGGTGAATTAATTAAATCTTATTTGTAGCACTTAGAAAGAAGAAATAAGTCCAGAGAAAGCATTTGTTTAAGATTATTAGTTGTTTGGCAAAAGTGGTTGCTTGGAGTTGAGGACGTTAGGAGGAACATCAGTAGTCAGTTAAAAAACAAGGCAACTGATTTCAAGTGGGTTTCCTTGGTTCTTGAAGAGTTGAAAAATACTACTGATATTCCTTAATTGTTATGGTTTATTCAAAGAATTAATACTAAGTTTGAAAGGATAAAGCAGCAGCCCTCTGAAAAGTCTGCAAGGAGCAACTACCAGTGAGAATGTTTTCAAATAAGTTATGGAAACACTAATTTAGTACAACCTGAGGATGGTATCTGCTAAAATGTGTTACAAATGATGATAATAAAAACATGAATGAAACAGGAAAGATTTGGTTGAACAAATTAACAAAGCTTTTGAAAATAAAAGTTGTTTTAAGCCTTTGGTTATTTGGTGGTACTTTGCAGGAAGTATTTGAATCTGTTATTTGTTTTTGAACCCGCAGTGTTAACAGTGAACTTCATTCACTCGTACGGGTTTAATCATTGTGAGTTCTGGGAATTTTTGTCAGAAACAGAAGCAGAATATCCTAGCTTGCCCTTGCACACAATGGTTCAATGTTTCAGCAGTGCTAATATTTTACTGTGATTTTTTGAGTTCTGGGCTAAGACTGAAATGTTTTTGAAAGTGAAGAACTTTGAATTGTTACTATCAAACACCGAGTGGCTTTGGAAATTAGCTTTTGCTGCAGCTTAATGAAGTTTATTAATGAATTCAACCCAAAATTATAAGAAAAACAGTGCTTACGTAAGTAACTTATAATGAGGCAGAGTCATTTTGGTTTTTGTTTTTTGAATCTCTAGTAATGTCAAGCTTCTTTACACTTCCTATACTGTCCAAAGTTAAAATAAGAAATGAGACTTTCATTCCTATACAAATTTATAGCAGGTATCTGTTTCAGAAGCATTTTTTAGATTATAATGCAAATGCAAAAGAAATTCCATGTTTTAAAATCCATTTAACTGTGCAACTTGGGAGCTTCCACCTAATCCTCAATTAGAAGTAATTAATCTGCAATGTAATAATGTGCTGTAAGGAAAATACCAAGAAAATAACTAATGGAATTCCAAAAGTGCCTTCCAAGTGATGAATATACTCAATTAAAATCATATGGTTATGGATTACTATCAGTATTTGGTAGTACCTATCTCTGTGAAAGACATTTTCAAAGATAAATATCTGTAAAATCTCATTACAGATCATTATAGATTAGCATTAAAAGATGTACATTTGCAATTTTTTAAATTTATTTTTTATATTAAGATATTATTCACATATAAAATTAATCATTTTAAAGTGTATACATAAGTAGTTTTTAGTATTTTCACAAGATTGTACAATTACTATCTAACTCTAGAACATTTACATCAGCACCAAAAGAAACGCCATACCCATTAGCAGTCGCTAATTTGCCCCTTCTTCCAACACTATTTACTTTCTATCTCTATGGATTTGCTTATTCTGAACATTTCATATAAATGAAATCATTTATGTGACCATTTGGTTTCTTTCACTTAGCATAACGTTTTCAAGGTTCATCCAGTTGTAGCATGTTTTAGTACTTCATTCTTCTGGTTGAATTACATTCCATTATATGGATATACCACATTTGTTTATCCACTTATTAGTTGATGGGAACTTTGGCTGTTTCTGCTCTTTTTGTTATTATGAATAATGCTCCTATGATTGTGGACAAAATTTTGTTTGAACATTGATTTTCAATTCTATTGGGTATATATATGCCTCACATGGAATTTTTAATCCCTATCTCCATCTTGCCATCCTTTCTGATACCTATTCTTCCTTCAGTCTTCTCCTTCAAAGTAAATGGCATCATCATTTAAGGCAGAAACCTAGGGCCATTTGTATTTTATCCCTCTCCCTCAACCTTCACCACCTTCCTTCAATCCATCAGTAAGATTTGCAAAGTTTGTCTCCAAAATATGTCTTTACTTTTTAAAAAATTGAAGTATAGTTGATTTACAACGTTGTGTTCGTTTCTCGCGTACATTGAGTTATACAGTGACTGAGTTATATGAGTAGGTCAGACAGAGAAAGACAAATATCATATGATATCACTTATCTATGTGTAATCTAAAAAAGACACAAATGAACTTATTTCCAAAATACATCTTGAATGTGTTTACATTTCTCCATCTCAGCTGCCATTATCTTAGTCCATCCACCACCATCACTTCTTGCATAAACTACAACAGTGGCATCATATTGGTATTTTTTTTCTTGTCTCTTCTCCTTCCAGTCCATTTCCATATACCAATGAGGAGAGCAGATGATCTCTTAAAAATGTAAATAGGTTATGTTAGTCTTCAGCTTAAAACATTTGACTACTTTCCCAATATATTTATTTATAAATGAAAACCTTTGTGTCATGGACTACAAAGACTTACATGCTCTACTCTGCAGTACTTACCTTTATAATGTCAGTGTTCTTCTCTTTGTTCCTGTGTTCCTATGGTCTCCTCTCAGGTCTTTAGATACCATTCTCTTTTATGTTTTAGCACTTTTGCTCAGGTCATCTACTTGGGATGCTTCTTCATATAATTTTTATATGATTATCTCTTTTTCAGCTTAAATCCTCAGAAAGTCCTTCCCTGGTTATCCTATCTAAAAATCATTCTCCATCTAAGTATTATTATTTCCTGTTTTAGAGCATTATTTATTTATTTTTCTTTTGTAGCATCTTTCTTACCTTATAATTACATTCTTTTAATTTAACAATGTGTCTGTTTATTGACTTTCTCTTGCCTAGACTCTAATCTTCACGAGTGGAGAGATTATGACTTTTATTAACTGTAATAAACCAACACTTAAACTATGACCATTTACCACCATAAACTAGTGTCTGGAACTATTTGTTAAATGAATGATTGAATGAACCTATCTAAAGAACCTTAGAGATTCTGGAGAAATCTATGAAATCTGGGGGGCAAATGGCCATATGTATTGGTAGCATTAGATAACATTTGTGCTGGGTCATGCAGAATACATTTGACAGTCTGCGACTTTCGTTTGCATTAAATTCCTATAGGGAAATGTAACTGGGGATTGAGTGGTCCTAGAGATTGTGCCATTTTGACATACCTCTGCTAAGTCATTACTAGAGAATTGGGTTACACACTGGCCTATTGACGTGTGTGGTTGCAGTTTGGCAAGGCCAAGTCCATGGCTGGCCATCTGTGTCTTAGGTCCTTCTTTAGCTCTGGAATGGTGAGACAAAAACACTCCTGTCTTTCTAAAGCTGATGAAGAACAGACTTCTTCCCTGGAATGGGGCCGAATGGTAATGCGCCTCCAAGGACTGACTGAGTAAACCTTCAGAGCAAGGTACAGTCAAAGCTGATTAAAATCACACTATTTCATAACACTGCTTACAGGCAAAGACATACACCAGGAAGCTGTGAAGAAAAAGAGCTGGCTGTCCAACCAGCGGCAGCCTGGATCTGTTCTCTCACCCCTGGAGCTGTTTGTTTAGCACTGCATGGAAACAGATTTCCTGGTTTGTCTATTACATTTCCAGCTTCCCCTCTGTGTCTGACTTATTGATAAGATGCCTGTGGATGTCTAGGAGTTTTCCACCTTGAGACTGGAAGTTGAGATAACACTCCTGTTTCTCTGTTGCTTCCTTGAAAGAAAATATTTAATGATATCTTTGGAAAATTGAGAAAAAGAATCAGACTTCTTAGAAGTCTTCAGTTTGTTATTAACATCTGAAGAGTTGCCACTCTTTCCCTTGAGAGACTGGACTATATTTCCAGGAAGCTGTCTACTGGTGTTCTTGTATTCAGTCTTTTCTGAGGGGTGATGAAAAGAGTGTTGTTCCTGGAATTTAAAGAAGGGTTCAAATTATGACTCTGTCACTTAACAATTTGAAGACTTTGGGAAAGTCACTTAACATCTCTGAGCCTCAGTTAGGTAAAATGAAAATAACAGCTGCTCTACCTAGCTTGTAGGGTTGTTTTAAGAATCAAATAAAATAACGGATGTGAAGGTGCTTTGTATCCTGTAAAGCTCTTTGCAAATGTAAAGTACTGTTGTCCTTGCCAGGGCTTTTTTTCTCCTTTCGTTAAAGAAAATGTTGACATTCTCCAATTGTTAGCTAATCATTCCTCTAGGGCCATACTTTTTTTGCAGACAGAGCAGGTGTCAGGCTCTATGATGAGATTTGAAGGAAAGTGGAGAAGAAACTCTAGGGTCTTTTAAGTGACCTTCCAGCCTTCAAAGAAAGGAAGGCTGGCTCATATAAAAACCTTTTTCTTGTCATGTCTCTTCCGCCAAGGCCCTTAAGGAAGTACAAATTCTGAGAGAAACCATATACTTGGAAGAATGTCATTAGTATGTACAAATCAAAGGGGGATTATAAATGCATTAATTTAATAGACTTAACCCATTGCTTCATTATAAATGAAAACATATATCAACCCGATTTAAAATCAGTTTAGTTCATTGTATTGCATAATATTTTAAATGTCTTTTTTTCCAAGCAACAGTATTTTGATTAAAAGCAGTCTTATTTTCGTCTCTAAATTTCATCAGGACAGTTTTGATGGTTTAATTATAGCTTGTCCATTTATCATAATTGTCATAAAAGATCTTGTCAAAATTATTTCATGTAGTTTGGAAGAACAAGAATATTTGTGTCCATGAGTAATACAAGTAGGAGATTAAGGATTCTTTTCCTTATATTTGAATTTGCTAATTTTCCCCAAACTATTACACCATTTATATTTGCCTCAAAACTTAGAGAAAGCACCGAATCCTAACCACTAGACCACTAGGGAGCGTCAAAACTTAGAAATTAAATTTATGTATTCTATTTTTATAATAATTAATTTAACAATAAATGATATAATAATTTATATTAAGAAAAGAGGACTAGATTACAATTCTGGCAGCAGGGATATAGGCTAGATAATTACTTTAACTTAATGACTGCCCAGGACAGTTAAATGAACACTTTCAGTACCTAGTGAAAGTTAGTTTTCCTGAGTAGTAAGTTTAGCTTTAGCAGGAAACATGACTTGTTTTCTTCTATGCCTGCTCCCTACCCCAGATTTAAGATTTTACCTACTCTTAAAATGCAAACAGAACAGACCCCTCACAAGCCCCCAGCCCCAACACTCATATATACACTGAGAGAGCCAAGTTCCTGAAAAAACTCTGTGGTAGGAAAATTTATACTTAAGGAATGTAAAGCATTATCAAATAAATTGGATTAGAAATGTTGAAGTTTTTAGTACGTGAAATAAAGAGAACAGTCAGTAACATTTCAACCATTTGATATTAATAATAATGGATACTTTTGCAATTAATTTCCATCAATCACTGCTTGCTTCTTAGAAAATTTTCAGGATCTCTATCTGCTAGTTTCAGTGAAATTTAAAGAAGTGTTCAGTTTGCCTAATAGGAGATAAAACATATATTTCTTTTGTGTCTGATGCCCTGTCTGGATGCCTTTTGAATTTTATGATCCTGAACTTTTGACTCCAGCTTTCCAGACTGTGGTCCCAGAAATACAGCATAATGTAGGGACCTCACATTTATCACACTTTGGGTAGCCTTTTTTTTTTTTTTAATATGTTTGACCTAAGTAAGTAGATATTTCCTAAATTATGTCCTCAACCCAAGAGTCTATATCTTGGCTTTAATCATTGCAATTTGCATAAAACATGTCATCAACTCTAATGTGTAGCTCAACTTCCTCCCTCCTTACAGAAGTAGAGTGTAATTCCAAGGTTACTTTTCCACAGCTTCCTTTGTCTCTGGGGATGGGCCAGTGCAGAAATTTCTGTTCTGCAATCTACTCTGTCTTTTCTATTTCCAATCAAGACTAGTTTTTTTTTTTCCAATTATCGCTGATAAGAATGGCATAATTTAGGTACTCAGGAACTCAAATTCTCATGGTTGCTAAAAAAAGTATACAGGAGACTAGGATTTCTTTTAGGAGAAGATTGCTGCTGGAAAAACATTCTTGTGCTTGGGTGGAGATATTTTTGTTTAGTATTTTAAAATATTTTCCTGTCTCCGTGAGGTAGGTTTATGAGATTGTCCCCTGAGAGAAGTTTTGGATGGCAATGGGAAAGAAAGGTTGAGTCCTTGGCCAAGTGGACGGGGGTTTATTTAAAGGAGCTGGGATGATGCTGAAGGGCACTAGGAAAGCTGAAGATAAAATTTGCCCATCTCATTACTTTGCCTAAAATGGAAATAAAGTCTCCATTCTCCAAGAACTTGAAATCTAGTTTCTACAGCAAGACTTTCTTGCTGTGAAATTGTGAATTACTGCAATAATATATATTATCAAAATTATTTGTAGTCTTTTGAGAATTTTTTTAATGAAAACATTAGATCATAATATTTTTAGAGGTAGATTGGCTTAAATATAATGTTCAGAAAATACTGGAAAAAATGAACTTTGATTCTGAGGTAGTGACTAAGGAAATACAAAAGACCATTTTCATTTAGGGAAAAGTAGAGCATTTTCAGCCATTATGTCTTTTAGAAAAGGAATAGTCAAATAATTGGTTAACATTATCCTCTATTTTTACCTATTTTAAATGTTAACATGGTGTCTGGCACGTAGTAAGTACACAACACTTATCTGTTTTTTTTTTAACACAGTTATAAGTACAAGATTATTGCTTTCGATCTGGAATTTAGAGAAGTTAAGACCTATGTTTGCTTTCCTCTCTCTCTCTTTTTCATTAGATTTTGTAGCTCTGTTCTTTATTCAGGGCTGACCCTTTTTATTTAGCTGTTTCTTAGCCTCATCTTATTCTCATTTTTTTTTCATTAGCATTGTATAGCTTTGTTAGGGCTACCATAACAAAATATCACAGACTGAGTGGTTTAAACAACAGAAATTTATTTTCTTGCAGCTCTAGGGGCTAGAAATCGCAATCAAGGCATCTGTATATTTGGTTTCTTGTGAAACTTACATACTTGCCTTGCAGATGGCTGCCTTCTGGCTGTGTCCTCACATGGTTCTCCTTCAGTCTCTATGCTTGGTGTCTGTCTCCTAATCTTTCCTTCTAATAAGGACAGCATTCATATTGGATTAGTGCTCACTCCTATGACCTCATTTTACCTTAACAACCTCTTTAAAGGCCCTATTCTTCAAATATGGTCTGAGGTATTGGGGGTTAGGGTTTAACATATGAATTTTGGAAGGACACAATTCAGCCTACAAAAACCTCCTTGAACAAATGCCTTTTACTGCATCAGGAATTCAGATAGACCCCAAAATAGGCCTCTGTAAAAGACCAAAGTGAGGACTAAGTAGATTTGAAAACGTTCTGTTAAGGTGATCATATCTTCCTGCCAGCTACATACCAAGAACCTAAAAGAAATTGAGCACCAAGTCTAAATAAAATTGTATATCCTCATTCCTCATTCTCTCTCCCCCCCCCCCCACTCTTACTCTATGTAAGAGCCATGGGCAGGCATTTATACCTTAGAACATTAGGAAGGGCAAAAAATAGTGTCTAGTGAGTATCTATGATTACACAAAGAAAGGTATTTTATAGTCTTCTTGAATTTTGGTATATAGTCTTAGATTTCAGTGGGCTCAATTTAAATGAAAGAAGCACTTCTTGAAAGATGTAACTCTTAGATACAAGGACTCATTAGAGCAACAAATAAGAGCTAGTATTAATAGAGATGTTAATGATAATCACAGAGGTCCTGCAAGATTTTGATGCTTTTTCAACCCTCAAAGTCACGTTAAAATTGTTCATTATGCATCAGTGGCAAGAGTATTTAATTTTGAGTTGAATTAAGTTCCACACTCATCATGATTCTCTGGTTTCTTCTTTGTGTAGACTCTCTGAAACATGGAGTCCTGATGTTTGACGTTTTGCTAGAAGTTCTCTTTCCTGTTTGAGTTTTTTGGTGAAAAATAAATTGTTAATTTGGAGCTCTTCCCCGTACACCCTGCCCTGCTCTGTTACTGATCGTATCCTCAAGATTTTTCCTGTTGGAGTTCCCAGCTGGACTTGGTTGACTTTCCTATCCTTAACTCATTGAGTGGTCTGCTCAGCTACCTTGAAAATTTGCTAGCCTGCATTCTTCTCGGAGTCTCATTGCCTGGGAGATTGATTTCCTCCTTTTATGCTTTCCCTCAAAGTTTTCCTGGAATAGAACATTTTATTCATACAACTCTCTCACAGAATCCTGATAAGATATCTCACTTTTGGAAAATTATCTTCAGTTCTAGTAAAAAGGACATTTTCTTGAAGCTTGACTTACTAGTTCTCTCTTCAGCTTCTGAAAATACCAAGTTTCTATAGTTCTTTCATGAGACCACCCTAAAGAGCTTCTTTTGTCAAAGATTCAGGCACTAAGTGTCCCAAACGATTGCACAGCCATGTCTGTGAATGTCATTGTTGTCCTCTAGAATTTTAATAGATAAGCCATGGGGAACTCTACTAGACACCTGGAAACTTAAGGATCCTTTGAAAATTGATCATTCATTTGTGGGATCTATGGACACGCTCTATTAACTATCCATTTCCTTCCTCTTTCCCTCTCCCATGCAATGACTGTACGAGAAAATCGAATTTTCTGCAAAGAGACTAAAATGAATTGTACTTCTTTCAGCAAAGTCTAGTTTGTTTTTTATATGTATAATATATATATATATATTATTTTGTAACTGATTTTTAAATTAGGGAATGTAATAGAATAAATGATTCATCAGGAAAAATAGAGTCAGAGACCTCAGAATAGTAGATAAGTGTGTTGGTAAAAATGAATTTCTATTACAGCTTATTTTGGGTCTTGTTTTCTAAGGTAAGACTCTATTGGCTGTGTGTTGGGCTAAGCCATTTGTATTGTAAATTCTCAGATGTTGAATTTTTACTCTAATTTTCCAAGATTTGACTGAGTCTTGAGTCAAAACTGAGTGTGGACTATAGAAAAAAAGCAAGGGATGAAGTTTGAACTAATCAGTTTTGTGATGTATCAGAAGCTTTGTAAAAGGTCTGTTTGCCTGTCTTTTGTTATTAGCAGAATCAAACATTGACTTCTTTTGGTCCGTCTATTATTATTTTTCATTATTGGGCATTCTTCATCCAATGACATAATTAGATAATGTAACTTTCGCATTTTTTTGGATAGAAGACATCAGTTTAACCTAATTTAAGTCAGAAAAAATGGCTTAAATAATTCTTATATTTAAGTTATGAGAAATTGAAAGACATGGAAAACTTACCTTCTTCTATCTAGATAAAATCTTTTGTATTGATATATGTTATTTCCTTTAAGAAATGTAATAGCTCAGGTTGGTTGATTCTGCAGGCTTTTCATTGCCCATATATAGATCTTTTTCTGTTATAGCTAATTGATAAACTCTCTAGGTAACATTTCTGTGCTAGTCTCAAACACTGTATATGTAGAAATGGAACTTAGCTGTTTAATATGTTGATATAAGTAAAAGATTAGCTTCTTTTAAAATAAAAATGCTCACGTTATAATGTTAAAAATGAATCAATTTGTGTGATGCATTTGTATCCTATATAAGTTTAGTTTAACAGCAATAATTTCCTGAAGCTGTTTTTTAGACCACTTGAAAAAAAAGTTTAACAAGTAAAACACAATGCAGGCTACAGGCTCATAATATGTAGCTCCTCTAAGTGATCCCCCAACTTTTAAAATTTGTTGGACATAAAAGCGGTGCTAATCTGATTAGTAACTGTGATTGAGTAAATCTACTGTAAAAATGGACCGTGTTCTGGTTTTTAACATGATACCATGAACGTCATTTGAGAACTGCCTCTGTGGAACATAAAAGTCTCTTTGATGGAATATTTATTCCATGATTAAAAACTATATTTAGTTTTTATTTACGTGTGTGTATATGATTTGTGTTGTTTATTTTCATAAAGTCATAAAATTTAGTTCTTAGAAAACAGGCAGGAAAGAAAAACAGTACGACACAAACATCAGTCAAGTCTGGATGTGAACGTAGTTACCAAAAATTAAGACCCAAGATGATCCAGTGCTCTTTTTAACTTCCACTCCACCCTTCCCCAGACATATGTAGAGAAAAGAGAACTAATATCTGAGAGACTATTGTGTGTAAGCATTTTACCTGTGGTACCTCATTTAATTAGAAAAGTAAGAAGGACATTTGGAAAGCTTATAAGGTTGAAAAAAACCTGTTAGCTATATTGTGAGATCTTGGAAATATTCCTCAGCCTTCTATCTAGGCTGTAGTATATTTTAGCAGTCACAGATACTTCTCTAAAAGCAAAGAAGTTCACTCCTTGGCCTCCACATACACTGCAATTAGACATTTTGCAAAATGCCAAAAATCTCTGGCAGTTTAAGCAAAGTCCAGAAAAATGTCAGCACTGCTTATTAATGTATTTATTGGAAAAAGGGAGGTCATTTTCAAGTTGTTAATATGTATAAAAATATACCAAGAAAGGAAAGATTAAGCAAGTAAAATTAAATTTGCTTATTTCATAGTTAATCTGGAATTTAAACTGAAACTTCCAATTTTATCATAGTAGATATCTGTTAAAAATGTCAAATTCTGTGATCCATTTTAATATTTTTTAATAAATCCAGTGAACACTTTATTTATAAATAAAATCACTTGATGCTTTTATAAGGCTTTTTGTACAAGAATATTGTTATTAACAATGTCATAAAACATGAGTGCAGACATCATGGAAGACACTTGATAATCTGTGAGATGGGAGCAATTAGCTGAAGAAAGTTAAGGTTTTGTTTCAGCTTGGCTGCCTGATATTTTCCTGACTTGCATGGCAATTTTTGAAAGAATTGACCAAGTTTGGTATCATTTTAAGGATTTTAAACAGCATACTGTTTGCTTTGTGGTGGAGTCTTCCATCTTCAAAGAAGATGAAGGTTAATGAAAAGATTTTAGTGAATAAAAAAGTAACCTGCAAGTAAACTTGGATTTTAATGTATGATTTAACTATGAAACCAGCAATTCATATATCCCTTGGTTTACAGTTATACTAACACATGATTGGTCCCCTTTCTGTAGCTTACGAGTGTATAAAGAAGAAGACAGTAGGGGGGATACTATATGGAGACTGGGACAAGAGCTTCTGAGGTTTGGATGGGGGCTTCAGGTTGACTACCTAAACATTCAATTTAATGTGTAGGAAGGACTGGTGGGGGGAATGGGAATAGTGGTTAGGAGAATAGAGTATATGGCGACCATGACGGTTACATTATCCCTTAATTATATTATCCAGTGGGTCGCTAGAGTCCTGAGAATAAAGTCCAAACTCCCATTCTAAGATCAATACATGCATTAATTTTTCCATCCCTCCCTGTTATTTCCCCAACAATTCTCAGTTGTCACCTTTCAGAAGAATTAAACTGCTTTCATTACCAATGAAATTCAATCTGTTTTCATCCAAGAAACAGAAATTTTCCTATTGAAAACCACAATAACTTTTACCAACAAAATAAATGGAACATATGTTATTTCTTTGGCATTTATTGTCACAAATTCTTCTGTTGTGGTTTATCTTTTGTATGAAAAGAATAAAATTTATTGCCCAAGTATGAACTAAATCCTAGCTCCTCTACTTACTAAATGCATGACCTTTTGCAAATTACTTAATTTTTCTCTGCCTCAGTATCTTATTTGGGATAAGGAAATAATAGAGCTTCTGTATCGATTAAACAGGAAAATACAAGTAAGCACTAATTAATTGCTAGCTAAAACTATTCTTGTTGTTGTTGTTTGTTATTACATACTTAATTTCCATGAACTTCTGGCGGTCCTTAGGACCTGGCTCTGGGTTAGGAAGTAGAAATTTTGGACAAAGGATTTGGCTATTTTTAAGCTCCTTGATATTGGACTATTTTTCCAAAAAGAGTCTAGTAATTTTTGCAATGTACCTGTGGAAGTTCCCATTTCACCTGTACCAACACACCATTTTTATAATTTTGAGTCTTTGCTAAGTAATGTTCAAACAGGATTTTCCATATTCTGGCTTTAATTTTCATTTCTGTGATGATTAAACAGGTTGATTTTAAAATGAGTTTATTTATTTGAAAAAGGCCTTTGTCTTGTTTTTCTTTGCAGTCTTATTGTTTTGCTCATCAATTTTCATCAGGCCTTTGTTGAAGGATATTAGCTGTTTGTCTTATTTGTTGTAAATATTTCTTCCTTTTAATTTTATATTTTATATGTGTGGAAATTTTGTGCTTATATAGTGAAATCTGTTGATCTTTTTTCCTTTGAGATTTCTTGCACTGAAAAGCTGCCATTCTTAAGATTTGTGAAACCTGCTGGTTCAGACCTAGTCCTGATTAGTGTAGTATAAAGAGTTGTTTGCTCATCAGTTTTAAGGACTTGGAGTCATTTATTTGTGTGAGCTTACAGAGTCACTTACTCTTAGTAATTAAAACTTATCAATCATCATAGCAAAGGTTTCCTACTAAATATAAATTTGTTTTTATATAAATCAGATATCCAGTGTCTGTTGATATAGCACATTATAGTTTACAAAGCACTTCTAACAAGTAGTCTGTAATTTTATTTCACTCCTCCGAACAACATTATGGGATAGAATAAAATGGATATCATTATATTGTATCTACAAATCTTAGAAAGGATTGGCTTTTCTAAGGTTATGCAAGTAGTGAACGGCAGAGTTTGGACTGGAATAATATACTTTGTAACTTTTTAAGGATTTAACTTCTTTGGATTTTAAAATTCCAAATTCTTGCTGTTCCAAATACATGCTAGAGAAGAGGAAAGGAAACATTTGTTGAACTAATATTTATATTTAAAATATTTACATTTGAGTCTCTACCTTGATTAAATATCCTTTAATTTCTTTTTATTTTCCCTCTAGCAGAAACTATGTAATTTCCTATTAATAAAGACTTCTTTTCATTAATCTCATCTCCATCTCATAAACCCTCCCCCTTTTTTAAAAAAAATCATTTTTCAGTAAAGCTCTGCATTTTTACCCTTCTAGCAATTTGTGCTGATTTTGGCCAAATTAGTCATACTTCTTTTCAAAGATGAAAACTGTGTTTGGCTCTCATAAATATTTAGATCCAGGATGCTTTATATAATCATTATCTCCTTTAATTTTCAAAGTAGTGTATAAGGTTGATATTATTATTACGCTTTCCATTTTACTGGTAATGAACAAACTTAGACAGATTACCTAACTTGCCCAAGGCCTCACACCTAGTAAATATCCATGCTTGAAACCCAGGTATTTCCCTCCTGCATCCTACTGCCTCCCTGGCAGGGATGACTGAAATTCTTTTCACCTGTTATGATCCTAGAAGTAGTTTTTCTTATGTGTCTGAGCAGCTGTAAATGCACTTCTTGGTTCCTATCCCATAAACCTAATTCCATCTCAGGGTCATTCTGCACAGCTTGACTTACACATAAAAATTAACTTTTAAGAGGTTTACTTTAGCTTGATAGCCATCTATTCACTGATCTAGAAAGCAGGTATCCTGAGTGCAATTTCCTTTCTATAAATGAATACCTTGCCCCACTCTTCTGTGAGCTCATTCTTATAGAGTATCACATTTGCATTATTGTTCCAGACTAGATGAGGGCATACTGACCTACAGTTCTGAAATCCTTTTGGTCTTCAAGTTTCCACAAACAACTGGGCCTGGGTGTGCAAGGGACCCGGACATTGAATTTTGTTGTTGTTGTTGTTGTTGGAAAAAAGTAAAAGAAAAGAGAAATGGAAAGTACTTTGCAAAAATGGTCACACACAGCTCTTGGAGTGGAAGAAAAGATTTATAGAAAAAGATGAAAGGAGCTGAATTCCCACAACACAGACAAAAGATGATTGAGGAGGGAAGTCCTTACTTACAGGATTGATATTAAAAAAGAATTCTGCTGAGAAGAGAATGAGCTGAAAGGAAGGTTAGTTGTAGCCGAGTATTTAATGTAAAACATGTTTATGTGTGTGTATGTGTGTGTGTGTATATATATACACATACTAGGAATGCTGTGTAATTACTGGATTATTCATATTAATATTACTAGCTAACCCCAATTCAATGTTACTATGTGTTAGACAGTTAACTCATTTAATCCTCAAAACAAACCCATGAGTAAGGTACACTTTTATCTCTGTTTTATAAATGAGACTTAGAGAGGCTACTAACTTGCTCAAGGTCACAGAACTAGTAAGTTGTGGAACTGCGAAACAAACCCTTAATAGCACTTACCATGCTCCATAATTATTTATGTGCTTTCCGTCCTTCTCCTCCACCAGAATGTAAGCTCCGTAACGGGATGCCTATGTCTGTCTTTTCACTGCTTCTCAAAGTGCAATCTAAATATAAGAAAAATCACATAATACTTAAGACATACAAAAGATTTAAAGAATAATGCAATGGGTATCCATAGACTCACCAACAGATTAAAGATATAGCATATTACCAAGTAGTAGTGGAAACTCTCTGTGTAGCTCCCCACAATGTACTCACTTCCTCAAAGTAACCATATGTTTCTTTCTTTTTAAAAATTATATATTTATATGTTTCTAAGGAATATATAATATAATTCTGCATTTAAAAACTTTGCACTTTTATAAAAATGCTCTTATGTGTATATTCTTCTGCAACTTACTGTTGTGTTTGCGAGATTCAACTATGTTGATATATGAAGATTTAATTCATTCATTTTCACTGACACATTGTATTCTATTGTAATAACCATACCAATATTTATCCTTTCACTGCTGATGGACATTTAGGTTGCTTCCATTTATTTCAATGTAGTCCAAATTCATATTAGCTTTTGAATAACGAACTCACACTGTTAGTTTTTAAATGTGCCATTGCTTGTCTATGATTTGCCAATCTTGTTTCAGTTCATTTTCTGAAAAATTTTAATGAAAGACCTTATGTTTTGTCCCAATTATATTTCATATTAAATTTTTTGAGGTAGATTTTTCACTTAAAAATCTATCTTGTTAGCTTCACGTAATTTTTCAGCTTGTCAAAATTTTTTTGGATTGTAATGTGATCACCTGGTATTTTAACTCTTCTTCCATCTTCATGTTATTCACAAATTTGATAAGAAATCCTTCTGTATATTCATTTAAGCCATTGATAAGAATTATGTTGAGTAGGATAGGAGCTGTTATGCAATGATGCAAAGTCTGTAATTTGCCATGCAATAGTTTGGATTTACCATAGATCAAAGCAAATTTATTGTTTAGAACTAGATTTGAGGAGGTAAAACATTTGCTACTTTAAACTACCACAGATTCAGGACAGATCCTGAGACTGAAAATTGTGCTCTGGATTCTCTCCCAAGTATGATCATTGAGTTGGATTAGTTGACCAGATGAATGAGTAAGAATCAAGGGAAATGTAGTAAAGACAAAATCATGCTGGTATTTTTCATCTTAGAGTTAATCCTAATATGATCACATGAAAAAAATTTTTTAACTATTTCTGTGGTTTGAATTTAAGGCTCTTACATCTGTCAACCACGAGGAGGAGCTATGGTCTAATAAGGAAGAAGCTTGCCTTTTCTGGTTGGGAGTGGCAGCTCAAAAGATGATTTTTAAAAAAGAGGCATCTCTTTTTATAGCTTGGAAAATTATCTTTATCAAAAATGAAACTTTTATAAGAAAATTTAAATGTGCAATCTAGTCTTTATTTTCAAAAGGAAAAGAAACAAGACAATTATATATACTTCAAATAAAACCCCTTCCACTAAGGAAAAAAAGTGAGTTTTCCTTTCTCTTCTAATTAGTTGGATATATAGAACAGACCAATTGGCTCATTCTTTAATTATTCACCCAAAATCCTAGGCTTTAGAATGGACAGAGATCTCAGCATCATCTGGTTTGCTTCTTTGCCTTCATGCCTTCAGGTATTAAAGTTTTAAGAAATATAGTATAGTCTCAATAATCATTTATTGAATGAATGAATGACCATTCACTGATGTAGGCCACATAGGTTAATTAAGTTAACCATGGGAAAACAATAGTCAGCCAATGGGGTAAGGATTTGGGAAGAGGAGAAATATCACACCAAATCCCAGGTTTCTAGTTCCTTGGATTATACTTCATATACAAAATTATGCTGTCCTTTCTGCCTTCTCTGCTTAAGTATAGTCTAAATGTTAAGTTAACACACTATTTTTAGCCACGTTCAAAGATACAGTAATCTACTTTGAGGTATAGTGAGCTTCCAGCCACTGTACATACATAAACGGAGGCTGGCACAATCCACTTGTTTTGGGAGATTGTAGAGGAGATTCCTGCATAAGATGTAACTTTAGAATAGCTGATCTTGAAGATTCTTTTCACCGCCAATATTTTAGTTTATTTTGTTTCATTCTATTCTGTTGTCTAATTTAAGGAAAACATTTTATTATGGATAATTTTAAACATACAGATAAGTAGAAAGAATTTTACAGTCAATACCCATATACCCACCACACTGATTCTGCCATTAAGATTTTACTATAATTGTCCTATCACATATCTAGCCATCTCTATCTTAATTTTTGGGGGCATTATTTTAAAGTAAATTGTAGATATTAGTATGCTTCTCCTTAACCTCTTCAGCATGTACAATTTATATGTAGAGTTCTGTATTTGTTTAGTTTTTTTAGGTAAAATGTTCACCTCAAAATGCAGAAGTCTTAAGTGAACATTTGCTGAATTTTGACAAGTTGAATACACCTGTGTAACCTAAACTCCTCTCAGATACAGAGCATTCCCATAACTCTAGATGTTTCCCTCACGTCCCTTCCCAGTCAATCCCTGTCCCCCACCCAGAGGTAACCACTGTTCCTTTTTTTTTTTTTTAACATAAGATTAGTTTTACTTTTGTAGAACTTCATGTAAATGGAAATACACTATATACTCTTTGTGACTGGCTTCTTTTACTCAGCATACTGTTTCTGAGATTCATCAGTCTTGTTGCCTGTATCAGTAGCTTGTTCCTCTTATTTATGACCAGTATTCCATTGTATAAATACACTACAGGGTTTTTTTTTAAAAATCCATTCTCCTATTGATGGATGTTTATTTTTTTTCCAACCCTTTGATTTACAAATAAAGTTGCTACAGACTTTTTTGTACCAGTGTTTTTTATGGATATAACGTTTTTCTGTCTCTTGGGTGAATACCTAGGTGTGGAATTGCTAGGTTAAGGTACATGTGCATTCAGTTTTATAAATATTTCATTTTTAGAAACAAATGTCTATAGAATACCTGTGATATGTACTGTGCTAGGTATTGGGGATACAGTTGTGAAGATTAATCAGTCTCTTAATATGTATCATGTTTTTTTCCCCTACAGGTTCAATGTATTATTTTAGAGTTTTCTTTTATGAAGTTGATCGGGCACATTTTCTAAATTACTTTGTGATTTTTATTTCAAAATAAATAGCCTCATTAGAAACTATTCCCATGACTACACAGTGGTTAGTACCACAGGTTCTGGAGCCAGAATACCTGGGTTCAGATCCCAGTTCTACTCCTTATAGCTGTGTGGCCAGCAAAAGCTTACTTAACCTCTCTATGCCCCAGCTACCTCCTGTGATAGCTTCTTGTACATACTTCTAATACCACTTATTTAATTATATTGCAATTATTTTCACATGTATTTGTTTTCTCCGCTAGCTGTGGGCTTCTTGAATCAGAGCCCATATCTCACTTATGTATGGAATGTTAGTACAAAGCATAATACACAGAATAGCAAGTACTCAGTAAACATTTGGTGAATAAATGACTTACTAAGGCTTTTTGGGGTTAAGACATAGTTTCCAACAAGGCTCCATACGACTGTAAATGAGAAGCTTGGGGATAGGAAACCCTGTAAACATGTGCTATCACATTATTGTGGATTTTTTTCTTTCAGATTATCAGTGTTCAGAGCAGTGAGCTGAAGAGATGGGACAAGGGACAGGCACCTTTTGGAAGTGGGATATAGAACAGAGGGTTGCCATGAGCCCAAGCCCTGGCGAAAGGGGTCAAAGGAGAAGATGTATGGGTTAAGGGCTTCAAAGGTGAGGAATGGAGCCAGAGAAATAAAACTAGCAAACGTCACAATTAGTCAAGTCCTGGTTGTGCTGTATCAGCTCTGGTTTGGAGGCAACGAAAATGCCTGTTGAATTCTTGTTTTCCTTGGATTTCAATAGATTCTATAATTGAGAGAGAAGCAGTGTTCTCTTAGGGTCACTGAGCAGGCCGTGGGGGATGCGCGTTCCCTCGCTCTGGTCCTCTGTTTCAGTATTGTACTAATCAGGAACAGATACCATGAGAATGGTGAAAATTACCAGCTAATGTTGACGCTGAATGAAATGTCATGAGGTTTTTAACTGGTATCCCTTGTTTACATGTTCATGATTCTTCACTGTTACTGAAAATCATCTTCCCAGTTAGGGCTTGAAATCTCCTTGAATATCATTGCTGAGGCAGAAGTTCAGGCATTTGATGTTACCGTTAGTGACAAAAATTTCTGTTCCTTTAGAGAGGAACTTAAGTAGTGCCGAAAAGGACAGCTGATCTGGGATCAGGTACGATTATCGTTAATCTTTTTCAAGAGTTAATTATTGGATACATTCCTAAAGAAGAATAATAAGGCTGATAATAGATTTGTTGAGCACTTACTATGTTCCAGGTCCAGTGCAGAACAGTTTTATATTTCTGATCCCTTCTTATTCTCACAACCCTCCTATGTAATAAATATTGTTGCACCCATTTTATGGCAAAGTTGAGGCTTGGAGAAGGCATATATCAGATATTTTATAATTTTATTTTGTTAGGTAGTTACCATTACATTACCCTCTATTTCACAGGAAACAGGCTGCAAAAGACTCAGAATGAACGCTTACTGAATGCCTAGTATGTATCAGGCATTCTGTTAATAGCATTCCATCATTATTTGATTTCATAACCTCATGACAACCCTGCCAGGTAGATGCCATTATCCCTATACTATAAATGAAAACACTGAGGCTCAGGGATGTAAGTAATTGGCCCAAATTCATATATTCAGTGAACAAAAACAAAACAAATTTGGGAGTCAGAAGCAGTCACGACTTCTCCTTAAAGCCCGTATTACCTCACAGATACAGTGTTCTCTCTCTGATACTTAATTTATCCCAGGCACAAAGTTAGAAATAGAGTGAAGTTTCTGTCTGTTCTTTCTGCTACATCCTGCTGCTGCTGCTGTGCGGTTTTAGTTTGTTTCATCAGTGTGTCCTCTGCAAAGGTAGAGAAAACAGGTCAAGGGTTTGCTGTTTGCAAGACATTTTCAAATCCATGTGATTAAGCGACCTTGTATACTCCTTGTCGCTAGACTAAATACTGTGATAGCAAATCCTTTAACCTTCGCTTATAGATCAGCCTCTAGTATTTTCAGCCTCTGATATTTTCGCTTATCCTTTTTCATTGTGATAAAATAAAACGTCATGTTTCCCATTTAACCATTTTAAGTGTACAGTTCAGTAGTGTTAAGTATATTCACATTGTTGTGAAACAGATCTCTAGAACTTTTTCATCTTGCAAAACCGAAACTCGATATATACCCATTAAACTCTAATTCCCCCTGCCCCTAAGCTCTTGGCCACCACCTTTATACTTTCTGTTTCTGTGCATTTGACCGTACTTTAGAAACCTCATATAAGCGGAGTCAAACAGTATTTGTCTTTTTGTGACTGGCTTATTTCACTTAGCGGAATGTCCTCAAGGTTTATCCACATTGTAGCATGTGACAGGAGTTCCTCCCTTTTTAAGGTTGCTTATCCTTCTAATTTTTTCACCTCCTGTTACTGTACATTAAAGAAAATAGCACACACAAAAAAGAATATAGCCCAAACTGGTCTATTCTGAGGGGCTGTTTCCTGACACAGAGATCCTGCCATATTCTTCAAGAGAAGAATGTTGCTCTGAAGAATGAACTGTGGATGAAACAATATGACCTAATTCCGTATCTATAACAGTCTATGACTTGAAGATATACTGGCCAGATAGTGGGGAAAATTTCGTAGTCTAACTGTGTCCTGAATTTTGCCCGCACAGCTGTACCTACAATATAAAGAAGTATGCTTCCAAGGAATTTCACTAAAAAAGGGAATTTTAACCTCTGTTTTGAAGGCTAAATTTATAGCTTTGTGCTTGGAAGGTAGTGTTTCTTTCTCTTTTCTTTTTATATACCACATGGAAAATACTTTCCCTGAGGGATAAAGACTCTCAGGAGATTTTAAGACTTGATGTTTAAATATGTGCTCAGATAAACCAATGTACTACATTTATGTCTGTTTTTCCTAAGCATAGGAGTCACCATCCCTATAATGAACTTTTAAAAAATTGAAATAGTCAGTTACAATGTGACAGTTTCTGGTGTACAGCATGATCTCCCAGTCATGCATATACACACATAGATTCATTTTCATATTCTTTTTTACCTCTAACAAAATTTTGTTAATACTTTCTGGAACATGAAGACCATTTTATCTTCAGGATATTAGTGTACTAGTTAGACAAAAACTGATAGTCTTGCAAAATGTGTTTGTCATCTATTTTGTTTCTATTCTGTTTGTTTTTTTGAGATACCTTGCTCAGCTTCCTCAGGAGAGTTTTATATCTGTCTAATCAACGGAAAAAGCAGTCTGTTTTTCACAATGAAAAAGAAACTACCACTTGCTGAATAATTGTGTATGGCTTGGGGTAAGGCACAGTCCCTAAATTTCAAGGATATCTGTCCCTAAGAAGAGAGCCACCAGCAGATGGCAATCCCCCTACGTGGAATCTCCTTCCAGACAAATGGCAAGTACCTAAGTAAGCTGATACCGCAGTGAAGTCACATGCCATTTCAGAGAAACCTGATAGCTTTGGCTGGGTAGGAACCCATTTAACATTATCTCTCAGCTATTATCTCATCTCTTCGTTCCTTCAACTCGGCGTTTTGTGTACAGCATCCCAGAGGTCAAGCGTGGCTACTAGGCTGGGTACTTTGAACGTGGTCCCTGGGTTTGGTATTAGGCACAGACGTTTTTAACAAGCAAATTATGTTGACTGTTCTCCACAGTGACCTTGATGGGGCTATTTGCTGTGCTCGCCTCTGTGACCTCCTGGGCTTGGCTAGCCCATGTTTTGGGATGTTAAGCATTGAGTTACAGGAACTTCCGAGCAAACCTTAAGGCAGAGTGTGCTGCTGCTGTTTTATTTAAATAAGAAATGTGGAGCTTTCTCCCCAACAACAACAACAAAAAAACCTGTGATCTTGAATGTGACGGGCTGGTTCAGCTGTCTTCATGCCCCGCCTTTCCTCTGTGGACTGGTCCTGGTGGTAGGCCTCTACAGGAAGTCTGCACTCTTTTACTTACAAAAATCCACCTGCACAGCACTGTAACCTTCCGGAAACTGATTGAGATGTGGCAACTGTTAAGAAATTTGAGGCCTATGGCTGATACTTCTTGATTTTTAGGCATATTTTAAAATTTATTCTCTCTGTAGGAAATTTTCTCTGATCTTATACTTTTTCATATGTGTGTATATATGAAGAGGCTTTTGGCTGCAACAGAAAACCCATCTCAGATTAGTTTAAATAATAAGGCAATTTGTTATTTTCTATAACAGAAAATCCCAAGATAAAACAATCTTCAGGGTTGGTTAGTTCAGTGGCTGAACAAGGTTACTGGATGCTAAGATTCTTCTGTATATCCAGTTTGTCATTCTTAGCTTTGGCTCTGTCCTTAGGTTCCTTCTTATGGTCATAATATGGCTTCAGGGAGTTCAGCGTCATCCAGGAGAAGAGACTCACTTCTTTACCTCCAACCCCCTGAGAAGCCTTTGCATCTTTGAACCCACAACTGACACTTTGTTAATGTCCCTCAATTTGAGCTTTTCAAATGTTTCTTCATGGTCAGGTTATGCAGTTTTTGGCAATAATATTACAGAAGTGATGGTGTGCTTTCTCATTGCATTCCAGTTGGATGACACATTGTTGAGTTGCCCCTTTGCTGGTGATGCGAACTCTGATCACTTGATTACCATAGTGTCTCTCCCAGGAGTCTTCACTGTAAAGTTGCTTTTCTCCTTGTTTTCTGTTTTTTTGTGTGTGGAAATACTCTGAAACTCTGAAAATACCTGTTCCATACCTCACTTCACCCATTAGTTTTAGCATGCGTTGATGTATCATGCTTGACTTAATTATTAATATGATGGTTTCTAAGTGATTTTTTTTTCTAATTCCATAATTTTTTCCTGTTTATAAGTAGAATTTTCTTTTCTCCCCATTTATTTATTTGTTTATTTATGTCGGTAGAGACTCAGTGATTCCTATTTTATTCAATGCTTTGTCATCTGTTATTTTCATTATTATTTTGATGTTCAAATTGGCCCAGATTTGGCTTTAGTTGCCCCTTCAAGCTATCTTTTGTGTCCTTTTGATGCGTTTTCACTCTTTTAGCATTTCCTTACCTCTTGATGCCAAAATATGTTTCAGGCTCATCTTGCACTTTCCTTGCCCAGCCCTGGATTCAGCCATTCCTCCAAGAAGTTCTAGTTTCTTTTGGCCCCAAACTGGGTGCTAGTTGTGCTCGTTGCTATTGGGATGCTGCTGTTCCCAGGCCAGAGCTAAAAAATACACATAAGTACACATATCCCTTTATGTCTATATTTGTGTATTTTGAAACTGTGAGTTCACACTGATAATGCCAATTCCAATCCAATACCATGAGGTTCATCTCAGTCGTTGAGAACACTGGCTCCCATTATGATCAATATATTTACTCACTAGCTCAGTAAGTAATTATGTTGCCAATTACTGACCTTGTAAGACTGTCCCTGCTTCCCTACTCCACTACCACCTTCACAGGGGCTGTCGCTGTGACACCTGGTGCCAACACCATCTTTAAGGGGCAATATTACTGAACTGCTCAGACTGCCTTTTGTCCCCAGCTCTGATGTCACCCTCCTATAGGTTACCATTACTGTCCTGATGGGGTCTGCCACTTAGACTAAAGAGGGAGAGCAGAAAGGAAGGAAGAAAAGAGGAAGAATGAAGACTTAAGAGATTGTGGTTTGAAATAAATAAAGGGGATTTTAACTATCATTAGAGTTAGGATGTATGCCCATGGTTATCTATTCTTCACTAGTCTAGTTTTTTTTTAAGTTTCATGTTAAAATGTAGTTTAACAGAAAATTAGCATAATCCTTTCTTTAAAATAGAAATATTCAGACTTAAAATACTATTTTAAAAAAAGCCCACTGAAAATATTTGCATGTCCCCTGAATTTGGCATATGAAGTCACACATACACTTAATATAAACAGATTAATTAAGGCTTCCACCATGAATATCTTAAAAGTAAGTATGGCATGTGTTCTGATTTAAATTGCCTGAGTTGCCTCTTGTATGACTTTGATTAAGTTACTTAAACTCTATATTCCTTAGTTTCCTCGTCTGTAAAATATGAGTAGTAATAGTACTTATCTTTCAGAATGATTTTGAGAACTACATGAGTTGATAAAGTCCTTGGAATAATACCTGATACTTAGTAAACAGTATCGTAATTGTTGCTGCTGTTATTTTATTATTCTTATTTGTATTGCTGTATCTCTTTTCCAACATTTGTCATGTGAATGTTTACTATCATGCCTCTAACTTCTTTAGAAGTTGCCTAACTTTCTCTAGACTTTATTTATAGTATTTCTTTTTTTTTAAAATATGAACTAGTGATAAATTCTCCTCCTCTTCATACTTCTGCAAAGGCATTCTCTTGGCAGTTACTCAGTCTAGCCTCCTCACCCCCATAACTCTATTGTTTTCACCTTTTTTCCCCCTCTTGCTTGTGTAGAAATATCTTACCCAAATTCTAAGGGCTTTGTGGAATCTAGAACTTCAGAAGATCAAATAGTTCTTTTATGGGCTCTGGATTTGCCTGTGTGACCTTGTGACAGTTGCTCAACTACTCTGAGACCCAAGTTCTTTATAAGATGAAATGAAGTAGTGTTGCTTCATAGGGCTACTGTATGGTTGGTTGCTTGGTTGGCTGATTTATTTGTTTCACTTAAAAATTTAGATATAATCGACATATAACATTATATTATTTTCAGGTGTAGAACTTAATGGTTTGATATTTGTATGTATTGTAAAATGGTCACCACAATAAGTCTAGTTAATATCCATCACCATACATTGTTACAAAATTTTTTTCTTGTGTTAAAAACTTTTAAGACTTACTCTTAGCAACTTTCAAATATACAACACAAGTGTTATTAACTGTCGTCATCATGCTGTACATTACAACCCCATGACTTATATATTTTATAACACCTATTTTACCTCCCTATCCCCGGCCTCAGGCAACCACCTATCTGTTTCCTGTATCCATGAGTGAGCTCAGTTTTTGTTTATTTGGTTGGTTTTTTTTAGCTTCCATATATAAGTAAGATCATATGTTATTTTTCTTTCTCTGTCTGACTTATTTCACTTAGCATGATGCCCTCAAGTTCTATCCATGTTGTCACAATGGCAAGATTTCACTATGTTTTATGACTGAATAGTATCCCATTGAAAATGTATACCATATTTTCTTTATACATTCATCCATTGATGGACAATTAGGTTGCCTCCATATCTTGGATATTGTAAGTAATGCTGCAGTGAACATAGGGGTACATATATCTTTTCAAATTAGTGTTTCTGTTTTCTTTGGATGAATACCCAGAGGTGAAATTGCTAGATCACGTGGCAGTTCTGTTTTTAATTTTTTGAGAAAATTCTGTCCTGGTTTCCATAGTGGCTGCACCAATTTATATTCCAAACAATGGTGTACAAAAGTTACTTTTTCTATATATCCTTGCCAACACTTGTTATTTCTTGACTTTGATAATAACCATTCTGATAGGTGTGAGATGATATCTCACTGTAGTTTTGATTTGAATTTCCCTGATTGTTAGTGATGTTGTGCACTTTTCATGTGCCTGTTGGCCATCTGTATGCCTTTGGGAAAATGTCTAGATTCTCTGCCCGTTTTTTAATCAGATTTTTTTGGTTTTGCTATTGAGTTATATGAGTTCTTTTTATATTGTGAATATTAACCTCTTATCAGATATAGGATTGCAAATATTTTCTTCTATTCTGTATGTTGTCTTTTCATTTTGTTGATGGTACCCTTTGCTGTGCAGAAGCTTTTTAGTTTGATATAGTCCCCCTTGTTTATTTTTGCTTCTGTTGCCTTTGCTTTGGTGTCAAATCCAAAAAATCATTGCTAAGACTGATGTCAAGGAGCTTACTGCCTATGTTTTCGTCTAGGAATTTTATGGTTTCAGCTCTTACATTCAAGTCTCAGATTAATTCTGAGTTAATTTTTGTGTATTGTGTATGGACCCAGTTTCACTTTTTTGCATACATCTGTCTAGTTTTCCCAACACTGTTAATTGGAGAGACTGTCCTTTCCCCATTTTATACCCTTGGATCATTTGTCATAAATTAATTGACCATATGTATGTGGGTTTATTTCTGGGCTCTCTATTCTGTTTCATTGATCTATGTGTGTTACTATGTGGTTTAAATGAGACAATTTGCTAAAGCGCTTAACACAGTGCTCAAAAAATTTTAGCGATGATGTTGATTATGATACCAAATTGGAGGAGTTGATTCTGACCTTTACTTCGACTTTCTTCTCTTTTCTTGGATGCCTTTCTTCCACATCTTAAGTATTTGCTCTAATGCTGAGAAGATGGATATATGCAGCTTCAAACAGTTGTTAGTTAGTAGTCTCTGTAAAAAAAACCCCTGAAATTTTGGTTGTTTGAGAGTGATGTGATGAATTTAGAATTGTGGAATTTGAGACTGACAACTGTTGAAAGCCAGTATAATGTTTCTAAGGGCATAGACTCTGGAGCCAGTCTGCCTGGGTTTCAACCCGAGTTCTTCCACTTGCTAGTTGTGTGACCTTGGAAAAGTTACTTAATCTCCATGTGTATCAGTTTCCTCATCTGTAAAGTGGGGTTGATGATAAAATGCCTATTTCACAAGACTGTTATGAGAATTCACCAAGTTAAAATATGTGAAAATACTTAGACTGGTGTCTAGCATTTAGTAAGAACTGTTTATATGTTAGCCATTGAACTGCTGATATGTAATGGCCTATGAGCATCAGAGGTTTCCTGTGACCACAACCAAGTCACTCTTATTTCCTGTTGTTTAGACTCTCTTTTCCTTTGTGTGTAGGAAGTTGAATTTTTGTAGTATACATATTGCATATGTATTACAGTTACAGATGTATTACAATTACATATGCATTACAACTATATTATGTATATAATCTAGTTTTCTTACTTATCCATTCTACTGATACATGATTGATGGTTTGCAGAGTGGGAGAGACCTTTTCTCTTTAGCCTCTACCCATATGAACAAGTGAGATGGGAGTGGAACCAAAGCATGTCACTGATGTGATTCATTGGAGGATGTCTGGATGGCTGAGAAGCAGTGATGGGTACCTCTCCTTTCCTCCATGTGACCCAGATGCTTAAAGAGCCGTGGAGAACTGAGTCAGCTGAATGTTTTGGCTCAGTCCATCTTGTTTGTAGCATAAACCCCCACATAGTCTCTTAAATCACTGGTCCTTTATTTTCCCTGCCAAGCTGATTAATGCACCTGAGGTTAGAGTTTTTTATTTTAGACTCAAAGTCACTAGCAAAAGAGATGTTTTATTTGAAGAGGTATTGCGATATTTTGATGTAATACCTATTTTTTGAAAAGTTTTTTTGTTTGTTTATTTGTTTCAGATCCATTGGGCCAGTACAGATTAGGCTTTGAATATGATTGCTTTTTAAAACATAGATTATACTTAATATCTGTTCAGATTTTTCTTAGAAGCAGCATGATATGATAAAAAGAACATTCATTCATTAAACAAATATATATTAAGCTTCTAATAAATGCCAGCCAACTGTGCTGGGTGAAGAGGAAGTATGTGTATACACACACACATTGCCTCTCCCCATTCCTTGATGAAAATATATTTCTTCTTTTACAACTTACATCTGGTGGAGAGACAGACATTAATCTAAGAATCATGTAATTAAAAGAATAATTATAACTAGGGGAAGAACATGGTGTTGAAAGAATGTGTATTCGGAGAAACCTGTCTACCTAGAGAGGCCAAGGAAGGCTGCCTGGAGGCAGTGGCATTTGAGCCGAGATCTGAAGGATAAGCAGGAGATAACCCTACAGAGCCATGAGGGAGTGAAGAAAGGTGAATATTCTAGTCAGGGGCATAGTGTATGCAAAGGTCTATGGCAGGAAGGAGCATGAATTGTTTGAAGAGCAGGAAGAGGGTGAGTGTTGTCATAGTTCAGAGACAAGGAGGAGTGTGGTGACATCATGAGGCTGTAGATTTAGGTAGGAGACAGAGGGTTGGGTCTTGTGGGCATGTTAAGCACTTGTGTTATCCCAAGTTTGCTGGAAAAGGACCTCTCAGCTGTTGAGAGAAGCTTAGGCCATGGCTTATGGTGTATGACAAAAAAAAAAAAAGAAGAAATGCTAAAAAAGGGCTAATAATTAGGGCTTTAATTTTAATATTCTCAATATATAAAAATACAATTCAGTACAAATATGCTATTCACAAGATAATTACAGAACTTACTAAAAAAAATCAGTTGAAAGCATACTGCAGGTGGTGCAGGTTGGTAATGAGACCTCGATTTGAAGTTGTATGATGAGCATCTCTTCCCTGGCCCTGTGTCTCTGTGACTACAGTGTGTACATTCTCACTTGGAGGTAGGGCCAAACTTTCTGTCTGTAGCTCTTCATGAATGTGAGGCCACATGGCCTTTTATGATAGGCTCTGAAGAAGGAACTATTGAAATACTGCAAACAAGGGAAAGTGATGTAGTCAGACCTGCAGACAAACAAACAAACAAACAAACAAACAAACAAACCACTCATTGTAAACTGACTAGATTTTAAAGAGGACAGTGAGAATTTGGGAAGATCAGTTAGACAATTGGAGTAGTCTTGACAGGAGATGCGAGAGGCATGTACTAGGGCGATGGCAATGGAGCTTGAATGAAACAGATTGTTTTAGTCTTTGTTTAGATTGAAATGTACAGAACAACCGTAATTTTGGACTTTATAGAATAATGTCCCCATATTGGTGTTAGAATTAGGTAACTTGACTGAAAGGTAAGCAAAAATCTCTAAATTACACCAGTATAGTGATTCTTTTTTTCCCCTGCATAATAATGTCTTTTCATATTCACATATCTGGATATATTTTAAACTTTTCATTTTCCAAACAGCTTTTGCTTGTATGAACAGTCACTTGAGTATGGAAATAACACAGTTTGCACGTGTTAATACTTACACTGTGGCTTTGTTTTTAATGCAGAAATTGCTAGCAAACATTTATTGAGCACCTGCTATGTACCTGGTAATAAAGGATTTTAGTTTACGATCTGTAAATTTGTATTTCTCTCTACAATCTTATAACATTATGATACTTATGAAACAAATTTAAGCTATTTCAACTTAGTTTTAAATAACTCAAAGATTGAAAGTACGAAAATGTAAAAGGAAAAAGAAGTTAAGTTCCTTAGTTCTTGAATATTGTGTGGCAAATGCCCTGTTTTAAGAATCCTCTTAGCCTTTTCACCCTGCTTTCCCACTGTGTGCCCAGAATAATTGATTATCCATGTATGATTCTACAAGCATTGCAGCAAAAAGGCAGAAAACAATGGACAAAGATAATGAAATTTCACATTTTGTTTTGCCTACCCTTTTTCTTTCAAACTAACCTAAGTTAATAAAACTTCACGTAAAAGCCTTTGAAATTTCATCATGGGTTTTGTGGAAGAGGTGAAAGTTGACCTCGAAGTGCTTGACCTGTAGCTTGGCAGCTACTGAAAGTCTAGCCTCATAATTCAGAGGTCCAGTGGCAGCTTTGCCTGTAAACTCAGGTCTTCATTTCACTGACATTTTCAGGTTTATTCTCCTTGAAAATGCTAACAAAAGTGAAGCATATCATTTCTCTACTTGGGATAGCAGTGGTGATGTTTATGGAACCGTTTGCTGTCTCAGGGGTAATCTCCCGGATAATTTGGATTAACCTTATCGGGTCTCTAGATACCACATTACCCAGGGTGGATGATTTCCAGAATAACCTTTCCAGATCTAAAAGTTTTAACCTCAGCACCATGTTTTATTAAAAAACTTTCAACAGAAATTCATTGAAAACTGTCCAGCGCGGCTTATTTCAACCCTTTCGGTCTGAAGTAGCCTTTATCCAGGCAAGAAAACATAATATCTTCCGTGAATAATTCTAATTAGAAAGTGGGACATCCTGACGTCTTCTGTTTAGTTTTTCACAGGACAGTTTCTATGTATCAAAGTGTCGTTCTCCCCATATTTGTTCAGGTTTTGAAATTGATTATGTGGAAAAAAAAAAGGGAGGAGTGCTTTTGTTAGTTTATTTGCTGGTAGAAAGAGTTTACTTAAAGGAGTGAAGAATTTTCCCCAAGGAAGAATTTGTCTTTTCGACTGACAACAGAGAGAGTCTTTTATTTGTATTGATTGAAAGTCCTTGTGTGTGAGTGAGTGTGTGTGTGTGTGTGTTCATAGGAAAGAGGGAATTTAGATTCCTTCCCAAACTGGGATCAACCCTGAAATTCTTTCCCACTCAAGACAGCTATATCCTAATAAAGCTTGCTCTTTTAAAATCTAATTTTATGTTACTAACAATTACTTTTTAGTGTTATAAGGCTAGAGCTTATATTTCCAGTGCAAGGCTATAAATTTCATTGTCTCAAAATTAAAAAATAGAAAAATAAAATAAACTAACAGTTGTAATTGCAATTAGGTGAGAAGGTGAGCCCAGGTGATTCACTGCATATATGTGGAAAATCTTCATCTGATCTGAATGAGCTTTAAGTGGTGGAACAGAGCAGGGGTGGCTGATAAAACTAACTTCCTATCTGTAATGCCCTATCTGTTGGAGTACTTCATGGTCTTAATCTAAAGGGATAAGAGAAGAAAAATTCACTTTGCTTTCTTCATCTTGAAAATGGGCCTGTGCTTCTGAAAGTGAGCGGTCTATAAATCTTTACCTAGTGCACATTAATGTATCTCTAAAAATGAGACTCTGAAAGTAAGCACTTGAGATTGACCATGAGAAAACGGCTGCAGTTGAAGTCTTGTGACGTCAGTGATGCTAGTTAGGGTGCTTTTTCACATGGAGGGTCAAGGGAAAGTGTTGAGGTTGTCTTACTAAAAAAATAAGGTCCTACTGCTGATTTACTTTATAAAATAGCCTAACCTGGTCAAAGTAAAATCTCCAACAATTTAACATTAGAAGGGATGGGTAAAACCCCTCTCAAGATAATAATAGTTTCTATTACCCTGAGAGTTTCTTTTGTGCTAGATCCTTTGAATGTATGTAGTCTCGTTAATCCTCACAACGCTGTGAGGTGTATATTGTCATCTCCATTTTACAGAGGAGGAAAACTGAGACTCAGGAGACCAAGGTATTTGACTAAGTGCACCCATCTGGGTTAAAATTCCACAGTGGAAGAGCTGTGATTGGAACCGGATCTGTGTCTGGTCTGTCTTCTTTCCACTATATATGCCTTGCCTACAAAACGCTTAGTTAATTCCTGCTGCATTTTATTGAAAATAAAACCAGAGAGGTTAATGGGGGAAAGCCAGGATACGGGGGTGGGAAAAGGAAGTGACTGTGGGTGCAGTGGCATTTTTCACAGGAGGGTTGCATATTTGGATTAAAATGTAAGGAACTGTGGCCAGGCAGTTAGAGGATGAGCCAGTTAGCCAGCTAGAGGGAATTTCCACTGAACTTGGGAACACAGATTACTACAAAGATTAATTTAAAGACTAACCAGTCTTTCCTTGTCTCTGGCCGATGGAATAATGGAAAGAAATTTTGCATTCTAACAATAGAACAATTCTCTTCTAAAACTGGAGTGTGAAATTTAAAGAAATAATAAGAATAATAGTGAACATGTATTATACTCATCCTAAGTATGAACCACTTTTCATGCATTATTTTTAACCTCACAACGTCCTTATAATGTAGTTATAAATAAAAATAAAAGAAATCAAGTATCACTGAGATTAAATGAGTTTCCCTAGGCTGACAGGTCCATCTTGATCTTGAGTCTTCATTCTTTCACTCTGTCTTGCTGTCTCGAAGGAAAATATTTGACTTCTTTCCTTACCCACTACAGGTTACTGTGTGATCTGAAAATAAAAGCCTTAAAACTGTATTTTAAGAGTGATCATCCTGCATATCAGGTTAGAGGTACTGGTAAGGGTACAGCATGTTAGAGTAAATCTCAGATAGGAGAAACCTTTCCTGACCTTACGCTAGTGTGGTCTGGAAACAGGGCACAAGAGGGGACCATGTCTGCCTCAAAGTCGCTGAGTGGTTTTAGAGAAATCATGTGACCTCGCTGGCCCCCAATTTTCATGTCTCTCTTGTTTTAAACTCAGCTCCTAATGTAGTGCTTGGCAGATGATAGGATTAAAAATGATATAGGATATAAATGAGGAAGCTTGGGTTGATAATTCTTAGAATTTTTTTCAGTTCTAAATTCTGTGATTCAGGCATAGTAATTTTGGTTTTTTATTCTTTCAGTGAGGAAAATCGTGCTAATCTCTTTTGCAAGGTTATCATTAGAATTAACTAGTATGATATTTTCCAAGATATGGAGGTCCTACAGAAAAAGATAAGACAACATCTTCTTTCCTTTCAAATAGTTATGATAACTTTTATTAATATTTTGCATTGATCAAATACTACAATTATGTCAGTACTATAGGAAAAACAGAACCTTCCTAGCAGGTTCATAATCTGAATACAATTCCAAAGCACTAGTATTTGTGACTGGGTTTAGAAATGACTACATGCCAATGTTTGAGAGTCTAGTCCCATATACTGTAGCACAGGAAAGAATTAGACTGTCATCAGCTCAGACATGGCCAGAGGGAATAAAGTTCTCTAAAAGCCTGTTCTATTAGTGGGGCTTTTGCATTGCTTTTTATCTTCGTGGTTTGGAATGGCAGCCACCATTTTGTGGTCTCAAAAAATATGGAAGGCCGGTGCTTTGTGCTCTAGGCTGGTAATTTGCTGTGAGGCGGGTCAGTCATCCATCCTGGCTCTCAGTTTGTCTGCTTTTGAAAAGTTGATAGTAGCATTTCAACTGTTAGATTATTGTGGAGATTCGTAATAAATGACTATAGAATAATGTGAGAAAGTTCTATTTCTATGACAACTATGTGGATATGACCTATTTTCTAAGCCTGTGAAAAGATCAAAATAAATTAGAAGCTTAGAGTTACTAAAATGTTCCAAGTGGAACTTGGGACACATGATTTTATCACTCATTTTCCTTTGCTGAAAGCCTCACTAGCAAAAGAAAAGAATAGAGAAGAGCAAAGAAAAGGAAAATAAGGGGGAGACAGTCTGTTTATCTACTGACAATAAGAAGCTTATCATCCGCAAAATCTCCCGAAGGCATGGTGTTTTCTTCAACCATAAGGGTGGGCTATTTGAAAAAGTGTTAGTGTATGCCCCAGATTTGTACTAATTACGTATAGTGATTCCAAGTTGCAGTTTATACCTTACTCTTTACTAGTATAGAGACTGAATCAACAAAGAAATAATGTTATGTGGGAAAAATCTAAGAGTCAGATGTTAGGTAATGATTTACATTAATTTTTTCATTCATTTATTCATCTCTTTATTCATTCAACCAATATTATTAAGTTCCAGATACTGAGTGAGGTAATGAGGAGAAAAAGGTAACTGGTCTCATGTTTTGAAATTTAATTTCTTCCTTATTAATATTTATAACCTTTACTTCAGTAAATAACTTATGAAGGTTTATAAAGAGTTATTCTGATACCTCTGTTAATATATACATTTCTCCTTATTTATGAAGAAGTTTATTCTCTACCAGAGATCCCTATGAATGGGGAAAGCTTTGAATACTCTAATATGTCTATAATAAGTGGAACTATACACAAGTTAAGAAATAAACAATAAGCTATTAACACAAAGCATGGTGTTTGCTAGAGACTTTCCCTATTGCAAAGAGAAGCTTTTAAGACTGTAACATGAGCTATGTGACTGTAGTACTGACTCTTCTCAAATATTTAAAAGTGTGAACCTAGAGTGTATCATAGGCTAATCCTTTAGAGAATACTCTCTTTTATTGATAACGGGTTAAGAAAAAAGAAAAAAAGGAATATTTTGACCCCATATCTGAAAAGCCTAAAGCTTCAGACATGGTCTAATCCAGGAACTCAGGTGATGTCAATAAGGTAAAATCTTTCTCTCTTGGCTCTGCTTTTCTGTCTATTAGCTCCATTTTTTTTTTGGCGCAATCTCTTCCCTCATGGCAATAATGGCTATCAATAGTTCTAGAGTTATGTCCTAGTTTGCCAACAATTCAAGTGGAAGAGCATGCCTTTTTCCCAATAGTTCCAACTGAAATATAAGAATTGAGTTTCATTGACTCTAGTTGGTCTGCCCTGGGTCACATGCCCATTCTGGAATTTTGTTAGTGTCAGTCTCACCCAAACCACATGAACTGAAAATGAAGAAAATCAGATTTCTGTTATTAGAAAGAGAGGGCATGAATAGAGGTGTCCATTTTAGCAATACCTTGTGTCTAGAAAGATCCTGTTTGTCCTCTCCCTCATACCACAGCAGAGTTCCAATCTGACTGCATCTCTCATTTTCCCCTATCTTCCACTTTTGGGTTTGCTCATTACTCTCTTTCTATGAGACAATGGTTTACAACCAAAAATTTTCAGGACTGTGAAATCCTTAAGTAGAGAATATTTAGCCATATGGCCTGCCTTGGTGTGAAGGCACGTATTCTGAGCATTTTTTTTTTATAACCTATTGACCATTGTGTTCCTTTTTCTGATAACTGCTTGGGGTTTGTGTTTAGTTAGAAAGGTCAGTTTTTCCCACCCCTTGACCCCTACCCAGATTTTAAGTAAATTCACCCAGATCTTCCACTGGTTTCTTTATGGTCTTATTGAGTCCACATTCTTTAATACTGGCAGCTAATGCAAAAATGGCGGATTAAACAGAAACTCCAACATTAGCATAGTTGGCGCATTTTTCCTGAAGTAGATTTTTCATATATGTCTTACAGGTCTAAGTCAAATTTTAGAATAGAAAGAACTTGATTATTTGATTTCTAGACTTGAGTTTTACATATTATTAAACTAAGGGTAGCCTATGAAGGCTGACAAAGTGGAAAGAAAAAAATACAACATTACCTTTTGTCCATGCACGAGGCCCTTCGGGTTGTAGGGCTAGAAGAGGGGGCACTGGTGGGGTGTATTCTCATCTGAGGGGAGCTCTGCATCTACTTGATGGCTACAGTGAATACTGGCCACACCAGCCATTGGCTAAAAGATAAACACTTATCTACATAAATTATGTACCATTGAGCTTGTTTGTTCTGAAATGGGGAAATATGGGGAGATATGGGGAAAATAAGTGTGTTCCTTTTAATGGACATGCTTTTTGACTTTGTGTCGATATAAATGATATCTTCTTTTTTTCTGATGACTATATGAAACATTTTTCATGATAGATTTATGTGTATATGATATTTAACAATTTTTATTTTAAAATTTACATGCAGTAAAAGTCACTTTTTTGGTCCACACTTCTATGCGCTTTGACAAATGTGTAGTTTGTACAGTTACCACCACCAGCAGAATATAGTTCTGTCACCCCCAGAATTTCCCTTGTGCTGTCCCTTAGTGGTCAACCCTTTCTCCATTTCCAGTTTTAGCAACCAATGATCTGTTATCTGTCTTTGCCTTTTCCAGAATCAGGTACAGCATTTAAAAATGGAAATGGAAAACATGCTAACACATTTCAGTCACCATTCCCCATGAAAATTACTGTACTCTGCCTTCGAGAGACCTAGAAGGATTCTGTTTGAAATTCCATGGACTGTTTCATCCCTGCCCAATCTTGGTGGACTCACAAATATTTTCTCACAGAGTAATCTTAGCTCTTTGGTCAAAACATTGTTATTATGCTGTTTTATATAAAAGTTTTTTTCAGTTAAAGATAATTAATAACAATAGAATAGATTATACTTCCTAATTTGCATTGCCTTTTCAAAAATCTGACATGCCTTTATGACAGTCTGGACTGAAACCATACCCATTGCCATGACTTAGGACTTTCTATAGATTGAGTTATACATATATTTAGAATGCCTCCCTTCCGCTCACTTTCTCTTTATCTTCCTGTCTCTAAACAGCATATATACATTGAAGAAAGGTAGAAAATATTGATGAGCATAGCAGAGTTGGGAGGGAGACCTAATTTAACTAGTATCAGCTCTTGTACAGTATGGAAATGGTTAACTGTCTGTGATTGATATCCAGACTTACTTTAGACACCAGAATAATAATTTCTGAAAGGTTGTTGCTTTTTCTTACACTCAAACATGACCTTTAACTATTCTGTTTTGATCTTTATCACTTATTTAAAATACCACATCTTATTTATTCTTTTCTTTCTAAGTTTTGCAAAGGCCCTTGGCCAAAAGCAATAATATGCTGACATAACCTGAACTGATTTGACTATTTGAATTAGTTTGAATCCAAAAAATAGAAAGTTATACAAATAATTTGTTCCAGAGTTAAAAGGAAATTATTGTTTCAGAGAATTGAGTAACTGAAAATTGACTTTTTATGATGATTGTCTTGTGCTATTATGCATAATTTTCTCTTAATTCTTTGGAACATTACTAAATTAATCTCTGGAGGTCTTGTTCAAGTTAAACTTATATTTTTTTGTACATGGACAAGGTCCATTTTTTAAAAGTTTTCTGTGGCATTGAAATTAACATAAACTGTGTCCTACATGTCTTGCACGGAGACTACTTCAATGAGGAGTAATTAATTCATGCATTCATACAGTAAACTTTTACTGAATATGTTTACTGCATCAGAATCAATGCTAGATACTGGGAATATAGAAAGGAGATTTCATTCTTTGCTCATAATAACACTAACAATCCTCAAAAATGTCTTTTAAATCCATCTTTCTTTCCTTCATCAATCACATCTAATCCATCACAAGTTCTGTCAGTATAACTCTATCTGTGGTTCTCAACATTGTCTGTGCAGGTTAAATCTTACCAGGGAGCGTTCAAAAAATACTGATGCCTGGGTTCCACCTCCAGATAACTAACTTGGAAAATGCAGGTGATTCCAATGTGTAGCCAAGAAAGAGAACCATTGCTCTAGGTCAGGAGTTGGCAACTTTTCCTGTAAGGGAATAGATAGTAAATATTTTAGGCTGTGGGGCCATATGGTCCTTGTTGCTACTACTCAACTCTGCCATCATAGCACAAAATTAGTCACAGAAAATATGTAAACAAGGGAGTGTGACTGTGTATCAATGAAACTTTATTTGTGGACACTAGTTTTGGATTTCATATAATTTTTTTGTGCCATGAAATACTATTCTTGATTTTTCAACCATTTAAAAATGTAAAAAGCATTCTTAGCTTATGGGCTATACAAAAACAAGAAATGGGTCAGATTTGGCCCCTGGCTGTAATTTGCTAACCCCTGCTTTAGAACAGCTCAGAAACCTAGGTGCTCATCAAAATTATCTATGATGTTTAGAAGAGAGCCTGGTCTTGTCCCTGCAGATTCTGATTGAGGAGGTCTGCATGGGACCAGGGGATTCTATTGTACAAGCAGGGTTTAAGAATCTTTGTTCTGAAGATGTTTTGAGTCTTTCTTCTCTTCCAAATCCCAAATACCATTTCTCCCTTTCAGGTCTTCATTATCTTGCACCTGCAGTTTGGTGATAGCCTCTACCCATGTTTCCAGTCTAGACTCTCACTAATCAGTCTTCTGTACTTCCACATTTCATATCTTGCTTCAAACCTTCCAATGGCTTCCATTGCCTACAGGACAATGTTCATATTCTTTAACAAGTCAGACAATAGTTTTTATAATCTGGCTTTTGCCTATGAACTAGTCTTCACAAACTCTAGTTTCTTGGCAAAACAGGCTCCTTATGGTCCATACTATGTTCTCTCTTATTTGTATGCCTGGGCTCATGTTGGTTCCCCTGTCTGTAAAGCTCTTTTCTGCTGGCAAATATCTACTTGTCTGTCAGGGTACTGGGGCATTCTTTACCTCCTCTGTCTTCATGTCTGGACTGGATGTCTGGATTAGATGACCCTCCCATGAGTGCCCATAGCCCATTTCTTTACCTTTTGTATAACATGTATCACATGACACTGAAACAATGTGTTTACAAATGAATTATATGAAATTATATAAATCATTATAACATAGCACTGAGTTCAGTACTTGATATGTAGTTGCTGCTCAATAAATGCTTATTGACCTGAATCCTGTAAAGAAAGCAGAGCAGGTAGTATTTTCTCCATTGTTCAGACAAGAGAACTGAGGCTCTGAGGCAATGAATGACTTCCTCAGGTTTTGCCCAACTACTAAGTCAGGGAGCCAAGAACAAATTTCTAGTTTCTTATTGCCAGCTGCAGGCTTTCTCCCTCCCTCCCTCCATTCCTCCCACATACAGCTGCAAGCCATCTGTGAAGTGCTATAGTTACATGTTGTTGTCAAAGGAGCACTAAACTGGGAGTTAGGAAATCTGACCCCAAATCTCAAATTTGGGTTATGAACCCCATTTTTCTAATCTGCAGGTGAGTAGATTCCATTGGATTTTTAAGATTGTTCTCAATTCTTAAGAAGTTCTGTCAAGCAGTTATTTTTACTTAATTTATTTATTTTCAACCCCATTTATTTGTAGAACCTGAGATAAAATTAAAACACACAAATGTTAAATAATTTGTTCAGAGACTCCCTGTAAACTAGTGATAGAACAGGAAATGAGCCTGTTACTTTTCTTTTGCTGCTGTGTTATATTACCACAAATTTAGTAGTTTAAAACAACACACCTTTATTATTTCACAGTTATATGGGGCAGAAGTCTGGGTGGCCCAGCTGGCTTCTCTGTTTAATCTCTCACAAAGCTGAAATAAAACTGTCAGTTGGACTGGCACTTATCTGGAAGCTCTAGGAAAACTGGCAGAATTCAGTTCCGTGTGGTTGTAGGACTGATGTCTCTGTTTCCTTGCTGACTGTCAGCTGGAGGCCTTTCTCAGCTTCTGGAGGCTGAGACTCATATTCTTTGGTTTGTGGCTTTCTTTCTTCATCTTCAAAATCAGCAACCAGGATATACTCACTGACCTTCTGTTCCATCTCTTCTGAGTCTCTGCTTTCTTCTTTTGCTTTGAAGGGCTTGTGTGAGTATATTGTGCCTACCTGGTTAATCCAGGATAATCTCCCCCTATTAAGGTCTGGTAATTAGTAACCTTAATTACATCTGCAGTGTCTTTTCACAGCACTGCTTAGATTAGTGTTAGGTTGCATAGCCAGGAGATGAGAATCTTGGGGGATATCTTTAGAATTATGCCTAACACAAATCCCCAGCTACCTGATTTTTAAGCAAAGGTGCTGGACCTCATTACTTATTTCCTAATACAAGTTTGTTTTTCTTGGTACTAAATCATTTTTAACATCTCACTTATTCATGTAATTAGTTACAGACACTCCTCTTCCCTGACCCCAGCTCACACATACCTAATATATAATACAAATTTAGTATATATTTTTGGTAGAGCAATTTTCAGAGCCATCTATCTGTTAATTCATCAAATATTTATTAAAAATATACTTTGTGTCAGTAACACTAGTTCTAAGTGATGAGGATACAGTCATGTAAAAGTTGGAAACTACACACCCAAACCACATTCTTTTATTTGTTTATCACATATCTATCTAGCACTTATGTGTCAGGGACTCTTCTAGGTTCTGGGGATACAGTAGTGAAATAAGACATTGCTGTCATGGAGTGTCTATCATAAGTGAGAAGTCAGAAACTAAACAGATGATCAAATGAATAGATAATATATTGTTGGGTGGTTATTAGTGCCATGAGGAAAATTAAAACAGGATAGAAAGTAATAAGGTGGGGAAGAAAGGAGCTGTTGGGTATTATTTTAGATGGGGTAGTCAGGAAAGGCTTCTTTTAGGTAAGGACTTGAGTAAAATTTGAAAAATACAACTAGGAAGACAGAAAAATAGATCAGTGGTGATTACAGTGAGATAAATGCTGTGAGAGCAGTGAACACATACATGGGAGGTTAAGAGCATACAGAGGACTAGCACCTAAGTCAGAGGCTGGAGAAGCCTGGAGGAGGAGTTGATATCCAAGTCAATGCTTGAAAGATGGGTATGAACAAGTAAGACACTCAGATGGGGAAGGGTGTTGAAGGCAGCGTGAGCAGCATGTGGGAAAACATGTATGTTATGAGAGGCAGAAAGGAAACTGCATGTAGTTCAGAATGGCTGTGCTTTGAGTTTGGGGAGGGGAGAAATAATGGGAGAGATGAAGGCTGGGTTAAATATTAAAAGATTTTGTGTACTCTGCTTAGAAGTTTTACATAGAAGGCTACTTGGAAACATTTTGAGCCCAAATGTGACAGAATCTGATTTATAGTTTTATAGCATCACTAGAAGTGGTGTGAAATATGAATATGAAAAGGGCATGACTAGAGGAAGAGAGAAGAGCTAGAGCCATACTACATAAAAACTAGACTGAGGTGGCTCTGGTGGGGACAAAAGGAGGGGGCAGAATCTAGAGATAATATAGGTGGAAGTCTTCTGAATGTGGATGGTGAGAGGAACAGAATCAAGTGTTGGCCATAGTTGACTGGGTATAGCAATTCATAGAGATAGGAAATACTGGAGGAAGAATAGATTTGGGGTACAAGCTTAGGAGTTCAGATTTTGACATATTGAATCTGGGTTCCCAAGGGATAGTTAAATGGATATTTTTAACAGGCAATTTGTTTTCTTTTTAAAAATTCTTATTTTTTATTTAAATGTAGTCAGTTTACAATGTTAGTTTCATGTGTACAGCAAAGTGATTCAGTTATACATATACATACATACATAATTTTTTTTGATTCTTTCCATTACAGCTCATTACAAGAAATGGAATATAGTTCCCTGTGCTAAACACTAGGTCCTTGTTCTTTATCTACTTTATATATAGTAATGTGCATCTATTAATCCCTAACTCCTAATATATGCCTCCCTGCCCCTTTCCCCTCTGGTAACCATAGTTTGTCTTCTATGTCCATGAGTCTGTTTCTGGTTTGTAAGTAAAATTTGTATCTTTTTTTTAAATTGCACATATAAGTGACATAATACAATATTTGTCTTTCTCTATCTGACATACTTCACTTAATATGATGATCTCTAGTTCCATCAATGTTGCTGCAAATGGCATTATTTCATTCTTTTTTATAACTGAGTAATATTCCATTGTATATACCACATGTTCTTTATCCATTCATCTGTCAATGGACATTTAGTTTGTTTCCATATATTGCCTATTGTAAATAGTGCTGCTGTGAACAATGGGGTGCATGTATCTTTTTGAATTAGAATTTTCTCCAGACATCTACCCCAGAATGGGATTGCTGAATCATATGGTAACTCTATTTTTAGCTTTTTAAGGAACCTCCATGCTATCCTCCATAGTGGCTTCACCAATTTACATTCCCACCAACAGTGCAAGAGGGTTCTCCACACCCTCTGCAGCATTTATTATTTGTAGACTTTTTAATAATGGCCATTCTGACTGGTGTGAGGTGATGCCTCATTATAGTTTAGATTAGCATTTCTCTAATAATTAGCAATATTGAGCCTCTTTTCTTGTGCCTGTTTGTCATCAGGATGTCTTCATTAGAGAAATGTCTGTTTAGGTTTTCTGCCCATTTTTTGATTGGGTTGCTTGTTTGTTTGTTTAAAATTAAGCTGTATGAGCTATTTGTATATTTTGGAAATTAGTCCTTTGTTGGTTGCATCATTTGCAAATATTTTCTCCCATTCTGTAGGTTGTCTTTTCATTTTGTTGATGGTATCTGTAGCTGTGCAAAAGCTTTTAAGTTTAATTAGGTCCCATTTGTTTATTTTTGCTTTTATTTGGATTACTCTAGGAGCTGGTTTGAAGAAAATATTGCTGCAATTTATGTCAAAGAGTGTTCTGCCTATGTTTTCCTCTAAGAGTTTTATAGTATCCGGTCTTAACATTTAGGTCTTTAATCCATTTGAGTTTATTTTTATATATGGTGTTAGAGAATGTTCTAATTTAATTCTTTTACACGTAGCTGTCCAGTTTTCCCAGCACCTCTTATTGAAGAGACTGTCTTTTCTCCATTGTATATTGTTGTCTCTTTGTCATAGATTAATTGACCATAAGCACGTGGGTTTACTTCTGGACTTTCTATCCTGTTTCATTGATCTATGTGTCTGTTTTTGTGCCACTAACACAATATTTTGATTACTGTAGTTCTGTAGTATAGTCTGGAACCAGGGGGCATGATTCCCCCAGCTCCTTTCTTCTTTCTCAAGATTGTTTTGACTATTCGGGGGTCTTCTGTGTTTCCACACAAATTCTAACATTTTTTTGTTCCAGTTCTGTGAAAAATATCATTAGTAATTTAATTGGGATTGCACTGAACCTTGTATATGGCCATTTTAATGATATTGATTCTTCCAATCCAAGAACACAGTATATCTTTCCATCTGTTAGTGTCATCTTCTGTTTCTTTCATGAGGATCTTATAGTTTTTGGAATACAGATTCTTTGCCTCCTTAGGTAGGTTTATTCCTAGGTATTTTATTCTTTTTGATGCGATGGCAAATGGGATTGTTTCCTTAACTTCCTTTTCTGGTATTTCATTGTTAGTGTTCTTCTTCTTCTTTTTTTTTAATGGAGGTACTGGGGATTTAACCCAGGACCTCATGCATGCTAAACATGTGCTCTACCACCAAACTATACCCCCTCCCGCCAACAGGCAACATAATATTCTTGTTTGGAGCTCAGACTGGAGAAATTAAAGACCATATTGATGGTACTTGAAACCACAGACATGAATGAGATCATCCAGGGAAAATGCATAGAACGGGAAGAGAAAATGGGCTTAAGAGAGGGGAAAAAAGAGCCTGCAAAGGAAACTAAGAAGGATTGGCTTGAAGTAAGTAATGTCACAGAAGCGAGGAGAGTTTCAAGAATTCTTTCTTTTTAATACCTTAAAAAGTCTACTACATCTTTTGAAGTGACAAAGTAATTAAACAACAAAGATTAGGTAGTTAAATTCCAGTAACAAGGAGTACCAACCTTGCCCTGATTCCTCTTTCCATTTCCCCCACAAATACATAAACCAGTGGAAAGTTTTGTAGCACAAGTGAAAAAAAAAAAAAGAACCCATGGAAAATTTAAAATCACCAAAATGAATGGTCTATCAGAATGTTTTCAAAACAGTGATGGAGGATCCATTGCATCACAACCAGTTGAAGTAATGTGTGAAAAATGAAAATTCCTAGTCTCCATCCCAAATAGTAACTACTGAGTTAGAATTTCTGCAGAGAACAAGAAACATGCACTTTAAACAAGTTCCCCAAATGACTTTTATGTACACTTTCAATTGAGAACTACTCAGGTTTAAGAAACATAGCAATTTAAAAAATGTTAAAAATCTATTCTCAGACAGTAGGACAAATAAAATAGATATTAAAGTTGACTTGAATAAAATAAAAGGTATTACTAAATAGTGAAAACTGCAGTTGGTAATTAGAAATATTGAAGAGGGTCAGTGAAGCAGATTATAAATCAGTATATAATAATACACCCATCAGATTTATATACATAATAACAACATATTTCTAAAAGAAGGAAAATGACATGGAATTTATGATAAAGAAAAACTTAATAGAGAAAAATTCCAGTAATTAGAAAATTATTAACTAGAAATAGAAAGGAGTCATAGAGTCTTAATATTTTTAAATGCATTTTAATTGAATTCAACATACATAAAAGTACACTAATCATAAATACACAGTTCAATGAATTGTTGCAAAGTGAGCATATCTGTGTCACTATAACCCAGATCAAGGAAGAGAGTATTACCAATCCCTTCCAAAAGTCTACCTAGGTCCCTCCCCAATGACTAGCCTCTCTCCACCCCTAAGGTAATTACCTTGACTTCCAATAACATGGGTTATTTTGCTCATTTTGGAACTTTATATAGCTTGGATCATATAGTATGTGTTCTTTTATCATATATTCTTTTATGTCTGGTTTCCTACATTCAGTGTTATGTTTCAGCTTTATCTATGTTATGTGTAGTAGTAATTCTCTCATTTTCATAGCCAATAGTATTCCTTGTCTCAGTATACCATAATTTATGATATTGTTGATAGACATGTGAGTTGTTCACAGTTTTGAAAACTATTATGCTATGAACATTTAAAGACATCTTTTGGTGACCCAGTATCATTCACCATCCATTCTTCACTCCATCACAATGCCATTTTTGACAAATCAAGTGATCATGTGTGTATAGGTCTGTTTCTGTATTCTCTATTCTGTTCCATTGATCTGTTTTTGAGCCACTTGCATGGGAGACTGCCTGGGAAACTATGTTCTGTAGACTTAAAAAAAAGCCCTAACTACTCTAACTTAATTACTGTAACTTTATAATAACTCTTGATATTTGCTAGTATAAGTTCTCCAACTTTGCTTTCCTTCTTTAAGACTATCTTGGCTATTTTTGGATCTTGTCTAAAAATTTTAGAATTGGTTTAATAACCAATGAACAGAATATATCCCTCCATTTATTTAGATTTTCCTTAATTTTCTTCAGTAATGTTCTGCAGTTTTCTGTGAGGGGTTTGTATATCTTTCATGAGACTTGTTCCTAGGTATCTGATATTTTTGATACTAATGTAAATGGTATTATTAAAACTTTTTTATTTTATAGTCGTTTATTGCTGATCTACTGACACGCTGTTTATTTGTTGCCCTATTGTCCAGGAGTCTTGCTAAATCCTCTAGTTCATTCTAATAGTTTATCTATAACTTCTTTGGGATTTTTTTATTTATACAATAATGTCATCTGTAAATAATGAAAGTTTTCTTTCTTTCCCATTGTAGAACTTTTATTTATTTATTTTTATCTTATTTACTTTGGCTAGGATTTAAATATATTGTTAAATAAAAGTGATGTCAGAGGGCTCTCTTATCTAGATATCAAAGGGAGATTTCCAACTTTTCACCATCAAAGATTATATTTGTTACAGTTTTTTTTTGAAGTAAAGTAGACATACTTTATCAGATTAAGAAAGTTTTCTTCTATTTTCAGTTTGCTGAGAGGTTTGGAATTTTATCAGATTTTCCTTTGTACATTTATTTAGAGAATTATGTTTCTTTTTCTTCTTTTATTCTTTTAATGTGAGAAATTACATTGATTGATTTTCAAATGTTAATCCATATTTGAATTCCTGAAATAAAACCAATTTTGCCATGATATAACATTTTTTATATATTGCTAGCTTCAGTTGCATATACATACCTATATATTTATATAGTATATATATTATGTTTTACCATAAACATAAAAATATATAACACAATATTTATATACATTTAGGCTTTTTTGCATCTATGTTCATGAAAGAGATTGGACTATAATTTTTCTTTCCTTCAAACACTCAGTTCTTTCTTCTAGTTTTATTGAGATATGACTGATATACAGCACTATATAAGTTGAAGGTGTACAGCATAATGATTTGACTTATATATACCATGAAATGATAATCACTGTAAGTTTAGTGAATCATCTCATACAGATACAAAATTAAAGTAATAGAAAAAAACTTTTCCTTATGGTGAGAAATCAGGATTTGCTCTTAACAACTTTCATATATAACATAAAGCAGAGTTAATTATATTTATCATGTTGTACATTACATCCCTAGTATTTATTTATCTTATAACTGGAAGTTTGTACCTTTTGACTGCCTTTATCCAATTCCCCCTCCCCTGACTTCTTCCTCCGGTAACCACAAATTTGATCTCTTTTTCTGTGAGTTTGTTTGTTTTTGAATTATGATTGACCTAAGAACAGTATGTTAGTTCCTGTTACACAACATAGTGATATGATATTTTACACATTTCAATATGATCATCATGATAAATCTAGTTACAATATGTCACCATACAAATAATATTATTTAGTTATTGACTATATTCCCCATACTGTATATTTCATACCTATGACTCATTTATTTTGCAACTGGAAATTTGTATCTCTTAATCTCCATTACTTATTTCTTTCCTCCCTCAACTCACTCCCCTCTGCCAACCACCTGTTTGTTCTCTGTATCTATAACTGTTTCAGTTTTGTTATGTTTGCTCACTTGTTTTGATTTTTATATTCCACACGTAAGTATAATCATACAGTATTTGTATTTCTCGGTCTGACTTATTTCATATAGCATAATACCCTCCAGGTCCATCCATGTTGTCTCAAATGGCAAGACTTCATTCTTTTTTATGGCTGAGTAATATTCCATTACACACACACACACACACACACACACACACACACACCCCATTATATATAAATATCTATATAAATAAATATATGTATGTATCACATCTTCTTTATTCATTCATCTAGTAATAAGCACTTAGGTTCCTTGGATATCTTGTCTATTGTAAATAATGCTGCAGTGATCATAGGGGTGGATGTATTTTTTGGAATTGGTGCTTTCGTTTTCTTCAAATAAATACCCAGGAGTGGAATTGCTGGATCATATGATAGTTCTATTTTTAATTTCTTGAGGAAACTTCATATTATTTTCCGTTGCAACTGTACCAGTTTACATTCCCACCAACAGTGCACGAGTTTCCTTTTCTCCACATCTTTACCAAAATTTATTTATTTTTAAATAATAGCTATTCTCACAGGTATGAGGTATTATCCCAGTGTGGTTTTGACTTGCATTGCCCTGATAGTTAGTGATATTGAGCATCTTTTCATATGCCTGTTGGCCATTTGTATGTCTTTGGAAAAATGGCTATACAGATCTTCTGCCCATTTTTAAGGAGGGTTGTTTGTTTTTTGATGTTGAGTTGTATGTGTTCTTTGAATGTTTTGGATAGTAACCTTATTGGATATGTCATTTGCAAATATCCTCTCCCATTCAGTAGATGGTCTTTTCATTTTATTGGTAGTTTCCTTTGCTGTGTAAAAGCTTTTTAGTTTGATGCAGTCCCATTTGTTTACTTTTGCTTTTTTTCCCCCTTGCCTGAGGAGACATATCCAAAAAAATATTACTAACTAGTATCAAAGAGCTTATTACTACCTATGTTTTCTTCTAGAAATTCTGTGAATTCAGGTCTTACATTTAAATCTTTAATCCATATTGAATTTATTTCTGTGTATGGTGTGAGAGAGTAGTCCAGTTTGATGTTTTGAATGTAGCTGTCCAGTTTTCCCAACACCATTTATTGAAAAGGCTCTCTTTCCCATTCTATATTTTTGCTTCTTTTGTCATAGACTAATTGCCCATACAAGTTTGGGTTCATTTCTGGACTCTGTTCTTTTCCAGTGATCTGTGATTCTGTTTTTGCCAATACCATACTGTTCTGATTATTTTAGCTTTATGGTATGGTTTGAAATCAGGGAGCATGATACCTCTAGCTTTGTTCTTCTTTCTCAAGAATGTTTGGGCTATTCAGGGCCTTTTATGTTTCCATACAAATTTTAAATTGTTTGTTGTAGGTTAGTGAAAAATGCCATTGGTATTCTGATAGGGATTGCATTGAATCTGTAGATTGCCTTGGGTAATATGATAATTTTAAGAATATTAATTCTTCCATTCTATGAGCACAGTTCATCTTTCCATGTGTTTGTGCTATTTTCAATTTCTCTCATCATTCTCTTACAGTTTTCTGAATATAGGTTTTTGCCTCATTAGTTAGATTTATTCCTAGGTATTTTATTCTTTTTGATGTGATTATAAATGGAATTGTTTTCTTAATTTCTTTTCCTGATGGTTCATTGTTAGTGTATAACAATGAAACAGATTTCTGTATATTAATTTTGTACTCTGCAACTTTACTGATTTCATTGATGAGTTCTAGGAGTTTTTTTAGTGGCATCTTTAGAGCTTTCTACATGTAGTATCATGTCCTCTGCAAACAGTGGCAGTTTCACTTCTTCCTTTCCAGTTTGGATTCCCTTTATTTCTTTTTCTTTCCTGATTGCTGTGGCTAAGACTTCCAATACTATGTTGAATAAAAGTGGCAAGAATGGGCATTCATATCTTGTTCTTGATCTTAGAGAAAATGCTGTCTTTTTGATTTCCACTTGCATGAAGTACCTTTTTCTATCCCCTTACTTTCAGTCTATGTCTCTAGATCTGAAAGAAGACAGAGTGCCCAAAGACTGGGGAAGACCAGTGTAGAAGGAATCCAACATGGGTGGGTGCAGGGAGCAGACAGACTGTATCAGGGGGATCCAGAGAAGGGGAGAAATTAGGTGAGAGACTGGACATAAGGAGGGCTCCTATCCTTGGAAGGAATTGGAGGAAACAAAACCCTCAGATACAAAGGAATCGGATCTGGGAACCAATCCAGAGATTAAGGAATAGATAACACCTACTTCCTGGGCTGGAGTATAAAATAGTTAATGCAACTGGGGAATGGCTCAGCTGGACTAGGGCTCAGCCAAGGGGTCTTACAGAGTTCCCATAAAGGGAACAGTAGTGGTCTCAGCTTTGGTCATTTGGTTATCATAAAACTAGAAGTATTTGAGAGCTGGGATCCAGACATGTTGTTCATGAGATCTTCTTACAGTGGAAGCATTGTTGATATAGTAACAGGGACTTGGGCTAGAATGAGACACTTATGTTTCAGCTCTGCTGTTTATAATCTGTCTACTTTGGGTAGGTTACTTAACTCCTCTGAACTTTAGTTTCTCTATCTGGTGAAAAAGAAAATAATAATATATATCTAATAGACATTTTTGGGGAAAGATTAAGTGAGCTAACATGTGGAAGCATTCTACTGAGTTCCAGGCACAGCATAGAAGCTCAGTGATAGTTTCTCTCCCTGTTGTTAGACATTCATATGCTTGGGTGAATGTTTTTGCATTTGCTGTATTAACAAAATTCATTTTGCCTGCCAGGAGCAAAACACTGTAACAGTGAATGGTTTGATTTGAAGAAGGTAGGAAAAAAGGAAGAAGAAATAATACTGAATGTTAGGCCTGGGTGAAGTATCCACTGGAGTATCACTGAAATGATCTAGGGTATTCCAGAGTAGTCTTTTGGCACCTGGGAAGAGTGGCTTGCACATGTCCAGTTAACTGCTTCCTCATCTTTCTCTCCACTCTCCCTGCCACATTACAGTAATTATAGAATGTACCTTTATTCTTATAATTATTTGATTACTAGCTGTCTTCCTCACTGGTCTGCAGGCTCCGTGAGAGTACGGGACCTATTTGTACTACATGCATTGTGCCCACAGCATGCAAAGTGACCATGACAGTACCTAGCACACAGTGAGAGGGCACCAGCTCTGGGAAGGGGAACACTAAAAACTTGAGTGCTGAGATCAATTAAATCAAACTTCTCTTCCTTTATGATTTTGCCTAGGGTTTTCAGAATTGTTAAAATGCTGCACAGATATTAAGATTCATTTGAAGGATCTTTGAGATTTATAAACTCTTATCACTATCTACATCATGGGCATACTTTCCTTTCTGGAAGGTCTTGATATAGTTACTTATAAAATCTCTGCTTGGATACAACCTACTACATATGAAATAAACAAGAAGGTCCTACTATCTAGTACAGGGTACTATATTCAATATCTTGTAGTAAGCCATAATGGAAAAGAATATGAAAAATACATATGTATGGAAAACTGAATCACTCTGCTGTACACCAGAAACTAACACAACATTGTCAATCAGCTACTTGAATTAAAAAAAAAAATCTGCTTGTATCAGCAGCAGTGCATGTAAAGCCCATGAGGCAACAGCAATACTTTACAGCTGCTGTAAGTATTTTAAAGGGAATGAATAAAAAGATTATCCATACTTCAGTAAATTTTAGAAAAGTATGATGTCAAAATAATTATTCATCCCACTTATTTTTAGAAATACTTTTTAAACAAAAGAAATTATATTAATGGAGTACCTAAAAGTAGAATCTTATTGTGAAGGTTGAATATATATTACATTAATGATAAACAAAATTTTATCTAAAAATATTGTGTGAAATATGAGAGTTACTGAAGAATGAAAATATAAAATTCCACCTTAAAAGTATACTTACAATAAATTAAGTTCATATGTTAACTTTTATTAAGATTTTTTTTTTTGTTCAGGCATGAAAAATAACCTGAAAAGTCAACAACTCTTTACTTACAAGAACTTTTTTGTTTTTGGCATTGGCACAAAAATGAAGGTTGCTAAATTTGAACAGCGAGAGATTTTTCTTGGAGAGTGGATATGAAATATGACATCTTCGTTTTTGGTGAAACACCAAAAATAATGCTGTGGAATTAAGTGAGTTCACCAGTTTTCAAATGAAAACAGTTCAGGGAAAGAATGCATAAGATGTAGACACTTAAGGAAAATGTTTGCGTTTACCTGTCTCAGTTTGTCAGGATGTGATTGTGATGTTTTCCTAGGAAAATGTCTACATGTTTGAGTAATTGTTTCCATTATTTTGAAATGAAGGAAACAAGAAAAAATATTTTAACTCGCCAGAGGAAGTGAAATAAGCATTTTCTACATGATTTCCTTAGCTACCATTTATTGACCCTCTACTGTGCATGAGGCACTGGCCAAGGACTTCACATGTGTTCTCTTCACAACAGTTTTATAGATGTAGAAACTGATGCTTGCCCCATGTCCTAAATTGAATAGGAACAGCCTGAATTTTCACTCGGATCTGAGTTTCCATTAAAATATATTGCATCCTCCAAATTAAAGTTCTAAAAATGTGAACATGATAGATATAATTTTAAATGCATAACAGAATTCAAAGAATCCAATAAAACAAAGTAGCTTCTTTTCTGAAGTGGTCAATTAATAATAGCATATATAGAAAGATTTTCATATAAATCTTTTCATATAAATCTCTTAACAAATCTCTTAGATAAAGGGTTACTACTGATTTCCAATCTCCGTACTGAGAATCATTATCTATTGAGCTAATTATAGTGGTGACATTTTTCTTGAATAGCAAGAATGATGACATTTTATCAGTGTAAACATTCATTCGTCTAAAATCTTTTCTGAGCTGATTATGGGGTATTATCGTTGGTGATGAGATGAAGAGGCTGAGATAAACACAGCAAAAACCCCCTAAATGGGCTACTGGGAAAATAGCTTATCCGACAGAGAAAGGGTAGGCAGTCCCTAAAACCAACAACGGCAGGATGCTCTCAGGGACAGCAGGATCTGTCTCTGCCCTTGCCATGTATGGCATATGACAAACAGTAGTGAAAATTAGCCATTATTGGCATTTGTCAACTCTCTGGCTCTGTGGCAGGAAAACGGAAACAGCAGCAATCATGCTCAATTTAAGTCTCTCGTGATGTCAGGCTATTCACGGACTCACACGGACATCAGAAGAGACTCAAAAAGGTTTACAGATGTGCAGTCAGCTATGACAGTGATGCTGCCAATGTGGCTCGCGGATCAACTCATGATTAAGATATCAAAAGCGATCCCTGTAGCTTGCTGACAGCTGGTTCAATTGTTTGCACCTGTTTCCCCAGCATTACACATGTGTCTGGAATGGATTATTCTGGCTTGTGCTAGACACATTTCACCTTTCCTCACTGTGATGTCCTCCAGGAGCAGCACAGCTGAAGACCAGGTGGCTCTTACAAGAGCCCGTGGAACGAAGAAGTCAGTGTGCTTTTAGAAATAGTTCTGGGATGTCGGGGCTGCCAAGGTTATCAGTTAAGATTGGTTCTTGATTACAGTTAACAGTGATATATGAATACTGCTCTCTTCTCCATGAATCGGGGAAAGCTCTGCATCTCAGAGGGATGCTCTGCTCTCTTCAGATAACAGCATCACCGTTCATCCTGCCATCTTGAGTCTCTTGTGGAACCAGATAGGGGGTGTAAGTAAGTGAGTCAGTGAGCCATGCCGGTCTCCTGAACCTTCGTGTTGACCTGGATACCTCTCTCACCCTAGAGGCAAATTCACCGTGAAGCTGACCAAGCTCAGGCGTCAAATTCTTGCAATTGCATGGGTCCTTTCCCAGGTTCTGTGAGCTGCCCTCGCAAGGGGTTCACATGGTTATATATATTTGTAAAATGTGCAAAAGTAAGACATTTTAACCACAGTGGGTTAAGACTGTTGTTTCTGTCCACTTTGACTTCTCCTCTGACATACTTCCCATCATGTGATGTGGTGCTGGAGTGGTTGTGGGCACTTTTAGTGTCTGGCAAAGGGGAAGCTGAGTTGCGGACACAGTTAGTTTGGGTTTAGTGGGATTTTTTTTTGCGGTTTTACAGTCACTTCCGCATATACTTAAATTATTGCTGGCTTCCAGGAATACTCTTGCTGTCCATTATTTATGCCTAAATTTGAATTCATAGTCTATATTATTTTTCTTAAGGAGGGTAAAAGTTTCACGTGCCTCAATACCTGTTATCTTCTGCTTGTTCCTTTTATCTGGTCACCAAATCCTGTCAATTCCATTTAGTACTCTGGTAAACTGACTCTTGAAAAACCAAAAAGTCAGATTTATAGTGTTTGCTAATTTCTGTGGCTGATTTCCATTGATGATTCCAAGATACCAATGGTTTAGCAACCAGCTCAGAGAATTTCTGAATATGTAATGATTGACCCTTGCACGCTAGTACAAGATGGCTTCTGTATGCCATGAATTCTCCCTCGGTAACAGTTCTACGAACTACCCTCTTTTCTAGTCTTTAGTTTTAATTACGTTGGTTCAGACTCTCTTCTCTCCCCAGCCCCATCTTCCCAAGACCGCTGTTACAGCTTCTTATCATATTTCCAGCAAATTGGCTGTTTTGGGCTCAGTCTGTTTTCTAAAATATCACAAGATTTACTTCTTGGGATGCCAATTTGACCATGTGAAACTCTTGCTTTTTTAAAATTGAAGAACGCTTGATTGACAGTGTTTCCCGTGTACAACAAAGTGATTCAGTTATACATATACATGTATCTATTCTTTTTCAGATTCTTTCCCATTTTAGGTTACTAAAAGATATTGAATATAGTTCCCTGTGCTATACAGTAGGTCCTTGTTGTTCATCTATTTTATATATGGTAGTGTATATCTGCTAATCCCAAATTTCTAATTTATTTTCCCCCTTCTTCCTCAGTGGGCCTCTTGCTTTAATCCTCTTCTGGCTTCCCTGTTATCCATGGGGGGAAATGTCAACTCCTGACCTTGTTTACAAGCTCTTTCATGTTCTGGCTCTTACCCATCATCGGGCCTCCTGTCCCTCCATAGCACTGGGGCTTCCTGAGTGAACTCAACACTTCCCACACATGCTGAAACCATCACTTTCCTGTGCCTTTGTTCATGCTGTGCATCTGCTTGAATTCTGCTTCTTTTCTTTCTCCACTTGGCAAACTCCTGTGTACATGTCTACACACTGGTCTGTTTTTCAGACTGTGAACAAGTTTCTCTACCCTAAGGCCGCCTCAAGGATGTCTTCTGAGGGGACTCAGTGAATTCACAAAAGTTCACTTGAAAATCCAGGACACAGAGAGGGACAAAGGAATGAAATATCTCCATATAAGGAGTTATATTTCCCCAAATTCCTTGTGCACCTGACCAAACTACCAAATAAGATCTTGTTCCACTATATGAGGCCACTCTCTTCATTACTGGCTCTAACGTGAATCACTATTGCAGGATTAAAGAAACTGTGCTTAAATATAGTCTCCCCAAGCAAGGAGTCAAACACTTAACCTCAAGTTTTCTGCTCACATCAGCTTTCAGGGGTAGTCATTATAATAATGCTCTTTGCTTGCTGAGCCTATGACCTGTGCCACATTGTCACATTAACAAACATCTGTGTCTCTTGCACTTTCAGTTGCATTGTCTGTGAAGATTATTTACCTTCATAAAGTTCTTGGGTCCTCCAGCAGGGTCCTTTCCATACTTTTTATAGCATTGATGAGAATGCATGTAATCATGAGTTTATTGGCCTGTCTTCTATGACTAGACTATATGCTTTTCAATAGGTGCCATGTCTTGTTAATCTTGGTATTTTCAATGCCTGAGAAAATGGAGTGTCAACAGCATGTAGGAACCCTCAATCAGTACGTAGAGTAAAGAATAGATGAATGGGACCATGGGAAAACAAAGGAGAAAAAAATGAGAGCATGGAGATTAAACAACATGCTACTTAAAAAAAAAAACAATGGATCAATGAGGAAATCAAAGAAGAAATTAAAAAATACTTTGAGACAAAGAATAGACGGATGGGTATATGAATGAAAGGATGTGGTAGGCAAGGCAGTGTTTAGGGTAGGAGGAATAAGTTTTTTCCATGTCCAAACAAGTGGCAGTTAGAATACTCTATTCCAGGATGATAGCATCGAACTACAACTCTGGAAATAACAGTGGAAGCTCTTGGTTTTGTCACTATTAATGTTTACAAGTATAATATCTTTATGAAATTAATCCTTATTTTGTTATGGTAAAATTTAAACATTAAAAAAGAGATATAGTTGGGATGATAGGAGAAATGTTACTAGAATAGAAACCTGGTTTATGCATGTAGTGGATATACCATGAGTACCCAATGTGTACTTAGTGTTATTTGAGAATAGGGAATGAACAGGGCCAACTGGGGGAAGAGGTGGTTAGATAAGAGAGGAGAAAAGGAAAAGCAGAGCGCAAAAGAAATGCAGAAGAGGCTGTTGTGATTAGTAGAGAAACACTTGCTACTGGGTATGTGGGAAAAACTGGGATGGAGCACAGGCATGAGGGAAAGAACGAATACTTAGAAGAGAAAGGCAGTAAGCTAAGTGAAAAAATGATAGGAATTTCTGAAATGGGTGAGAAGATCAGTGAAGGCACTAATTTCAGGCTGATTTACAAAGCACTTTCTGATACATTATAAATAAACATTATATGTTGATGTATCTGAAATTTATGTCAGTGTTTCCCAAACTATGATCTGTGTAACACGAATGTATTCAAGATGGTAAGAGCTGTTTCACTGGGAAAATCTTCCGCATACCTTATAAACAACCTTCTTGTAAATTTATTTGCTCACTTAGATATTAAAGGCTCTGAAAATTTAAAAAAACATTTCCCCCTTTTTAAACTCAACTTACCCCAAACAGATCTAACCTTCTTCACTGCTTTTGTGAAACATCTACTGAGACATCAAAGGATGAGAATTTTCCCTGGTACAAAGATATTTTTGATATTTTTGATATTTTTATATATGTATGTCATTTAATTTACTTTAAGGAAAACCCAAAATGTGACATGGAGGTTAACTGTTTGTTTCAACCAGCCTTAATTTTTAATATTTACAGAGACAAAAAATATGTACAAGCACTTACTGTTTGAAGCTCCATTTTCTTCTCTTTGGTATGGTAGTGGATAACTGCCCCACCAATTGTGAGGATGAGGGCAAGAGTACCTTTGAAAATGCATTCAAAAAGTTTAGAACAGCCACTGGGGAGGCAGCATGACCAGACCGCCAGACTACGAGTCAGGAGACCCTCCTGCCAAACTGTCAGCCTCCAAAGTTAGTTCCAACTTGTTCCTCCTCCCAGATGGCCCAGACATATGATGGCTAGCCTTCTGCAAAGAAGAAATAGGGAGGGTACAGTGGAATCACATCATGTGCACATGTAACTGAAACAAGTCCAACTCTAGTTGTTCAGAGAGAGAGGGTGGAAATCATACCATAGATTCTACCCACCAGCTCACAAATTGATTATGCATCCAGGTGTGAGCAGGAAATGGAAGGGAGAAATCTATTTCCCTTGATCAGTCTTAGTTCTTTTTTGTTTCTCCATGGTGTGAGCATCTTGCAGGGCTGAGTGTGATTACAGTATTAAAGATACAAGTTTTGCTTATCACATGATCCTTAAGTGCAGTCCAACTTTATTATTTGCTGCTCAACTGAAGAAATAGTCACCTGGGCCAAAGCTGCAGGAAAACTGATTCTTTTGGATCTTTCAGAGCATTCTGTCCAAAAGAACTTTTTGTGATGACAGAAAAGTTTTATGGTCTGTAGTGTCCAGTATGGCAGCAAGTGGCCACATGTGGCTGTCGAGTACTTGATGTGTGGCTAGTGTGACAGAGAATTTAAATGAGTAAAAGTTAACTTAAACAGCATAGCCTCATGCTACTATATTGAACAATATTAGTTTTCTATTTCTGTTTGGCAAATTTCCACAAATTCAGCAGTTTACACACCCCCATTTATTAGCTCACAGTTCTTTAGGTCAGAAGTCTGGGCTACCTTGACTGGGTTTTCTGCTTAGAGTCTCAAAAGACTGAAATCAAGGTGTTGGCTAGGCTGGGCTTTTAACCAGAGACTTGGGAAGAATCTGCTTCCAAGCTCAATTCAGGTTATTGACAGAATTCAGTTTCTCATGGTTGTAGGACTAAGGGCCTCGTTTCCTCGCTGGCTGTTGGCCAGGGGTTACTTGCAGCAGATAGTGGCCAGTCTCTGGTCGGTCCTCCCACATGCCCCTTCCATCTGTAAGCCACAGTGGCTTAACAAATCCTTCTGGTGCTTTGAGTCTTTCTGATTTCCCCTTCTGCTACCAGCCTGAGAAAACACTCTGCTTCTAAAGGGTTCACTTGATTGGGCCAGGCCTACCCAGATAATCTCTGTATTTTAAGGCTAACTGACTAGGGACTTTGCATCTACAAAATCCCTTCACAATGGTTCTTAGATTAGTGTTTGATTGACTAACCAGGATTGGGACTCTCGGGAGGCCACCTTCAGAATTCTGCCTACCACAGTCACCTTAAGGTTTCCAATGATAATTTTGACTGGGCTTGATTTTTGTATTTCACGTTAACTTTAGAACCCAACTCCCAGGTAAAATATGATCTCACAGTAGATAAAGTTCATTACTTTGGCTTTTAATTCTTTTTTTTTTGTTCTCAAGAATCACATTAAAAATGTAGAAACCTAGAAAATGTAAGCCTGTATCTACTAAGACTTTAACTTTTCACACTCAAGTTAAGATTAGGTAATATGTAGATGAGATGGGCTGGCTGGATTGAGGGGAAGGAGGATGGAGAGCCACCTGGGAAGGGTTGGGAGGAGGAGTCTAAAGGGAGGACTTCATGGCACCAAAGAACAACTTAATTCGTCTCTCAAAGTTGTCCACCACTTTGTTGTTGGGGCCATAGGTTGCCACTCCATGCCTTGGCATGCTGAGAGCTATTAAGGTCAATAAAAAAACATGATTTGTGAAAAAAGAGGGATCCCTCAAATCGCTTCAAAGTGGTATCAGTCTGTGTTAATGGAAGCATTATGTCCTAAACCAGAAAAAAAATTATTTCCAGTGACTTGGCACTAGTCTTGCCTGAACATATTTCAACTGCTTTTAGTTTGGGGATACCACATGTTGAAAAAGAGACAAATTAGAGAAAATTCAGAGAGCGGCAACCAACATGATAAAATGTCTAGTTAAAGGTTCATGGCATGGCTCAGGGGATTGGTAATGGGATATAAATCCTCTCTCGTCAGCACTTCATTTTCAGCAGTGTCTATCTAATGGCTGTCATCACTGCTTAGACTCAGCGACCAGCAAGGGGAGGGGGGGAACTGACAGTTGAGGTATGGTTCAGAATGCTGTAGTTCATATTCCAAACAGCATCGACATCAGAGCCGTTTTTACCTTTCTGGTGAAGAAGTCAAGGGTTTAAGTGCAGAGGCTAAATCAGTTATTCACTTTGACCTGAGTCAGTCAGTTCCAAGTTTGGCTAGGTGTATGTTAATTGCTTTGCATTGTGGACTTTGCTATATTTGAATTAGAAGTAAGAGAAATTCTTTTTCTCAAGTTTAAATAAATGTCCACAGCAGTTGAACTAGTTTGAAGAAGTTTGCAATCTGCTTCAAGTTTAAGTTAAAATAATTAGAATGCCAGTTTATTTAGCTACAATGAGAAATAAAATGATAATCTATACTACAGTATTCATGTTGATGAGATCTGTGCATTCAGTAACTTTAGGAAGAGCTCCAGTGGAAGCCATATCATGATCAAGAGGTTGCTCTGTGTTGGCACAGTGCTCTTTATATGATTCTAAAGTAGCTGGATGTGCCCATCTACAATTTTTGATCAGGTCTGGATGACTGGCCAGGTTGCTTGGTGGGATGAGGATGAGGCCTAGGGTTCATGAGACCTCTGTTTTAGTCCTGAATCTGTTATCAACTCACTAGGTGATGCTTGGTAAATAGGTAAACATTTTTTAAAAAGCTGGTAAGAAATGGTCTCTAAGACCTTTTTAATATAAAATTATTTGGCTTTATGTACATGCTCTATAGGCAGCTATATAGATATTTAGATAATTAACTGTCTCAATTCTATTTCCTAAAGACCTTAAGGCTTTTTACAAATATCAGTCAATTCAGTAAATAATTGTTAATGGCTTCTGCCATGCAAATTATTGTGTTAAGCGTGGAAGTTGACATGGTCCTCTTGCCCCAAGGAAATTAAATGACTAATTAAAATATGAACATTCTCATTGTGAACTAATGTAAGTATTAATAGCTACAAATGATAATATGAATATTATAGTATAATGTGAATAATGACTGATGACAATATAAGTCAGAATTAAAGTCAGCAAGAGGGGTGCAGATATCTGTGGTATAGGATATGGAGTAGGGAAAATATATTTCATTTAGGGAGATTAAAGAAGAATTCATAGAGTATAATATTTGAACTGGACTTTGAAATATGGTATGTTTAGCCAGCCTGGAGAACCACTGGTCTAGGGTTAGAGTTGATGTTGCTGTAAAGGGATGTGAAATTCAGCTTGTCTGGTTAAGAGAGGAGGTGTAGGAAGAAGCTAGTGACAGTAGCTTCAGGGCGCTCAGTTGCAGACTGTTTCTGTAGTATCTGTTTGGCTGCCATAACAAAATTCCATAGGCTGGTGGCTAAAACAGCAGAAATTTATTTTCTCACAGTTCAGAGGGCTGGGAATCCAAGATTAAGGTGCTGTCCTGGCTAGTTTTTCCCGAGGCCTCTCTCCTTGGCTTGTAGATGGCTGTCTCCTCTCTGTCTTCTCATGGCCTTTTATGTGTGTGTGCGTGTGTGCATCTCTGATGTGTCTCTCTCTTTTTATAAGGACACCAGTTGTATTAGATCAAGGCCTCACCCTTATGACCTCATTTGAACTTAACTACCCCCATAAAGGCCCCATCTCCAAATACAGTCACATTGGGGCTTTTGGCTTCAACATATGAATGGAGGGAGTACACAAAACAGTTTATAACAACGTCTAAGGCTCTGAGAGGAGCTCTAGCCTTGAATTCATAAGACCATATTTTTTTTTGTGAAAAATAAGGGGTTTTTGAAATTAAGAATACCCTCTAAATGGGATATGCTTCAGGCCCCACAAAAGCTGGGTCCTCCTTCTGCCTGGGAGCAAGATATTCATTAGGTCCATTACCCAGGAGGAGAGGTAGCCCTGAGTAGGGATGCTGTATGGGGGAAGTGGGTAACTGAGAGGTTCCCCTGTCATCTGACATGTGAGACACAGGAACTGATGTGAATCCCAAGTTTGGATGGAGCTATGAATGCTTTTACATTGGGGGATCAATACCTAATAATTAAATGTGTGGCTCTACAAGAGTCATCCTAATTTCTTGATCCTACACCACTAGTGTCAAATTAATGGAAATCCAAAGGAATAAAACATAATGGAGCAGCACTAAGGGCTTTTAGGGCATAACAGACTCTTGTTACAGTTGGAAGAAAATGTGGCCAGAGATGGTGGAGATGAAGTGGGAGAACCATTCTGATTCTTTCTCTTTCTGGCATAACTTAAATATAAGTTAGATTTAGATTTTTTGGTCTTAGAGTCAGGAGCAAGCAGTTAATGTTAGTAAAGCATGAAGACCTTCTGAAAGGAGGGTCATGTATCCTATTCCTCCTTCCTCTTTTAAGGTCTCCTACTCTTCCTTCTGTATTACTGCTTCTTTTCAGAATTGCCTGGGGTACTTGTGAAAAATGGAGATTCCTATGCCTAATCCCAGACTGAAATGAATCAGAATCTTTGGTGAGTGGGTCCCGAAATCTTTATTTTGAAAAATCAGACTTGATTTTTTTTATCTTTAGAGATTGGAATTTACTGCCCTGCATCCACAGCACAGTCTCTTAATTTCAGTATTTCAGTCATTAATATCTATTAATTATAACAAAACTACCACTCTTGGAGCTTGTATTATGAGCTCCATACCGTTCTAAGCAACGTGCTCACCTGATTTTCATGATAAATCTTCATGGTGATAATATTACTCCTATCTTGCAGATGAGAAACCAAGGCTCAGAAAGGTTAAATTTCTCAAGGCTACATAAGTAGAATTAATAAAAAAACTGAAGGGGTAAGAAGAGAACGAAAATTTGATAAACATTAATTTGTAAATATTTCTGTTATATAAAAAATACATTAGATTTATATATTGCCTGAATTATGTGGGTGTTATAATAACTCTTAACTCCTAAGCCCCTTGTCTCCTTGGGTGTTGCTGGGCTATACTGATAAACTGATATTCTGATGAAATGGAATGCCAGGAAATTCCAAGCACTTGTGGCAGAAGAAATAGATTTCACGCAATTTTCTTGCCAATACTAACATCCCTCTATGACACTTACCAGGCTTTGGAGACTTGTTTGGTTGGCTAATATTCAAATTTTTGGTTTGAGAAGAAATTTGGGCACTTCAGGAATAAGATACATAGTTTTGGAAAATATGAACAAAAAATTGTTTGATAATCTGTTTTATTTCAGTAGTATTTGGATCAGTAAATACCATGTTTTATTTTTGTAGAGAAAACAAAACAACTCATAGTCAGAAGACTCACTGGGAATATTGTAATACCCCATCCTTTAGTTTTCCACAGTTCCACTTTAAAGAAAATAATTCCCATTTAATGGACCAAACAACATAATAAAGTTTCTTGAGGCAACTCTTACAATTACCATGTAAGCTTATAAAACAAGCAAGGTGTGTATTCCTTCAACAAATTCGCCTTTCAGATATACAAAAAGAAAGAAAATATTCATGTTTATTACATGCAGACTGAGTGGAAATCAGTTACAACAAATGGTAAAGGAAAAGAGTCCAAGGCAGTGTAACTCATTTTAACAAACGTAGTTCTCCCTAAATGAAGAGGTCAGTTATTTCACAGATGTTTTATTCTGCAGATGATGAGAACAAATATTTACTTCGTTTAATATTTATTTAAATATGGGCTTTTGGTTTTTAAATGTTTTTCTAATTTAAAAATGTTTCAAAATATATTGGGAAAAAAATAGAATTCACCTAGCATTCCTCCATTTCTGTTTGGATTTATAAAATAGGAAGCTACAGACCTCTCCCACCATACGTTTTCTCTGCCCAGGGTTAAAAACTATTGGCTAGTTTGTATATCATCCCTCTTTCCTAGTTTTATACTTTATATACATTTAATACCCTAAATTAGAATTTTATTAAATAAATTTATCTAGAATCAGTTTTATTTAAAAATACAGCATGGACATTTTCTAGGTCATTTCAAGGAGGACATTTTAAGCTCTTTAATGGCAGTGTATTATTGTATTGAACTATTCCCCTATTAACTTTTTAACTTTATTTTTGATTTTTTCCCTACTTAATTTTTTCCATTTTTGCTATTGTAAACATTTTTTTCAATGAATAGCTTTATATGCACATTTCAAATTTCGATAGCTATTACCAACCAAATTACTTTCCAAAAAATTTGTTTATTTTTCCTATGTATTTGTATTTGTATATTTGTATTTGTATATTTTCCCCACATTTGCCGGCACTGGGTGTTAGCAGTGTTTTAAATCACTGAAAATCTGCTGAGGGCAAATTATATTTTATTTTACTTTGCAGTAAAGAACTGGATGATTCTAAACATTGCTGCATATTTAGATTTTTGTTCTGGTATATTTGTAAAAGTTACATGTACTCTATAGAGTCAAGAAAAGTAGATGCTAAGATAGGACTAAATATGACTTAAAATAACTGCCAATCACATCTTTAATCTTGGGTTCCAAGCACCTTTTATTTGCCAGGATGGGTAATTAATTCAAAATATTTCAAACTTTAACTTCAATTTTTTCTTCTTCTATAACTAGATATAAGGGAATAAGTAATTCTGCTTGTTTTGAGAAATTCAAGCTGTTTTGTTTTTACCATCTGCACTTTGTTTATTGGGAACAATCTTCATCTTTACTGCTTCATATTACAAATTATATTTTAAATTTTGAAATCTATGTGAAATACCAAAAATTATGATGTTGGACAGTTTCTGTCCAGTGTTACTCCTTTGAGCTTTTTCAATTATGTTCTTATAAATTAAAACTTTTTTTTTCTTTAAAATAAGTTATTGGATCTTGGTGGACAAGAGGCTGAAATGAGATGCTCTTTACTCACTCAAACCTGCAAATACCTCTGCAGGCTTAGACATAAAACCCAGCACGGAAATAATACTTGTCTCACAATCAGGTCAGAAATGATAACTGAAACCATGGAATCCTTAAGATAAGCTACCTGTGTAATCAGGGGAAATAGCTGAAAAGCCTAATAGAAGGCTTTGTGTTGGAGGACAGTGATTGAAGTTCAAAAGGCTTAGCAGAGGTCAAGTTGGCAATGTCAGGTATTTCCCCAAGTTTACTTCATTCAATTAAGTTGGAACAATCTGCTCCTGTGAAAGACTTAGTGGCTTTCCTTACACGGGGGGTTGGGGAGGGGGAAACGGGGATGCTTGGCTTCCTCTGTACCAGAAGCGGTGTCTGGGATAATTTTAAAAAAGGCATTGAGTCGATTTTCATGAAGTCTCTGTGGGAAACTTCTGCACAATGTAATGGCTGAGTGTGCTTACTAAATACATTTAAAAGAGACAGAAGGTGTAGATATTTATCTACATGTATAAGCCAACCGTTGCAACCTAAATTCTTTTCAGACTTTGGTTGTTTCTGAATGGGATGACCATTTGTGTGTCTGCCACATGAATTGAGCTGGTTTTCTTCCTGTTTAGTCTAAACTACTGTTGATTGCTTTGACCCCTGCCCAGCTGAGGGACAAAATGCCCTGGGTTGAGGGCTTTCTTAAGAGTGCCTGTATTCTCAGCTCAAGGCTGCTTGAACTAGGTAGACTTCAGGGTAGAAAAGCACCCTAAATTGCTTCCTTAAAAGTAAGTTTCATATCCTTGACGATTTTTGTCTTTTTTCTTGGTGTGTCACTTTTTTTTTCATTTTTGAAATGTAAAAATGTCTTCTTTTTTAGCTGAAGTAATTATTTTACAAACATGAGTGAACTTTGTGGGGGAATAGAAATGGGACATACCCTGACGGCAGCAAATGATCAGATTACAGAGATAAATTGATATATGAGAGGTTCCGGAATACTAGGTAATTACAGCACATACCTTCAGGAAATACACACACACGCACACACACACGCATTCATGTTCCTGCATATGTGTGTGTATGTGACTATATAGATTTTAATTGTGAGAAAGGTTTGGGAGATAAAACCTATTTTTAAGTTGAATATCACTAATGCCATTATCAATGTGTTTACCATTTAAGATACATTTCTGAAAGTCATAATACTAATAACTTTTCACTAGTCAGATACTGGGCAAAATAAATATGGACAAAAATGATTTCATTCAGTAGTTCCTAAATGTGGCTAATTGTTGGATTCACTTGGGCGCACCCAGCCCTCCTAAATTACGATCTTCGAAACTGAGATCCAGCAAGTTTAACAAGCTCCCCAGATGATTCTCTTAGTCAAGTTTGTGGAGCCTAAAAAGCATCAGTGTAGGATAATGTCATTGTGTTCTAATCAGTTCGATGTTGAAGCAGTTGTGCAGTTTACTAAAGAACCATTATGCCTGGTTTTGGTGATGCATGTGAACACTGTATCCAAAACTGCCTCGCTGGAGCTTCCCAGTATAGTCCCCTGACTTAGGCACTGTGAGATCCATTTTATAGGTGAGGGAACTGATACTGTTAAAATAATTAATCATCAAGTTACTAATTAGGAAAACCAGGATTCAGTCCCAAACTTTCTGGCTACATGTCTAGGGCTTCCAGCACATTGACTTCTGGTAGCCTTGAGGCAGAAATCTTTAGAGGCCTTTTCCAGTAAGATCTAGCATTTTGTCATCCCAAATAACTTTTGACAGTGTTGTATCAGTTTAGAATACATTTACTGATTTGCTATACATCTAACTTTGTGTTGGATGATAGGTTAGGCCTCAGAGGGAAGAGTTTTACCCTCGAAGAGTCTTGTTGGGGAGGTAAGGTTTACTTGGGACAAGAGTAGGAAGCAGCAGCTGAGAGTGACTGAGTGTGCATTGTGGACTTTCAGTGCAGTGGCAGTGCAGAGAAAATGATTTTGGGCTGAAATTCTGGGGGAGACTCCAGGAGAAGCAGATTCCAATTGGGTCTTGAAGAGTGGGATTTGGAAGGTTCAGGAGACAATACAAGGATGGGAACAGCAGGAACAAAGGAGTGAGTGCGTGGGTGTGTCTGTGTATTTACTCAAACTCACTGCGTAAGAGAGGACCGCTTTACCCGAGGAGCAGGGAGAGTGCGGGAACAGCGAGCAGAAGGTGGGGCCTTGGCCCGTCCTTCAAGGTGCCAGGCTCCACAGGGCACTGAGACTGTCAAGTTAAAAGGTGCCTTTTGGAGTCATCGCCCTCTGCTTACACGTGTTATTTATTTTTCTCTCATGTATGCACTCTTGGCCCCCAGAAAATACTTTACCCTAATGCTCCAAAAGCCTCTGTCACTGTCCAGAATCAAATTAAGCACAGCGAATGTGACCATCGCTCTGAGACACACATGGGATTTGGGAGGTTGAAAGACACAAAAGCCTCAGCATAATAGGCAGAGAATCAGCAGGTTCCTGGGATAGGACTAATTTTTCTCTGGCTCTTTAGTAACAGGTGGTATTTATCTAAGCGGACTGCCCTGGGCAGCTGGTTGATGGGTTCTTCCAGCTGGACATCTTCTCCCCATTTAGTCCAACCACACCTGTTTCAGACAGCAAACAAGAGCCTTTCTCATCTTTAGTATCTCCATGCGGGGGGCTGGGGTATAGATGAACCATTCAGCTTCCAGCTGTAGTGTTTCATGATGTCCGAGGATCCCATCTGGCCTCCTGCCAGAAAAAAGAAAGGTTTTAGGTTTAGAGGTGGGCTTTTTTTTTTTTCCCCCAGGGAGTGGATTTGTCCTGTTGGGTTGATTTCTTTTGAAAAAGAGATTTCATCATCGATGGCTATCATGTGATCAGATTTATCTCCCATTAAAACATCCTTTCCTTGAAGCATGCACTGACATGACTGTGGCTGTCCCTTCAAGCTTTTATTGTATTGCATTAAGGAATTGTAGAATAATCTCATGAAAGATTAATCACTTCCTGTAAGCATCTTGTACCTGCAGACAGGCAATTACTGAAATATGTCTGAAAGAAAACAACGAAGCACGTTAAAATGTATCGGCCAGGTATTTTTTGGCAGTGTGACTACAAAACTTGCTTGGGTGCCAGCTTTTTTGGAGCCAAAAAGGACTTCTGTGCTGAGTTAATGGATCATAGTTTGTTTTGTACATGAGTAGCAATGTTTTCTTTGTAATGACAGCCAAGACTTTGACACTGCACAGGTATTTCTCTTGAGGCTGTACAAGTGTGTGTTTTCTTATTTATTTCCCTGTCTAAACTGAATGATAAATCAACCATTTGGACTAGATTCAGTCCTGGCAATTTAAAGAACCCTATATCCCCAATGCTGAGCCTGCCAGATAGTAGGTACTCAATAAATATTTGATGACAGACAATCTCTATTTTATAGCTATCAAGCGGTTTACAACAAAAGAGTATGATTTTAGAGGATGCCGTAGCCTCAGACCTGAAAAATCTCCCTAACCGGTATAGTACTGGGTTCACCACCACCTTAACTCAAAACTTTCTGTTTACCAGCGTCTGTGCTAGAGGCTGGAGATAGGAAAAAAAGACATGGTCCTTACTTTTAAGAAGCTGAGATTTCCTGGTGAGGGAAACATTAATACAACATCCACAACAAAAGCATTTATGTTTATTGAGCACTTGTGTATTGTAGACATTTAAGCCCTTTGTATATATTAATTCATTTAATCCAGAAAGTCTTACTAATATTATTATGTTTTTTTAAGATATGTAAACTGAGGCACAGAGAGTTGTACTTTTCTGTAATTTACACAAAGCTAGTAAGTGATGGAACTGGGTTATGAATAAAAATACAAAGCCAAACATTGAATTTGTGGAGTGCTCTGATGGAGTAAGTACAAAGTGCAGAGATGAGGCCCCCTCACCGCAGTACAGTGGGGTCAGGGGAGAGTTTCAGGAGCAGTTGATGACCAAGCCTTTTCCTCCTTATCTCTACTTTCTGGCCCTGGGATCTGGGACATCTGTTTCTCCCCAGATCTGGTCCTGGTTCTTTCCATGTCCTTTGCCCGTGGCAGGGAGCACTGTGCTCTATGCTGTGACATCTCTCCACTGATGTCTTACAAGTTATTCAACTTCCAGCAGCTCTAATTATGTCCTGCTGTATGTGGCTCTGGAGTCAGACACATTTAGATTTGAATTTTGTCTCTTCCATTTATAAGTTGTGCAATGTTGGTCAAGTTACTTAACTTCATAGAATTACTTTTACTCTTCTCTGTGGTCTGTTTAAAGAATTAATTGAGATAATACGTGTAAGATATCCATCATATAGGCGGTGCTCAATAAATGCTAGTTTTATTTTTCTTGTATGCCCATTTTTTTGCCTGTGTTTCTCCCCACACCTAGCATTGCTCCCCACAAATAGTAGATGATTAATACATGTTTGTTAATTTGATTTTATGGGAGAAGAGAAGTAACTTATGTCAGTGTTATATTATTAGATCGTCATACACACATCTTCCTAGGATATTTTTCTTTCCCCCTTCCTTCCTCCATCTGCATCTACCTTCCCAGCTTAGTTTAAATCCTACTTGCCTTTCAGGTCTTGGCTTAGATAGAATCCTTTCTGAACACTTTTCCCGTCTGAGTCAGGCCCCCTTCTCCCTGCTTCTGTAGCTCCCTGGGTATTAGGGACTAAAAGAGCCAGACAAACTTTGTTATTTTTTAAAGTTGAAGTGAAATCCATGCAACATAAAATTAACCATGTTAAAGTGTATAATTCAATGGCATGTATTACCTTTACAATGTTGTGCAACCACCACCTCTATCTAGGTCTAAAACATTTTTATCAGCTCAAAATAAAACTTTGTAGCCACTAAACATTCATTCCCTATTCCCCCTTCCATTAGCCTTTGGCAACCACCGATCTGCTTTTTGCGTCTATGGATTTACCTGTTCTGGATATATCCTACAAATAGGATCATACAGCATGTGACCTTTTGTGTCTGGCTTCTTTGACTTAGAATAATACTTTGAGGTTATAGCATGTATCAGTACTTCACTTCTTTCTATGGCTGAGTAATATTCCATCATAAGTACATAATACATCTTGTTTATTCATTAATCCATTGGTGGACATTTGGGTTACGGTGAATAGTGCTATTATGAACATTTTTGTGCAAGTATTTGTTTGTGTGCTTGTTTTCAATTTTGGGGATTATATACCTAGGAGTGGGATCGTTGAGTCATATGGTGATTCTATGTTTAACTTTTTGAGCAACTGCCAGCTTTATTATTTTCCAATTTCAAAATGGTGCCCAAATCAAACCTAAAGACAAGCCCAGAAAGCCCAGTGCTGGCAGATCTTGAAGGCTTCGGTTCAGGGAAAAGACATACCAAAAGTGGTAGGTATAAATCTATCTTGTAAAAATAATTTTGCTTGTGAGAAAGAAAAACAATATAGACCAATCTGACTATGAGACATTCTAATGAGGGAGAGAGGGAGAGAGTCCTCCCAAGGCCCCTGGGTTAACTCTTAGCAGCTGGGCTGTTTAAGATTTCACTGTTTATCTGGATTCTTTGGGTTTCACTTAAAAGAGCATCAGTCCAAGCCTGGTAACTGTAGCACAAAGATCTGTCTACAGAGTGTAGAAAACTCAGATTCTGACTTAGCAGATAATCGGTGTGGCAGACACCATGCTGGGCACTGAAGCAGATGCAATTTGGGGAGGATTTAGATCGTGTTTGTTTTTTGTTAGTTCCTTCAGTAGAGGAAGTAATAATTTAAGTGAAATTGTGATGTTTAGATATAGAAAATTATTAACTGTTCTAGGAAATGCATGGCTATGCCACATGCGTGCTGCAGAGGGGTAGAGTCATAGGAAGAAACAAACACCTCACGTGAGGATTATCAGAGAAAATTTCAGTAGAAAAAGGGAATTTAGGCTGTTTTGCAAGATATGTAGGATTTATATCTAGAGAGGAGCAGATGAAGGTTATCTCCAGGGAAGAAATGGACTGAGGCTACTGAGTTTGGCTGCGATTTGGTCCTAAACAGGTTTATTGTTTCAACAAAACTGAAAACATAGCACATAGCAGATCACAATCACTCCAGATCAAGTGAATAGCACATCTGAAGAGGGGAATACATTTCCTTACGAAAAAAAGAACTGAAATCTGGGTTGGAAATTGCGGCCACTTCAATCTGATGAAGGGGGTTTACTGCTTAGGAACCCCAAGTGAGGGAACTGAGTTTCTTGAAAATTGTCTCTGATTTTAAAACTAGATGTGGAAGTGGTCTTAAAATTTCTACTTTCTTCTTATGTAAGTCTTGGGAGTAATTACAAATGCTATCCCTGCTGAAAGTTAGTGCTCTCTGTCTTTCTGGACCAGAGGTATGAAACGCCCTTTGATTGTCTAATTACAAAACCAGTAGACTCTTTAATTCTATAATTTGGCTACTTTCAGCTCATGATTATTAGGTATTCACTTTGTTCCTCTTGGAGGGGCAAGCTGGAGAACTAAAACTGTAAGTTGTGGACTGGAAGTAGTAATCTATGTATCTGCTGAGAAAGAAGTGATGTTTTCTTCCAAAGTCTCTAATTTCCACCTAGATAAGGAACCGGACATCTGGTGCTCTTAAATCATGATTTCTGTCATTGGAAAAGGGTTTTATTTTTTCCACTTGGGTAATGTGCTTATCAAACAGTTATATTTTCATTTATGACTTTGCCTAGTCTCTGTGTAAAGTAAGAAAGTGTCTTAGGCAAGCTCCTGCTGTAACAGTGGGATCAGTCTAGTCCTAGGGTAATAGAGACACAAGATGCTTCCTTGTAGCCTAGAAACACATCACCTTGCATCTCGTTAAAGAATGATCATAGCTGATAACTATATTTGACTTTTGTGGTTCCCTGGGAACATTTCTATGATCTGCCTGGATACAATCTGGATTCACATCAGAGTACCTTTACAGCATTATGTTTTACAGGAGCCTTGACATTAATCACTTACTTACCTTCCTTGGCAACCTAAGAACAGCCCAGAGGCAAAGGAGGGAGCAACAGTCCAAGTGGCAGCGTGGGTTGGAAAAATCCTTTAAGGGGGAGTGACTGCTTGTTGCTATGACAGCTGCATTCTATGACATTACAGGCCTTTCCCGCTGCAGTTTCGTTAAGGAATGCTTCAGAGAGCCAGCTTTGAACAGACATAGTCTGAGGTTTAAACCAAGGCCCAATCTTTTTAAACTCCAGTTTTCAGATCTGCAAAATGGGGATGAAAGTGTTACTGACCTCTCAGAGTTTTCACGTGGATTAAATGAAATAATGTATATGGTGCGTGGAGCGAAGTGCCTGGCACATAATAAGCTCTTAGTCCATGGTGGCTGTTGTTGGAGTTCTAGGATCACATTCTATGGCCAGCTCATAAGTCTTAGCAACTTTTTCTTTTACATTCCCATTTTAAATGGGAAGTTTCATTTTGCCAATATGTTCCATACTTTTTTGTAAACATGTGCCTTATTTCAAAGTTTGGAGAGATTTATGTTTCAAAAAAATGGCTTATATAGAGCATATGGGAATTTATAATATAGCCTAGAAAATGTATGAAAATTGTATTTATATTGGCCAAATTAATACTTGAAGGAAGGAAAGGTTTTCTTTGGCACTGGGTTAAAATTGTCTTTTTCCCCCCTATTCCCCCCTATTTTTATTGAGATGTAATTGACATACAGCACGATATAAGTTTAAGGTGTACAGCATGGATACAATTTTCAACCACTAACTGATAGAGTTTAAAAACATTTTTAAGTATTATCTGGATGATTTTGAGTTGTCCCTCCTTGTCATTGACTCATTCACTTATTCATTTATTAGTGTTTAAGACCTAAAGGGTTCAGGATTGTAATAAATACTCATTTTTCCAAACGTATGATTTAATAATTGTTGGTCAAATAAAATTTAATAATTAAATGACAAAATCTGGAAATAGACCAAGGCTTTTTGGCTGCCAGATGATCTTCCAAAAACAAAATGATGAAAAATTAAGAGGAATAAGCTAGGAGTATATAGATTTCATTTTTCTTAAAATACATTTTGATTCAAAAATTAAGGAAAAACTGGAACAAAATTTTTTGAAACCAGCTTTTAAAAAAGGTAAATGTTTGGATGAATACAAAGTATTATCAAATTCAAATATTTATATTTTAAACAATGTTGTCAACTGCCAAAAGATTTTTTTTTTGTTTTTAATGGCAATGAAAGGTTATAGGCCTTTCTTTACCAAAATCTGCTTTCTTCTTCTCTTTCCCATATGATTAAGAGAAGGGTATATCCCCCCATTTGTGATCTTTTGGCACTTAAAAAACATTCAAGTACTAGTTTTCCCAGAGCTTTGAACATTCCTAGTCAGTGATTTTGGTGTGTGCATAGATTTTTTAAAAATTGACCTTTATGAGAGTTGGGGAAAGATCAATGTTTACCATATGGAAAGACAACAAAACAAGGTGAATAGATGGTATCATTTGGCTTTCAAAGGAAATTAAACTATTGTGTGAATAAATAAATTGTTTAAAAATATGAAATGAAAACCCCAAAACAGAAACAAAAAATTCTTTGGGGAAAGAAATTCTAAGGAAAGCTGCATTGTTAAAATCCTGGACTGGGAGCTTGGAGATTTGGGCACCATATTTCCAGGTAAAGATTTATGAAAATTTTCAGAGATCAGAAACTACAGAAATGGCACTTTAAAGTCTAATTTTAAAACTTGATAATTTTGTTACTATAGTGAATGCTGTTTTCATATTTTAATTTTTTCTTGTAGTAGGAAATTCTTTTAGTAAAGTTACATTCTGGTTAACTTTCTTGTTAATTAGTACACATCAGTACTTTTAATAATTCAGGTTTGTATATTTGAGTATTTTCTGTAAAATAATAAATAAAAATGCTTCATAATTGTCTGAACTTCAAATAATTCATAAGGCCAACACGTTTCTATGTGTCTTGTCCAGCGTAAACTCATCTTCTACATATACATCAGGCAAACTTGTACTTCTCAGAGATTGAGAGAATTATTTCCCGCCCTCCCCCCTCCAACTCCAAATAGTTCTATTTCATCTTGGAGAGCTACGCCCAAACCAGATTTTCATCTGAGGAAGGAGCTGTTACAGAAGTGTTAAAGAGAATAAATCCATCTTTATAAGCAGATGCTATAAAACAGTAAACAGTGTAAAATATAATTGTCTAGCCTAAGAGAAAAACAACTGGGTTGTTCTAGAGAACAAAGAACTTTGCCAAACACGGGAAAACTCTGTGAGTCAAAAAAAGAACAAACATAATCTTTTTTAGACTATTAAGAATATAAAATTGTGAGAGGAAAAAGTACCCTGAAGAAAGAGTAAATGAGAGTATGGGATCTTATCCGAGATTCCAGTTCTTCCTCCAGGCAGGGAAATGTCACCATAGCTATGGGCCATCTCTACGAAGACCACTCCTCATGTTTTTCATGGTCTATGTTCCCCACGAGTCTCAGTTTACATCCTGTAGTAGCTGGGGTTGAATGAGGAATTTCCTTTCTCTCAGCAGCAGTTAAGTCTCTGCCTAGGAGCCACCTCTCCATGAAGGGATGACCAGGTAGTGGTAGCAAGGAAGAAAGAATTTGAGGAGAGAAGACAATCAGAATGTTTACTTACCATAAGCTTTAGAAGAAAGGGATTCGGTTGTCCCTTTATATCCCAACCCCTTGGCATACAAGCGTATAAACAGAAATTTCTCTGTAAAATTGCTCCCTGGGTCCATGTCTTCAGGCAGTCTTATAGTTGAGCCTGTCCTGTAATGAAAGAGGTTCTCTGATACTGCAGAAAATAGCAAATGCAGGGCCACCTATGATGAATGCTCTGTTATTAAATCCCGATCTGTCGGGATTCATCATTAGGTGAAACAAACAGAGAAAATATCTGCCAGCATGACATTTGGTACAAGTTACTTTTTAAAGGAACATTGAATGGTTAAAAAGTGATTTATAGTGATGATTTGGTATAATTTATACCATAATATTTTGTCATTGTTAATTTGCATACATTGAATCTCTCTAACTAAATTATATGTTTATTAGTGATCTTACCATGTTTTATTATGAGTATTTACTTAATGGATAAAGGTTTGTAGTAGATGGTGCATGGGAAAATAATTAATAGCAAGACCTTGGGCATGACTCAGTGTATGTTTAACGCCTGGAAACACATGACGACCGGTGGGTACTGACTTGGTCTTATAATGCTGAGTAAAGTCTCGTAGAATTACGTTAAATGAGAAATGAAACTTGACACTTCTGGCTTCAAAATTTAATTTTGGAAAAGGGAATCATCGCATCCCCCAAATGGCACATGTCTGCTGACTAAGCAGTGCAAGATGCTGTAACTAAATCCTAAAAGTGAAGGCTGAAAATAGAAATAATTGGAGAAAAGGAAAGAAAATTGTGTTAGTAAAGTCAGCAACCACTAATCCCTGTTTTTTGATCAAAGGCGTCTAGACACTACTTAACTCCATTCTAGCTTTTATGACTGCTGCAACGAGTGTGCATTCTTATCTTATTTACAGTGTTAGAGGATGTCTGTATAAACAAACATCTCCTGAACACTTGTCCATTTGTTGGAGTTGCCTGTTCTCTGGGCTTATTTCGAAATCTGATTTGGTGTTAACTAGCATTCTTTTGGAAGCTACACCTAGCAGCCCTCGGACTTACAACAACTGAAAAACAGACTTGCTGTTTTGTATTTTGTTATTTCATGCTGTAGTTATAGCCTGTGTAAAAAATTCTCTAGCGCCAAGTAGCACTTTTCCAAGTGTGTAGCAGACGGTGCAGACATCTTGCCTCTAGGACTCACATTTGAGAGGAACAATCTTGACCTCCAATATTTTTGTCCTTTTGTCCCCCTATGTCATTTATACTCTTCATATCCTGAACACTTCATTTTTGAAATAAAAATATGATCATCATAAATATGTATCCCCACGTTTCCTTTGGAAAGATTAATGTCAAACACTTATTTGAGGATTTATATCCCAGGTACTTTGCATATATAGTCCCTACAGCAATCTCTTCAGAGTAAAATATCATTATCCTTGTTTTACAGACAGCAAACTGAGAACTCAGGAGGGGAAGTAGCTTCTCTAAGACCTCAGTACTAGTAAACCAAGAAATCAGGATTAAACTGAAGCCTGATTCTAAAGCCCTTGTTCTTATTACACGACTCTAGGAAGTGTCATTGGTTCAGGCTCATCTTGGGAGTATGTTGAATGGAAGCCTTTGTGATGTAATTTGCCTGTGAAGATCCTCTGCTGTTTTTCCTCTGTCCAGATACCTATGAGACACTCCTTTTATGTAAAACACTGGGGAAGGGATAGAAAGTCACATTCACAACCTACTCTAAATTAGTTAACTGAATTACCCAGCAGGACTCTGAGAATAGGATACCAGACTGATGGGTTTTAATATAGAGCGGTTCAGGAAGGTAAGTTTTTGCTAAAAGGGATATAATTTGAAGCTCAAAAGATTTTGTGGAGTCTAGTTTCCGCCACCAGGGGTCAGTGTGCAGGTGCTAGATATAGGCACAAGGCTGCATTGGGAAAACAAACTTGGATCAAGATGGAGAATGAAAGTGGAAACTCTTTTTCAGTTTGTAAGACTTGACAAAGAGCCTCTGGCAGGTAAACCCCGAACTGAACTATAAATCATAAGCTACTTAAGATTAAGTACATCTGAAGACCTGAACATATGTCTTGCCTAGATGAAGGCAGAATGTACCCACCATTATGACTGCTAACAAGTGATGCTTTTAAATGACAATGTGACTAAATTATAGTACGCAGAAAGATACAGACAACAGTCTTCTCAAATTTATTAAAAATTCCTTTATTGGTTTCACTTTTGGATGATCACATAACAAGGAGAAGAGAGAAAGGTCAATGGAAAGAGGAAGACTAAGAGGTAGATTTTATAAATTATCAAGATTTAAGTACAAGCATCTCATTTTTTAAATGAGAAAAAGTACTCTCTTAACATGTTAAGGGTCATTTCAATCTTTTATCTCTTCATTTTTTTAGGCAAGACAAAGTATACAGTAAGAGGAAGGCATTCCAAGTAATGGAATATTTAAGAAAACACATAATCCAACAAAATCTCACATTCAGTTTTATTGCTTTCAAGTACTTTACTCTTACCTCAGCTCATGTGGGAACTATTTTGCTTGGTTGTACTAGGACTATTTTGCAACAAATATGCATATTCTTTTCTGTAGACATAGCTATTTGGACTTTTCTTTAATGTGGTTTGAAAATTAAGACAGTTTAGAATTTTTATGTTAAAATAATTACTCTAGGAAACTGTGAGGTATTTAGATCTAGTCCTATTTTCCTAAATATAAATACATTCATTCCATAGTTGGGAAAACATATTCAAAATGGTTGTTTGCATCCTTCATGATTTAACAAGAGCATTCGTCTGGGAAAGAGCACAGTGAAGGTTAATTGCTGTCTACTTGGAAAGCCCGAAGCAGCAGATTTTGCCCTTGGCGAGATAATTTTACAAAAGCGGGAACAAAAAATGAGCCAGGATGTCTCGCAACCATTACTGTGTCAGATGAAAGCTTCTCTCTCTCTCTCATCACTTCTATGTATATGTATACGATGAACTTAAGAAAAGAGGCATATGTTCAAAATGACTGCTTATAACCCAAGCAGAAAAAAAAAAAAACCGTATCAGAACACGTACTGTCATAAAAGGTTTCATTTGTGTCAGTGGACTTCGAGTGATGCATTTCTAGAGTCTAAAAGTACAAATTATCTTCTGGCTAAAATACCTGCCTGTATTAGCTTTGACTTATTTCATGCAGGCCTTTCAGCACTGGGACTTAACATTCTGACCTAACATTTAATGTATTAATCCTAATTTTAATCCGATACCAAGACTCTCTGTTGTATTGACTCAATTCAGGTTAATTCAGAATTATGTTGCTCCCACCCAGAATCAATAGACCCACTGTTGATTCTCTCCAAAGCTGACCACCCAGTTTTGTGAGAATCTGCAGTGAATTAGAAAATCTGTCATTGCTGGGGAGACTGGGCAGCTCAGATATGGTCTGTCGTTCTCTCTGGTCTGTACAATACCCACTCTTTGTCTACCGTCTCCTAAACTAACCTGACATAACTGAGCCTGCCAGTCAATGAGATCTTTATTCTCCTGGAAGGAATGCCTTGCACACCAGCGTTATTAAGAAATTTCTGGACAATGTTTAGTGGCTGAAGAATAATCCAAGGTTCTATTAAAAAGCCATCTGGGTAATTAATAGCACATTTGTTCTCAGCCTCCTCCCAATTTGTCCATTAGTGGCATAAAAGCTCAGGACAAAGGGTAATGTGGTTCAGTTATACTTTACAAGAATTCTTCAGGAAGTTGAAAACACATGATAGTTTTCCAAAGATACATATGTTTATGGCTCTTAGAGCAGCAAATAGGCAAATCCATGAGCTTTAAACTGAAGTTTTCTGCTGCCACCAGCTATTTAAATTAAGAAAACTGATATGGAATATTGACAATCTACCCCTAGAATTGACTAGAGAGCTGCTGGATTGCCTCCCAAACATGTATAGACTGGGATGTCTCCATATTTAAGTTAAAAAAAATTTCCCTGAATATTTACAAATGTGAAAAAAACCCAGTACTTTTATACCCTTTTACCTGATGGTTGAAGGCTTTTCTGGGATCTCTTTTTAATGTATTTTCATGAGTAGTAGCCCCAGGCAGCATATTTCTGCACCATTGCCAAATAAACTCTGTTTTTCTTATTGATGCTTTCTCTGTTAGTTCGCCTTTTTTCTTAACTGCTTGTACAGAGAAACTTTGAAGCCCTAGATATTTGAAGATAAAAGTTAAAAACACCTCTGGAAAGTTAAATGAGGATTTAGTGTGTTTCTTTCTGTCTTTTAGATTTATTTTAAAGCAGTGATCAGCTAAACAGCACAGGAACCTGGAATTTATAGGGATTACCTTGCCGCAGAGTACTTGTGTGTGTGTTGGGGGATGTGGTGGAGTGCGGATGGGGGCAATGTTAGGGTCACAGCCAGTGTATTTGCAAATATACTCCAGTAGGTTGGGAGGTTATGAGAAAGAGAAAGAAATAGTAGAGAAGTATGGGGGTGGAGAGAGAGGAGAGGGGGAAGAGAAGAGGGGACAAGGGAGGGGAGAGAAAGAAAAAGAAAAATCTCTCTTAGATAAAGGTCTGTATATTTTGGAGGTCTCAGATCCTGCAAGACATTAGTTTTAGGTACTTTTTACTATGTGCCAGGCTAAGTACTTTCATGAATTATTTCATATAACTTTTATAACAGTGCTATAAAGTAGGTGCTATCATTTTTAGATGAGGCTTTGAGAGGTTAAGGTCACACAGCTAGTAAGTAGTGGAGCCTTCTTGTCTCTCTGGCCTCCAGTCACACCCCCTTGCTCTCTGGCTGCCTTTCTCTTTCTCAAGCACACAGTTCTTTGGACTTGGTAACCCTGTCACCTGGAGTGCTCTTCCCGTAACTCTTTCTATGACTGGGCTTTCTCTGTCCAGCAAACGTCCATTTAAGAAAACATGCTTTGGAAGGGACCCACCTGAGTTGAGTCCTAGCTACATTTATTCATTCACTAATGTATTCATTCGATACTTATTAAGTGTCTATTATGCCCCAGTCCCTGCTGAAGGCAAGATGGGGAGAGAAGATATTTCCGAACTTTTCCCTTCAGGGGTTTACAGCTTTGTTAAGGGAGTGAAACAATCAAATACTCACACAGCTGCAAAATTACAACAATTCCTGAGAGATCTGAGTTGAGATCTGATGGATGACGTGGTGTGATCGAGTCAGAGAGAAGAGGGAAAACAAAGCGCAGGCTGCAGCCAGCCCAGACCTGGTTCCGGGAGGGAGTGTGGTGAGTGTGGCTGGGTCTTACAGAGCAGGGAGACGTAAGATGGGGCAACCTAGGGCACGTCACAGAACCTTCGAGGACAGACCGTGACTAGTGGGAGACCACGAAGAGTTGGGATATAGTTGGCTGCTATGACCCATGGGTTGCACTCAGTGGATATGGAGAGAGGGCTGAATGTCCCTTGCCATTGTGTATAAGGGACTTGAGCATCCGCTGATTTTGGTATCTGCAGAGGCGTCCTGAAACCAACCCCTGGGGATACCAAGGGAAGAGTGGTGTACTTTGGTATTTCCCTTGCAGAGAAGCTCTTCCCTTTTTTTCCTTCTCTCTCCTACTCTTCCCCTCCCCTCCCTTCTCTCTGCACCCAGACTGCTGTCATTCAGGAAATTACCTATCATTTCCTCTCCTGGTGAGATTTCATTGTGACTTAGTGGCACCTTTACCCCAGGACACCTTCAGCACCATGAGTTCAGGAGAAGGTCTGGAGGGCTCAGCCAACAGTGGTCACCTCTCCTCTAGGACAGCTTCAGATATGGGCTGCTCTGGCCCAGCAAGCACATGAAGGAAAGCACAGTTTTTTTCCTAAACTGAATTCTGTTTTAGAAACATAGACTCTGAGAGAAGCCAAGGAACAAAACTGTTTAAATACCCATTTGTGACTAAATAGTTTTTCAATTTCACTGAGTTAGGAGGTCAGCCTTCCTCAGCTGCCAAAGTGTGAGGGGGACACAGAGTTAGAGGCCTCAGGCCCTGACAGAGGCTGTTCCTGGCCAGGAGGGCTGGGCCTCTCCTCAGCAGAACAAATATTTGTTAGCACTTTACACAAGAATACTCTTGAGCTCATTGTATTTACATTGCAAATGACCTGTAAATAGCAAAGCAGTTATGTGTACCTGAAATTTGTTATTTGTTTGAAGACACTATATAGATAGAAGATGAGAGAAGTGAGTTTTGGAAGCGGGAGGAGTGCCATGAAAAAGCGAACACCAAACCCCCAGCAGAACCTCTCTTTGCCAGAGTAGATACTTAAAAGGACACCCCAAAATGAATCCCAAGCGAATGCTCCGTCCAGTGTCTCCCTTGGCAGGTTAAGTGGACCTAGACCTATAAACCCAGCTGTCAGTACAAGCTGTCTCTGAGAGGAGTAAACAGACAGCCCTGCCCTGGCTCCCATACAGGGGTCTCTGGAACATCCTGGGGGGTTCTCTTCCTGTAGGACCTCCCAGTGCTCAGGCCCTGTGGCCTCTGACTCATTAGCAACTTCTGGAAGGGAAGAGAACGCAATCCCATCTGCTAGAAACAATGTCTTCCCCACTTTCAAGAGCTAGAAATGTCAACACAGGCCAACATGCTTGGATGGATTAGGATCGTGTGTAGAGGGCACTTTCCTATATGTTTTTGGATCATGCATTTCCATTTTAAAATGAAAAAAAAAAAAAGAAAGGAAAACATTTTAAATAAAGAAGACTTGTCTTGAAAAAAGAGGAAATCTTTATCTCTATAGAAGGATAACAACACTCTTCACGTTGTAAGGGAAGGTACTGCAGTCTTGTTGTCTCTGCAGCTTTCAAATTGTATTTACATATATTATACATAAGGCTTATCCCTGCACGGTGTGAAGCTTCTGGAAATATCTCTATCACTTCCAAACCAGTCTCCCAACTGAAGCATGAAACCTCATCATTAATAGATTTTTCTAAATGCTAACATTTTTACTTGTTTGAAAAGTTCTCTAGAGATATAGTTAACAAACATAAAATCCATCCATTTAAAGTATATAATTCAGTGCTTTGTGTGATATTCACAGGGTTATGCAACCATCATCACAATCTAATTTTAGATCATTTTTGTTCTCCTAAAGGGAAAAGCCCGTATCTGTTAGCAGTCCCTCCCCATTCCTTTCCACCCACTCCATCCCCGGTGGTAGGCAACCACTAACCTCCTTTCCATCTCTATAAATTTGCCTTTGCTGGGCATTTCATATAAATGGGATGATACAGTATGTGGCCTTTTGTGACTTCTTTTTTCACTTGTTATATCTTTAAGTTTCATCCATTTTGTAGCATGTATCAGGACCTCATTTCTTTTTATTCCTGAATAATATTCCATCATGTAGTTATACCACATTTTACTTTTTGATGCATCTGTAAATGGACATTTGGGTTATTTCTACTTTTTAGCTCTTATGAGTAATGCTGCTTTAAATATTTATGTACAGGGTTTTTTTGTTTCTGAGTGGACCTGTATTTTTATTTCTCTTGGGTAGATACTTAAAAAATAGAATTTCTAGGTCATATGGGAATTTTGTGCCTAACATTTTGAGGAACTGCCAGACTGTTTTCCAAAGAGCTACACCGTTTTACATTGGCACTAGCAAAGGGGTTTCAGTTTCTCCACATTCTCACCCATACTTGTGATTGTGTGTTTACTGTTTCTTTATATTAAACATTATTCTTCCTTTACTACTATTTTGCAATTCAAATCCCCATCTTATCCCCTCTCCTTCCCTTCCTCTGTCAAGTTCCTAATATGATAGCATGAATTTATCAAATGGCTTTCTTGTGAGAGTGGGTTGTTCTTAATTTCAGTGCATCTCTGTGTCAGGGTGGGCTGGGGAGAAAGGGTGGGAAGGGATTAGGCACCAAAAGAAACATGGGGCCCATGGGGCTTTGCCCACTTCACAGATTGTTTAGCCCAAGGCCTGGGTTGGAGACAGGGTCTTGGAATTCGATCAGTAAGCGTATCTCTGGTTCTTTGAAGAAATGGTTGGAATTGTATTAGTTGTCTCTAAGGCTAAGTACATTTTCAAGGACTTCTGGAACTCAGAATGATCCAGCTTGGTAGAACTCTGCCTAAGATCTCTAGTCAATCACTGCCCACTGTGATACAGAGGTCTGAGGACTCTTTGTTTACTGGTCTATGTTAGAAATTGAGAACGAGACTTGAGAAATATTTTTAATAATATGACACTGTGACATCCAAGCAGGATGAACTCATGATTGGTGAACTCATCTCGTTAAATAGGGTTCAACTTGTTCACATGTTCTTCGCTCGTTGTCAGACTCTCCTGGTGAGTTGCGTGTGGCCTGAGCTGAGTTCTAGACATATACAGTAGAACCGGGACAGACGGGAATTAAAAATAAAATTAGTCCTTGGCCATGGTGTGAGAGCCGCTGTGGCAAACTAATGCTTTTCAGCGTTTTCCTTCCTTCACCTGCGCTAGACTTTGATGCAGGAGTGGAGGGGCCCTGGGTATAGGAGAATAATGGTAATAGTGGGCGTTACCCGAGCACTCATGGGATGCTCAGCTCTGTGCTTTCCTCACAGCAACTAATTTAAGTGATATGATTACTATTTCCATTCCAGGAAACTGGGGGAATGGAAGTACTGGCTGCGGGTGGGTTTCCATTTTGATTGTGAGTCAGTCCTGCCCCAGCTTAAGCCCTTCTAGTCAGGAGGGTCCTGATTTGGATCCTGGTTCCCTCTCCTCACCTTGGCTCTGCCTGCCTTGGCCTCTGGCTCTACCGGCCCCCTTTGCTGGCTGATTGACAGGATCCCAGAGAAGTGGGGAAGTCCTGGGGGGCAAAGGGTGGGGATGCAAATAGGAAGAATCAAGGCAGGAAAAGAAGCAGGAAAGAGCCCAGAGAAGCGAAGGTGAGCTTGGCCAGAGGTCTTTCTTTAAGGGAAGAATTGTGGCAACTCTTATGGAAAGTGGAAATTGGGGGGAAGAAATATAAAGAACTACGTGGGAGGTAATCACCCGTTTTGTTTCTCCACAACCTGAGGGACAATCCGTGGAACTTTGTATGCTTTTGGAGTGAGGTAAGTTTTGCAAACATGGTCCTGGGTGAGAGCAGGGCAGGCTACTTGGCATATTTTGACTTAGATTTAGATGACCCAGCGCCCTTAAAACTCGTGTAGCGTGGGACATGCTGCATATACCAGAGAGAGGCGAGCCTCGGAGTTCTGTCTGGTATTTCAGGAGGGCTGGAGTTAGGGGTGGGAAGGGGAGAGAGTCTCCCTGCTTATTCTCTGCCCACAGAGTAACCACACGGGTGTGGAACACTTTCTTCCCTCCCTGCTCCACCTGTATGTCTGCAAAATGTTACCCTGCAGAAGTCTGTTTTTTTTTTTTTTTTTTAAGCCAGGATCATCTTTGCTCCATGCAAATTTTCTGAGGTGGACTTGTGCTAAACTCCTTTGCATTGTTTTCCATCAAAGTAATTATTTTAATGATTTGTAAAGTGGTCTTATTTAGGGATCGGAGGTTAATGACCCTTAGGAAGAGTGGCTGACCTTGACCCAACTTCTGTAGGCTTTACCCTTAAGTTCATTTCCGTTCAGTGAACATCGTGGGGCTCCTCCTACAGCTCTGTGCAGGTGTGTTGGTCATTTAAAATCACATACCAAATCGATGCTTTCAGGGAAAACTGTTCTTATACATCCGTCCTTTCACATTTGCCTGCCAGATAGCAGTACTGGCTGTTCTTCACTGGTTTTTCAGGTCGGTTGCTAGAGACAAGATGTGCTATGTAGAATGTTTAGGAGACTTTCCTGAGAGATTCTTTGAGATGCATAGTTGCCGGCTGGAGAAGACATCAGTCTTTTGTAAGTCTGAGATTTTTCAAATTAAAATGAAATATTTTGCTTCTGGGGATTCTCCTCCATGGGATTGTAAAGTGCCCCTGTGTCTGTGTGTAATTTATTCAACTAGAGTTTGTCTTGGGAGCATCGCAGTGGCTGGGAATTAAGAAACTTCTGTTTCAATTCCAACCTCACCAGTGACTTCTGTGTGACCTTAGGGAAATTAGTTAACCTTCTTGGATTTTGTGTGCTTCAGAATGAGGATCAGACCATTGCCTCATAGTCTGGGCTCAAGACTCAATAAGGAGCTGAAGCCCAGTGCGATCCCCAGATGAAGGCTGCTAAAACCAGGCTTGTTCTCCGGTGTGGAAGGCCCTCCCCCAGTTCAGAAATGCAGTCGCTAAGCTGTCAGCCTGCAGTCCTGCGGGAGGGCTTATTGTATATGAACAATACTTTAGAGTTGAGGAGTGGGTCATGATTTTTAAAGGATGTTATGTATTGAATCTTCTTATTTGATTTTCTCCATCCTGGGGAAGGCAAGATTTTTTTGTCATCTCAATTCTATACATTTAGTTTAGGTTAGGGAACTTGAAAGAGGAGTTAGAAATTAAAGGACTCAGTAGTAAATAAGGCAAGGTACACTCTATTTACATTTTCAGTATAAATTACCCTTTGGTAGTATCTAGACTTAGAGTGGCTAAGTTTAAATCTTGGCTCTGTCACTCAGTGAGGAACCTTAGGCAAGTTACTTAAGCTTTTCTAAGCCTCATTCTTCTCATTTGTAAAATGAGGATAATAAAAGTACTTATAATGTTGTTCTGAGGATTAAATGAAATTATATATATACTTAGAATATTGCCTACTATATAGTAAACTCCCAATTATTGCCATTTTATTACATTTTATTTTCTTATATATCAAGTTATGCCAATATACCATCAGTTATTCTTCTTTTAAGTATATATTTTAAATATATATAATGCATATCAGTTTATTTATATATCAGAAAAGTACAGAAAGAAAATATAAAAATGATTTGTGTTGTTTCCACTCAGACGATCCCTGTTGACTTAAAAAAAAAAACTAACACACTTGAAGTGTTGAAAACATCATTAGTAGGTATGTTTCATTAGTAGGTTTGGTATCATTAGAAGAGAAGTGTATAAAATGGAAGATGGGACCCTTCTCCTTTTTTGCAAGATAATTCCTATTATCATTTGAGTATTTCCAGAAAAATGTGCACATTTCCACATATATGCATCAGCCTTTTTCCTTTTCACACATAAGATGTCATATGAAGCACACCGTTCTGCCCTTGTTTTTCTCTACTTCGGTATCTGGGAGCTTTTCCCCCAGTGAGCTATTCAGTTCTCTTACCTGCCCTCCTAGTATTCCATCATAAAGATATATCACAGTTTAGTTATCCTGTCGTCTATTGGAGGACACTGGGTTGTTTTCAGTTGTAGCTGGTTTGCAGTTTAATTACACTTCAGTGACTGTCCCTGTATGCATGTCTTGGGGAAGTTTTGCAAGTATATCAGTAAGGTAAATTCCTAGCACAGGGCTTGCTGAGTCAGGGGTCTTAGCTTTGACAGTTACTTGATAGATCCTTCTCTACCAATTTATACCAGTTTAACACTTCCACTAAAGGCCACTTCCTATGCCCAGTTGCAGGTACTGGGTATCCTCCAACTATAAGCATTTTCAAGATTAAAAAATGGCATTGTGTGATTTTTTATTTTTCATAAATGAAGAATGTCTCTTTCTTGTTCTGATTTTATTGTGAGTGAGGCCAAACAGTTTGTCCTATATTTATTGAGCGTTTGCCTTTTTTTCTTTACTGTAAACTGTATGTTTGTATACTTTGCCCATTTTTCTATTAGATTATTTATCTTTTTCTTATTTACTTATGTTACTTTAAATAAATCAATATGTGGTTTTAAGGGATATATTAAATCATATGTAATTTTAATTACATCTTGGAATAAAAACTTTGCTTAGGAGATATAGTAGATAAAAATTGTGTTTGCTAGCTCAGTATCTGTTTCCCCTTCTGAAAACAGCCCCCAGATTTTTCTTTCAGGTAACAGCGTGTTTTCACTCCACTCATTTTGGGCTTCTCTGGATCTGAACACATGATCTAGACTTGCTCACCAAATCCCTCCAACCCCCCTGGCCACAGTGCAGAGACAGAGACCCACATCTGGCCAGTGGGAGCCTTTCCATGACTTTGCCATATTTATTTGAAAAGAAGTGCTCTTTCTCTCATTCCACTGCAGTTGCTGAGAAGGATAGAAAGGATGCTGTAGGAAAAACAGAACAGTGGAACCTTAAGTCAGGAAGCAGAAGAAGGCAAGCATATAATCAATAATTGTCTCCTCTAATACCTTATAGGTAACGTTGGCTTGATTTTGGAAGTTTGATATGAAAGAAAGACCTGAAGATATGCAAAGGCAAGTGGAAAAAATGCTATTAAGATGATTGAAATTGAGAATAATCCTGGGAGATCTGTGAGTGCCAGGCAACAGTTTATTCAAGAAGGGGAAATATGTACTTGTTCTGAGTAACTGCACTATGTAGCAATTCCACTCTTGGGCATATATCTGGAGAAAACTCTAACTGGAAAAGACACATGCAACCCAGTGTTCCTAGCAGTACTATTTACAATAGCCAAGACATGGAAACAACCTAAATGTCCATCCACAGATGAGTGGATAAAGGAGATGTGGTGTATAATGTATACAATGGAATATATAGTCAGCCATAAAAAAGAATGAAATATTGCCATCTGCAGCAACATGGATGGACCTAGAGAAAATTAAATTAAGTGAAGTAAGTCAGACAGAGAAAGGCAAATGTATTATATCATTTACATGTAGAATCTGAAAAAAAAAAGATACAAATGAACTTATTTACAAACTGGAAATAGACTCAACAGACATAGGAAACAAACTATGGTTACCAAAGGGGAAAAGTATGGGGGAGGAGGGATAAATTGAGAGTTTGGGGTTAACATATACACACTACTATACATAACATAGATAAACAACAAGGACCTACCACATAGTGCAAGGAACTAGGTTCAACATCTTATAATAACCTATAATGGAAAAGAATCTGAAAAAGAATATATATGTATATGTATAACTGAATCACTTTGTTGTACACCTGAAACTAACACAACGTTGTAAATCAACTATATTTCCATAAAAATAAATTTAAAAAAATAATCCTGGCAGAGCTGTGAATGCCAGGCAAGTTTATTCAAGAAGGGGAAATGGGTACTTCTTTTGAGTAACTGCACCATTATCTCTATGTTGTGAAATGGCTAAATCTTAACAGAAGGCTGGTTTAATAAATATTAACCTACAGTCTAAGGGACAAACTTCCTGTACATGTGATTCAACGTGCAGGAGTCTTTTTTTTTTTTTTTTGGTAGAGTCACACACATTGATAACTACAGAAGTGTTTGAAATGAAGCATGTCTCTTATTTTCATTCTCTCATTTTTTTTTCTCCCTCCTTTTCTGTATTAATTGGGAATCTGGGATTTCTATTTCACCATATGTCAGAGGGTGAGGTGCTACCACATTACACATATTTTAATAGCCAGAGTCCAAGATTAAAAACATGTAAAGCCAGGACTTAAGAGCACAATTTCATAACGCTGCTTGCTTTTGGCTTTGAGCACCAGTTTATGATCATATTCCTTTTGGCAAGCCAGAAGTTTAACTTTCAATAAGAAGAGGTAAGTGGTGAAAATGTGTAAGATAAACTCATAAAATTAAGCTTCTAAAACAAGAATTAGCTAAGTGAAAAGGCATCAAATCAGCTCAGAATAAGTAAAGCTAGTAATTTATATCCACTTAAAAATGTTTTTATTTTTTTTTTCAGTGTGATAGTAGCCAGAGTGACAGATCAGCAAAATTCAAACCATATAATAAAACCAGCCACGCTGATTAAAGAGAAAAGTTTACCCAATGTAGATCAAAATGATCTTCTCTCTTCAGGATAAACTCAGACCAGGACCATATGGGCTAAATTCTGACCAATGAGCCATGGACTGAATTAAAAGGGGAGAGCTGCATTGCCTTTTCTCCCTTTGGGATTTGACTGTGAGATGAGGCTGAGGACCAAGACGGTCTTATTGTCTTTTGTAAGTTCATCTATTTTGATGGAAGCCATTGTCCCAAATATGCCTTTCTCCTTTTGCATATTTTTTATTGCTATGTATAAAAATGACTGTAGAGTCTGGCATTATTAGGAGTGAAGCATTTTAAATATGTGAATTTTCTAAGCTACTATAGATCCAAACTTTAACATTTTAATTGTTTTATTTTACTTTATTAGGGAGGAGGTTTAGAGGAGGTACTGGGGATTGAACCCAGGACCTTGTGCATGCTAACCATGCGCTCTACCACTGAGCTGTACCCTCCCCCCACATTTTAATTATTTTGAAGAGAACGTTTTCTAAGGGATATTTTCACTTTCCTGGTATCATTACTAGGACTTATTATTGTTCTTTGTGTCAATATAATTCTGTGTCCACGTAACAGCCCTCAGGTCAGACTGTCAACGTTTGCTGGCCAGCCATTGTTGGTGCATCCAAGAGCCACCCTTACTTTTTCTAGTTTAAATCCTCAAATATGAAGTGGTGAATATACCTGTAAATCAGTTAGGGGACATATTTTTACAGCAAATTTTGGGCCACAATGTGTTAGTATACCACGGAGAGGGTTCCTATGCGGAGCATGTAGTTGAATTAGACGACCTAAAAGGGCTTCAGTGACTGGTCCTTCAGGACTTGGTAAGTAGAATTCTTTCCCCTTTCCTAGACTAGTTTCCTTCCTCCTTGTTGCCTGGCTACTTCTTGTTCATTCCTTTGCTCTTAGCTACTTCCTGTGAGGGACCCTCCGTGACTGCTCGGCTAGGTCTCCTTGTGCACTCGTAACACGTGGACTGCATGCATCGTCACTTAGTGTGTCACATTTTACTGTCATTTCTTGTGTGATGTCTGTGTTTCTTGGTAGAGGCCAAACAGGCTGGCATTGTGCACACTAAGGTTTCCCTAGAAGAAGCACACAGTGCTCTGAACATAGTAGGTGTTTTACAAATATTTGTTTAATGAATGGTTGAACGCTTTGTCCTTAAGTTGAAGTGACTGTAATCCCTGCCTCACTGGGCCACATGGCTAGAGTGAAGGCCCTCCAGGGCCCAAGAACAGTCACATTGGCAACGAAATGCTGTGATACCTTTGTCTTCAGAGAAAGAGTAGCTTATGCTACAAACTTTGGTGCGTAAGAAATGTCACTTTAAATTTTATATGGATGAAATTACTTCTATTTTCTAAGTTTTCTTCCTGCTCTGCTAGTGGTAGGGCATTTAAAACTCCATCATTATGGAGGCTCGTTTCCTTTTCATGGTTGTACCAAGAATCTGGAGGGCTTATATGGTTGGTACCTGGAGAAGCGGAGGACCTCTAATCTTCAGTCCACCATTGTTGCCACTGCTATTGTAATCATTCAGACCCATACACACTGCTTCAAAGGTAGGCTTCTTGGCTGTCAGCAGGTCAAGCGGGACCCAGGGAAATTTCTCTGCCCTCATAGTCATCACCTCTGAAATCCTGTCCCCATCCTGTGGGGTCTGATCATCTCTGCTCTCTTCCTTGTCCTGTGAAATCTCTCTCTTAATTCTGTTGAAAACATTTGCTTGCTCCCTTCTTTCCTAGCCCAGTCATCTCAAATAGTTCTTGTAAAGAATGATTCTGTAAAACAAAAGCCAGGAAAGGTGGTGAGCTCTAAGCAGTTTCTGCTCTATTCTGCAATAAAAACTCCTCAAAAGAGAGGGTGCCCAGAGGCCTAGCTATTTGCTTAAAATGAGGAAAGGGAAAGAACAAAATATAAATGAATAACAACAAAATTATCCTGTATTATTATGGACTGAATTGTGTCCCAGCAAAATACATATGTTGAAGTCCTAACCGCTGCCCCATGTAACCGTATTTGGAGATAGGGTCTTTAGGAGGTAATTAAGGTCATAATGATGGGACCCTAATCCAACATGATTAATGTCTTTAGAAGAGGAAGGGATATCTGAGCTCTTGCTCTCTCTCCTCTATGTAAGGATACAGCAAGAAGGCAGCTGTCTGCAAACCAGGAAGAAGGCTCTTACCGGGAACAGAATCTGCTGATACCTTGATCTTGGATTTCCAGCCTCCAAAACGGTGAGAAAGTAAGTTTCTGTTGTTTAAGCCATCCAGTCTGTGGTGTTTTGTTACTGCAGCTCAAGATGGTGAAGATAAGTACTTCATGTTGACTGCATGTTCCCACCCAACAGAGCTACTGGGATGCCCAGCAGAACCATTCCATCCATTAGGCACCTAAGACACACTGCGGAACTTAAACCATGTATTTAAGAGCCTATGCAACCATTGAGAACTGAAAAAATACAGTAATTGGTTCAAAATAAGAAAACCACAAAACTGAAATTAGTAACATGTTTAATGAAAGGTCTATAAAATGTAACATCATGCCCTTCATTAATTGCTAAATTTAGAATCCATAACAACGTTATTACATGTGAAAATAATTTATAGGTTCGATTCTTCTCATATCACCAAGTATTCACCATGATTTCTGAGAAAGTATATGTAATAGTAAATTGAGTTATGTATAGAAAATTTTTCAAAAACAAAATTATTTGCTTTTTCAAAGCAAAATGATACTTAATATGGGGATGTGAGAACATTTTAATAGGTTTGATATGGTATGAGATGAAATCCCTGAATTTCTAAAATTTGCCTGTGCCTCCAGCTCTCTCACTTCCCTTGGCAGTGTCCTGGGACCTCTCTGTTTGAGAATGTGATGTAATTCTGACACCGACTGCCTGGAATTAGCACAGACTTCTCAGGTTAAGGATGCCCTCAAACAACACTGCCATCACTTCAGACACCAGCCACCAGCTTTGGGGCTTTCCAGACCACCTGTACTTCTGACCAGCTGGCTACAAATATGGGGGTTCCCACTCCCCATCTCAAGTTTGGTAATTTGCTAGAATGACTCATAGAATTCAGGAAAGTACTATAGTTATGATTACAATGTTATCACCAAGGATACAAAACAAGCCAAATGAAGAGATCCATAGGGTGAGATCTGGGATGGTCCTAAACATGAAGCTTCTGTGTCTTTAGTATGCATTACCCTCCTGGCACACCAGTGTATATCACCAACCAGGAAACTCACCTGAACTTCAGGTGTCCAGAGTTTCCGCTGGAGTTTCATTATGTTTACATGTGGTTTTTCTGGCATGGCCAGATCCCAAAACTCAGTAATGGTCCAATAGTAGAAGTGCTTATTGACCAATCTCCATTTAATTATCTGGATTACTGGAAGCTTGCCATTATCTCTACAAATAAGTAACACTCACTGATGCTTCTGATACACTGAAAGCTAACTGTAGGTAACATGCTTTTTCCTGGTACTCCTGGGTACATCTACTCCCATTGGGTGATTTACATGTTTTCCTGGAGTTGGCTGAGTTTATCTGAAATTTCTGCATGCCAGTCATATTGGTATTGCCATTAAGTTATTTAATTGAATATTATGTTAACGTTTTAAATGGGAGTGCTAAAACCAAGTTGAATACTTTAAAAAAGCTTGATAAAGGTGTTTGCTAAAAGAAATTGCTGTTAAATTAGGTGTAAGACAACTGTAAAAGACTCAAAATAAATGACAAAATTCTAAAGTTTTTCTGCCCTCAGATTGCTTTGAAAAGGTCCTTAATTTTCTAATTTAAAGAAATTGAAATGGAAAATCATAGACAATGTATTCATGCATTGTAGATGTGGTTATATAAGAAAGAAGATTTGGAATTCTAATCAAGGCCCATTCTCACAGAGAAACCATTAGTCCAACAATGACAAAAAATACAAATTTGTGTAGATTTATGTATTTTTAAGAAAATAATATAAAATTATGTTTTATGAATGTGGTAATTTTTTATGATTGTATGCTTTAGTTAGCTTTTTCTATTTACTAACCAACTACTATGAAATGAGACATGTTGTCTAAATAATCTTGGTGATCTGTCAGTTTAACATTCTGGGATTTTAAATACTGCTTAAGCGGAAATGACTTTTACAGTGCTCAGATTGAATAGCCTTTGTGGGGATCTGCTTAAGCAGGTGAGACCTAAGTGACGTCACCATAGTGAGCTTTTGATGGCATCTAATTTCCTATTATCATAAAAAAGACTGAAATGGACAATCCTTGTACATTGTATTTGAACAATGATTCTGACATTTTTGAGAAGTTATCTATTTTGAAGGTGTGAATATAACCTCTAAGGATGAGCCACAGAGAAATCATTGTCTCTTTTCCTTTCTCTCCTCTGCCTCTTCCCCCGCTTTTTCTTTCTAAATTACTTTCCTGTAGAGAATTGAAGACAAAGATACAAGGACAAATCTGGTAAGAATTTTATTTTTTAGGTTATCATTTTATACCTTTGCTGAGTACACTGTGACATCATGCACAAATATTATTTTAAGAAAGCTAATAAAAATGATTCAAAATAATCTATAATTCTTCTTCCCAAGTAGACATTTTATTAAGCTGAAGCTAATTTTATAGTCATATTAATATTGAAGCCTAGTAAATAGAGTAGAAATCAAAAGATTAGAGGGAAACTAATTAATATGGGAGAAATTCCATTTGTCAAGTAACAGACAAAATTCATTACAGACCAAGTAATAATACAAGTCACAATAGAATTCTTATGTTTTGCAAAGGTTATGGAAAAGTGAACTTATGTTAAATAATTAATATAGGGAGGCTATATGGAAAAAATAGTGATTTTTGGGGTTAATAAAATTAGAATGAAATGCTTGTTCTGCCATTTACTCCCATCTAAGCTTGAAGAACTCAACCTTTCTTGGTCTTGGTTTTCTCATCCATAAAAAAGGAACAAAAACACCAACCTTGCAGGGCACTAAACGGTGAATTATAAATCTTGTTTCTCCACTGTATATTGTGGAATTGGAGACATGCTCTACTGAAAACTTTTCCACTCTATTAAAGTGTTCAAAATCTCATATATGTTAGGGGAAAAAATACATATGTTTTTCCTGTCCAGAGCAAGGGGCATCCTTAAAGACTGTATGAACCTGGCCAGCAGTGAATCAACTTGTCTCTTGTAAGAATTCAAACTGGGAGCCATAGGTTTGTAGACAGTAGGCTTTTGAATGAAAGGGGACAAAGAGGTTAGCCACCTTGTTGGGTCAAGTGGAAGCTAATTATCATGCAGAGAAAGATGAACTATAGATAAAGGAGTTATGTAAGATACTGAGATGACTCCATTCTGAATATTGTTTTAAACACTTCCTTACATTAGCCCTGCTTACAGATAATGAAATCAAGGAAACTGAGTTAATAAGAGGTAGACCTAACTTCAGGCAGTCTCAGTTGGAGTCTAAACTCTAAACCATTCTATTCCATCATCACCAATAGCATGTAGATGAGGCACGGGAAGAGGAGCCTTGATTCTAGTCCAGTGCCTGTGAGACCCTGCTGGGCACAGAGCTCCTCTTACAGATTTCTTTGGTGCTTGTTGTCCAAGAGCACAAGTTTATGATAAGAAAGTGATTTATGATAAGAAAGTGATCCTTATTTTTCCTTAAGATTTTTTTTCCCCTTGATGGTCACCAGTTTTGGAATTTGGGGAAAATAAGGAAGAGTGCAGACTACCCAGAAGAGCAGTAGAGCTGCCTAAGAGCAATTCTGTTGGGTCTCACACAGGGAACAATTCCAGGTAGGTTGGGGGAACCCACCCAGAAGTGCGTAGGGCCCAGTAAGGCAGCCTGTGGGGAGTGTTGCTTAACTGGCCTGTCCTTGGCACCAGAATCTTGCCTGCAAGCAAGAGTCTGAAATCATTGGATCTGGATATTTTAATAAAATGACATCTAGAGGGGTTTTACATTTTGCTTTTATTAAGACAACAAAGGATAAGAAGAAAATAAATTTATGCTATGAAATGGAGAATTATATGCTATTTAAAGACAATATACAGCAATGTATTGCAAACTGTGTTCTGAAGAAAACTTATTTAGGGAGATACTTATTGAAACCAGGCTTCTTGGTTTAAGTAAATTGAGGAAACACTGGGTTAAAGTTAAGCATTTCTCTTTAGTCAGGCCTTTGCTATGTTACTGTGAATCCTGAAGCTCCAAGGCGACCACAGTATACTTTCCTTTTCTCCACACCCTCTCCAGCATTTATCGTTTATGGACTTTTGAATGCTGGCCTGGTGTGAGGTGATATCTCATTGTAGTTTTGATTTGCATTTCTTTGATAATTAGTGATATTGAGCATTTTTTTTATGTGCCTATAGGTCATTCGTATTTCTTTATTGAAAAATTGCTTCTTTAGGTCTTCTGCCCATTTTTGGATTGGGTTCTTTGCTTTTTTCTTGTTAAGTTGTGTGAGCTGTTTATATATTCCAGGGATTAAACCTTTGTCAGTCTCATCGTTTGGAAATATTTTGTCCCATTCTATAGGTTGTCTTTTTGTTTTGCTTATGGTTTTCTTTGCTATGGAAAAACATCTAAGTTTAATTAGGTCCCATTTGTTTATTTTTGCTTTTATTTTTATTGCTTGGGTAGACTGCCCTAGGAGAACATGGCTGAGATTTATGTTGGATAACGTTTTGCTTATGTTTCCTTCTAAGAGGTTTCTAGCGTCTTGTCTTATGTTTAAGCCCTGTAAGAACATACTGGAGAGATACCAAGGGACCTGCTTAAGGAGTGTGGGTTTCTTCCTGTGGGCAAAAGAGTTCCTTTAAGATGTTTGACCAAGTGATATATTATTCAAGGCTGGGCTTTAGGAAGATTAAGATGAGGATGGTATATTTGGCTGGATTGCTACAGAAGAGTGAGTGAAAGAGTTAGAACAGGCACTTTGGGGGTCATAATTGCCATTTCAAAAATAAATATAGGGCAAATCCATTAATAACTACTGCAATGGTTATAGTAAAAATGATCAGGGTGTTTTGCCTTAGTATCAATTTCTTAATATCTAGGAGTGGGCATGGGCAGGGGGTGTGGTAGGATGATGTGGGCTATCATGAAAATGGGGACAGTCTCCCTTTATAGAGTCTTAGGTCTGCTCTGCTTCCTCTGTCTTAGCCATTTGCCATTTCTCCATCTACTTTTGGTCTTTATATTGTGGTACAGATTTCTCTTATTTGCTATGTTACTTGGCTGTGATTTTTAAAAGGAGAAAGGATGGAAATACCTTTTGGCCACCATCTTGAACAACACAATCCCTGGGATAGGCAGCTGGAACATTACCTCAGTAAGTAGTTATAACCACTCTCTGAAGCAAGGATTACCCCTTACTATAGATGAGAAAATTGAGTAGGAATATACAGCTGATCAGAGGTGGAAGGAAAATCCAAACCCAAGTCTATTTGACTCTAGGCTTGCTGCTTTAGGGTCATGGGACTGTATGTACATTTCTATTATATCTGTTCGAAACTCTTCAGTGGCTTACCACTTCTCTCCAAGGATAAACCAGATCATTGCAATGCACTGCAAGGCCTTACATGATCTGCCACTTCCTCCCATTACTCTTTGATCTAATATCTTACCACTCCCTCTCATCTTCCTCCACTTTTACGTTGGCCTCTTTGTAATTCCTTATGCCAACCAGTCAGGCTCCCACCTTTGGGCCTTTGCCCTAGCCTTTCCTGCACTGTGGAACACCCTTACCCATAAATACTGCTTTGTGATGACCTCACCTCCTTTAGGTCTGTACTCAAATCTTCATCTTTATATTTGGGACTGTCCTGATAATTCTATTTATTTATATTTATTTATTTAGGGGGAGGTAATTAAGTTAATCTATTTATTTACTTTTAGAGGAGGTACTGGGAATTGAACCGAGGACCTCATGCATGCTAAGCATGCGCTCTACCTTTTAGCACCCTGTAAGAAAGGGAAACATACACACAGAGAGAAAGGGAGTTATATCCTCCCTCCTCCCCTGATAATCCTATTTAAATCGCAGCCTACCTCCCCACTCCCTCATTCCCAAACCCTCTTGCTCTGCTCTATTTTTTTCACAGCACTAATCATCATCTTCTGTACTATAGTTTACTTTTTTTAAAAAAATTATGTTTATCATGTGTTTCTCCTGAGTAGAATGGAGGCACAGTTTTTGTCCTTTGTTGATTGTCCACTGAAAATGTCAAGCATTAGAAAATAGCATCTAGAAACCTAGCAAACATGCAAAAAAACCATTGAATGAATTATTTTTCCTACTTTTGTATCTCCCATAGTTCATTCGAAAAATACTTGGAGTGCGATAAAAGTCATGTCACAGCTAGAATGTCTCTTCACACATTCTCCTGGGAAGACATTAAAGAATGTACAAGCTGTGGAAATAGGCTGGATTTCTTCATTTCAGATGTAAAATGAAGATATGAGGTATATGAGCTACCAGTTAGTCAGATATTCTTTGTTACAAGTTCAAGAAAAATGATTAAGACCTGAAAGTTTGATATCTATATTATTTTAATTAGTTGAGCAGATTTTAATTGCCTGGTAGTTTTTAATGACTCAGTGTTATGCACTGCTTTTATGTACAGTGATTTCAATGGGAAGACAAAGTAGAGTTGTCTCCAGCATCAGAAACAAAACTTAAATTGAATACAATGTCACAGCATTCCAGAGTTCTACCTTTGAACGTGTGCACTAAAGAATGGGGGCTGGTTGGGGTTGTTGCTAAAAGAAGAATTTACAAAATATACTTTAGGTCATTTGGTGAGCTAGAATCTCCACCCCCCTCCCTGGCCTCCAACCATTGAATCCCTGTGAAGAGCCTACGTTACCTGTAACTGAGCTACTTTCAATAAAAAATTGCTAGATTAAACAATGGTCAGCAAAGCCAAGATGCTGCCTTCATTGAAGTAACATTAAAGCTGCACTGTGAACTTCAGACTTCAAAAGAGCCCTTTTTCTCATAGTTCGTAATAACAAAGGTTTCTAGGCACAACCTTTTAGCACCCTGTATAGTTCTCAGTACTTCATAGCTCCTCAACTTTAATTGAAATCGCACTCTCTAATCATCCAATTTCTACACAAAGCGCATCTCAACTGAGGGCCTCCTGTGGACCTGCGGGCATTTAGCATGCTCTTTGGTGACCGTACTTCCTCTCTGAGTGATTACAGGTAATGAGTTCAGCTGTCTCAAGGAGGACTCTGCTTTTAAGCCTCCAATTGTACTGATAGTTTGCCCCCAACCTCACCCCCACCTCATAACATAATGCTTCCTAAACTGAAATGGAAAATGAGTACTTCCCTACCGAGCTTAAGATGTGAGCCACAATTTAGTTCCTGAGGGTCAGAGTCAGATGCAAACATCTCAAGTTTCTTTAAAGGACTGGAAATAATATGAATAACTTTTCATCCATTTTTGGTCCACTGGTTCTCAAATTTTCTTATTAAGAGTTGCCTGAAGGGTGTATTAAGTACAGATCCCTGGGCTCCACCTGCAGAGACTGTGATTACCTCACTGTAGAGAGGAGCTCAGGAATCTACAAGTGTAACAAGCACCCCAGGGGATTCACATGCAGGTGCTTTGAGCAACAGGAGAGCTTATCACTTGGCATCACTAGTGTGGAGTTTGAGAAGGTCTGTGACCATTCCCATGTGTAATACTATGAATGTAGCTGTTGGTGAAACTTTTCCCCTCTATACTTTTATTCTGCCTAGGGATTGCCTAAAGTTCAGTGAGAACACATGAAAATGAAGAATATTGACAGGTCAGTAGAATTCTGATAGAACAGACTATCATAGTCCCCGCTTATCCATGGTTTCACTTCCCATGGTTTCAGCTACCTGTAGCCAACTGTGGTCCAAAAAGATTAAATGGAAAATTCCAGAAGTAAACAATTCAGAAGTTTCAAATTGTGCACTGTTCTGAGTAGCCTGATGAAATCTCACACCATCCCACTCTGTCCCCCCAGGAACCCCAACTGTTGGCAGTGTCTGCTCCTGGCCTCCAAACATTGACATCATCCTGCTGATCCTCCTTCTGACTTAGGGTCAGGAGGTCAATAGTAGCCTAACGCTATGTCACAATGCCTACGTCATTCACCTCATTTCACCTCATCACGTTGGCATTTTTTTCATAGCACATGATCACAAGAAGAGTGAGTACAGCACAGTAAGATATTTTGAGAGAGAGAAAGGGAAACATACACACAGAGAGAAAGGGAGAGAAGAGAGAGAGAGGAGGAAGACTGTATTCACATAACTTTTTTTACAGTATATTGTTATTATTTTTCTATTTTATTAATCATTATTGTTAATGTCTTACTGTGCCTAATTTACAAATTAAACTTTATCATAAATATGTATGTGTACGAAAAAATGTAGTATATGTAGGGTTTGGTACTATCCACGGCTTCAGGCATTCACTTGGAACATATCCCTCATTGATAAGGGGGTACTACTGTGCATTGAATTGGTGTCAGAGTGAGAAACTTATTTTTTTTTTAAATTTTGAGAATTTCCCCCAAAGATTAGTTTCTCTTTTATCTCATTGTTTGCAACTTGCTCTAGCTTATAAATAAATGAGCTAGTTCCTAATCTATTTTTTTCTGTTCCCACCATACCATGAGATCTATGTGTCACTCTTAATTTTAAGTTTTTATTATGACCAAAGTCACTGAGCTATTCCAGTGTACTGCTGGCATTTTAGACAGCAAAGATAAAAAAGTAATATAATCATGAGCCTAGAAAAAAGTGAAGTGCCAGTATTCTACCAAATAGATTAGCAATTATGCTAGCAGAAATAAAGGACAGACATGGCTTCAGGGAGTCCTTTTGATCTGTACTTCATGGTGGAAAAAAAAACGTAATGTGTTCATACATGATTCTCAGTGACTTCTAGAAACTGCTTTTGTCACTGAAATACAGAGCAACCACAAAGTAACAAGAATCAGACAATTTTGCTCTTGTAGTAGCTGTTTCATGTCATTTACAAATTCAGGCCATTGAAATTGTCAAAGTAGTTTAGTGACAAAGTGATCAGTTTCAAACTCCAGTGTTCCTCACTTTTTTAGGAAGTAGCACCATAACCTAACAAAAACATGTTTTTTTGAAAGTAGCCACTGCATTTATTTCCCATTATATATTTTATATAATGTATATTTCATTATAGTAGCTTATATTGGTCGTTGCTAATGAGCATTTCCCTTCTTACCAGGACATTGTATCCTTTTCACCAATTAAAAATAATTATTTATTAAAACGAACAAAGTTCATTCTCATTCTTTTTCACTAACCCTCCTCCAAGAAGAAAGACATTAGTTTTATTTTTAGTGTCCATTGAATTTAGCGCACAGTTTATTCACCTAAAAATTTGTGAGAACATTTCAGATTATTTTGAATTAAATTAGAAATTCTCTATAGACAATTGTTTATTGACTCTAGATAGAGAAAATTGAAATGCCTTAATTCACTAGGAAATTACAGAGACAAAAATATTTATCATTATTAAATGATTTTGAGTCCAACTCATTCTGTTGACAAAAAAAAAGGATAATATAAGTCATCTGGGTTGGGGTGGGGACTAGGCATTCGTATTTTTTAAAACCACGGACATGATTCTGACTCACAGCTATGCAGAGACCCACCATTTAGACAAATAGGAGCCATTCGATGAATGAGGCACATTGCGCAAGATGAGGGTTCAGTTAGTGAGGGATACATGAAAAGGCTTGTGCTACAGGGACGCAGTTCTGATTAAAAGTTGAAAAGTAACTTTTCCAACTTTTAATGTTTATTTAAATCAAATTAATTTATTCAAATTTATGTAAATAGTTTATTTAAATTTAAGCTGTAAGGTATAGAGTCTTAAAAAAAAAGACTAGATTATACAAAATCCACCCTCCTGCTGTGAGCAGTACACTGTATTCCCGATTTGACAGGCTAAGAAATTGAAAGTAGGTGTCTTACCCATGATTAGAGAGTAAACTGGAGTCAGGATCAGGGTTGCACTTTGTGGCCCTAGATACCTTAGTTCCTTGTTGCACTGACAGACTCCTGTGCCTTCTCTCTGTCCCCTTTTTCTGTTTTTCATGGTTGGGTCTGTCATATGATCAGCCGTGCTCTTGTCTGAACCTGCCGTAGGAAGGTAAGTCCTTGGACGGTAGAGGCAGTGTTGTGGGTCCTGTGTATCTATCCCAAAGTGCCTGGCCTCCTGCCCACCCATTGCAGACTTACTGTAAGTACATGTGGAGATGGGAGCCGCCTCTTGGAGGGCTGGGAAGAGGATCAGGAGAAGCAGAGAGATGGGTGATGAGAAGAGACCCTGAAGATGTAGCTCTAGTTCTAGGCCTGCCGCTTATTAGCAGGTTGATTTGTGACCCTCCCGAGTCTCACTTTTCACATCAACAAAATGGGAAAACTCTGTCCCATACTCTTCTCACAAGGTCATCATGTGGGTCATGTAACATGATAAAAGACCAAACAGTTTGTGGATTAACAGCTACTTAAAAAAATTTTATGCAAGATGACATGGTGAGGTCAGTGGAAAGAAATGGGCTTGGGATCAGAAGGTCTAGCGCTGGAACCAGCTTGAGCCCTTACTTATTTTACTTCTATATACATTAACGTTTAATTCTCTGACCCTCTATTTCCTCATCTCTAGAATGGAAGTATTTATACCTGGCATGCCTGCTTGAATGAAATTACTCATTATGTAAAAGTAGAGGTAATCAGCTTGTAACTGCACCAGGCAGAAGGGAAATAACCCTGAACAAGACAGCTTGACTCCTGTCATGGTGGAGCCTACAGTCTCTTGGAAGAGATGATGGATATAAAACTACTTTGTCAATTGTAAAGAGGTAAGAAATGTGTAGTATTATAATTATTGCTAATGTTACAACACAGAAGAAGGGCATTCTAGATAAACTTAAAAAATCGGCCGTTCATCTTGTTCTATGGTTCCAAATGTTCCAAATATAGGCAAATGCTCAGCAATTTCTGAACTGGTTTTCAGAAACTACGTGAGATCTGCTTTAAAAAGTTGAATTTATTTGGGTTTCCATATTTAATTATCAAATATATGTGTGAAAATACATAGCAGAATGTTTCAAATGTTTACAAAAAAGTAGATATGATGACACCAAATCAGATTCTCTAAGTGTGTAATTGAATGCTGGGTATCAGGACGGTCTAAGAGAAATTCCACTACCGTTTTCAGGCTGCTGCGATACCATAAGGAATTCCTTGTCATTTTAGTAAGTGTGGCTAATTCCATCATGTCCTGATAGGCTGTGTCGGGGGTCATAATGCTCTCCTAGTGGCACGGAGAGTATGGCTGATGTTAGTTTACCTACAATAATAAAGACTACGAGGAATAGCCCACCATATCTGCTAAGAGTTTGTTTTAAACAGTTTTTTAAAGTGAAATGTAATTGATTTACAAGATTATATTAGTTTCAGGTATACAACATAGTGATTCGCTATTTCTATAGCTTATACTCTATATAAAGTTATTATAAAATGTTGGCTATATTCCCTGTGCTGTACATTACATCCTTGAACTCATTTATTTTGTACCTAGTAGTTTATACCCCTTAATCCCCTTCACTGATCTTGCCCCCCACTCCTTTAAGTGATTTTCATTTAATATGATGTTTAAAATAAGGGCTAAAGTTGAGGTAGCTTTTTGGCTTTTTCAAAAATAATTCAAGTTGCGTTTATATTAGTTTTCTTTTCAGTGTGTTCTGGGTGACAGCATACAAAATTAGCTTTCTAATTCTGTTTATTGTATATTTGAGTAGATTTATATGAAAGGGTCTAAAATAAAAAGTATAGTCTTTGCATTCAATGGGCAACTTCTGTTTTATATAGTCCTTCTTTTAATTGTTTCTTTTTGATATTAATATAACTGCAAAAAAAAAACACCCAAAAACCAACCCCATACTCGCCTTTATATGTGCAATTGGATGCATCTTCATAACCATTGAAAGTATTAGTAAATTGAAAATACTGAAACTCATGCTGTAGGAAATACAGGCATGGAAATAGAAACTAGAGGAAAGCCTTGGTAAGCTGTCTGGTTTGACTGCCGTATCACTCAGATAGATGCCTTTTCATGTGGAAACTTCATAGCATTTGGTAAATGACGCTCCTCCCCCATGGGCAGCAGGAGGTGAACTCTCCAGTTAGGACTGTGTTAAGCCGTCAAAAGAGGAGGGTCTAGTTGGGTGGCGGTCTCCCCTTGGCACTGATTTAAGCCAGGAGGGGATGACATTTGGCATCCATGTGCTGTGCTCAGCAATGGACTTCAAAGCAAACCCTTCCAACAATTTTCGAGTTAGTGAGGACATCACACTCAAGTCCTGTCTGGTGCTTGGGAAAGTGTTGCTGTGTTTTGAGTGCAGTCTCTTTCACTCAAGCTTACTTTTGGGCCATTAGGGGAATCGATGCTCAGAAACTCTAAAACTCCTGGTGCTGTTTTCCTGCTGGCTTTAGAAGTCGTCGGCCTGATGCTCTCGTGTGTAACATAAAGGTCTTGCAGCAAGGAAGCTTCAAAGGCAAATGCTCACAGAGAAATGAAGAGGGAAAAAAGTCTCCTGAGCCAGGGAACAATTCTTCAACAATTCCTCCTTTAACTGTAATGGTGATACATGTTGTTTCACCAACTGGGGCAGAGTTAGAGAATGAGAGAGTAGTATTTTTCTGGCTAATAGGTTCAGTATTTTTCTTTTTCAACCCAAAGCTTACTTCCTGGTCACCTTTCCACAAGCTCTCTGGTAAACTAATGGATCTAAGACCTAACTAATTCCTGCCAATGTTCTGCCAGGGTAATCTCTGAGCCCTGAGCCTGTCCTGCCGCTCCGAGAGGCAGGTGACCAGTGGGCCTCAGTATCCCAGATAGTAAGGACAAAGAAGTTGGCCACACACAGCTGCTTTTTTGTGTTAGGCCGTCGGCCCCCGGCATCCTTCTCTATCCCCAGCACCTGGAATGATGTGGAGGTTGTATTAGAAAGTTGACGCATATTGGTTCAGTGAATGAATACAGATGTCTCCCCTGTCTAAACTGAAGATGTAGCCAAAGAGGACAAAGTTATCAACTTTACCAACAATGGATGTTTTGCATTTCTGAGAACCGTAGTTCATGAAGCCTCTGACCTTCCCAAGAATATCTTCAGAGGTATTTCTTTGGATATAAGACTTGTAAACAGATAATAACGTTACAAACCTTATGGCAACTCAGAGAAGAAAGCATGAGCTACGTATGGAGGAGAAGATATTTAACCATGATGTTGAAGTATGCCTGGTTTACCAGAGGAGGTGAGGAAGGGCATCCTGAAAAGAAAGGACAATACATTGCAAAGGAAACAAGGCATAACTGACATGGCCCTTGGGGGAGGGGCAGGGGCAGGGAAGGGTGGGTGGGAAATCAGGCCAGTTATGTTGGCTGGGGTCATCCTGAGAGGAACCATGCTATCAAACATGAATTTCTTTTAGGTTCTAAGAAGGAAGCAGTAGAAGAGTTGTTGGCCACATGGTGATAGAATCGGATACTGAAGGATTTCTGGATAATCTCTGAGCGCTGAGGCTGTCCTGCCACTCTGAGAGGCAGGTGAGTGGGTTTCAGTATCCCAATTAATAAGGACAAATAACCTGGCCACAGACAGGGAATTTATTAGCAGCTTATTTGCCATCATAGAGAGTGTGTGACATAAAGGACACACGGTCATTGTTTTAATAATGTGTGAGGCGTTGTTTGGTTTGGGGCATGAAGATGACTAAAATGGAAAGACAAATGATTGTAAATGAAGACAGAGGTGCTGCCATTGTAGTGTAGTTGGAAGAGGTACTGGGAAGCAGTTCCTTACCAGATGCTGGTAGAAATCAGTGCAATTGTAACGGGAGAATCTCATTTTCGTATTGTCCCTTTCCTTAATAGGGAGTAGGTGGCTAGTTCTAAAGCTGCCACAGAAGATGTCCCAGCTTGAATGCACAAGCAGTTGTGAAACTTGATCCAAATAAGTTGGCAAGGAAATGGAGGCTGCATTTAGCAAAATCCAGGCAGACCCTAGGACTCTGGCTGGGGCAGGCGGGTGGTAAATGGTCACTGAGTGTGGGAAGAATTGTGTCTGTTGTGGGAAAATCTCTGACCTGGAATTACTGAGGTCTGGATTCTTAATCCTGTGGTGTTGGAAAATTCATTGAATTTTTCTGGGCCTTGGTCTCCTCATCTGTGAAACAAAAGAACTGAACGAGATGCTTTCTAAAGTGAATGTTATAGTTTATGATTTCATGAACTGCAGGGAAAATTCTTACCTACATCTGGCATTGGAAAATATGGGGAGTTTTCAAATAAACAAGTGGGGATACTTGGCTTTCAACTGAGCATAAACATCAAGGCATATTCTGTACATTTTATTAGAGAAAAAGAATCAAGATGAGAAGGAAGAGATTCTCCCTCAGTGCATCTAGGAGCTGTGTCAGCCCCCAGCAGGGTCTGAGGTCAGAAGGCCAGTCCTGTCCAGTCCTGTCCTCATGTCCAGGAGGGTATTTTCTCCATGCAAATGCCAAGATGGCACTCTCGCTAACCTGTGGGTGAAAAGCTATCTGTTTTGGATCTTTACATTTAAGTTTTTATTCAGACACATTCCACAAGGGGAAGGTTGCTCATAAGAAGGGACTTTGCTGAGAATCTAGTGAGTTTGGGATGACACATCTTGGGGGTTATTAGTTGCATGATTTGACCTGAAATGAGCAGTCTAATTTAGTCAGATAAAAGCATGGAAAGGTTATGTTCTCTTTGATATGAGAGTTTTCAGGACTCTTTAGCCCAAATAATTAACATAAAGGCAAGAAATAGTGAGTGAAGAGTTAAATGACTGAGGATAGTTACTGCAAACTGGAGAGATTGGAGACTGACATATATGAGGGATGCCCAGAACCTGAGCCCTTAGCGGGAAAGTGAGGGTGGGGGAAGAGAACTGTGGTACTGGGTATTGGGCTGGTGGTTGGAGATGTCAATGAGAAAATCCCACCCAAAAAAGTGAATTTCTTTCTTGGATATGCCTCCAATCAGAGTACATATGTGATGTGAGAAGTAAAAGAAACAACCAATCAGGGAAATCAGACTAAGTCAATCAGGTTATTTTCCAGGAACTCAAACCAATCCATTCGGCATCTAGCTCTGTCATAAGAAAGTGTTTGATCTACTTCCCTGTATCTTGAAGGTTTTTGGACTGGAAAACGGACTTAGGATTAAAAAAAAAAAATGGAAGAGGCCATTGTTGTGGGCCCTAAACGCTACAGAGTACATTTGCTTCCACGTGGGTTAACTCATCTTTGGTCTTTTTAATAAAGCAGTGGAGTTTGGGAGACTTAGATGCTAAGCAGGGTCTCCTGGGACCCCGAATAAATGAATAGTGAGTCATACTGGTGATAATAGATGGAGACAAGTGGATGTAGGATTCCAAAAACTTGGTTGTGGAGCCTGTAATAATGGCTCTGTTCATGGACTGTTATTAGAAGTTTTGATGTCTTCAGGTTCCCTGTTAATACCAGACAGGCTTTATCCTGAGAGTCCTGCCTGAATGGAACCTCCTTCTCACCTTGGCATCCAATTTATAGCAACCAGATCTTTCCAAATGTCTGTGACGATCTATACCGTAGCTGTTGGGTCATATAACTCCCATAATGTGGAACTGGAGGAGACGTGTGGAAGAGGCTGTACTGTTCACATGGCCCAAGAATAATGTCCACTCGGGAAAATGGGAAGAAATGCAACTTATGGGTTTACTTACTTGCTTCAAGTAACTTTTAGGTGATTCAGCATCGAGAGGGTTATGATCTGTAGTATGAGGAGCTTGCTGGGCTGCTGTGAATCCTTAACCATCTCTTTTGGGGAACTCTATCTGTGGGTCATTCAAAAACTCAGAATGAAAAGAATTAAAAAATGGTAACTCCTAAACAATAACAAGCAAAGTAAATGAAAAACTTAGTCAGAATTGTAACAAAGTCTTTATTTTAAAAGCTAGAATGAACATAAATAGTATAAGAAAACTAATAGAGGAGTAAAAATATGTCAGGTTAAGGAAAGCCAGAATACAGTGTTGACAGCAAAACAAAGAGGTGAGAAAACTAAACCAGAGAATTGGGAAAATAACAAACCAAAGTCTACACTGTTAAAAAGGATTAAAGTAGCCAACCTAATAGGAAATTCAGAATATTCTGCCAGGAGAATAGTTTAGAATCGTATACAACTACATGTGGTATGTGATTATCTTTGGGTGAATGGGAGTATGATTTAAAAAAAAATTCATTTTGCTTGTTTGTAATATGTGATTTCTCTGAAATTATCCTGCATTGTATATGCAATTAAAATTATAAGGAAAACCGCTGATGAAAACATGAAATTAAAATAAGCAGACAAAATTTAGAAACAAAAAAGCATTAAATTAGACTAAATGGCAAAAGCAGGAAGACAAAGAAAGCAGGGAATAATGAATATTCCATGAAACTGTAGAAACCAGAAATTAAAAGATTAAGAGAATAAAAAATGTACTACAAGAATGTTAATATTTATAAAATTTGAAAGACTATGGGATTTTTGAAAAGGAGAAAATGAAAAAGCCTAAAGAGTTGTTGGGTTCAATGCTCTTTTTCGGGGGCTGAGCTGGGGCACCCCCTCAGCTTGAGGTTCCCACCCACATCCTCCGAGAGGAGGTCCCAGGGCAGAGAGCAAATCTAGCCTCTCCAGCTCTCCTTACATTGAGGGTCCTGGCTTCTGTGACTCTCTCAAAGTATCCAGCAAATAGTGCGACAGAATCAAATTCCCCTTGCTCCATACACCAGCGACAGAGCCGTCAGCAGTGCAGGCACCCTCAGTTTCTGAAAATGCCTGGAGCGTGGCAGCTGCGCATTGCCGCCATTCTTCATTGTCTGGGTGGTTTCGTCCCTGCGCTGAGCGGCTGCTGCAGCGTTTGGAGGCCGGCGCTGAACTTCACACATCCCAAGAGAGGAAGGAAAGGGGGAACGAGAGAACGAATGTGGTCTGGGCATCTCCTCCGGGTCAGGTGTTGTCCTGGGAATGTCACTCCTATGCTCCTTCTTTTGGTCTTTCCTGTATCTTATAAAGTAAATATTTTAATGCCAGTTTTGCAGATGTTGAATCCGAGGCATAGAGTTCATGTCATTATCTCAAGGTTACATCCAGTAGCAGAAGTCTAGTTCTAAAAGCCTAGAGAGAGGGCTCCTTTCTAGAGGAAGAAGTAAGCCTGTGAGGATGGAGGCTTCCCAATGAAGCCAGGTCAGGGCACAGGGTGTCAGAACACATCTTCCTGGTAGTCCTGGTTAGTGTGAGGGCGAGGTTGAGAGGGTCCAAACATCTCAGCTCTTCTGCCGGAGAGGAGGAAGGCCTCCAGCCATGGGAAAGTAGCAGATAGACTAGAAGTCAGGCTGGCAGAGGCCCTTACAGAGTGGCCACCAGACCATGGGTAGCCACTGGCATCACCTGTGAGCTTGTCAGAAATGCAGTCTCAGGCCGCACTCTGACCTGTTGAACTGGGGACTGCTGAATCTGGGCATGGACATAGGAAACTGACCAAGCTCTTCGGGTGATTTCTAAACACAATAAAGTGTGAGAACCTCTGCTGTAAGCAAGGAGTTTGGTGTGGGATTTGGAGGCAGGGTGAGGAAGCTGAGATGCTGGGGGAGAGGATGATGAGTGGATGAGGGCTCTGAGCTAGTCTACAATATGAGGTATGGGGCTTGATGGGAAGGATAAGAAAAAGTAGGCACTGAGATGATGGGGCCAGACGTGGCAGTGGGAAATGGCCTCCGTTTCCAACAGCTGAGTGTCGCCAGCAATCCCTTTCCTTTCCCTGAGCCTCACTTCTTTAGGATCAGGTGATGGAGGGGCTCTTGTCACTTATCTCACGGGCTTGCTTTAAGGCTGCAAACAAATTAATATAAGTGTGTGTCCTTGACATATAGTCAGTGCTCAAGAAGTAGTGTTCGAGTTTGGATTTAAATGGGGAGCTGAGTGGGTGGGGTGGAAGAGTGACGGGGGAGAGCAGTGTCCTTTACCCTCTTGGTGACTTTGGCCCACTCAGGCAACTCCTGTGGTTGAAATGTTCCACTCCCGTCTCCAGGCAGCCTGCAGTTACTTGGAAAAGTAAATCCTCAACTTGGACTTACTGAAACAATGAAACAAATATTTTGCCTATCTTCTGTTAAGGCAAAAGCTGACTACATCCCATGAAAGATAAGAGGAATAGGTTTTTTCCAAGTTATAAATTTTGTGTTGTGTGGAGAGTGAAGAAAGAGGTTGATTCACGCCACCCGAGGCGTGGGGGAGCACGTGGCATGAAAGAACGTGTCATGTGCTCGGAGGGAAAAGACCCGGATATGAATCGACCCTGGTCTGTGACTTCCTAGCTGGGTAACCTTAGCAAATTATTTAATCTTTCTGAATTGTAGGTTCTTCATTTCCAAAAGGACAATATTGTGAGGAGTGGAGAACAATGAAGGTGGACGCACTCCTCAGGGTGCCGGGCCCATGACAACTGGTAGGAAATGTTCTCCGAATCTCAGTTCTGTCCCTGGCCTTTGCCCTGAGTGAAGCAGGGGAAGCTCTCCCACCGCTGCACCTGAGCGAGTCCTCCTCCGCAAGGTTTGTTAACGGCCCTTTGAAGACTCCGTGTCTTTAATGACCCCTTCTGTGTTTACCTGACACAGCTCTTTCCCCTGGGCATACTTCGCATTCCCCAGTCTTCACTGGGCTGGGGAGAATGTTTGGCAAGCCCAGCCTTCTCTAAGTAACAGAGGACGGTTCGGCCCTGTCTCTTCTTGTGTCTGCGCTCCCGAGTCAGGGCAGCCCCTCCCCTTTCTGACTGTCTTGTGTTTGGAGTTGGGAGTGGGGTCTCTTTCTGGTCAAGGAGAATGAGACTAAGACAAGAAGCAGTGGGGAAACGGCATCATTTCATGACACTGATTTTATCATAAGGCCAGGAGGACTGACGGGGGGAGAGGGAGCGTTTTTCGTTTCTGTAATCGTCTCCTCCAGAGGGATAGCAGCAGCGAAAGAAAAATCAAACAGTCTGCTCCCTTGCCCTGGGCTCCATAATTTGCCTTTTACTTTCTGCATTTTCATATTTGAGTCTGCAAAACAGAGGACCCAAACAATCAGCAACAGATGGCCTTGTGCAATCTGCACGGGACATGAATTCAGTTAGCATGCAAATTGTCATCCTAGGGCGATTCCAGGGGACTGCTGAAAAGACAGCAGGCTTGCTTTGCAAAATAGATAGCATGATTAAAATGTCTGGATCCAATCATATGTTTAATTACAATCCCTTTTTTATCTCAACGACAATGACTGGTAGCTATTATGACACAATATTGAAAATGTGTATGACGCATGGTGGCACTTGGAAGCTGATAGGTGGTCTGTGTTTGATCAAAATGATCAAAGCTCCTCGCCATGGAGGCCCCCTCTCCTTCTCTCCCGTCTGATCCACTTAGACGAGCAAAATATGATTTACAGGAGACAGTTTATGTGATTTTCATTCCCCAAGAACAGAGGCATAATTTTTACATCACCATTTCCCCTAGAAACAATGGGAGCTTGACAATGCTCATCAACACACAGTAACCCACCCCGCACTCCGTGGCTGTCTACAAGGCATCTCTCCTGCTTCAGCTCTAATTTACTCTCCTATGTTCAAACACTTTTGAATTTTTTTATTGGTATGATCAGAAAAAGACCAAAAAAAATTGAAAGTGCTGGGAAGAAACTCTATTATTTCATTCTATTCATACAATCAGATTATATTTTGGGGACTTTAGAGAAAACTGAAAGTGAATTTCTCACAAGATGGTGTGTTGAGTGTGAATTCTAATGACTTGGTTGAGGATAAAGATGGAATTTCACTAGGTAACTTGTGGAAGCACTGTCAGCTAAAATTGCTGTTGTGTCTGCTGCGAAAAAGAATTTATATTGGAATTTCTTTTCCTGCCCTTTAGCTGAAACTCTGGAAGGCAGAGAAATAAGGCACATCAGTAACTTGGTTGGCATGCCTCGTTGTGGGGATTTTCCACATGTAACCAGTGTTATGGGAGAACTGTTTGCAACAACTTGATGAAAACATCCAGTATTAAGTTGGATGACAATTTATCAGATGAAAGTCTTTTATGCATTTCACAGCTACGTAGTAGTATATTTTTCACTTCTTGAAGGCTATTGGTTAGGTTCATGTAAAACTTGGGTTGTGGTTTCACATATATTTGCTTCTCTATTCTAGCGGTTTCCTGCCCTATCTTGCTCTCCTTTACATTGGTTACTGTTGTGTAAAGAAAACAAAAACATTCTTCACTAGCAATAAGAAATTGATTCAGGTATTTCTTGTGCTACTGCTCTGCACACAGTACTGTGCTGGGGGTTGCGAGGGGCTTCGGCTGACTTGTGCAGGCTTGAATTCTGCCCTCAAGAATTTTACAGCCCAGTGTAAGTCCACAGTGAGTCAGATCTAAGAAAGAAGCAAAGATAAAGAGATGGATAGAAAGACAGATACGGAGAGATGCGGAGTTGGAGAGGGAGGGAGGAAGAGAGCTTGGGCAGGAGGGTGGGCAGTGGAAAAGAAATGGTTACAATTCTTTAATCCTATATCGATTGTGTCCAAGGAAGGGAGGAGGGAGCATTCCAGGGGAAAGCTCACTGTTTACTGCCATAAAGCTTTGGCTCCAAACTCTTTTGTTGGAATTCTAGCCACAATTGGCTGAGATGGATCCTGGGTGAATCATAAACACTGTTTTTGCATCTGCAGCCTAAGGTTTATCCTAAAAATAGGCTGAATGACCTATTTAGCTTTTACCCTAGTTCAGCCCTTTAGATCCTTTACCAGCAGCTAATATTTACTGAGCTATTATTATGTGCCAGGCATTGTACTAGGTGCTTAATAAATGTTTTCTCATCTAGTCCTCACCGAACTCCCCTTTGAGGTAAGGATCATTACTCTATAGTAAAAGAGACATGTACTCTGTCAAAAAACATCGAACGGAAGCTGTTAGATAATGAAAAGACTGTTTCCTTTGCTGTACTTGGCACATACTTTTGGCTTCAGAAACAGCTCTACTGTCTTGATTTGTTCATCTTTGCTGTACTTTCTGTCACCTGGCACTTACAGCTCTAGTAATTAAAGAGGAATCAGCAGTTTATGAAAGCACAATAGACTTAGGGGAGGATGGTTTTGTTGAATCAACACAATTTAACTGCAAAATTATCACTGCAAAATCATACACCAGGGAAATTTTAATGCATAAAGATCATTTTTAAATTAAAGTGCTAAGACCAGAGTTTCAAAGACATTTGTTTTAATGGTGCACCATTAGCTGTGTAAAAAAAGACCCCAAAACTTTTGAGTCACTATTTTATCTTACAAAAGTTAAATATTCTTTGTAGACAGGAACTCTCTGTTAAAGTAATATTTGACATCTCCTGAATCAAAAATACTTTACAATGAAAGGCTGACATCTGTTTACTATATAAAAAAGGCTGCTGTGTATTTTTACTAGCAGAATTTTCCTTTAATAAGGCAGCCAAAAGTCATCTACACACACCAAACCAATTTACAACCAAGACCTGTTGAATACCAACACAGCATCACATGTGCCTAGCAATCCATTTTTCCAGTATTACTCTGATTTGGTACTGAATTTGTATAGGAAATACGGTGGGTTTTTTTTTGCTTTTTTTTTGTTTTTTGTTTGTTTGTTGTTTTTTGGAAAGGATATAACAGTAATAAAAAGGCCTGGGTTAATTATTAATTTGGTGAGCTTTAATCTTTTCAGTGCTCTCAACTTTGATTTCATTATATTAGTAGTTAATCTTCCTTATTTAAGATCAAACTACAACTGAGCTCTTTTTATATTTTTCAATCAAGTAGTAGCAAAATCTGTATGTTTGGCCAATTCCACCTGAGATCATCTGTCTAGGTCACTGCAATTAGGAAGAGACCAGACAGAAGGCAGTCAACTTGGTAAAGAGTTTAAATCTGTGTGTAATCTCACACAGGTGCTGCTTCCTGTGCTCTGGAAAATCCCTCATCACTAAACAGGCCAACTGAGCCACACCTGGGCTTAAGCAGAACATCTGGACCTACTCTTTCCTACTCGCTCATGTTCTCCAAATCGTCCCTGAACACATGGCGCTTTAGCGCAAGTCTGACACCAGAGATTTGTAAGCCCTACGTGCACTGCCAAATCCAGTTTGATACAAAACACAGCTACCTTTTTTGAATCAAATACATTACAGATATGATACTCCTGTCATATATTTCAATTAGTCAAGCCTCAGGTAATTATGGGGGTCATTTCTGCCACTAGTAATAAATTTCATAATGGCATTAACAATTAAATGGGGAATTTTAAGGAAGGTTGAAGCCCAACATCTATTAAAGGCCCTAGCTAGCTTCAATGGCCGTGTGCTCTTTGTCTTCTAGTCATATAGCCATTGGTTGGGAAAGTCCTGAAAATTAAATATGGGTTTAGTTATTATTGACGAGATGCTAGTTTTAGTGGGTCTCAGTTTCCTTAAGAAAAAACACATATCTGTTAAACTCTAAATATCTAATTTTTGCTTAATGGAGCTTACTTAATCCTTAGACTTACAGTTATGGGAGGCTTTGTAACTAATTAATAACTATGTATTGTTGGTATACTCTGGGCCTAGCATTATGCTGGAATAACTGAATTTAGAGTGATCAAGCAAGCTGTCAGTGTACTTTGTGTGGCTTTACAGGTGGCCTTCCAGTAAGCGCTTTCTGTGGAATTTTGGCATTTCAACTGAGGTACATGTCAGGGATGGGTAGGGTGAAGAATGAATGGTATGGAGTAGGTATGCCTTTTATGGCTCCCATAAATGATGCAGAAACAATGGGGATTGTGTGGAGGAGGTCCTTAATATATGTGTACACTTCAATAAACACATATGAATACTTCTTCAAGTGTTAACATTATGAACTGCTGATCAATTCATAACATTGAATTTATTACACTTGCAATGCTGTTATGTTTATTGTTTGAATTCCTTGGACTCAGTTGCTGTTAGTCAAATTCACTGTCTCCAAGAATGCTTGGAGGTAAAGAGGTAGGAGCGATTGGGGATTGAGGGCATCGTGGGATGGAGGACGTGATGGAGTAGGAGGGGCACAGAGAGCACCTGTCACTCATACTAATGGGTAGTAGTCTAGAAGGCAGGCCCTGAAATGCTCACGAGGCAGTTTCAACTCTGAGGGGGTATTGCTAGTTTAGCAGAAAGCTCTGAAGCACCAAATGATACCTTATATTCCTGAAGGATTGAGATCGAGAGAGAGGGACTCTACAGGGTACCTTTGGAATTCAAGGTAGCTTGAATCTGGTCCAGATGTTCCTGAGCAGAGCTAATGGGAGGGCTGCCTGGATGAACAGGTGTATATGCCTTGATCTGGTAGTGATGCAACTTGACATTGAATCAGACTCAAGTGCCTGTTGGCACTGGAGCCTAGTCACTCAAATAATGGAAGTACTTAATTTTTTTTTCCAAAAGTTTCTCTGCAGTGTGGTTTGTTTTTGGTTGAGTGGCTGCATAGATATGATAGTGAATGTATAAAAGAAATAGGCTTTCAGGTTTAAGAATTTTTGTAAAATTTACTTTGCTTTCAAAATAATCAAAATTGTCATAGGTTTTTTTCTCTGAACCTCCTATTTTGTGATGTGAATGGATAAATCACCCAGATCAAAGTTAAAATTTTCTTGTATCAATTTCTTGTCTCTAGAATCAGCAGGGATAATTAGGAATTGAAAGGATTGCAGAGAGCCTGGGAAGTGGAGGAGAAGAGGAAAGGCTTTCATGAAGAGAAAAGTAGGCAAAGCATGAGCACCCAAAAGTGGAAGCTGATGTATTCTAGAACATATGCATAAAGTTGGCCTTTATAAGATTATCAAGAAATGTAAAGGATTGGGAAAAGCAGCTAATGTTCAAAGCTAACAGTTTGGAGAGAAATGGCTCCTACAAGGGGAAGATGTGATATAATACAGACATAGGATACCTGCCCTAAAATTGTGTGAAGGTCAAAGAATTTTTGGCAGGGAGAAATAAGTTCTGAAATAGATACCTAATGGAGAGGTGATGGGAGCTTCCAAAGACGTAAAGTGGAGTAACCCAGGTTGTAAATAATGGGGGTAACACATTGACCGAGGAGTAGGAAATGAGTTTTGTGAAGGCAGGGGTCATGGCAGGAAATATTTGATTTCCCAACTCTGGCCCAAAGCTTGGCACACAGTGGGTAATTGGTGCTTGAAGAGTGAGCAGAGCGGTAAAGATGTAAAAATCAGGCAAAATTAGCAAGGATGGGAGAGCGTTTGTTAGGCAGTAGGATAAAAACAAAGACAAAGAAGATGATTTTCTGAATAAAAGAAACTGTAAGAGTGAACACAAATTTGCCTTTTTATGAATGAAATTTAGGTTGGAATAGCTAATCCTGAAACTTTCTTGGGAAATATCTTTCTAAGTTTCAGATCGTGTTTTCCACTTGTCACCTGAGAATATAGTCACCTGAGAATATAAACACAAGATAAAATTAAATGGCCCTATCAAGTAGTTTAGCTGAATATCATTCAAATCTGTGATTGACAGCTATATCCCACATGTTTCTACAGCCATAGAGGAAGGAGCTGATCATACTTGCCATCTCACTGCCCAGTAGTACCTCATTGATTTCAAGTTTGTTGAACACCTAAATTATTTTGATGAGACTACAGAATGCTTTTCTTTTGCACTCACTTTCTAAAAATGAGAGTATATATAAATTTTTTCTATATAGGATCCAAGTGAGAGATACCTTCTTTTTCTTTTTTTATTTTGCTATCATCTACTCTTCCTGGTGCTGTAAATAAGATATTTTATGGATGGGGACAAATAAGGAAGGATTTGGTGAGTTAAGGGACCTGAGTCTAGAATTTTAATGAAACTGTTGGAAATGATTCACCATCATCCTTATTCAGGAGACAAAGCAGGACAAAGAGCCTAAAGTGAAACAGTAAGGAACCTAGCTCTTAATTTTGGTGTTTACTGCAAGGATTGATCTAGAGGTATTATGAAGAGCAAAATGTTCTGGGTCTTTATTCTTTCATAAGCCATGCGGGAGGCTGCCTGGGAAACTTTTCCTCCCTGATGTGGCTGGTGGAGGTTCACGCCAGCAGCTCGGTTGAATAGCTGCCTCCCCGTGCTGGATCCAATAAAGAGATCAAGCTCTTCACTTTCTCTTAGGGTTTTTAGTGGAACACAGGTTGGTCTCAGAGCTATTTTTTTTATGTTTTTGTTAAATCTCTGAGGTTGAGGTTGATTAACTTTTAGATTAAGCTACACTCTGAAATGAAGTTTAAAATGTCTTAACCTTCGAATAGGGATGGAATTCTCACCAGTCATTATTAGAATTCACTGATGTTACAAATTTGTAGACGGATGTTATCCATTAAGGTGAAAGCAGAAAGAGGCTATAAAGTTGACTCAGAAGGCTAAGTACTTTACCTTCAGGGAAGCACATATAAAAATCTGTTCTGAACCGTATATATAGTAATAGTTAAATCTCTGAACACCTGGTTCTTAACTGGCCAGGCAGAGTCATATAAAATACTGACATACCTTCTACTTACTGTTATTTTGATCTTTAGGCAGGTTACTATTTTTATTATGCATGCTTAGGAATTTAGTCTCAGTGATCAGCCAACCCAGAGGGCATTTAGTGAATGCCAACCTTGTGCTAGCACAAACCTAGGATGAAGTCTGGTCCTAGGTCAGGACTAGATTTCTCAGTACCTGCCTTGGTCTAGGTCTTGGACTAATGGCAATAATGGTTAAGTTCAGTAGTTCTTAACACCTTTTCTCAGCGATTTGACAAGTTGACATTTTTCAGACAATTCAAAATCTGCAAAGCGCTCCATGCCTGGCTCAGTTAGCTGTGCTGGTTGGCAACATGGCACTAATGAGGCCAAGTTTCAATTCCCTGGTTGTTTTGAAGGTGAAAAACTGTCCCATAACCCCGGGCTGTATCTCTAACACTGCGTAGTTTCTTGATTTGCCAACAATCGTCATGTTTCAGTAGGAGGACCCCTCTGGAGAGAATGGAGCTCAGGGAAGAATAAAGTTCATGCCCTGTGATGATAATTCAGTAGTAACACCTCTGTCAATAAGCATCATCCTAGTTAGGGTGACCATAGATGGGACAGAGTGGAACCCAAGATGATCATCATAAAAACCCAGTTTCCATCTGTGTAATGGAATGTATGGAACACAGTAACTGATTTTCATTGAGCACTTTCTGTCTATCTGCTTTTGCTCTAAGCTTTTAAAATATGCATCAACTTATTTAATCTTCATAGCAATCCTATGAAGCAGGTGCTTTCGATAGCCCTATTTTATTTATAAGGAAATTGAGGGATACAGACCTTCATCAGGTTGCTCCAAGTGCATACAGGCAGGCTGATCCCAGAGCTCTTGTATTCACCTCTGCACCCAACACAGGCACTGCTTAGAGAGGAAATGTATTAGCCTGCCAGTTAGCTTTCAAACAGATGAGAGCTACTGAAGGACAAACTCCCAGCTCACTGGTCAATGGTAGCTACATAATGTTTTTGACTGTTGCTGGTCCACTAAATTCACCCATTAGCTAAAATTAATTTATGAAATTTTCATCCTTTCAACACTTATGACACCTTAAACTAAGAAAACGTGGTCTTGAATGTTACTTTGCAAATGTTCTTGGGTGTTTTTGAAAAAGCCTTCTAAATTATCCGTCCAACAAAGCATCGTGTAAGTTATCGTGAAAAATTGAACTAGACATTTGAAAATCAAAGTAAAAGACATGGTCTCCCATTGACCCCAACTTTCCAACAGTCTGTTCTTATCCAAATGTCCTTGCTTTTATGCTTGGAATGACAATCACTCTTATTCTTTAATCTGCTGCAGTGTGCTTTTCTATCCTACTGAAATAAATCCCCTGCAGAGCATCATTCCTCTCCTGTAAGGTAACTCTGCCTTCTCTGGGTCCTTGTGGTTTTGCTTGCCCTCTCCCTAGTATTTGCTCTTTCTCCTTAATCCAGCTCATGTATTCATGATGCTATGCCATGCCATACCATCTAAGTTTCTATGACCTCTCCTGTCTGTTTCTCTCACTCAGCCTGGCCCTGACATAGGTATTGCCTTCACTTCTTGTCCTTAGCGCTCTCTTCTCCTCATACTGTGCTCTCACCCTGCGTGATCTTATTTTCATTTGTGTATCTGACAGGGACTTGTAGATGGGAGATGCCAAAATCGAATCTGTGCAGCATTGAATTCTCTTCTAAGGTATTTGCCCATCTCCTTGCTATTCCTTTTCCTTCTGGTTGGCCTACGAACATTTCAGATTCAATTTGTCCAAACTGTGCGCCTGTCTCCAGACTGTTCTTGAATTTATGCCTTTCCAAGCTGGAAATCTGACTTATCCGTGGCTGTTATCTTTATTCTCTACTTCCAAGGGTTTGCCAAGTCCTGTTGATTCTATTTCTAAAAGCCTTTTGGAATCAGTCTGTTTTCCAATTCTGTTTGCAAGGTCATAGTTGAGACTTCTCATCCAAAATTACTGAGCACCTACTCTGTGTCAGGCATTGGGCTAGAAGTACAAATGTAGATAAAGGATCATTCCTGCATCAGGGATGCTAAAATCCTAACACCATGGAACAAATGATTCATAGAATTGAGACTAGAGCTCTTTCTGTTTGCAGAGGCCAAGGATATATTCAAGAGTTGCGGGGGAGGGGGGCGCGGTGTGGGGAGAGAGAGAGAGAGCACGAGAGAGAAAGGAATTCAGAGGATTTGTGGCAGTATTAGTCAACCTTGTCTCTAGGCAGCCATGACCTCCCAGTTTCCATTAACCCACACTCCTCTGGCCACACTGACTAGGGCTCTTTCTTACATAATCCTTCCCACCAGGTCTGTTGCCTTCCCATTGGTCTCCAAGTCACCAGAGGAGCTGTTCTGTGTCAGGAGATAAAGGTGCTTATGCTTCAGGGGCTAGGATGAGACTTGTTCAATTCCAAGAATTGGGAAATACAAATACAATTCTTTAAGGAAAATCAGGTTTCTAATGTAAAATATTCAGTTACTTTGACATATTTACTATGATTCTTATTCCTAAAGAAACAGATAAAAGAGTAAATGGAACAAACACTTCAGCTATTGTTTTGTTCATATGATCTTTAGTGTACCCAAGGATATTAATTTTGGGAAAATTTTCAGTTACCAATTGCATTCAGTGTGGGTTTTATTTACTTATTAATATAATGAAACTCTCAGTTTTCTGTTTTGCCAAAATGTGTAATCCAAAGTGAAAGTTATAATTTCTTAACATTATACAGTGTTCTAGAGGCTCTCTGGACATAAATATTATTTCAGTGTTGTCTATTTTGAAACTATAATATTACCAACAGAGCAAAGATATTAATCCTAAAATTATTATTCTGCTTTAAGGGTAGGTATATTTTAAAATTTTTATTTGATGAAAACATCACTCTATTCTTCTGTAGAACACAGAAAAAAATTAGGAACTAAAATATAGTTTACTGAGAAAAGTTGCTAGTCGTCTTGGTACGTGGACAAAGTACTCACAGTTCTCTTTGAACATTTAAAAGTCTGTTGTACCATGCTCTGGACAAGCTTTTAGGTTTAAAAAAAGTTGGCTAATTGACCTATTTTAAACTCTTCTCACTATGTCCCCAGTCTGAAGACCAGAGTGCTTTTCTGAAGAGCTGGATTTTTTATGAGGTGTTAAATCAACATTGCCAAATGTGACTTTGTGGAGCTCTCTGCATCCTCATAGTAGAGTGATGCAGGCTACTTGATCATTTGTGTATCTTTAATAGCCCATGATTAACCCTTCTTATAAGGAAATGTGTGGGATGGTTTGGTTATATATAAATCATCATGAATAGAATGCATTTGTATTTATGTAGGACCAAGGCCAGGAACCCTTCCATGTATCCATTTATATTTGTTCTGCAGACTTAAAAATGTTGGCAGGACAGACTGCATGCACGGCATCTTGAGTAGTGATGCATTCTTGATACACTGATGAAGAAAAATGGGTAAACCAGCTTAGGTTTCTTAGATTTTTGTGGGGGGAGGAGAAGGACTTTGTTTCCAGAGTACAGTAGTAATAATCTCTTACCTCCACATAATCCTTTCCATTTCCCTGTGTGAATTATCCCATATTCACTGCCATGATCCTCACAGCTTCCCTGAGAGCTGAGAAGGGCAGATGAGACCCTCAGTTCGTCGTGGAGGAAACCATACCCAGGAACATTTGCTTGAAAATGTACTGAAAGTGGCCCTCAAGTCTATTGTCCTTACTAGTCCTTTCATTACAGGAGTCTCAGTGTGGTCTCAGGAAGTTTGAGAAGAAAAAGCTTTCAAAAAACTTTAATCTGTAGCACTTGGTTGCTCAGGCCCTAGACCAAGCTGGTGGTTCATTTTTCTGTAATTGGGAATTTGATGACAGAAATCTAGCCTGAGGAGAGTATGGGAATGCCTGGCAGAGGCAAAGAGGACATTTAGGCATTGATGGAGTTGATGGAAGTGGAGGAGAAAGAGAACTCCAGTAAATATTTTAATGATTCCCAAGTGAATTTTTAAAGTTTAGATTCTAAATACATTGAAGCCTCGTTATAACATTGTTTTTGAGACTTATGCTTTAGAATGAACTTAGAGGTATTTCGAAATCTTGACCCTTTTTGGGTGAAGTCTCAATTTTCATAATTTAATGAAGAATGTTATAGTCATAGCTTAATAGTAAGGCTATGCCTACTTTCTCAATAAAATAGCATTTCTTCCTTTTGAAAGTATTTGCTAAATGAAGAGGAATAAATTCTTCTCTTCTTTCTCTTGTTGTATGGATATTTGTGTGTGTCTTGTCCTTCTAATCTAAACTGTAAATTCCAAAAAAATGGGAGCTAAATATTATACATACTACTCATATAATAAATATTTGTCGAGTTAAATGATTTGTGCCTTTCAGGCAAATACTTACTATATATTCCATATGCCTGTGCAATTTCTCTTTTGTGCAGTTGAAAATACTTTTTAATAATGGTTTTTAAAATAATGGTTCTAATTCCCTCGTTCGTGTATGTCTACCTGCTTAAAATAGATTTTGACCTCAAATTCTATGGCTATTAAATGTTACGCATATGCTCATGCCAGATATAATGATTGTATGGCTTTTACTAGTGAAGGTCACTATGGCATCATTTGGTGATTTAATGCTGTACTTAGTTCAGATTTCAGCTCTGGGACATCTTAGCTGTGAAACTTTAGGCAAATGACTGCAGTGTCCTCATCTGACAGCAGTGAGGATCATTAGAGTGTTGTGAGAACCAAATGAGGCAGGACTTGGCATATAGTAAATTCTTCTATATTAGATGTTATTAAGATTATCTTGAATTGAGGATATTTACATAAGTGCTTGCTCCAAATAAGATAATTGTAAGATAAGTGATATCCTTGAGTGGCAGTTGAATTGCTTTCATAATTTACTTTTCTGATCTGAGTAAAAATGTTGTGGATTTTATGTTTCAAGATAAAAACAGATATTAGAAAATGTTTGAAAAATTAAATTATGTAATCAATTCACATTTCTAATTGATTTTTTTTTCTCACAACTCTGGACGTTAGGTCTTATCTTAAGTTGTCTTTTAAGTAGTAAATATATAGTATGTATTTGCTTCCTTTGATGTGTATAATTCACTAGTGTGTGGTCTGTTCTCACCACTACACTGTCTTTTCCAAAGATGACAACACCTCCCATCCCACACGTGTCCTTTCATCATCTGAAAACACTACTGGGGTTACTACAACTCTGAGATGCTAAATCATGCTTTAGGCTTGCCAGGAATCCTTTAGCTATCAAATGTTTATCAGCCTTTAGGAGGAAAGTACTTCCTTATTACATAAAATCACTCATTACATGGTTGGGTGGTTTCTTTTATTTGAGTGGTTTCTGACAGCTGCAGGAAGGAAAAAAAAAGCCACACAGATTTGAAGGACCTCAAATATAATACACAGTATAGTAGAGATTCCTAACTTTACTCAATTATAAGTATTTGCTAAAAATACAACTATCCAGGCCCCTTCCTTGAAGATTCTGAGCCAGTAGTTCTGGGGTGGGGTCCTAAATCTGTATTTTTAACAAGTGTGTCAGATGATTCTTCTGATCTGGCCAGCTTGGAAAACACTGCATGTAGAAACCTATGAGAGTACAGGAGCAACCTCAAGGAAACATTTCTTTATTTTCCTCCCATTTTAGAAATATCAGTAAGCAAAGAGAAACAGTAGTAAAATAACCTATAATATTATTTCTCAGAATTATTATGGCTGTTAACAAGCATTACAAGTGGGGGCTCCGGAACCAGACTGTTGGGTTCTAATACTGGGAGGTAGCCAAGTCATGGAGAAGCTGCATGTAGGTGTTCTGGTTGCCAGCCCAAGTCTTTGATTCATCCCAGCCCAGATATGTCAGTGAAGGAGCCTAGAGGTGATTCCAGCCTCCTTCTGTCATCTCTAGCTATCAAGTCTTCCAGCTGAGGTCCCAGACATCGTGGAGAAGAGATAAACCATTCCTGCATGCCCTGTCGAAATTCCTAAGTCACACAATCTGTAAGCATAGAGAAGATGGTTGCTGTCTTAGGCCACAAAATTTTGGAGTCTTTTTTTATGTAACAATAGTCACTGGAACATATATCTTTCCAAATCCACGAATGTAGTAACCATATGTCTCATTCATGACTTAATCTTTGTCACCTAGCATATAATAGCCCTCAAACATTCGTTGAACAATGTATTATGTTTTAAACAAGTCTTCATTGTCAGGAAACTAGATAGTTTTCCATTATTCTCTGTGATTCCACTTAAGCCTTGGAGTAAAGACCTGGATGTGGAAATGCTGAGTCATAGAGTACGGTAAATGATCTTGATATGGAGATACTGAAACATTCAATTACTGTTATTGCCCACAAAGAATCATCCAGAGAGAGCCTGTCAAAGTTAAACCATTGGCACATACCTTAAAAAACTAACATGTGCCAATTAAATGCACAGGACTGATTTATAAACCAGAATGATGACTTTTGAACACAATGCAATATATTACCTTAAAACAAGAGGTTTGCTAGCCTGGTGGTTCTTCACTTGATGTCAAGGATTCCAAGAAAGTTGTGAAAAGACGCCCATAGGCTATGTCAAATATTTCTGCAAACCTAATTTATCTTACATGTTCTTGAATTAAGGCAAGATGTTAACAAGCATGTTGAGTTTCATTTCCTTTGGCCAGACTTATGAGTCATCTCGTGTCGCTCAGGCATTCTGATGTTGAAATCATAGGAACGTTGAGGCGTAGTTGCTCTAGCCATATGCTATTAGCAGAGCCACATATCAGATAGTGTCTGAACTAAATGCATCTCATCCATCATTTCACCAACTCTGATAAGATACAGCGGAGGTAGCCAAAATTAAGGGCCCAATAGCAGTAAGCAGTGCTCACATGTCTAAATCCTTATTTAAATTATTTACTCATCATCATAGCCATATTAGTGATTTATATGATTTCATAATATTACTGTGAGTACTTGCTGATTTTGAATCTTTAGGTAAGACTTAGATTTTGTAACAGAGCACACAATATTTAATATAACCTGTTTGGTCATCAAAAACCTTTCAAATCATGTAACCTATGTGGACAAAATACTATAAAAGCATAGGGACAGAAGTTTGAAAAATAAAGATGTGTTTACAGGGGTGCCACTGACAATTGCTCCAACACTGAAGAATAAATTAGGTTGTTTATAAGCACAAACTTATAACAAAGGGAAATGGATTACTTTTTTTCATGTCTAGGATAGTTAGGAACCCCCCCCCCCATTCTCTGAAGAGTAAACATAATTGCAAAAACATTGGGATTTGGAGTCAGAGAACAAGGGGGTTAAATTCTAAGCAGGTGATCCTGGACAGTTCCTGGACGTCTGTGCACCTCATCGGTAATGTTGGGATAATATTAACTCAGGGTTTTGTGAAGACTAAATGAGCTAACATATGAAGATCCAGTCATAATGGATGGCACACTGGTGTTCAATAAATGTTAGTGGAATTCAAATTCATCTTTCTGGATATCTGTCACTGACTTTCAGGATTGGGGCATCCTCTTCCTTGGATAGTAATGTAAACATAATAATTCTGGAGTTTTTTCCAGCCACAAGATAATTCTTGCTTATGCTGATTTGTAATTTTCCCCAACTGTCAGGTGAGAGTACACTTTCTTTACATTAGTTGCATTACTGATAACCAAGTGGGCACCACATTTGAAACCATCTCATTATGTGAGTTACCAGAAAGATGATGAATGGTATCTGTTTTGTCTTATTTTAATGTCAGTTCTAGGAGGTGACTTTTTCTGATTCTGTTTTTAATCTCTGAAATTGTATCTTATCTTTTGGTACTTGTAGATAGAAGTCTTCAGGCATCCACAGTGCCCATGAATGAAATGTAGGCAAGTTAATATTGGAAGTCAACTTAGAATTCACTTGGTTTTGTTATCATTTCCATTGTATTGATTAAGAAATCAGAAAGTACAACTAAGTTAAAAGAATCTAGGAAGCAGCAGAAGCAAACTAAGTAATCATCTAACAAAACTCTCATTTAATGCACTTGGGGGGGCTAGACGTTCACTGTGGTGAAGCACAGAGACCAGCTCTTGGGAATCACATCTCCTAGTCCAGTGCTTTTCCCAACAATTCCCTGTGATTTTATAAGTCATGAATTTGATATTACCAAATTAATAACAAAAATGTAGACCCTTAATTTCTAATTGAGCAAATGCCTCATACAAGGTTTGAATAAGGTCCTTATGAAAACATTGGGCAAGATTTAGAGAGTTCCTTTGCTATAAAAGGAATTATAAAATTAAATTGAAACATAAGGTGATTTTATAGTGACAAATCTTCAGGTGATTGCAACAATATTAGTGTCTTTTGTATACTTTTCATTTTGTCTTGAGTTTTAAATCCAAACAAAGTCACTGGAATAACAAAAGAATGAAGTAAGTCCCTGGATAGGTTTGAAGCTCAGTTTGATTCCTTATATGGTTAAATTGTATTAAAGCTCACATCTGTCTTTGGACAATAGAAACATAAAAATGTACATTAAATGCTGATAAAAGTTAGATTCATTCATTTTCTCAAATAAATATTTGATATTGTTTTGCTTCATAGGCACTGAAAGCATATAGGTAGGTATTTAAATCTACAGAGTTTATATCTCTCTTCCTTTTCTTGGAAGTGAATTATTTTTAAAGATTTTTTTCCCTAAGCTCCCCTAACAAACTGCTATCAGATCAGAGCAACTTGCCAATCAACCTTTGTCAATTCAGTAACAAGCGCAGACTGGACTATATACACTTATGGCTGAGACCACACCATGGGTTCAAATCAACTGCTTTCTTTAATCATCTCATATTTGTTATTCTGTCTTTTGGTTGTAGAAACTTAAAAAAACGAGAGTAACTTAGATTGTTTTACTCCAGCAGTTCTCGTGAATAATTTTCCTAGCTCCCTTCCTTTTTAATAAGAATTTTTTGGACAAGAATTTTAACAACTGTAACTCTGAAAAGGGCAGAGGTAGAAGTGAGAATTTTACAAAGGTGATTAGACACAGTTACATATTTATTCTTTGCCATAAAGGAACTAGAAAAGATAAAAGAAAAAGTAGGTTATTTGCTAAAAAATGTTTGTCAGTAGAATAGTGCCCAAGAGCTGTCTGTAATATTGGAAATATTGCTTGACTGTTTTCAATCTGTTCCAAGCCTTCTTAGGTTGACCCCACCCCACTCCCTGCCACCTCCAAGTCAGGTTACTATGATGTTTGTTGTTTGTTAATTGCCTGGGAGTGGGGAAGGGGATTGTGAAGAGGGAAAGGAATAGAAATAAAAGTGCTTTCTTTGCAAAATAGGGAGCGTCCGTTCAACTTTTCCCATTTTACATATCTGAAAGGAAATAAGTCAGAAGACCATAGTGAGTGATCTCAAGAGTTTGAAAAGGAATCACTGATTATTTCTAATAGAAAAATCCCTATATCTTTTAAATCCTCTGGTAATTGTCTCTTTAGGTGTCCAGGTGTAGGAAATGAGAATTATTTTCTAGCATCTATTATCCCAAGATAGCAAAGAAAGCTTAACCATCATGTGTTCCTCCTGCTTAAGCCTAAAGTATGTCTACATGATGATGGCAACGTGGGAAGAAGTCAGCAACAAGTCTTTTTGAAAAAAAAATTTGTTTTTGCAATATTGTGTCAAATATCCAGTTGGATTTTCTTCAGGCTGGTTATTTGACTGCTGTGGGGTGGAAGGGAGGGGAGAGGGGGAGGGAAGGAGGGAGTGCTGCTGGGAGGTTCAGGTTATTTCATCTCGCTCTGGTGCAACATGTGGGGGTCAAGGCTCATTGACTCCGTATAGCTGAACCATATGAAACTACTGTTTTTATTGGTCAGAATGGTTGCATATCAGCGAATTCATATGCTGTAACTTATTAGATAATAGTGAACACCTATGCTTTCATTATTCATTAATTTAACAAGTATTTATTGGATCCCACCTTATATAAGAGGATGTAAAAAACCAACAGCTCTTCTAGAGCCCCTTGGCTTGAGACTTGCAAGCTCTTATTTCTTTTAAGACTGCTTAAGGAGTCAGAATTACTTAGTCTTTACATAAGAGTGATTAACTTGTACATATAATTTTCATCTTAACTTTCTCCTTAACATGAGAAAAATATTCCATGTTATAAAATTTTCATAACTCTATTTCAAGGGCTATAAAATACCCCTTTAAGTGGATAGTTTATTGGCCATTCCTGTATTTCGGGGACATTTAGGTAGTTGGCTTACTGTCTTTGTGCATGAAATGTTTTTCTGTTATTCAGGTTATTTCCCTAGGATAGAGTCCCCAAAGTGGAATTACTTGGTCAAAGGGTATGAACATACAAAAATCTCTTGGTACACGTCAACTGGAAATAGCTGTATTTTTAATACTGCTTGAAATATGAAGTTTGACTCCTCATCAGTCACAGGATATGTTAAAAACTGTTTAAAACGACTTGCTTGCATGGTGGTCCAAAACCATATGCAATGACAATGTCACAGTCTGGATAAAGGAAGAGGTTTGGAGTTGCTGGTATCGAGAGAACCACTAGCTTTTCTCAAAGGGAATGGCCTCTGAATAAGCTGATACCAAGAAGAAAGACCAAATTCCCAATGCATGCACGATTTCTTAAAGTTCTGTTTGTAATTATTTTGCCTTCAGGAAATGAGGGAAAAGGAGACCAAGTTTAAGCCTACATTTGGGGACTTTTCTAAAGAATACATTGCAATTTTCATTCCTTGGGAAAGAAGAAGTAAAAGACAGAGTAAGTGTAGGTTTAGATAGTGTGTTTTTGCTTAAAATATGTGATAAACCTGAGGGAACTTAGTATTGGGCGGTAATATCTATTAGAGCATATTTTAAAATTCCTGCATATTTACAGTAGTGTCTCTTAATCAGTAAGATAAAGCAATTGGACTAATGCTAACTAGACTCTAACTTTTGAGTCTGAGGAGAAAATAAGCTACTGAGGAATAAGTGTCTACATGTGATATAGCATTTGGTGAGAGGGGACCTCGAGGAAAGAGAATGGGACAACTGCCGGGTCAAGGTGTGGCTGCTGTGTGTGTCGGCCATCTTGCTTGTTCAGATGATGCTCTGAGACCAGCTTACCCTAGAATCCAGATATAGGGCCCAGCCGTGGCTCACATGGGATCATTAACATCCCATGGATCATAGCCATATCCAGAAAGGGAAAATGCTGGGACCATGAGAATATCCTGCTTTGGGGCCAGGGCAAAGCATCAGGGGGCAGGTCAGGGCCTCTCAGAGCCACTTCCATGGGAGGCAGTAGAGCATAGTGGTTTGGAGCATGGATCCAGACAGCTTAGGTTAGAAACTGGGTGCCACTCCTTGCTAGCTGTGTGACCTCAGATGAGTTCTTAACCTCTCTGTGCTTTAGTTTACTCATCTGTAAGATGGGGCTTATAATAGCCCCTGCCTCAGGGTGGCTATGAAGATTAAGTGAGTTAATACACAGTAAGTGCTTAGAATGGTCCTGGGCATTAGTAAGTGCTATGTGTATTTTTCCTCCCAGTAGATTAAAATAAACATCTAAAGAGGGTTACAGAAAGATTTTGGTTCACTAAATGGGTATATTTAACAAATTCACCTTTTACACACACAGTATGGTGACTGTAGGACAACTTCATCTGGGGATTAAGGCAAAAGTCTACATCCAGTGTGATGTGAGATGTGACAGATGGGCCTCCTGGTGCACCCCAGGCAAGGCCCTGGCGGTCAGGCCACTGCTTCCTTCCTTGATCACTATGCTGATTAATCAGCTGTCTTTTCCTTTTTAAAGAGTGCTTCCCTCAAGTGAAGCATTTGTTACGCTAGGGAGCAAATTTGGTATGGTGTCATTGCCTCCTCGACTTCCCCAGCTACCTCAGAGCAGCCATTTTGAGCAGAGAACATATCACTGAGGCTCCTGTGTTAGTGCCCCTGAGATCTGGACAGCTTCATGTGTGGAACATTGCTCTCAGGACCAGGGAGAAAGTCAAATTGGGACATTCATGGAAAATTCATGGTTCTCCTGGTGCCCTGACACTGGGTGGTTGAATAGCAGGTCAGATGCTAGTCAGAGGAAATAGTGCAGAACAAGACAAAGGGTTTCTTTTGTCTCTATTCTGATCAGAGGAAACCGAAGAATCTAAGACTTACAGGTCAGTACCAGCCATGCCACGCTTTGGAAGGCAATCTGGAGTAGCTATGCTTGAAAATGTCTAATTCTGAGTTAAATGTAGGAGATATTACAGATCCTTCATTGTAATTAGACATTTGAAAGGGCACTGTAGAACATTCATACCTGTCTACAAGATCTTTACTGAGGTCTAGAGGACCTCAAGTCATGGTCAGACTTGCAAAAATCCTTGTGCATTATGAAGAGTGGTGCCTGAAATACAGACCAAGGAACCCTAGGCATTTTCGATTTTCCAAAGACCAGATATTATAGAAAGGTGTGTTACTTCATTTCCAAAACACCATCTCACTTAAAGTTTCAACAAAGAATTGCTGTTGGCTTTAGGTCACTTGTATGTGCCTGTAGTAAAATTAAGACCATTTGCTGCTTTGAACAATTCCATTTAGCCATTATGGAAGCTGTTTTCATGGCTCTTCTCCCTCTTAAATAATCATTTTTTCTTGTTTCTCAGTATCAGTGTCTCAAAATAAAGCATCTAATTATGAGATGCTCAAAGCATCTTTGATCTTTTGTTTTTCTTTAATATATACTGATATATATATATAAAGTTTATAAACAACATTTATTTAAATTATGTTTTTTGACAGTAGATGGGCTCTCATAGACCTGAAAGATAAAATTACTTCAAAAATGACTTAGATTAAATGAAAATTTAACTGTCTGATTCCAGGGATGTTAGCTATGTGTGAAAATAAAGACTGCAACATGTGAATTCAAGTTCAAAGATTCATTAAAGTTCATGGCAAATCTCATTGGGAGTGAGTCAAATTGGAAAATATTGTTAAAACTATAGCCGAATGTGTATTTATACCTCTAGGGGTCACTTATTTGGAATTTTTTCTCATGCCATATACCTAGATTTTTATCTGTTCCAAGTGTGGTACTTAAGCTTACACGAAGCATGTTAAATCTCCTGCAAAGTGAATTTCTCCCTTGTCCCAGGGAGTGATTTCTCCCCTCACCTCACAGGTAGTTCTTTCAGCTGCTGAGATCACTCAGTTGGTGTGCTGCTTTGTGTCTGACAGGAGGGGTAATGAAACAGCCTCGGAGATAAAAACTAGTTGTTGAAGTTGCTGGAAAAGATTAAAGACAACCGGAGAATTTGCTGGAGCGGCATGAAAAATAAATTACCTGAGTGAGTAATGATTAATGAAGCCACTCTTAGGAACCAACTTAAACGGTTTGAGGGTGTTCTTAAATACTTCAAGGAGTGCTTCTCTTTTTTGGTTTGTGCACACAGGGACACATATTGTAACATTACTTAAAATGACTAATTTAGAAATAAAGGGTTTTTTAATTAGATGTTGAGAAATTGGAATATACTTTCTCACCACTGCATATTTCTGACTTCATTCCTTATGTCTTGCCAACGGCCTTTTGAAGTATGACACTTCCATGGTAATAGAAAGAATAATCTAATGTATTATCAAGAATTATCCTTGAGGATAATTTAATAGTTAAAATAAATTGGCACATATTAACAGCTTTCCTCCGTGGATTATGTTATTCACACAAGTAAGTGCAATCAGCCTGTTTTATCAACTGATCAACAAAACGTTTTTGTCACAGAAGAACGGGAGCAAAAACTCTGTAGGCTGGAAATATTCCAGCTTGAGCACATTCGTAGAATAACGGAATCCCTGAGACAAAAGCCATAGATTAATATCATCACTTTAAATTTTGGTGAGGGTGAAGAGAACAGAAAATGGCTAAATTTAAGTGTATTGATTGGTGTACATATACTTTCTAGATGGGGAGGGGGGAGCAAATAGAGTTTAGGAAAATAAAATACTTTTCCATTTCCAAACACTGTGTTTCATATTAAAGTAATTTATCAAGAAGCTGTAAGTTATAAATCTTGAGCTTATGACTACAGCAAGGGCCTCAGCTTGAACCCAAGCTACATACACCCTGAGATTCCAGCAGATCTGAAAGGCTTGTCATGTGCTTGTCTGGGGACTATTTGAAAAAAGTCCAAGAAGCCTCCTAAGAAGGGTGAGTCATCCTAAGGCAGAGGAAAGGTTGGAGGACCAAGCCTGTATGAAGTGGGGCGGGGGCGGTTCTGCATGGGCGTCTCAGCTTTGTCTTCTGTGTGCCACGGTTTTTCCTGGGGATGATGCCAGATCCCAGTGGAGAAGACTCACAGTGAAACCAGTAAGAGAGATTTTCCTCTTCTTTACTAAAATGTCTGAGATGCTAGGGAACATAATGCCGCGCCACTTTTGGGAGCAAGTAGCAGAGTGTGGAGGAAGCGGGGGGCCTCCGTATGGAGCTGAGTGGGTTGCCTGCAGTGCGCAGCTCAGGGTAGGGGTTGGCGGGGCGTGATCACCTGCAGAATCACAGGCAAGGGTCTCAGGAGAGGTATTCTCTCCACTTCAGCAGAGAGGCCTTGGGTAGGGGTGACATCAGGAATGCTTGAGTCTGCTACTACTTTGGCAAGATGCAGCGTTGATGGAGGACATGCCTCGGGGCATGGCTGGCTTGGGAGGTTGGCGTGGCTTTGGAGAGTTCATAGTCTCAAGCCCAGTAGGAGGCGTCACTTCTCCCAGTAACAGGAGAAGCCGTAGGAGGAATGCTGAGTGGGAGCTGGGAGGAGTCCGGATTTCCAACCTACTGAAGCTGTCCAGCAGGGGCTCCCAGACTGGTGGGGGAAGTCAGACTTGTGGGGAGAGAGTAAAACTAAAGGAGTAACAGTGTTTCGTGGCTTGTACTCTTACATGTACCCCTCCAAACTCATGTAGCTTCTGGAAAAGTGGGTGTTCTATACTATATTCATTATATATTTCTGAAAGTACAAACCAAGAACTCATCATTTGGTAACAAAGAATAGAATTGGCACTGTTTATTGAATGGCTATTAAGAGTTAGGAAATATCAATGTCCCCTTAAATGGAGGTGCGGATATCATCGTGAGGGTTCTTCTTGAAGGCCGAGGTGGTGGTGCAGGGACAGCTGAGATTCTCTAGGCAACCAAAGAGGCCCTTCTTTGTATGGATAGTATTTCAGACAGCTGTGTCCCTTCTGTTCACCCATTTCTGCTGTGTGTGGCCACCTCACTTCCACTTAGATTGCTTTCCAAATCGGAGACTTAACTAGCTCTCAGAGTTAGTGTGTGTCATTCCTTCCTTCTAATCTGTAACCCTCTGGAATGATTCAGTGAGCATCATTATACCCATCTGATAGATGGCAAACCTGAGGTTCATAAGAGTCAAATAAATTGCTAAAGTGGGCAGAAAATAGAGATAGAATCTTCATGCAAGCCCAGATCCATGTCTTCTTACAACCAACGATCTGTAAGATGTTCTCTTAGAACAAACTACTGCATTGTAAGTAGGGGTAAAAGACCTTACACATTAAAGATTCACTGTTTAGTGCAATTATCTCATTAAATGGTAGAAAATACCGATAGTGTTTTCTCCGATATAGCAAATGTAACTCAGAGGAGGAACAACCACATAACTCAGTTATTAATCTTATTCTCCAATTTGGCAAATCTTTAAGCTGTGATTGAGTCCCTTGACTCATCCTTGTATCTAACCTTGTGTAATAGCTATAATGACAACTCTTTGTTTCTGAACAAGAACAATGGGCTCTAATTGAGGGCTGTTTCTTTAAGAAGCAAGACCACATGGGAGGTACCATAAATATGGAGAAATATGAACCCAAGTTTGGTTTCTTGCTATGTCTATCTATTAGGATAATTGCTTTGTCCTTGGTTTTATCTATATACAAACAAATGGAAAAACTTTATAAGAATTGTATATGAGTATTGTCTGTTGTGCAAACACATCATTAACAAAGTTGTGGGAAAGAAGATTGGGTAAGAATAGAGAGTGATTCATAGTTGGCTTGGAAAAGCTAGAGGTCTAGCACAGAACCAAATACTGCCCTATCTGGTTATTTAGCTGTCATGTGTGTGATCTTTACTGTCTAATTAAATTATACCCTCCTGAAGGCAAAGGCCATCACTTATTCTCTGGTTGTACTCTCTGTAGTGCCCTAGTGCAGGGGCAGGCAGAGAAGACAGCCACAAAATTGTTTCTCTATTAAAATGCAACCTTACAACTAACTTGGATCTCAATTCCTGCAAAGGCGTATGTTCTAAAACCACCTCCTCTGCATCCATTTTATTTGACCTCCAAAGTGACTGTGTGCAAGAAACAAAGTTACTCTCTTAACCTGCAAGACCCAGACCAAGTGTCAACTTTTCTAGGAAGCCTTGCCAGGCTCCTCACTGGGGGCTAGTGCATTCTTTCTGTGTTCAGTACATACTGAATGTGAGTCATTAATCTCATCTTTTAAAAATTGATTTGTCTATTTTCCCTTGGGGCCCATGAACTCCTTTCAAAGGCAAGGATCACATTTTTCTCTGCACCCACAGCGCGTCCCCCAAGTCCCCACTGTGTGATAGGTGCTCAGTAAGCATGTGTGTGAATGGCTGGTCCTCGGAGTTCTTTTTTAAATGATGACTCATTTGCATGTGAAAATATACTCATTTGCATATGGAAACATTTATCTTTAAGTGGCCAAACCAGCTGTATCCTAATTAGGAATCGCTAAAAGTTATTAGCTTTGATAAAATGTGAGACAGCTCTTAAAGTGGGAAACATAGAAATTAAATCCAGGTCTTCAGTACCACCACATTACTGGGATATCACATAGTCCCATGACTGCCAGCTTCTTCCCTTCTAGGAGGTAGTGGGAAAAGCTCATGTTCTGTGTGAATGGGAATGACTGAAAAAAATGAGAAGTCAACCATTCTCTCCGTGACGTGTAAATATGACATTACTTATTTGAGTCTTATCTGCAGCTGCTGTGTAGAAGGACTGTTGCTGTTTGACTTCTTTTTATACCTAGCTTGAGTAATAAGACTACTTGAACAAATGCATTTCTTCTCTCCCACCCTCTAGTCCAGCAGGCTGGTCTCTCCGCATCTGTGGTTTTCCATTGGTTGCGTGCCACACGGCTTAAGGCTGAACCTCCCTGAGTCCTTGAAATGTTGAATTTCTCTTCTTCATTTTTAAGATAATAGAAATGTATCTATTAATAATACAAACATTAAGACATAATATTTTCCATACAGTTATTTACTTATTTATAAAGGTGGCTTCCAATAGGTCCATTGTTTGATTCTGTTAACAGTTACGAGATGTTTGATAATGACATTATCCTGGCTCTGTTCTCAGGTATCTGAATGTTACCTTTAAATTGCCAAAATGGTTTCCTGAATTTGTACACAGTTCTAGCCCTTGGCCTATAAATCACAATACTGCCATTCCATTTTGGTTCTTGGTGTAAGTAAAATGTGTGTTTCTGTGTCCATATCCTGTGCATTGAGGGAAGAGATTTTTCTTCTCCATTTATAATGGCTAATAATCATAATTGCTAGTATTTTTCTGAAGTTGGGCAATGGGATACATGATAAAGAGTTGTGCTGGTGCCGCTTGCTGTAACCAAGTTTATGAGTTATAACTCTTACTCCAAATGAAATACAATTTTATTTGAGGTAGATCTGCAAGTGGGAGAATGACTATTAATTCTGCAATTCCAAAATAACTAATGTACTTGGTTTGAAGCCAGGTACACTGTGAGTTCTGGATTTAAGTGCTCTTGTGGGAAATACAGAGAGAGACTTTAACATATGGATTCTCAGAAGAAAATGCAACTGTTCCATACAAGAAATATTGAGTTATTCTTAGTACTTTTTAATGTGTGGTTGACTCTGTATTTTTGAGTGGTGCCATTTTTAACACTTGGCAATGCAAGCCAAAGATCTTCATTTCCTGGGGTAATTTTAATAACTCACCCATTCATACAGCAAGCATTTAGTGAGGATTGATGGTATAGCCCTGTACTTGATTTGATGAGAAATACAAGGAAAGTGGAGGCAAGATCTGTCTTCACTGGATTTATAATATTGTTGGAAAATAAAAAAGATAAATGTGTATGCATGTATCTATATAGATAGGTACACATAAGTATGTACACACACACACACACACACACGACAGGTAGAAAGCAAAATGGAACTTCATGATAATGTATTAAAAAATTCACATTGACTCCCCTCTCTGCTGTGATCCAGGCAGAGGTTTTGGAACACCTGCCTTTGAGAAAGCTCATCATCGGATAGAGGGATGGGTGGGCCAGATGGATGGGGTGATAATCAAAGGATGAGCCAACTGCCTTGTGAGAACACTGTTGACATGGCTGTAAGTTCTGCCCGTGAGAGCGGAGGGAGGCTTCAGAGAAGAAGGGGAGTTTGAGTATGTTCTTGGAAGAAAGTGTAATCACACTGGGTTTTGTGTACATACGCACTGAGAGAGGGCAGAGAAGAACAGAGGTGCCTGTGAGGTCACAAAGCCTCCTTTGACAACTGAGTTACATCTTGCAAGAAGTTTACATAGCACAAGGGTAAATATTTATAATTTATAGTGTTTGGTATATGCATGTCAAAGAAAGAAAAGTGGGAAGAGAGCTCAGGCAAGAAAACCCTCACAGGCAAAGGTGGAAGAGGGGTAACCAGTTACACGTAAGGAGAGTGGTCCACTGAAATGGAAGACCTTTCACTAAAAAGAGACCAAATTAGGTGGATTTAGGGATAAACAGTATCTGACTGAGGGCTTGGGTCAAACGAGAAACGAAAGCTGTTTAAAAAAATACAAAACATGATGCAGGTGCAGGTTATTCCAGAATATTGGTTAAACACAGACTGGCTTCGAATCACGGCTCCATCCATTACCGTCTGGCTGTGTGATCTTGGGCAAATTATTTATTGTCTCTGTGCCTTAGTGTCCTCATCTATAAAAAAGAGGAAGTACTAGTTTTTACCTCACAAGGTTGGCATGAGTATTCAATGAGTCAATATTTTTAAAAGTTTAGAACAAACCCAGCACATTGAGATAATATATGTATATATGTAACATATATAAAAGGATATACACTAGGTAGTAGAAAACTAGCATGGCTTCTTAAGCAGTGGGTGTTAAAATAAAATGGTGTGTCCTGATACACAGGGCATAGGGAGGGAAGTTCTGGAGGCTGGCCGATGAGATGGGGCAGATTCCAGGGATGTTTGGATGAAGACAGTGAGGGCTTGGAGCAGAGTAGAGAAAAACTAAGAGGTTTGAATAGAAGATTATTTATTTTTTTGGAAGGGTATGTGTATAAGTTTTTACTGAATTATAGTCAATTTACAATGTTGTGTCAATTTCTGGTGACCAGCATAATGCTTCAGTCATACGTGAACATACATATATTTGTCTTCATAGTCTTTTTCACTGTAAGTTACTACAGAATATTGAATATAGTTCCCTGTGCTATAGAGTATGAACTTGTTGTTTATCAGATTTTGTGAGAATCGTCTTATATTTGAAAGCAAGAAACACTGCCAGAGTTCAGTAGGTGTTCTGTGCAATTCAGTGGGTTTGTAGATGCAATTCTTGGTGTATTTGTGGGCGAGGGTGAGCTGTTAGTCTCTTTACTCGCCATCTTGGCACCGCCCCCCAGAAGACATATTTCAAAGAAAGAAAGAACCGTTAGAACTTGTGGGATTGGGGTGGGTGTGAGGATGTGAGAAGTTGTAGCCAAAGATGACTCTAATGTTGAGGCTTTGAGAAGCTGGGAAGAGCCGGGGAGGGGGCATGGACAACAAATGAGAGAGTTATGCATGAATGGACCTCAAAGCTCTGTAAATGAAATCTACAGCACTTAGCCTGAATGTGCTCAAATAATAATAATCATTAGCTAGAATTTCATCTTCCTTTGTGCTTTTCTGCAATTCTTTTGCCATCTGTTCTGGGAACAATTCAGGATGTCAGTGCTCTTTGAACAGAAAGCAAATTCTAAAAGAAGAGATTTCTGATTTAAAAACATGGACTTTCCAAGCATTTATTAAATTATAAAATAAGACAAAGATAAGGAAAAACTTAACTTTCCAATCCCTTGGAATTTTACAGAATGAAGTTGAAAACTTATTTCAGTTGGGAATAGAAAAAACACAAACAATGAAGCGCAATAAAACAAAACAAAAACTCGGTTAAGAAATGACCCTGAGGCAAAGTCTTAAATCTTAAAGGTCAACAGGTCGGTATACTTTAAAAACTGTAATTATAGCTCTTAATTCTTCCCCGGGCTTACTGTGTCATGTTAAGGTTATTCACTCCCATATACCATAGCCCATAATGTCACTGGAGGTATCCTTATGGCTTCTCCAGGTATTAAAGGAGCTTGATATGTTTTTGTTTCATTAATCTTTTCTCAGAGGCCAGTGATGAGTTCATCTGACTCTTTTCCATCAAGTTGAAAATTCTTTTCAATTAAAAACTCATCTCTACAGATGGTATTAGCATTAGGAGAGGCCTGTTCTGTCTAAAATAACAAATATTGAGATACTTCAGGAATTGCTCTATAAATCTTTGGAAGTAGAATCAACTAAAAGGTTCAGTTGTGTGTGTGTGTGTGTGTGTGTGTGTGTGTTTTGTTTTGTTTTATTTTGTTTTAAGTGAGTAAAAGTTGAACTGATGAGAATTTGGCCCATATGCTTTATTTATTATTGCTCAAATGGATCAGTTTTATCCCAGTGCTTGGACAATTTTGTTGCACGTTAATGTGAAATATTGTGAATATTTTAACTGAACTATCAACTATGAAATACTTTATCCAAAACATTATGATTACAAAGGCAATAAGAGAAACAGTTTAAACCAGGAGAGAATGCTCTGTTAAAGAGGATTAGAGAGACCATTTATTGAATAGTATGGATTTCTTCCAAGCCCCTGTGTGCAGAAAGCATGCAATGCGTGAATAATTCATCTAGAAATTCTATCGTGAAGTTGTATCAGTTTCCACAGTAAAACCTGGCCACAGAGGAGGAAAATACATCAACATCTGTGACAAGCTCTATGAAGAGACAGTGGCAAAGCCTTTCAGGCACCAGGAGCAAAGCAAAATATAATAAATTCACTTAAGTGTCAAATTTGTGTCGGCTGAATAATGACACCATATGTCTGGGCTGCTATGTCACCATAGGCTGCTCTGAAAAAACACATGGCTTTATGGAAACGGCTGTCAGCCTGGGGAAGAAACCTTGCTGGCTACTGCCCTTCTATCAAAGAAAACACAGGCCATCCAATAAATGCAGCTCTGATGATCAGAAATGACTGGTGTTTGGTTTGGTCTGGTTTGAACTAATTGGCCAGCATCTAGAGAGAGCCTGCTGTTTAGATTAGGGCATGAACAGTTAGAGCCTGTTTTGGGTGTGTTCCTTTAAATCTCCAAGTGAGGGGGAGCAAGGTTTTCAAACTCATCAGTTGGCCTTTTCTGCATGGGTCTTAATGATACACCTGTCTTCATCTAGCTCTTAGCAACTCCCTTCATGGTATTTTATAGGCGTTGTCTCACCAATCCTTACAGCATCCTCAGGAGGCGTCAAGGACTCAGATTTATTTTCTTCCAGGGCAAACCGAGGCACAGAAAGGTTACGGTCACATTAGCCCTTAGGACGCATGATTCTGGGGACGACTCAACCTTCTTTACTCCAGTTGGTCAGCATTTGACCAGGCGTGCCAGACACACTTTATGGGAAGGAGGATTTGTCCTTCTCTCCTGGGCTGCTGCCTCCTTCTCCTGGCGTGCACAGTGCTGGCCAGGTGCCCACTTCAAGGCTGCTTCTCCACTCCAAAGGCTCTGCGCCTGGGTCAGCAGCCGTGTGAGTGGGATTCCACAGTTGTCGTTGGGAAGCTGTTACCAGAGTTTTCCTGCTTGGACACAGAGACTCCATTGCATGGTGATTACGTCCTGGGTAACTGCTCTGAACAGCCTGGAGCTCTGCAGGGTACACGGTCCCCCCGCACACTGGAATCGGCAGCCCCGTGTCAGCTGCACGCCTCCTGCATTGTCTGGACCTTGGTTTCCATCACAGTTAGTCCAGTGGTACTTATAGTAGATTGTGGCCAAGATAAGCATTTGGAATGGTTTATACTTAATTTTATTCATAAGGGCAGAGGCAGGACCAAGAAAATTGTGTGACTCAATCTGATATAAGGAAATCTACTTTATATATATATATATGAGTTTTCCACATAAGAGCCTTTCCCCCCAAAGAATTTAAAGTTAAAAACTTTTAAACAATGCACTCAGCAAAAGGCTGCATATCTCAGTCACTTAGAGAGTCTTCCTGTGTGTGTGTGTGTGTTTGTATGTGTGTGTGTGTGTGACTGATTCACTGGATCCAGAGCACAGCCTGGGATTTTAATAAGCCCTCCCCTGTGAGTCTGATGTGAAGTCAGTGATGCCTCAGAGGGCTGCACATGCCTCAGTTCCTCTAGCCCTGCCGCTCAGGAGTATAAAACATCAAGGGCAAAGTGAAACAGATAAAAAAGATTTGTGGTTTCCTGACCAGACAGAGGTGTTTCCCATTCAGCAGTGTAATGTCAAGAAATGGAGAGGATATTCTAAATGCAGCAGTTCAGGCTGAATCTGAAAAATGGACTTTAAGGCATGTAAAGGAAGCCTGTGGAGCAAGCACAGTGAGAACTTGCGATGGATTTCTGCACCCCATCACTATCCTAGTTCCCCATCCCTAGTTGTTTGTGATAGTAACCCAGTTCTCTGTCGACTGCTTTTCCTTTCTTGAAATCAAAGGACAGAGGGTATGCAGAGAAATGATGGCCACAAATTCAGAAAGTATATATTTCTCCATCTCCTTGAGCTTGGGCTGAACCTGTGACTGATTTAATCAACAAAACCATCAGAAGTGATGCCATGTCCATTCTCAGCCCACATCTTTGAAAGGACTGGCTGCCTATGCTTCTCCTCTCTTACCTCCTTAGCTCAGGTGTTGCTCCCTCTTGAAACCCTACTGCCATCCGGATGTGTAGCCCAGATCAGAGGAAGAGGCTGCATCCAAACATTTTGTTCAACATTCTTACCAAGCTCATGGCCAAGAACCAATATTCACTCTTGGCAATGAGAGTGAACCATCTTGGGAGTTCTAGCCCAGTTGAGCCCCAGATAACTGCACCCTCCATCAGCATCACGTGGAGCAGAAGTACCGCCCAACTGAGCTCGGTCAACTCATACAGTCTCAAGAATTAACACAACAGTGGGTGTTTTATGCCCACTAAGTTTTGGGGTGGTTTGTTACACAGCAACAAATAATTGAAACAAAGTGTATTTTCCAGTCCATGGCATTCTGAAGGCGAAGATTTGGATCACAACTACAATTTCAATGTAGTACTTTGGCTGTACCTTCACCTACTTTGTGGTAACTACATTCCCATCATGTTCTTCCCACATAATTTCTCTAAGTGATATCCAGAACATACAATATGTGGACCAGTCCTTTTGGCCACTATTTGATATTGGCTATTTTATTTTTATTATTTATTTATTTAAAATTTTTTTAACATTTTTTATTGATTTAAAATCATTTTACAATGTTGTGTCAAATTCCAGTGTAGAGCACAATTTTTCAGTTACACATGAACATATGTATATATTCATTGTCACATTTTTTTCTCTGTGAGCTACCATAAGATCTTGTGTATATTTCTCTGTGCTATACAGTATAATCTTGTTTATCTATTCTACATTTGATATTTGCTATTTTAAAATTCTCACTTGGGTGACATCTCTGCTCTTAGGTGATGTCTTGTTTGCCGAGTAGGAGCCCGGCCCCCAGTGTCTCTGAAGCTGCACTGCTGTTGACCATGATGGCTGTTGAAGATGACCGTGGGCCTGAAGGTGAGGGCCCTGGGATCTGAATCAAAGTGCCATCTCTGTTACTATTGCAGCTACTGGTGCCACTGGAGCTTTGGGAAATACTTCATTATTATAATTAGCAACCTAAGTGGCTATATATTTATAGTAAATAACTGTTTCTTTCAATTGAACTAAAGAGTTAAGGTGTACTGCTTAGATAATTCTTCCTCTTCCTCTCCCTCTCCCTCCCCCACTTCTTCTTCACGCAAATATTCTAAATTAAGAACCCTGGATCAATGTTGCCATAGTTGAAACATTTAGCCTACAAAGAGATGACCAATCAAATTGTTTTAATAGGGTCCAGGTGGGGAGGCTTCTAATCAGGTTTTCCTCAGCAGGAATTCCTGCTTTATTTATGTGAGCTAAAAGTATTTGACTAATTTTTTATTCTTTAAATAATATGAGTAGAAGATGAAATATTGTTCTCTTTAAACACTAATGATATCTTTAACAACATCACAGCCTAAAAAATAGGAAATATTTAAAAAACAAAGATTGGAAATCCAGAGAACAGATTTTTGTCTCTAATCCACTAATTTGGTAGATGTTTGGTATCACATTTATTACACCAATATCTTGGGATTATTTCTGGGAAATAGTTGTGTGTACTTCCTTTTTTTTCTGTTCTATAGGACTGAAGTTGAAGCAGATGGAAAATATTTAAAGTAAAAGATCATTGTTTGAAAATATGAGGATACATACAAATTTAGTGAGATGGGAAATGAGAGAATAAGAGGAAATAAACACAAAGCAGGAGGGTATCAAGGTAGAATTGTCTTCTGAGCATATGTTATAGAGCAGCTCAATTCTCTTGAATGTGGTTTTGGAAAATTGGAGGGAAGGAGAAAGTCCATGTTTCCTGGGCATCAGGGCATCAAGAGATTAATGGGAAATTGAAGGGGACCTTCATGCCTGAAACAGAACTCTCTTTGATGTTCTCCTTTGAGATCCTTAGAGAAATAAGATCAGAAAAGGATTCTACTAACTGATTAGGCTACTTCCTACAGTAATATGGTGATTGGACAATGATTAATCCCCTGTGACACTGATGCATTTCCAGTGTCAAGAAACATCTTAGAAAAATGGAAACATCAGAAAGAACTGGAAAAATGGATGCTTTCCATACTATTTTACCTGCCCCCCCAAAGATTTAAGGGGTCCCTTTTCAGAAAGCTAAATACTAATGTTGGAGAATTATTGTTAAATATTTCTAAAAGCAGATTGAGTTCCTTTGAGTCATGTTAGGCTTGGTGGTTTTCACAGCAGAGTATGAATAGGTCCTTGCTTAGTTAACTCGGCTGTTTTTCCTCATAATGAACATCTGGTTAAATTCTTATATACAAATGTGAAGGAATTCTGTTTTTTGGAGGTACAGTTCTAGGAGTCCATGTGACACTTGGAACTCTCTTTAACCTGCCAAAAGATGCTCTGATAACTTTCAAATTTTGAGACTCACTTTGTCAGACACGTTGGCAGGAGGCTTTTATTTGAGGAGTAAACCTTTTAGAAGTAGGACCCCTTGGCCAATTTGGAAGATTTTGAATTTTTGTTGGAACAATGAAGTTGAGTTCTAAACCCTTTCACCACATGTTATAAATATTAACAGTGAAGGTAATGTGGGTGGTGGAGATTTTTTTTTTTTGAAATGGGGATTTCAATATTGGCTGAGATGATAATAAAGTCATTCACTGAGAAACAGAACAGGAGGTTGTTCTAATTTTATATTTGCCCGTTTTTCATGAAGGGGAAGGGAACAAGAAACAGCTTTAGCATAGTAATCAAATTTACAGGGTCAATACTAATGGATATAATGGGTTAGGCCAAATTACACAAGTTTTTATAGTTTGAAATTTTGAGGAAGCACTTTCCTTAGTAGTTAAGAAGGCAGGCTCTATGGGGCTTAAGCCCTAGCCCTGACCCTTACAAGCTACGTGAGCTTGAGCCGTACCGAACTTAAACAACTTGCCTTATTTTCTCACCCTTGTGCCTGCTAGGGTTAATAATTGGACCTAACTCATGAAATAGTTGTGAAGATTTATTTTAGTTCTTGGTATGATAGCTGGAGTGAAGCACTAAATGCTCAATAAATATCAGATGTTGCTCTTACTAAACAGAAAAAATTGCCCGTGAACACAGGAAGAAAAAGAAAAAGAATTTCTTGCTAGCGTTTCCTGGTGTCTTTCAGATATGAGGAAAGAGAGTGGGCGAATTGAGAGAATTTCCACAATGATGCACATGAGTTTAAGGAATTATTCCTTACATAAGCGTCTTACTTGCAATGCTTAATATGTTGGCTTTAATGGTATTAATTCTTTTGGTACCCTTCCTTAAACACATACTGAGCTAGAACGCTTCTTCTGCCTTGCTGGACATGGAAGATCTCTAGCATCCCCTTCATTTTATTATTGAACCACAATTATGCTTCCATAAAACCAGCCAAGCAGCAGAGGCAAGACACTGGAGCCATATGGGAGCATGGCACACAGCAGAATGCAGTTCCAAATTTGGAAGCAAGGTCAGAAAATGTCACTTCTGAAGGTGAATATCAGAAGAGAAAACATTATAGATTAATTTGTCATCTTCTCAACTGCAGAAGTAAGCCCTCTGGTTGGAGTCTAATTTGTGTGTTGCCCACAAAGCTATTTTGTTTCCAGATTTTTATATTGGAAATGCACAGTGCCTCACAAATTCAGTCAAAGGCCCTGGACCTTTTCCCTGGCCCTGTCAAAGTTATTGGGTTCTTTTGTTATTTTTTTTTTCAGAAAAAGAATGTTATAATTTACTCAATCACATTTTTAAAGGGATTATCGCCTTATTGTTTAGGATGGTAGTGATTTACCTAAATTCTAGAAAAATATTAGGAGACTAGTTTATCGGAGGGTCAGCACTGACCAAAAATTGTCCTCCTGTCCTCTTTGAGAACTGTTCCTAGAAATGGATTGGGTAGCACAGCTTGTCACCCCTTGGTGGTAGTTCCTGTGAGCATCACCCAGTGCCTTTTAAATGTAATTTAGATTCCTATGTGACTTTTCCTCTAGAGGAAATAATGACCTGATTACACTCAAAGGCCACTCTGAGCCTTTGGGAGTTATATTTATCACTGTGAATTAATACTTTGGTGTTTTGAATCAGTCTTATAGGTATTTGGCTCATGTCAATATCCGGAAGCCAGTCACCCTCAGTTAATAGAAAAAAACCCAAAACACAATACATTGCAGAGCTGGACCTAGCAGAGGCTGCAGTGGACCTTTTCAAGATGCAGCCACGCAGGGCCAGTCTAGGGCAGTCAGCATCCCTGCTGACCTTGCTCACCTGCAACCCTGCAGCGAGGACCTCGAAGGTCAGGGAAATCTAGCCTCCCTTTCTTCCAGCCTCCATCTACAGAAACATATATTACCACACTCCCGTGAGGCTAGGCAGTGTTCTGATTTTTCATAAATTGGCAGAGGGTGGGAAGAAAGTAATTCAATTGACTAAGGAATTAGTGAGAATAACAGCTGAGATCCTGTGAGGTTTCCTAATCTCAGCTCCAATTATGATATCACCGGCACAGCGTCGGAGAAGACGCTCGATTTGTGCTGCATTTTCTTGGCCTGGATCTAATTCTACTAAAAACTGAAGGTGAGATTTTATTTCTTACATCTCAAATTCTTGGCAAATATCCAGAGAAGTACAGGATCAAAAAGTAGTGTTTGTTTAAAGTCTGTCTTGTTCAGTGGGGTAATAATAAGGCTGACGGCTGAGGAAATGTGTCTGAGAACTACAGAAAGGTGAATGCATATAATCAAAATATGGCTAATATTTAAACTCGCCCTCAAGTCCACCCGTGACATTGGTTCCTGATACATCTTGGATCTTGATGTGGTTATAAAAACTCATCCTGAGAAGTAAACTCCTCCCAAAGTCGTTAGGGCCCAGATAATAAAAAGTTTTAATTAGACATATCCTGTTTGTTCTCATAAAATCTAAAGAAAATATTAACTATTTTTGCCTGTCCTGTTTAGTTTATGGAGAAATTGTGTTCAAGGAAATCCATATGCCTTTTGAGAACCAGTTTGAGATGGGGAATACTTTTCCTGGCTTTATAAAAAAAAAAGTGCCAACCCAAACATAGCCGTGGCTGACAGCCGCTGCCCTCTGCTTTACCTGTGGGAAGTGGCGCAAACCCCAGGAGCCTGCGCACAGAATGCCCCAGGCACCAAACCTGCAGTCTTAGAAGCCACTAACAAGGTTATTTCTTCTCGCTGACACTTCGCCAGGAACATAAAGAAGATGGGCTACCTCTTAAACTCCTGGCTACCTCTGCTCCCCCTGCAGTCACAAGTTCTTTGTTTATCTTTTCTTTTGGAACCCTGGGAAAAGTATATCAAAGTGACTGGATTTGCCAAAATTTGTGCACTTAGCAGCTGGCGCTGTGACAAACGCCTGCAGAGAAGAGAAAAGATTCCTGTGTTTCTGAGTGTTATTTTCTCCCTTGAGAGGTTTCCAGAGACTTGAAAGGAGGGCCGTGCCGAGGAACTGATTAAATTTGCTCGTATGGAAATTGAAAGTCGGTGTGAACAACCCGCTCTCTCTGCCTCTGCTCCCGGCCCAGCTGCCCAGGTAACCAGGGCTCCTTATCACAGAGACGAGGGCTGGAAAATGCCAGCGCAGCCCCCGTCCCCTAATACCTGGCAAGCGGAGGGCTGTTCCCTGTGGTCTCCATTGTTTAGTCTGGTTGAATTTTAAAACATGCTTCAGGAAGACAGTGGTCCAGATTTCCTTGGGGAGTTCTCTTCATAGATGAAAACTTGTTCGGCTAATAAGTTGAAGATTTCTTTTGCTTCAGCTCATCCTATTATTTTGAGACAGTCTTGCCTCTTCTGTGCTTTGTGGTCTTAGGAAATTATTCAGTTCTCCAGTTTCTCCACATCTGAAGAGGGGGATTGTATCATCATTAAAATACTGTTTGGAGACGACGGGAAAGAGCTGGGGCCACAGCGAGTGTTTAAACCATCCGCTCCAGGACTAGCTCCATGTGGCCTCCCTCAATATTACTTCAGAAAACTCGAGGTTTTCAGAATCTGAAGAAAGCCCTGGTGAATTTTGTGGTTGGCCTGCTCTGTTGTGGAGATGCTGTGCTCAGGACCGAGAGGAGAATCTGGGCGCTGAGCCTGGTGGGACCTTCTGACATGAAGCCTTGACCGAACTGAGAAGGTCAGTAACATTTTTAGGGAGTGCTGACCACCACATCCGAGGCCTTTCTTCCACAGCCAGGCTCCCCATGTGTTGTTCACATCACTCCAGGGCTCTCCTGTGTGGTACCCTTACCCTCATCCCCATTAAGTGTCACCTTGGAGCTGATGCTGGGTTACCCCTCCTCCCGGCCACCTCAGGGCAGTTACCTTTAACAGTGAACATTGCCTTTAAACAAAAGGAACATTTTCCAAACTCCCGAATTCCGGGTGCCTGGAACAGAAGTGGCAATTGTGGAACATTTTTTTCCCTTTGATACTGAGGAGGGAGGGTCTTATCACAACACTTCCAGTGTCATGCCACGTAAATAAAAGGATAGACGACATGTGAGAGCCTAGTGATATGCTTGTTGAACTTGAACTTGACTTCCGCCTCTGTTAGGCCAGTACCATTGTAGTTCCTAGTCTCTGGATAAGCAAATCAAGTCTTGGGAAGCTTAGGTAACTGGTCAAGATTCCACAGTAAGAGACAGGATTGAATTGAACTTAAGAAGTCTGCCCCTAAAATCTATGTTCCTCAATCACACTCACTTTTGGTGGTGGTGGGGGTTGTGACACTCACCGTGGCAGGGGACGTTTATTGACAGCTTATGCACCAGGCTTTGTGATAAGTCCCTCAGGGGTATTACCTTATTTAATCCCATTAATCATCCCATAAGGCTGGCAGATTTAAAATATCCTCTTTTTATATACAAAGAAAATCAGGCACAGAGAGGGAAAGGTTGTCTCATTCAAGGGCGTGTTCACGGTTACCCAGCTAGTAAGCTGCAGAGTTGTGGATTCAAACCCAAGCAAGCTGACTCTGCAGTCTTCCTACATACGTGCCTTTTGTGAGGACTCAGCCTTTACCTCCACAGAGACAGAGGTGGCCCTGCCACGTGGCCATGATGACGTGCAGGCCTTCAGCTGTTGCTCTAGAAACTGGTCCACTTATAACTTACTGTACTTGCTGAGGATGGAGTTGGCACCCAAAGGAGGCAGCAAGATGACAGAGTAGGCCCAGTACCATGTGGTCCATCATCTCTGTGCTGTCTTATGTAAGTATAGCTATTCCAAGTGGAAGCAAATTTATCTCACTTTAGTTTCTTGTCACCCACTACACCTGTAAAACATGATCAGAATGCCAACCAAACGCTGTCTTTCAAAAGGCCTCCCAAATTGACACCACATGGACAACGCTAGGGAGAAAGAGTTTAGATTCTAACCTGAAAGTCAGTTGGGATAGAGATGCCAGGTGACTATATCCCAAAGGGCTGAGAAGCCACCCGGGAGAACCACTGTCCCGAGGGAAGAAGGAACCAGGCAAGATGCTCCTCAGTAACAAAGCTTGGCCGTTAGTAAGGAAGATGGGATGAGGATTCTGAGTGTAGCCTGGAATATTTAAGGGGCTGCGGGTAAAAGTTTAAAGAATTCTTCTATGCCTAGCTCTGTGGCACCGGAGCATAAGCAACACTGCTTGCTGACTTGCTCTTAGAGATGCAGAAGGCCTTCCCCCGCACTTCTCCCTTCCCCAGGCCTTCAGCCTTCCTGAGGCCCTTGTGTTCCCTGGTCAGAGTAGTTCAGGGATGACCATGCAACCCCACTGGAACCAGTCCCTGGTCTTTTACAAAAGCCTTTGGTAGGAAGGAAGGCTTATTTCCTCAGGGATTTAAATCTGGGAGGATATAGCCTGTTGGTGCTGCTTGTGGACATGTTTTCATCACAAGACCCCTGTAAATGAAGCCATTGTGGAGGACTGCAGATTCGAGAGACAGGGACATCATCTGAGCCTTTGGATTAATGTCGCTTCCTGCGTAAACCAGTCTGATTTGGGTTTTCCGACTTTTGGCACCCAAAGTTTCCACAGTGGGGTTGATGGTGATGGACTGGGTCATTTTTTAGTTAGATTTGATGGGGCAGACCTCTCTGAGCATCTGGGTGTCTATAGACCAATGTGCTGATAGTGCACACCATTTCCCAGGGCAGGATTAGGGGTGATTTTTTGTTAGAAACAATTGTTTCTTTGTTAATAGCAAAATATTGAATATACAATTTCAGCTTTTCCTAGAATTGTGAGGCAGTCCACTGACCACACTGCTTCTTTGTCTCAGGCCCTCGGTATTGGAGATGGAACATTTCCTCCTCTCAACTCACGGGGAGGATGGCGAGGGAGCTCACAGCTGGGCTTTTGCACACACGCGCACCTCATTTGTCTTCCTTTAATAAGGTGAGGTTTAGTCTTCTTTCCTGTCACTTGGTTTAGCATCTTTTCTAACCCAACAGGTTTCTAAAATCTCGAATCTTGTGAGGTCAATTGCAGAGTTATTTGTCAAATAAAATCATGAATTTTTTATGATATCCTCAAACTGGGAGCTGATGGTGACTAACAGCTTCCGGAGACCAGGTGGTCCTCTCGAAAGAGACCGGAGTGAGGAGAATCCAAGTGTATGACCAGATTTGTTTTCCTGGCATGTGTATCTTCTGCTTGAACACACCCACACGATTCACAGGAGAGGTAAAATGGGAGGCTTTATTTGAATAAAAGCCCTGAAGGTAGGCTAAAGGCTCCACTTAAACCCAAGGTCATCTTTGTCCTCTATCTGGGTAGGAATTAGGAATTGTGCATGGGGTGGGGGGAGTCTAGGGGGAGGCATGGGGCCCTTAAAATGACTAAATTTACTAGCTCCTCTGAATCAGCTTCCTGTACTTCATCTTGGGGAAAAAAAATTCAGAGCAAGTGACAAAAAAGTACTTCTGGGCTTTTTGAATACCCTCAGGGGGGAAGGCTTCTAACCTTTCAGAAATTCTTTCAAATTGAAGCTTAAAGAGAATGTGTGTGAGCTCTTGTGTGCTTTCCACACAAATTCTACTTTTACTGTTAGTTGCATGGGGACTTAATTCTCCTGAAAATGCCTCTTCACATTTACCGTGGATCACGAGATGAATAATGCTAGCGGTCAAAACCCAACTGTCTGCTGTACCGTAGAGTCTCATGTTAACTGGATTACTGGAGCACTGGATTGTATGCTTAAAAGTTTGCTTAGAGGACAAATCTTAAGTTGTGTTCTTATGTCAAAAATATGTGTAAATAATAGGGTGAGAGGGAAGTTTGGAGGTGGTGTTTGTTTCCTGGGTGTCTACATATCTCCAAAATCATCAAGCTGTATACATTAATTATGTACAGCTTTTGTATGTCAAAAAGAAAAACCAGACTGGCCCATCTTACCCAAAATGGAATTCTTCATTTCTTTTTCAATTCTAATAATAAGGAGAGTTATGGTTGCTCCAAAGATGCTGATCAATGTGTACTTCCAGCAGCAGAAATTAGAGGGATGGGATGTGTTTCTCTAAACAGGTACATGTGTATCTCTTCCCTTGTGTTCTACTTACATGGGCCATGCATGCATTACTCTGTGGTCATTGTATGTTAAATAATGTAAATAATGTATTAATATTTTGCTTCCAAGATTTTAATAACTTCATAACATATCCTATTATTTCTTGAAATTTTTAAAAATTGAAGTATAGTTGATTTATAATGTTGTGTTAGTTTCTGGTGTACAGCCTAGTGATTCAGTTATACATACATGTATATACATTCTTTGTCATATTCTTTTTCATTATAGGTTATTACAAGATACTTAATACAGTTCCCTGTGACAAATGAACTTAATTACAAAAGAGAAACAGACTCACAAACATTGAAAATAAACTTACTGTTACCAAAAAGGAAAGGGGATGGAGGAGGGATAAATTAGGAGTTTGGGATTAGCAGATATACACTACTATATATAAAATAGATAAACAACAAGGTCCTACTGTATAGCACAGTGAACTATATGCAGTACCCTATTATTTTTAATTATGAATTTTTAGACATATCTTAAGACATAAAATCTTTGGAGATAAGAGTACAGAGAATAGTGTGATGAACTGCCATATACCTATCACTGAGATTTAATACATATTTGCTTCATTTTTCAAAGTATTTGAAAGTCAATCACAGACCTATACCAATCCATTTCTAATATTCTCTTCTATGTGCATCTCTAAAAGAATTTTTCTATAACAACACTAGTGTCGCCACACCTATAAAAATTAATAATTTTTATTAGTAAACATAAGTAGTAAAGTTTTTTTCTTAACTTTATGTAACAGAGAATGTATTTTACGTGTTAAGTTTTTAAGTTTATACTCAGAATCTTCTTGAAATTTATATCATTATCAACAGACAATAGTTTTGTTTTTTATATTAAAAACCTTGACAGAACATTATGGAATGAAACATTTCTAGTGTTCCATCCTAGAGGTTTTATTGAAAAGCTCTCAGAATAAATCTACATCATTTTTCTCTCACATTCTTTAACATAACGTTTTCTTGTTCAAAATACATGTGCTCTTATCACCGTGAATAATCATTTATTCCTTTATGATTCTTTTTTGGTAGGACTTGATGGCTTACTGTGAGAACAGCTGAATCTCCTCTCAAGTCCTACTCCTGGTGTACGTGAGAACAGATGACACATTAAACTGTTTCCATTCTATGGGATTTAAGTCACTAATATGTTGGATGGTCAGGTGTAAGAATTACCACATTAGACCTTCGAATTTCTCGCTAAGGACCTTGTTAGAAACCATGTATTTTCACAATGTCCGTGGATGCTTTATAAGAACAGCTACTAAAAGGTGACCAATACAAAAGGTCATCCTGGACACTGGGAAAGAGCTCTAGAATCCCAATAAAAGTCACGTGTTGAGTTCCAGCTTGCATCTTACCTGCTGTGTGACCTTGGATCAGCCAACTGACTTCTCTGAGCCACAGTTACCTAATTTGTTAAATGGAACAAATCACAAAGTTATGGGGATTAAATGATATAATTTTTTTTTGAAAAACAATACTCTATTGATGTAAAGTGATAGGGGCTGAGCTATGGACAGACTTCCAACTTCCAGAACTGTGAGAACATAGATCTCTGTTAAGATACAAAGCCTATGGTCTCTTATCATAGTCACCCAAGTAAGAAAAGAATGTGTCCTATGGGTGGTGATCTCCTCTCTATTTCAGCTAAAAGATCAGGAAAATGGGTGTACTTAGTAGCAGAAGGAAAGTAGGTGAACCATAATGTAGAGGAAGAACCTTGGCCTAGAATGACAGTTGAAACTTATAATCTTGCCTTGGGCCTTGCCTGTCTGAGAGATCTTGGGCAAGTAACAAAAGATGAAAGCTTTTGGGATCTTAGTTTCCTAATTTCTAAAATGAAGACAGTTTAACAACATATCTTTCAAGGTCTTTCTCCCTCTTAGAAGTTTGTTCAAGTTCCATGATCTTTTCTGCCTTCATCTGATGAAACAGTGGGACACTTGAGAGCTGTCTGGGAGAATTATGGAGGCATGTACCATATAAGTGAGACTGAACCTCACCTGTCTTAAATAATATGTGCTGTTTTCCTGTGAGTACACATGCTAGTTTCTCTCTGGCATTCTCTCTAGTCACCAAGTTTTCTGGTACCTGGTCTTTGCTTTAAATAGTTCGTAGATAGAAATCATAGATTTTTTTTTTCTTTTTTGAAAAACTGAAGTCTATCTGATTTACAATGTTGTGTTAGTTTCTGGTGTACAGCACAGTGATTCAGTTATGCACATATATATACACATTCTTTTTCATTATGGGTTATTACAAAATACTGCATATAGTTCCCTGTGCTATATAGTAGGACTTTGTTGTTTGTCTTTTTTATATATAGTAGTTTTTATCTGCTAACTGCAAGCTCCTAGTGTATTCTCCTTTCCCCTTTGGTAACCATAAATTTGTTTTCTATGTCTATGAATCTGTTTCTGTTTTGTAAAAAACTTAATTTGTTTCATTTTTTTAGATTTCATATTTAAGTGATATCATATGATACTTGCCTTTCTCTGTCAGATTTACCTCACTGAGGATGACCATCTCCAGGTCCATCCATGTTGCTGTAAATGACATTATTTCATTCTTTTTTGTGACTGAGTAGTATTCTATCATGTATATATACCACAACTTCTGTATCCAGTCATCTGTTGATGGACATTTAGGTTGCCTCCATGTCTTGGCTATTGTAAATAGTGCTGCTATGAACATTGTGGTGCATGTATCTTTTCGAATTAGAGTTCCCTCCAGATATATGCCCAGGAGTGGGATGGCTTGATCATATGGTAAGTCTGGTTTTAGTTTTTAAGGAGTCTCCTTACTGTTTTCCACAATGGTTGCACTAAATTACATTCCTAGCAACAGTGTAGGAGGGTTCCCTTTTCTCCACAGCCTCTCCAGCATTTATCCTTTGTGGGCTTTTAAATGATAGTCATTCTGACCAGTGTGAGGTGATACCTCATTGTAGTTTTCATTTGCAAGAAATGATACATTTTTTAATTCAATAGACAGAAGCTGTGGTGGGGTTACTAATCCAGGTAAATGTATGTTAAACCTTACTTTATACTTTGAGAAAATGTTTCGCTTGTTTTGAGCCTGGCCTTGTCACAGTGATTTTAAATACACACACACACACACACACACACACACACACACACAGAGACATTAAATGGTGGCCCCTCTAAAGCTCTATCACCTGGAACCTGTGAATATGACCTTACTTAGTTAGGACCATGGTATTTGCTGTAATTCATGAAGGATCTTGCGATCATCTTGAATTTCCCAGGTGGCCCTTGAATCCAATGACAAGTGACTTATAACGGGCAGAAGAGGAGAAGCCACAGAAGAGCAGAAGGCTGGTGGAGACAGAGGCAGAGATTTCAGTGATGCAGCCACAAGCCAAGGAAGGGATGCCTGGACCCACCAGAAGCTGGAAGAGGCGAGAAGGATTCTCCCTGATGCCTTCAGAGGGATCAGGGCCCTGCTAACACCGATTTCAGACTTCTGGCCTCCAGAACTGTAAGAGAATAAATTTCTGTTGTTTTAAGCCTCCTAGCTAACTCGTGGTGAGTTGTTGTGGCAACCCTAGGAAACTAATACACATACTCTTTTATTGTCTATACTTTCATTGTATACCACTTCCCAATAGATCCATTAACTAGATTGAAACGATTTTGCATCTTACGGAAGACAGGCGTGTTTCTGGAGTTAAGCTGCGGATGATTCTGGCGTTGAAGGGCGAATACTTATCAGCATACTGATACACTTCTGGTTGAATATTGAGGGGGATCTTCCTGGTGATTAGTGTTGGCTCAGTTCTGAAAGACGGAAGGACAGTGGTAATGTTGAGTAAGATGAGGTTTTTAGTGTGAACAGAATTTTTCAGCCTCAGTCCCAGTGACATTTGGGGCCTGGTAATTCTTTATTGTCGGGGACTGTTCCACCCATTGTAGGGTGTTTAACGGCATCTCTGGACTCCACGCACAAGATGCCAGTAGTCCTGCCTGCCAAGTCCCCAGTTGTGACAACTGAAATTGTCTCCACGCATTGTCAAATGTTCCCTGGGGGCAGAATCTCCACGCCTCCCCCATTAAGAACTGCTGCTTCAAAAGATGACAGATGTATAGGCTCTGGGATAAGGACAAGAATGTGCCTATGAAAAATATTCAACAGTACCGCAAAAATGGCAGAGAATTTTTGAAGCAGAACCATTTTCTTAACAATCATAAATGACTCTGTAACTTAAAAGTGGATGTACATGAGAGAACGTTTGCCATTGCTATGATTATCACCCTGACAGTTTTTAATGTGAAAGAGGATCATCCTGTGACAGAAGATTTTTTCTCAGAGTGGAAAATGATATATATGTCTGTTTATATACATATACATATAAAACACACATACACACACATGTATACTTATATACACATATACGTATGGGTGTATGTATGTATTTCATACACATATGTAGATATGTGTGTGCACGCATGAGTACATGTGTACGGCATGTATATATGCATGCATCTGTGTAAATGCTTTGTTAATGAAGAGGCCTAAAGGCGTTTCATATTCTTCATCGTCCTGCTTGGGAATTCTGAAATTACGGAGCATAATGAGTCATTTCTAATGATGACGGAGTAAATGAAAAGCCTTTGAGAAAGCTCATCTTTCAGAACAGGTACAGGGCGCATTAGTATAAGCAGGTTGAACAGGAACAATAGTGGTGCGAGTGTTTTCCAAAAGCCCTCATTTCTCTCACAGATCTAAGATTCATCCAACTAATATGAAAACAGAATTTTGTTCTTTTATTCTGTTCTCTGCAAAGTGCTTATTACCTATTTGGAACATTGTAATCTTCCCCATGCAGTGCTGTGAGTCACCCAGCTGAGAACCGCTCTGTCTACTCACACACACAGTTGCCTAATGTGTCTTATAAGCCACATATAATTACAGTGAATGCATCCTTCTAAGGATACACTTGTGGTGAGCCTGGGTCCTTCTAGAAGAATGTTCACATGCGGAGAAAAATGCTTCCTTTGACAATATCTAAAATCTTCTTTAAGTAGAGAAATATCTATTTATCTCTACCTTTAAAGTATGCATTTCACAGGATGCAGACAGAGGCTGAAATTTGCTAAGGGCTGTTTCCTGGCTTGGCAATTACACCGAACTGGCTGATCTAATGGTTCACTGAGATCTTGTTAGAATGACACGCCTTCCCAGAGACAACGAGAATCATGAGATAAGCTCTGGAAACAAATCAAGGATTTTGTGAGAACACTCCTGGAGTCCCAGGGAGCAAGAAAAACTGTAGGGAGTGTCTTTTTAAAATTGATTTTTGAAATTGAGTTTCATGAATCACAAGTGTTCTTCAGATTGTCTACAGATGTTACAAATATTCCAGATGGTAACTGAGAAACAGGTAAATTAGCTTAGAAATGAAGGAGAACATCAGACCAGCAGACAGCTATGGGGTTTGCTTGGACAGGGTTATTGGGGGCAGTTTGAGAATTCTTTTTCTGCTTACAGCTCATTCTCATGTTTGGAATGACTAGCAGTCTGCTGGTAGTGGGAGCAGTGCAGTCCCCTGAGGCTGTAACCCAGTTTGGAGTCATGTCCCAGGTGCATGTCATCTGGGAAATACCTTTGTGCCTGAAATAATTAGTAAGATGCCCAGTTCTGGTTATAGAACACACTAGCAGGTTTTTTTTTTTAATTGAAGTATAGTTGATTTACAATGTTGTGTTAATTTCTGGTGTACAGCATAGTGATTCAGTTATACATATGTATATATTCTTTTTCAAGGTTATTACAAGCTATTTAATATAGTTCCCTATACTATATGGTAAGACCTTGTTGTTTATCTATTTTATATACAGTAGTTTTTATCTGTTAATCCCAAACTCCTAATGTATCCCTCTTCCCTCTTCCCCCTTTAGTAACCATCAGCTGGTTTTCCGTGCCTGTGAGCCTTAGAGATGATCACGCTAGCAGACTTTTGAAGAGAACAGCACCTGCTCTCGGCCTGCGGTCCCAGGCCACAGGGTGCGGCCGTTTCAGTGCCAGCGTGTCGACCGCCGTGTGGATGTCGCTGGCGTAGGCTGGGTTTTTCCACCGTTAACTGGACGAGAACTTGTTCCTTACATACACTTTTGCTTGTACAAGTGCTGGCTTCTGCCCACACGAGCAACTCCAAACCCCAAACTGTAAGTCTCATTTGTGGTTACTGGGATGGGACCTGATGGAAAACCTGACCATAAAGACAAAAAAAAAAAAATCATGTGAAAAAAAAAGTCCTCTGGTACAGAAATCAGGAAAGGATTCAAATAATATATTTGTGTAACCAACACTTGCTTCCCTAACGCTCACAGCAGCCTGCCGGCAACATGAGCCGGGTGGTGACGACACCGCCACCACCACCACTTTTTGATCTGAATCCCCACAGCAGGGTCGCTGGTCTCTCAAGACTAGTCTTTCCCCGCCAGAGTCTGAGGGTCTCCCCCTCTCTCTTTCCCACCTTGGTTGCTTTCCTGAGGCTGCTCTGCCTCAGAAGTGGGTCTCTGTAGCCTCACCTCAGCTCCAGAAGTGGAGCTCCCCTTGCACCACAGTGTTATAAGTTCTTCTGTCTCTAAAGCAGGAATGACTCGCTCCTGCCCAGTGGATGCACCATGTTAGGCCCCTCAAAACTCTCCTGCTGCCTCCAAGTTGTACAGTAATAACAGTAGCAGTCATATTTATATCTGACATAGGAAATGACTGTTTCTCTTATAGATGTAAGTTATAATATGACACTTACAGTAAGATACTGTATCTTAATATTAAAAAAACTGTTCATGGACTCATCTTTAGAGAACTTCACTCTTTTTATCAGACTAACAAAGTCTAAAGTAAAACCATATCTTTATTTTTTTTTTAATTGAAGTATATTCCATTTACAATGTTATGTTAATTTCTGGTGTACAGCATAGTGATTCAGTTATACATGTGTGTATATGTATATATTTCTTTTTATATTCTGTCTCATTATAGGCTATTACAAGGTATTGAATATAGTTACCTGTGCTATACAGTAGGATCTTGTTGTTTATCTATTTTATATATAATAGTTAGTATCTGCAAATTCTGAACTCCAAATTTATCCCTCTAGATCTCCTTCCCCCTTTGGTAACCATAAATTTGTTTTCTGTGTCTGTGAATCTATTTCTGTTTCGTAAATAAGTTTATTTGTCTCATTTTTTCAGATTCCATGTGTAAGCGATATCATATGGTATTTTTCTTTCTCTCTGGCTTGCTTCACTTAGTATGATAATCTCTACATCCATCCATGTTGATGCAAATGACAGTATTCCATTCTTTTTTATGGCTGAGTAGTATTCCATTGTATATATACCATATCTTCTTTCCAATCATCTGTTGATGAACACTTCGGTTGTTTCCATGTCTTGGCTATTGTGAATAGTGCTGCCGTGAACTCTGAGGTGCATGTATTTTTTTAAATTAGAGTTCCTTCCGGATACAGAAAGCGTGTCTTTAGAATACAAACTCCACATGCCTCAGCCCCCCAACCAGGAGGCTTTTCTGGAAAATACAGAACATTTTCTTTCAGGGGGCTAGGTTTGTGTTTGTGTTTTCAGCATCCTGGAAGCCATTCTTTAAGGGACCTTGCAACTGCTTTCTGAGAACCTGGGTCATTGTTCAATAACAGTGTCCCTACCACCTCTACTCTCAATTGATCCTGGGTCTGTCACGCCAGAATTTGCTTCCAAAGTCACTTTTCATCTAAGCTGCATATGCCACTACTCTCCATTTTGAGAATAAAAGCTGGCACAGTGTTGCTTCTCTTCCTTTCTTCTTTTTTTTCATACTCTGAAATGGAAATCTCATCCATGGGAGACATAGTGGGGGCACTAAGGGGCTGTAGGTGAAGCCATGTGGATCTTGAGTGCTGGGGGCTGACTTACTGCTTTAAAAATATCCATGTTGTGCTATAACCACCTTCCACCTGACTTTCCACCGGATCTCTGAGTCTCAGAGTGGGGAGGAATGTGTCACCTTGTGGTTGTGGGGCTAAATCTTTTATTCTCATAAAACACTGAGCACAATCCATGTTTGACAGACAGCGTGCCATTGCACCTCACCATCATCATCACCATGAGAGAGCTGAACTGGCTTTTTGTGTCAAGATGAATAAAGGGCTTTTAAAAGTGGCTGGGGTGGGAAGAGGGGGACCAAGGCAGGAAGCAGCCTCTCTCCCGCCCCATCACATCTTCCCTCTGCATCTCGGTCTTCCTTGAACTGGAAGGTCTTCCTGAACTTGTCTGTCAGGGTCTATTGTAATGGTGGTAGAGCAGAGTCAATCAGAGGAGAGCAGTTTGTTATTTACGTTTGGAACTGAGGAATCCTATGAGATCCCAGAACCATGCATTGGAGCTGCTTTCATTTTTTTTCCCGTATTTCTACGGGTACGTGACCTTCAAAATGGAAACTTGAGGAGTTAAAAAAAATTATCAAATCACTTTATAAAGACTTCTTTTTTCCTCTTAATTTCTTTTATCTCATATAAGTCTTCATGGAAATTCTCAAAGCTTTAAAATATGCCTAAAATCCCAACAAGAATTGTGTCCATTTGTCTTCTGTCTTACCCGCTGCGGATCATGGCTCTGTAGGGTTGGCAGTTCTCACAGTAAACTCTTCAGTTTGGGGTCTCCACAGCTATTTTTGAATACAATTTTAATTTTTTCTCTGGATGTGATTATAATCGAGGTAGAACTATTCAAAAGACTTAAAATCTTAATTAGTTGATTTTCTTAAAACAGCAGGTGAATTTTTGAGCAATAATTATAAAAATTAGTAGAAATGTGAGTGGTGGTCAGCTAACATGCATGCCCCCAGCATGGCACCTCACCTCAACCTGGTCTTACTGGGGAGTGACCCTCACAGCACTCTTAAAATTAACATTCTCATTCCTTCCATTGGGTAAGTGGTTAACTGTAGGAGAAAAGGGATCAGATAGCATTTACTACTAGATACTTTGTATGTTCTGCCAGGGAAGTTTACATTTTAAATATTTGAACTTGGTAGACTAAAGAGGAGGAGAATGGGACAGAAAATGTGAAATATGCACCTTATACTCTGTACAAGTGAGAAGTCACCTTGCTGTACTAGGAACCCCGCACCCCTCCCTCTCCCCCTCAAAAACCCCAATGGCTGGAATGAATCAGGGGTCATTTTTATCTCATGCAAAGGCAGAATGGAGATAGGTAGTTTGGGACTGGCATGGTGGCTTCATGATGCATCAAGGATTTGGGCTTTGCCTTTGCCATCCTCGAGGAATGTGTCTCTTGTCCTCACGCTCCCAAGATGACATCTGAGCCCAAGCCAACTTGTGCACATATCAGGGAGAAGAAGGGAAAGGGGAAAGGACAAAAGAAACATGTCTCACTTGCATCAGTAGCCTTTAAAGAGTTTTCAAAGCCCTGTCCGGTCCCTCTGCTTGTACATCACTGTCTGTAGCTTGTGACCACCCCTTGCTATAAAGGAGGCTGGAAAACACAGTCGTTTATTTAGTTCTTTGTAACTGAGCACTTGCAACCGTGGAAAAAATTGGGTTCTGCTGGACAAGGAGAGAATGAGTTGACCCTTGGAGAGGCGTCGGCAGCTCTGCGCTCTTCTTATCATACAGTGTATAAATATCCCAGTTAGAGAAACACTTTATCGACTAGTATCAACTCCTGAATCTCGCCCAGGATTTTTCTATTTGTCTTCTGTCTCTCCCCACTGAGGAACATGATTCTATGGGGTTGGGAGCTCTCACAGAGAACCCTTCAGTTTTGTACATCCACAACCTGTTCTGAAGCATTTCCCATTGTTAGAGCCATTTATATTTAAACCCATTTCTACTGGTAAAACAACCCATCTAAGAACCCTGAGCATTAAACACCTCCTTAAAACTACTCAAACGGTTTACTCTTTAGCTTACAACGTGGTTTACACCATCCTCCCAAAGAGGCAGTCAACTGAACATAGCCACCTGTTCCCCCTAGCCTCACCCCTACCCTGACCTTTAGGTAGAAACAGCATCAGCTTCTCAACACTGCAGGGCTTGCTTTGAAGTCACAATTTGCTAAGCTGTCCTGGTAGAAGCAGCAACAGTTAAGTCTGTCTTTTTAACTGGAATATTTGTCTGTGAATTTCTAAGTTAATGCATTTTGACACTAACCTGGTTTTTTGATCTTGATTTTCTTCATGTCCAATTTGTGTTCTTAGCACCTCAGAACTTCTCTGAACTAGTTTTTCACCTTAAATGATGCTACCTTTTCATGTAAACCCTGGGCTGTTGTCTTTACTACTCCATTGCCTGAAGAAAAAGTTACCTTAAAGTATTTTTCCTGCCACATCAGCTATAAGGTAAATCATTCCTTTATTCTTACCATTGTTAAATTATCTGCCTTTGGCAAGAGATCACAGAAAAACTACAAACGGGTCTAACCACACTGTCTACACTCTCACTGGTCTGGCAAGAAACACTTTCTCTTCCAGACTTCTCCCTGTTTGCTGCACTCTCTTCTTTAGCAAGTTCCCTCTCGTAACGTTTGCATCTTGAATATCTCCTTTCTCTCTACACCCCTAACTACATCACTAGCTCTACACCCCTTCACTCGTATTATGACATTGAAATTATCTTAAATAATGAAGTAAAAGAGAAATGATGAGCAGAGTGTGAAAATGACTTTCCAAGAAAACCCTTGGAAAAATCAGAATGTTTCTGATGTATTTTAGCCATGTACACATTTTTTTTTATAAAGCTCTTGTATCCATGAATTTGTGGTAGTTCTCCAAATTATATCTTTTTTTTACCAGGTAAATTTAAAGTTCATTAAATTGCCTCAGATTTGATGGAGGACTGAGCTCTGAAACGTGATTGTTTGAAGTGAGGCATAGATTAGCAAAATGATTTCCTTTTCTCTACGCATGGAAAAGATTATGCCACATTTAGCGAGGACCTACTGGAATTCTTGACTGCAGTTAAATCATGTTAGTATTTTCCTTCGGGTAGAGGCAGAGTGGTTGAGTCTGGTGAGTGATTCCATATAGGTGAAAACTTGGCGAGGAGCCTTATAACCTCAGGCTGTGAATCTGAGCTGAGCCATAATTTCCACACATCCCTCCGCATCTCTTAGAATACATATGGGGGACTAAGTTTTAAAGAGGTAGTGGAATTATTTCTATTTACTCAAGAACCGAACAGAGCTATTAGAAAGAAATCTTCAGGTCTTCTGCAGGATGAAAATAATTCTTCCACTGCTGCAAGACAGTGATGGAAGTTTTGTGAGCCAAGAGGAAGGCAGCTGAAAAGGACAAGAAAAATCATTATGAGTGTTTTTCCACTGCTTCAAGTCATTAAAATTGGCTAAAAATATTGAGAGTGATTTTTCATTGAAATGGCTCCTCCTACTATAACCTGTCAACATAGTGGTTCCTTTTCTTTCTTGATTTTTAAGTGTTACACTGAAGCAAGGTAAGTTTATTCAGAATTGCGACAGTGCCGACGTTTCTAGAAGCATTCATGCTCTCGGGTGTTCCTTTCTCTGGTGGTAGAACTTAAAAGAGAAGTTTTTTTTTTTTTTTAAGTTCAAACAAATAAATACTTAATGAGCATAGGGTTTTTTTTTTAAGACAAATTTTTAGAGCAGTTTAAAGTTTACAATAAAATTGAGAGGGAGGTACAGAGATTGGCTTGGATATCCGCACACATGAATAGCCTCCTCGTTATCAGCATCACTCGCCAGTATGATACTTTTTTTTTTGCTAACGATGAGCCTACACTGACACATCATAATCATCCAAGTCTGTAGTTCACCTAAGGGTTCACTCTTGGTGTCGTATATTCAGTGGATTTAGACAAATGTGCACGATTGGTTCTTAGTAGTGGAAATAGTAAGTCAACAAGAAGGTATACTTTTTATTTGATAATTATTAGCAAATTTCTCTCCAAAAAGGCTGCCCCAATTTTGACTCCCCACTAAAGGCATCTGAGAGTGCTCAATACTCCAAGCCCTGACCAGGGCTGGGTATTTTAAAAGTTTCAATTTGGCGGCCCTCTGAGAGGTAAGATCATCTATTATACTGGCAAATCATTAGTACAGGATTTAAACCTAAAAATCCGGGGCAGTTTCCAGGAGCCTCATTCATGAAGTGCTATCTATATTTGAATACCGTGACCTACCTTCTTCCTTCACTTGGCCTGCCCTTCTTTCCACTGTTTAATTGCCAGGTGAAAACACCCTCCTCCTGCTCCCCTCCATGTCCCTCCAGGCTTTTGCGGAGTCCTGTTTTGTAGCCCAAAGTAGAACAAACAAGGGATGAGCTTGTCATCACAGTCCCTTATTGCCAGAGGAACTTCTCTAGGCCAGTCCTGCCTCAAATCGGCAGAGACTGCAATGCTCAAATTGGAGTGTGTATAAAAGCCAGAGCATTGTGAAAAAGATTTGTGGGGTCTCCTCAGTAGGGTCTCATCCTGTAGATCTAAGATGGAGCTAGAACGTTTGTATTCAATAACACCATAGGTGATGCAGGCAGCCCCAAATTAGACTACTATAGGAGATGGCCAGCTTTTACCCAACCAGATTCAGGCTCTCTGAAGATGTCTTTATAGTCATGAGTGACAAGTAGGTCCCCGGTAATTGGGCTCCCCCAGTTACTGTGTACTCTCTGCCTTTAGGCTGTAATGAGACTTTGGGAGGGGCAGCTAAAAAGCCAATACCTGATGGCAGTTAAGAAAGGATTTTATTGACGTGGTGATCACTCAGTCACCTGAAAACAACTCCACTGAAGCGCCTTGGTGTGGCCGCATCACGTGCCCTTCCAACTGCTCTCTGCACTTCATATCACCTGGACCTCTGTCACCTCAACGGAATTGGCAAAACTCTCAGGGGCAGCACTGTAATTGCGGTATGTAATTGTGGCTTGTGAGGGGGAGGAGGCAACGGGGGCACCCAGAAGTAGCTCTTGTTTGTCTCGGAGTTTTTTAGCTCTCTCATCAAGTTTGTAGATGTTGCTATTAATTGGTTCAGCTGGCCTGGCTCTGCTGGCTTCTGATTCCTTTTGCTGGCTTGATCTGCACTTAGCATGGTTCCCAGCTCATGCATGTAGTCAATACGTGTTTATTGAAGGTTCATACGTGCCTGCAACAAACTTCTTTGGAGAGTCTGCCTCTGGGCAGGCATTTGGGTCCTAGGGTATGAAGGCAAACAAGGTGGACCTGGTCCTTGCCCCAGGAGGGTTCACATTCTAATTGTCAAGTCCACTGCAAACTGTAGTTCTATCAAGTGCTACAAAGAAGAACGTACAAGCTATAGTGGGAATGAGTAGTCTAACTGGGGGATCAAGTTCAGAAAAGTGTTCCTTTGGAGCATCCAAGACCAAGAAGAACTGAAGTGATGAATCTTTTTGGTCAATATTATCATCTGTTTCGGGGTACTTTAAGTCGTTCTAATGGAGAGCTTTCCAGGACTGATGGATTTGTCTTCTAGAGTCAATGTATAATGTATAGGGCTTCTTACTATGGCTCCCTGGTTCATTCTTAAAGACAAGTAGATGTCTTTTGCCTCTTTTTGCCCAGTATCCAGGCATGTGCTAAGTTCCCTGTGATCTTTCCAATATCAGAGCTAATTCTAGGCCCCAGACATGGCTTCCGGCCAGAGCAGTCATGTGACCAGCTCCTGATGTGCTCCAGGAAGCACAATGACTACTCTCTGGAATGCTGATCAGACTTCTGTGAGCAGTGTGCTTTGTAGACAGATGACCCCATGGATGGGTGGCTGGTGGACAGCTTGAACATCCTTATGCAGTTGTCTTTTGGATATCTCTTCATCACCATATATAGGGACATCTGCCATTGGGATTCTGTGAAATAAATTAACTTATTATGATTTGATCAGTCTGCACAGGTGACCTGGATACTCTGGTTTTATTTGCTCCTACTATGCAAATGAGTAGTTTCTGATACCTATTAAAGTAATCCAAAAAAAAGTATGTGCTGTGGACACAGTGACATAATTAAGACTGCTCTCTGATCTGCTGGGAGAAAGCTTTTAATGTACTTATCACTGGTACCATTGTAAGCACGTGAGTCTGGAAGTGGTTGTGGAGTTGCTAAGTGAAACCTTTCTGAGCTAATTTCATAGAGAATCTGAAACTCCAGCAGTACTCAAATTTGAGAATGCATAAACATTAGAGTGTTTGTAAGGGATTGATGCCCTCTGGCATCATAAGATGAAATATTAAGAAGCAATGATTTATGCTTATCAAAATCTGGTGATACCTATTTGCTTTTCTGAGGAGTGGCCTCAGACTGCCTTAGAATTCCTGAAGTGATTCAGTGATTGTTCAGGTCAACTTGACATAACTGATTAAAGACCTAAACTGTTTCAGGGACATTGTGCTGGATGCTGGGAGGTGATAAGAATGAATAAAGTAAGGTTTCCACCCTCAATATTTCATTAACCCCAGGGAATTTGTGGTATAGAAATCACAGTGCAGTTGACCAATATCAAGATAGTTTACTGTGAGGGTGGGAAGGGATAGACTGGGATTTCAAAACTGTAGAATAGATAAACAAGATTACACTGTATAGCACAGGGAAATATACACAAAATGTTATGATAAATCACAGAGAAAAAAATGTGACAATGAGTGTGTATATGTCCATGAATGACTGAAAAATTGTGCTGAACACTGGAATTTGACACAACATTGTAAAATGATTATAAATCAATAAAAAATGTTAAAAAAAAGATAGTTTACTGTAATACCCCTTGTGACATAGGACAAGGTGGAGTAGGTGTGGCTAGTGACAAGGGGGTGAATAACACAGTAACGTCAGCCTTGATGGAGTGACCAGAGAGCACCTCATTTTACATCTTTCCTAAAATTTTCACATCTAATATAACAGAGCAGTTCCAAACTAAATGAAATCTCTCTGGAAATTATCTTATTGGTCTACTGTTCACTTTTCAACATTTAGTGCAGTTGTTGCCTCTCTTGTGTGGCCACCCTGCCTGCCCTCCCACTTTGGTTCACACTGTGCCCTCTATCTTCCCACAGCTGAGATGGCTCAAAGCAAAGAATACTGCCTTCTGAGAATCAGAACTTTTGAGTATTAGAAAACAATTAAAAAATCAATCAACTAAAAAAAAAATTCTCTGCATAGCCCATTTGGATCCAGTCAGCTATTACACTCATTCCCTTAAAAACAGGAATGTACTTTTTGCACCATGGAAAGGTGGGTGGGGGAGGGGAACAGGAAGCAGGCATCTGGGTCTTAAATAGGCTGTCCTGGCAGGAGTTTTACCACTGGAGGTGGCTGACACAGAGTCGGTCTGTGCTGAAGCCCCATGCTGAAGTGGAATTAGGGTGACTTCTTGCAGGGAAGGAGACAGAGTAGCCTCAACCTGTACTCCTACAAGTGTCCAAACCATTGCTCTGGCTGAACCATATAGCTCTTGACCAACTTATCCCAGGAGGCTGTCGCCGGTACTCCTGCAGATGCCCAAACACAGCCTTGTCCGGAAGGGAGGAAGGCAGGAGGGGCGATTGAGCTCCTCCTCTGAGGAGTTGAATGGAGTTTGGATGTTGGGATGGAGAAAGATGGAAAGTAGTTCCAAGTGCCTTTTTGGTGCACTTGGAGAGTTAATAAATGGTTCTGTGATTTGAGCTGAGCCTGCCTGGGAATTCAAGTTCCTACTCCCTACACTACACAGCCGGCTAGCGTTTGGGGGCTTCTCTGCCTAGGAACCATCATGATCATTCAGTGTCAGGTAGTGTGGCTGCTTACATTTTCTGGTTTTAATGAATGAGTATCATAGTTTCTCAAGATGACTTTTCCTGTTTTAGAATCTGTATTTCATAAAGGGAGTTTGATGTAATGTAGAGGGTGTGGGCTTTGGGGTCAAGTGGACTCCGAAGTGGAATTTGTCTTCGAATCCTGGCTAGGGCATCTGGTAGAGCTATGACTCTGGGGCAAGTTACTGAAACTCCCTGAGCCTTAGTTTCCTCGTCTATCGGGTTGTGAGGAAAATGTTCACCTCGTAGGATATAGTGATTAGCAGTGATGTATATAAGGCATTTAACATAATATCTGGCCAAGAGTAGGCACTGGATAAATTACTACATCTTTCATTTCCTTGAATCTGCCAGCAGGGCTTTGGTATAATCCTCTATAGTCATGGTTGGGGCTCAGCTGTCTAAACTGAGTTACGGATGTGGCAAAGAATACCTTTCTCTGCTTTCCACGATCCTCTGGGTGAGCCTGGGCAGAATGGATTTCAGAAGTTGCTCTCTTTAGAATCTCCCAAACAGGGCTGCAGTTGGTTGCCTTAGAGGTAGAGAATCTCTCTAAGGCTGTGGTTCTGCCTGTGAAATGTCAGTCTCCAAATTGTGCCTGAGGATGGTGAAAAGACTTCCTTCCGTAACTGTGCAAGCTGGTCAGATGTCTTGGCACCAGATGAAGCAGAGTTTTATGGGAGCTCACTACTATACATGTTTTGGCTGTAGAGATGAGAACTCTAGACGTTTTTGTTCAGGATTTTCTATTTTGTTTTTGGAAAAACAGGCAGAAAAGTTCTTGGAGTCTGAGTGGCAGCAAGCACACTGCTTGTCTACCCCTGAGATGTTATTTCATGTGCGAGATGGCCCCAATTCCAGAGTAAAGGGCACACCCAGTTGCCTACAAACTATACTTGATGCTGAACTCATGCTGGCTGCTTGATGTCTTTATTCATTTCACCACCTTGGTATGATTACAAAGGGGCCAGATGCTGCAGGGGAGGCAGAGGTGACCTCAGGCTCCTCACCTGTGTACCCAACTTCTGTGGGAGGGTACAAGGGACATACACCCCAAGTGTGGAAAGAACTACTCTACAAAGTACTGGATGTCTTAGGAGGTGTAACAGCCAAGTGCCTTGGAGATTCCAAGGAAGGCAATGCTAAATCCAGGGATGGAGAGTTGGGACATTTTTAGAGAGGAAAACTCCTTCCTTGTAGTTAGAAGATCACGTGTTGGGTAGCAGTAAACCAGGTAAGAGGCAAGTAGGTCTTAAATAAAACCATACTCTGTTATTGAAAAAGAACATTGGACTAATATGACTCTCAATCACTTTAACATATAAGAACAGAAAAGGGAACCACTAGTGAACTAGGGCTCCCCGAGACACACACTGCAGACTCTTCCAGGAGACAAAAATGGGATTTTTTTTTAGTGCAAGAGATTACAGCTTATTTATTGAAGCTTAAATACATAAATCTAAATAGACCAAGTGCACAGATTTCTGAAGGCCAGTATCTCTCTGGAGAGTAAGTGAATGTTTTTCTAGAGATGTTACCAGTGTTACCAGTGTCAAGGATCCATAAATCCACCATTCTGTGTTTAGTTCATAACACCTTCAATCCTAAAATAAAGCAAGCCTGGTTTTATGACATATTGATAGGGTCTTAACTGGCTTAAAAAAAACAAAAACCTTTTTTTTCTTTAAGAAAAAGAAGACCTACCTTTTCTTTCTCAAAACATTGGTGGCAGAAACATGGACAGACATACCAAATTAAAGGGGGACCCACGCCCCCATTTTATCTGAGTTTTATTGTGGGCTTGGAGTGGCCTTTGTATTTCTCCTCAGGGCTTTGAGTTCTTCTGGCAGGGCTGGAATTTTATAATTGAAATTTTTTCCATCTGACTTTGGCCCTTCGAGTAAATACTGTATAAGCTTTTCATTTTAAATCATGCTGAGTTTGAAGGGTGTCAAAGCAGATATGCAGTTCCTGTCTCCAACAGGAGCCTCCCCCGCAAGCAACCTCAGCTGCTTCTGGTCTTGATCTGCATGGATGGAGATAGACAAAAAAGGGATTTTGTGACTGTGCCATTCAGTGCCTTTTCATGCTGCCCCAATTACTCACCGTCCACCAGGAACATCTCCCCAAAGGATCAGTGCTTAACGCGCCTATCAGCACAAACCCTGAACGGCCTCAGCTCCATGCCTCCCTGCTTTCTCCTCTCTCCTGTGCTGTCTTTGTGCTGTGTCTCCTCCCTACTCCTCCCCACCATCCTCTCTGAAACCTGAGTTGTTGCTCACTTGCTGCCTGGGATGCCCTTTACCCTGCTCTCCATGGTGACTTTTCCAATTGTCTTCCCTTCCGCAGCCCCATTAAACACCCCTTTTCTCTCTTGTATCCGCAATCTTTCCCTCCCCACTGGCTTATCTTTTCCATCTGCTCATAAACATCTTCTTGTTTTTTTCATGTCTTAACAAACACAGAGATTAAAAATAAAGAAACAGTGACAATGAAAAGCTTTCCTAGACACGTAATGGTCATTTCTGATTTCTTTGATGTCTAGATTTCTGATGAGACGAGGCTATATTTCTAAGCTGTTACTTATTCCACTAAATGTTGCTTTCCTCTCCGAGCAATTCAGACAAACTGCTCTCCCAAAGGTTACCCGAGGCTTCCTGAGAGCAGATGCATTGCAGTTTCTCCAGTCCCATGTGAGTTGACTTTATACAAACCCTGACATTGTTGGCCACCTCTTCCAGCCCCCTTGTCCTCCATCCTTTAGATCTTCTCCACTGCTGGCTCCTCGTCTCCCATCTGTTCCTCAGAGGCACGTGTTTCTCAGGGTTCTGTGCTTATCTCCTGTTTGTCAGGCTACGTTTTCTCCCGACTCATCTCATTTAGGTCCAAATCTTTGGCTATCGTGTCGACACAGATGACTCCTAAATCTAGCTTTCTAACCCCAATTTCTCTCCTAATTACAAAGTCTCTCCTGAGACTGTTGAAAAAATCTGTTTGTGGATATGCATCCAGGCTTTTTAAACTCAACAGCACATACATCCAATTCATCTCCAGTTTATTTTCCCGTCTAACCTTGCCTCTCCCCCCGGCAGCCCTCATTTTTGGTAGTAATGTCCATCTCAAAGCCAGGCAGGCTGGGCCCCTTTGACCTGGTTGACATGTTCTCCACCTTCACTCTCGTCATCTGGTCAATCCAAAGTACCCGCAGTCTAGTGGCAGCGGGGTGAGAGAGTTCTGTGCCACTAAAGGGGGCTGGGGTCTGAGGAATATATTTTGGACATCAGATTGTACGTTTTCCCAGAGAAATGTGCAATGGGCAGAGACTGCGGGCACCAAGATCCACAGAGGGGCCGTGGGAAAGGGACTCAGGTCAGGTTCGGGAGGTGCCTGGAAGACAGTGATTCTCTGATACCCTCACACGGACTCTTCTAGAACAGTCTCAGAAAGGCTCCATCCTTTCTTATCGTGGTCATTCATTCACCTGCTTGTGCTTTACTTAGGATGACCTGTAATTCTATTAGAAATCTACTTAGCTCTGAGAAGGGACTTTGCATTTTCATTGGTAAGTTATTATTTTTTTTTAATAAAAATTCTCTAGTACAAGCTACTTGCAAGCTGTGTTCAGCACAGTGTTCTTTCAGTGAATGGAGGTGATTCCCATTCTGTAATGTGTGTTCTTCAGTGTTTAATAAAACTTGTAGTAAAAGATATTTCTAACGTCAGCAACAAAAAGTCCTCAAGTGCTAGGGAAGCTATAATTTTTCCGCCTTGTGATATACTGAAAAGCGTCCAAACATCTGCAGGTTAGTGATCTTTAAGGTATGTTAGAAGGAAACGCAAAAGGTTGTAGTGATTTTGAATTCATCTGGGGACTCTTTAGCTGTTGGTTATTTAAAAAATAGACCGAAGAAACAAATGAAATGCTCGAAAGATTATTTTATCCTCACTAAACTCTTTGAACATCCTAGGTACAAGTTTTCTCATGAAATTTTAAAAGTCTGGTAAGATTTGAAATTTTACAAGGGTACAAATTTGAATTAGATCTATGATTGAAAAATTTTAACTTAAAAACACAAAATCTTTGTTTCTATGATTTACAAAATACAAATTGATCTATATAATAATTCCTTTTCAATTTTGTCTTAGTAGAACAACAGTGTTTTTCAAATGAAAGGAATTAAATATAGGATGTTGGGAGGTCATAGGATGAACTAAGAATAGGTTAAAATTCAAAATTCTATGACTAATTGAATCAAATCAATGACTATTCTAAATATGGATCATAATTCTACATCTCTATATAAATTTGGATGAGAATTTTAAAATAATTATAACTTGTACCATATATAAAATCTAAATGGCAAATTCTTTCTTTATAAGAACAAATTCAAGTTTTTGTGTTCATGATGGCATTTGGCTAAAAGCTTGGGCTCTGGGGCCATACTGCTAGAATTCAAATCCTAGATCTGCTGCTCACTAGCTGTGTGGCCTTTGCAAGTTTCTGAACTTCTCAGACTCAGTTTACTCATCTTTAAAATAGCTATCATCTTTTGAGCATTTAATGTCTACCAGCACTATTTCAAACATTTTACGTATATTATAGCAATTAATTTTCATTAATATTCCTATTTTGTTGATGAAAAGGTCATCAGCTTTAGGTCATGCAGCTAGTTAAGGGGGTAACCAGCACCAGCCCTATCTCACTCTAGTATCCATGCTGTGCTCTTAACTGCTTAACTACTAGGCTAAACTCTCTGAACATATATCTTAGGGAATCTGCCTGTTGGATTTATTATTATAATTAAATAGAAAGCCCATATAAATGGAATTGTCTCATTAAATTAGATGAGCACTTTTGTGTTCAGTAAATGTTAGCAGATGAATTATTATGATTATCATCACCATTATCATTATTTGGCTTTTCACTTGGTTGCTGAGATACATTTACCATAAATGGACTCCCAGTTTTCTTTCACATTAGCTATCATCATAAGACCCATTCAAAAGTATGCAGTTGTTTCTAAAACAAAAATTTCTTTCTGGCATTTCCAACCACAGTGTTTTGCAGTAACAGGTATTTTGAGATGTATAGTTTCTAAGCTGTGTCAGCAAAAAGCCATTCTGGTCAGTTTTTTAACATTTGATATGTAGCACGATTTATTTTTCTATCTTGCAAGGTCTGAAAATGTATTAGGAATGACCAGATCTTAAGAAGCTATGAATTCAGTTTTAAAAATTAATGTGAAATAGTGTTGATAATAAAAATGTGCATAAATGTAATAGTGTATAAAAGTCGTGTCCACCGTAAAGACTGACACATTGAAATTTTTATGTCAATGCTGAATCCTTCAGCAACAGCAGTGTGTCATTTAATACATCAGGAACATGAAACTCCACAGGGGGTGAGTGTTCCGATACTTTATGTTGCCTCCTCTGCATGTCTTTTTCATGTTAGCCCCGTGTTGCATAGCACCCTCCTGTTCAACCTGTTTTAAGGGCCTCAGTTGCTTAAATCAAGATCTCCATTCTCATAAACTTGATTTTGCCTTATAACATGCCTTACTAAGACCTTTGCTTGTGAGATTTTGGTAGACTGAGCTTCCATGTAATATGAAAAACATCTTACAAGTTTGGCTGTTTTCCTGTTTCCAAATCCACAGCTCCATTCTGAAATCTGAGTTTCTTCCTTAGAAAAGCTTTTATTTTTCTTCTTTATAGCTGGCTTTCTCTTTTCTACCATCACCACACCTGTGTCATATTATCCTGTAAATGCATATTGAGTGCAAATGTATATTTCTCTTTGAGGGATATAAAGTAACATGTATTCAGAAATATGAATCCATTTCTACAGAGTATATGCAATCAATCATTTCATGAATGAATGAAACTTTGGTACTATTCTGGTACTTTCAAATAGCTTCTTAATAATTTTAGATATTGATAAATTAGTATGCCATTAACTTGTATGTATATGGCTCCCTTATGTAACAAGGATGTGTTTTAGAATGGTTTTTCCCCAAAAGATTTTAAATGCAATTAGAGAATGAAGTAGGTATAGGTGGATAAATAAATAGCTTAGAATAGTTGGCTACTATGAATAAAAATCAGAAGTGAATTCTACAACTGATAAATATGTTTCCTAAAAGCTGTTTGTTCTAGGGACTTAAGAATTTGCTTTCCAAAAATGAACCAGCTGTTTCTCACCTCCATGAGCAACTAGGAGCATATGGGGAAACTTAATAATTTTAGTATATAGCACCTTTCACTCAGGCATCTCCAAAGAGCTAATAGGTATTAAGCTCCTGCTAGACACCAACTCAATGGCACTTTTCAGAAAACAAGCCATGCTCTCAACCAACTAAAACTGAAGTAAGATTTTGGTGGTGATAGGTCTGCCAAGGTAGTCTTGGCAATTCTTCATTAACTATTCTCTCGGGAGGAAGAGAGGTGGGAATGAGATAAATGCTGCACAAACAGGATCTGGAGGACTTGCTACAACATCTTGCAGTGTTAGGGGCATGTATATCCCATACTCATTTCTCTATTGGAAAACCTAAATCCTCTGTCTACATCTGGGCTTAAAAAATTGAGTCATAACCCCACACTCCAAATTCCACCTTAGTTTCCCATTTAAATGTAATTAGAGCTTTTTCTTTCTTTTTTTTTTTTTCCTTAACTGGCTAAACGGTGCTTCTCCCCACTATTGAAACCCTCTTTTTCCCTATTCCTGTTTCCAAGCTATTGTTTAACCACAATTGCTCATTCTCCTCTTGGGAAGTCTACACTGTGCAATTATTCCACACTTTTTCCATCCTTCTCAGCTACCAAAGACTCAATAGTGCCCATTTCTCAAGGACTTCAGCACCTTCCTTCATTTAATAAATATTTATTGTAGGTCTACCATAACAGGGCCAGAGAAAAGACGGTAATTTTGTTTCCTGCTCTATTGAAGTGTAGATTGGCAGGCTTGATTGTTCACTCATCCATATCTGTGTTTCTCTTGGATTCAGCTGGACATAATTTTCACATGCTCACCCAACCTATGCACATGCAAGTGTTCCACGAATCATTAAAAAATGTATTTAATTTATAAATGTTGACAGGTCTTGACTGTTAATAAGAATTGCTTTGGATTTTTGAGTCTGTAACGGGGGGCACACATTCGAGAATCTGCTTTTACCTTCTGAAAAGCTGTATTAGGTGTTGGCAGCCTTAAGTGAGTAGGGCGTGGGGCCCAGGCCAAAGTTCACAATAGCTTGCACCTGGTAAGAGGTAAATGTATGCATGCGCTAGTAGCATGAGTCAGCATTATGAACACTAGGCATGCACCACTAGTATTATAAAAGGACAAGTGCGTACACCTGAGGCACACATGCCACCCACCTGTACTGCAATAAAGTGCTGTTTTGCTCCATGTCGGCTCCTTGCGCCTTCTTCCAGTTGGGCAGCTCACCTCCTCGAATCCCTCTTCAGCCACCCTCAGCTGACATTAGGTTAATGATTTGTTGCTCTGTCAGTCTTTGGACTTTTGAAGGATAGTGTTTCAGAAGAGATTGTCAATCATGTTTTCAATAACATAGAAATAAACTAGGTGTGTTACTACTTTATTAACTACAAAGATCTTCCAGGGTTTTGTGTGCATGTGTGTGTGTGTGTCACTGAAAGCATGTCAATAAGTGTTTACCTGCAAACATCAAGTGCTGTCACGGAAAATCTCAGGGCTCAAGAACATGTGCAGGGCACCTGACCTAGCTTGAGCATCAGCCCTGGTCCCTGTGGGAGGGAGACTCTAATGGAGATTGGATGGATCTAGATTAGCAGGTCAGATGCAAGCAAAAGTGATTCTGCCAGAGGGAGCAGCACATCAAAGGGACAGAGGTTGTACTGCAAGGTCAGTGAAAGGTGGCTTCAGAGACCAAGGTGGATGGTTTGAGATGAGTCTGAAGAGGTGGGCAGGGGTAGGGTCATCGGGCCTTTAGAGCCACTTTAAGGATTTTGGCCTTTATCGTATTGGGTCACCATTTTCCAGTCTCTACCATCTCCCACCATTACTCGTCAGGACCTCAACCTCTCTTTTGCTGATTGTTCTCAATCACTGGCCTCACGATTCCTCAGCATCTCTCACTATTCCTTCACAGCTGGTGTAGATATAGCAGATAGCGCAAAAATTGTTAACGTCGGTGCTGGGTGAAGAGTACTAAGGAAGGGAGCAACAAGGAAAGGCTCACAGAAAAGGTGATGTTTGATCAGCAGCATTTCTACAGGTAGACATGGGCATTAAAAATCACACCCGGATGCTGCTGTCATTCTGTGCAGAGTTAGCATTCAGAGGCTTTAACGTAGGGTGAGGGTGTGATCAGTTTGATCTCTTAGGAAGATACCTCTTAGAGGTAATTTGGAGAAAGGACAGAGCAGGGAGGGACCAGAGACAGCTTCAGTTAGGAATAGGCCTTGATAGTTTAAGTCAGATGTAAGGAGGACACAAAACTCAGGAACTGGGCTGGCAAAAAGAATGCTAGGTGAAAGAGGTTTTCAAAGAGAAAGATCTATAGGATTTGAGGACCAAGGAAAGGCAAGAGTGACTTACAAGAGTTCTTTCTTTTGGCTAAGAATATGAATAATGAAGGCAATATAAGAAGTGGTGATGACAGGCGGTAGGATATATTTGGTGGTGAAAAAGGATAGCTGAATGGGGGTGAGGAGGAAGAAAGAATGGGGGTGATCTTCGAGATATGTTGGGTTCAGTATCTGTGATTAATAGGAATTTCAGACTATCTTTAATTTCCCAACTTCCATCTCCCTCTCTAATACCTCACCAGTGACTCATGTCAGTTCATTCAAGGACTTTGGTTGGCAAAGACTTCCAGGTTCACATTTCTCGTTTCACTCTCTCTTCTGAGCTCCAGATATGCATGTCTAGGTTCCTGGCACACATCTATGCCAGATCCGGTGCTCTCGGGGACCTCAGATTCAACATATTTAATTGGCCCTCCACGTCCCTTTCAAAGACCCCTGTCTCAGGTAAAGTGAGATGATGCTTTGAGGCATTATTTTCAGTACCTCCTCTATCATGCCTACATCCAAAATCATTGCCAAGTTCAGATGATTACATGTCTAAGACTTGCTAAATCTTGTTTCCCTTCTTCCTTATTTACACTACCCTTGTCTTAGTTTGCGCCTTCAATATGACTCAGCTGTCCTCTCCACCACATGTCTCTCCTAATTCTGTTCCATCCTGCACGTGGACGCCCAACTCATTCTCTCAAAGCTCAAATCATCTAATCATGTTTTTCCTAGGCAAGCAATAACAACACCAACCAACTGGCCAAAAGACAACAACAAAACCACACACACACAACTTTGATAATCCTCCTTTGCCTAACAGAATGTCCAGTTTATTTTCAAAGAAGATGTGTTTTTTCTTGCTTTGTTTCCAGCCCACTTTTTGCCATTTCCTTCCAGCAGGCAGTTTCTTGCACCCAGTGCTCCATTCAACGTAATCCACATGCTGTTTTTCTCTGTAATTAAACCGCTCACCTCTGTAACCTATGCAGTACCTGAAACACTGCTTGGAGCATGGTGGGCACTCAACAGATGCATTTGTATTTGGAACTGAGGTAATGATAGCTGTGTCTGAGTGAATGGAGAATTCCCATTCTTTTAGGGGATGGAGCAAAACAGCAGCAAAAAAGGTATAAGATTTACTTCCTTTTAAAGATTCATTAACATTTAAAAATAAGTTAAAAAGGTACTATTAGAACGTGTGTCCCTCATCAGAGTGAAGGAATGCTTTTACTCTGAAGCTTGGATTGAAGTAAAGTAGAGCCCTCAGGTTCTAGACTTCTTCTTGGTTTATAAATAGTTTTATAGATTTGTACACTTTGTTTGTAGGGGTGACATGGGCAGCTGATGGAATGTATCACTCGAATTTATTGTTTGTTAGTCCATTCTTTTTTATTTTTAATTGAAGTACAGTCAATTATAATGTGTCAATTCCTGATGTACAGCACAATGTCCCAATAATTTTTTTCTTCTTCTCCCCTCTTCCTTCTTCTTCCTCCTCCTCCCTCTCCCTCCCTCTCCCCACCTCCTCTCCCTCTTCTCTCCCTCTCTCCCTTCTTTTTCTTCTTCTTCCTACATTATGTAGCAATTTATTCCTCTTCTTTCCTGAGGAAGTTAAAATTGTTAATTAGATTATGCCCAATATGTGCTTTGATCACTTCAGAAATGCAGTAAGTACAATTAAATTTTAAATGTCCCCAAATACACAAGATAATGATACAGATAAGTGGAGTACTAAATCCCCAAGCCTCATTTTAGGACATTTAGCTTCAACATTCCCCCATACTAAACCTTTTAGGAGTTCTGTTATAAATAGTGGAATGGTGTGCTTTATGTCTTAAACCCTTCTTTCCTTAGTGTCAGGAAAATATGTAATTATAAAAGAAAACTAGAAACAATACCCACAAGAAAAGCCATCAGTGTTCTAAAAACTGGAGATTCAGATACTGATCAAGTTGACTGTAAGTACTAGATTATGTAGAAAAAATGTTCTGACTAATTTTCCTAATTTCCATTGAGCAACACTTGTTTAGAATCCAGGAATATTTAGGGGTCTTCATTTCATGGCTGCAAGAGTGACCCAGAAAACAGTGATTTGTCCAATACCCCATGGTTACCTGGTGGCATTGGTGGGGTATCATATGGGTGAGCAGTAATTTCTAACTTACAGTTGGGGTGACCATTTCTACAACATTTCCCGGAATGTGGAGGAAGCTCATCAAAGGTCACGATGTGTATAATAATGCTGCATAGTTGAGATTGCTCTGAATGCCACGTTTGTACTTTCTTCTCTGGGCCAATGAGCTGGTGATGGGGGCAAGGATGGTAACAATGGCCATCAGAACTCACTCTCTCCCTGAACTTTCAGAGAACCACCTTTCATACATTATATATTTCAGATTATATTTGAAAACTGAAGCTTGGCTGAATAGATAAATAGAAGTCTAGGGAGCTTTTGTCTTTTTCTGTCTGCTGAGTGTGGTCAGGTCTTCTCAGTGATCTTATGAACAATAAATAGTTTAATTTTTTTCTTTTTCTAACAATCAGTCTGAGGTGTAGATGAACTTCTCATGTGGCTAAAGCTTGTATATCATTGTAATAAGAGACTCATTAAAAACTTTCTAGAAACAAGTTCTTAATGTATACTTGCTGAGGAAAGTAAATTAATCATACATGCCAGCTATTTAATATTGTAATTAGGTGTATTTATAGATGTATCATCGATGTGACACTAACACTTATTGGTAATGGATACATCATTAATGATCATTGATACTCTGAGGATCTTGCTTCGGTCTTATTAATGCTTTATTGTGGAAAGGTGGAAAGTTCATTAGACCGTATGTACATGCATATGTGTATATAAAATATATATATTTTTAGGCTAAGATAAATGTTCCTACATTTTCTTTCTTAGCTGTTTTCACAACATATAATGATGCTTTTTTAGAGCTTTAGAGAGAATAAATGATGCCGTTGGGGGAAGAAGTGCATTGTAAGGAGGGAGACGGGGTCATGTGAGGGAAAGGGGCAGAGGGACAGTGAGAAGGAGAGGTCAGTGGAGATGTGTGTGAGAGACCTGAGTGTGACCTGAGGGGCGTTTGAGGTCCTTACCTCACCAGTTACCTCTCATCGCTTCTTCAGTATCACTACACAAAATTCAAAATTAAGTAGCAGCCAAGGTCAGACAGGACTAGCAGGAGGCTGTTTTCTTTCCATTACAGTAAGACCTTCTCTTTTCATTCAGCCCTTTATTGCTTCATTTTGTCTTTCCATTGCTTGAAGCTGTTGCTTGCTGTGTTATCTGTGGAGTAGAAACACTATCTCTGATTTTAGAACTAGAACCCTGGTCATATACGAATGAGCACTAAGGTGGTGCTATCCATGCTTTCAAGGGCAATTCATCTGTTAGGCTGACACCCAGGGACTCATCTTTCCAAAAAAGAAAAAGAAAAAAAAAAAGACCAGAATAAACACATTCTCTACCATTCTGTAACTTCAGGGGTATTTTACTAACTAGGTAAAACCCTTCAAAATTAGACGTTAAATGAATCTTATTTCATTCTGATTAATTTGAAGAAACAGCACTAGTTTCTGCAGAACTCCTTTCTCCAATAGATTATTTGTGTGCAAAATTTAGAAGAACATATTAAGTTATTCAGGAGCATGAGTACTTGGCGGGGGGTGGGCAGTGTGGCTTCTGTTTTGTTATGCTGTTTAGTTTTAATGCCAAATTGTTTTATGAAAATCCCATTGTTGTGAATTCACTCATGCAGAATCTATTTGGTTGTAGGCCATGTTGGTTTACATTAATATTATTTTCATTATTGAATAAGTAAGGATCTTTTCAGAGGTTTGATAGTCTGTTTCAAGGAAGCTTTTTTCCCAAACATGCCTCAAAGGCTCATAGGACTATTTTTTTCATGTGTGATGTATTTATTTGTGTTGGTTTGCATGGATATAGCAATGATTTGCATGGGGAAATGAGGAGATGTGTTAAAGCAGCCATCTCTGTGAAGCATGGTAATAAATGTTTTCTTAGCTGTCTTTTCCCCTTAGTTAACAGATTCTTTTGAAAAAGCCAGTGGATGGTCATTACCTTAAATTCTGGGTATGCTAATTTCCTGCCATTTTTTTCTCCAAAATCTGCCTGACTGTTAAATTCTCTTCTTCCCAAATTATTCTTATAGAGAGAATCTTCTTGAATATATAAAGGCAAATATAAGATGTCTTTTCTTTAAAACATAAGGGTAAAGCAGCCCAAATAAAGACTATAAGAATAGAAAATGAATCTTTAAAATTTATCTAGGAGCAGAAGATAGATCAAATGTTTCCAGTTTATCCTGGAATTTGACATATGGCCTATTTACAATAGAAGATAATTGGGGTCAAACCCAATGGCCTTGGGGATTCTTTTGACCACCCACCTTGCTGAGGGCCGACTTCCCAGTGTCAGGTAGCAGGTGCTATGGGTGGACTCACGGCTTTTAATCATTTTCTGTAAGTCTCATCAATGTTTTTTGGTTTGTTTTGCTGCTTTTCTGTTTTAACTTGCTGTATTTCTTAGCCTAAACGCTATGAGAGTTTTACACAACTATGACTGGAATAATTATTTCCTAATTTCTTTGACATACTATTTGAATTTAAATACACCTCAATGGAGAGAAGCTAATGGGAAACTTGACTTTCCCCGAAACTTCTACAAATCTTAGAGATATGCATATTCATATAGGTGTGGCTTAGAGGTATACAGTCAGGGTAGATGTATGTATGCTGTGTGTGTGTGAGGGGACAGATGTAATTATATCTCTTCTGATCTTACTGGAACTACTACCAGCTACTAAGGCAAGAAGAACTCCCATAGTGATTTGAGGCTGATAAACTTTAGCCCATTTGCTCACATGTTTTGCCCTTGAACCAGCCTCAGTGTGTACACTTCTGTTCATATGTATTTAGCTCTGAGAATCCTTGGCTTTGTCATTTTCTAAATAGAGGATTTTTTTTTTCTGAGCTTTGGGGGAATTTATTGAGAGCAGCTTTCATACACTAAGACGATGCTGAGCTTTTCCCCATCACTGGCAGTTGTCAAAGCTGGTGGCCCCTTGATTGCCACTAGTGTGAGGTGTGAAGATTTGAAGTGTATTAGTTTTGAATAAAGAATCTGAAAGAATAGATCTGATATGATCACAAAGTATCTCATGATTTTGTAAGCTAGTTGCTTTTCCTTTACATTTCAAAGTTTATTGATTCCATGCCTAATAATGAACTCACATGCAGTATAATTTTTATCGAATGTAGATAAAGATTAAACTCAATGGGAAAATTTACCTGATGTCATCCTTTTCTCCTTGTGTACATTTTTATTCACTTAACAAGTATGAAATGAATGTCTGCAAGTGAGATGGAAAAACAGGTGGCATGCATGCTATACTTTCTCCTCTTGAGCTCAGAGCAGACATCACTAATCAATCATCTGCAGGCTTGCTTGGTGTAGTCTAGTCATGAATTCACAATCTTTCTCTGTGTACTTCTCCCTAGACAGACACTGCCACTAAAGTGGAAATGGGAAATAAGACATTTGTTATTCCTACTTTGTTATTTACTCAGCTCCGTTCTAGGCATTGCTGGGAAACACGAGTGTGAGACATAATTCTTTGAAGAGCTTGTAGTGTATTTAAAGAAAAGCAAACAAACAAACAAAACAATTAAGAGAGCAGCATAAGGCTTTAAAATTCAACTTAAAATGAATTGTAACTAGAAGAGGGAAATATTTTAATCATCTGTCATATATTTAATCAACACAGCAATAATGTTTTATTTATTCTGATCCAGTAGTTCGAAATTCTATCTGTTCATTTCTTCAATTTATCAATAATTCACAGCCTGTGGATAGCTCTTGAAGAACAGCTCTGTGTCCTTGAACACAATTTCTTAGATGTTTTGAAGACAATTTTGCTTCCTTTGTTCCTCTGTGTTACCTTCATTTCAGGATTAACTTGGCTAAAGATCAGAAGATAGACAGCCTAGTCAAAAGTTACAATGTGTTAATAAATAAATGTTTATGTTCAGAGATGTCTGTGAAGAGCTAATGAAAAGCTGAACTTAAAATAAAATCTCCTTAAATCGGATTAATTTGGAATTTATGATAATCTGGTCAGGGCCTGGGTAGATGGTGACCAGTCTGTTAAGTATTTGAAAGGATTTAGAAAATGTTAATGCTGCAAATAAAGTTATAAGACAAAGTCCATAATGATGTTAGAGTATTGTTTTTAACAACTTTAGAAGCATCTGCTTTATTTTTTACAGTATAATTGCATGTAATCAGAGGTTTCCCTTTTGAATTCTCTTTTGATACAGTAATTATAAATGCTACTCACTACTCATTAGTAAACTATGAGCTTTTCTAGGCATTGTTTCTTGACCTCGTTCAAATTCCATTGTGTACTTAGAAGTAATCATAACATTTCATTAAAAAATTTATAATTCAGAAATCAGGCAAATGTATTGGCTTCTCCTTATATAGTATGAGGCACTGTCTTGGTGCTGGTGGTTTTCTTTATCTTATTTCCTTTAAAAAAAATTATTTCCCCAATCATACTTTAAACTCCAAAAAGAGGCATAGGATCCTAAAGGTCCTGGAAACCAGATGGCTTAAAATTAGATATCTAGATGGCATTAGGGTCCTAGCTCCACCTCCTTCAGGAGTGAGGGAGGCAGTAGAAAAACTAAGAACTTTGAAGTCCATCAGACCCAAGGCCAGGTCTCAGGTTGGCCTTGCTCTCTAGGCGTGTAAATGCAGGAACTAAACTCATTTCTTCATTTATGAAATGAGGATAATTCCTGCCATCAAGGGGCTAGTCAGTCATGATTTAGTATAATAATTTTTGTAAAGAATTTGGCATAGGACTGTATATTAGATAATATACTTTTGGTTATAAGAAAAGTAAACCGATTCCAGCTAACTTCACATAAAATCAACTTATTATAGTTTCTCTGTCTCTGTCTCTCTGTCTCTTTCAAATCTAAAGTTATTGCTACATCTTGGGCAGAGAACATATCAGGGCAATGTTGGGGTTCTCAGCAGTAGGATTGCATGATTATTTTCTACAAGGGTTTACATTAATAAGGCTCAGGTTTAGCCAGTCTCTGGTTACATTCCTGAGGGAGAGACTCCCATGAGCTCATCTAGGTCGGGTATAGATCAATCAACTTTGGCCGGGAAGTGTGGAAACACTGATGACGTAGCTCCTGGGGCCCCACTCTGTGTGTAAAGTGTGCCTCCCTCAGAGGGGGAGTCAGGCAGCGAACCATTTACTGTGTTCCACCATACAGCTCCTGATGCACCTGCTCTTGCTCGTGCATTTGTGTTCACACAAGCCCACCCTACCTTCTCCTATTTTCAGATGTAAACTGCTATTTGGTTAGAATTAAACTGATTAATCTAACTTCCCTCTGAAATCTTCAGTGGAGTCCAAGCAGAACCTAACTGCTCAAAGGCAAGGAAACTTGGGGTGCCATCCAGAATCATAGATTAAATTTGAGTCTTAGAACTGATTTTCTGGACCTTTCCATTCAGGTAGTAGTCTAGAGTCTGGCCTCTGTAGAGGTACAGTGGAGATTTCTGAATTCCTTTATCTACCATTAGCCTATCAACATCATGGCCACCTCTGAGTCATAGAATTTCTTCTGTAATGTAGAGGAAAAGCCCAAGAGAGCTGGAGGATTTAACTGCAAGTCCACCCTTTCTGGCCACAGGTATTGTGAGGAGACAGACACATTTAAGGGAAGCATGGAATGAAACACGAGTTGCCCTATTTCTCTCTCAGACCAAAGTTCAGAAGAAAGGAGACCATCATATCAGTTGATGGGGATTTGAGGGTAGAGTGGATTTTATCATGTTCATATCTGGGAGTCTGGGAAGAGGTGGCCCTAAGCAGTGGTTCTCAAAGTGTGGTCCCAGGATTACCAGTAATCAGTATTGCCTGGGAACTTGGTGGAAATGCAGATTATCGTGCCCCACTCTAGACCTACTGAATCTGAAACTGTGTGATGAGGCTCGGCAGTCTGTGTTTTAACAACCCCTACAGATGTTCTGATGATAGCCTAAGTCTGAGAACTACGACCCCTCTCCTCCTTCCCTGCCTGTCTCTGCTGCCTCTATTTAGGGCAGAGGAGATTGGAACCAGAGACAAGTTTGTTCCCCAAAGGCCCTTGAGATTCTGCACGTATAAGATAATTGTGGTCTTCTGACTGTGTACCACTGGCATCACAGTACACAGAGGTGCCCTATGGAGGCTCCTCAGGTTTCAACTGTATTCCTCTTACATCCTGTGGGGAAGTAGCAACCATATTTTCCCCATGCAATGAGAAATACTCTAGCAAAACAAAAATCTGTGACCCCTTACCCCGAACTTCTGAAATGGCATATGGAAGACTTGCCTTCTAATGCAGTGGAATCATTATTTGTCTCTAGGAAGAAGCATTCCTCTTTTGGACACTAAAGTCTTCAATCAATAGAGTTTAAAATCTTGGCCATGAAGCAGTTACTTTGCAGATGAATCATTAGGTACATTTATGAGAAGCACCAGCTCCACCTACCCAGACGGCTTCCCAGATTTCTTATATTCTGACCATTAAAGAAATGGCAATATATTTGGGCTGTAGGCCTAGAGTATGTATTGCATCCCTCAAGACAGTATCCCAGAATCATCACTATAGCTGAGTCATAAGGTCAGTGTCATCTTTCTAAAAAATCATCTACCTCTGCATGACAATGAAAATGAGAAGACTACAAATTCATAGGGATGAGCCCGTTACCACACTATGTAAGAAGTCAAAGCAGTGTGTAAGGGATTCAGTAAATCCATGTGCAGAAATGATGGTGGTTTATCAGCCATGCAGCCTACAGCATTCTGTTATAGCAGCCTGAACACACAGGAAATAACTAAGACAGTAAATAACAAGTAGTGAACCGAGGGGTACAAGTTGGGGACACCAGGAATGACTGTGGAGGAATTCCTCAACCACAAGGCTTCTTTTAAGTAAACAGGGGTTTAAGAGGGTCAGTATTATCAGGTGGGGCATTCTCTGACTTGGGGACCTAGTACCAGACATCAGCAAGAACGTAGAACTGAATTCTACTTTGAATAGCAAGAGCCTAGAAAACTGAAATTATTTGTCCAAGGTTATGCAAGTGACTACTGTCAGATTGAGAGCTAGTATTCCTCCCAAACTAGCCATTCATTAGGACAGATCCAGCACAGGGAAATATAGCCATTATTTTGTAATGGTTTTAAGGGGATATAATATATACAAATATTGAATCACTATGCTGTACACCTGAAACTAACATAATGTTATAAATCAACTGTGTTTCAATTTAAAAAAAATAGGCAGCTGGTTTTCACTGATGACCAACATGTTCACAAAAGTCATTCCAAGGAGCAACACAAAAGCAGTGACATCAGCATATAACAAAATGAAATTCTTTCTGGGATAATTAATTACAGAAATTGTAGTCATACAATGGCTCAAACTTCAGTGATCCCAAAATCTAATTTTCATAATCCCATCAGCAGTATCACTTTACATTTCCAGTGACCAGTTTAATAGTAAGGAGTGATAGTCAGCTATAAAATTATCAAGATTTCATTGCTTTTACAAAAAGCACTAGAAAGCAGTTCCTGGCATGTTACAAAATATCATAATTAAAATGCATCTACTTATTACAATAGCAGGATAGTGATGCCATAGCCTAGTTGTTTATTTCCTTTAGTAACAGTCATTTGTAAAATTCAATAACTTCCAGACGTTAACTGTCATTAGTACAAAATGGAATACCATATATGATTAATGACAAAAGAGAAAATGGGGCATTGACTATATATTTTACTGAAAGATAAGAATGTCTTCATTTGGGAATAAGCAATTCGGAAATGAATCAATATTTTGCTAGCATTCAGTTGGAGTATTGTTTTGGGGACAATTACTGAAGTTCTACTTATGAGTAAATTACAGTTATATTCATCATTGAAATGTTGGTTGAATCTGTCTCTATTATTGAAAATATCAATATGAAAGTCAAACATCAAAATTCAAAAACCTTTTCACTTGTTTTAATATTAGTAGCTTCATTTGAACAGAGAACATGTAATCCAGCCTCGACAAACTGTGTACCAAGAAACTATGATGAATTTGCAAATTATTTTTCCCAACTATGGACAATATCCAGCATTTGATTTTTTTTTTTTAAAGATCACTTGATTTTGGAATTGACTTTGGAATCAGCTTTCCTGGGTTCTTCAGGGTGGTGAAAGAATTAATGGGGCACCATACTGTTTTTCATCGTCTCCTGATGGGAGTGTCTTCCAACAACCTAATATCCTATTTTGCTTTCTCCAGGCCACCTAATTTTTATCCATGTCCTTAATTGCTCCGGCCATTGGCACCATATGTGTCAGCCCACAAGGAACAACGTCAGTATCATTTGCTGCAACATGATCCTCGCTCCAGGTGGTTTCATGGCAAGATGAACAAAGGCGAATGAGAAAGTAATTTATTTTTTAAAAACCAGAATGCCAGTTTACTAATGGACAGTTAGAATTGTAACTGTCACACAGACTAAAATATGCATCAGTAAGAGTTGGGCTGATAGGAATATTCTGGTCTGTGTGACAGTTATGATTGTTATTGTAGCTTATGAGTTTGTTAGCGTGTAGGCTGGTGTATAAGGAAAGCCAACTTTCATCCAAAGAGTGAGTAAAGGAAAAATTTTAATTTGAACATTAGTAGTATCAGGCTGATAAAACCTGGGGCCATAGCCATTTCCAAATGGGGTGAGCCTATTATAATTTTAGAATAGAGTCCTATTGTGTACCTGAAAGTTAAGAGATTGTTATTTAATCACATTATGTCAAAAATAATCTAAATTTTACATGTAGGGGACTACAGCAATAATATTTTGGCATATCTAATTATCTGTTCAAGGTTGTAGTTCCTGAAACATAGGGACATTAAAGATTAAAATCAACACTTTGAATCTTGGAATAGAATAGTCAGCCAACATGGTGCGCAAAGCACTGACTCATCTCAAGTCATATTTGATGATACATCTCAGAATAAAGAATTTATATTTCACTTTATGTGTTGAAAGCAGATATTAGCACTTTGGCATGACAATTTTAGTGCATGCATTTTTATTTTATTATTTTAACTAGCTCGCCAAATTCTTATTGACTTTATAACAAAATCCACAGTCTAAACAAATAGTATTTATTAAAATTAACCCAGTATTTACATTAACATTTTATTGTGTACCTGAAAGACCACACACAAACATAGATTAGTAATTTGAATCCATTTGTGAAAACGACTTATATATTTGACTATATCTAAATAGCCAGCATTTCATCTATGATGTTGGTGATGTCTTACTTTCCTAGGCATTGTGCAACAGTCCTGAGCGCTGAGAAGTCTGACGTTACGTTTTGAACATGGATGTGACTTTTTGGGAAGGTGAGAGGGAGTATTATTGCCCTCCTGTAAAAAACAGACACAGACACAGACAAATACACATAGTTTTTCTGACCATTTTTAAAGACACAGAGAAAGAGTTGATGAGGAGTAAACAAGATGGTAAAATGATTTTGAGTGATACCATGTCCTTTAAAACAAATCACTTAAGTTGCGTTAACAAGCAGGAAGTTAGTTCAGTTGACCCTTAAACAATGGGGGGTGGGGAGGTTAGAGGGGCTGACCCTCTGCATGGTGGAAAATCCGCATATAACTTTTATCGTCCCTCCTTACCTGTGATTCCACATCCGCAGATTCAACCGACCAGCAGATCCTATAGTACTATGGTATTTACTACTGAAAAAAAACCATGTATTAGGGGACCTGTGCAGTTTAAATCTGTGTTGTTCAGGGGTCAACTGTGTATTGAAAAAGTAGTGCAACTAACTTCAGATCATCTATCTTAATTCATCCATTTGTTCATGCCTCCACTCATCTACTAACATACCCTATCAGGGTCCATTCAGAGATAGATGAAAATTGGTCCTTACTGTTGACAAGTGCACAGTCAAGACAGGAAAATTATTTAATCCTTTAAGCAGAGAATATTACTTTAGGTCATTGGTCTTAGCTTGTTCTTATATTATTGTGTAGTGTGATCCTTCCCCCAATCAACTTAGGTTTCTGTTCACTATAGCTCTAATTTTTTGTTTTAATGCTTTGCCTTCCTTCGCTGCATTCATTACTTCTCATTGAATTTCTCTGGATACATCTTCTGATAGGTAATTTGCCCTCTTCTTGGTTTTACTCTTTGATGTTTCTTAATTGTTCTCTTCTGGACCTCACAGCCGTCCATTGCTTGGTTACCCACCCTCTCCTAAACTTCCTGCCTCTGATGGGGTCTGGCTTGTGTTTTACTGGAAGGTAAACCATGAACCAGAAGGATAGGGACCTGGGTCCAGGTAAAGATAGTGACCATGGTTGCTATAACCATCACCATAGGCTGATGTTTCCCTTAGGGGAAGGGCTTTCAGAAGTCATAGTTTTAAAAGATGAGTGGATTAGTTAGTCCCTGCCAAAAACTGTCAAGATGCAGAAAGAGAAGGAGAAGGGTTTGGAGGAGATTGAGATTACTTTGGCAGTTTTCCAGAGTGTAACTTTAGGATAAAAATGCTTATAGACTTTTTAAATTGAGTTTTACTGTATATGATGAGATAGAACCTTTTCCTCAATAAAACTGAAGGCATTCCAGTAGTCTCTGGGACATTGGAGTTGGTTTTATTTGGATGGAGCAATGTACTGAGACCAGCCTTAAAGAGAGAAAAGGTGTCTGGTTGTATTCAGGACGACTGCACTGTGGTGGCATCCTGGTCAACTTCGACTTACTCCCTGACACTGTTCCTGACATGATAAATCATAGTTGCTATTAATAGTTCAAGGAATGACACATTTTTTTTCTTGAACATTGGGATCCTTCAGGGTAAATGTTGCTAAACTTCTGATCACGATGTTTAGCAGGAATTTGAAACTTCGGTGCGCATCACAATTATCTACGCACCTTTAACAAGATACAGCCTCTAGATAGGGCCACAAACCAGACCCACACAATCAGCTTCTACCAGGGGGACCTGCATGTGTGCATTTTCAGTAAGTTTCTTAAGTATTTCTGAAGTTCAGGAGGGTATGAAACCTCAAGCTTTCATGCCTTCCCTTGTCATGACCTCAGGGGCAAGGAATTCTGACCATGTGCTCTGCTTTTGAAAGTAGGAAAAGCGGATCTGGAACTTAGAAGCCTGGATGTATAAGGGTGTTGAGGTCGTTTTGCTGAGGGTGCAATAGAAAAGGAAAGAAAAGGAAAGCCTAGGAGGAAGTGCTGAAGAGTGCATTTAGTGGAGGACCTTGGAGGAGGAGTTTTGTTGGGGAAGAAGACAAAGACAGACCGTCAAAGATGTCGAGAGCTCTGTCTTACTTCAGGAGAGTGGAATTATTCATCAGGGCTGATGCTGCAGGATGGTGAGAATGCCGCAAAGGCAGGTGGACTTGGTGATCCAGAGGTTTTCAGGGATGTTCAAGAGAGAAAACAGTGTTGGAGGTAGAAATCAGGTCGCAAAAGTTGAAGGCTAGTCCTGTCAATCCTGACTGTGCCTCATAATCACTTGTGAAGAATTAAAACCAAGGAATTTCCGATTTCTAGCCCAGATGTGCTAAACTGAGATTTCCAGAAGAGAGGCCTGAACATTTGTTATCTGAATTTTCAGAAAGCTACACAGGGCATTTAGTACAGAAGCCGAGCCCAGGGGCTGGGGAGGATGTGGAATGTAAGAAGGGCGGCAGGAATATAGACCACTCTCTGAAAACAGAGGCAGGGAGGAAGAAAAAGCAGATTGCAGAGAATTAGAGGTAGGTAGAGCGGGTGGAAGGAAACCTTCTGTGCTTTTGTTTTTCTCTGGAAGGAAATGAACATGTTTGAAGGGAAAGAATGGTTGAGACCAAGAGGTTACAGCAGCAACTAAGAAAGGGTAGTTGAAGTAAAGTCCTTGAGAAAATAGCATTGAAACCTGCCTTGGTGAAGGGGAAGGTTAGGTCAACAACCAGTTCTTATTTCATTGTTAAAAGGAGCTGAAGGTCACCCTGAAGAGCCAGAAAAGTAATTGGTTCTTATCTGTGACTACTGAGGGTTCACCTGTTTGAATGTTGCTTTTCAGTGTATAAACCCTTCAACCCACTTCCCAGCTTTGACAATGATGGGCCAATGTCCGGCTTGAGCAAGCTAAAATGGGCCTGTGGGGGTGATCCTGAAGAAGTTCAGGAAGGCCTGAGAAAGGTGGCTGCATGCTAGGTATTTCCATAGGTTTATGGAAATGGTAATTAGGAGGAGTTTAAGCTTCTGTAGACTTTCAGGTCTATTAACAAGTTACAGAGCTTCTGTAATTCTCCACAAAGACGGCCGTTGATTCCGAGCAATGATTTTTCATCACATCCGAGTGCTGAGCAGCACTTATTTCTGCTCTCAAAGAAAGTTTCCTTTTGCTCTGAGATGATTGATTTTTCATTTTAGGGGACTTCCTTTCTCCTGCCTTAAACTGCAGGAAATGTGGGGGTGATGCGTATTCAGCACGTATTGCAAGTAAATCATTAGAGCTCTTGCAAACACACCTTACGGCTGTCAACCAGCTTATCCTCAGTGCATGGTTCTTCGGCAATATGTGTTTAAGCTGGTGACAATGAATACGAAAAACAGGGTCGAATTTTAACCCATGTTGTGCCCAGGCAATAGCTTAGTTTACCCGGCCACTACTTTCCTTTTCTAGGTGCAGCAAACATAAACTTTCAAAGAAAATAACCTAACTATTAAATTATTTTCAATAAAATCTAGGGCAATGTGGCTGCTGCTTGTCGCTGTGTTTATCTATTCTTTTCCTTATTGTGGGGGGACAGTCATGCCTACCTCCCCTTTTATTGTATCGTACCCTCTGTTTGGGGATTAAGAAATGCAGGTGAGCTTATTTAAGTGAATGATTTCAGGGTTAGATCTAAGCAGTAAATTTTGTTAGATTCTCTTTTTCATTCAGCTGTTGCACTTTTTAAGATAAAGTTAAAATCCACTGGGCCCTTGGAAAATATGTCAGATGGACACATAATCTACTTGTTGACTTTACAGTCTTTTTGAAGCAAGGGTCCAGGATGGAGAACTCACAGCATTTCTCCAGGGCGCTTATACTGCCTGGAATGAGGTGAGGCTTGTTCCCGGGGCCTCTTGTAGGAGGACTTTAGGTTTAAATTTTAGCAGATGTGTCTGCCCTACAGAGATGCCATGTGGACCATTTGTGGTTATTTTAGATGTTACTCTTGTGAGTAAGAAATTACTGTTCCCCCAGATTTTGAAGACTTTATTGCTAAATTCTAAATAATTTTTACAAGTTCATTTATTTATTCTGCCAGCAAATGGAGTCCCTTCTGCTGTGTGCGAGGCACCGAGAGAGGTGTTGAAGTCACAGAAATGGGTAAAATGGATCCTGACTGCAAGAAAATCACAATCTGGTAGGGCAAGCTGGCTTGTAAGTGACTAATGGTTAGTACTTTAGAAATACTTCAATATTATGCATATTTGAATGACGATCTAGTACTTTCCATGCTGGTGTAGCCATTTAAGAGTGGATTGCTAATCCCTGAGAATCAATCAGGAAGCCTGAAATACTCTTTGAAAGGAAGTGCCTTCACCTGCGAAGCAATTGAAAGCCCCACCTATCCCTCGCCCAAACCAGAGGGCAACCTCGAGGCGCAAGAACGTCAGTCCTTAAGAAGTTACCTTGCCTTCCTCGGCCAGCACTCCAGTTCTCTCCCTGTGGTAGGTCACTTCAGTTTAAATGGAAGAGGATTTCTGTTGTCAAAAGCTCATGGTAGGATGAGTTCCTCGGGTGAAAAACCAAGCCCCACCAGTACTGAAGGTGAAAAAGAAATATATCAAGAGGAGAAATCTATTCAGAGATTGATTTTGTTTCCTTCCACAGCCAAAGTGGATTTTGAAAATCAATAAGTCCTTTGCAGTGCTGCCAAAAGCCAGCAAACGTGCCAAGTCATAAACTGTCAGAGGAGTAACTACAGGAAGGCTGCCAGGTCCGAGGCGGCTGCCTGGCCGCCTGGCTGCCACTGACCTCGTGGCGGTGTGGAGCTGGAGCCGGAGCCGTAAATCTTCACCTTGTCGCTGCTGCAGGGTGACTTGGCTTCGCGGGCAGCATACGGAGGTGAGTACTTCAGGTCTGGGGAGCCTCTCTGACCTGGTGACTGAGTTCACACGCTCGTGTAAGAACCTAGATATGAGGAAAAGCAAATCCCGCTCTTACTTTTAATTTCATTTCCCCAGGGAGAGATGGGCCCCAACCCATGCCATCCTTTCTAGAACTGCTGGAGCTGGTGTGATGGCTTTTTGGGGTTTTGGAGCATGTATGAGGGGTTGCGGCTAACTGGTAGAGATAATCAAATCCATGGCAGTGACTGGAAGCTTACTTTGCAAGTAGCTCAATATGAGCTTCTATTAAACAAACGCCATTATTAAGATAAGTTTTCCATGGGCATTCAGATGGGGAGGAGAGAAACAGAAGTGGCTCGCTCCTGGAAAGAAAGTCAACCGTTTTAGTTGTCAGAATGTTCTCCCAAGAAACCAGGGTTATTTGCTGGATTTTGATAGAAATCTTAGGGAAAGTAGTGGATAACTAATGTTGAAGTAACTGAAACAAATTTTAAAATCAGTTGAGTAACTTCTGTGAACAACCACAAAGAACTATTTTGCAACCAAAAAAGTGTGACGTGTGACTGAAGCGTCTCTGAAATGTCATCGCTAGACGTGCAGTTGCCGTTCTTGGTTTGCATCGCTGCTGGACTGAGGGGAAGTGGTGCAGAATGTGATTTGGGCCCATCTTTTAGTTCTGTTAAATGAACCTTATGGACTGGCACATCAGTGAAATAGATAGGGTCTCGGATTTGCATGATAAAGGATTTGTTTCACTTGCCACATATTTTTATTTATTCATTTATGCAGTACCTCATTAACTGTCTCTTAAGGGCAAGGGGCTGGGTGAATAAGTCACTATGAAAAAATCACAGTCCGTAACCTTAAGGCACGTAGCATCGAGTTAGTGGGAGAGAGACCTACAGGTGCCGTTAATGAGGAAGCCGAGTGGAACAAACCTGGAAAGCTTGTTTGTGTTTAATAACTTCCGTCTCGTCAGTAGAAGTTATTTACTGAAAGTGAGGTGGAAATGGTTGGCCATTTAAACAGTGCTGGAAAGATTTGGGAAGGCCAGCAGGTAGCACTAATTTGCCTTGATGAAGCTGAACCATCCTCATAAACTGCCCTGTGGCAGATAATGAGGACCAGGAACACATAAAAAAGTCCTGTGGGCTGGAGGCCACTGAGGGTGGTTGTCTCAAAACAGGACACTTCTGTCTTCTTAAGAGATGATAACTCAGGAAGCACGGAGTGGGAAATAATTTCTGGCCTTGCCAAAGGCACCAAAGAGGTAAAAGTCAACAAGCAAAAAGCCATTAGTAACGAGTCAACATCACGGGGATGAGGGTGAGAACACAATCTTGCAGCGCACCACTGAGGCGGTGGGGTGTAGCAGAATTGCTGGGGCTTTTTGTAACTCTGTGTTTAACCTTTAGAGGAGCTGCCGAAATGTTTCCAAAGGGACTGTCATCCCATTTTATATTTCCACCAGTAATGTATGAGGGATCCAATTTTACCTCATTCTCATCAACCCTTTTTAATTCTAGCCATTCTAGTGGGTAGGGAGTGGTGTTTCGTTGTGCTTTTGATTTGCATTTCCCTTACGGCTACTGATGCTGAACATCTTTTCGTGTTGTTGGTAGCCATTTGTATGTTTTCTTTGAAGAAACGTCTATTTGGATACTTCACCTGGGTTGTCTTTCATTACTGAGCTGTTAAGTGTTCTTTAAGTGGTTTAGAACAGTTGCATATCAGATAAGTGCTTTGCAAATATTTTCTCCCATTCTGAGGTGGTTTTTTTTTTTCATTTTCGTGGTTTCCTTTGAAGCACAGATTTAAAAATTTTGATTAGATCCAATTTATCTATTTTTTTCTTATCATTTGTTTTTGCTGTTGTATCTAAGAAATCCTTGTCTAACCCAAGGTCATGTAAATACTCCTATAGTATGACTTTTGAAATAGGAACTCTTGGATATGGATAGCTGAAGTGTGATACATCCAAACAGTGGAATATTAATCCTCAACATAAAGGAATATGTGTATATGTCCATGAATGACTGAAAAATTGTGCTGAACACTGGAATTTGACACAACATTGTAAAATGATTATAAATCAATAAAAAATGTTTAAAAAAAACCCAAAAAAACATAAAGGAATAAAGTACTAATACATGCTACAAACTGGTTGAACTTGGAAAACATTATTTTAAGGGCAAGTAGCCAGTCACAAAAGAGCAAGTGTTATACAAGCCCATTTACATGAAAGGTCCAGCACAGGCAAATCTATAGAGACAGAAAGTAGGTTAGTGGTTGTCTGTGGCTGCAAGGTTGGGGATGGGAGGGTGGGGGAGGGCAAGGATTGTGGGGAAATAAGGAGTAATTGCTAATGAAGACAGATTTATTTTTGGTGAAAATATTCTAAAATTTACTGATGGTTGCATAACTTTGAATGTATGAATATACTAAAGGACATGAATTTTACACCTTAAAGGGGGTAAATTGTATGGTATGTGAATTAGCTCAATCAAATGGTTATGTGCATACTTTAAAAAAAAATTTGTGAGCAAGACCTCTGCCAAGTCTTTCATATTCATTATACTGTTTAATGATTACAGCAGCCCTGTTAAGGGGGGGGTTATTATTACCATTTTGCAGATGAAAAAACTGAGGCTTAGAGAGGTTAAGTAACTTGTCCCAGGTCATATACCTTGTAAATAACAGATTAAGGCAGGCAATGTGTTTGTGAAGCCCAAAGCTAACCACGGACCTCTTCTAGCTAAGGAGACATTTTATTTCAGCTCAGCTGACCTCTGTGTACCCCACTTTTTCCATCCTTGGTCATACTTTTTGTATCAGTATAGGGAAAGAAAAATGGAGGCTAAAAGCTATTTAAATAACGAGAGTAGCCTTATAAATTTGTACCTACTAAAGAAGAAACAGAATGATGGATGCCGGCTATTTAAGATGACAGCTCAACTCTCCATGTGTTTTTTCTGTACAGACACATTCTTCAAGAGAATTCATGTCTATGAACATTTTTAGAAAAGACTGTTGGAGAGAATGGCTTGTTTAAAACACTGATTTGTGCTGCAATGAATTAAGGCAGGGGTATAAGGCTCTATTTTGCTCTTTTGAAACTTTTGCCATCTGGTTCTCAGCGTCCCCTCAACATAGTTTTCAGGCTGTGAAATTCTGTACATCTTTATGAAGCCCAAGACTTGACCTTTGGGAGGGAGAAGTCTTATTTTATTATGCTGACACCACACATCATAACTCTTATTTTGCTTGGAGATCACACTCAATGTCATCGCCAACATGTGCAACAAGAGATACGTCATGTTTATGGCTAGAATATTCCTTTTATTTCCAGTTACAGTTTTCCCATAAAATCTCTACTGAAAATAATCTCCATGCAGTCATTGAATGTTATTGCTTGGAATAGAAATGCTAAAACAATTTGCTTGTTTAGGATCCTGAGTATTTCCCAACATTTTGAAGCATCTCAGTCCTCCACAAAATATCTTTCCAGCCAGAGCAGTAGTAATGTAAGTCTGTGGCTTTTCTTGTCATGTATTTTATGGGATTGTTACCTCTCACGTGTATTTTGTATTCCTCCCACGTGTATTGGAGTACAATGGGTAAATAATTCTATTTGGACTCTTCTAGATATTTTATAGCTATGATTGACATTCTCTCAAGAATTGTTCATTAAAAAAATAAAATTTCCCAATGAGATCCTTGGATGGGCAGAGTCTGCCCATCATACTAAAATTCAAAAAATACTTGTATACATCTTCAAAATTAGACCTTGTCTTCTCCCTATCATCTTTTTCTATATGTACAAATTCCCTCTTGAACTGGGTAAGTAGGCTGGGAGGGTGACCTTGCTCCAGGAGGCCAAGGGCAAGAGAAACAGAGGGTCCCTGGAGAACCCTGAAGGTCAAGCCCTGGGAACAAAATTCAAAGGGTTGACGGGGGTGGGGGTTGGGGGAGGGAAGGTTGCAAGGGAAGAAGCTGAAAACAAAGGTCAGAGAGGAAGAGCCTGGCAGAACTAGCAGGATAGGGGCAGAGGAAGCAGTGATTTGGGTGATTTCCATAAATGCAGGTACATGTGATCTGATGCAGTGAAATGACCGTGGCTTTGGAGTGGGATCTGAGTTCAAATCTTGCTTAATAAACTAGCTCCAAGAAGTGATCTTCCCCCTCTGCACCTGAGCTTATCTGTTTGATGAGCATCTTCATCATCACATCAACACCATTACAACAACTGTCACTTTCCAAATACCTGTTATATGCTAGTTATATGCTACGTAGAAAATTGTGTTTAACCACCCATACAATCCAATGAAGCTTTTTTAAAATTACTATTATTATCCTCACTTTGCAGATGGGGGAAATCGAAGCTCAGAGAAGTTTTAATTTGCTCAAGGTCCTTTCCAACAGCTGGAAAGTAATAGAACCAGGATTTTAATCCAAGTCTGTTGGACTCCATAGTCCACTGGACCACTGGCTCCGAATGACCCAGAGCACATATTACCAGAGGCTCCTAGACTCTCCCATGGACCTTCTGTGCTTGCATGTCTGGGGTGGGTCCCAGAAGCATGCATTTGAACTTGCCTCTCAGGTGACTCTTACGCTCTACATAAAAGTACTTGCTCCTCAAGGCGGGGTCTGTGGTCTGGGGCCAGCAGCCTCAGCACCCCCTGGGAGCTTGTTGAAAATGTAAATTCTCAGCCCCTACCCTGGTCCTGCTTAATCAGAACCTGCATTAGAGCTAACCAGGTCCCCAGGTGATTCATGTGCCCATAAGTTTCAGGGAGGCCTGTTCTACAGGGCTGTTGTGAGGATGAGAGATACTAAATGTAAAGTATCTACCATACCAAAAGTACCCTTTGTTACCATTCCCTTTTTGATCAAGTAGAAGACGGTGTTCTGGGAGGGCCCCCAAGCATAGGGTTAAGGGTAAACACCTGTTCTGCTCTCCCCTTCCTCTGGGATCTATGCCCAGTGCTGTTTTGGGATTTCCCAGTGTATGCCACACCCCCTTCCTTTCCTGAAGGCTGGTTGTGATGTCCTTCCTCCACCAACACTGGAGTCAGAAGATACGGCTTTGACTCTTGGCTTGGCTAATTATTGCCTGTGTCCTTGGGAAAATTAATTAGCATTTTAATGACCCTCAGGTTTATCAGTTATAGAAAGAGAATGATGATGAAAGTAATACATTTTATCACGCTCAAACTTAAGAGTTAGTCCTCTCTGCCTGTAGTATTGTTGGGGGTATCAACTGGAGAAGTAAGCAAGAAACAGAAAAGTCTTAGAATCTCTTTTTCTTCTAAATTTTTAACACTTCAGTCCTTTGAATACATTTATTGAAATCATCTGTTCTGCTCTAAGGACAAAAATCTGCTTTTAGAAATAGGGTACAAATAATCTACAATAAAAAAGTTTAGCTCTAAATCCAGAAAACTTAAAAAAATGGCCAGGATCTTTAGGAAATCATACAGTCCAAATTCTTAATTTCTGTGGTGGTAGAAGCAACAGTTAAGTGACTTTAAAGTGGTACCATTCTAGTTACTGGATGTATTTGATTCTAATTAATATAATTGGCAGAAATTTCTGTTGAATGCTATGTTTCTAAGTAAAAACATCTCTCTCAATGAATACTGAGTAACCTCCTGTGGTACAATCTATATATTAATTCATTAGTCCCAGCATTTAACTGGGTCACAGCTAGCAATTCTATACTGAAGTTCAACTCGGCCTTACTGGGGGTGTGTTTTGGGATTGTGTTATCTTAGGAAGGACAGTAGGAAGAATATCCATCACTCTCAAAGGTGCACTTGGCTGGTTTTTTAAAAATTGTCTTTTCAAAGCGTTTTACGTGACTCTTGGTCTCGGATGGACTGTGTGTTAGAGTAGATTCAAATGGTGTTTTGAGGCAGTGCTTGGCCCCGTCTGTATACATCCCCAGGTCACTTCTACGTGGAGTCCCCTTTTTCAGACATCTGGTTCCTTGTAGCATTTAAATTTCATCTCCTCAAGGAAGCCTTCGGCGGCCTGGGACTGGGGCAGTTCCTCTTCTCCACATCCTCTCAGCACCCCTGCTTCCTCTCTCTGAACTGATTCATTGTAGTTTCCTAGGGCACGTGCTCTCTAGATCACTGGTTCTGCAGGGGATATTTGGCAACATCTGGAGACAGTTTTGCTTGTCACAACTGGTGGCATTGCTACTGGTATGCAGTAGAGAGAAGCCAGGGGTACAGCCAAACCCCCTACGCTGCACAGGACAGCCCCCCACCCCAACAAAGGGTTATCCAACCCCAAACATCACAGTGCTGATGATGCCCTAGATTGATTTGCCATTTCCATGAGGGCCCCAGAGTGGCCAAGGCAGCTTCGGTCCTGTCTGGTAGACTAGCACACAAATCTCTAGAAAATAAGTACTCAGTAAGTGTTGAATTACTTTTTTTAAAATTTCTTTTTCTGGGGAGGGGGCAGGGGAATCCTTGCTCACCACCTCCTCCACGAGAGGGAATAAGCTTCCAAGAGGAGTTTTGTTCTAAGACTACATGAAACATGCTTTGGGATGATTTTTTAAACCTGCTCCGTTCACAAAGAGAGACCAATAACTAGGGATTCATTATAATGAAAAGGCATTTAAGCCAGGAGCCTTCTTGGATTGAGCAGTGCATTAATGAAAAGCTTTAAAAAACAGCATTTATTACAATAGACTGCTTGTCTTTGAGAGTTTTCTAAGTATAAATGAATCAGTAGGGGAGATGCCTTGAAACTCAAAAGGTATGAAATCTTACATCTTGGTTGTTGAATTACTTTTAATTAATTGAATGAATGAATAAAAAAGGACAACTTTTCATTTAGTAGACTGATTGTTAAAACATACAGGCTTGCTTTTAACTGTGAATATTGATATGAGGGCCTAGTATGTCAGGTTCACTGAAGAACTCTGCTTTTCAAAGTTTGGTTGACTTTGAATTAATAATGGAGCATTGAAAAAGGTATGTAGTTTGTACATTCCTGCATATGAAAACAACATACCCTAAGATGAAGCAAGATCACTGAGCTGTGAACCTGGGTCAGTGTGTTAACTTTTCCATCCTCTGAGTTACTTGTATGAGCTGTGAGCTGGGGTGGCGCCGTCAACCTACTTTGCGGACCATTGTGAGAAATGGCTCCACAAGGCACGCGTGTCCTGCAGGGGGTGTGTTTGAGAATTTTATCACATCACAGGGTCCTTATTAAGAGTCCATGGGAGAAATTGCCCTCTTGTTTCTGCAGTGCTTCTGACTCGCTTTTATCTTAGAAATATTATGAATTACAGAATCAACTGTGTTTCATTTGTGGCCTTGGCTCTTAAGAAGCTTAAACATAAATTTATGGCTCTGTTTTTTCAAGTCTTTGGGGTATTACGGTAAGCTAATCTCACCCCTGGCTACCTTTTTTGAAAATTTTATTTTTCTTTACTTTTCTTTAAGATTTTTCTCCTTTCTGCTCTCTTCCTTCTTCCCTCTCTCTCTGTCATGCTAAATGTATTTTGTAAAAAATGCTTTTTCTTCAAAAAGCACATGTTGATGAGTAACTTATTTAATCCATAATTATTTGCTTGTTTTACTACAACTATAGCTTTTTGACAAGGAAATTTACAGTTTTCCTTGGACACACAAAATTTATCAAAATGGTCATCACGAATAAAGACACAACCAGTATTTCTATAAGGTTAAGAGCATACATCCTGAAAAGACAAAAACTAATTCGAAAACACATGCACCCCAATGTTCATAGCAGCACTGTTTACAATAGCCAAGACATGGATGCAACCTAAATGTCCATCCACAGATGAGTGGATAAAGGAGATGTGGTGTGTAATATATACAATGGAATATTTCTCAGCCATGAAAAAAGAATGAAATAATGCCATTTGCAGCAACATGGATGGACCTAGAGATTATTTTTTTTAAACTGAATTACCATCAGATATAATGTGTTAATTTCTGGTGTACAGCACAATGTCCCAATTATGCATATAGACGTACTTAACATTTGTTTTCATATTGAGATTATCATATTAAGTGAAGTCAGACAAAGACAAATATCATATGATACCACTTATGTGGAATCTAAAAAAAGATACAAATGAACTTATTTACACAGACATAGAAAACAAACTTATGGTTACTAGAGGAGAAAGCGTGGGGGAGAATAAATTGGAAATTTGGGATTAACAAATACACACTACTATATACAAAATAGATAAACAACAAGGACCTACTGTATAGCACAGGGAACTGTATTCAATGTCTTAAATAACCTATAATGGAGAAGGTTCTGAAAAAGAATGTGTGTATATATATGTATAACTGAATCCCTTTGCTGTATACCTTAAATATATTAAATCAACTAAACATCCATTAAAAAAAAACAAACAAACCACGATGCGTTCGTGGCACTGTCCACTGGCTGTTTCTGGGCCCTAGTCTCAGAGTACAATCCAAGAGATGCCCTTGAGAAGCCTGGGAATAGAAGTGAGCAGAAGACTAGGTCTGCAGTAGTCACATCGTCTCACAAGCAATGCAGCCAGGTTCCTTTCAACTTAGCACAAATCACGGCTTGTCGCACACTTTACTCATTTCTAACCTTTTGAAGTTTTGTTCATTTCAGCTGGTTTGGCTGTCATGTCCTTATGCTCGATGTGAGGGGCCTCTTGCTTGTAGTTCAGGGCTTTCTTGACTTCAGTTAAAAAAGTAATTACTATTGAAAAATAACTGATTTTTTTTTTATTCAGCACATTCCCTGCAAAATTTGGGGATGGGGCTGAGGTTAGGGACCAACAACCCAGACAAACAAACAAAAACCACTCATAATCTAATCTCTGAGAAGTAGTGACTACTACTATTCTGAGAAAATATCTTTTACCTTTTTTATCCTATGCATATGTAAGGTTACATGTATTTTTTTTAAGTAGGAATGGGATATTGTATGTCCTCCTTTGCAATGTTTTCTTGTTTGTGAAGGTACCACCTTTCCATGTCATTGATCATTGTTCTGCATTATTATGTTCGGTGGCGGGATGGTATTCTGTTGTGTGGCTATATTTTAGTTCATTAACCAATCCAAAGCAGACATGTAAGTTGTTTCCATTGTAAATACTACTAAGGTATGGGGTGTGTGTGTGTACACATGCTTTCTCAACAGCTAGATTCTATGATACAAAGTCAAAACATTTCACAACTTCAATTTAAAATTGAGACACAAATACATGGTTCCAAGGCAGACTGATATAACAAGGTGATTTTATAATACACATTTACATTAATACCAGTTGAATACTTCATCTTTATATTTGGTCAGAGAAATAATTATAAGTTTAAGAAAGTTAATGTAAATAGCCTAATTCATCTGTGTATATAGCATGCACCTGTCTAGACTAGGATTATGAACTAAGTACTAAACATTAATTTAAAGCAACATCAGTATTTGTTTCTTATAGACCAAGAATTTCAGATGGACATTTTTCCTTTTCAAGCAGAAAGTAGGGGAAATATCTTAGAGGTTGAATTTCAATGAGCAAATTGTTGATCAAAATTAATGTGCCACTTTCGGGGCAGAACAACCCAATCTTCTTTAGCATAAAAGAATTACGAGGACTATTTTATCTTCACAAATAACTGAAAAAGAGGTAGAGATAAAAGAGGTAGGGAGGGAAAAGACAGACAAATCTCCGTAGACATCCCAGATTTACAGGTGGGATTCAAAAGTCCTGTTGTGTGAAAGAGGCACCATTATAGAGAAACTCTCCTCAAATTACCCAGTCAGAAACGATCCAAAAGGTCCCTGATGGAGCACACCCTTTCAGTATTGTCGCACTGCCACAGCAAATTAGGTTCATTCAGGCTGACTTCATGCTATGCATCTCTTAAAAAATGCCTTCTTGTTAAACAACAAGGGGGTACTGTATAGCCCAAGGAACTATATTTACCATCTTGTTAGTCTATAATGGAGAAGAATCTGAAAAAGAATATATATATCTATCTATATATCTGAATCACTCTGTACACCTGGAACATTGTCCATCAACTATACTTCAATAAAAAAATCTAAAAAATGCTTTCTTGTCTGTGCCTCCCTCCCACCTCCCCACTCTCAGTCCCCCATCCAAATGAGCTGGTTACCTTGGAAACAAGGGCATTGAAAAACAACTCAAGTACAGTGTTAGTAAACTGCATAGGTAAAATATAATAGAGGAACATTTCTATTACATTTTAATAGAAATTCTACTATATTTTAATAAGTGACTCTGCTGCTGTCTTGGTTTTGGGGTCAGGTTTGCTTTGTAACATTTGGTAAATATCTTAATTCTTCTATTGTGATATAAACAGTTAATAAGATTGTAGGGATCAAGAAACTTTGTTTTGATGTGACAGAAAGATTGGATTTTGACTGACACGTGGGTTAGTTTGAATGGGTTTTAGGACCAGGTCTTAAAAAAAAAAATTCCCCTAAACATCCAGGGGCTCAGGAAGGACCATTTCTGCCCCATGCTGACATGTGTAAGCAAAGGCTCTGGGAGGTTCCTCCTGGTGGGGTCTTCACCACCACTGATTTGCAACAGGAGAGTGAGGTCAACATATGGGCCTCGTTCTGGAAGCTCTGAGTCATTCCATCTGCCCTCCGCTGTACCTTTGCAACTTTAGTAGCATTTTTCCCACAGTTTGATGCTTAGAACTGCATATCTTCACCCAAGAGTGGGCTGAGTGTAGCTGTCACGGCATCAGAACAACTGCTACTACTGTCCTCCCGTCTCTGTCCCTCTCCTTCCTGCTGGAGAAATCGGGTGGCCTTTTGTAGCATATGCTACATCCAGCATCCAGCAGATGTTCACGTTTTTTGGATGACACTAAGATGCAGTGTGTAAACCGGGCATGCTGTGAAGGGACCTGGCTGTCAGACTCATTTTTTAAATTGAAATATAATTGATTTACAGTGTTGTGTTAATTTCTGGTATACAGCATAGTGATTCAGTTATACATATATATATTCCTTTTCAGATTCTTTTTCATTATAGGCTATGATAAGTTATTAAATAGAATTCCCCGTGCTGTACAGTAGGACCTTGTTTGTTTATTTGGTATATAGTGGCTTGTATCTGCTAATCCCAAACTCCCAATTTATTCCTCCCCCTCCCAAATGGGGACTCATTTTAAAATTACCTTTCTATGCACTCCTCTTTGGTATGAAAGTTGCTTTCAGCAAGGATATCAAGCCACTCTGACTTTGCTGAACAGACAAATCTATGTTCAATACAAAACTGAAAGAAAAAGTCTCTGTCACATCTTTCTGACCTGTTGTTGACTCAAGCTTTTCTTCAGTGAGTCAAAAATGAGGGAGAAGTAATAGCCCGGAGGAAAGTGTTTGAAGACGGTGCTGTGTGTCTCTATCCACGTCCTGTGTGTGTATGTGTTAACTGTCCCCAGCCCGAGGGCAGGACCTGCCTTCCTGTGCCTGGGAGCTCCGGCTTCTGCTGGGGAGCAGGTATACAAAGCCTTCTTTAACTTGCCTGCCGTGAGCGGTGAGATGAAAAACGCCCGCTGATGGTTAACAGATCTGTCCCCTAAGACACCGCTCCTCAGAACATGGCATTTGTTGACTCTGGGTAAAGCTTTTAGTACTTTCGGTCTGTAGGAAGGTTTGGCCAGTAGCCCTTCTGTTGATGGTCATATTCCCTAGCCAGAAATGCCAGTTACCAGTTTTCTTTCTTCATCTTCTCATTAAGCCTTTTGTATATTTTTTCTCTGATTCCCAGGATTAGTGATGACATGTGTCGTTTTCATATCATTAAACTTTCTTAAAGGGATAAGGATGCAATTGTTTGCAGTTCTCCACTTTGTAGGGTTTTAAATGTTTGAGGATACTATCATTTCTTTTTCACTGAGAGCGAGTGAAATAGGTAAGTATATAGTACTGTTTAGCTCACTTAACTCCTATTTATTATAGAAATAAGAACCAGAGCAGTTATTTTTAAGTGAAATAAGCCCACAAGCTTATTTCCAAAAAGCTCATTCAAGTAGTTATTTTATCCTTAACAACTTGTTAGAACAAATGAAATTGGCTGAATGTGGGTTTCCTATATTCTGGTGCATTGGAGAATGATGGCTCGATGGGGAATCTTCTTCCATCTGTTAGGGTAATGAGGAAAAAAAAGTTGTCAGTAGGATGGCAGAAAGCAAAGAACTAGGAGCCTGGGAGATCAGCAGACTGAGTGATCACTCCGTGCCTAGTTAGAAAGAAGTTGCGGCATGGGAGGTGCACCAGATCCCTGCTTCCACTGGGCTGCTAGACAGTGTATCTGATTGCTTCCTCACGTGCCTCCAGCATCTTTGAATCTCAGCCTTTGGTCCCAGGGGGATCTTTCCATACCCCATCCATTTTTGTGCCCCACTTGAATTGTCTGTTCTGTGGCTCCCCAGAGGCTTGTATTCCATGGAGATTCTCATCTTCCCACAGAGCTCTCAAACAGGATTCCATTCTCTCTAGAGGACGGTGGATCAGGGTCTCACCAGAATCTTCCTGTATGGCTTGGAGCCCCAAAAGTGGCCTGAAATGGGCTTGTTTTTGGAACCTGACATTTTATGTATGTTTTAGAGAAGTTTCAGATTGGTGAAAATATCTAACTCCATTGCTGTTCACTGAGCTCTCTGTGTGTGTGAGGATCTGTAATACACACTGTATGTAGTTTTCTTGTTCAGTCTTATCGCATGTTGAGGTAGGGTCCATTTTCACTTTTTGGATGAGAGAACAGAGGCATAGAAAGATTAAGTCACTTGCCCAGGGTCCCATAGCCGGGCTAGAGGCCAGTCCGGCCCACCAGTACAACCCTGTGCACTCTCTCTACTGCTTATGCTGCCTCTATTCCCTGGCTGATCATCCAGACCACTTTCTCACCTTCAATTTCCTGCCATCCTGTGCTCCCACAATGCTCATCTTGCAAGACCCCCAAACTGATTTGCCATCCTGCTCCCAAACAGAGACAACTGATATCTGAGAGGGAAAAACTACAGAACTATGTAGATTAGAACCGCGAAGATTCCTGTCTGCTAGCTTAGCGGAGCCCTCTGCATTTCCCGTCAGTCCTTCAGAGCTCCATGGTCAGTTTCTCCCCCACCCCCCACAGAGGAATTTCAAACCATCACCACTCTCCTCCAGCTCCCTTTCTGCCTCCAAACTCAGTAAAGCCTCAAACTTCTGGGAGAAACTGAGTCCATCAGAAAATGCCACCCCCTTTACCTCCAAGGTGACTTAGAGCCACGTCAATCCTTACCTCCATATTGCTGGTTTCAAGGTACCAATTTCAGGTTGGGGTCAAACCCGTTAGCTGGATCCTGTGAAACCCCTCATATTCTCCTGACTCCTCTGGGAACTGGTTCTATTAATCAAACTCCCTCAATTCATCTACCTTTTATTCTCTCACTCTTTACAGACGTCCTCCCCTCAGCCTAAAACAAGCCCATGTCTTACCCAATCAAAAACCCCAGGTTAAAAAAAAAATAAAACCAATCCTCTAGCTACCATCAAGTCTCTTTCCTTTCCATGTAACTAGTAGAGGAATAATCTATACTGTTGTTCTCCAGCATCACCTTTTCCCATTCTTTTGTCCATAATGATTTAGCTCTTGTTCTTACCACTTGTAGTAATCAGGATCCAACCAGGGAAAAATAAACTACTTCAGTGACTTGTTACAAAGAGAATATATTGCAGAGAAATGAATTAGATGGGTGGTGGAGTAACTGAGAAACCAGACACGATGGTGAGGTATCCCAGAGGTGGCAACAGCTGGAAGCTACTCCCACACTTAGCACCATCTTTACTCTGTCCCTCCATTCTATCAGACCTTGGCCTTGGATGACCCAGGGAGGCAAGACTTGGGCTGGTTGGATTATCCTGTGGGCACTGAAGACATGGAGAGGATTCAGCCCACATACTGCAGGGCAGACCATTATTGTCCGAGAGGAGAAGCAGAAATACCTGACCTCTCTGTCCCTAGATCTTTTAAACTCTCTCAGCCATGCCAACTGTTGGCTGACCTCAGCCCAGCTGAAGATCAGCAACATATGGAGCCTGGGAAGTGCTTCCTGCAGGCTCCAACATCGGGAATACGGAGTAATCTGGATGGCATTTCAGGAGATTTTGCAGCTGGCAAGAAGAGAAGTTTACGTGGCAAATGCATACGCATACACATTTCAAGATGGCACCTGATCCCACTTCCTTGAGCAGAATTCAAATTTGGTCAGGCTTCTTTCCATTTCTGCAAATTCTGAAAATTCCAAAATCGTTTTGCTCTAACCTCATTGTAAAAACCATGTAACTACTTTCATAATGAATTGATAACCAAATATTTTGTCATGCGTTTCCCATAAAAAGATAAATCCCACCCACTGGAGGATTAATGGAGGAAAAACATAAAACCAGCTAAATCCCAATGATGGTGACTTGTATGCAATTGTTTTAGGTTTTATAGGAATCTGATACCAATTTGTTAGTCATAAAGCACATTACCTGGATTTTTATTGACATAATCATTTGGATTATATCTATTAGGCAAAACATTTGAGTCAGATACCTAGAAAATTGCTTGATTACTATTAAAGCTGACTAAAACAAAGATTTTGTTTTTAACCAAGATCACAAAGTATGGACTGATTTTTTTTTTAATGCTTCATAGTCTGGAGACATGAGCTATTAAAAATCATTCATTTAAAAAAGATAGTGAAAAATCCTGCATGTAGTTAAATTGTCTTTGTTAAGTGTATGGATATTTTTAAGCTTTTCTTAATGAAAGTCCACACAATGTTTAAGCCAAATTTTGCAGTCTGTCTCAAGCTGAGCCTGTGTTACACATGCCAATAAATGAGTGCTACTCCAGGCTGCTCAGGTGTTCCTGGGTGTTCCATATGACACAATTCAGCTGGATCTTTTCCCCTGACAACTAGTGACTAAATTACATTGAGTTTTTGTTTGCCTTGTACATAGATAAATAAGCTGCATACGTTTTTCAGTATCCTTGGTATATTAGCTATCTGCTGTGATAAGTGTTTCTCACCCTAAGTCATCCTATGAGCAATGGATTTAATTCTTTGACAGTCCTGTGAATGAATGAGAGGGAGAGGGAGAAAAGGAAGGGCAGGATGAAGAGGAGGATGGTACCCACCGTCGCCCACTGAGGGAGGGGCAGGCAAGACAATTCTGCTTTACTGAGTAGCATTTGGAAAGAATTCATATGCATTGTTTCTGGACTTTTATTTCTGATATTAAACATGACTCCTCTGATTTTTATCTTTATTTGAAAAAGCCTTGTATTCTTTTTGTAGAAAATCTAGTTTGTGTAAAACAGAACTGGAAACACTGCAAATCTTTGCTACTTTTCCTTTAAAGAGTATTTTAAATGAATCTTTGTAACCTCAGTATATGTTCCGAGGCCCTGGTTATCTCAGTTGTCCTGTCCTTAGAGACAGGTGTTCATAGCTTGTTTCCTTGTGTGGTGGTTTGTTTTCAGGCTCCGTTGGGAAGCTATTTTGAAAATGTGCGGTATTAATCATGAGGGAGACTTAGAGAATTTGTAATGCATAAAACCTAATCATCACCATTTCTTAAAGAAACAATTCAAAGACCCCTTTGATAGTGGATAAATAGTTTAATCCCAAGCTATAAAAAAAGATAGCATATTATCTTCTGTGATTTATGTAATGGACTAAGGCTTTATTCCTTTTTTTTTTATATGTCTGTCTGCAAAATTTGCTGTCACAAAAAGCCAGCTCAGTGGAAGACTCTTTAATCCCCCTAGACATTTTACCTGCAATTAAGGTAGTTACCTCTATACATATAGTGCTGTGGGTTAGAGCACATAAATCAAAATGCTAAGATTTCCTCAAGTGTGGTCAGATGAGGGACTTAATAGAACCCCTGATGAAATATTTAATACTTTATTATAATTAGAAACTCAGATACTATATAGATACAGACCAGGAATGAAAGAAACACAAATATCAAGGTACAGATCAGTTTATTTTTTCTTCTATTGTGTATAATTACTTTAAGAGTCAAACTTGGGTTCTAGTCATGGTTTCTTGCCAGGTACTTGAAGTTCTCTCATGCAAATTGCAACTTTATAGTTTTACTGATGGTTGATTTTTTTTTTTAATTCTACCTCACTAGTCTTTTTGTGGCTAAGAGAGAATTGCTCTCTATAGTGAATGGTTTTTCTCTTTTCCCCTTCCCTAAAGCTAAAAATATGGACACTGTGATTATCCTTTAGCCGATAATTATCCACGTTTATTTAGTTTGTACATCTAATTTACCCTTTCTTCATCAGTATTCAATTAATGTTGAATAACCAATTTACTTATCTCCTGCAGTTTTTTTTTACTATGCTTTCTGTTTACTGAATCTGCTTTATTTTTTAAAGAGTCTTCTATCCATTCATCCATCTACCTACCCATATATACCCCACTTTGTTTCAGAAAGAATTTAAGGTAGACTCTTAAAGGAGATATATTTTAAATCTGAAAGATTTGAAGTCCAAACTGAATGTAAATCAGATAGTAATTTATTTGTGACAAATTAACTCCTTGCCTGATACTTTCAAGCAAAGTATGAAAACAAGATATTTAATGATTCAAAATGTTGCCAAATCCAAACTCATTCTACTTGGCACAAGACAGGCCAAAATGTTGCCGAAATCAAACTCATTCTACTTGGCACAAGACAGGCCAATATATTGGGAGACGAAGTGTTGGGGCAAGGGATAACAGCTTTATTCTGAAAGCCAGCAGACTGAGAAGATGGGAGACTAGTGTCCTGGAGAACCATCTTACTCAAGTCAGAATTCAGACTCCTTTTATACTAAAAAGGGGAGGGGGTGTGGCTGGCTGTTGCAAACTTCTTGGTATTGGAATCCTTTGTTCTTGAAGCTGTTCATAAAGGTCAGGTCATGATATTCCTGTAAACCTCCAACAAGACAAATGTTATTCTCTGTTCTGCAATGTTTTATCTCTATATTAATGGAAAAGTGTTATACCCTTAAAGGTCAGAGCCTTGAGAATGGACTATCCTGTATATTTCAGACTATAGGCAACATTCTTTTACAAAAGGTGCAGAACCAGTATGACTAAGCACAGGAAACAGCATGGGGTTAGAGCTAAAGGAACAGATCTAATATGGAGTCAGATTTGTTCTTCATGTTACAAAAACATGGAAGTCACATTCTTATAAATAATCATATTTTATTGGTTAGAAATCTAACACTTTTTGATTCGGTAGGGAGTTGAATAGGATCCACAGGTAAAAGTAGCACTTTTGTTACATAAATGACAGATTTAAACATTGGACTTTGATTGGAAGGGAGTAGAAATTTGGAATTTTTAAAAAGGATTTGAGATCAGTAAGTCAGAATAAAGTGATTTAGGAGGAAAAGTGACAGCAAAATGGTAATTATTACAAAAGCAACTGACATGTACAAAAGAATGCCAGTTCTTGGAAGGAAAAAGAATTCAGCCCAGAGCTCCAGGAACAGCAAAAGCACGATTGTGTCAGACAGTTGTTATCTGGTACAGGGCAACATAATGTTTAACCTTGCCATGAAAGTAAGCACATGTATCTGTCCTTGAAAAGAATATTATGAACGGACCTGGAGATTGCCATACTAAGTGAAGGAAGCCAGAAAGAGAAAGAAAAGTACCGTATGAGACCACGTATATGTGGAATCTAAAATGACACAAATGAACTTATTTACAAAACACACTCACAGACATAGAAACCAAACTTACAGTTACCAAGGAGGGGGAGGGGAGGGGAGGCGAAGGATAAACTGGGAGTTCTGGATTTGCAGATACTAACTACTATATAAAAAAATAGATAAACAACAAGGTCCTACTGTATAGCACAGGGAACTGTATTCAGTGGCTTGTCATAACCTGTAATGAAAAAGAATATATATATATAACTGAATCACTATGCGGTACACCAGAAATTAACACAAATTATAAATGGATTATTTGTCAGTTTAAGAAAATAAAAGCAACTTAAAAAACCTCTCCCAATAAATGAGCCACATTAAGCACATCAAAGAAAAAAAAGAATATTGACTGAGTGAAGGTACAGAGTACTATAATTTGAGCTGAATAAGCTGTTTTCTTCTCTAATACAACAGTGCTTAAAATTCCAATGAATGGATGAATTTAGATTTTGGCAAGTTGGAAACTGCTACTGTGCTGGGAATTATTAGAGCCATACCTAACCAGTATGTATCAGTACATGCTCATTACAATGCAGTGTAAGTAATCATTCAGCACAATCCATCGTTACCTCTAGAAGGATGCATACTTTAGTAACGTGCATAACATAAAATATGTATCCAATGTGCTGTGCATTCACATGTGTAAAAACATATATGGACTCTATTATCTAGGACATGTCAGTATTTTACCTTCCAAGAAGTAAAAATTCTTCAGGAAACTGCATTTCGGTGACTCATTTTTGTTAAACAAAAGAATGTTTGCTTTTAGATATTACATTTTTGTCTATCATCTGGCACAGAGCTGGATTTTTTCCAGTCTGACTTGGCTCCAGTAGATGATCTGAGCTGCACGTCACAACTTCTTTTCTCCCCTCGTCCAGAGGCATCCCGTGGCTCCGTGTTCAGGGGGAGGAGTCCAGAGGGCAAGAGGAGGTGGCTCTGGCCGGTGGTTTTTCCTGTTGCCAGCTAATCCCAGATTATTTGTGGATCCAAAAGAGAGCAATTGGTGAAATGGAATCCTTCCAATTCCCGAGGCTGGTGCCATTCATCACTTCCTAAAACCATTTAATACTTAGCACCCAGAAAATTGTCCATTAAATTATGACAGAAAAGTAATTCCATACCCTCTCTTTCCAGCCACGTTAGCCCTGGATTTAGTCATTGGCACAGCCCAACATAAAATCAGAGAGTCTGAGCACACGAGAAAAGAGCAGCACTCCTGTGAAGAGGACAGATGCGCCTTGTCTCTAAGTGGACAATTCTAAAGATGCTAAGGAAGGCTCTATGGAAATGTAAAGCCACAACAGTGGTATCAGCTAGTTTTCCCACCTCCATTTAATGCTGGTCCAAAATTATATGAGAATGAAAGGATTTAACATCAGACTGCCTGCAGACACAAGCTCTTCTTTGAAAACCAGTGATTCCTGACTCTCCCTGAGATTCAAGTTTCATTTCTGATCCCTGGAGTAAGGAGAGAGTCTTATCCTTTCCAAAGTTCTTGGCTCACTTTGTGTGTCAATGCCAAGTCTGTTTCCGGTAGGCTGTTAGGTCCACCATTCTAATGTGCTTATGTTTACTTTTGTACCTTGGATTGAAGGGAAATTTTGGATAGATTTCTGAAAGTTATCTGGTCTTCTGAGAACAGGCCCACATCAGTGGAGGAAAAAACTCTTTGCCTTTGATTTTTCACACTAAAGGAAAGCTAGTAAGTCTGAAAAGATCATTTCCTCCACCCAACGCCTTATAGAGCAAGAGGAAGCCAGCTGACTTGATTTAGTAATTGCCAATTGGTGAATACATCACAGATGTATTGATGGGTGAAAATGACAGAGATGTCTAGGGCAGCATTAAAAATAATAACTTTGTGTTTCTCTATAAGGCTTTCCTATCATGTGTACTACTAGGGAGCGTAGGGCATGTGTGTGGGGTGGGGGAATAAGAAAAACTTATCCTAGATTATAAATTCAAGATTTTCGAAAAACAGTGAGTAGGAGAAAGATAGGAATTGGGATTTACTTGGATTTTGCAACCCTCATCCTTAGGTCTACTGCTGGGTATTCTGCCATCCTGGCTACATCATTTTATTCAAGTACAAATCTCAGGGTTAGCTAAGAACGCTGCTTGTCCAATAGAATCAAGGGAGAGGCCCAAGATGCTATGCCAGCTCACGGACGTTAAAACAAGTTTGCATATAAAATAAGAAACCATAACTAATTAACACCAGGCAGGTGGTCCTGATGGAAATTTAACATCCAAACCGGGTCAGCAGGGAATACAGACTTGGCAGATGAAACTGTAACTGAAATGAATCCCCCAAGACCCGCCAAGTGAGCCTTGAGCCAACAGCCCTTCGCAAGAGCTTCCTGTGCCAGTCATTTCTGGGAAAACGGAGCCAAGGTTAAATGGCTGGAGATCTTAAAATGAGTATGATTGCATAAAGATCTCAGGGCCTCCAGCCCCCCAGCCTCACAAAGAGTTTTCTTAGATGCCAGCATGATTTTGTGAGAGCAGGAGGGGGCCCAGCATGGAGGCTGCTCTCTGTGTGTTTATTTATTAAAAGCAGGGAGGACAGTGCAGGGAGGGGCAGGAGGATCTTCTCAACAAAGGCCAGGGCGTGAGGTTTTGCTGGAAAGAGCCGGAGTGGAGGGGAGGAGACATTTAGACCCCCATGGAGGGCCAGAGCAAAATCAGATACCAATGAGGACTGAACCGTCTGAGTAACAGCCGGAATAGCTGAAGTGCTGGGAGTGAAAAACTAAGTTTTACTGTTTCATGGTTGGCAAGAGAAAGAGGGCTGAGAGAAGGTGAGATGAAATAGAGCAATAGAGAGAAGGGGGCTGTCCGAGGTGTGATTTCTGTCACAATGCCACGAGGAGATGACTCAGCACCGTATCCCCGCCGGGCTTGCCTTGCCTCCCCGGAGGGGCGCGTAAAGTGGTGGGATGTCCATCCCAGCGGGCTCTTAGACGTGATCCCCTTCCCGGCTCTGGCTTTACAGCTGAAGAAGCCGTGGCCTGCAGGGGAAATGTCTCCCCAAGGCCACAGTGAATTCTTTAGCAGAGCCGTCTGGAAACCTGATGCTTGGGTCTTTCCATTTGTCACCCTTCCTGTTCAAGACCCGCTAATGCTTTCATGGCTGCTTGTTCATTCGCTTTATTTGTGTTTAATTTCTTCTTCTTTTTTTCTTTTTTTTTTAGCTCTGTTAGGATTTTATTTTTTATCCGAATGTCTGATTCATTTGGAACTTTTTATTAGTATTATTTTGCTACTAGGGATATAACTGACTTTTAAAATTAATCACCAAGTTTCCCAGTAATATTTACTAGTTACTGCATTATTTCTCCAGTTACTTGAAGGGTTACTTTTCTCATAGAGATTTTTGTTGCTTTCTATTCTCTCCCATTTATCCTATGACATTATCACGTTGTTCTGATTATTGTAATTTTATAAACAGTTTAGCAGTGTCTCTGCATTGCTCCTCATTTAAAGAAAATTGTCTATCCCCATTTCTTTGTTTTCAGATAATCTTCAGAATCATCCTTTTTGAAAAAGAAACATCTTTTTCATGTTACAAGATAATACTGTGTGAACTGTATTGGAAATACCTTGAACTTACTTATTGAGGGAAGAATAACATAAAATAATGAATTACATTTATAAAATAATATTTTTTCTTCTAGGATTAAATTTATTTCACTTTTGTTCCTTACTTTAATATATCTTGATAAAGTTCTGTAGTTTTATTTTTTACACAGACCCTGAATGATTCTTTTTTAGTTATCCATCCCTAGCTATTTTGTATGTCTTTTGTTTGAGTACATCTCTTTTATTTTAAATGCTATTTGGTTTTTCGAAATGTCCAAAACAGTCATTGAGGCTTTTGTTGTAGTGAGTTTAATTCCAAAGACAAACTGAGGTTCTGAAGAAAACTGGAATTTGTGTAGCAATCAAAACAATGGGTGGATAATTCCACAGGCACCAATACTAATTTGAAATTGATGGGTTTGAAGGGGTCAGCACTGTTCCAAACTGAGCATAGGCTGAATGGAAGCCCATGCTCAGTTCAGAGCATCTCCTACTGGTTCTGCTTCTCTGGTTGAACTGTGACTGATACAGAGGAAGAGGAACCCATCCACTGACAGACAAGCCAGTACATGGCATTGCTGGCAGGAGCGTGGATGGGACCGGCAGGCCGCACCCTTGGTTCTATCAGGCCGCTTAGACGCCTTCCCCCTCAGCTGCCGTTCTCCTTCTTAACTCGGCTCTCCTGGATTCTGCTTCATGTCCTTCTTGACGTTTACTGTCTGTTGAGCCGTGGCACAGAGAAGAAGTTTATTGTTTACCGTGTGTTTGTATTAACTACAGACATCTTCCCAAACAGCTTAGGAGTTAGCTTGTGCATTTTAACCCATGACTAGTCAATGATTACTTTATTAATTTTTGTGAAAATTTATGGTATCATGGTAGAGAATGTGAGATTTTCAGAATCTTACTTAGCTTGAAATTAAAGTTACTAGTGTGTCTGGAATTCAGTTGTTTTCCCATCAATTTCACTGTAAATAGCCGTACATGCTTTTCTACCCCACGTGTTGAGACTTTCATTGGATATAGTTCCTTGAGGAGTTATTCCTTAAATTCACGAGACTGAAAGTGACTCTGAATTTTAAAAAGGGGGAAAATGAGGGATCTCCTGTCCTCAAAAGGCTTTCTAGAAAATTGTTGGGGAAGAGGCTTTTCATTGAAAGCTGGGAGGCTGCGTACTTCAATGGTTAAGGAATTGCTTCTCAACTTCTCAGATGCAGTGTCCTGTCTATATGAGAAAGGCACAATTTTTTATATCACATTTGCCATGTTGAAATGAGATTCATTGATAATATAACCAACCACACGCACATTAAAAAACAATAGCAATATCACGCTCTAATTAGAATGTAGCTGAAACTGCAGGAAAGCAACTTACAATAAAATCACACTGATTTCTGAATGCGTTTGGGCATGGCTATGTGAAAAGTTAATGAAGGAGTCCGATGTTTGGCACTGCTACAAATGTGGACTGGAAAGACAAGTTACACCTGTGGCTTGGTTGTCATGGGGAGTGACACAATAATGATGTGGTTTTCTGATACAGTGGACAATTCTTGGTGAACTTCAGAACAAAATTAATTACAGTTTCCCCTTGATTTGCATGGCAGTTTCATTTCAAGAAACATAAGGAGATCTTAAGACAACGCAGGAGTACTTTCTTTTCACTGTAAAACTGGGTTAGGTTCCAGGCTCAGAAAATTAAAATAGATTTTTGTAAGCTCCAGAGAGCAGAGAATTTCATTCACCCCGAACCCCTGAAAGAGTGGCGAGCACATGGCACACATTTAGCTAATATTTGCATGAATGTCTGAGTTTTTCATCTCCATGAAGTTAGGTGGGACATTTGAGAATCATGCAGGATGAGGGACAGTTATCTGAGGTGCAGGACTGCCCCTCACACTGCGGGATGGCTGGCATTCATTGCCCTTGCTCACTAAAGCCAGTAGGGCTTCTGGTTATTGTGAGAACCCAAAAAGCCACCACCACAAATTTCCAAATTGCCCCTTTGGGTGGTACTGTTGAGAACCACAGAATTAAGTAATGATGTGGGTATGGCGTCTATCCATCAGATGCCAAGGGAAACCCACTTGACAGAAGTGATGTCTTAGCCAGGGCGATGGGGCAGCCCTGTTACAGGGATTGTCTGCTTTGACGTGTGTGCACAGCAGTGTGGGTGTAGCACTGAGAGAAATGGAGAGCCAGTCAAAACTTTGAAAAGGGGTGTGTGACTTGGGTCACAGCCATTGCCAGCTCACAAGGACCTTTGTATGAGTTATAGAGAGGTCCCCTCTCTGGGCAGACCAGTTAGAATAAGGGCTTCCACGGATGAGAGCACTTGGAAGTCATGTATCCTGGCAAGCAGAGCGCTGCTTGGATGTCAGGTGCCTCTCCTGACCTCTTGACCCAAGTGTCCTTTTTATAGGACTCAACTTGCACACACCTTTGCTGGGTTTCCACATGAGACACAAATCAAGTGTTAAGAGCAAAAGATAAAGTAGTCATGGTGTTGAGAAGAGGACCAAAAGGATCGAGAAATGAACAAAAGAGCACAGGTGGAAAGAGGTTAAGTTTAAGGAAATCTCCCATCAAGTTTAGGGAGCCATCCCCCCATACTTTATGTAGTAAAGGTGGGTTTTCCTACTGGCTTCTTCTACTTGGAGTTCTTCATGGAAGCTGTAACATCAATAATTAGTGTACTTTGGGGTGATGGAGTCTTGGGTGTTTATCAGAATTCTGCTAGCTAAATACACCCTTAATTGACATGCACAGGGAAAGCTATTTACGGTTTTTGATGGTAATATATATTTTTGTGGGAAAAAATATTCTTCTTGACCAGGACATCAAACTCCAAGAACCAAAGGGCCTTCCTGGTGAGAATGAAACCAGAGAAGATCTTGAGGGACATTTCCTTAAAGCCACCATAGAGCCCATCGGCTTGCCCTGCCTTATGCCAAATGTGTGCTGCTTTTTACCACTGACTGCTTACGCCCTCAGGATTCTCCTCCAGCCTGATGGGGCAAACAGAGAGAAAGGTGGATGGATCCCTGTTCTTTGCCTCTGGCTTGTTGAGGCTCCGCGTGGATCAGCTCCTTTGTTTGAACTCTTCATTTCATGGTCAGTTTGTTTCATTTTCTCATGACTTTGTTAGAGAGGAGACTTCTCATTTCACAGGTGGCCCACAAGGAGACCCCCTGGAACCACCAAGAGGCTTTCTCCCAAACCTCTGTAGGCTGGGTGTACATCAGCAAGAATAGGCTAAGTCCCCATTCTTACCGATGTACTGTGTGAAAAAAAAATGTTGAAAATCTCAGTAGCTTAACAGAACAAAGCTTGTTTCTTCACCCCACGTCCCCTGCAGATCCAGGCCAGTTCTCTAGGGAAGTGGTGGTCTAGAATTCTCGGCTACTTCTCTGTCTTCCAGCAGCTCCCTCTCCATATGTTCTTTGATCATCATGGCATGGGAAAGAGTTATAGAGTGTTTTGACCCAGCAATTTAATGCTTTGGTCCAGAAATGTGATACATCACTTCTGCTTACAACTCATTGGTTAGATTTGGGAGAATTGCCCTGTTGTGCCCAGGAGAAAAGAACTCAGTACGAGTGAACACTAGGGGTGAAGTCATACCCACCATGGAGGTTTCTTAGTTTGCTAGGGCTGCCGAACAAAATGCCATAGACCAGGAGACTTAAACAACAGACATACATTTTTTCCACACTTCTTGAGGCTAGAAGTCCAAGATCAAGGTGTCATCAGGTTTGTTTTCTTGTGAGGCCTCGCCATCTTTTCCCTAAGTTGCAGGGCACAGCTTTGGGATTCCTTCGTGGTGGTGTTTGATGGTGGCTGGTAGGACCAGGCTATGCAAAAGGAGGTCCTGGACTTAGGCTCTCGCCTTGTGCTTCAAGACTATGGGTGGGTTTTTGGCAAAAACTGAAGACTGAGGAATATTGTCTCTCCTGTCTTCCCACTTCTCCCATCAGCAGCCTTTTCCAATTTTCTTGTGCTTCTCTCTTGTAGTGTTTAAAAAAAAGTGGGCTCATTCTTGTCCTTCTCTCCCACAAGGAGGTGTGTTTTTTCCCTCGTGGTTCCCCTCACCATGGACTACTGTGAGTCTCCTATCTGTGTCCCTTAGGTATATCTGATTAATACAAAAAAGAGTAAATGTTTCTCCATCCCCTAAGAACCAATTTTTGCCCCCTGATTGACCCTGTTGAAAAGCTATGTTCTAGGGCCAAATGGCTAAAAAGCAGCTCGTCCAGGAGGTGGTCTACATTAGTGAATGGAATGGCCAGCCCGATGCTGTCTTCTGCCGGCTTGTGATGCCAATCAAGCCTTCCATTGCGGCCCTCCACTGGTGCACAGGTCACCCTCCAGTAGAAGGCCCACCACTCACAGATTTAGTGAAATGGAGCGGGGATTCATCATGGTCCCGGCCATGGCAACCTCAGGAAGGGTTCACAGAATTCCTTCTTCTGAAATTGATTAGCTTCATGCCCCAGAGTTACGGGCGCCTCTGGCCCCTCAGGAATGGGCGGTTTATGTGAGAGCAGTGCTAATGAACGGCTGCAGCCTCTCTGGGCTGCATTAATGTGGTCCCTTTTTTTTTTTCTCTCGCGGTTTCCATCAGGAAGAGCTCTCATTATGTTTAACCAGCTTAAGCAGCAATTTCAATATTAACTCCTCAACATCAAATGGCCCCATAGCCCCAACTGTGGATAGTTGATGCCTAAAGCAATGTGGGATTCTAAAAACATGGTCATCAAATTGCTTATGTTTGTTTCCTAATCCAGCAGGAGTAAGGCTGCTTTCCTTTATTCCTGTGTCTTGGCTTGGACCTACTTCACACACCATGACCTCTTCAGAAAGCTTGCTGTCCAGGGTCTTCACAAGGTCCTTCACCTGTGCCCGCCAGCTCCACTCCTGTGGGTCGTCTTACCCACAGCCTTCCTAGTGTGCTTGGAACTATCTTTGCAAACACTGAATGGTACAGGCTTGTGAAGATGGATGTTACTCTCTCATCAGTACTCTGCTTCCACCCCTCCGATGGCATCCGGATCTCCTAAAGGAAGCATCCCAGTTAGGGTGACTGGGGATCAGGGACAGGGACCTTTTCTGAGGTCTGACTGGACCGGTATCCTTACTGCGGGGAAACAGCACAGCACTGAGACTCTCGCTGTTTGCCAGGATGTGTAGAATGTTGTGGGCTCTGGTTCAAATCCCACTTTCCGTAAGGCCTGAGAAATGATTTTCCTCTGCCTCGGTTTCCTCATCTGAAAATGGGGACAGAGTAGAAGCCCCTTCACATCAGTTGTTGTGAGGATTCAATGAGTTAACACACACGAAGCTGTTCAAACTCCCATCTGGTATCTATTATGTGCTGATGAATGCTGGCTGCTATTCCTACCACCGACCCCTGCTGCTGTTCAGCACAGTGAGTGCTCCTTCATCCATGTACGTGGGATGGGAGGTGTGTTTTGAGCATGTTTCTCTCCTTTACCTGCGGCTGTGGCATTATGGACCCTGGACTCTACTCATCTAAGGAGACAGAACAATAACTGAAGCATACATGTATTTGCCTCATTAAGTTCTTGCTGCAGTTTCATTAAGAGAGCTTTCATATCAGTTGCAGCCTAATAGGTTTTGAAATTAGATTGGAAGCTCTGTCAGGTCTGTCATTCACTTATCAAAGATTACTGTGTTCCACTAATCACAGTGGAGATAGAAGACCGAGTAAGATAGTCCCCCTTCAAGGAGCTTATGGTCAGAAGACAGAATAATCTGTGGATGCAAACCATTTTAATAATAATAATAACAGACATTTGTGCCTTGGTAGGCTGTGCTGAGTACTTTTCCATTTGTTTCATAAGTGAATTCTGAAAACAGTCCCACAGTGCGGGGAGGCAGAGGTCCTGGGGTTTAAATAGTAAGTGAAAAAGTGAAGAGTTAAGCCTTGGTCCTTCTGACTTCCGAGCTTGTGGTGTGCCCATTCATGACACAGCCCACGTGAGAGCATCACGAGGCTGCCTGGGGGTTCAGAGGAAGGAGAAGTCACTTCCAGCCGGTACAGGTGTGCTGACAAGGAAGGCTTGGTGGAAAAGGTAGCTTTTTAACATGTCATGCCTGAGACTGGGTGGATGGAATTTACAAGGGAAAGAAGCATCCTGAGAGGTAGGACCCAAATAGAAGTCCCAGACACAGAATGAAGCTGGGCATTTCCAGGGAACCGTATGTAATTTGTTTTGACCAAAACACAGAGTGTGGGCAGAGGAGCTCCAACTGGAGACATCCGTTAAGTCCGGGCTCTCTAAGGCCTTGAATGCCAGCTAAAGAGTTTGCTTTTTTTAATCCCCTCAATACAGCAGTCTGGGAGGATAGAGAGATGCCTAGCTTTCAAACTGGATAGACCTGCATGTGACTAGGAAGGTGACCTCTCCCTAGTCACTTTGGCAGGATTGCTCACACTGACTTTCAGTTTTCTCACTGATGACTTCAGTGAGGACTTGTTCATGCTGGTTTATGGAATGGATGGATGAAGGGGCCACCTCCTACCTTCTGTTACCACTGGGAGAATGACAAGAACCAAGGTAAATGGCAGCTACAATTGTTCTGTCATGTAGAGACGAGTCCTTGAGGCTGTCAAACAGGTGGGCAGCCTGAGTAGAGTCTGGCTTTTGGAAGATTTCTCTAGCATGTGTGTCTGTGAGGAAGAGGAAAGACTACAAGTGGGGAGCTCAGTAGAAAGCCACTGAGTAATAGAATGGAGGGAGAATGAGAACCTGAAGGAAGGTTCTGAGGCCTCTGATGGGGTGGGGGCTGAGTCAGCGCTGTTGGATGCCCATTAGTGTCATGAGGTATCAGGGTACCCCAAATATTTTCTCAGTCCTTTTTAACCCATTGGATGTTTACAGGAAAGTAGGGGAGAGTTTCAAGGCAGAATCTAGTTCTAGGTGATTTTCACTCTCAGGCATCAATTTACTTTGTAAAAGCATCTTCACTGTCTGTGTCGTGGCACAGTGACTGCCTTTCTCTTTAAGCCTGGGGCTGCCCTCTCACCACTTCAGCTGTGTTTGTTCATGACTCAGTCACCCACGGTCACACGAACCTCTTTTGGTGAAAGCAAGGAGGAGGTTTGTGGGACAGGCTCCGTGTGCCCACAAGACAGTGGGGGACAACCTTGCCAGTGAGAGGTCAAGCCCTGTTTCATGATGAGGCGTGAAATATCAACAGCTGGGATTTTTGTTCCTAAGCCAACTAGGAAGAAGGTGAGGCATGTGAAGTCACTTCCCCCCCGCCCTCCTCCTTCTTCTTCTTTTTTTTTTTTTTTAAAGATAACTGGGAATGTAGAAAAGCAGCAGGCTGGACAAACGAGGGGAGAAGAATAAACATATCCTGGTAGACCAGGGTCCGGACTTGCCCGCTGGGGCGCTGTTCCAGCACCACTGGGCGTCCTCTAGCTGAAACCACTGGCGCATTACCCCAGACTCTGGAATCTGCAAAGGGAGCTAGAAGATTCCTGGAGTCTATAGCTGTGTGTTCAGTACCCCAAGCCTCTTGCTAGGTCTCCTTCTGACTGTCGTTTTTATCTGTCGGTTGACTGTAGCATCATCCACACTGGCTGCCATAATCGACACTGACACAGAGTAGGGGGTTTAGTAAAAGTTTTTAGAGGAAAAAGTCCCAGTGCTTGGACTCTTGTCTTGTTTCTCATGGCCAATTCCCGTCTTCGACTCTGGGCCAGCGTCGCGTTCTCTGGCTTCTCACCCTGGCTTTGCTTGGGACCATTCTCTGAGTCCCTGTATTCACCTCTTCCTCTGGGACTCAAATCCTGCCATCCCACTGGTCTCCCTAGGGCTTGAAGTTCTGCCCCTGAAACACCTGTCCTCGGGCTGTTATGGGTTGATTGACACCAGCTCTCCTCTCTCTGCCTGCTCTCCACACCCCTCCACACTCTGCCACCGCCATGTCTAAGCCCATTCCTCTTCTCCACCACTGGGACCCTCTTCTTAGCTGCCCTAAGGTTGGGAGGGGCGCTGATTTGGCAGTTACTTAAAAATCTGTGGAAGGCAGCTGGACCTGGGGAAATGGGTGACCAACAATTCAAGATCTTTTGATGAAAGAGATTTATCTGTGACTTCCAAATGAGAGAAGATTCAAAATCCTTACAACACAGCCTTTTCAGAATGTGTGCTGTGGGTCCCTAGCAGTGAGTGTATCGTGGTAATCCCTAATCTAGCGTCAATAAACTTAAAAGGGGCCTAACCAGGATTAGTACTGAGAGAGAGAATTCAAGAAGGTTCCTTTCCTTCTTTCCTCATTTCTCACCCTACCCATCCCCCAGCAAGGCAATATCTGAGGATACTTTTCGATCTCTTGAAATAAATAAAAGCCCTCGAAGGAAGCCCCGAAGTTTGACTTTTTCTCCTTTGTACCATTTCTAAATCTGACAAAGGATAAAGCATCCAGGACTTCTCACTGAGCCCCAGGATGCAGAGGAAGCTGGTTAACACAGCCCTTAGGGTTGGTAGGAGGCTCTGGAGCGCTAACCCAGCATGGCAGGAGCTAGACTGAGTTTCATGCTTTGACTCGGCAATTGCACCCCTAATTGGGCACACGGTTGCACTTTCATGGCATTTAAACACTTTAAAGACCCCGTACTCCAGACAGAAGGCTACTGTGTGTTTTCCTGAGGGTGTAAGCAGTAAAGAATGCGGGGGCTCTTGAAGCATAATTAGGCATTTAATTGCACATGTAGACTTCGCCGATGGTTTTGCACACGCATGTGATTATGATTCACTTGAAAGTCCTCCACTGATGATAGTCTGTATTCCATTTCTCTACAAAGAACATTAGGGAGGAAAATATTTGAAACATTTAATTCTTAAGTCCCATTTCTTCAGTTTCTTTTTAGTTCTAACTTCCCTTCAAGTTTCTAGAGAGTTAAAACAACCACCACCACAGGGAATTCCACATCTGACTCTTATAAAGCACATAAAACAGAACGTACATAACTGTGGGTAGTTTGCAATTAGAGCGTAAGTATAGTACAAATGTGGTGTCTCTCATCTACCAAGAGTCTCCCTTTTCCTCTCTGTCCATGTTTTCGGATTGAGCAGCCGAGGCACTGGAATCCAATCTTTTACCCGAGTCACTGAGTAGCAGAGACAGGTTGGGAATGTGAGTTGCCCTTGGCGTCATGTTCTTTCCTGTCACCGAGCCCAGAGACCAGTGTAATATGTTTAACTTTTTTCTCCTATTGCACACATATGACAGTCAACAATGGGTGCCTTTTGAGACTTGGGTTATACAGAAATATTAGACTTGGATTTTTGGGGCCAACTTCATTTTTATTCTCATCTCCATGGTCACAGCACCAAAAAATTTCAAAGAATGATTTTAGAAATGAACCCATCTATTGTCTTCATCCTTTTAAAACCTTATTTTGAGTACTTTGTTGAGATTAGTGTGTTGGAATTTTTGCTTTTAGTCCAAGTGTGTGTTCCGTCCTTTTAAATGTATGTATTCCATTTACCAAAAGCCACTTGTCTTGTTTGCTCTGCTACAACGTACACCACTGGCTGCTGCCTCTTCCGGGTTTTCATAACTTGGCCACCCTCAGAGCATTCTGGAAAGAGTGATCTTTAACCTCATTTTAGTTTAATGTGACTTTGGCTTTTTGTAGTAGTCAAGAATGTGTCACCCAGAGTAGACATCAACGGCATATAAAATCTTGACGAGTGAGTAGAGAATGCCTGACCCCTCTCCATGAATCTAGGGCTGTTTAGCCCTTCCTGCGTGTTCATCAGAGGTGGATTTGTACATGTAGATGACACATGGTTAATGCTAATATTAAATGTGGGTTTCTAATCTCTTCTCACTACAAAATAAGTGAAAACCCAGCCAGAGACAGCTGGGCTTGTCAGGAAGTTCTTAACAGGAAGTGTGTATGAGAATCACCAGTGTGGGATGGGGAGCTTCTTCAAAATACGGAGGCCCAGGCCCTCTGCATCAGAAATTCCAGGGTGGGGCCCAAGCCTATATATTTTCAAAGTGTTCCTTAGTGATTCTGATCCTTTTTCTGTGGGGAACCATAAGGCCAGGAAAATAGCATCTTTTCTGGTCCTTTCTAAAATATATTTCCTCTTGCCATGGTGTTACGTTGGGAATCAAAGAATTTGAAGACTTGGATCCAACTGGGGACCGTGCAATTTATTAGAAGTTGTGTGAACTTGGGCCCCAATGTCCTCAGCTGTAAAAGGTGAGATAGTGATGGGATCTGTGCATCGCAGCATGTCTGGTGTGTACCAGCCATGAGGGGGGCTCAGCACACGGACTATTCCCACCATGGCACTGATAGTCACGTCCCCACACCTCGTGCATTGTCCTGCAGAGGCGTCCTCAGTGTCTTGTGTTGGAGTCCTCATTATATTTTGTAGAGATGTGCCACGCCTTATTCCTAGTAAACAACCTGAGAGTAGTCAGGAAGCATAACTCCCCTCAGATTCGCTCTGTGCAGCTCCTGCTGCTGCCTTTACTCTCTGCCCCAGGTCTCTCCTGCCCTGCACCCCGGCAGTGCTCCCTGGGAGTCACTTCCTAGTGCATCGGAGCAAGAAGTGGATTCTCCCGCTGGGGAGAGTCATGGCCATCCTAGAACTGTGTGTGTGAACTCATTCTACCTTCATCCTGTGGGACAAAGGGTTGGTGAAGATGACCAAGTCACATAAATGAACACGTCGCTCTGGGTGGGTGCATGTGGGTCTCCGTGCTTTGTTTCCTAGCTATGTGGTCGGTTCCCCCGGGACAGCCTTGTCCTGTACAGGGCTTCATGGAGCTCTGGGAACCGGGGATGTGTGTGCCAGGCAGCCCTCTGGCAGAGGCATGGCTTGTTTATCATTCTGGTTTAAATTGCTTCTTTTATATACTAGTATTTATATGTATAACAAATGGGGACTGGCTAATTATGTGGTTCTTAGTGGGAATGAAGTCCCTGCTGGAACCAGCCCAATCTCTGCCCACTATTTATAGCCTTCATATGTCCCAAATTTTCCAGTTCTGATTTCAAATATTCTATCCCACTGTCTCCAGAAGTGCACTTTATGCTTGTCAGACCACATGTCAATTTATGGTTTGAGAAATATAGTCACAGTATTATAACTGCCACCCCAAACACCACATTTTCTGACTGTGAGATTGGAATCCTGCCTTTTAAAAACAGATCGGACATACTTAGGAAGTGTTAAAAAAAAAAAAAGCCTTCAAATATTCTTGGTAAGCAGTTGACTTGAGGCTTCACTGAAACACCGTGCAGATCTGGGCTTAAAGGACTATGTAATAACACAGAGCTTGGTGACAGTTGTCCTTGACAGTCCCTTTCACAGGGAGCATGACCAATAGATAGGAGAATAAGTGAACAAGTTGAATGATTATGTAGAGATTCTCATGTTACTGGAAACTACAGAGCTCTGATCTGAATACGCTGTTTCTTCTTAATCCTATATGAAGGCAGAACTTTTTTTCTGTATTAAGTGAGAAAGGGGACAGACTTGTGGCACTATTTGGTCCCTTCTTTGTGCTGAGCAAGATGGTAGGCACTTTATCTCACTTAACCCTCTGAAGAGCGCTGGGACCCAGGCGGCATAATCTTCACGTCGCAGATGGGAGAGAGGAGACTCAGAGAGACTAAGGAGCTTGTTTGGGACACTCAGGGAAGCAGGGTAGTTAGAACTAGAACTCGGGCCTCTGTGACTACAAAGCTTCTTTATAAATCAATGTTTCTCATTTGACTCTTCATTTTCCTCAGAATGGTAATAGATAAAATTTAACTAAAATCATTTCCCATCAGCCCCAAGCTCCTCATTATTTGTGAAGTGATATTTACAAATGTAACCAGCATGAGAAATGCCCTGTTGCCTTGGTCACAGCTTCCTGCCCAGGGTCGCAGGGCTGGGGTGGGTGTCTGTGTGCTGGGGGGCATGCGTTGGTGGGAGTGCTTGGAGGCCACGTGGAGAGATGGTCTTACCCAGTCTTGCGCCTTATCCCCGATGAAGCCCTGCAGTGGCTCTGCATGACTGGACTGAATCTTCAAATCTGGTATTTTCGACAGCACATACACACACCCTAGTCAGTGGAATTCTACTTCAACATGTCTCAAAAACCAAGGGACGGCTTTGTACACCATGTCTCCCTGTCTCACATACCCCAACAGACATCACTAAAGGAATCACAACAAAATGGTGGCCATCGGCTCCAGAAAACCCAGAGTCTTTTCAGACATGGCAACCTCTGTTCAGTCTATGGAAAATGATCTCAATAAGTTGTTTATAAATCTAAAGAGGGGGGGTGCAGCTTCTGTAAGAGGAATGACTCTAGGACCTAGAACAGTACCTGATCCAACATTGGTGCTCAATGTTGTTGAGTAAATAAATGAGGGATTCAGCAACTTCTAAGATTTATTACAGAAAAGTCCGCAGACTATTGCAGCATTTCATAAACTGGCAGACATGACGCCCAAGACAGAAAAGAGTCTTGATTAATCCCTTTTTGGGAATCATCAGAGGTGGTTCTCTTTTCAGAGGTCCCTGGATACTACCGGGAGCATGCTATCTGTGAAACCCAGATACCCCAGCACCTATAGCACGGTCCTGGTACTTACAGGCAGATGATAGCACAATATCTAGACCACAGCTTAGCAGTGGCCAAGAGTGTGAACTGACTGTGATTCTGCTGTTTGTTATGGGAAACCCATAATAGAAAAACTCTCTACTGAAAAATACTGCTTTAGACTTATTAGCTGAGGGGGCCAAGACAAATAATATGTGATCTTCATAGTGACAATGATTACCTAATTGCCATTGCTGGAACTTTGCTTTATGAATAATTTTCTGCTACCTCTCTGTGAGGATGTACTGAAGTGGCTTCCTGGAAAAACACTGGCCGGATTTAATGCTTATGACTTTTAAACTGCAGAACACTCTAAACAAAGTAAATTACCATTAGATAATCCAAAATATTCTTGGAGAAACTGGGGCTGCATCTGGATTCAGCTGTTACATCTTTTTCATTTAAAACTAAAAGTATGCCTGCCTCTGGGGAAGAAAAAGAATTTGACCATAAAGTCCAATCAAATGACCTCCAATTAGTCAGATATACTTGAGGTTCTGTGCCGTTTATTTTAGAGGGAAGAAAGCAAACAAGTAGGGGCTTGTGGCAGTTTTTCTTTGTTGAAATGTATGGTAGATTATTTGGAGGAAAAGAAAAAAGGATCAGAAGTTCTTGCCTTTCAAATATGACTGGAAATCCATAATCAGATTGGAAACATTTGTCCACCACATGCCTTTGTGCTGGTAAACTTGGGAGTGAATTCCTGCCCAGAAGACTGAGGCTCCAGCCTCTACCAGTTAGGGCAAAGACTGGGATTTTTTTTTTTAATAAGAGGCAGAGACCTGTTTTTATGTGCTCTGCATTTAGTATGGCAGGACATATTAAAAAAAAAAAAACACTTGGCTTGAGTGAAAAGTGAGGACTTGTGCATTAACTCTTACTAAGAGGTAATTAAACTTTCCCCTTACCTCCTGGAGGGTTGCCTCCCATTCTCCCCTACACAGATGATGGAGTGATCAGTGATACCTTGGGTTGGGCTTGACAGCTACAAAAGGGTGGATACCGTTTGGTTCTACACCCAGTGGTCTCACATAGAGGCAATCACAGGATGGAGTTCCCTCCTACTGGTAAACTACTATTCCATCTGGTAAGGTGGTTAGAAAGAAAGAAAGGGAAGTGGAGGCCAGCCATCAAGGAGGTGGGGTTATGTGGGCCGGGCTGCGCTGTGCCCTGGACGACGCCCCTTCTAACTGGGCACCACCAGGCTCCCTGGTTTGCATCCATCACTCCATCACTAACCAACCCACCACAAAGCAGAAGTTTGGGGATAATGAAGATAGATGACCGAGGAACGAGAAAAGTGAATGTTTAAAGAGAAATGTATAACAAAATAGGTCTGATTCTATAAAAGGGACTGAAAAACGATTTAATGATTTGACTGAATTTACTGAAAACTGACTTTCCTATCGCCTTATATCTTTCCCCCTCACCTTCATAATATTTTGAAGCTGTTGTATAGATGCACAAAGGCAACTTGTCTAAGACTATTTTTCTATGTTGACTTCAGCAATGCCTCTCTTAAGTGTAACATTTATAAAATATGGACCTTGCTCGATGCTTCTGAACCTGAAATGTGAACTTTTTAAGAGGAGTGATGTTGAAGATCCAATGGTGTCTACTTTACTTTTTTTGGAGTATTTTTATTGTATTAAAATGTTTTTCCTCCCGCATTATTGATATAATTGACATACAGCACTGTCCAGGTGGAAGGTATGCAGCATAGTGATTTGACATACATGCATTATGAAATGATTAGCACATTTTAGTTTAGTGAACATCCGTCATCTCATGTGGATACATCATTAAAGAAATAGAAAACAAATTTTTTAAAATTATTAAACAAAAATTTTTTTCCTCATCCAAAAACACCCCCTGTAGATTTAGCACACCTTGTGACATTTGGATTATCCAGAAGGAGTTTGTTGGAAATCACAAAGTTAGGTGACAGCCCAGCCCAGTTGGTGCCTGTGGAGCATTTAGCATTCATTTCGGGGCTGAACATGTCAGTACTCTTGACACAGCTATGGAACTCAATCAACTGGTGGCCTGAGGGAACACTTTACCATTACAATTTGTTACTGATACAACTCACGGGACAGATGCTCATTATAAGACAGAGAGTTAATGAGGCCAAGGATCTCTGTTCAGTGCCTCTAGGGACCAGTTATCTTTGTTCTGTTCCAAGGCTGCCTCCACAACCCATAACCTTTGCCAGCTGTCACACACCAGGGCATGCTCTTTGTCACACGGGGGCCCAGAAGGGAGGCTGTGAGCCGCTGAGCCCAGGCGCATCACCACTTAGGAGAAACGAAGCTGGAGCCATGCACTCCTCAGAGAGGTCACCTGCAACAACTGAGTAAGTGGCGAACAGTCCAGTTCATAGCCTGGACCGAGGGCTGTCACCACGTGTTGTGGTTCTATGCGGCAGTGGCCGGGCATGGTTGGCTGGAGACGAGCTCGCCATATTTGCTGAACATGGAGTCACTCCGAAGCCCCGATTCTAGCAAAATACTCAACACACAGAATTCAAAGTGGACTTGGGCCTATTACAACAGCTTACCCCGTCCAGAAACCCCCTTTTGCTGAACCCATATATTTCACATTATTCCAGTATTACCTAGGAACATTCTTCGAATAATAGACTGGTATATTTTCTTTCTGGCAAGCCTCACCTTGATCTGCATTATCATTTAGACCCCTTCTGAAAACACCATTCATTTCAATAAGCAATAGAGACTGAAATAAAATTCCATTCATGCTTAACTCTCCAATGTGGTTTGGAAATGCTTTCTTCTTCAGCCAGTCTTATGTTACATGCTGGATGGTCTTTTCTTTGACCACCTCATAAAAAGGGGCTCATAAATACTTTTCATGTGTTATTTAAACTAGCGGTACTCCCCGAGGCACTGCACTCCATTTTTTTTTTTTAAATCCTTTGTGTATTTCGAAAGCATTTTTAAACCAGTAGCAGAGGTAAAAGCATCGCCTAACTGGAGAGGGCCATGTTCTGTCACTATCAGGCCACAAATTTCCTTTACTGATAAAAAAGAATTTACTTCTCAGCAAAATGTTGCCTGATTTATACGCTTTCTTTCTAAAAATAATCCTGTGTGAGCTATAAGTGTCAGAGTTTGAATATATGTGTCTTTTCTTAATGCTTGGAATTGTGACTTTTCAGCATGAGGATATGCTACAGTATTTTGGTAAACAAAGATTTCTTTTCTCATAACAACCTGTTAACTTCTAAGTAAGGAGGGAGAGGAGACAGAAGGGTTGTTGTCTGGTGTAGGCTTGTTGTGCTGTGTGTGGCGTGGTCTTGGCTTGGAGATGAGATGGTCCATCTACCCTCCCTAGCAGGTTAGGGTAGGGGCATGGCTGGCACCTCATTGATGCCCTGACACACACGTTGCTTTTCCCTTGAGTCTCTTAGCTTTTGTATTTTTATTACACTTGCCCTTCCTGCTCTGAGATAAACTTTGGTTGGCTCTACTACTATGTTCTTCATTTCATTTTTGCATGCATCCACCATGGCTCCCTACTCCTTACTTAAGTCACGGAATACTAATACAGAGTTAGAAGGGGACTGAGAGACCATCCAGTCCCTCTTCCCTCTAAGTACAGAAATCCTTCCTTCAGTATTCCACATGGCTGCCTCTCTCGTATTTGTTCCCATCATTTTAGGAACAAGTAGTTTTCAGCTTTGCAGGTTGCACCCTTATTGCTCAGACTGAGAGATTCTAAGCATGGATTGTATCTTCACCCCTCTGTTGGCACTTACCTACAAAGCTTATGAACTCAGTGGAACTTTGTGTACCTAATTTTGCTAGACTCCTTATGGGTTTGAGAAATGTCAGCTCTAATCCTCCTAACTGCCTTATTTACAGTCATCCTTCTTCAGTGTATATATCCCAATCCATACGGACGGACGTGACTTCTCGACAAAATTCATGGACCTGTATTTCCAGTTGCTTCCTGGTCATCTCTAAATGGGTTCATTTAACCTTCTTTAAATGATGAGGATGTGAGATGCAGAGATTGTATGATTTTTCCAAGTTCGCACAGCTAGACAATGGCAGTCAAGAATCAGCCAAGGTCTCCTGGCTATTAGACCAGGGCAACAGCCTCTGTGTTTACAAATTCCTGTTTGGTGTGTTTAGTGGCAGGGGTAGTGGGCAATTTTTAAAATATTTAAGACACTACCAGTGAAATCCAGGAGATTTTTTATAATCTCACTTAAAATGGGAGCCTTTGTTTTTACTAAATGGAGAGCTGGGGAAACTTGAGGATCATTTTGTGCTGCTGGAGTCTCCTGCTGAATTCCCATACTATCAAGATTCTCTTACAACATCTGGCCACTTTACAGGGCGTTTCGTGGAGCAAATCAATTAACGTTAAAAAAAAAAAAGTCAGGGCTGAGAGAAAGAAAGAAAATATTTGAATGGTAGTGTTGCGCTCTCCAAATTCCTGAATTTTGGATGGCAGAGTTGCACAAAATCTTGTAACTAATCACTTCTGTGTAACACAACTTACTCTTTAACAAAAATGTAAACATTTTATTTTCAAACTTAGACCAGGGTTGTGAGATTCTTTTGGACCGTCGACAAAACATAGACATTATTTTATACGAATACCCTTAGCTATACCACAAATTTATCCTCTGTCTGACAGTGGGGTCTGAGACGAAGACTGTGGGTTGAGAAATTACTTTTAGCCATTAAGACCCTGGGAGTGGTTCTTCTGAGATATAGTTATTGGATTCTGGCTAAACAGTGCAGGGGAATCTTGGCAATGGCTACTGAGATCACTTGAACAGTGCTCGATGTAGAAAAACATAGAAGCTATTTCCACCTGTGAAGTTAAGTCTTGGTAAATTCACTTCAAATAGTTCACATTGGTTGTTCCCATAGAGACTCAGTAGATATGTGCCACAGACATGGAATCGTGAAGTCATTCACTTACTCACTTATCTCTATCTTGAATATATAAACACCACCAGATGCTGATCTATCTAAAGTATTTAGAATAGTGCTTGACACATAGTTGGTGCTCAATACATCAGTCATCAAATCAATAGAGGAGCGTGATTAAAGAACAGAGTTGATGCTTTAATGCTCTGTGAACTTAGGGTAGTCACCGTTTTATAAATTTGTGATATTTTGGAAAGAACCTAATTTCTCTGATTTGCAGAAATCCTCCTCTATGAGAGGATAGCACTTCTCTTGCAGGGCTGGTGTAAGAATGAAATGGAGTGACATTTACCAAGTGGCTCCATCACTAATTAACAATTCTATGGAAATAAATGTGTTTAACTTAAATCTGTTTCTTTATCTGTTACGTGGGGCTGAAAATGCCTGGCTTATGACTCTCCTATGGTCCAATAAGTCATAAATGATCAGACTTATTACACTGCAGATGCCATAGAATGTAAGGCACTGTTACCACACGCCTCTATTCAGAGTCGACAAGCAAATGCCCTTCTCAGGCACTTAATTCTGACTAAAGTGAAGCTCGTTAATGAACATGACTTTGAGATCACAAGGCTTGCCGTGTCTTCATTCACCTCTCCAAACATAATCAAATGAATATACTATTAAGTACCTCTTTGAAAAATCAAAGTTTCTTTACTATCGCTGAGCTGACAGAAACAATGCTGAGAATGGAGGGGATGAGGACAGTTCAGTCCTCTCCAAGGATTCCAGTTCACGGGGAAGGGGCGTCCCTCCTCTTGTCCACTCGGGGAACCTCTTGGGCTCAGGCGTTCGTCTAGGTATTTACCGCACTCTTTCCCAGCCCCTCCCCAGCAGACACCCCCTGCCTCGAACATACACATACTGCAGTGAGACAGACTTCAGGCGTTGTTTTCTCTTACTCCCTTCCCCAAGTCCTTTCCCAGGCTGTGGAAGGCAATGAGCTATAATCTGTTGGAAATGGAAATACAGCAATAACTCCAAAACGGAGCGAGCCTCACAAGTTTGAAAAATTGAGCCAAGCTGCATGATTTTCTAAACATTCCATCACATTAATACCTTGTGGGTCTAGGGGGACCTCCATCTAAATCTCTCCAGACACTTTCTTGAGTTTGGTTAATTCTCAGTGTAGCCATGGTGAAACATTTCCACATTTTGGAGGGGCCGCGAATGAAGCCCACACGCAGTCAGGACACCGCCCGGGAACCCCGGTGAGAAGAGGAAGCTTCGACCCTGAGCTCCGTTGTCTCTCAGCACCTGCGGGCACGGCCGGCGAAGCTGTGCAGCGGGATGTGGGGAGAAGACAAGGGAGTTTGTTTCAAATCAAATTCAGTTTTCAAATGGAACAAGAAACACATTGCTTTATTTTTCATAGCTGGAAGATTCCATACTTGCCAAACGATGGAATGGAAAGAATCTGTCTAGAATCAACTACTTTCTGTGGCCTCTGTCTGGAATTCTCCCCGTGACCAAATTATTAATGAAATTATTCAATAAACAATTACCAGACACATTCTAGGTACTCTCCTAGGTTTTAGAAAACATAAATGTGGACAAGAGTACCCCCTTCCCTCACAGAGCTCACTGTGTGATAACTGAGAGGCCAACAGACACATTATTGAAATACCACAGGGTAATCTATGTATACCACACATATGTTTGTGAATTCACTCTTCAACCTTAAAAAGAAACTTCTTCCAGGAAGCCTTCCCTGAATGTTCTCTACCTAAAATTATGCCTCTGAACTGCCCCAGCCTTATATCTGTATATCCCTTGTGGTCCTTTTATCTTTTTACCTTGCATTATGGTTATGTATATACATTATTTTCCTTAGTGATTGAAGTCTCTTTTTATATATACATATATATGTTTTATTGAAGTATAGTCAGTTTACAATGTGTCAGTTTCTGGTGTACAGCAAAATACTTCAGTCATATAGTAACTTACATATATTCATTTTCATATTCTTTTTAACTATAAGTTACTACAAGATATAAACTTGTTGTTTATCTATTTTATATTTAGTAGTTAGTATCTGCAAATCTCAAACTCCCAATTTATCCCTTCCCATCCCCTTCCCCTTCTGGTAAACATAAGTTTGTTTTCTATGTAAGTCTGTTTCTGTTTTGTAAATAAGTTTGTCTTTTTTTCTTTTTTAGACTCCACATTAAAGTGATATCATATGGTATTTTTCTTTCTCTTTCTGGCTTACTTCACTTAGAATGACATTCCATTCTCCAGGTCCATCTATGTTGCTGCAAATGGCATTATTTTATTATTTTTATGGCTGAGTAGTATTCAGTTGTATAAATATACCACAACTTCTTTATCCAGTCATCTGTTGATGGACATTTAGGTTGTTTCCATGTCTTGGCTATTGTATATAGTGTTGCTATGAACATTGGGGTGCAGGCGTCTTTTTGAAGTAGGGTTCCTTCTGGATATATGCCCAGGAGCAGGATTCCTGGGTCATATGGTAAGTCTATTTTTAGTCTTTTGAGGAATCTCTGTACTGCTTTCCACGGTGGCTGCACCAAACTACATTCCCACCAGCAGTGTAGGAGGGTTCCCTTTTCTCCACAGCCTCTCCAGCATTTATTGTTTGTGGACTTTTGAACGATGGCCATTCTGACTGGTGTGAGGTGATACCTCATTGTAGTTTTGATTTGCATTTCTCTGATAATTAATGACATTGAGCATTTTTTCATGTGCCTATTGGCCATTTGCATGTCTTCACTGGAGAACTGCTTGTTTAGGTCTCCTGCCCATTTTTGGATTGGGTTGTTTGAAGTTTCTTGACTATATTATATTCTGAGTACCTGTAGCTTGTGCACAATATCCACTTAATATACGAGTTGAATGAACAAAGAATGAACACGTCAAAACTTGGCCAGTAATGTAAGAGATCTTATGCTTTATAACAGGGTGATATACATCTTTGTTCAGTAAATACCACTAGGAGCTGGTCAAGTGTAGAAAAGGACAGGGGGAGGAAGGAAGGATGTCTACATATGTAGGATCTGAACATCTGTAGGGAGTTCTCAACTATATTCATGAGAAACTGAAGGCAGTACAACTGATTAAAATGGACTTTCGTTCTCATGATTGATTTCAGTAGGTGACTTAAACAACAGATGGTGGAATTCCCAAAGCATTCACAGCTCAAATATAAACCTATATTGTGTGTATGGTTTGGGTATTCTTTTGTTTATGGGACAAACTTAAAAAAAACAAACGCTTATGCCCTACACTTTCCTCTGCTCAAAAACAGCATCTGGTGAGGAAACGGGGACTACTTTCACTTTCTAAGGGTGAATCTTTGGTGCTATACGCGTCAATCTGGATAAATAAAAGATGAAAAGATATGAGGAACAGTAGGAATCACAAAATTGTATCTGTAAAGTAGAAAGGCTGAGATGTGCCTATAAAAATAGGCATCAGGAAAGATATTAATTGCTCGGAAACAAGCAGCCCGATCCAGGTGTACAGATAAATGGCAGAGCCTAAGTGTATAGGTGATGATGTAATGTTAGCCATAATAGAGTCAGCACGCTAGAAAAAAGCGTCAGTTCATTTTTTGGAGCTCCGTACTCGTCTGGAAGCATGCTTACGTGGAGCTTAGTAACCCGATGTTTAATTTTCCTTAGATGTATGCAGGGCTCGCTTGGAGCAAAGGGCTGTTGCTGCATCCTCTGCTGGGCCCTTCTCACTTACCAGGCTGGGGAGCTGGCTTTGGAATGGGGTTTTGGCGTGGTGGACTCGTGGACCAGCTCGGGGCAGTGAGGGGCTGCACTTCTCTGCCGTGAGGAGGGTTGGAGTGCCTTCATAGACTCCTGGGATTCCCTTTCAAGGAATATCTTGGACTAAACTGTCTTCTTCCTGATGGATTGTGTTTTGGCTCCTCCTTTACCAAGGATATAATCAGGGGCTGTTAAAATTTTTTTGGACTTTGATTTGGCCGGTAACTACACTGTTTTTGGAAACCTGTTTTCATTTAATTTCATTTCCTCTTTCCTGTTAAGCACATCACTGGACTGGAAGAGCAGAATCTCAGGTTTTTGGAAGTCTTTGCGTTGAGGGCTGCTGCTCAGCTCATATTGGGTACCAAAGGAGAAGACAACTGAAGCTGACTTCAGTGGTTCCCTCCAAGGGAAAGCCAGAATCCACACCCTGACCTGCCTTAGGTGGTTAGCACTAGCTTCGAAACAATAGTCATTTAATACTATCATAACATTACATAAGTCATTTCCTTCCCTTCTAGAATGTGAAGGGTTATGTGAGAAGCAAAGAAAAACTCATATTTTCCACCGGCCTCCAATTATCCTTTCATCTGTACCAAAATATGGAGAGTGATGTTAAAAACTTGTGTGAGAATCTGGCAGAGTTTTATACGTTAATGTTGGCTCTGGTCTGGTTTCTGAAACCATCCTGGTAATTTGGAAGGTTTGCCAGCAAAAGCCGATTGTTCCGCGGGGGTTGTCAGTTTCATTCTTAGACAGTGGCTTTCCGTGGTCAGTTTGCTGTTGCTTTTAAAGAACACAAAACATGCCGGACAAGATTCCTGCTTACTCCCTTTGGCAAGTGTGTTTGGCGTCCACGTGACAGATCAGTGGAATTTTTAGAAAACACAGGCATTTTGTGATATGAGAGGAACATGATGAAACGGGATGAAGAAAAGGCTGAGGGAGCGAAATTCATTCTCAGACACATAACCTTGTGTATCTAAATGAAAGAGAGCCTTTTCGTTGCCACCAAGCAACAAAAGCACCACTGCTTTAAAGCAAATATCACAATAAAGTGAATCATACAAATTTTTACATTTCCCAATGCATGTGAAAATTATGTCTACACTCTACTGCAGTCTATTAAGTGTGCAATAGCATTGTGTCTAGAAAAATCAATGTACATACCTTAATTTAAAAATGCTTTACTGCTAAAAAATGCTAACCATCAACTGAGCCTTCGATGAGTCATATTTTGGCAATAGAAATGTCAAAGATCACTGATTACAGATCACCCTAGCAAATATAACCATAGTGAAAACGTTTGAAATGTTGCAAGAATGACCAAGATATGACACAGAGACACGAAGTGAGCAAATGCTATTGGAAAAATGGTGCCAATAGACTTGCTCGATACCACAAACTTTCAATTTGTTAAAAAAAAAATGCAGTATCTGTGAAGCACAAAAAAGTCAAGCACGCTAGCAGGAGGTCTGCTTGTAGAAGTTAAACTATTGCTGTCATGAAACTTCATGTAGTGAAATCAGGTAATAGTGAAGTGGTGTTTGATTTGACTAGAAACACGTTATTGTCACTTTTTCAAAAGCCACCATGAAAATCTGAGCGTGATATGGTTCTTTAAAAAAAAAAAAAGTGACAGTGACATGGTGACTGACATTCCTTTTATTCTCTTCAACTTTAAGGCTGAGATCTTCCAGGATGGCTTCTGGAAGAGGTGGAATGTATTATGATGACAAAAATAAAGTGTTAATGAGATAAGACGTAAGCACAGGCTGGACATGTGGCAGCATCTTTGCTGGGGAAGGATTTATTGGTCCAGGCAGGTGTGGGCTTCCATCCCTCAATGTGCTGGCTGGACTTCTCTTACCAAATCTTGGCCCCTAGGATTGTTTCCCATCAGTGGGCTTTGCTGTATTGACAGCCATACTCCCTGCAAAAGCTTATCAATGGCCAAGGTGGGCTGTACACAGTCAAGCTCACCGCCATCCACCGCCCGCCTTCTCTCGGTGCCCTTGCTCACCACTGTGCCCCCCGTAAACCTGCACCAGACAGATGAGAACATGGGTAGTCATCAGACTCTTTGGATGTCTGTAGACTATTAACAAAGTGACGAAAACATCTGGTGCTCACTGACAAAACGAGTGGCATATCTTGCCTGGGGTGGCCAAGGATCAGAGAGTAACTGGGCTTTGTAAATAGCTTTGCTCAGTATCTCCATCCCCCTGCCCCAAACAAGAAAAATAAAATTTAATAAATAAACCCACATGCTCATAGTTTTTTCCTCTTTTTTTCAGCGTCTGATAGAGACTGGGACAGATTTAGTGTCTCATATACTTGCCAACCAGCTATTTCACTGCTGATGTGTGTAAGAAAGATGGCTGGTATCTAGTGAAGTTGACTTCAATACCAATAAACAACACCTCTCCTTCCATCACAATGTTTAGCAGGGATGAAAGTTTAGGCAATCTTTTCCCAGCCTGATGCCCAAGTCAAACATGATCACTGTTTGGAATTTTTCAGTGGATCAAAGCGGTCAACCTCAGGCTTGCACAAATGGCTTTTAATGTCTAAGTTCCCACCTTGATCATAAGGAAGTCGAATCCTACCAGTTCTTTTCCACCAGGAGAGAAGTTTCTCCTCGTAAAGGGGAAGGGGAGAAGTAATTAAAAGAAAAAAAAACCAAAAAAACAAAAACCCTCAAATAACGAGCTCTCCCTTTTTCTCCTAGTGAGAAGAAATCAGGTTCTCAGCTTGTTAATTAACTTATAAATAAATTCAGAAGTTTCCTGGTTATTCTCTCTTTGGTTGCAGAGTGTGACTTTGAAGTAAACCTCACTGTTGAGTGGTTGGACATTGAGCTAATGAGATTTTACTGTTTCGAACAGCTGGTCAAATTTGGAGGCCCCTCGAGCCTAAAGGCAACTGCTGATTTACAAGGATCCTGTAATAGACGCAGTCTTGGCTGATGCTTTTGTTGTTGGTTTAGGCTGGAGCAAAGGTGTAGATTTTGTGATGCCGTAAAAATGTCAAGTGATTGATTTGAGAATATGTAATACCCAGAGGCAGCCCCGGACTAGGAGCCGCATCTTGTGTGGCTCATATTCGAGAATGTTTTAGGAAAGCTTGGGTGATCAACGTGGCAGTGTGTTTTAGAGGAGGCAGCTTTGAAAGAACTGGCTGTTTACAGCTGGGTGGAGCTGAAAAGAAGCCTTTGAAAATTATAACTCGCTCCCCATCTCCCTTCCTTGTTGGTAAGGATGTTAAAGCAAATTCCAGGACTCACATTGTGTGATCTCTGCATCATTGTATCTCTACAAAATAGAGACATATTCTTCAAAACATAAACATCATAATTCTTTGGTATCATCTGATACCTAGTTTTGTTTTGTTTTATTTTTTGGATTGTCTTGGAAGTGTCTTTTTAAGTTGGTTTGTTCATCCCAGGATCCAAACAGGGTCACACATTAGCATTTTGTTGTTAACTCTCTTAACCCAGAAGATTCTCTCCTCAAGTAAGTTCTTTGTCTCCATTACAGACAGGAAAACAGGCTGAAGAGACCCTCAGGGACTGAGGGGGGACAGTGGTCTTTCAGAGCCCAGGTCTCTTCCTGCACCACCTGTCTCCTTTTCTTGGCAGATTCATTCCTCCTGCTGGGGTTGGGTTTATTTCCTCTGGGTATCTTCCTTTCCACCTGACTATCTTCTCCTCATTGCACCTTAGTAGGAAATCGGAAACTCAGGGTTCAGCTCTGATTGCGTTCCTGTTACCTGTGTTTGTCACTTTGTCCGGAATTATTTCAGAATAGAGTGGCTGAATCACAGAAATCGCACAGTCAGCCCCAGAGCCTGGATGTGGGAACCTGCTGCTTCCCTTGGTAGTTTCCAGAATTCTGGATGCTCTAGACAGTTCGTTGGCTTTTTTTTTTTTTTTTTTTGTGGGGGAAGGAAGGGAAGGCTGCTGATAAGGAGATAAATAAAACAAATTTATTTCTCTATTTTTTGATAGACTTTATTATTTTTAGAGCAGTTTCAGGTTTATAGCAGAACTGAGCAGAAAATACAGAGTTCTCACATAGCCGTCCCCACCCACACATATGTACTCCCCTACCCTCAACATCCCTCACCAGTGTGGCCTATTTGGTACAATTGATGAGCCAACATGGGCACATTATTATCAACCGAAGTCCATAGTCTACATTAGGGTTCACTCTTGATGTTGTGCATTCCATGGGTTTTGACAAATGCATAATGACATGTAGCCACTATAGTATCATACAGAGTAATTTCATTGCCCTAAAAATCCCTTGTGCTCCATCTATTAATTTTTTTTTTTAAGAGTTAGCGCTAGGCCTTCAGTATGTAATCCAGTAACTAGTCTAGGCGCTTACCAGGGGCGGAATTCTTAAACTGTGTTTTCACTAGTACCAGTCCAGAAAAGAGAACTTCCTCTCCGGCAGCAGCGAGAGCTCAGGGGGACCCCCTGCTGGTCCCCTCGCCTTAGTGAGGGGGTGGGATCAAAGGAAAACACAGGAAACAGTTCACACATCCATAAAAACCTAGGCTTTACCCCTGTTCATCTGGCCGGCATTCCGTCTCTCCCAGAGGCAGTCCTCCCCGGTCCCGCCCGCTGCCACGCCCTCACATCCTGCCCAGGAGCCGCGCTTTGCGGGCAGCCCGAGTGCTGGCGGCTACCTTTGCTGCTGCCTCTGGGCCGCTGAGACCCTCCTTCCCCCTCCCAGCCCCCACCCCTGGCCCCTGCTGACCGGGCCCTGCCCGAGGCCGCCCGGCGCGGTGGCACAGGGCTGCACTTCGGGCTTGCTGTGCGCTTTTACACCCAGCAGGCCTGAGTTTGAATCCCCGCTCATTCCCAGCAGGGTCTTGTGCCAGCCCGTCAGCCATCCTGGTCACGCTGTGCCTGCTTTCTGGTGACAAAGGATGAAAAGATCTAGCCTCTGGGGTTGGGGCAGCTAGCCCTTTGGGATTTTTAGTCTCCATTGTCTTAGGGAAGCTCTAGTATAAATAAGGTTATTTTTTTTTAAAAAGATACCTTTCCAGAACACTAATATCCTGAGTCTTGTATCTAGTTAATGGTGTTTCTTTGTAATGATAATGATTTTATTTAGGTGACGTCAAACACTAATTCCTCCGTGTAAAACCTGGCACTCCCTCTGTTCACCCCACACTCTCCTTCTCTTGAATTTCTGTAAGTTGTCTTTTATTTGTTTTTCTTATATTCCACATGGTCTCTATTGTACCTGGCTTTTCTTAAGTTCCTTCGGGGTATGTATCCTGTTTCTCTTACAGGGCTGTGAATCCTTTGGGGCAGGATCTTATTTTAATGTATTGAACCAAACCTCCCACCCACCTCATGGCCCCTCAGCGGCACACTTCAAGCACACAAAGTATTCAGCGCACGTTGGTTAATATATGTGTGATCCCTCAAGAGCAGGTTAGGAGCAGAGGGGTACTGATTTCCACTTAATCTCTAGCTTTGGGTCTCATGCTACTTTGGGAGAAGGGATGAAAGAAAAGCGTTGGAAGGGGTTGGACAGTTACCTGCCTCTCCACCATTCTAAGACATCTTACTGGCCCGTTTCCTTTGTGAACGCTGACTCAACGTATGCCGCCTGGGTTTTTTCCATTCCAATAAACATCAGTGAAGCTCTAAAAAAGCCAGCCCCTTTTAGTCATGGGTGCCATGTGCTCTTTTATGATCCCATGAATCAGTATATAGTCAGAACCAGATCTTGTGAGAGAAATCTGTGTACAGATCAGTTGTTGGCACCTACCTCAGACATTTCCTTGGTCCTAGAAGCTGAGGCTGTGGTAGACAGGAAACGCTAGGCCTCTGCTGTACCTGAGCTTCCATCTTTGCTAAGTTCCTTTCCATTCTTGCTGGGGTAAGCTTGGGTGTGAGAGGCTACATGGGTGGCTTTACCATGCGAAAAGTTAACTAAGGTTTTGACTCACTTTGATTTGAGTGTTCACGGGTCCCAGACCCCTTCTCCATGGCAGGAGTCAGGGGGCCTTCCATGGCTAGGCCTGCCCAGGGACAGAGGGTCTAGAAATCCTCTGACAGCTTGCCAGAGAGCCCTGGGGGAGCCAGTGGCCAAGGGCTTGGGCACTACTGAGCTCTGCTTGAAAGTGTCTACACAGTAAGCCAAACCGTGAGGTTAGGGGGCAGTCCTCCACTGCCAAGTCTGCCTACGACTCTGCAGCAAGTTCGGATTGAACAACGAAGTTAGAGGGCACAGTCCCAGGTCTTCCTTCCTTCTAACACCAACTGCAAGTTTGAGAGGTGGTTCCCTAAACCACCTTCAAGTTTGATTATTCGATGGAAGAACTCATAGAACTCACTGAAAGCTGTTATACTCAAGCTGTGATTTATTAGGGGCAGAGGCTAAAGACCAAAGTTCGTCAAAGGAAGAGATGCGTAGGGCAGAGTCTGGGAAGGTCCAAGCGCAAAGCTTCCATCATCCTCATGGATGTGTTACCCTCCAGCATCAACAGGTGATGGTATACGTGGAATGTTCCCAACAAGGGAGGTCCACCTGAACTTCAGAGTCCAGAGTTTTCACTGGGGGCTTCATTCTGTAGGTCTGACTGACTGACAGCCCACGTAGTTGACCTCAGCCGCCAGGTCAACTGCTTGATCAAAAGCCTTCACTCTAAAGCACGTTTGGTCTCTCTCAGGTGGCCAGTTCCCACCTCACAATATTGCATGTGGCTGGCCCTACCCTAAAATACCTGGTGTGGCCGGCTTGCTCCCTAAACAAAAACCCTCCTATTGGGTATGATGTTTACCTCCCAGAAATGGAGGGCAAAGGCCAGACTTCTCTTTGGGCAAGTCCAACTTCCTTACCGGACAGTGACTTACCAAGTCTCTTTACTGTGCCCAGCTCTTCAACCTCTGGGGCTCTTTTTCCTGGCAAATCAATTAAAATAAACAAGCAAAGTTGTTACTCTATAACACCTCCCTTTAACTCTCAGACCCAAACATCATCACTTGCCAGATTAATGTGTATGACATTGTATTAATTCACCTAGCCCTGTATGTAGTACAAAGTTGGCATTCAGCAGACCAGAAGTCCTAGTCTGAACCCCTTGAAATCATATGTAAAATTTTGCAAGTATGTTTGCATTTGGGTTTGGATGGGGCATCAGGGTTCCTACATTTCATCAAATTTCAAAGAGGTCTACATCCCATAAAAGTTGGAGCCCACCTGGCCCAGATAAAAGTGAATTCTCTCCCTGCACATCACCACTGCTGGACTATTTTTTCATGAGCTCTAGGAGTTTTGTTCGCTAACAGAAGAAGCACAGAGGAGACAGTGCCTGGGCTGGAAGTGTAAGGGCAGTTTTGCTATCTGGTTTACAAGGCCTCTTGGGTTAATGCTAGAAGCATCAAAGCGAGCATTTCTTCTGTCTTTCCTGTGCTCTGCAGGCCAAGAGTTTCTTGTGCTAAAATAAACAACTGGCGGTTTTATTAGGCTCCACAGAAGGAAGGAAGAAGTTTATGTTTCATACCTTTTATATTATAGAGAACATTACTATGCGAACTTCAATTCTTCAATCTGTTTATTTAAACTTAAAAAACAGTACTAATGCTATAAATAGAATAAACCATGTCCACTCCTGAGCATTTACAACAAGCATGCAGCCAGTAATCTAGACCCTAAAAAAATAAACCACTTACCCTTAATAGTCAGGAGAGTGATGTAGATGTGGATAAATGGATGTAGATCACTTTTAGATTTTATTAAGCTATAGCTGGCTCGGGCAGAGGGAGGGGAGAGGTTCTACCTGTTTTAAACTGTAGAAAAAACCCCATACACTTTATTTTGCATCCCTCAAATCTCTTACAAAATCATGGAAATTATGACATGATTGTGCCACACAGGACTCAACTTTGCTTTACTCTGTGGAGGGGTTTGAAATCTGATCATACAGAAGAAATGTGTTTATTTTCAGTTTGTTGTGTTCAGTTCTTGCAATACCTTGGTTCTTATCAGACAAGGAAATAAGTGTTTGATGCTCTGTAACCCTGATTCATTCAGAGGTGTTAACTGAGTGCAGCCCAGCACACGATCCAGTACTAGATTCTGAGAAGGATACATATGAAACGATTACTCTTGAAAGCCTCACCGTTTAGTGGGGAAGATGAGTGGTTCCCAATAGTCACAGTATTTTGTTACAGTTAATGATTTGCATGTCTTTATTGTAGACTCTCTCAAAATCCCAATGTCTTTTTTTTTTTTTAACAGAAATAGAAAAATCCATCCTAAAATTTATATAGAATCTCCAGGGACCCCAAATATCCCCAAAAAATATTGGAAAAAAAATAAAGGAAGTTGGAGATTTTATACTTCCTGAATTCAAAACTTAATACAAAGCTAAATTAATCAAAACGACATGGTACTGGCAGAAAGACAATAGGCCAATGGAATAGGATAGAGAGCCCAGAAATAAACCCTCACATATGGTCAAAAGATTTTCAAGAAGGGTGCCAGGGCCATTCACTGGAGAAAGGGCAGTCTTTTCAACAAATGGTGTTCGAGAAACTGGATAACCACATGCAAAAGAATGAAGATGGACCCTTACCTAATACCACACACAAAAATTAACTCAAAGCAGGTCAAAACATTAAAGCAAAAACTATAAAACTCTTAGAGGAAAACAGAGGAAAAGCTTCACGACACTGGCTGTGGCTGGAGTCAGAGACCTGGGCTCAAGACCACCATTCCCTACCTGTATGATCTTAAGTGCGTTACCTACTCTCTCTAGGTCTCAGCTTTCTCATCTGTAAAAAGATGACAGTAATGGAATGATCGTGGGAACTAGGTAAATTAACACGTCATTAATCAGTGCCGGTATCTGGCATGCAGTTTACTATCAGCCGTTATCATCCACTTGGGGGAACAGCAGGCAGCATAACACAGTAGTTAAGTAGGTGGGCTTCGGAGTCAGGTTTTTCTAGGTTGATATTCTGGTTCTACCCTTTGCTGCCTCTGGGACTTTGGGCAAATGCTTTACGTTTCTATAGCTGAGGACTTTAAAAAACATTCTGAACAATGGAATTAATAATACTTATCTCATAAAGTTGTAAAGATCAGATGAAATAATCCCCTTGACCAGCTCTTAGAAAAGTAGTTAGCACTCCCCAGTGTCAGTTCTTACAGCTGCTACAGTGGTCAGTACAGCATCGGACAGATAGTACGTGCTCATCTAATGAACCATCATTCTGCCCTAAATGATGGCTTTTAGGAAGTGCTTAATGACGTGCAAAAATAGTCATCGTAAACTGTCAGGAAAGACAGGATAAAAAGTCAAATATGCAATTTGATCTCAACTATGTAAGAAAAAAGCAGAATAAAAGTTATTTAAAAGTAGCCTATTGAACTATTACTAGTGGCCATGCCTTAGATGGAAAAATCATGGATAGGTTTATTGTTTCTTTATATTTTTGTGGAATTTTCAAAATTTCTACCATGAGTATGTGCTTTGACCATTGGAAATATTAAAATGCAGTTAAATAAGCTGGAAAGAGGCATACGAGTCAATGCCGTCTACTGCTGCTTGGCACGCTGGCTAGCAATCACCAGAGGAGGGCGAAGACTGTGGCCCTGGGGAGATGGGACCGTTTGTACGTGTGTGCTTGTGCATGTGTGTCTTGTCTCCCAAAGAGTCTGAGAGATCCTTGAGGGTATAGACTCTGCCAGCCAATCCCCCAGGCTTTCCTTCTAACGCAGGGTCTAGCATAGATAGTCAGGGTCTTTGCACACAGGTGGTCACTGAACACACGGTGAAGCAGGAAATGGTATTAATGTTGGAAGGAGAGGTTCAAGCCAAGGCTACCGCGGCAGGGGGTTGGGGTTGACCTGCCTGGGTGACCCAGTGTCCTTCCACCCCAGAGACTGGGCAGGTGGAGGGGAAAGATCAGAGCTCATGGAAAACCAGAGAACTTCTCTCCTTGGACTGGGCAGTCCAACAGTCAGCTTTGGTGGAAGATACTCTCTCTTTGCAGAAGACATGGTGTTTGGGCTGAAACTTGCTTAACGTAGGGAACGGAAAATAGGAAAGTTTTCATTTTAAAATTTAAAAAGCTTTTCAATTATTTTAGCTGTATCATTTGCTCATTGGAAACTTCAGAAAATAAAAACATAATCAAGAAGTTAAAGCGCTTCAAAATTGCACCACTCAGAGATGATCACTGTATATATTGGTAGATAGTAGTCTAAATTTTTTACTGTGTGTGTGTGTACTGTTTGTACCTTGATTTTTCTTCTTGACTAAACAATATATTGTGGACAGCTTTCCATGATGATAGATAGAGCTGTACATAATTTGTTTAGCACTTGCACAGTATTTCATTGCATAGATGTACTTCCATTTTTAAAAATCAGTTCTAACATGTGCTATGTGTTGGAGATGCAATGACCAAAACAGACATGGTGCTTGCCCTCATAGGACTAAGGGGTCCCCTCTCTAACCCCTTAGACAATTAAAACAACACAGATAAAGCATGCTGAGTGTGATGTTGGGGTAGAATTTTCTCCTGGAGCACAGAGGCAGAAGTCCCCAGCTTACAGGCACATCTGAGTGTAATTCATACTATGTCTTTATGTGTCATTAAGCTTTCATTTTTTAATGAGGTATAATTGACATGTCACATTACAGGCATACCTCGGAGATACTGCAGGTTTGGTTCCAGACCACCACAGTAGAGCAGATATCACAATGTAGTGAGTTGCATGAATATCTTGGTTTCCTAGTGCATATAAAAGTTATATTTATACTACAGTACAGTTTGTTAAGTGTGCAATAGCATTTTGTCTAAAAAAATGCACATACCTTAATTTAAAAATACTTTATTTCTAAAAAATGCTAACCATCATCTGAGCCTTTGTAGAGTCAGTCTTTTTGCTGATGGAGGGTCTTGCCTCGGTGTTGATGGCTGCTGATTGATCAAGGTGGGGGATGCTGAAGTTTGGGGTGGCTGTGGCAAGATCTTAAAATAAGATAACAAAGAAGTTTGCCACATCAATTGATTCTTCCTTTCAGGAAAGATTTCTCTGTAGCTTGCAAGGCTGTTTGAACCCTCAAACCTTGCATTTTTTTTAATCAGCTAAGTTTACGTCATATTCTAAATCCTTTGTTGTCATTTCAACAATCCTCACAGCATTTTCACCAGGAGTAGATTTCATCTCAAAAAAAAAAAAAAAAAAAAAAACGACTTGCTTTGCTCACCCGAAAGAAGTAACCCCTCATTTGTTAAAGCTTTATCATGAGGTTGTAGCAATTCAGTCACATCTTCAGGCTCCACTTCTGATTCTAGTTTTCTCTCTCTCTCTTTTTTTTAAATGAAGCACTTCTTTTTATTGCAGTATAGTCGGTTTATAATGTTGTGTGAATTTCTGGTGTACACCGTCGTGATTCAGATATCTATATATATGTTCTTTTTCATTATAGGCTGTTACAAGGTATTGAATATAGTTCCCTGTGCTGTACAGTTGGATCTTTTTGTTTATCTATGATTCTGGTTCTCTTGCTATTTCTAAGACACCTGCAGTTACTTCCTCCACTGAATTCTTGAACCCCTCGAAATCATCCATGAGGGCTGGAATCAACCGCTTCCAAACTCCTGTTAATGTTGGTAATTTGACATCTTCTAATGAATCACACATGTTCTTTACGACATCTAGAATGGTGAATCCTTTCCAGAAGGTTTTCAATTTAATTTGCCCAGATCCATTGGAAGAATCACTGTCCATCATAGAACTGAAGAGAGTTAGGGCCTTGCTCTGGATTAGGCTTTGGATACAGGGAATGTTGTGGCCGGTTTGATCTTCTATCCAGACCACTAAAATCTCTGTATCGGCGATAAGGCTGTTTTCCTCTCTTATCACTTGTGTGGTCACTGGAGTAGCACTTTCAATTTCCTTCAAGAACTTTTCCTTTTTATTCACAACTCGGCTAACTCTTTGGAACAAGGGGCCTTGCTTTCAGCCTGTTTTGGCTTTTGATATGCCTTCCTCACGAAGGTAAATCATTTGTAGCTTTTAATTTAAAGTGAGAGGTATGTGCGTTACCCTTTCACTCGCCACGTGGAGGCTGTTGCATCGTTATGAATTGGCCTAATTTCAGTAGTGTCGTGTCTCAGGGAACAGGGAGTCCCCAGAAGAGGGAGAGAGACAGGGGAACGGCCAGCTGGTGGGGCAGTCAGAACACACACAGCATTTATCGGTTAAGCTTGCTGTCTTCCATGGCCATGGCTTGTGGCACCCCAAGACAGTCGCAGTAGTAACATCAGAGCTCACTGATCACAGACCACCATAGCAAATATAATAGCAACCCAAAAGTTTGAAATACTGTGAGAATTACCAAAATGTGATACAGAGACATGAAGTGAGCAAATGAGACTGTTCGGAAAATGGTGCCCATAGACTTGTTTGCAGCAGGGTTGCCAGAAAATATCAACTTGCTAAGAAATGTAATTATCTGTGAGGTGCAATAAAGCAAAGTACCATAAAATGAGGTACACCTGTATACTAGTTTTAGGTGTAAAACATAATGATTTGATATTTGTATGTATTGCAAAGTGATCACAATAAGTCTAGTTAACATGGAACACTGCATAAATTGATTTTTCTTGTGATGAGAACTTTTAGGAACTCACTTAGCAACTTTTAAAGGTGCGATAGAGTATCAAAAAATATAGTCACCTTGTTGTACATTACCTCCCCATGGACCTATTTATTTTATATTTTATTTGGAAACTTATGCCTTTTGATCCCTTCACCCATTTTGCCCACCCCTACCCCCTGCCTCTGGCAACCAACAATCTGTTCTCTGTACCTGTGAATTTGGTTGTATTTTTAGTTTAGTTCAGGTTTTCTTTTGGATTTCACATATAAGTGTTACCATATGCTGTATTTGTCTTTCTCTTTCTGACTTATTTCACATATATTTCTCTCAAGATACATTCATATTGTTGCAAATGGCAAGATTTCACTCATTTTTATGGCTGTATAATATTCCATTTGTAGGTATACCATATTTTCTTTATCCATTCACCCATTAGTGGACAGTTATGTTGTTTCCATGTCTTCACTATTGCAAACAATGCTGTCATGAACATATCTTTTGAAATTAGTGTATTTTATTTTCTTCAAATCAATACCCAGAAGTTGAATGCTGGATCATGTGGTAATTCTATTTTTAATTTTTTGAGGAACTTCCATACTATTTTCCATAGTAGCTGCACCAGTTTACGTTCCCACAAACAGTATACGAGGGTTCCCTTTTCTCTACCACCAACCTCACCAATGCTTGTTATTTGTGGTCTTTTTGATAACAGCCATTCTGACAGGTGTGAGGTGATAGCTCATTGTGGTTTTAACTTGCATTTCTCTGATTAGTGATGTTGAGCACTTTTCATGTACCTGTTGGCATCTTTGTGTCTTTGGAAAAATGTCTATTCAGTGTCTCTGCTCATTTTATAAATCAGATTGTTTCTTTGCTGTCAAGTTGTGAGTTTTTTTAATAAGCTTTGGACATAAACCTCTTATTAGATATACAAATTGCAATTAGTATCTCCCATTCAGTCGGCTGCCTTTTCACTTGGTTGATGGCTTCCTTTGCTGTGCATAAGCTTTTTAGTTTGTATACTCCCACTTGTTTATTTTTGATTTTGTTTTCTTTGCTTTTGATGCCAAATCCAAAAATTCATTACCAAGACTGATGTCAAGGACCTTACCACCTATTCAATTTCTTCTAGATGTCTTATGGTTTCAGGTCTTATCTTCAAATCTTTAATCCATTCTGAGGTAATTTTGGTGTAAGATTGTGGTTCAATTTCATTCTTTTACATGTGGCTATCCGGTTTTCCCAAGACCACTTTTCCCTATTGTATTTTTTGTCTCCTGTTTCACAGATTAATTACTCATATAAGTGTGGGTTCTTTATTCTGTACCATTGATCTATGGTGTTTTTATACCAGTACCATACTTCTTGATTATGTAATTTTGTAATATACGTTCTGTTTTATTTAGTTTTATAATATAGTTTGAAATCGGGGAGCATGACCCCTCCAGCTTTGTTCTACTTTCTCAAGATTGCTTTGGCTATTCAGGGTCTTTTGTGTTTCCATCCAAATGTTTTAGAATTGTTTGTTCTACTTCTGTGAAAAATGTCATTGGAGTTTTGATAGAGATTGCATTGAATCTGTATTTTGCTTTGGGTAGTATGGGCATTTAAACAATATTAATTGTTACAATCAATGATCATGGAATATATTTCCATTTATTTGTATCATCTTCATTTTCTTTCATTAATGTCTCATGGTTTTCAATGTACAGGTCTTTCACCCCCTTGATTAAATCTATTCCTAAATATTTCATTCTTTCTGTTGCAGCTATAAATAGGATTGTTTTCTAGTGTTGATCTGCCAGTGGGGTGGGGCTGGTTTCTGACCCAGCTGGCTGCAGGTGTCCCAAAGCTGGTGCTGTCCTGCTGCTGAGGAGCTGGGTCCCAGGATGGCTGGCTGAGGAGTCCAGAGTATCTTGAAGCTGGTGTTGGCCTGCTGATGGGTGGGGGCCTGGGTGGTCCTGGGGCTGGTACTGGCCTGCTGGTGTGTTGGCTGGGTCCTGACAAGGCAGGCTCCAGGACTGTGGTGGTCCTGGGGCAGTGTCTGCCCACTGGTGGTCGGGCTCAGGGTCAGGGGATCCTGAGGCTGGTGCCCACACAGCGATGGGTCCCTGGGCTAGTGCCAGCCCACTGGCAGGCCAGTCTGGGTTCTGGGTCTCTGGCTGCAGGGCCCAGGTGTCCCAAAGCTGGAATCAGAGCTGCTGAGGCCCAAGGGGTCCTGTGGCTAGTTCTGGCTCATGGTGAGTGAATCTGGGTCCTGGGATTTCTGGCTGTAGTCCTCTGGGGGTCCTGGAGCTGGTGTTGGCCCACTGGTGGGCAAGGCCAGATCCTGGGCTGGCTGGCTGAGGGGCCCAAGGTGTCTCAGAGCTGCTGTTGGCCTGTTGGTGGCCAGGGCCAGGGGGTCCTGGGGCTGATCCCGGGGCCAGTGCCAGCCCTCTGGTGGTCAGAGGAAGGTCCCGGGATCCCTGACTGCAGGGCTTGAGGGGTCCAGGCGTTGCTGTGTCAACCCACTGTTGGTCGGGGCCAGAGTGTTGGGGCTCCTGGGGCTGGTTCCTGCCCCCTGGTGGGCGGGCCCTGGGCCTGGGACCTCTGACTGCAGAGTTCGTGCCACTGCACTGGTCTGTGGGCCGAGTGCTGGGCCCGCTGCTGCACAGGGCCTTGACCTGGGGCAGCTGTATACTTGAAGAGAACATGCATCCTGCTTTTGAATGAAATATTCTATGTATCTCTGTTAAGTCCATCGGCTCTAATATGTTGTTTAAAGCCAATGTTTCATTGATTTTCTGTCTGGGTGATGTATCGATTGATGTAAGTGGGGTATTAAAATCCTCTACTATTATTGTCTTGTCTTTTTCTCTCTTAAGGTCTGTTGATGTTTGCTTTATATATTTAGGTGCCCCTGTGCATAAATATATACACATGTTATATTCTCTTATTGGACTGAATCTTTTATTACTACATAATGCCCTTCTTTGTCTCTTAAAACAGACTTTAAAACAAAACTGTAATATCTGGTATAAGTAGAGCTACCGCAGCTTTCTTCTGGCTTCCATTTGCATGGAATATCTTTTTCCATCCCTTCACTTTTAGTCTGTGTGTAGCCTTAAATCTGAAACAAGTCTTACAGGCAGAATATAGATGGTTCTTATTTTTCCTTTGTCCATTCAACCACTCTGTCTTTTGATTGGAGAATTTAGTCCATTTACATTTAAAGCAATTATTGATGGGTGTGCACTTACTGCCATTTTATTAATTGTGTTCTGTTTGGTAGTTCCTCTCTCTTCCTTCTTCTCTTCCTCTATTCCTTTGTAATTAGGTGACTCTTTTTAGTGGTATTAGATTCCTTTCTTCTTTGTGTATCTAATGTAGGTTTTTGCTTTATGGCTGCTATGAGGCTTCTGTATATAACAACTTGTTTGTTAAGTCTATTTCAAGTTGGTAACAAGTTTGAACACATTCTGAGGCTTTGCATTTTTACTCTCCCTTACCATGTTTTATATTTTTGATGTTACATTTTACATCTTTTTATCATCTGTGCTCCTTAGCTAATTATTGCAGTTATAGTTATTTTACTGCTTTTGTTTTTTCACCTTCATATTAGCTTTATAAGTGACTAATTCACTACCTTTACTATATATTTAACTTTACCAGTGAGATTTACACTTTCATAGGTTTTCTTGTTATGAATTAGCACCCTTTCTTTTCAGCTTAAAAAAGTCCATTTAACATTTCTTGTAAGACCAATTTAGTGTTGATGAACTCCTTTAGCTTTTGCTTGTCTGGAAACTCTCTCTCCTTCAATTCTGAATGATAAATCTGCTGGGTAGATATTCTTCGTTGGCAGATTTTTTTCTTTCAGCCCTTTGGATATGTTATGTCATTCCCTCTGGTCTGCAGTTTCTGCTGAAAAATCTACTGATGGTTTTATTGAGGTTCCTTTGTACTAAACAAGTTATTTCTCTCTTTCTGCTTTTAAGATTCTCTCCTTGCCTTAAACTTTGACGTTTTAATTATAATGTGACTTGGTGTGGGTCTCTTTGAGTTCATCTTCTGGGTAACTCTCTGGGCTTTCTGGATCTGGATATCTGTTTCCTTCCCCAGATTAAGGAAGTTTTCACTCATAATTTCTTCAAATAAGTTTTCTGCCTCTTTCTCTCAATCTTTCTTTTCTGGGACCCCTATTATGGTGAATGTTTGTCTGCTTGATGCTGTCCTATAAATCCCTCGAAGTATCTCATGTTTTTTTCTTTTTCATTTTTTCTTTTAGCTGCTCTAATTTGGTGATTTCTACTGCCCTGTCTTCGGGTTCACTGATAGTTTCTTCTGATTCATTTGTACTGCTACTGAACCTCTCTAGTGTGCTTTTCAGTTCAGTATTGTATTCTTCAGCTACGTGACTTCTATTACTGGTACTTTCTTATATTTCCTACCTCTTTTTTGAAGTTCTCATTATGTTTATCCACTCTCCTGATACTTCTGACCATTTGAACTTATCAGGTAAATTACTTATCTCTGTTTCATTAAGGTTTTTTCCCAGGTTTTATCATGTGGACAACATACTTCTCTGTTCCTTTATTTTGCTTGACTCTGTGTTGCTTTCTGTGCGTTAGGTGAAATAGCAACCTCTCCCAGTCTTGAAGGGTTAGCCTTGTGTGGGAGATGCATCTTGTTGTTCAACCCTGCTCTAGCTCTTGGCTGTCTCTCAATGCTTTGTCATTGTCTCAGCAGCCTATTTTATTTTTACTGGCTCCCAGTAGTTGAGGGTGTTCCAAGACCTACCAGTGTTCTGAAAGGGCAGATCTTAGCACTGAAATTCAGACTGATTGGAAGCCTGATTTTCTGGCAACAGCTTTTGAAATATGCAAATATGAATTGTCTTGTGGGACTACAAGTGTAAGCTCCACTAGCCTCCAGAGCCAGGTAAGCTAGAAATGTCCCTTGGGTGGCAGCTGCAAAAATTTGGGCTCTAGATGAGTGTAGAAGCACCTTTCTGGGAGATACTGGCAAGTTGTGCCAAGGCAGAGGGAGAGTGTAGAGATGGTGTCCACTGGCCTCAGTTCCCTGAGAGCATCTCCATCAACCTGAAGTCTTCCCCTCAGACCGAAGCTCTGGGACAAGCAAATAGGCCTCTTTTACAGAAAGACTGGGGGTGTATTTCAGTCGCTCTCTGCGCAGTGCCCTGGGGGTGGAAGTCTGCCCAGCACTGTCTCTGTGATTGTTACAGTCCTGTGCGATCTAGGAACACAAGACCCCCTGGCCACCAGAGCCAGGGGACCAGGGGCATCCCCTGGGTGGCGGCTGCAGAAACCAGGATGCCAGATGTGTATAAAAGCTCCCTTCTAGGAGATCTTAGTGCTCTGGAGTACAGCAGAGGGAAAGCACAAAGATGGCGTTCGTCCTCTGGAAGGGATTACCGACAGCCCTTAGATGTGTGTTTAATTAGAAGCCTGCCCCTCAGGCTGCAGCTATGAGGATAAGATGATAGGCCTCTTTGATAGAAAGACTGAGCTCCTGGATTTGTGTGAGCTCTTTTTACTGTGCCCTGGGGTGGGGGGTGGTGGTAGCCATTTAAGAACTCTTTCTCTATTGGCTACAGTCCTGTGGGACCCCTGAGCTTAGGCCCCACAGGTCTCTGGAGCCAGACAATGTAGAGGTGTCCCCTGGTGGCAGCCACAGAGATCAGTGTACCAGACAAGGGTATAAGCTCCTTCCTGGGAGATACTGGTGAGCTGGAGAGAGGCAGAGAGAGGGAGGAAAGGTGATGTCCACTGGCCTCTGTTTCCTGAGGGCACCTCTGTGCCAAACCAGAAGCCTGCCCCTCAGGCCAAAACTCCTGGACAAGCAAAAAGCCTCTTTCACAGAAAGACTCAGGGTGTGTTTCAGCTCCTGAGCTATGCAGTGCCCCGGGGCGGGGGGTGTTGGTCTGCCAAGAACTGTCTCCAGTTGTGACAGTCCTGTGGGGTCCAGGATCACAAGTCCCCTGGCCACCAGAGCCAGGTGATCAACAAACATCCCCTGAACAGCAGCCCCCCAAGTGGGGCACCAGATGTAAAAGTCAGGGTACCAGATGCATGTAAAAGCTCTGGAGCATGGCAGAGGGAGAGAGCCAAAATGGTGCTTTCCAGCCAGCAGGCTCCTAGATTATGTTAAATTCCAGGTCTACTTCTCAGGCTGGTGCCTGAAGATGAATGAATGAGCCTCTTTAACATATAGTCTGGCTGCCCCTTGATGGGCTGCCATTGCACTGAGCCCTGGGGTGGGCGAGTGCACACGTGAGCCCTCTGAGAGTGTCCTCAGATGGCTGTCACCTATGGGTCTCATGGACACAGGCCCCGCTGGTTTTCACAGTGCGATGCAGGGGTGGCCCTGTGGGGTTTAAACCCTTTACTCCTCAGGGAGAAACTCCGGGTTTTGAATTTCCACAATTGTGGGTTGCTGTGCCAGGGATGGGGTTCCTGGAGAGAGAGTGTTCCAGCCTCTCCTGCCTGCTTTGATGTGGGCCTTCGCTCATTTACCCCGTGTGGCGGAGCTGCTCAGCCAGTGTTTAGTGCTTTTTCCGGAAGGAGTTGTTCCGCATGTCGCTGCGGATTCAGCTGGGAGGAGGTGAGTTCAGGATCCTCCTGTGTTGCCATCCTTTTTTTTTTTTTTTTTAACGTACCGGGGATTGAACTCCAGGACCTTGTGCGTTCTAAGCACAAGTTCTACCACTGCGCTATTTCCCTCCCCCAACCTATGTTGCCATCTTGAACCAGAACCCAAGCATTCATTTTTATGCTCTGGTCATGATTAACTCAGCCAGGTAATTATTTTTGCTCTCCATTGCATCCTCAGGTGTATTAGGTCTGATACAGCTTTTAGTGAATAAATAAATCAATGAATAATACTCTTCTGAATAAATTCCCAGACACAGAATTATAGCAGCTTATTAAATTTAAGTCTAAGATATTAGTGTATTTAATATGTAGACGATATCAAAGAAAAATGAAACAATGAATTAGAGTTTTTTGGGTAGCATAAAAAAATGTGTTTGTGGACCTATAATATAAACCAGCAGCGCCTTCAGCTGATACTTCTGCATATTTACTCTGTGATGGGCTGGGTACTCGGTGGTATAGAAAATGAGACACTGTTCCCACTCCAAGAAGTTGAAAATGTTGGGTAGGGGGTTAAGAAACATATGTGTAATAAACAACAATTGTTTTTCAAGGCAACAGATAATACTAAATAAATCATTAAGGGTACCTTCCTCAGTAATTCAGAGGAGTGCAGCGTGATCCAACTGAGTAGATAGTAACAAACAGGTTTACAAAGAGGCTGTACTAACGTATGCTTCCACTAGTGCTATGTATAGATGCTACTTCTCTTCATTTCAGCCATCCTTTTTCATTTCTTCACATTCTGTTGGTATGCGAAGATACCACAAGATTGATTTAATTTGCGTTTCTTTGACAACCAATGACATTGAACAACTTTGTCTATGCTTGTCAGTTGGATATCCTTTTAGCCTTTTTTTAGTCTTGAAAGTTCTTGCCCTTTTCCATATTGATTTGTATGAGCTCTTTGTATCTTCTCTTTATGAGTAATTTATCAGATGTATATGTTGCAAATATCTTTTCCCACCATGGCTTGCCCTTTCATTCTTAGTGGTGTGTTTTGATGAGAGGAACATCTTAATTTTGATAGAGGCCAACTTATTTTAAAAATGGTGAATTATTTTTATGTCCTGTTAATCTCTATATGAAATTCATAAACATATTTTATGTGTATTTTTCTAATATCTATATTATCTTACATTTGTACTTAGCTGTTGGGATTTTATTTTTCTGTAGGACGAGAGGTGGGGGTCAAGATTCATTTTTTTTCCCCAAGTGGGAATAACACTGATCAGCACCATTTATTGAAAAGGCCATCTTTCCTGTACTCTCATCCTGGTCATCAGTGACAGAATATGTGCAGTTCTGTTTTTTATCTTTTTTGTTTTTTCCTTTAGTCTAGTACGAGTACCACAGTAACTGCTAAGTGATTGGTTTTGACATCTGCTAGTGCTCTTGTTTATTTTAAAGAATCAGATTGTGTTCTGCCTCTGTCTCTGTCTCTTTCTCTGTCTCTCTATCTCTCTCTCTCTTCCCCTTCTCTCTTTCTCTCTGTTCTTGGACTTTAATTGGGATTACATTGAATCCACACATCAATTTGAGGAGAACTGACATTTTTAAAACATCCAGTCTTCTAATTTATGAATATGGTATATCTTTCCATTTACTTAGGACATCTTTAATTTCTGTCAACAGTATTCCTTCGTGTTTAGATTTTAGTTGCAATTAGATAATACACAATTTGATGTTCAGCTTGTACTTAGATCAATGGGTCCAAGCTGGCAATTATTAGAAATACCTGTAGAATTTTAAAATGATACTGACATCCAGATCCTACTTCAGAGCTACAGCATCAGGATCTCTGGGAGCAGGACTCAGAGTCTACAGAGCCTTCTGGATTTCACAATACTTTTGGTGCAAGTATAAAAATCAGTACAATTTGTTTTGCATAATAATTTGGCAAATTTTATTAGATTAATCATAACTGTTGACCTTGCACTTATATATCTAGGAAGTTAACTTAGATGAATTATTTGTGCACATTTATAAAGAGATAAAAGAATGTTTACTACAGCATAGTTTATAAAGGGAAAATCCAGCAACCTACCTCAATTTCCATCAGAGGAAGAGGTATGCTACTTACATATAGTGGAACATTAGGCAGCTGTTAAAAGTGAGGAACTCGATCTATAAGTACCAAAGTGGACAATATCTAAAGCAGTTGACATTTTTTTAAAAAAATCAACAAACAGAAAATTATGTAAAATAAGCCAAACTGTACCTACACAGGTCAGCATGTGTTACACACAGGTGCGCACCACACCTAAAGGCAGTCAAATGACCGCATCCTCTGGGGGAATCGGAAGCTTCCTGTCACCCCTCCCCCGTGAGTTCTATAAAAGAGCAGTGGCACAGTGTGTCAGAGTCAGACCGCAGGCAACCCAGGCTGATTCTAGTGGGAATGGCTGGCGTTTTTGCCTGTGGATTCTTCAATGCTGGGCTGTAGGAGCCCAGCGGGGTGAATTCCTAACAGTTTGTGAGGGAAAGAATTGGTTGGTCCATTGTATATTCATTTGGCAACAGGTGGAGAACAAAAATCCTTTAAAATTTTTACATATTTCCGTATTCTTTATGATAAATAGGCTTGCTTATATTACACAATTTTTTTTACCATGTTCATGTTTCTTAACCATTCAGTGGCATTGAGTACAACAAAACATTGTGCAGCCATCACCACCATCCATCTCGAGAACTTTTTCCTTATCCCAAACAGAAACTCTGTACTCATTAAACAGTATCTCCCCATTTCTCTCTGCTATCAGCCCCCAGTAACCTCTATTTTACTTCCCATCTTTCTGAATTGTCCTATTCTAGGTCTTTCATATGACATTAGAATCAGACATTTGTCCCTTTGTGTCTGACTTCTTTGATTTAGTATAATGTCTTTAAGGTGAAGCTATGTTATAGCATGCACATAAACATTTTAAATATTTAAAACATATGAATGTGGGGGGAAAGATTTCTAAGTTCATTCTGGCAAATGGCCAAGTTCAGGACTGTTGCACGACGTGACTTTCCAAAGTAGGAGCGATGCTGTCATTTTAGTCTCTTCCTACCTGAGACCAATAATCTTCCCAAAGGTCCAGCTCAGGCATCAGTCCCTCCAGGAAGCCTTCCTCGACCTTCCACACAGAAATATTTCCCATTATCTGAATGTTTTCAACTGCGCCCACAGTCATGTTTTAATCCGTCTACAAAATTTAAAATCTGGAGCCATAATGTACACAGTTTAAGATTCCTGCAACCAACTCTCTCCCATATCAGGATATCTGATTTTTCTTGAGAGCTGGAAAACCTGACACCCCGAGCCAGCATTCCCACGTGGCCGCAGCTGGGTAGAGTTGAGAAGCAGCTGTCGGTCTGCAGACCCCTGCTCTTTTCTGACACCCTCCCTACCTCGCCCCTCTGAGGATGACTGCCTAGGGCTGATTACAATACACTTGTTCGTGTATTTTTCTTACAGTGTAGAAAACCTTTTCTGAACTGTCACTACCAAACCAGAATAAGCTGGTGGTGGTGGTGGTGGTTTTAAATGAGAGCGCCCTGGGATTCCCAGAGAGGCCCGTGTCATTCACCGATTTGTATTACATGCCCCTCCTGTCATTTGAGTTTGCAGCCTTTGGTCAGCTGAACCCTGGGCATTGAAGGGCACTGCACATCTCTCTGGCCACTTCAGGAATGTCTCGCTGTGTGTGGAAAGCACTCTGTGAATGGTTATCAGTGACTGTCAGCTCATCCGATATCATGCTTCGTTTTTAGAGCAATTTTAAGGCTCCGTTTCTGAAACTGTCTTAGACTTTCTCCACCATCCCCGCAGCTCTGCTCTTTCTTATTTTCATCTGTGAAACTCCCGCCTGTCCCTCAGTACAGATGAAATGTTACGTTCTCCTAGGAGTCTTCCCAAACAAAGCACTCATCTCCTGGGCCCGGTGCGCCTGGAGCCGCTGGCTCACCCCGCTCCTTACTGCTGATGTCCTGGCCACCCCACACCGCCTTGATCTCGGCAGCACCCTTAACCCCACCCTGGGAAACATGAACTTCCCAGTAAGTTCACACGTCAAAGGGAACTATTTTTTCAGCATCTCATTTTCTTTAAAGCCTGTTGATGTAAGGCTGTTTGGAGCAGTCTGTTGTTTTTCCTGATTCCTGCATTCTCCTTTGTTTTTCATGGAACACACAGCACTGATTTCCTGTAAGGCTTTGCAAATAAATTTCAAGGTCGGGGGCTGGAAGCCTTTCTGGAGCTGTCGTGGTACCTTCTGATTTCGCCTGGGCCAAGAAACGCTTTCAACCCCAGAGGGCAGAAGTTTTTCAAAACAAGACTGTTCCAATAAGGGGGTGCCCTTCCCCCATCAACTCCTGCCCCCGCCCGCTTGCATTTTAACTACTTTGAGAAGAATGGAAATTCTGCAAAGTCTTCAGTATATCTGAAGCATCAAGCAGGCTAGGTGATGGGGCCTGCCGTGATTTCTCAGTGAGGGGTTGGTGCAGACAGGAACACAGGGAGGCGGTGAAAGAGGCCTTTTCTGAAGAGCCAGCGGAGGGGCAGGGCGGCCTTCGCCCAGACCCCCTCTCCCTTCCTCCTCTGCCCCGGGGGGTGTCTGGACCTGTGCTCACGGGGACTTTGATCCTGTGACGTGGAGGAAGGTGGGGAGGGGTTGTCCAGGCCTCCTGCATGTCAGGGCTAGAGCAAGTGCAGGGCATCCTGTTCAGCGGTTTAGTTCTTTTTAATGTCCGAGTTGATGCAACAAACCAACCGCTCCTCACTGTTCACACTCTTTGTCTTGGTTTTTCTTCTCTAACTTCCTTTTCTGTCCTTCTTCAACGCTTTGCCATTTTTCGGAGGCGGGCTCCGTGCTTGTAAACAAGGAAGCATGATGAACATAGTCAGAGGGGTCTTGCATTTAAGGACCTTGGAGCAGCCTTTGGGTACCTGGTTCGTCTCCACAGATGCAGTGTCCCTAAAGGGGGTGCAGGGAGTGAGTGTGGGGACCCTTGTCCTCCTGGAAATATGACCAAGGTCCTGTCCGCTGTCCCCCGCCTACCAGCCCACCTTCAGGTTCTGTTTTTGGAGGGTGATAGTAAAACCCTCCACAGAAAGGGTTTAGTGTCTTTAAAATCTCCTCCCGCCAGCCCCCATCCCCTTCTGCTGATCTGAACTGGAGAAGTGACCTTTGGGCGGAAAGGGCTTTAGCCCGATTGCTGCACTTTCTGGAACCATCAGGGAAACTCGATTGCTATTCTTGCCCCTAGAAACAGTTCACTGCTAACATACACGTTCAGTGATACAGAATTTGTTCCAAAGACAGCAAAGCCTACAAGGTCTGGATTAGAGAAAAGGTTTAGAATGAACCAGCCTCTCCCCGCAGCTGTAATCCTCTGACATCATACGCAACTTGGTGGCTGGGTCCAGCCAGATCCTTTGCAGTGCTGGATGGGGCAGGGGGCAGAAAGAGGGCCTTGGAAGCCTCTCGCATGTGCTCATGACTGGCTTTGCCTCTAGGACACCGGCTACGGGTTTCTATCCCCAGGGATGCCCTAGGACAAGCCCTCCTTCCATGTCGCTTGGATTACTGCGGTCCTCCCGCAGTCTCCCTGCTGGCAGTTACTATACATTTCTCTCTCGTTAATCCAGGGACGGATTAAGAGCCCATTAGCATCTTATTCTTTCATTTCCTTTAGGCTTATGAAAATGTCACCCCCTTAATGAGACTTGTTTCCAGCCAACATTCATTGCTGTCCTCTCTGGCCTTCCATCCTAAAATTCAAATTCTTTGCAACATTTGCTGCCCGCCCCCCAGATTTCCAGTGTTCTTGTGATCTAGTGAGGCCCCTGTCAGTCTTTTTTTTCCAGTTATCTCTGTTTCCCCACTAGGTGGCCAGCCCCTCAGGGACACCCCTGACACCAGGCAGACCTCTCCACTCACTGGAGGAATTCTCTAGACGATTAATGGAATTGAGTTCAGGGACACAAGGATTTTGGGGGCATAGGCATGGCCAACTGGGAATCAGAATGGCTTGGAAAGGAAAGGCCAGGAGCCGGGCGAGCACACTGCACACGCGGCCCTACCTTGCTGGAAGCTGACTTGAACTGGGGGTCTTTCCTACAGATCTGCTTGCCCCAAAGCAATGGCCCTTCACCTCACCTGCCAGGCAAGCCCCAACTAACCTAGACAAATGAAACTAGAATCTCTAGAGAGGGGCTCAGGAAGTCTTTAAGGCACCCAGGTGTTTTCAGCAGGCAGCCAATCGAGAAGCACTGGCAGAAAGGAATTAGAACATGTGGGGGCCTCCACTCATAGGGAGCTCCCCAGAGGTCACGGCAGGGTCCTGCCCAACGCGCAGCAGACAGGGGGAGGCGGGGAGGGCGAGTCGGTGGCAGCGCCAGCGTGGACAGCACCAGGTAGCTGGTCTCCTTCCCCACCTGGTGCGCACCTCATCCTCTGTGGGTCTTGGGGCTTTGAGCCAAGCCACACGGAGAGAAGATGGGCCAGGCCGTAGAGTGCTTGTAGCAGAAGAGGGGCTTCCGTCCCAGCTCAGGGGAGGAAATCCATTTTCAGGTTTGGCAGTCTAAGCTATGGTCCCGGCAGCAGACTCCCCCAGTCAAACCAGTGCACAGAACCAGTCCAGAATGGCGGTGCGGGGGGTGTCTGCACACGCAGGGGCTCCGAGCACACTCTGTGTCCCCACAGGAGACTTCTCTCTGAAGGGTTTTCCTCTGGCAAAGCATCCGTGTTTCTTCTGTTGCCAATAAAAACCCCCGGCGCTGTTCTTTCTCCTCCGCGTCCTTCTATTGCTTCTGACAGAGTTTGCCAGTTAGCTGAGGTCAGGATTTCCTTTTTACAAACAACCTGCTTTCAGTCAGTGGGGCCAAAGGTTTCCCAAATTACAAACCCTTTCATTTTTTCTGCCACAAGTTATCCTGTCAGTCTGTATAATTGCATGAATGGAGAGACATGGAAACATTTCTGAGAGACACCGAAAGAAAGAAATGCCTTTACGAGCCCTCCCCTGGACTGTCAGAGCTCTCCTGAGCGGGATGGGCAGGACCACGCGAACTGGCGGAAGCCTCTGTAGCTGCGCAGAGCGTGGGGGTTCCAGTGTCTGCGAGGAAACTTTGTCCAGTTCTTAAACGAACACGCAGTGTCCGAGGCAGCATCCCCACGTTCTGTTAAGCAAATGCCCTCCTTTATATTCATTTGAATTGGAGAACATCCAAGTCATATTCAGATGTTTTGAAAAGCAAATTTTAAAAGCTATTACAAAATATCTGTGAATTTGACATTGGTAAATGCTGATTGGAAGACAAATTTTAAACCAACCTCTGGAAGACGTGCTAAGGCTTTTTTAAAAAAAAAAAACAGCAGCAGCAGCTTTCAGGTATCACTGGACAATTGTACTGACTACGGACAGGATGCCAAACAGACCTTGAAGATGGAAGGTGCTGCCGAAGCCCTGGGGTGGGGCGAGAGAGCAGGGCACGGAGCCAGCTTTCATTGGCCTGAGAGCTCCTGATCTCTTCACGATTCCGTGTTGCGTCCAAGAGTCCGCTGGGGTCGTGACTCTGCCTTATTTGGCTGTGACCTCTCTGGCAAAGCATTTAACCTGAGTTTTGTAATCTGTAAAATAAAGGGCTCAGCTAGACACTACTGAGAGCTAACATCTGAAGTCTGGTCTAGCCTGGCGTGGCATAATCACCACCGTGAAGGGGTCCAGGCTGCGTGTGCTGATGCAGGAGGCTGGATGAGATTTCTTTTCCCATCCTCTTGATTTTTCTTTCTCCCTGAGCGGAGGGATGAATGGCTACGTTCATGTGTAATAAAAGCCTGAAGTTTTACTCAGAGGTGAAGGCCAGTTAAAGCCTCAGCCTGCTCTCCTGACCACGCCGACCCACCCTCCCTGAGCCCCGGTCCTGGGGCCTGCGGCTTTTCTTCCCCTTCTCGTCTCCCCTCACCCTGCTCTGGCTGGTCCAGCCTGCAGGTCTCAGCTTAGACGTCAGCTCTTCGGGGGAGCGTTTCCTGCCTGCCCTGCCAGCCCTGCCTCCCTCACCATCAGTACTGCTCCCTGAAGCCTGTGGTATCATTGCGATTCTTTTTTTTTAAAATAGCCACCATCCCAATGCTTGAGGTCAGGGTACTAGACTGTTTTTAAAAAAATTATTTACTTATTTTTTAAATGGAGATACGGGGGATTGAATTGAACCCAGGACCCCATGAATGCTAAGCACGCATTGTACCACTGAGCTCTATACTCAGCCCTAGACTGTCTTTTTCATCTTGTTTCCTAAACCATGCCAGTCCCCTTGTAAACAAATCATCTGTGCCATCAAAGAGCTGGTCCTTTAGTTGGGGAGGACAAAAATGTCCGTGAATACCTGGCCATCATAATAACGGGCAGCATAAATAACATGCCAAGTGGTGTCCCAAGCACTTTACGCAGGTTAACCTACTTGGTTCTCATAATAATGCTCTGAAGTAGACATTGTTACCCCCGTTTTACATATGAGGAGATTAAGGCGCAGTGAAGTTAAACTACGTGGCCAGCTAAAACCGGGAAGATGGGATTCAAACCCAGGCAGCTGGCCCGTGAAGGCTGGGCTGTCAGCCACTGGGTGTGCTATCTCACGGTGGTGGGGAGACCCCTACCTCCGGAGGTGTCCAGATTCCTCGTGTCTCACCGCTTCCCTTGTTCAACCCGTTAGCCAGTGCTGTCGTCACCGTCACAAAAAATAAACCCAGCTGACCATTTCCCCATCCTCATCTGCCCCTGGCTGTTGCTCCCGGCTAGCCTGGTAACTTGTGTCCCCACTTCTTCTCTTGCTGGTTTGTAGCCCATTCTTCACCCAGTGGCCCAAGCGATCATTTCAAAGAGGGTATCAGATGGGGTCACAACCCTGTGTGAAGCCCTCAGTGGCCATTAGACTAGCATCCAAATGTCTCAGCAAGACTTTCGGAGTCTCAGCTCCTTCCCAGAGTCACCTCTTCTTGGACCTGTGGGTGTGAGTCTCACTCCTCGAACACAGTAAATAGAAGTCCTCTCTTCTGGGGATTGTTGCCTCTGTACTCTGCCCCTGATCTTCACATATTGCCTGCTTCTGAGCAGTTGGTCTCGGTTCACATGTCTTGTCTCTGTCCATCCTGTTCAAGGAAGCCCTGTGCCCCCCATGCCCTGTCTTCATTTTCCATAAGGAACGTTTCCCACTGAATGTATCCTATCCCTTCATTCATTTGGTAATTCATTTGTCTGTTGCCACCTATTCCGATGTAAACTCCATCCTCAGGAGTGGGGACCTCCATCCCTAGCATCTAGAACAGTGAGCCTTTATTGAAGGGAATGATAGGAACTGCCAACAAGACTGTGGACATTGAGTGGGAGAAGTTCAAGAGGTGGAGCTAACACTGTGCTGTGATGGGGAGGGAGGCTCTGCAAAGGAGAAGGCTCTGGATGGAGCTGGACATGGTTTGGGTGGATTGAAGGTGGAGGAAGCATTGACAGCCGTGGGAAAGCTCTAGTAAAGATGAGGCAGGGATGCTTACAGGCAGTTGGGTCCATTAAAGAGCCCAGTTAATATATCCTGAAGGTTTGTTCATAAGAATAATGAGAGATAATGGGAAAAAAGTTGCAATGTTATTTGGAAACCCTAGAATGCCAGGTACAGAAGTCTGGGCTCTAATCTATGGTCCAAGGGGAGCCCTTTAAACATTTTAGCCAGGGGGTGTCAAGTTCGAAGCAGTGCTTTAGAAAAGTCATCTTTTGGGGATATGCTCTCCATTTTGCCTATTTCCATACTTTCTTTGCCTGAGACCTCACGGTCCCGCCCCGCTCCACTGCTGCCTTGTAAAGATGTTCCCCAAACTCTTCATTCTCCGGTGTCAGAGGACGCTCAGACACTTCATTACTCAAGCCACTTGGCCGAGTGTGTGTGTGTGAAAAATGAACATCCTGGGCCTGATAAACAAGTCAGATCACTGCGTTTTTGATTCTCACGTGTTTGTACATACAAATGTTGTGTTGCTAAGATTAAATCCCAGGAGGAAGCCAGTTGTGTTGCTTTATAGCTCTTTGGCAGTGATTGGTCTGGCCAAATCTTAGAGGTGTATGTTGTGGGCGTTCTTTATAGATGAAACTGGTTTATAGTGCTGTCTCTTGGGTATTTAAGTGGCTCAGTCTATGCTCTGGCATCCGAGATACTTGATGCTGAATTCTGTTCTATAGCAGATAAATGTGAGTCAGGGTCTAGTTTATATAGGTTTGGAGGAAGCAAAGAGCTTTTCCATTCGTCTGTTTTTACAGTGATCAAAGAAACAGCTGTTACTCCCCTCGCTTGGTCCTCTCCAGGACTGATAAAGCCATTACTGCAATTGCTTCATACGACTTCCTTTTGTTGGACTCTGAGCCTTCTTAAAGCAACTGAGATCCTGCTGTTTCTCGTAACCAAGACAAAGAAAATACTGACATGCAAGGAGCTTACAGTACTTCACAAATCCGTTTTATTAATTTAAACACAAATTTAATGAAGAAAAATCCTGTACACAATTGTGGACACAACACACCTTTATACAGTAAGGCCAAGATAAACCTTGTCTTTTCAGTCTGCAGAGTACAAAAACGTAAAATGAAAAGGCTAGAAAAATTGTCAACTTCTGTTTGCTTCAAGCAAAAGAAAAAAAAAACTGAATTATTATTATTACACATTTGGAGAATTCACAACTAATTCTAGCAGCAACATGAAACTTGAGAAAAGGATAGAGTAGCACTTTTGCCACTTTGGGTCAAAACTGGTGTTTTTTTCCTCCCAAAATATTATTAAAGAAAATTCATCCATGAAGTAATTTCATGACAATGGAAGGCTTTAGATGAGAGAAACTAGCGCCTAGATGAACTGACCGATCCCTTTTGGAGAAACTTTCTTAGGGTATTACAAAGGTGACTGTTTTTATTGCCCAGATTATGCTTGTCACGTAATAATCCATCCTGAGGGCAAAGGGTAGCGTTGTTTCCTTGGTGATGATGACCGGCCACGTCCACTGCAGGCGATGAACTTGTCCTGGGGGGGCTGGGTGGGGGCGGGGGGAGGTGAGTGTGGAGGAAAAGACAGAAGGACACAAAGGTAAGAAGTACTACAAAGTTTTGCTGAGTTCCAGCTATGGGGTAATGTCCTCCCTAACGTCATTTTAAACAGGAAAATGCAGACACTGTCATCTGAGCACATGGAAACTCTGCGAGTGTCCAATTCATGAACCACTTTATTAATAAAATATATCTATCAATCAGCTACATTCTTTCTGTGGGAAGAAGCATTTGAATAATCATTTTTTCCCCAAGTAGTTACATATAATACACTAGGGTTGAAAATGAAAAAGTGAGGTTGTAAGAGGGCTTTTTTCCCCCAAATTAAGACACTGCTGTGTTATTTTACCAAGGCCCTCCTAACAGCATTTTTTTAAAAAAAAGAACTGATGGGGAGAAAAAAAAAAAAAGGAAAACAAAATCCTATTGACACTTGACATCCATGCCTTTGGTCTTGACAACATCATCTAAAAAAAAAAATCCATTATCTACATATTTATACCCAGTACTTGGATAAGGCACTGCACATCTGTGCACACTGCCTCATACTTCACGAGCAAGGCATTGCTACCTCTCAGCATCCTTTTCCTAAACAATATGTAAAAGAATCATCCATTATTACAAATTTACACCAAAAATTCTTTCTGTACATGATTGTCTCAGTGATGTACATATTATACGTTTAAATTAGACATATTTTAAACTACTTTGCAATGTGCTAAAATTCAAAGTACTTGCTGTGTCGTGAGGCCAGGGCCTTTAATTGCTTCTCTCTTAAGCTAATCATCTCTTCAATTATTTGATGTCCAAAAAGTCTGTTCAAGTGAACTGTATGGTTCTTGAATTATACCTCAATAAAGCTGTTTTTTTTTAAAGTCTGTTCATAAATAAGTAGAGATGTAGAGATTACCCTGGATATGAGACACCAAAAAGTAAACCTTTACAAGAAAAATCCCCCCACTGGTATTCAGGAAACACATTTCAGTCTTCGTTGTGCAATCAAGTTGGCTGTATTGGAGAAGCTGTTTATGTCACATTGAAGATTCTAAAAACTTAAGCATCTGCAGGTCCTTTCTTCACAGGTTTGAACCATGTAGTTAATGTGGCCAAGACACATCACACTGTGCTAGAACATTCTCATGGCTTATTTTCATGGGATTCACAGTACAAGAGTCAACAGCTGTTCTGAAGAAAGGGATGTGGTCCTTCACGTCCCGCTAGGGCAGAGGTGAGGACCCCCAGCAGCTGGGCATCAATACGTTGAAATCGCTAGTTTGGAGTCCAGCGCCGACACGGGACGCAGGCCTGCTGGATTTGTTCCTGGTCACAGGGCAGATGTGCGATTTCAAAGTGCTATGTGGCAGTTACAGGTACTCCAGTTCCAAGGCATGATGTAGGGCCATGAGGTCCGAGTGACTGGACACCCTCCAGAAGGGCATGGCGTGCTGTGAAAGGGGCAGACACACAATGAGGATGGAGAGCACTCCCAGCACGGGCCCTGGAAGCCCACGTTGGAAATCCATTCTGCTGCCCACCCCCGCTTTTTTCAGTCTTGTGAAAATCGCCAGTTAAGATCTTAACATCACATCTGTTTAAAACAAAACTTCAAACTTAATCCTCCCCTAAGAATACTGGACTGCATTTTAAAATGGAACCTGGAGTCTGTTTCTTTTAAGAAGGTGATGGGTCTTTCTTCAGCACATCTACGCTGTGACTTGCATGCCGATTTCAAACTTTAACTAAAACACAGTAGCTACGAACCAAAACCTTGTCCAACAGTTGCCTTTCAGAATCTGTACCCAGTGGATTTTTCACGCTGAAAGTTTAAGCAGCTTTCCTTTAGCTGGTGGTGGTTTTACATTTTCCAGAACTTAATGTTACTCATGTAAGAGGCAACTTTTGTTCATTTATTTCCATCAGGCGTTCTTCGCTCTGACGTTTAGACAGCTTTACCAGATGGGAAAATTTTAAATGAACACCTAAGGTAGGTTTCTGTTTTTTGGTAGTTATTGTTTAAAACATCAATCTCAAAATCTAGCTTAAATAATGGGAAGGTTTGTGAAATGTGTGAAATTCAAACCAGAGACAAGAAAAACGGGGGGAAAAAAACCCCACAGAGGTTACCTCATCCATGAAGGATGAAAACATGATTATGAAGTTGACTGCTCCAAAGCACTGGAGTAAGTACAAATCTTTTTCTTGGGTAAGTGAATGATAATCATTACCTTTCTTTCAGAGGACAAAATTCTGTCTAGCCCATAGGAAAATAATTTTTTTCACACAAAAAATGTGGAACCCTAAGTATAATTTGAAATTATATAGTTCAAAGGAATTTTTTAAAAAAAATTCAGACTATTAGGAGAATGTGGCATGAGAGCAAATAGAATTCGGAACTGAGGAGTTTGTGGGGGATTATCTGTAAGGAATAGAGAAGCTACTAGTGTCACTCGGTTATTAACACTCTTTGTCTCAATCTGCTAAAGGCCTGACCACAGTTCAATATCACGTGTAGATCTTTCTGGATTTTATACTGTTTTAGAATATGTCTATATTTGTGTTATCATTCAGTAATAGAATTAAACAGAACCAAGTACTAGAGATCTTTTCAAATTTTTAGAATGTCCTGCTTGGCAACTTTAGATCCTAAAAATAGACTGTACTGGCTTTCATTCACTCAATAATGACTTTTTGAATTTGCAGGCAGGGTGTAGAAGACATCCCAGGCCCACCTGCTCAGTCTGTGGGTGAGTAGCAGCAAAAAAGAGGTGGGGGGAGGTCATTCCCTTTGCCCGGAGAACTGGGGAAACACTTGTTAAGAGGAAATAATAGTTGAGCCAGTTATGAAAGGCCGATCACTTTAGAAGAGCACTTTAATGGCTGTGAGTGAAGGAGAGGAGCAGAGGATGAAGGAGAAATTCACCACGAGCATCCTGGCTGTGTGAGAGAGACATGACTGTGACCTGATTGGCTGTAGGAGCCCAGTGGAGCAGCACCTGGTAACCCTCTTAAACAGAATAATAATGGTAGTCTTATAATCACTCATTGTTAAATGTAAATCATGACTGAGGCTGGGGGAGAGGACAGGGAACTCAAACACGTGTTAACAAATAATTAGAACTAACAGTGCAAAATAATATTTTCCCTAACTAAGCACATACTGATGTGAAGATTATGGCTCTAGGCCAAATGGGTGCAAAGTAAACAGGTTTTTTCTTGCATCAATGTTTAGCTTGGAACAAATATTTCTTACATGAAGTCTTTGAGAGATGGCTGCAAAGAAGGAAAGAAAAGCAGGTTCGAGAATGAGGAGACCCGAGTTACTCTCTCAACTCTGACTTTAGTTACATGACTTCGAATCATAACAAACCTCCCTGGAGCTGCAGTTTGTTCATTTGTAAAATAAGGGTTTAGGGGGAATGACTCACTGTTGCTTCTAGGTTTAAGATGATCTATAACTTTATCATTATCATTAAAATCACCTATTGCTTCTCCATCACTGCAGGTACAGCAGATTTGTAAAATAACATACACAATGTAAGCTTCCACTGCCAAGGACCAGCAGGTAAGATGTATCTGCTTGAAACTATTTCATTACAATATACAGCAGTGAGGAATTAAGAATCGGGATGACCTAGCCAGAGCAATCAGGCAAGAAAAATAAGTAAAAAGCGTCAGAATTGGAAAGCAGGAAGTAAAACTATTTGCAGATGACATGATTTTATATATAGAAAATCCTAAAGACTCCAACAAAAAAACCTGTTAGATATAATCAACAAATTCAGAAAAACTACAGGATGCAACATTAACAAATATCAGCAGCATTTCTATACTCTAAGAACAAATTATCTGACAAAGAAATAAAATGATCTCATTTACAGTAGCATCAAAAATAAAATACTTAGGATTTCCAGTCAAGATGGCAGAACGGTAGGATCATGAGCTCCCCTGTCCTCATGACTACAATGAAACCACAACTGAATGCTAAAGGACCATCGGGAAAAAAGACTGGAACCTAGCAAAAAAGATCTGCACCTGGAAACGTAAAGAGGGAACCACAGCAGGACGGTAGGAGGGGCCCTGCTCACGATGTAACTGGGCCCTGTCCCCCCTGGGTGGGCGACCCACAAGCTGAAGAATAGTTAAGCCACAGAGGCCCTCCCACAGGGTTGAGAGCTCTGAGCCCCACGCCAGGCTCCCCAGCCCGGGTTCTGGCTTTGGGAAGAGAAGGAAACCCCAGGACATCTGGTTTTGAAGGCCAGTGGGGCTTGGCTCCAGGACTGCCACAGGACTGGGGGAAATGGAGACTCCATTTGCTTGGGAAGCGTACACAGAAACTCACATGCGCCAGGTCCAAGGCCAGAGGCAGTGATTTCATAGGAATCTGAGCCAGGTCTGCCTGCTGGATTTGGAGGGTCTCCTGGGGATGTGGGGGACAGCTGTGGCTCACTTAGGGGACATAAAAGCTGGTGGTGGGCTTTCCTGGAGGTTGACATCATGATTGGATCATTAGCATCAAGACCTAGCCCCACCAAACAGCATACAGGGTGGGAACACAGCCCTACCCACCAGAGGTCCAGGATCCAGCTTTACCCAGCAGTGGGCAGGCACTGGCTTCTCCTGCCAGGAAACTTGCATAAGCCTCATCCACCAGGGGCAGATACTAGAAATAAGAAAACAACTACCCCAAAGCCTGTGGAAGAAATCCACAAACACATGGAAAGATAGACAATATGAGGTGGCAAAGGAGTATCTCCCAGGCCAAGGCACAGGATAAAATCCCAGAAGAAGAAATAAGTGATGAGGAGCTAGGCAATTTATCTGAGAAAGAGTTTAAAGTAATGATGGCAAAGATGTTCAGAGAATTCAGGAGGAGTATAGATGCACAGAGTGAAGTTTTAGCAAAGAGCTGGAAAATATAAAGAATACCCAGAGTTGAAGAATAAAATCACTGACATGAATAACACACTAGAAGGAACCAAGAATAGACTAAGTGAGGCAGAAGAATGGATCAGTGAGCTAGAAGACAGATGAGAGGAAATCACTACTGCAGAATAGAAAAAAGAAAAAAATGAAAAGAAATGAGGATAGTTTAAGAGAACTCTGGGACAACATGAAGTACACTAATATTCACATTATAGGGGTCCCAGAAAAAGAAGAGAGAGAAAGGACCTGAGAAAAATTTTGAAGAGATAATCACTGAAAACTTCCCCAACTTGGGAAAGGAAACAGTAACCCAAGTCCAGGAAGTGCAGAGTGCCACACAGGATCAACCCAAAGAGGAACATGGCAAGGTGCATAGGCTTCAAATTAAGAAAAATTAAGGATGAGGAGAAAATAAAAAAAATTAGCAAGAGAAAAGCAACAAATACCATACGAGGGAACTCCCATAAAGTTATCAGCTGATTTTTCAGCAGAAACTCTAAAGGTCAGAAAGAGTGGCATGATATATTTAAAGTGATGGAAGAGGAAAACTTAAAACCAAGAATACTCTATCCAGCAAGGCTCTCTTTCATACCAAAAGCTTCAAAGACAGACAAAAGCTAAAAGATTTCAGCACCATCAATCGAGCTTTACAACAAATGTTAAAGGACCTTCTCTAGTCATCAAACTGTAAGAAAAGAGTACAAAAAGAAGGGGGGGGGAAAGACCTACAGAAGATTGCTTTGGCTGTTTGGGGTCTTTTGTGGTTCCTTATAAATTTCGGAATTGTTCGTTCTAGTTCTGTGAGGAATGTCGTGAGTATTTTGATGAGGGTTGCGCTGAATCTGTGGATTGCTTTGTATAGTATGGCCATTTTTATACTGTTGATTCTTCCAATCCAAGAACACAAGAAATCTTTCCATTTCTTTGCATCATTTTGGTTTTTGGAGTATAGGTAACCTCCTTGGTTAAGTTTATTTCTAGGTATTTTGATGTTTTTGATGTAATAGAAATGTTTATGCTGGTTATAAAATTCTGGTTTTTGAAGCGGAAAAAAAAAGTGAAGAGCCACAAATGGCAAAATATCCTTCTTTCTTACAGGTGAGTTGTACTCCATTACATGTATATTTGCTGCATCTTCATTATCTGCTCAACTATTGATATGCACTTAGGATGCTTCCATGTCTTGGCAATTGTAAATATTGTTGCTGTTAACAGCAAGGTGTATGTATCTTTTTGAATTAATTCTTATTTTGTGGTTAGCTTTAGCTTTTTAAACTTACATAATTATTAAAAACATTCTTAGAAACAATGAAGAGTACATATATGTAAATTAAAAAATATATGGGCAGTAAAAAAAAAAGCTATCAAGCCATGAAAGACATGGAAGAAACTTAAAGGTCATATTACTATGACCTATCTGATTCCAACCAAACAACATTCTGGAAAATGCACAGCTACGGAAACAATAAAAAGATAGTGGTTTCCAGAGGTTTGGGGAGAGGGAGGGAGGATTCTTAGGACAATGAAATTATTCTGTATGATACTCTAGTGGTGACTACATGCCATCATGCATTTGTCAAAACCCATAGAATGTACAACATCAAGAGTGAACCCTAATGTAAACTATGGACTTTGGTTGATAATGTGTCCATGTTTGTTCATCGATTGTACTAAATATGCCACACTGATGCAGGATGTTGAGGGTAGCGGAGTACATATGTGTGGGTGGGGAGGGCTATGTGCAAACTCTCTGCATTTTCTGCTCAATTCTGCTGTGAACCTGAAACTGCTCTAAAAAATAGTCTATTAATAAAAAATACATAAGTTTAAAAAAATACTTAGGAGGTGAAGGATCTCTACACTGAAAACTGTAAGACATGGATGAAAGAAATTAAAAAGGTATCCTATGTTCATGGATTGGAAGAATTAATACTGTTAAAATGTCCATAGTACCCCAAACCCATCTACAGATTCAATGCACTTTTTATTAAGATTCTAATAGTGTTTTTAACAGAATAGAAAAAACAGTCTTAAAATTTATATGGAACTCTAAAAGGCCCCAAATTGCCAAAGAAATCCTAAGAAAGAACAAAGTGGGAGGCATCACACTTTCTAATTTCAAGCTATAATTATAAAGCTATGGTAATCAAAACATAAAATCAAAATTTTATGGTACTGGCATAAAAACAGACACAGAAAAACCAAGCAGAATCCAGAGCCCAGAAATAAACCCATGTATAAATGCTAAGCTAATATTTGTACAAGGGAGCCAAGAATATTCAAGAAAAGACAGTCTCTTCAATAAATGTTGCTGGAATACTGGCTATTCAGATAAAATAATGAAACAATTAACTTGAAAAGGTCTAAAGGCTTAAATGTAAGAACAGAAACCCTAAAACTCCTATAAGAAAACATAGGAAAAAAGCTCCTTGACATGAGTCTTGGCAATCATTTTTCAGATATGACACCTAAAGCACAAGAAACAACAACAAAAAATGTGAACTACATCAAACTAAAAAAAAAAAAGCTTCTGCACAGCAAAAGAAGTGACTGACAAAATGAAAAGACAACCTATGGAATGAGAAAAAATATCTGTAAACCATATATGTGATAAAGGGTTGACATCATTCAACTCAGTAGCAAAATAAATAACTTAATTTAAAAATGGGCAGAGGACCTGAATAGACATTTTTGCAAAGATATACAGATGGCCAACAGTTATCTGAAGAGGCGTTCAACGTTGCTAATCGGAGAAATGCAAATCAAAAGCACAGTGAGGTTATCACCTCTGAGCTTTTTAGAATGGCCTTCAGCAAAATGACAAGAGATAACAAAGGCTGATGAAAATGCAGAGAAAAGGGAACACTTACGTGGTGTTGGTCACAATGTAAATTGGTACAGCCATTCTGATAAACAGTATGGTGGCTTCTCAAAAAATTAAAAATAGAAGTACTACATGATTGAACAATCCCACTTCTGGGTATATATCCAAAGGAAATGAAAACACCGTGTCAAAGAGATATCTGCACCCTCATGTTCATAGCCACATTATTTATAAGTGTCCACTGACAGATGAACGGATAAAGACATTGTGGTATATATACATATAATGAAATACTTGGCCATAAAAAGGAGATCCTGCCAGTTGCAACAACATGGATGGACTTTGAGGGCATTATGCTAAGTGAAATAAGACAAAGACAATACTGTGTGATCTCACTTAGATGTGGAATTAAAAAACAAAAAACCTAAAGTCATTGAAAAAGATCAGATTTGTGGTTACCAGAGGCAAGGTGTGTGGGGAGGGAAAGGGAATTAGATGAAGGTAGTCAAAAGATACAGCCCCAGTACTTATTTACCTTCTAACTGGAAGTGTGTAACATGCAATATGGTGACTACAGTTAACACTGCTACATGGTATATTCGAAAGATAAGAGTCTACTAACCTTATTGTGGTAATCATTTCACAGTATATGTAAGTCAAGACATTAGGTTGTACACCTTAAATTTATACAATGCTGAATGTCAATTGTATCTCAATAAAACCGAGAATCAAAACAATAAATTCAGAGAGGGGAGAGCTCAGCTCTAAGCTGGAGGGGGGTAAATGGGTTCTGCGCTGAATCTGAAGAATGGGCAACTGTGGTTAGGTAGGTGGAGAGGGATGGGACTCCCAGTCAGGAGATGCTATGTGACAAAGGTGCACAGATTACCTCCTGTGGAGGTAATGGGGCTGGAACACTGTGTTCATGATAAGCACTAATAAGAAGGGAGATTTTTTCTTTTCCAGGTAGAAGTATGTTAAGCAATTTAGTGAGGAACTGGGGGAAGGATGGAACGGAGGTGTGGCTGGTAGCAGAGAAACCAGGCAAAGGAACGGGGAAATGGAGTGAGTGCACTGATGGGAGACACACGGTGAAGAGAGAATTCACACTACTCGGTGATGGGTCTGAGGTAGAGAACAGCAAATCAAATTTGGGTGAACTGGTTTGGGACAGGAGAATTTATGTGCTGATACTCAGATGGGATACGTAAATGGAGAGAGTCCATCAGGTAACTAGAGCCATGGGACTGGAAACAGAGCAAACACACAAATCTTAACAGAAATGATAGCTGAGACTGATGTGTATATGATTTAGTTGGTCAAGATTAGGTGTATATTGAGAGAAGTGGATTCTAAGACCTAAATCATAGGAAGTAGCACATGCTTTTGGGTCATTAGAACCAAAATGTTCCATGACTAATGGGAAAGTAATAACACATACTTTCTATTCCTCTTGCCCATACGTGCAGCTTTCCACATCCCATTCTGCCATCTTTCCTCCTTGTCTGGTATTTTGCATTGATCCCTTCTGCGTACACATAAGATTAATAATATAAAAAGCTGGGTGCATGGACGCTCACATATAATCTGAATTTTGCTGAATTGTTAAAAATGTATTAACAAAATATTTCAAATACATAAAAGCACATAACCTTTGCCCCGACTATTGCACTTCTAGGAACTGATCCTACAGATACACTTGCCCCCACATGAACCACAATGACTGCTCACTGTAGAACTGTTGGAAACCACCGAAATGTTCAGCCCCAAGGGACTCATTAAATTATAGCGCGTCAACGTAACGGAATACGGATGCAGCCATTTGTGAGAAATTAGAGATGCAGAGTTGCAGGTACGGAAAAAAGTGAATAGTTACCATTTGTATAAAAAATAAAGACTATATCTGTGCTTTCACATGCATATGTTCTCGCTAAGAAAATTTGCATATGGAGGTACAGATACTTCCCAAATTGTAAATAAAGAGATACTCTAAGAACTCATGGAGCTTTGCTCTTTGATTGTTTGTATATCTGTCTCCCCTCTGGACAGAAGTGAGCTCTTTAAGTTGAATTTCATCTTCGTTCTTAAAGACCTGGCAGATAGTTTGTGCTCGTTAAGTTAAATGAATGTAATGGCTTTAGAATAATAAAGTTCTGTACTCAGTGTGAGTCATCCCTGTGTCTCACTTAAATCAAACTAAAAGCAAAAACCTGCATTAAAAACGTCCTTTTCTAAACAGAAGAAGCTCTTATTTTCCTCCTGATTGAATTCAGAATCAAGCATTATTAATCAGATTCTCAGCTTCATCTGGGTTTTCAGCAAGTTTGGGAATGCACATTTAAAATGGACATATTTTTATGAAGCCTTTGTCATTATGCAGAATAATGGATGCTTGCCATCGCCATTCCCTCCATGTTACTCACAAGAGGTTCATTTTAAGTCGTTTTCTGAAAAGTAAATAAAGTAAGTTTCATTACAGAGTTATAAAACGAGGCCATTTCTACTCTGGAACCAAAAACTGTCAGCATGCATTTTTTTACTTACATTTTGATTTTTTAAAAATCACACATATATGCCTGGTTATTTTCACTTGAGGTAAGCTGTAAATTTGATGGTAAAAAAGAAAGCCTGGCAGATTTTGACAACAAAAGAGATACATGAAAGAAAGCTCTCTAGAGGCAGATGACTTGCTTCTTTGCACAGTCTAAGAGCAAAGAGGGGCTTGGAGATAACTCTTAAAAGAGATCTTTTTAGAATAATTTTTTTTTAAACCAAAGGTATTTCTAACCTTCTCTTTGAAGGGTTTTTTTTTTTTTAATAATATGAATTACAGAATTAGATGAAATTACTGATGAAACTCCTGGAACACTGGTAAAGAGAACCAGGGGGACAGAGCAGATTTCAGATGACCGAGACAAAACAGGTCACGGGCAGAGTACTTCCTGGTTTCCATTTCTGGGCTTAAGTACCTACCAGTAGCAGAACACTATTTAGGGAGAGGAAAGACATCTCAGCAGGAAAGAGAGTTTTGTACTAGAGTTTTAAAAGGTGACAGGAAACTAAGAGACAAGCTAAATGGTTAAAACTGATTTAGAAGAAATGCAAAAGGTTTTGGTTTTCTGAAACATTTTTGTGCTCAAACTTGCAGAACTCCACTAGTTACTAGTTCTTTGGTAGCTTTTAATTTAATAATCTGAAATGCTTGCAAACTACATGATATACTAGAATGATTTATCTTTAAAATTTTAATCATGAATGTAAAATTAGAACGAAACACTGCACACTTTATTCTAACAATTTAAAAAAATCATTAAAATTTCTTTTTTAATAAATAAATCATTAAGATATGAAAATAAAGTTTATAATTTGAAGGAACTTTGTGCTAAATCTCATAATTGGCTTTAAATCCTAGTTTGGCCAATTTCTAGCTGTGTGATCTTGTATTCACCTTCCTGTGCCTCAGTTTTCTCGTTTATAAAGTGGATCTAAGGACTCCTCATAAAATTTTTGGTGAAGATTTAATGAGATGATGGATACAAAGTGCCTAAAAGAGGGTCTGGGACATGATGAGGACTTTAAAATTGACAGTAATTCTTGATACTTACTATTATGATTATGAATCCTTCTATAACCTGACCATCTCTTTATTTCTCTAGCTTGAATTTTCACAGAGTTTTTAAAATGTGACACTAAATTGTAGTCTTTCCCCTGAATTAAATACTTAAATACTTCCCCTAAATTAAATATTCTCTATTTCTATGCAAAACTCCACACATTAAAGATACTCATTATTTACTGTGAATTATTAGATTCTTGTCTCTTAACTTATGCACAAAGTAACCTAGAAAGGCTAGACAGAATTTAAGAAAGAAATGGTCACTTTGTCACTCTAGATGGATGACATCTGAATCTTATGCACTATTAATAGGAATCTGCATCTTCTGAAAACTCTCTACACTTTACAAACATACATTAAAAATCTCTTACAACTCCTAGTCACAGTTTCATTAGAGTTCCCACGCCTACCTCTCAAGCTGCAGAGTTTGTAACAGATGGTACAGGACTCATCACATACACTTATCCCAAGAAATTACAACCGAAAGTTGAAGCTACAAGTATTCATGCACGGTCCAGGAATTTAAAGAGGATGTTCTTTGCACGCAGCTGCCTAATTCTTTTTGTATAAATGTGTGTGTTTGTCCTGAATAAAAATAACATGTCCAAAGAAAGACAGTGGAAACAGTTTTAACTATTCCTCAAAGGGAGCAAATACTCTTAGTTCTATTACTGCTTTCAATTCTAACCTCAAGCCAAGAATTCCTTTACATTTTCCTTGTTGTGTTCACCCATGCACACATCTAAAAAACATACTTCTCAGAAAGGTATAGGGTAAGACTCACTCACAGAAACCTTGATGGGGGCCCAAAAGATTTTGTGTTCCTTGCATTTTAAGCGGTGACTTAAATGACTTTCATAAACATTCGTCTGTCTACCGCAAGCTAGAAAGCCACCTTCTGGCAACTTTCTCTTGAAATTCAATCTTTCTGGGGAACACTAGATGGAGAAGGACCAGCCTGGAGGGCAGATTCACACCTTGGCCCTGGGCCATATTGGCATGAAATACTCCTCTTCAGTTCTACAGAGCTCAGAGGTGTAAATCTATTCCATGTTCCCCTACCCACCAGAAGGTCCTGTCTAGAAACGGCATGGGGATTCCAGAGGCTTTCTCAGGAAAAAGACTTGAGTCTGGATTTCCACCAAATATTCTCTTTAACTCTCCAAGGTTGAGTTTTGGGTATTCTATTTAGTCTGGGAAAGACTTCTTTTTATGAAGACAGCCCAGAGGGCTAACAGAGGTACCCAATGGCAATGGCGGTGGCCACTGGTGAAGATGGAACACAGAATTAGTGCTGAGATGGCAAACACTGCTTAACATCAGGCTTTAAGAAAGTGTGTATGGGTTTCCGACAGCACCCGTCACACTTGGGGAGACTAACCCTGGGCACATCATGCATCTATGTGTGTAAGTGAAATAATCTATTATTTACAGAACTAGGTAGGGTCAGCTTCTGTGCTTCTGTTGGCATTTAGAGGCACTGAGGTGAATGAAGTTTTCTTTAGATTCTGTAAGGAGGCTGGCCACTTGTCACCCTTAATGCTACATCTATGGTCTGGTGACTTTATGTGCCATTTCTGGTATATACTGGGCTATTCCAGAAGAGTTGAATTGTTGCCTCCGTTATGGAAAGATACAGTGATTTCTATGAGTGAGTGTGTAAGGAAGAGAAGAAAAAATTATCCTAATGGCTAATCTCATAAAATATTTAATGCTCTTCAATTTAAGAAATATTTAGAGCATGACTGTGCCAAGATTTAGGGATTTGTGGGGGAAAAAAATTGAAGACAGAGTCTCAACAATGAAGCAAAATAAGGTCCCTGCCTCTCAGGAGCACACATGTCACTGCTGAAACAGACACATACACAAATAATTAATAATAATGTCCACCACTTGCTGCCTACTTCCTACCTATCAGGCTCTGTTTTATATCTTAACTAACTCCAATCCTTAAACTAGCCCAATGCACTAGGTGCTGTTATTCGGCCCATCTGCAGACAAGGAGAGAGGAAGAGACGGGTAAAGCAACTTGTTCAAAATCACAGAACTGGTAGATGGTAAAGCTGGAATTCAGACCAGGCTGTCTGGCTCAAGAGTGCAAGTTACTTACAACAGCTTCTCCAATTAAAGTAGGAGTGGTGCTCCTGCAGCTGAGTTCTCACAAACGAGGGAGATAGAAAAGGTGGTACAGAAACTGGATTTCAAAAAATGAGTAAGACAATGACAGTAGGGCATTGGAGGAAGGATCATGCTCAGCAGGGACGAAGTGCTGGGCATGGCCAGAGGGAGGTAAGCAGACGAGTGTGGCTCCCGCGAAAGGTGCAGGAGTGAAGGCGCCGAAAGGCAGGCTGTTACTAGACTGTGAAGACCCTGAGTGCCAGGCTAAGGAATGTGGTCCTCTCTTCCTTCCCCTCTTTTTAAAATGCAACAAAGGACATTAACAAGAAAGCTTTTTAAGGGAAGTGACAGAATTACACTTGTGCAGATACAGAAGAATAGAAAGAAGTATTTGGGCAAATTGGGAGTCACGGGACCTACGGTTGGGTCTGCTCCCTTCCTCCTCTCTGAGCATCCCCAAAGAGGCAAGGCACTGACCTCGTGATCAAAAGAAGGCACCATACTCTAGGGTAGAAAATAGTTTTGCAAGCCAGCTCTGACCAGCTGGTAATTTTTCTGACTTGATGTTTGCAAGGCTACATGCAGGGTCAGGTAATACAGGTTTAATCACCTGGTGATGTCTGCTATGAGCAGCACTCGGGCAGGGAGGGCCAAGCTGGCATGAGCAGACATGTGTGCTGTCTCTGTTCTGGATGATGGCCACAGAGCTAAGTCTCCTTTCTGTCCCCAAGTCTACATCCTATGAAGACCAACCACCTGTGACCCTTGAGCTTCTGTCTGTCACTCTTCAAAAAGATCACTTGATCTTGATTTAAATCTACTCTGCCATTTGTCAGTGCTTACAGTTCTAAACACATTCATGATCTGTTGCGGAGAAATGGAACTTACTTAAATGATCCAGGTGGGAGAATTCTGAGGACTAAGAAAAATGCAGCAGCACAGGACGCACCAATGAGGTACACTCACCTTTTTTGCTCCTTGTTCCTCTTCCACACCGTCTCCTATAACGACGTACACCACTTTTCTTCCAAACCTTTGAATTATCCTCTCAAAACAGCTTTCCTTTCCTAATGAACAAAAGCAAATGATCAAAAATGTAAAATCTGGGGACATCAGCACTCTAGGGGTTGAACATTTTATATAAAATGCTTTCTCCATGCTCTGCATCTAACCCCATCATACTCATGCAAACTAGGTGGTTTTATGTGCCATTTGGGTCACATGTAGAACAGCACAGTACATCCCAAACTGAACATGAATCATCCATGTGGCATCCTGTCCTTTGGAAATGGACAATTTTAGTACATTTTCCCCAAAGACTCACTTATTAGAAAGTAGGACTGAAGTCAATCACAGTTGCAGCGTTTGACAACAGTCCTTTTCCCCTTACAAGCGAATTCTAAACAAAAGCTTGCCATTCTGGGCAACACATTTGAACTTGATTTAAAAACTATTTCATGACACATCAAAGTCTGAAGATAATATCTGATCGAAAGGCTACTGAGAAGGATGGAAGAGACTGAAGGATTGGTTTTGTTACGGCAAGAGAAATCACACAGGAGACTTAGCATCTCAACCAGAAAAGGATGGGATAAACTATCTGAATGAAAGGCTCCCAGGGCCCAATGGGTTCACATGAAATATTCTTGGAAAGCTGCTTCTGAAATAAATGTCAGGTAATTTGGGGCCCTACAAGAGACAGCACAGCATGCCTGCCTTGCCCAGGCATCGCACGTTCAATGAAGCACTTTCCAAAAGAAAGGCGGGATAAGGTAAGAGAATGCCCTTCTCTATCTATGATCTTTCCCATGTCAAGACTCAGTTTGGGCTCCTGGGGCTGCTACGCCGTCAGCACATCCACAGTTAATGCGGCCATTGTTTCTCGGGGCAGGAACTGGGTTCCAAGTCCGTGGCTGCCAGTAGGGTCATTTTAATGGACAATGGGACAGTTTATAGTTTTCAAATGTGAATGGCTGAGCGGGGACTGCACCTCTTTCAAATAAGGATCAGATATACACATGAACAAATTGCTTGTTTGCTTAAACAAATGCCGGCTTTATATTTGTATTTTGCACTAAAATCTCTAGTTTGCATCTGACAGAACGAAACAGGGTCAGCCTTATTCAAAGGATGTAATTTCAATGATGCCTTAGTTGCCCACTAACCTGTAAAATATTAAATCAATTTAAGAAACAAATACAAAGGCTAGTTTTCACTGCCAAAACTATACAACCAAACACCTAGATGTCATGAAGCTCACCCCTACCCGCCGGCCCCGACCCTGCCTTAAAGGGAAAGGCCTGCGTGTTTCCGTAAAGTTTCCTTTTCATGGAAAAAGGAAGTTACTCTCAATGTTCCTTAAAAGTGAAGCTCTGGGGGACCAAAAAATCCTCATCTAAACACTGTCTCCTACAGGTTACATTGTGAATTTGGGGTCATGTCAACATTTTCCACAACAAGGATTCACTGGCTGAAGCTGCCTTTTAGATAGACATTAATTTGAGGTCTTACATGAAGTTTTCATTTTGATGAATCCATTTTCTCTGAAAGAACATCACAGCTCTGCTGAATCAGAGACCAGTCATCCCCTTTCCTGACTTTGCCATTTTGCCTACAAGGAAATTTCCTGGGTTTTTCTGCACTGATCCTCAAATTTTAACTCAGTTGATGGTAAAATCAGCAAAGAACTTACAGGACACTCAATCCCTACTCTCCTTATTAAGAAAAACCACAGAAAAAATGATTCTATTGCTGGTTTTGAGATTGATTTTACCACCACACAGTTTTTAAATCTAATTTTTATTCTGTACTAAAAAAAAAAAAATTCAAGTCCAGTATTGCCCATTAAAAAAATACCTTCTTGATTGTTATTGTAATTTCCTATTATCCTAACACTTTCACATTATTTGGGATTAAAGTTCAATGTGCATGTAATACACTATTTGTTCTTTCCTTCTGGGAAGTTAAGTACTATCCCTTGGGTATTATACACTTACTTGGAAATATGTTCTTTCTTTCATGTGCTGATAAGCCTGTACCTTGGATCTCTGTTTAAAAAATGTATGATTCCTCTTTATTGATATAGATAGAACAAAGAACTGAGCTGATGGAAACTGATGGCTAGTTTACAGGAGAACATAAAAAATTCTGGTTCTGTCAGGCTACTATGAATCTGTTTGGTATATTCCTTTTTTAAAATAAGTGCTTTCCAGTATTCTGTTCTTGGCCCTTCTCAGGAGGCTTCAGTCTTTCTCAGACTCCAACTATTTCCAAGTTGACAGGGCTATCTGAATATCCCATGGGTTCTTTAAACTCAACACGGGTAAGATCAAACCCTTATCTTTGCCATCAAACCTGATTCCCCCATCAGCGAATGGTGTCACTACTGACCCAGTTGTCTAAAAGAAACCTGTGTGTCAGCCTTTAAACAGCCATTTATTCATCTATTTCATTCAACATTTATTGAGCACCTACTATGTGCTGGTCTCTGTAGGATGGGTGAGACACACAGACTCAGTTGTCAAGGAGATTATGAACAAATAACTAAAGTGATCTTTTTTTTTTTTTTTAGGGATGATTTAGTAAGTGCGTTGAAGGAGAAGCACAAAGCAGACAGAGAGATGGACCTACAGGGATTCCATTTCGCCCCTTTTTCTTTGGGCAGAAACAACCTTGTTCCCACCTCCCAGGACACTCACCCCCCTCTCCCAGGACTCACTCACGTAACACTCGTTTCATTAGAGTCACATACAAGGCGATTTCTGACTAGACCCAAGTCTGCCTTTCCAGTGTCAGCTTCCCATGAGCGCTGTTAGTCACCCAGGACGACTCACAAGTCCCTTGGGTCCCTCAGCAGGGACACATTTTAATTCCTCCGTCACTGTCTTCTCACTAGCCCATCTGCCGAGTAAACTCTAATTTACCCTTCTATATCCAGCTCACATGTCACGTCTTCCTTTAGCCTTCACTGACACCTGCCCTCTGCCTCCTTCTGGGTGGGAGCGGCTGCTCCCCCACTGAAGTGCACGTTCAGGCACATAGTGGTAGGACCCCTTAGGGTGTGGCAAGGAGCCTGCTGGAACCTGGACTCAGCTCTGCTTTGACCCCTCCACTTTATTTGCTGTTAACTTCAACAATCTACTTAAGTCTCTGAGCTTTAGTTTCCTCAGCTGTAAAATGGGAAGGCTGCCAAGATTGACTTTAATATCTAAAATGCTTAGTACACTTCTGGGCATCTAGAGAGCACTTAATAAATGCTCATTTACATATGGCTTTATCATTTTACAGTTATTTTGATGTCTGCATCCCCTGCTAGACTGTGAATTCCCTAAGAACAAGAGCCATGCTTTTTTTTTTTTTAAATCCCTACTTTTATTTTGTCTTGGTTTATATTCCAACTAAATTTCACAATTATCTTTTTTCCAGATTACATTTCCTTCTTACAAGAATTTAATTATTTTTTGGATCCCCATAACAAAAATGGGAACTCAGTTGTTTATACACGTTGAATTAAAGCAAAAAAAAATAGTTCTAGTAATGGTGTATTTAATTAGAGTTGTTTTGTTAAAGCTGTTACTAGAGTGCTTTCATTTCTACTTTGTGTATCTCTATACAACTATTTGTTTTAGTTTATAAAATATTTTTGTTGGTGTTGCCTAAAAGAATGAAAATAAGATAATAATCTAGAAGTGATGCTAAGTTGATTATAGCTAAAACATGTAGGTTTTAATTTTAGCCAGTACAGTAAAATCTTCTAAGTTTCACTGCATGGATTATGCTCTGTATTTCTCTTGATGCCTAAAGCCAATTTGGACAATAAAATTGGTTAAATTATTCTTCAAGTTTTCTGACATTTAGTATTCCAAAAAAAAAAAGTTCTATCTATTGCTTCTCATTTTTAACAGCCCGAAAGCAACGGGTTGATTGTTAAATAGATAAACTAGAAGCGGCTCACCTATTTTAGTTGCGCTGTAAATATTTTCTATTGGAAATACGATCCCTAATCCATACAGCAGGACTTTCGCCAATGCTGGGATCAGCTGAGTAGTTGTTACTAAAATATTCACACAGTTCGTCCTAGGAGAACACAAAGAAAGAAAAACAGTTCAAAAATCAACCTCCAAAATGAACAAGCAGAGCTCACTTTCGGGCAGACAGTGCGAAGCGGCCCGGGGAGGACTTACCGGGAGTGAATGAGCGTGAGAGCTTTCAGGGCCAGTGTCAACCAGGAGTCCGTCAGGGCCTCGATCTCGGCCCTCAGCTGCAACCAGGCTTCCCTCTTGGCCGGACCAAGCAGACCTGTGGGTTTAAGAGTGCAAGAACTACTTCCTTACCAGCGTGTCTCTTCAACTTTGTAAATAATAAGCATTTAAAACTACTCCACCACCACCCTCAAGCAGTGGAGTCTACTAAGCGATTTTTCACATGATCTCATTACTCGACAAACATTTATTTAGCACTGGGGGGAACATCTATTGTTTGAGCATCCCTTCTGGCTATGGAAGTCTTCTTTTGTGGGGGCCTCCTCACCCCCAAACTCCTCCAGCCATGTAATCTGGGCAGAGCTGACCCTAGCCTCTGGCTCCCAGGGTAGGCGTATGGCCTTGGGGTGGCCAGTGAAAGTCTGTCTGAGAACTTCTGCTGAATCTATTGGGAAGGACATTTTTCCAGCCCATGGAGGTGCCTGACTGGTAGGTGATAAGTCTGGATCTCTCGGTGGTCATCTTTGCTACCTTTTGGGAGAAAGTGACTCCAATGACTCGCACTCAGATGGGAAAGCGCAGGCCAGAGATTACCGATGGCATCATCTAAGCAGCTGGATTTCAGCCGCTCCAGAAACCACCCATCTGACACTTTTCATTAGGTCAATATATTCCTTTTTGTGCTAAAGCTATTTTCAGCCACAGTCAAAAGATCTAAACTCATAGAAGCATCTATCGCATAGAAAGAGCTTTATAATTCATCTCAAGTCCTTTAGGCAAGAGGTCAAGAAACTTAATCCAGGTCACACCGTTACTAAGTAATGGAGCCAGGACTAGACCAGCCTGGCCAGGGCCACGGCTGGAGTCTGATCTTTCTGTCACTAAGTCACAGCAGAATAAGCACAGGTTAGATGAAACTGCTCTCAACAAAGCTGTTCCATCCACAAACATATGATGCAGAAGTGTGTGGGACTTGCAGTGTTTTATCGAGACTGTCTTAACCAACCCAGTGAGATACTGGGAGTCACTTGCCTCCAACATTGTTTTTGTAGGTGTTGTAGATCTCTTTGACTCGTCGGTAGCGGAAGGCCAACTTTCTCATCCAGTCTACACCGCCCCGCACACCGGTTGCCAAGCATAAATTAGCACTGGTTGCTGCAGCAGGAAAGCCATCTGTTCCAAAGTTATACGTGCTATTTAGATGCAAGAAAAGCCCAAAGTTAACCGAACAGAAAGTTCATCTTAGTTAGCTGAGCAATTAAACTACAACATGGAGACCATCCCTTTATGGTCAGCGGGCTCACCTTAGGTCCTGTCCATTGTCATCTGAAGAGACATCGTCTATATGAACTTGGTCACATTCCTAAAATGCAATTAAAATGATACATTAGTTTCCAAAAAGCATCTACATTTTTTTGGGAAAACAAAAAACAAGAAACCACACACATAGCTATTTTTAACTGTAACTGGAGTGTTTTCCAACCATGTCAATCAGTAGGTGGCAGTCTTGTTAAATTGACATTTTTACCTACTTCGGGTCCTTTTTCACTATAAGAAATGAGCATGTCATTAAGGACTACTGTTATTCAGCTTCAGAAAACACATTTTTGTGCTTAGAAGGGAAAGTGACTGAAAACAATCAGCATATATATCCCGTAAACCTCAGGTACCTGAAGACATCGCGCTGGTCTGAGAGCTGATTCAGTCAGTGCCGAAGCATAACTGAAAACAGACATTTCGGCAAATCTAACATGCTAGAAAAATTAAACCTGATGCTAACTGCCAATGAAATTATGACCTTTGATTGCTGTCGAGCCACACACCAACACAGCCCGAGGCCAGCGTGCGGAGGAGCCCGGACCAGAAAATCTGTTACTGGTTTGCCATTGATTTGAGAGATGCAGGTTTTATTCTCTCTCTCTCTCTCTCTTTCTCTCTCTCTCTGTGTGTTTGTGTGTGTGTGTGTGTAGGAAAAAAGCATGGGAGATGACTTCACAACCTAAATAAAAATAATCAAACATATTTTATTTATTTTTATCATTTTAAAAACTTTTTTACTCTTCTTTTTCCTGCTGTTTCACTATTATTACACACTCATTTAAATTACTGGATTTCTGAGTTGATTAGACAATAATGTGATTTGAACAGACCTGATTTTTAAATCCCAAACTGCGGATAAACTATTTAGAATAGAAGGTGTGATTGTGGGCTGAAGCCCCACTGGACAGTTTCACGGTTATGAACACGCGGACACAGAAGCACCCCACGTCTTACTGCTGTGTCCCCAGCCCTGAGCATCTTTATGGGAAGAGCAGACACTCTATAAACACTTGTTGAACAGACGAAAGCATACTAATGTGGAGACAAGGTCTCCAGTCCAGAAACAAGTAACACGCACTTGGCATGCGTGAATATTTTAGTCATGAGCCTTCTTTTTGCAGTCAGCCTCCAGACACCCCAGTGGGCTTTATGACACTTGTTTCCATGAAAAGTTTTAGTTAAAAAATATTCGAAGAAATTTGCAGGCCTGCATCCTGTATTGTAAAATGTTATTCTGACTAAAGCTCTGGCCATCTTTACTCTGTAGTTCATTTTATAAAATCTAGCCTATCCCCTGAGTGCTTAACATGCAACTTGTAACAAAGATAACACAGGTAAAGCACCACCGTAATAAAAGGTGTATTTTTATTTTGTCGGTACCTTCTGAACAAATTCTTTTCTCTCCATGGATTTGCGAGGAAGGGAGCAGGAGATAGAAGTGGAAAGAAACTCAAACCAGCTGTTGCTTTAACAGAATTAAAATTGTGACCCCCCAACCTCTTCTCTAAAGCATCTATTTTCCAGCCAACCCTCTCCCAGCAAGCAGCAAGTTCCAAGGAGGAAAAGACTTTGACCTTGTAACCCTCCCCTGCTCTCCTGACGTCCATAACCCCAGATAAGTAAAAAGGAAGAGAAGTCCAGGAGGCCTCACAGGCGTTTAAAATACAGGTCATTCCTGGAAAACATGTTTGGGAATTTCTCAGTTATTAATTTAATCGTAATTCGGAAGATGAATGATAGTTGTGTCTTTTCAACAACGTACTTCTGGGTTTAAAAAATTACTAAATCCTAAGTTTCTATTCTAAGCCATTTACCTAGCCAGAAATACAAAAATGATGCTGTCGGTAAAAGGCTCTTTCGGGGTGCAGGGCTAGTGTACAATGCAAACAAATGCAAAAAAGCGTACCCCCTTCAAAGAAACAAAGCCACAGCACCACAGTGGAGGAGTTTCCTCTCTTGGGAGAAAGAACAGAGGGGACGAGGAAGCTGAGGAATTAGAAAAGATACATTAACAAGAATTTAATTCAAGGAATCAGAGCTGACCTAAAGTTGCGTGGTTAACTCTTGGGATGGGAAGAATTCTTTGGAAAAGCAAGGTGTTAAGAGGCTTTTCTTAAGCTGATGCAGTCGATAATCTCCATCACTAACAGAGAAGCCTTATCTTCTCAGGGCTGGGGATGACTCCAGGCTTCCTATTGTCCGGCCACATCCGGTATTTGTTTTCTCCTGCCAGCTTTAGCTAAGGCTTTTTGCTCCCAGGCTGAGGTCCTCATTTGAAGTATTGTTCAGTATCTCGGTTTGCTCTAATTAAGGATCAACAGCTTCTAGCTTTTACCTGCAGATACCAAACTCACTTCACAGTGATCTGATTAAAGTGAAGTTTGGTGTGGTGGCCACAAGGAAATCCTCCCTCCCTCCTCTTCAGCAGAATTTTTGTAGAACGATTTATTTAAAGCTTTTTAAAAAATTATTTTTTTGTGGGGGGAGGTAATTAGGTGTGTGTGTGTGTGTGTGTGTGTGTGTATTTTTTTAATGGAGGTACTGGGGATTGAACCCAGGACCTCATGCACGCTAAGCACACACTACCACTGAGCTATACCCTCCTCCACATAGAAACATTTTAATCAAAATAGATTCAAAAATCAAGAGCATTTTAAAGGGCCTGAGTAGCGCTTTTAGGAATTAAAAAAAATCATTAAAATGTCTATGGAAAATGTGCTTTTGGAGTTGGTGTTCCTCTCACCTCACAATAGACAAGTATTCTGTTGCACAGACTTTGACAAAATACATCCTAAAGCTTCATCACCGCTAAGTCTTTGTATGAGTTTACAAATAATGGCAAAAATGTCTTGGGAAATAAAGTTGTGTATTTTTTAAAAAAAATTAATGAAAAACTAGGATATCACGATTTTGATGGTGACCTATTAAAAACTTTAATTCCTCAAAGAATGGAGAATATTAAGATACCAAAATACCATTTCCTGTCCCAGCAGAGCCGTGTGATGTGTGCACCTGTACTAAATGCATCTGCGCCCATGTTAGAAATGGTGGGTCTCTGCATTCTGACATCCTGAAACTGTCCCCACCGTGGGGCTGAGACCCCCATCCCCTGCCTTCTCCTACTTTTCAGAAGCCATCTAGCTTTCTGTTTGTCTTCCTAAGAGCCTCATTTTAGGTTCTCATTTTTGCTTTCTATAGTTGGTTGTTTTTAGTTTCTGCATTCGTTACAAACCCAGACAATAAGAGACCTTGGGGGAGGGGGAGCACAAGGGGCCCTGGACCCATCGGAACAGCAGCAGCAGCAAAAGAGCAAAGCCCCAGTGGAAGAATCTAGAGACTCAGAGGACAAAAATGGAAGCTTTCTACAGTCTCAAGTGCCAAATATATTCCTAAAAACCCGAGTCTGGTGCTTCATGCACAGAGTGTGGAACATACAGGAGTCCACGAGAAAATAAGTTTTTATTCCAGAAAGACTGAATGTGCTGAAAAAGTACTTTTGAAATAAACTTCCAAAAAGTATGTGGTAGCGTTTTAAAGAGTTCAAGTCATCACCGAATCCAAGTCTCGGCAGAGCACCCACACAGGGGCCACCACCGCCAGTTCAGCCAGTTCAGCATATTTTATGCAGTAATCTGTCCTGTTGAAGCTTGAAATGCCCAAAGGACCCCTAACCTGTTTGGGTGTCAGACTCGGGGCAGAAAGTACTCCTGGTAGATTCTGCACTCAACACCCATCCAAGCTGGCTGACAGGTGCCTTTGCTTAGAAAGGTGGTCATTTACTCATTCATGTGTCTGATTACTCATTAAGGGGCAGCTATGTTCTGGGTACTGTTCTAGATGCTAAGGACACACCATGAACACAAAAATCCTTACCATCTTGGAATTCACATTCTAGTTGGGAGAGATACCCAAGCAAAAGAATATGCAAAATGTACAATCTGTTAGACAGGGGTAAGTGCTAAGGAGAAAAAGACAGCAGGTGAGGGGAATATGCAGGCTGTGAAGGTGTCTGGGAGAGAGCTTTGCAGGCCAAGGGAAGAGCAAGTTCAAAGGCCCTGAGGCAGGAGGGGAGGAGTCATGTGTGCCAGCAGGTGACAGCAGGAGCTGGCTTTGCCTTGAAAGCAGCATCAAGTGATCGGTCCCTGCCCTCAAGGCACTTACAGCTTAGCAGGAAAGACAGAAGCTAATTAACTAACCACATATGTGATAAATTAATTGCAGTTGTGGGAAATGCCGCAGTCCCTTCCTGGAACCCAAAGGAATATCCTCTTGCTAAGTAGTGGAAATCTGTTTAGTCCAAGAGGGTTGCAGAGGTCCGAAAAGCGGAAATGATATTTTGCTAGATCAGGAGGGACAGCCTGGCCCACCGTTCATGTTGCTGCCTTTGTGATGAAAGGACTCCAACAGAGATACGCAGTGGATGACAAGAGATGGTGCACATTCACCGAAGCTGTGGTAACAGAAGCAAAGCATAGCTCTTTGATCCTAGACTCTCAATGCTGGTCCTCTACTTCTGAATGGCTGTGGGTGGGAACAGGGGAAGGAAGGCAAGCCAACCTTCTCTCTAGGAAATACCCCAGCCTTAGAGATGCAAAGGGACTCTGTGGGGTTATGAACAGATCCCAGAGGTGAGAGGGAAGGTTCCTAAATATAGTTTCTTTTACCCCGAAAATAAGAGATGTGAGAATTGGTGTGGGTGCTGGAAAGGGATCAAGAGGTGGGCAAAGAGTTATTTTTTGTTCGTGGCTCTCAAAAGGGGTGTCAGAACCAACATTTTTGTATAAAGGCTCTGTGTCAAGCCAATGCTAGAAGTATGTCATTAATACCTTCTTTAACCAGATTTCACATATATTCACATCTCACAAAGAGATGCTAAGGAAGAGTGCTAGGCAAAGTTGTGGATGTCCTTTACTAAGAAAATGTCACGATTAACCCCATGAGCTATTGCCAAAGGGTTGGGCCACTGTTTCCCTCCCAAGATGAGTTTCTCCCTTTTCAGAAGTTCTAAAGCACCAGGGCTGCACCCCTCGCTGGCACTCAATGACTAAAGAGCCTATACTGACGCTCCATATGCCTTGAAGAGCATCTTCCTCCTCCTCTCAAAGTCACGGCGAAAGACTTCAATAAGGGTCATTTCTTACAAGTCTGAGGAGTTCCTGCAGAGGCAGGCCCTGGGGTCTCTTACACAGACTCCCATCTCTTGTTGGGTTGAATTACTGTTACTTATGTTGAAGACAAAATAGCATTTCACATTATAACCCATTTTATAGATACAAGTATGAAGACTCAGAAAAGTTAAATAACCGAAGTGCCGAGATACCATACAGGTCTCTGACTGCCGTTCACTGTTTCTTCCCAGCACCCCTCAATGCCACACAACGTGGACAACTGCCCACTCCACGTGGGGGCCAGGACCCAGGCCCTTTGTGGCTTGTCACTTGTTCTGAGTTTAGCGGACCCCAGCCTGCATCCTCCCCTTCGTCTGCCCCACTCCCACCTGCGTCCAGTGTTTGTCACCATGGTCCGTTTCTCCCCTCCCATCCTCCAGTACAAGCCCCAGCCCTTCCTCTCTCCACCAGGGCTTCAAATGATTGGCACTGCGGAGGGAAGCTCCAGGAGAGCCACGGTGGCAATCAGGCGTTTCCTGGGGTGGAGGGGTACAGAGCATGGCTGTAGGCAGTGCGAGCGGAGGTGCGGAGCGACTCTGACACGGCGTGTCCTAATAGGAGGCCCAGGCGCAAGGGTCTGGCCAGAGTCACGGTAGCTGAACGAGGGCAGCTGGGGAGGATCAGAGCGGCATGAAGCGGGCCCGCCAGGGCCAGCCTGCAAACTCTGTTCCACGCGACAGGCTTCTGTGATCGCCCTTCAATAAGCACCACAGACCAAGCGACCAGAGCTTACCCCGTTATGTTCCACGGCCTGTACTTCACCGACAGAGCTGGGAAACAAATAAAATTAGCAAGCTGCAGCCACCACTGGCCCTCAGCGCGCAGACATCTCAGCACCCGTGGGGCTGGGTTATAAAACGCTCCCATGCAAGGCTGCGGAAACCTGCCGACGCACAAAGCAGCCGAACGCCGGGCCTGGCGGTGCGAGCGCGAAGGCAGCCACCCCGGCTACGCTCTCAAGGCCGAGCGGCCAAGGCACCGTCTCTCCCAGAGCTCCGGTTGCACTGTTATTCCGCCTTTTTGGTCCCCTCTGTCATTATTCTTGGCACGGCGACTCACACTGACCCTTTTCTGATCCATCATCCTCTCTGGCCTTTCAGGGCCGGGCCCCAGACATGCTCTTTTGGACCCAGCCCCGGGAATAACTCTGATTTTGTACGGGGGCTCATATGCAAAACATTAAGTTATGGCAGAAGTTTTCTGCAAATATTTATCCTGCTTTGATACTGTAGTGGTTGTACACCCCCACCCCGCCCCCCAAGCCTTTCACTTGGGCCATAATTATGTCAAAATACACCATATCATTCAGGTTTGCGGCGGGAAAATTAATAAAAAGAATTAAGGCAGTCACAACGGGTCGTCTTGTCTGTGCCAGGCCCAGTGACGTCACAGCCAGCACGTCAGGGCGCGAGGCCTCTGAACCTGACACTAGACCCATAAACTCCAAGTAAACCTGGAGTCTCCTTATAAACAGAGACTCTTAGAAGACTGCGAGGCAGCCCGTGTGTTATGAAAGGGAACAATATAAAAATGTTACAGACCCATCTTTGGAGAAGTTGAGTTACATAAAGCCCCAGTTCTGCTGACTGGAGCTCTATTTGCTCCATTTCTCAAATTAACCATGAGAAAACTAACACCATACTGCCAACTAATTGTTTCAAGCCTTTCCTTTACAAAGTAAAGATGGAAGGAGAAATAGTCACCAGAGAAAGAATTATTTTCATTGTCTCCACATTCACGTGACTGCTGAGACCTACTGGAGTTGGCCAGCCCGAGGACAGGATCGGGGTGGGGGGGCTCTCAGTCCCCTCCTGTCTGTCACCAAGCAATTACACTTACTGCTCTGACCTCCCCTCCAAACATACAGACACTGGCTTGTTAGCTCTACAAGTTACTAGAAAGAAGTTTTCCTTTTAGCCCTAAATATGAAAATGTTTAATTAGACAGGAGTATTTCCAGTACGTTAGAGACAATCCACACAAAGCTTTGTTTTGATAGCAGCACTTTAAAAAGAAAAAGGAAAAAAAAAGAGAGAGAGAGAAGCATCCCGCTGTGGATCTGCCCACACTACCCTCTTTCTCAGAGAAAATCTACATTGTACAGAAGGCATCACAGGGTGTCCAGTGTTTGAGTGACAGAGGTTTTAAGGCAGTGATTTCCATGGCAGCTTTTGGAAATAACTCCTGACTGCCTAGATATTTGTATAACTTCACTGGAAAAACAAGGGGAAATGGGTCATCCCCAGAGAATCTCTGTGATTCAGAAGTTCTAGTAGGGGAAGGAGTGGTCAAACAAGCTAACTGGTGGGAAAGAGGTGCAGAATCCTGCTTCTAATTCGCTGACAATTAGATTCAGTGCGTCGATCTCTGTGGTTAAGAATTTCTGTGCGCACTGTGTAGCACAGAGAACTATATTCAGTATCTTGTAATTACCTATAACGGAAAAGAATCTGAAAAAAACATATATAATATAAATAACTGAATCACTGCTGTACACCTGAAACTAATACAACATTGTAAATCAACTATATTTCAATGAAAAAAAAGTCTGTCCATGAGGTAGTAAATTCGCAGAAACCACGGTTTTACTTGCCTGTTTCGCTCTGTAAAAAGGAGGCTGTCTAGTCAACGTGCTGTGTGTTTATACTTAGTGATGGGGAATAATACGCTTGCAGGGTACTTTCTAAAGGTGTGTCAAAACCCTCACTGCACTTTCAGATGGATGCAGGGAAGACCCACAGCCCTGCTGTGCCCCTGTGACCGTCTTGTTGGACTGGCGACAAGCCTATGGCGTGGGCCACCCGGAAGGAGGGGTGTGTGGGTCGCAGCCCCAAGACTCTAGCGCTTGGAGGAAGCAGGTCCCGTCATGCCTGTCCGGGGCGCACCTGGTCACCCTTGCTTTCCCACCGCCAATGCTTCCTTGCAAAAGAAAGGGTGCAGATTACCCATGGCTAAGGCACAGGAGATCGAGAACAAAGAGAGTTTTTGAAATCTGCCTCATTCTGTTTGACAGTTTGAGAAACACAAGTTAAGGAATTAAAATATACTTGGGCAAATTTATCTTTAAATCCCCACTTTGAAACTATCTACTCAGCACAGCATTGGTGCCAATGTGTGTTATAAGTCAATATTTAAATATCCCTATCTATTTAAATAGGAATCAGACGACACGACTATAAACTACTAGGAAAAATAAAATTAAAACAGACTCTCAAATCTCAGAAACTGATGAGAGAATTTTAACATCTATTTTTGAGATTTGGTAATAAGATGCAACGTGTGGAGACATATGCTGTTTCTAATTATTGTTTCTTACTTAGAAAAAAAGTATTTTAATATATTTAAAGTTATAATAACCTGTAGGAATTATCTAAACGCAAGAGATATTTTACTAGAATCATGTTTACGTTAGCTAGAAAATCTAGGTACCTGTATTCAAAACCCAAGTTTGAATTACAGCAGTTTCAACAAAGGTAAGATATTAATTAGCTCTTTCAATCTGATTCTGTGTAGATGAATATTCATAAAATATTTAGAGAATAAAATCTTTATTGAAGGTACCTGAAGATGGCATAATAAGGCAAAAGTTAGAGTGCTTAAGCTATGTTTTGGTACATGTTCAAAATTGTAGTAATATTTAAGATCACTAAATAAAAAATTTATAGGACTGTCAAGCTTCTTATAATAATTAAAGATGAAAACAAGATTTAAAACTCTTAATATTTTCTTATAATATTTATTCCTTTTAAAATGCACTCATTAAAAGTAAGATGTCATGAGAACACCACTGTACCATGTCGCTCAAAGAATCTGAAAGAAATTACACTAAGATAGTTCCTTCTTAGTGAGTGGTACAGTGTTAATAAAAAAATACTAGTTTCTCTCTCCTTGGAGTTCCTTTTTTCTAACCATAAATACCTTCATTTACATGGTTATATGAATACATCTGTCTTTATTTACACTCTCAACTTAAGGGCGAGAAAAAGAAACGCTTATTAATGAAAGCCAGAAAGAATTGAAAGTAAGTTTTTAGAATAGAATGGGCTGATTTGAAATTGTTCAACACTATGTCTGTAAAAGTAACAGATTTATTTAATTGATAATTATGGCAGATGTTATATCCGATCGAATATCAACACAATTTACTTTTAAAACAATGCAGTGAATTAAAAAAAAAATACAATGAATAAGAAGTACCCAGTGAATGAAAAGGTATGCAGTGAATCCCTAGTATCTAATGCTACCAGATTTGTCTTTTATTAAGTTATATTTCGTGCAATAGCACAATATATTTCAGGGCATTCTATACCCCTGCCACATGGTATTATACACAAAAAGCTTCAGCCCAAGTACATAACTTCACTTATAATTCAGCTACTGTAAGAAGATATGGCATTTTACAAATTTGCACAGATATCAGTGAAAATGTTGCATAACTTTAAATACAAAATAGGGCAGTGCATTAATGTTTGATAACGTGTCAAATTATATTATACAGTTATTCATTAAAATGTCAGACGTATTTTAATTGTGTCACCGAATTTAAAATAAAATAGTAAGACAAAAGATTAAAGGCTGACAATGTACAAAATAATAATTCAGAATCTTAAAAAAAAGGAAACTCAGCACATATCTAAACAAATGTTATTCTTTTGAATGTCAAGTCAGAACTACTCTTAAGAATAAGCCTTTGATTTACTACTGAACTGATTTCTCAGTTTTCCAAGGGTTTGCCCATTATTTTGCAAACGTAATTTGTCACTGGCCACAGTGTTCTTTGTAACTCCTGTTCCCTTTCTTTTAGATCTGTTATTCCTGCTGAGAGTATCTACCAGAGAAGAATTTTTCATAGTGACACCAACTCTAGCCTTGCTGTGAATAATCACATTCTCGTAAAAATCATTCTTTTTATTGCCAACCTGCTGCCCCAAAGCACAGAAACATACCCAAACCAGGAAACCTTTTATCCTTTTCTGCCATCATTTTCTTTTAACCCTCATTGCCATTTGAAGAAAATGAATCACATACTAATTTATAAACAGAGCGTTTAGCTAGACATTTAAATTTACACAGAACATTTCCATTTTGATCCCATACAAACCAAGGAATTAAATCTGTAATATTAAATAGGTCCTATTTTAAGGGACCTTTTTTTCTGAAACAATTTTACACTCTAAAATTCAATATTTGCAACAAAAGTTCCAGTATATTACCATATCTTATTGATTCATCTTTTTTGAACTGCCAACCATACATCAATACAATTTTTAAAGAAATATTTCAACATAATTGGTTTTTGTAAGTGGCTCTTTTTTTTGTAAGGGTAGGGAGTGAAATTTGAAAGTTTAAAAGAGATCAATTAATTAATTTTAGTTAACTTATACAGCCAGATGACTTGACAGTGGTCATAAATACTCAATTTTGTATAAAAGAATGTGTAGCTCAGAATAACATGTTTAGTTAACAAGTTAATAAAAATTCCCCAAGCCGATTTCCTCTGCCGTATAATTATTGCTGACTCCAGAGAGAAAAGTATGCAGAACCGGACACGGGCACTTTAAAAAAGAATAGGTTCCCTGTGAGCTTCAGGAAGGTTCCATCATCACCTTCCCTCACTGTCAGCCCCTTGTGGGGGAGTGAGGACCTCTGAGGGGGCACTTTCTTACTTAAAACGCTCTCTCTTCTCTTCCAAGTATCGGTGGGTCTGAAATTCCACCCCCGAAGTCATCCCTTTTAAATCTTCTTTTATAAGACAAAGAATTCAGGTAAGGGTACATTACTTAAGCTCCACTACTTTGGTGTGAACTGTCCTATCTGATAAATTTCCCCCCGAAGGGCAGCTCTGGTGCGCCCCAAACCTCTGGGGGTCAATAGGGAAGCGGGGGCGAGTGGGTGCCTGAGAGGAAGACTAAGGAAATATTCTGTTCATACTCATTCTCACTCCTTAGAAAACCACCGCGACCCCTTTCCCCGTGAATTAACCATTTCAAGCAACCAATAATATGTTTTGGTAGTTCATATATTATTCAGGAAAATACTAGAAGATACACCACTAATAAGCATTAACATTATCTGTGTTGTGTATCAGCTGTGGAAATACCTTTAGAAAACACACAGGGTGCGCATCCTGTATCCTTTCCTTTGTTATGTCACGTATTCAACTAAGGATGCCTGACCACCTATTTACAGACCAGGCGCTGAGCATACAAACATAAATGAGAAGCAGATATTGCCAGGAAGGCTTCGTGAACACAGGGAGGGGCTGCAGAGAGAGGGGACAAGTGAATGTCACGGTGATTTTCTCTCAGGGAAAGAACTAGAATTCTTGCAAAGCTATGGGAACAGAACGTGGGATTCCTCGTGCTTCTAGGGTTTCTCCTTGCAACCCAGCCGATGCGTTAATCACTGTCAAATACAGTTTTCTCAAAGTAGGTTTTGCTCTCCCAGGAAATACAATTTCCACTGGGAAGGATTCTCTTCTTGGGAGCAGGTAATACATTTCACTTCTATTTCTGTCTATCTGTTTCTGCCTTTTAACCAGGAGGTGATCAATAGATGCTTTGGAAAAATTAAATTGGAAACATTGAGTACATTCCAATGCGAACGGGCTTCTAGAATGAGCCTTCACTTTGCCCATCCAGTGGGAATCCCTCACTGCCCATCACAAGGATCACGTGCTCCTGGCTGGCTGGTCTCCATCAGCCTGGCCTTCACTCCACTCCCCTCTTTCACAAGACAACGCTGTGTCTATTGCTGGCTGGAAGACCTTCACTCTCTTCCCTCTCCTGTCAAGGCAACATTTCTCTTTCAAGCTTTTATTGGGTTCTTTTTTTCCAACCCTGATGTCTGCTCTGGAACTCACTGTCTGAATAACAGAAGCAACATTGACTAAGAGCCTACTCCGTGTCAGGCACTTGTATTACATGCTATTTCCAATCCTCCCTTAAACTCTACATTTGATGGACAGGGAAATGAAGACTTACACAGATGACTTCAGTGCATCCCACCACGTAACACATTCTTTGAAGGAAGAGAGAACTTTTCTCTCTATTCATCTTCTAAATAGGACCCTAGATCTGCCTCTTCCTTTTCTATGTGGACCCAGCACATGGAGGATACTGAATGGAAAGTTCCAGATTGTGGGACTGACAGAATTGCATGTGAAAAGATGGATGACCCAAGCAGAAACTAACTGCTAACATGATTGCATTTTGTTGACACAGGGTTAAAAAGTGAGTAGTTTTATGAAAATAAATCTATTATTTTGTCTGAGTATAAAATGATACATACTCATGTAGAGAATTCATGCAAAACAAAAATACATAAAAGAAATAACCTTCAATTCCACCCCTCAGAAGTAACCACTGTTAAAATTCTTTTGTCATCCTTCCTAGTCCTATTCACTCACCTAATTAACCAAAGTTCCTCCTGGTTTTTATAGAGTTTAAATTTTAGTAGGGGATGCAAACCAAAAAAGCAGGACAAACTAGATCCATGTTTTGTAGCAATAATATGTAATAAAGATCTTTTTATATCAATGAGTCATCTATATTACCTTTTAAATTGCTGTATACTATTCCACATTATGCATGTCTCATATTTCTTTTAACCGAGCAATGACTGATGGTCTCCAATATTTTCTTGGACTATTAAGTAGGGCAACAACTGTCAACCTTCCTTACAATTCTATTTTAAGCATCTAAAATAATTGACCTTTAATTTATTAGTTTTTTATTTATTAACATTTTAAGCATCTTTGTACACAGCACAGTCACTGCTTAATAAATGTTTAAGTGAATGACTGTGGTGATGAACACGCTTGGATTCATGAGATTCATTTATCTCCTTAGGCTATGTTAATACTTCCCTTCACTGACATTTTTAATCACCCAGATCTCGGAGCCTTGTTCACTATTTACCTTCTGCTTAGAACACTCTTCTCTAAGGCCCACCCCACACAGCTCTGTTGATTCCTGTTAATCCTTTGTGGCAGTTTCAACGTCCCCTCATCTTTCTGAGCACTCCTCCTTACTCTGAGCTTACATGATTTTAAGGTCCTTGAGAATAAGAATAGCTTCATCTTGTTTACTATCACTCTTAAAAAGTTTCACAAAATTCATGTTTCTTAACTCATATATAAAGTTTTAAATTTTCTCTTGGATTTTGGGAAGCCCTTATCAATTTCCTTAAGGCCTTCATCAGTTATGGGGTGACTTGGCTCACGACCATTTCAATAGGTACATGGTTGTAAGTACAGTGAATTATTCGTTTTTGCCGTTTAGAATTTAAGTAATGTCCCTTATATGTTAAAGAAAGTAAAGATTATAATTACTATTTTAAAAAGAGAAAATATTATTTCACCTCACCTCTACACCTTCTTACTACACACATGCTAAAAACTACCTTTCAGCACTTAATTTTCTAAGCTACTTATTTTTGCTTAGTACAAACATCTTATCTGCAAGTCCAGTAGGACTACATGAACACGTGTTTAAAACAGTGCCCACCAACGAAAAGGGGTGCCATCTTGAGATTTAACTTATAACTTTTGGACATAACATCAAAACCCAAAGATGATTCCTAGTCCATTATTTCCGAAGAGGCAAACAAAAATCACAAAATAATGTCGATCAAAAACCAGCGTCTTCTCTGCTGGCCTCGGCCCTCTACCTGCTTTACAAAGGCGTAGCACGCAATTAGCCGCAAGAAGAATCCAGGCTTTGGAAAGCGTTTCCTTAGAAATGCTGTTCGCATACTGGACTGGCTGAGCCCAGATAGAGGCTCCATTGTAACTGCCCGAAACGGGAGAAAACTCCAGGGACTGCCACAGAAACACATTTTGGGGAAGCTGAAGTTACAGGCTTTCTCTTGCACTAGTCAATTTGAGGAAAAAAAAAAAATTCTTTCTCGACTGAGCAAACTTCCTATGAAGGTAACCGAGGAAAATCTGGCTTTAGAAAGTAGTGACTCTCTCCTAGGTTGAAGATTAGTGAGCACCTGTCAAAATCAAGAATCTAAACAAAAAGGCTGTCATATGTGACTCCAACAGGTTAGCTTCTCAGGATTTTTAAATAAACTGACAGCCACCCAGCCGATTATGTGAAAACTGAAGCGACACTTCTATTCAGCAAGATGGGAAGGCATCCGGTATACTGAGGCCCACCTTGTGCCGGGGACTGGGCGGGGGCCCCCAATAACCTTATCTCCTGACTGCACCACACCCCGGGGCCATCTCTGAAACCCGCCAGGGTTGGTATGTCAAGGTCACACATGAGTCGTAAGCGAGGCTCGAACTCAGGTCGCTGCATATCTCAGGCATTCACTCTTTCCTCAGACCATGTGGTCTCCCAGCTACTTCATTCACAGAACAAAGCCAATATTTTATAATAACCATACATGGGATATCACCTTTAAAAACTGTGACTCACTCTGTTGCACACCTGAAACTTACATAATAATGTACATCAATTAAGCCTCAATAAAAAACATCGTAAGAGACTAGGGTACAACCAGGAAGATACATTCATGGGCATGTGAATTATCAGCGTGCTAGAATGACCACTTTGCTTTTCATACGTTATTTCATTTTCTGAATCAGGGATCTTCAATATACTTTGAGATTTGGTGTTTCCAAACAAAAATCTCACACAGGGACCCCTGCTACAAGAGAGCTTTTCTTGTTCATTCAATATGTTCTTCCTGGGAAACCGTAACCAATTTCATGGGTGATGACTTCAAACTCCCGCTGCTGAGCTTCAGACCTGCTGCACTGCTGGAGTCCGCCTGCTGCTCAAAAAACTTCAAGCTCAACAGCAGAAAACCAAATTCAGCATCTTCCTTCCAAAGCCAGCTAAGTGTCCCGGGTTTTCTAGCTCTACCTTACTGCCCAAGCCAGAAACTAAGATTCTAACGTCTCAGTTCGCTGCATTGGATATCATCCCCCTTCCTCTCCAGATGACTTTCTTAAGAGCTTTCCCATCTGCCCCCATACTGTTCCCACAACCATACAAAACCCTGGTGACGTCTCACCTGCTGACACCTGTGACTTCCTGCTACAATTCATCTCCATAGCAACGCCAAATATCCTTTAATGGTTACCCTTGGCATTCAATATGACATTCAACCTCCTTAGCAGAGGGTGCAAAGCCTTTCACGATCAGGCTCTTGACTCCCTTTCTGTCCTCTTACCTCACAACTGCTCTGCAGGGGCTCTGTGCTTTCTGTCTACTCAAACTCTGTTCCTAAATGCCATGCTCTCTCATGCCAAGGTGACATCTGGGGGGAGCATTTCTCCTGCCCTCGCAGCCCTGCCACCTCTCCCCCCAGGCTGGGTTAGCCATCCTGCCTTTGGACCATACCAATGTCCTCAGGTGTCTCCATCACTGTGGAAATACACTGCAATATAGCTGTTCTTTTGCTTTTCTGTCTCCACCTCCCATCTTGGCTCTTTGAGGGTGGTGATCATGTTTCATCTCTTCTCCTCAGTGCCAAGCAGAGTGTCCAGAACGGAGTGAGTAGGAGTGCATTTATAGCACTGTAGTTTTTTCTCTGTTATGTAGATAGAGGCAGCTAAAATAATATTTTTGTCTACTCAACAATGACATGTGCACGTGTCTGTCATCTATCTGACAGCCTATCTACCTATCCACCTATCTCCAAACATTCCCAAAACAGATTTTAGGCTGCTTGAGCAACCACTGTTTGTAAGTCGCAGTGAGAAACAAAGCTAACGGATAATACACCAGAGGAAACGTGTTCCATTACTGGGTCTGCTGTATTACAGCAGCGCGTGACGGCACCGAGATGCTGCTACTTCCTTTATAGAAACAGCCAGGTCACGGGACCCAGCTGGAGAGGTTTGTGCAGTGATATTTGGAAGAGGAAACCCCTGTTCCCACCTTAGCTTTACTATCACCTAACCAAGTGGCTTTGGGCAAAAATCACTTCAACTGGAGGTAAGACTGACTTCACAGTGTTGACAAAGAATCGAAGTCAGTGCTTTGGACTGACGTGAGAAGAGCTTGCCTAAAGCCTGCTGCCCACCCCCCCAACGTCACCTCCCACACGGCAAGTCTCTGTCCCCTGCTGCAGACACCGCCAGCGAGCTCCACAAGCCATCCTTCCACACGCAAGGCTGGACGAGGACGAGGGAAGGAAAACAGACCAGCACAACCGAAGGCACACGTGTCCTTTCCACACGAAGCCAGCATCCTCGTTTTCTACGAAAGGACAGCACGGCACGGGGTGATGGAAGCAGGTACAGCAGCTATTTAACTGCTGAAAGCAAACCTCCCCTTGTGGAGCCGGGGGTGGGAGGAAGATGTGAACAAGGAAAGGAGAGGAGCGCTCTGTGATGTGTCTGCAACTACTCGCATTTGCCAACTGAACACTGGCAGAGCTTTTGCTGGTGTCGTTTTTCTGGTATGATTTCTGTTGGAATTCTACACAGAAATTTTGGCAGCAAACCACTCGTTGTCTCGCCCTTCATTCCCTAAGTCACCCCCCTCCCTCCCCAACAGGCCTACTGTCCAGTGTGTTGCATCAAAGATACTCCATAAACCACAACAGCAGATCAGACTCTCTTACTGCTTCTGTGTGCCGGGGCTCGTTCTATGCACCGAACAGGTAGTCATGGATGGAATCCTCACACTGACACTAGGAGGTGGGTACCCTCATCATCCAATTTTACAGCTAAGAAACTGAGGCACAGAGGGGTCCTTTAAGAATAAACGAATTTGTGAATTCAACCTCTGGTACCCCTAGAACTGTAAGAGAACACATCACATAAATAGAGAGCTTTCAGTCCAGTTGGAACAGCTGAGTCATGATTATTCAACAATTTTCTAATTATAAGAATTATTAACTATAGAAAATAAAAATATAAAGAAAATTTAGTTTAGTTCATGATAGTGTTATCCCGCCCTCAGAGATAAATCCCTTTCTTATTATAGAAATTATGTTTCATAACATTTTTAATGTGGAAAATCTTTTACCTTCTTTTGGATGGATATACTTTTTATTTTTTCCAAACTTAAAACTGGACCTACACTGTGTATCATTTTATATCATACCTCTTGAATTGTGTTTTGGCACTAAGGATTTTGAAAATACCACTTGAAAAAGGATAACATCAAAATTTAACATCTTGGGCAATTTCAATTATTTTCAGGACTGAATTTAGTCATTTACTTTTATAAAGTGAGTGTTTGCAAATTATTAAAATAGTAGTACTCACTGTAGACTATAACTTTAAAACATTTGGTAAAAATTAAAGAGACATAGGAGAGCCTTCTGTGGACCAAATGTGGTGTTAACTGCTTAGGCTTCAAGTGGACAAGTCATGGTCCCTGCCCTCAAGGGGCTCCCTCGTGGGGGACGGAAAGTAGGCAGAAAGTTGTAACACAGTACGGTAGGTATTTCTGCCGGGAGGAAGCCTCCTCTTCCGCTACCGAACCCAGTCACCTGCCTGCATCTGTACGCGGAGCTTCTGCCTGCCTTCCTACTGACGCCCAACCCTGGAACCTGGCTTCTGGATCCCACCCTCTCTTGCCTGGCAAGGACTTCTCTGTTTCGGTTGCTCCCTCTCCACATACCACCCATCTCTCCACCTCTGGTCCCTGTGCAAACTCTCAGTCAGTCTTACCTGTTTTCATTTCGTCAACCCACATCTGATCTATTAGCAGATTCTGTCCGTGCTTCTACCAAATTATACTGTAAATTCTGCGACTTCTCACCATGTTTGGAACTGCCGCAGCCTCAGCCCAAAGCAACCATCTCCTAATTGGTCTCATGGGTTTCACTTTTGCCTCATTCCTCATATGATTCCTCATATGATTCCTACTGTGTGTATGTGTGTGTATATATATATATATATATATGTAATACCCTATATAATATAGGGTATTACAAGGTATTGAATATAGTTCCCTGTGCTATACAGTAGGACCTTGTTTACCTATTTTATATTACAGTAGTGAGACTGCATAGTTTTAAACTTGAAGTTACATAATGGTAGCTTTTAAAAATATATTTCCCTCCAATTTTTTAATATGCCATAATTTACAAAAAATTAATAAACTTTACTTTTTAAAGATATATTAGGTTTACAGCAAAATTGGCCAGAAAATATAGAGATTTCCTACATACCCGCTGTTTCCATACATATATAACCCCTTCTACTATCAATGTCTCACACCAGAGTGGTGCACTTGGTACAATCAGTGAAACGATACTGACACATTGTAGTTTATGTTAGGGTTCACTCTCAGTGTACTACGTTCTATGGGTTTGGACAAATGTACAGTGACATGCATCCACCACTGTAGTATCATACACAATAGTTTCACTGTCCTAAAAATCCTCTGTGTTCCACCTAATTCATCTGTCTCTATCCCTAAGCCCTGGCAGCCAGCAGATCCGCAGTTTTGCCTTTTCCAGAATGTCCAGTGGTTGGACTCACACAATATGTAGCCTTTCAGATTATGGACCATAAACTTTAACATTAAAGCTACACTGTATCACATTAAAAACACTGTTCAGCCTATTTTGAAACTTGACATGGACCAAGACTATTTTCCCTACGTTTAATAAGCAGTCCTAAAACAATTTTCAGTGAGGATGTATCATGAATCTATTAATCTATTTTAGGACGTTTGAAATATTTCTCCACGTTAGAGGTAAAAGACATCATGCAGGAGATAACAGCATGGGGTGCGTGGCCTAGAAAGCACTGGCCCTGAGCTTGAACCTGCCGCTCAGTAGCGGTGTGGCCCTCTAAGCATCTCTTGGCTATTCCGTAAAGTGTAGAGAACAGCGCTCCCGTCACAGAAATGCCAGAGCACTAAGTGGAATAATGCGTGGAAAGCACTGAGGACAAGTTCAATAAATGTTTATTACTATTGTATCAGTTCTCTGCTTACAACTCCTTTCTTGGAATAGAAGCTAAAAGTGAAATTGCTGAGTAATAGGATCAAAATACTAGGGTCCTGAATACGTGTCATCAAGCTACTTTTCTGAAAACTTGTACTAATTTATACCCTCCTCAGGAATGCACACAAGTGTCGTCTTACTACACAGTAGCCCGTATCACTGATTTTAAGTCTCCGCCAATTTGATGGGCAACAGGCTGAACACTTACTCTCTGACATTTCTGGGTACTAGAGGCGAAGACGCAACACGATTATTTCCTTGGCCTTTGACTCATCAAACCCCGGTCTACTGAGACCAGAGCCTTTGGTCTCAGACATTTTCTGCATAGAAAATATGAAAACGAGGAGCTACAAAAAGTATGTGCTTTTAAAAATCAGAGCTGGGACAGGAGTCTCCATATCAAAGGCCCAAGAAAGGGCTGCATATTCACGTGGTAAAGCCTGACACCAAAGAATCCTCTGGTCTGTCCCGACTAACCGAGGCACTAGGATTGTGAAGGACAGAGTTGAAGGCAGCTTTTCACTTGATACTTCCCAGCCCTGACCCTGCGGCCTGAGAGCAGACTCCTGGAGGCCACCATGTTGGTAACACCGGTTAGGATGGTAACCACGACGCCAGTGAGATGACATTAACACCAGACGGAAAGAGAAAATTCAATATAAGTGTGCGCCTTATTTTTCAATAGACTTATATCCATCTTGATGAAATATTTTCCTTTAAACATCCATCAGGAGATCCAGCGGCAAGTTACATTGAAACATTATCATATTCAGAAGGCCTTTCCTCTGCTTGCAGATTACCTTTCAATAAAAATCCAACAGAAAGAGCTCTTTCCCCATTAAGTTAGAAAGAGGAAGACTTTACTAAAGAACCTGAAAAAAGCCTCCAATGTTGTACTGTGATTCATAAAAAAATAACTTCCATATAAGCACCATTGGATTGCATACGGAGATCTTTTGATAAAATGATATGCAGGGAATAGCCAGACGTGGAAACAAGAAAGGCAGGAGTGCACCCAGGACCTCTAGTCTAAACCCTCCTCTGGGGGTGTGGGTGGGGGTGAGGGTGAGGGTGTGGAATATTACTTCCTTTGATAATTGTGTCTTCCTGTCACACATCTCCCTTCACAAGTCAAACAGTCACACATTTTTAACGGTTCAAAAAACCAAGCTTTCTCCTTTTTATTTATTTTTTCCGGAAGTGCCAACAGAATTACTTCAAACTGTGATTGCTTTTGTTAAAAACTATCACCACGCGAGATGACAAATAGGACTTTTAAAACTAAAAATGGTTCACTTCTTTATGTCTTAGAGCACAAGTAGGATATTTCTAAATTGCGAAAATCATATCCAAAATTTCCTAAATAATATCGTTAAAACCATTTTAAGCTTTAAGACTTTGAAGTTTAGTACTCTGATAACACAAGGGCTGTCCCTGGAAGCTCCTCATAGTGTATTTCATTATTCAGAATCTCTTTTAAGCCACAGCTGTGAACTAACCAAATTATACAGAGGGGCTGGCAAAAAGTTAAGATTTAAAAAAAAAAATGAGGCCAAATGTCAACAATTAGAGTTCAGAAATCACACTTCATGCTAACCAATAGGTTGTTAATCTCCTTGAAATTACATGTACTATAGACCTTAAAATGCTAAAAACATGTAATTAAAATATATTAAAATATTTATGTCCCTTACCACAGCACATTGCTAATTGGAGTGTGAAATCAGGCATTACCACATCATTTTTGCCTGATGAGATAATTTTGGTTTTCTAAAGAATACTACGCTCATACATTTATTTTCACCAGGAAACAACTTTACTTTTTATCGTGAAAGAAACTAACATTTGCTATGGCCAATCTGAGACTTGTTGAGTTACAAAAATATGAAATGAAAGATTTAAATAAGTCTACGAACCAATTTATTTTTAAAATATTGTGCAAAATATAGAGCAAGTAAACCATTTCCAAAGACAGAGGCTAAGTGAACCTTTCATTTGTCCTTTTGCTGACACCTTAATATTATTCTCAAATAAAATAGCTTAAAAATCAACTTTTGTATGGTTACAAGCTTAAATAATTTTCCGTGATTGATTTTTACATTTGGCTGAATTAGACCTTCATTCTCTTTTCTACTTTAGTTATAAGAAAGAGTCCTCATGCCAAGAATAGAATCTGATATCACAATATCTATGCAGATATCCCTAGTTGTTGTTTTAAATTTGGGCTTATGAAAAAACTGCATTCTCTACATATCTACACTAGAACTTTAATTATTTACTCTTATTTCAGATCTTCTCCCTTTATAGTCCAGTGTTGAATAAGTCAGTAAACAAATAAAAATCTGGCTGTATCCCATCAAAACGGAGGCAGGCAGTTTTTCTCTCTACATTATACCAAGTTACTACTTTGCCCAAGTTCTCACTTTCCACCACACAGTCCTGGCACTGTACAGAGAAGCTCTGGCACTTTAAGAAGGCAGAGTTTAAAAACAGTAGAAAATTACTACTAATTTTTTCTTGATGGGTGCTATTAACACTTATTAACATCAATAAGAGTAACCAGGTTGTACCCAAGACAAAATATCCGCCCAGTCTGTGTCACTGGAAACAAATGGAAACACGGGAAAGGAATTTTAACGTACCAGTGAAATACGAAATTTTTTGGTGCTGTTCTCTTATGAAATGAATCACAACCATAAATCAGAAACAGCTTTTCAAAGTAAGTATGATTATTAAGCTTTTCTAAAGGCAATTCTGAATTTGTCACTTATATGGACTAATTCTACCTTTAAAAATAGTAATGCCTTACATATAATCTCCTTAAAGAAAACAAGCACTTGAAAATGCAGAACATTTTTGTATTTTACCCTAAGTGTAAAAATAAAATTTCACTAAGGAATGGGGAAAAAATGAAGCACATTTAAATAATTTTATTGCACTGGAAGTTGCCAATTCGTCTGCGAGTAGTTTCACTGCAGACGAAAAGAAATCAAAATACAGGACAGATGGAGAACAAACTGCGTTTCAGTTCCGCGACACGCTGGCTTTTTTCAAATGATTTTAGCTCATCTATTAAGTAAGGTGCATTTTGCTTGATTTTGAAAAGGGAAACATCAGGAAATATTTAAAGGCCAATTGCTGCCAATTAACTTTGATCAGTAAAAGTTCTAATTGAATCTTTCAGATTCTTCTCCTGTCTGAAATAACATACATTTATAAAATCTAGCAAAACAACAACGTGATGATTAATGCCTGTTGGCAGCCCTTCCACCAGCTTGCTTAAGAGCAGGGTTTAAATAAACAGCTATCTCTATTGAGAAGAGAGTGGAATGTAGAAGTTATAAGTCAAGTTTTCTCATTATGGAGATATTAAAAAAAAAAAACTTCCTTCTAATCAAGATCAGCATGTTTGTCATTACCTGTAACACATTTAACCAGCCATCTTACAAAAGTTTCCGCTCGAATGATAATGGACAAACAAGACCATCAGCAGTTTGACATAAGGCAACCGAAAAAGCAGACGCCTGACTGAAACACAACCAGTTGGGCCAACCAGACAGAAAAGCATCTGACCCAGTATCATAAGAGTCTAACATGGACAGCATAGCAAGGGTCACAAATTCTGGATTTCTACTGTCTTCTGAACACACTGCCTTCATTCCAAAGGTCAGGACTTGCTTGTGTTTTACCCTGGTGGATTCTAAGGGTAATCCATCTCAACAGTGATCATGTAACTGAGAAATCTGTAGCTTCTGATAATCAACACGGTTTAACATTTAAGATTCTTGACATCAACTTTTAATCCTTATCAATGGTCATGTGGACCAGAACTTTAAAATGAAACAGCCATAGTAAAGCAAAACAGAAATTCCATGAAGGCAAAAATACATGACCATATAATCTCATTATTTCAGTTATATATACTCAAAAAATTATACCCCATTGTCATTTTAAGACCAATCACCTATTTCCAAACATGCAAAAAGAGTATATGAAATAATTAGAACTTACCTCTAAGTCATTAAAAAATAGATGTGTGTCCGCCAAGTTGAAGATCATTTCCTCCATTCGTAGTCCAAGGGAAACTGAAGTCGGTGGATCCTGAAAGGAGAATTTTGCAGGTCAGGAACATGCGTACTTCAGGTTACAGGAAGGAGGGTGTCACGCTAAGAAGGAGTTTGCATCAGGAAAGGCCAAAAGGGCTTGGGCTCCGGCTGCTTTTCGACTGTGTGGTGTACTCTGGATGCAAACTTCAGTGACTTATTTAAAGAGTGCCCCTAATATTGTTGGTACTTTGCATAAAGAAGGAAAAACTCGCTGCTTAAAAAAAATTACAAAAATATAAAACCTAGGGTTACTTAAACAAAAAAGTAGAGAAAACTCATCTTCACGTCTGTTTCGGGAGCAAGAAATTCAGTGAATCGGGAAGACATTGTTTATGTTATGCCGCAATCCATCAAGCAATCTAAAAGCATTGCTACAAACATCAGAAAACAGACACAGAGCTGATTCATTTCAGAAGGGTGGTAAATACCAGTTTTACTCCAGATGATAACTATCATTACTGTTTATTTGCTCAGACTACCTGCCAATTTTGAACATACTCAAAATAGGAAATGCTGGCCACTCTGACCAGCTAGCTTGCTGTCCAGCTCGGGAAGGTGATCTTGACATCCTTGTGACACTATCCAGCCATCAAACAGCCAGTACAACACAGAGGGAGGGAGCAGCGTTCTGAGATGCACAGTGGTGTCTACCCAACGCTGTCTGTCCCACACATCATACCCTGATGATACCTGCTGGCCCCGAGACAGGGGATGTGGAGATACTGGCAAGGTGCTACTGTGTCATGGTGTTACTGTATTCATTATGAATTGAACGCAGGAAGCAACACTGTTCATGGTGAACATCCTGCATAATTAGTGAAGAAGAAGAATTCTGGAGAGGATGTATTCAGGAATGTAATGTGAGTTTTTGAAGTTTTTATTGGCATTCTAATAGCAACATCAACTTCCACTTGTCTGGCATTTTAGATTTTTCCAAAGAACAATAATTTCTGATATTTTATTATCACAGCAAAACTTTGGACCCTACATGTATGTGTATCACCATTTACTTAGAGAAATTATGCCTTCACATAGGTCACCCTTCTGGCTGGAGTGCACTCTGTGTATCACCAGTCTTTGAGTCTTACAGTGGAGAACATAAAACCCAGAGAAAATAAAAGAGTCTTGCTTTCTGACACTGTCCAACATAAACCTTGTACATTTTTTTTTCTATTGTCTTCATTCCAAAGGTCAGGACTTGCTTGTGTCTTACTCCCCACCCTCCACGTATCTAAAGTCCATCATGACCTTGAGTAATGACCTCAAGTCCCATCTTCTCATGGGCCGTGGGAAGTAGCAACAAGTGGTAGAAGGAGAGCCCTAAGCCCAGAGGCCAGGCCCTACCCTTGCTCTCCCACTTTGGTGTCTTTATTTTATTGAGCCTCAGTTTACTCATCTAATAAATCAGATAGCTAGATGGCAACTACGCTGCTCTCCTATAAGGGAAAAAAAAAACCTCCATGTCCTAATTGGATACAATCACATATGTTTATACACCTTTGAGAAAGCAGGGTTCTGGGATGGTGGATGGGGGTGGGGACTCGTGGGGTGCCAGCCACAGGCCAATCAGCTGTGGCCAGGGAGGCGGAGTCAACACCATCACTGCATCACCCATCCCACTCACTCCGCCCACCCCACTAGCACCACCACCCCCTCAGCATCTAGCAGGAGTCCCTGAGAAGGACCAGAGGAGGGTTGGGGATGATATGGCAGGATAACAATGTGGCCTCAATTCCCCTCTCACGGAAGCCTTCTCTGCCAGCCAAATGGCAGTAGAAAGGAGGCGGAATACACAGTATTGCCAAAAATCTGGGGTTAGACTGGTAAAGGGGCAAAAGCAAATACCCCAGGGTTTGTAAGTGTACAGGCAGGAAATAAAAACACAGGGTTAACTGAATGTCCAAGAACTGTGTGGGGAGGGACAAATGAAAACACGTCCCTCAAATTTCCTGTGCCTTGTTAAATCGTCCCTGCTTAATACCACCTAAAATCTATGAAATTCTGTAGGTTGTAGAAGAATTAAAAACAGTTTAGAAGTAAGTAAAGAAAAACTCCCATTGACTCTTTGTTTCATAGGAAACTGCTCACTCACAAGAATTCTAAGTATCAGTAAGCCTGCTGGAAAAAAAAAATGCTCAAATACAGCCTAGAGGAGAATTAACCAGGAGGGGAAGTTCAAACAGCTGTTTCTAAAACAAAACACCTGACTCAGGTGTGCACTTCATCTAGTTGAGGCCAATAAAAATACACTGACTTGTCTCCTAACCATGTCAATGAATCTTTTTATGTGGCAAGGCAGTGAGATTCACCACGTTTATTTAGTTGGCAATTCTGTAATTTATGTGCCATGATATCGTTACTTTTGAAAAAGGATTATTTCCCCCTGATATGGTTGCTTACTTATGCCACCCTCAAAAGAATTACTCCATTGTTTTTTAATGTGTACCACACTCTAACTCTTCTTCATAAATTACAGTCATGACTTGTGAGTCGGAATAGTAATAAATTTTAAAAGCATGTTCAGTTTTGTGGTCAAATATAACACAGATGTTGGCCTTATTTACCTTCTAATGTTTTTCTCTTTTGCTAATAGCTGTCATTCCTTAATAGTTTTCATACCTGCCACTCCACGACATTGTCAGGAAACACTGACTGAATCAAAAGAACAGTGTGATAGTTAACTGGGATGAGAGACTCTTAGAATTGGAAGAGGGATTCTAGTCAAGCGCCATGTTGGTCAAACATCTTTAAACCACAATCCACGGTAAAAAATATATTTTACACCATGATCTAGCAACATTCCTCTCTCTCTTTCACACACACACAGACACAGACACAAACACACACACAGAACTGAAATAGCTGAAACCTGAGTTTGGCAAAACAAGGCTTTGCACACTGTGTGGAGTGTATGCTGTCATTTTCCATTTCATCACCCACTAATGTGTGTCTATAGTTTGAAAAGGAGGTTCTAGAGAAGGCTGACTTTTGATTTCAGAGACAGGAAAACTGACTTGTAGCAATGCTGTGATTTGCTGGTGGTTAACAGCGGTCAGCATGCAAAGCTATCTCACCCTACGTGTTTTACTAAAAGGAGACTTAGCCAGGATAGTAGGCAGACAACTGTGGTCACAGATACAAGTCAGATGTTGCAGAAGCTAAAACTGAAGAGCTAGTAAACTAGCCACAGCTTGATGGCTTCTTTTGGCATATTTAGACGGAGAAAGAAAAGACATATTTTTTAGACCCAAAGTGAGACATTAAAATCACCATGTCTATGGCTTAATCTTACTCTTCTTGTGTTTTGCAGTAACAAATTCCAGAGCTGCAGCTGTGAAATGGTGGCTTTCAGAACACCATTTTTTTGCTATTATCACTTTTGAAAAATTATTCAGAACTTTGCCTCCACTTCAAAGAAACATTTCATTTTAAGTAAACCTTGTTGCCAAATGTTTCCATTCTTTTCTGAACTTGACTCCTCTGCGGTGTCTGCCACTGCTGTCTAATTTCTTCTTAACATTTCTCCTTCCCTGATGTCTATAACACCATCAATCTTTTCTGGGCATCTTCCTAGAATCTGATCATCCATCACCTATCCCTTAAGTGATGTTGGTCGCTAGGACTGTTTTCATCCATTCCTATTCATACTGCCTCACAGACCACAACACACTCATGTCTTCATCCGCCACCCTACTCCCCTCTATTAAATCTTAGACCTCATTTGTAGGTCCATATATAATCACTACTGGTCAGTTGTACTTGATACCATGCAGAGCACCTGAAACTCAATGGGCAGCAATTTGGATTCATCATATTTCCCTGGAAACCTACTGTTTTCCTACGTCAGGAGAATGGTACCCTACTGGCCCCAAGTCTTGGCATTCTTCTAAAAAGCCTCTCTTTACTTCCATATCAACTCAATCACAATCTCCTGCCACTTGGATCTCCAATTCCATGCCTTCCTTACACTCACCATCATTTTCTTCCCCGCCCCATATTTTTTTTTGTAAGTATGTGCAGTAGCATAACTCACTGGATCAGTCTCCCTCTGACATGAATACATAGAAGTCTCTGCAACTCACACGCCCACGTCCTGCATCCCTGCACAGGGCTTCTCCCACTGACCTCCATCAGTCCAGAGTCTCCTCCCTGACTCCTCTCAGCCAGGCGTGGCAGCTGCTACGTGTCACACCTGTCTATGCTATTGCAGAGCCACACTCCTGTATCTTGATCTCTCCATCCTTGAGACGGAGCACAATGCCTGGCGCAAGGGCTTTCCCAAAGTTTGGCGGAGGAGTAAATGAATGAAAGTAATAAACAATGGGTGCTTCAAATAATTCTAATGAAGAAAAACTATTAAATTTGATCTTTAGTTAGTTGTCAGTGTTCAGTTGTCAGTAAAAAAAAAAAAAAAAAAAAAAACCAGACAATCAGCTTAAGGCAAAAATGGACATTTGATTCCTAAAGTCATTCTATCTCCATAAAATAGTATTAAACTTGTTCATTTGTAATTTGTACCTGATTAAAGAGCAGCCCATTTTTAGAATAGCTGCTTACAAAGCCTTATCTATTTGATGCAGTGGCTAAGACTCGCATAAGATCAGCATACAATTATCTATTTTTTAAACTCGTCAGTGGTATGCATTACCACATCTTGCAAAATATATTCTTATGTGCTCTGCAGTTTAGTTCCCAGGTGAAAATTGAATAGTTCAGTGAAGAGTCTCAAATAGAGAGAATACAGTCATATAATTCTATTTTTGTCCTTGTTTAATACAAAAATTTACTAGAGTGTATATTTACTATATAGTGTAAATTTTCTATAGTTCTTATGCCAAAGAAATTCTGTTAGCTGTTTCTTTTACTAAAACAAGACAGACAGCATCCAACACCTCACAGACAGGCATGAAATTTAACCCGGATCTTAAATTATTTTGATGCGATATTAAAGTGCAAAATTCTGCTTAAAGTCATGAAAATAAGGCGCAGGAACTCACTGCAATGCTGGACTACCCAGGGCTGTTTCACGTAAGTCAAAGATGGTTATGTTTATTGAAGAGAAAGCAACATTATATAGAAAAATTAACTATAAATGAAATCTGCTGAATGTGGACCCAGGCCTAAAACAATTGTTTTGCTTTCAACCACTATCCAGGGATCTTTAATTACCCCATTGCCTCAAGATCTTTTACTCCTGTTTCTAGAACACAGAACCGCCCACAGGGATTAAAGTTATCATCATCCTATATTCAAATTATCAGCATCATCCCTGGCCAGCAGTCATTCTTTTACTGTTTCTTGATTTTTTTTTCAGCCTGAGCACTGCACACTAAATCTTCTTGTGATGAAAATGCTTTAAAAAGAAGAAAGAAATTCGAGACAAAATTACTGCATAGAAATGTTGAAATGCCATTAAATTCATCCTCTAGGGAGACTCATGTCAGTCTTGAATTCACATGTTGAAATTCTATAATCAGATGTGAAGTAATGAAAGAAAAGGGTGCCTATAAATGCATGAGGGTATTGAACATTGGAAAACTAGGATATGGTCTGTTGTTGCCCTGTTTTGTTTTACAGATGAGCTAGGGCATTTGATAAACTTTAAGGGCCATTGCAAATGCGCTTTTCAGTAAGCACAATTCATAGCGATTCAGAAATTTGATCTCACCAAGACTCAACCACCAGAGGAAGACATTGTTGTCACTGCAGGGCTGTGCCACAGATTCCACACTTCCATCTAAGAATTCTCTTAGGATGACAAATAATGAAACTCCTTGTGATCTGAGCTTACAAGGATGCCATCCAGCGCAACTCTTGACTGAACTAGATCTAACACTAATCCTAACACAAGGCATTAGCAGGGGTTCTCTTTTGCTACATGTCACAGAAATGGAAGGAGTTTATTCTAAGATAATTGTGCTCCTAGCCTGCAGGCATGCACGGTAGAAGGACACCGGAAGTGCACAAGTTCATGGTGGTCATTCTGCAGGCTTTGCAGTCAGAGTCTAGATTGGAATTCTAACTTTGTTATTTACTAGATGGGTGATGGGCAGGTTCAGTTACTTAACTCCTGGGCTTCATTAGTAAAATAGGAATAAAACAGGTTTATTTGAGAGATTAAATTGGTCATATATTTAAAATTCCGAACATAGCTCAGTGCCTGGCAAGTATTAAGCTGCTCTGCTACCGCTGCCGGTGGTGGTGGTGGTGTTTCCACTATCACTAAACTACAACAATAGCTGCGGGGCACCATGTCCCCACTACAAAAAGATGCACTGACATTCTGCATTCAAACTGGATGCGAAGTTCATGATTTTTAAAGACAGGGGCAACCCTAAATTCCTCATGCCAATATTTTTCAGGTGACTGTGTTTTTAAGAGCCCAGTCATCAGCAAAGTTGATTTGTGTGTGATGTTAAACAGGGAACATGCAGTGTGACCACTCCCAGGAGGAGTGCCATCGGTTCTCCCAAAAGATGCCAACCAAGCTTCTTATCACTAAGAGAGATGATCCAGCTCTAGGAAGCCAGCAGTAGTGTTGCCCTATACTCTGAAGATCTCGGAACTGAGGGGGAGGTGGTGGCATTTAGATAGGACCCAGGTACTGCATCAATTCAGTAGAAAACTCGAAGTATTCTAAAAAAAAATTAATTGCTTGCATCGCCAATCAGTGTGACCTCCTTGGGTTGGACATAGATGCCTGTTAGTTTATTCCCTTTAATCATTAAAGGGTCAGATCTTGTGACAGGTACTTAAGCACAGCCCAAATCCATTGTTTAACAGTTAATTTACGAATAACTTAGGAGAACAGGTCTTGGCAAAATCTTGACACCACCCAGGTTTATCAACAAAGGGCTAGTAGTGATTAATGGCAATAAACAGTAATGAGATACATTCCAAATCTAGTACTTTCAATATAAAGATCCCGAAAAATTTCAGTGCTCCCAAAATGATGCTACACTTTAGCATTTGATGAGTATCATAATTTGGCGAGGTCTTGTTTGTGGTGGGGTCAAAGGATAAATCTGTGGGAGTACTTTAAGGATATCAACTTCAGCTACTGTAACAAGAAAGGAAAGTGAGGTCTTCTAGGATTAGTTCTTTCACTAATAGCAACCCTGACTGAGTCGTGTGACTGTTACCAGGGAAAGGTATTCAGTTCCTCAGCTCCCTGATGTGAGCACAGCATTCTGTCCCTCATGTAAATAATTGATGACTTCCAAGTCAAGGTTACTTTGTATATACATTGTACACAAAGCTCTGTTAACTATTATTCTTGCAATGAGGTTTACAAGGAAATTACCTACAGAGAAAATGCCTAAGGCCAGACCCCAGCCTCAAGGTGTAGGTTGGAGTTACCTTTAAAGTTAGCCGCCAAGCAGCAGGCTCACCTATCAATTAACCACATTAGTTCACTAACTCAAAACTCTGGCTGATAAAAACTGACAGTCACTATGCTGCTCAGAAGATAATAAAGTAATGTGGCACCTGCCTGAGCCACTGAAGGTCTACTAGTGGTGACCCGGAAGCCTTAATCAAGGATCTGAACTAGTACTGAATATATTCAAGGAGAGGAGATAGTTAAGAAAATCTCCAAATTCAGAAAGTGCTTTAGTTTCGTCTCAAAACTTTGTCCCACCGAAAGTAGCTATGGGATAGTTATTTGCAGCACGAACTGTCAATCCTTTTATTTCTCATGTAGATACACATATACTTGGTTCTGTAGTTCTTGGGGGGTTTAAAAAAATCCTTAAACTCTCGAGTTTTCTCCTTCTTAATCAACTAACTTTGAGTCAAGAAGAAAGAATTTACAGGATAAGTAAGAATATCCTATGGATTGGTAAAGGAGACTGTCCAGCCAGAAAGCCGAAGTTTCAAAAGGAGAGCAACTGGACAGCAGGCATCTCATACTGGAAGGATATATCCCACCTATGAAGTCTTGACTGAAATGAACAAATAAACCATCAAACCTGAATCTAATTAAGCTTCTCCATCTAGCTACTACTAATTCATAAGAAATACAGGAGGCAAAAGAGTATGTGACAAAGGAACAGAGTGAAAATTGAACAGAAAGGAAACCCAGACTCCCAGGAACTCTGCAGGATGAATAATCTGATTATTTCAACAGAAATACTCAAAGTTAAGAAAAATAGACTGAGTGAGAACACACAGATTAAAAGACATAAGATACATATAAACATATAAAAATAAAACTGCAAAAAAAAAACTTATAGAACCACTGGAGAAAAATACTTTACAAAATGGGAACAGAATACAGAAAGAAACTATCTCAATACATTAAAGGCCATATATGAAAAGCCCACAGGCAACATCAGACTCAGTGATTAAAGTCTGAATGCTTTTCCTCAGGAACAGGACAAGGATGCTTGCGGTTACCATGTCCATCAGACCTAGTCCTGGAATTCCCAGCCAGAGCAATTAGGTAAGAAAGAAAAAGAAATAAAAGGCACTGAAACAGGAGAGGAAGAAGTAAAATTATCTTTGTTCACAGATGACATGATCTTATATGTAGAAAACGCCAAGGAGTTTCTAAAAACTGTTAGAACTAACAAATGAATTCAGCACAGTTATAGGACACAAAATCAGCACACCAAAATCAGTTGTATCTCTGTACACTAACAATGAACAGTCCAGAAAGGAATTTAAGAACATTTCATTTAAAATAGCATCAGAAAGAATAAAATGCTTAGAAATAAATGTAATTAAGTAGGCAAAAGACTTGCATACTGAAAACTACAAGATGTTGCTGAAAGAAATCAAAGAAAACACAAATACATGAAAAGATGTTCCATGTTCACAGATGCAGATTTAAGATTAAGTTGACAAGACTACCCAAAGTGACTTATAGATTTAATGCAATCCCTATCATATTCTCAATGGCAGTTTTTACAAAAATAGAAAAGTCCATTCTAAAATTCATACAGTGAAAATGAATATATGTATGTATATGCATGACTGGGATATTGTGCTGTACACCAGAGATTGACACATTGTAACTGACTGTACTTCAATAAAAAAAAAATTCATATGGAATCTCAGGGAACCCCAGATAGCCAAAACAATCTTAAAAAAGAAAAAAATTGGGTCTCACACTTCCTGATTTCAAGTCTTATTACAAAGCCACAGTAGTCAAAACAGTGTGGTATGGAGACATACATAAAGACAGGCATAAAGACAGACATATGGACCAATAGAATAAACAGAGAACTGAGAAAGAAACTCCTACATATTCGGTCAAACGACTTTCAACAAGGGTGCTAAGATTATTTAATGAGGAAAAGACAGTCTTTTCAACAAATGAAACTGGGAAAACTAGATACTCACATGCAAAGAATACAGCTGGATCTATACCTTAGACTATATACAAAAATAAATTCAAGATGGATCAAAGACTTAAACCTAAGAGCAACACTATAAAACTCTTAGAAGAAAAGCCTCATGACACTGAATCTGGCAGGACTTACTGGCTATGACACCAAACCCATAGGAACCAAAAGAAAACAGAGATAAATTAGACTACATCTAAAAACTTCTGTGCACCAAAGGATCCAATTACAATGAAAAGATAACCTATGGAATAGTAGAAAATATTTGAACTCATACCTGATAGGAGGTTAGTATCCAGGATATACAAAGAACACCTACAACTCAACAATGAAAAAGCAAACAACCCGATTAAAAAATGGGCAAAGAAATTGAACAGAGACTCTCTAAAGAAGATACACAAAAGGGTTAGAAAACACATGAAAAGATGCTCAACATCACGAATCGTTAGAGAAATGGAAATGAAAATCACAAGGAGATACCACGTCACACCCAATAGGATGGCTACTTAGGATTATTATGTGATCCAGCAATTCTACTTCTGGTGCCCAAAATAACTGAAGGCAGGGTCGCAAAGAGAAATCTGTACACCCACGTTTATAGTAGCCTTATTGACTGAGTGACCAAGTTGAAGTTCACACTGCTCAGGTTATTTTGTTGGCCATTTACATTGAGAAATATCATTGTTACATCTGTATTGCAAATTGATATTTGATCTTAACTGTCTTTTAAGTAAGCACTACAAAGACTGTTCTGAAGGGAGGTATGCACTCATCCCTAATTTTCATTTCATGGCTTCAATGGCAATTTAATCTGTTTTTAATGGCAAACACGATCCCTGCCCCCAACAAGCACCTACCACCCCCCTGAACGGAGACTGGTTCAGAAGTGCTTTTCTCAACCCATTTTCATTTACTTTCTCAAAATTCTATTTTTGGCTTGGAGGATCCTTGTTCCTTTCAGTCTCGGAATAGATAGTTTGAAGAAAACCTGTTTCTCTCTCCTCGGGTTTTTAGAATAGGATCCAGAATGCTTTCTGAGTAGAAAAATAAAATACTTTGTCCCTTCTCTAGAAACCTTAGAGCTAACCATTCATCAAATCATAATAGTATCTCTTCCTTGTATGTATTTTAAAAGATACATCACAAAACTTTTAGTTTTGGTTTAATGATGCTTCAATGCCAAATATTACATTAGATCTCGTGTAGTTTGAAAAGAGTAACTACAAGTCACTTAAATTTCACAACAAAAACAGCTAAAAATAGCAGCAGATGTTAGTAAGACAGCAGTTTCTCCGCGTTGCTGTGTTACCGCAAAGCATTAAAAGAAAAAACCGGTTCCTGTTGTTCATGTGGCTCTGGTTCCTATTTCAACACCCTTACACATTTTGCTCTTTTATTCCTTTTCTTTTACCATCTCATTTTTCTGAGGTGAAAAGCAAAACAACAACAACCCCCCGCAAAACAGTAAAATAAACCAAGCAAATGTACAAAGCAATATAAATTTTCCAATTTAAATTCTTCATGTTGAGACATTTAAAAAATATTTTTAATACCTAAGTCATTGCTTTAATTTTAGGCAGCCATGGCACTGTGAGTTAGTAACTGGGTTTTACTAGTGATATTGGGGGTTTATTTTACTGAAAGCCCCCCAAATTAATTTTGCTTTTTATTTTTTATCTACTACTATTTCCAACTTACAAGTACACTTTATTTTTTATTTATTTATTTATTTATTTTGTTTATTCTTGCTTTTATTTCTTCTAGGCGAAAATTTTTGAAATGTATGTCAGATAATGTTTTGCCTATGTTTTCCTCTAGGAGGTTTATTGTATCTTGTCTTATGTTTAAGTCTTTAATCCATTTTGAGTTGATTTTTGTATATGGTGTAAGGGTGTGTTCTAGCTTCATTGTTTTACATGCTGCTGTCCAGTTTTCCCAACACCATTTGCTGAAGAGACTGTCTTTATTCCATTGACAAGTACACTTTCAATATATGATAAACGTCATTTGCGTCTCTCCTATTTGAATATCCCCCGTTGCATCTATGAAAGCAAACCTACACAGACTTCGGGCAATTGCTACTCTACTTTGAATCAAAAAGTAGAATATATCAAATTTGAAAAAAATGCTATTTGAAGAATTTATCTTAGGCTAGAAAGACTTGCTAGAAGACGGCCCAACTATTTCAGAAAGCCTGACTAGTTTCCTGGGATATGGTACTTAAACATTTTAAATTTGTGGAATAAAAGGTAAGGTTCCTAAAAATTCTGTCTACACTGATCTTACGTGGGTCGCTAAGCCTCCACTGGCAAGCAATTACTGGGGAACGAAGGTGCCCAGGGAGGTGTGATGTTAAGGATGTAAGCAGGTTTATGAGAATTTGTTGGTCACTTTGAAAGTCTTATAAACTATGCTCAAAGCAAAACAAATCTTTGGCTAGGATCAGTCCAAGGAAAGGAAAAACACCCGTTTTGGACCCGTTAAGCAATTCCTTATTTAGAATTCTGATATTACAGCCACAAACAGGGCCTGAATGCCATTTAAAATAAATTCTCCCTATTAAGATCTTTTGTTTGGGAGGAAAACAAAAAGCAGAAAAACAGGAATGGGCGCTCTGCGTCCAGGAGTGGCCCCATGCTGATTGCTCAGAAGGGAAGGATTAAAGATAAGATGAGAAAATTAGCTCCATTATTGGAGAGAAGAAAATAAATATGCTAAAATGTTATTTCTTTAAAAAATATTACTGAAAGTCTTATGTAAATGACACGTACAACCTCCGAGACCCAAAGGTTCCATTGTTTTCTCCCCACCTGTCTAAAGTTATCAATACCATCAATGGACTCAACTTTTTGCAATTTTATAAGGCCCTATCACAGAATAGCCGGTGTGAAATGCCACGTTTTAGGAGTTGGGCGTAGGTCTGATGCCAATGAAGAAATAATCTGGATTACTAGAATGTATACACATGAAAAATAAATCACGGTTGAATTACTGGCTGAATGATTTAAAAAAGAAAATATCCCAACTTGTGGTGGGGCTAATCAGGTCCTTTTTACTGATTAGATATGTGACACTCGACTGCTCTAATTTTCTCCTTACTTAAGAGACTCTCTTTCAACATCATGAAAATAATACCCAAGTAGAGCATAGGAGAAAGAACTTCACCATTCCAAAGATTAACTGTGATTGTGGAGAAACCCCAATGAGTCCCAAACATGGGACAGCTGCCAAGGAGTGGTACAAAGAGGGAGGAAAGAAAATAAAGCCAGGGTAGATCTGGCCAAGTTGGCCTGAAGATGTAGGGGCCCACGCAGTGCCAGCAGAAAGCTTACACAGCGAAATCCAGTCAAAAGACCTATCCGGATTTCACGTGCAACCTCTCTCCTATCTCCTTCCTAGTATTACAGCCATTCTCTTAAGCCTTTGTTATTTCCCACCAGGAGAACCATAATAATCTCTGCTATCAGATCAATCTTCCAAACTGCACACATCCATCATGTCACTCCAATGTTTCAATATTGTTCATGGCATCCCCATGCCCATGGTGCAAAGTCCTGGCACCCAAGGCTCCTGGCGTCCCTCTTTTGAGGGCAATCAGAAGACTAGATTATATTCCTGATGAGTGCTTCCATGGGCCAATCGTTTAATTTTTCTGAGACATAGCTTCCTCGTTGGAAAAAATAAAAAGAGAAGGAACTAATTAGAGATAAGAAACTAATTGGAGATGGCTGTCTAAAGTATGAAAGCTGAACAAAAGTGCAATATTTTTATTACCATTACCACACTCTCTGCCACCCGTCTTCTGCAAGTCTGAGTCTGCTCCTCCAAACATACTTGACAGGTATCCAGCCATTCTGCCTCTCATTTCCCTAAATGGTTATGCTCCGCTTCTGCCTCTCCCTGTCTGCTACCTGGAACAACACTTGCCCACTCTTGCCCACCCCTCCTCTGAACCCCCAAAGGAAGTAGTGATCGCTCTTATTTAGGAAATGCTTATGAGTATTTTCCTAGATGCTGTGTATTGTTTTCCCAACAGCCCCGTGTCTGCTCCCATTTACAGATGGGACTATTAAGACAGAACAAGTAAGACTTGCAGATATAAGATGCTTTTCCTGCCTCAGTGTGAGGGAAGTCCCAAGCTGGTGGTGGCAGGCCAGTGTGGTGGCTGGAAAGCTGTGGTGATTCATATGTGTTCACTGCCTTCCCTTTCACATATATGAATGTGAAAAATGGGGCTTTATTCAATAAGGTAGCAGGAACATGCATTTTGGTTATATGTCACTGCCAGTCAGGAGGGAGGGGCTGGCAGTTAAAGGGGAAGAGAACTATTATCAGGATAAGGGCAAAGAAAAGGGGTGAAGGAGACTCTTTCAGCTCGAAATCCCTTTGATAGTCAAGAGCAGTGTGTTTTTGGTTTGTTCTGGGAGTTTAGATTCTATGTCATTTCATGGCATTGAAAAGTTCTACTGGGGACCCTAAATTATTTCATCATTTTGATCTCACTTGGCATTGATCCATAAAGAAGAGGATAAAATCAGGGAACCATCCTCCAGGATTAACTGGCCATTCATCACTCTTCAGTACACCTGTCCCATAGCCTGAGGGTCTGGCTCTGCTGGGATGGCCAGAGCCACCGCAAGGATTTGAAAGTGGCCTTTGTGTTTTACTCAATTGTCAAATATTTCTTAGCTGAAACCTGTAGCTGCTGCTGCCACCCATCCACCAAAACGCATTCTCTGTTTCTTCCTGGCCTCACAGCGAGGCCACATCTCCTGGTCTCCTCTGCACTGGGCCAAGGGGGCAGAGGTGTGCACCCTTCTAAGCCTGGCCCATCAAGCCTGCCCTTCATGCTCCCCTCTGCTTCTTCTCGCCGTGGGTTAGCAATCTGACAGTGGTCACAGAAGAAGCCTCAGGAGCTTCTGTACATGGTGAGATGTACAGCCATTATCTGCACTACCAAACCCTGCCCAAACCAAGCCACTGGGAAAACCCACCCGAGACCCTTCAATAGGGAAGAGGTGCATTTCTACTGTGTTTAAGCTATGCGATTTGGGGCCTATTTGTTACAGCCGCTTCATCTACCCTGACAAATGCATGTGCTGGCTTGTGCTTTATTGGATGTCTGCACTGAGTTTCCAGTCTAGTTGACTACAGTGTGGCTGTCACTGAATTGTCCTGGTGTCCTAAAGGCAGGAGTAAATTGAATCAACACAAAGCTCAGAGCACGATCTAGAGCAGGGGCAGGCAAACTTTTCCTTTAAAGGGACAGACAAAAAATATTTTAGACTTTGCAGGCCACATACAGTTTCTGAGACAAATTCTTTTTTTTTTTTTGTCTGTGGCTGTTCATGCACTACCAGGGCAGAGCTGAGTAGTTATGATAGGCATATAGCCCACAGAATCTGACCTCTTTATTACCTGCCTCTTTACCAAAAAAGTTTGCCAACTCCTGGTCTAGAGGTCCCAAAAGAGAGATCATTCTGCATAAGTAACCAGATCCTCTAGAGCCTGAGGAGGATGCTAGCTGTCCAGCCACTCCGGTGCCATGCTATGAATTCACCATCTACATCAGCCACCATGGAAGATGGTTGCCCCTCAACAGATTTTGGAGTTTAGTGTTGCATCCTTAAATGGGGTGAGAACAGCAATCCGTACTGGCTAGCTGGGGTGTTCTGATGAAATGGCTTAGATAAACTACTGTTGAACTTTTCTTTCATCAGTGTGCTGAATGATCACAGTACTACACTCACGAGGGAGGCTGAGTTCATCTAAACTCACTGTGACAAATGGGACCCTCCTAGAAGCCTGGTGTGTTAACAGGCAAATGCTTATTTAGACAGCAGATACAAGATTAATCAGCGACATATACTGTTTTTATTATTGGATTATTGCTATTAATAAAACACGGTGCTGAGCCCTTCAAACTCATGACCGCAACTTGAATCCTTTTTTTCCCCTCCAGCTTTATTGAGATGTTGTTGACATAGCTTAATTCTTAAAGCAATTCTGCAAGTAGCCAGATTTATAGAAGAGGAAACTGAGGCTCAGCATGGAGAAACAATTGGGCCAAGGTCAATGAACTGAAAATTAGAGCTTGGGTCTGAGTCTAGCTCTATGTGAATTCAAATCTGATGTCCTTCCTATACACCAGAAGGCATATGACAGACACATTGGTACTTCATAAATGTAAAGACACTACCACGTATTACTCATTGGCCACTATGCCAGGCTCAAGAGTTTTTGTTTGTTTGTTTTGTTTTTTCACAGTCAAGGTTCAGCTACACTAAAATTAGAACAATACGTATTCTCTGCCGGACTAGGTGCTAAGTGTTTCTCACATTTGGTCTCTAACCTCATCTAAGCCTCAGTTTCCTCATCTGTAAATGGGCTTGGCAATAGATTCAGAACACTGAAGCTGAGTTAAATGGGCCCTGGGCACATAGGAAATTCTTAATAAGCAGGACCTATAGTTAAAAATGCAAAGCTTTATGCTGTCTTAAGTGTTCACATTTAGGTTTTCTTGGAAAATGAGGGGCGAGCGCTCAATGCTTTTAAGGACCATTCTAGCCCAAATCCGTATGATTTGTTAAGCAACAATAGAAAGAAAGTCTTGAAACAATCATGATACTGGGTACCTTGTGAAGTCTTCCCCCAAGGAGCAAAGCATGCTTGGGGCATCAGCACAATACTCGTTGGAAATATAACTTTGGGGTCTGTGCTTTGACGTTAACAACTAGATTATGACATTGCCTATTTCAAGGAGAAAATTCAATGGAAAAAAAAAAGTCAAGACTAGTTTTCTTCAGTAAAATTGGAGAATCTGGATTTAGTTGGAAAGCAACTTTACAAAATGTATGAAAAACAACCAGGACAGATATTATTAACAACAACCTAATATACAGTAACACCCAGGGGCTTCATTTTCCTGCTAATATGCTGTTTCTCTTTCCTAAAACTTGACCTGTACCCAGCATCCTTTTTTTTGTTCCTATCACCTTTGTTATAAAACAATACTTCCTTATAACACCCAGCATGCCTGCTTCCCACAGCTAGGGTTACATGGAAGGTGGGACATTCTCAAACGTTTTTTGGTACACATTGCTGTAACATGCTCTAATTTTGCGTTATATCAACCAGATCCCGTATCCCCTTACTGAATGGCCTACTCATTGAGCAGCCTAAGCTACTGTGACTAAGCTACTTCTCAAGTATCTGGTTCCCATAGAGACAGAACAGCTATCACATTGTCAGGCATTCATGTCTTTGTATGCCTGTAGAGTAAGACCCAGCCACATGATCCCCGACAATGGCCAGCAACATCCCTGAGTCTGTGCTCCAAGAAATGTGGATTGCCCCTGAACTGCTTTCAGACTTCTCTCCTTGTGCCGAGTCAGCAAGAGGGATGCAAGTTCTGATCAGCTTGGTTCTTATTATTGTCTGGAAGTATCCTTGCTGAACTACACATTTTTACCAGACACAATGATCAGATTTAAGACTCTAAAGTTCTCTAATAAACAGAACACGAAGCAAACTTCCTTGCATGCTACAGGCTACAGTTCAACATCCTCAGTGACGCATCTTCAAAAGTCAACCTGTCAGGATAGGGGGTGTTCCCGCAATGAGATGACAGCTGACCATGAGCCCCCAGCATGGTGAAGATGCTCACAAACGTTTAGGAAGAAATCAAGCTAAGTGTCTGAGGAGCTTCTAACCCTGACATCTGCAGCTCTCACCATGCCCACGTGTCCTGGGCTCACCTTCCAAGGACCTCCTTGCCTGGCCCAAGGGTCCAAGTGGATGTCTAACAGGCACCTCAAACTTGTCCAACATTGAACTTTCCATTTCCCCTCCAATTAATTCTTCCCCATCTCAACAAATAGATGACTACACTCCCAGTTGCTCAGGACAAAACCCAGGAATGATGTTTTCACTCCTATTGCTTATTGCTCAACAGCACAATCCAATTGAATCCTAATTCTCTATCTGCAGTAGAATCTGTAATCCATCAGTTTTCTCCATCTCTACAGCTAGTGCATCAGATCACCCCTAAGACCTCCTCCTCTCTGTTCCCCCACCCCTCTTTCCCTACCGTTAGTTCACACACAGCCAAATCAATCTAAAAATCTAAATCCGATCTTGTTATGTCCCCCCTTGAAGTCTTCCAGTGACTTCCCATGGCACGTGCAATGAGATCAGCCCTGTTGAGCATGGCTGGGAGGCACTTTGCACCTGCCCTCATCCCAGCCCACATCTTTCTTGACTATGCATCTCCATCACTAAGTTCGACACCACCAGCCTCTTTATCCCTCAAACATCAAACCCTTTCCTGCCTCCACACTTGCTGTTTCCTCTGCTTAGAACATCCTTTCTCCTGATGGTCACATTATCAATTGGACTCTTCAGGTCATCCTGACCTCAGGCTCAAAAAGTCATACACACAGAACAGACATAATAAACTAACTTATGGTTACCAGGCGAGAAAGAGGGTGGGAAGGGATAAATTGGGAGTTCGAGATCTGCAGATCCTAACTACTATATATAAAATAGATACACAACAAGTTTCTACTGTATAGCACAGGGAACTATGTTCACTATCTTGTAGTAACCTACAATGAAAAAGAATATGAAAAGGAATGTATGTATATGTATGACTGAAACATTATGCTGTACACCAGAAACTGACACAACATTGCAAACAGACTATACTTCAATAATTAAAAAAAGAAAAAGAATAAAATCACCCAAGCAATGAGTGCAGAAAACAGAATTTAAACTGGAGAAAAAGAAAGTCACGCACAGGAAGACCTTCTCTCAATCAGGTTTTCTGTGGCCACTCTCTCCCCAGACCCCATCAACTTATAAACAAATGGTAAGCTTACATTTAAACATCTCAAATCATCCATACTTAAAAAAAATATATACATTTGGCTTGAGAAAATTACATAAAACTTTTTATCACATGCCCTAGGAGGAGAAAACTAAACAAACAAAATACTATTGGTTGAAGTCTCAAAATACTAATGGTTGACACTTGTAAAAATAAAATTTATGATATTTGTTTAGGTATTGTCAAGAATCCAAATGAAAACTCTAAGCTGCCAGTGGTTTCTAGGTTAGGTGCGAATCCCATGTGTAAACCAATCATTTACAGCTAGAGATTGATGTGAGGTCAGTGGGTCATGGGATGTTCACCACTTTGCTCTAAGCTGGCCCCTTTCAATGGCTAACAGTGCATGGATGGAGACAACTCTCTTTACGTCAATTTGGCCTCTAGCGACAAAGCTTTTAAAGACTTGAGACTTTCTAAATGGTTTTCAAATGTTAGTTTCCTAAGTGTATGCTCCTTTCAACACTTGTGTGCAAGTTCCAGGAGCCCGTTCTTGACCTCAGGAGTTAGGTGGAGAAATATTAAAATGGTTCAGCTAAGATGATCTTCAAGAGGCTTCCTACTAACCACACTGACATTTCAGGCTTTTAAAGGAGCAGTTTTGAAATAAGGATATTCCTAGTATTGAGACAAGGAATGATAGAAGAAATAAAGCAGCTAATATTTATTGACTCCTATGTGCTAGCTTCAAAGCAGAGACCTATTCTGAATGATTGAGTCTATGGCTTTATTTTTTTTTTATAATCTGCGTATTTTGTTAACTGTCTTCCTCTCATAGAAAATTTGTTTGACAATCAGATGGGGCGTGTTGAATTTTACAGGTATCTTATTTCTCATCGAAATTCAAATGGTGGAATATTCTTGTTCTCACAAATGTGCATTTTTCCAGTTTTTTGGATTAGGTATTTCTTTAGGGTTATGAGAAGGAAGGCAGTACTGTGAAGCTCAGCTTATAATTCCTCTACTCTCACTTCCAGATACCTACAAATCAGGTGCTCGATATGTAATATTGAAATAAATATTTGTTGAATGAATAAATACCTGGATAAAATCTGTAGTGAGAGCATGCACATTTCATGAGTGTCAATTTTAACACATAATTGTGATAAACATCTGGAGTCACCAAAACACAAGAACTCAGTTTCTAAGGCTCAAAATCAATAACTTCAAGGATCTATGACTTGTAATATTATTTCTTTAAAGATAAAAAACTGAGAAATATCATATTCACAGGGTAATTTCAGAAATAATTAAAGGCACTTTAAACAACATGATTTTTTTTTTTGTGCGGAAAAGGTTTATGAGGCCAACAATCAAAAAGAATTTTCAAAGTTTTGGGAAATCTAATACAGAAAGAACAGTGAAACTGAAGTGCTATTCATGGAAGATAATCTATAATATTATTCTTTATCTACACCATCAAGATAAGTATTGTCACAACTCAAAATTGGATGTATTGGTCCTTTGTCATTCAGAGGCCCAATTTTATTAAGCATCATGTAAATTTAGCTCCACAGCAAAGGGACTAATAAAGACATTTATAACAGGTGCTTTAAAAATAAAATGGTAACACTGCCAATTCAAGTGAAATATTTGCTTCATGGAATACCTCAAGAAAAAAGAGAATAAAAGAATGTGGCAAATTAAAAAATATAACACAAAAGACCTTTCTATGTCATCTATATATTTTAATATTCCATCCTAGAATAGCATTCAATCACTTTTACTCATCGAGGTCTGAACATAATTACATAAAGATTATCTCATTTTTAAGAACCCAAAAGAAAGAAACTTCTTCTGTTCATTTACATTTTTTTTGCCTCACATATATACTTGACTATCTCAACAAATCAAGTCACATTCAAAGTTAAACCACATTTACATTTGGACAAAAAAAAAATCAATTCTAGGCATATTTACTCTAAAGAAATTAAAAATGGATGCCTCTTGGTACTCACCCTCCCGTATCTGTTGGCATAGGACCCAGTAAGCAACGAATGGAAAACAATGATTGTCTCGTCCAGGTCCCAGATGAACACCCTCTACAAAGGAAGAACCAAATCAGTGTGTCTTTCCCTTGGCTGAAAAACCTGATAATCAGTTAACTTCAACATGAAAAGCTAGTCTTGAAACGGGAGGCAAATGAAAAAAACCTGAATTTACTATTTTTTTTTTAAACACACCTGTTCTAAAGAGTATCTCCCAGCTTTTCTCAGATGGAATCTCAGATGAGGTACAAGAGGATACACACATTGGCAACCCTGATATAAATACAGGAAAGAAATACATTCTTCCTACTTCCATATAGCTTCTCAGTCTAAGTTCTGAAGAAATGGAAAATGAGCTAAAACGAGTCTGTTTATAACTTCTGAGACAGAGAGGGGCAATCCATTAAAAATCATTCAACTTATTGTGTCCTTGTCTCTGATCTCTGCTTATGAAGAAGTGTTAAAATAACTAATCTGATGTTTTATTCTTATCAAGCCAAGTATTAATATTATTAATAAGTATTAATAAATAAATAAATCACCCATAGAAACTAAAATCTTACATCATCTATTCACCTTAAGTTACCTACGGGGATGTTACCAAATGGATGGTATATTATTCCTGCCTGATTTTGTTCAGATTTCAGATAGTTAACAACTTAAGCAGACACATCCCACAGGCTCTTGACACACTCTTGGGGTATTTGAAATTGAAAAGGTCTCTGAGATACCACAAAAGGCTTCCCAAGCCTGCTTTTCTCCTTCTCAATCCCACTCACACCAGTACATATTCATATCCACAAGTTTTGCTGGACATTTTTCATCTTTTCAGCCAAAATAATCATGTTTTCCATCATCAGATTTCACTTTGGCAGTAAAAAGAAACTTAACTGCGGTGGATTCAAGGCTATGAAATCTACCATCCTTTAAAGTTTTACATAATCCCTCCTGCTTGTGGACTCCACCAAAACATAAGGTGATAACCATTTCTGTTTAGAATATTCTAGATTTTTTCCTTTCTCTATATATATGTGTGTGTGTGTCTTTAATTTCCAAGTGGATTTTATTAAGCGTTTTTCGTACAACCCTTAATTTTAAGTGGCAACGACACACAGCAGTACAAGAGAATTTGGTCAAAGCAGAACTACATGACTGATTATGTTTCATTAAAGAGAAAAAGAAAACAAATGCTTTACCACATAGTTACAGTGGAAGAGAAAACAGAAATGGATAACTGCTTTATCTTTAATATGGAAAAAAACCCAGTTTACTTATAGTTAATATGGGGGGGGGAGCAGTAACAAAGGCATTTGGACACCCTGATCACAGCAGGTGTAGAACCACAAGACTCCTGGCTATTTACTCGGGGGCTGGCAATGACATACCTCCAGATCAGAGTCCGGGGGAGGCGAAGGGTTATTGTTTCTTCGGCCCCGCCCACGTGACTTCCCATCTGAACCTCGTCGCAATCGATCAGAGTCTGAGTCTTTAATGGGTGTTGACGGGCTGTGGATCGTACTGTACTCTGTGGAAATACAGAAAGAAATTTCATCTCTTGGTTCTATCACAACTGTGTCAAAATTAACCTTGTTTTAGTTCACAGGGAAGTCTGAAGAGTCAAGCACATTCCATTCTGCTCCAATTCTACTTTATTTTTTACTTGCATTGGTAAATAATTCAAGAGATATATGACTTGAGACTTAGTGTGTGATTAGAAATAATTAAAATGTATTGTAAGGTGGGAGTCACCAGGTTGTACTAAGATGCATAGATTTTCTTGGTGGTTTTCTGCGATGAGACAAGGCTCCCCCATTCGCACGTCGACACTGCTTCTCTCTCATCCTACAGATAGTACCCGGCCATACCAAGAGGTTCACACGATTGCCTTACCAGCTGCTCCCCCACCTACAAAAAGGCTTCTGGTTCATGGAAAGAAATAGAGAAAAACCTCTGAGCCAGGGAAAACTGAATCTGACAGATTTCTTTTTTAATTTAAAATTTTCCATTTTCTCCCTTATTTTATGTGGGAATGAGGGAGCGACAAGATGAGGAGAGCTGATGTATGTATGAGCAACTCTGTACTCTGTACAGCGTTCATCACAGGCTCTTCCTATGTCTCAGAATCTGAACCAAACATCCTAAACCAGGCAGCACCTCAAAATTACTCATCTGGGAAACTCAGAGAAACCACAGAAATAATTGTATAGAAACCACAAAATAAAAAAACAACCCACAACCAGCTCAGAGGAAGAGCTGGGCAGTGGTTGTAGAGTTGGAGAAACTCTTATCCTGTTTCCAGAATAAACAAAAAATCATCTACTCTAACCCCTTAGGTATGTTTTTTTTCCCTTAGTTCATCCAGTTCACCATCAGACAATCTCCACCTCCCCAACCTCCAGATGTGCTGCCTCTGCCCCCAGACCTCTTTGCTAGATCACTGAACGAGATGTGGGTTGGAATCTCTCAGTCTAACATCAAGAGTGATGATTCTCACGGGGACACTGATGTTACATAGCACCAAACAGAAAGCTATCGGCAACAGCTGAAGACCTGGCAGCCTTTATTAACACACTGTCAGCCTTGACGCTACCAACAAGGTCTTCCATGTGTCACACGATAGGTCATAGTTTTACCTCCAAGTTTAAGTGCTTCTCCAAAGCCTTGTGAGTCAGGGTAGATAAGAATGGAGTCTGACAGAGTAAAGTCCGTTTGGAAATCACATGAAGTCCTATACATCCTGTTTAACCTTGAAACCTAATGGATTCTACCATTTTCAGACAAGACTCCTGCATGCCCTCTGGCACAGCAAATAAGACAGCAAACTTCTTCAGAGAAGCTGGATATATGATCCTCATACCCAGAAACCACCACGATGATTTACAAGCCTACTGGTTAATTACAGCCAGAAATTTCAAAACAACTCCACTCGACGGTCAGTTTATGTAGTTATTCAGGATTCACTGTTGTGCTAACTCATCTCATAGAACCATTAGAATGCAGTGCTGGCTGGTCAAAGTTAAACGTTCTCTAAGCCTACATTAGATTCTTTTCCTGTAGAGGTAGATAATGGCATCTTCTCAAGATGTTCCAAACCAAGCCTCTCCCTTCTGTGTTCTATGAAGAACTCAGAGCTCCAAGTAAATATATTTTTTAAGGAGTTCATTAGATTTCAAGTTGTGTTTTGAAGAAAAAGTCTCGGCCTCTTTTTTCTTTAAATATTCTGCAGTCTACATCTCCATGTGGAACCACCTGACCTAGAACACACACCAATCTTCTTAATCGTTTCAAAATGGAGCATATGCTTTGCAATTGGCACAGTTGGCATCTAATTTGACCTGTACTTCAGGTGCTTTTCTGAAAGGTCTGTCTTGAACTGTGAGCTCTTCAGCTTTTGAAAGTTCGTATTTGAGAAACAGCTAAAGACATCAAGCAATGTGTCTTATCACATTATGTTTTACACCTTGACTTTCATACAGTTTAGAGATAATTTTGTCCTCAAAGTAGTTTGTCTTACCTAGGTTTTCTTAGCCTAGATGTCCTCCTATTGATTGCTTATTCCCTTATTTCTTGGTGTTCACTTCTTTTTCCCTTTTAAAAAAACTCAATTAAATCTCTAAAAATATATACCATCTCAATTTTGTTTGGAAATAGAAAAGCTGTAATTAAATCAATTACTCGCTTCTGCAAATCTCCCCCCAAAGAAAACAAATTCAATGATCAAAGTATATAAGGTTTTTATATCATGTTACCTAGTTTTCCAGGTGAAGAAAAAAGCCCTAAAAGATGGACAATCTGACACTTTTAAATATTAAAACACACACACACACACATGCACACTTTACAGGCCTCAACTTATCAGAAGGAAGATGAAATTTAAATAATGCAAGCTAGTTAAAAAAAAAACAACTCTTTCTCTTTGTTCTATGGGGTGGAATTAAATGCTTCTTTTCTCCTAACCAGCTTTTCTGATTCCTACTTCTCCTTCCTCCTACTCGTGCAAAACAACCCAACAAATAATTTAATCTTCTAATCCACCAACATCTCAAGTTTCATTAAAATCCTCTCCAAATTGTTCAACTTTACCCCCACTGAGATAATGGGTGTGAAAGTACTCAGAAGAACATTTGTTTCATTTAACAAACACTGACCAAATTGTTCACACTATTCTAGGCACTGTCCTAGGAGCTTGAAGTCTAATGATGTACCAAACCGATATGATCCCTGCCCTCTTGGGGCTTAAAATTCAGAGGAAGGCATTAATTCATGAACAGAAACGAGAAATTACAAAACAACATGGAAAGGGTTACAAAATGGGAAAGGTAGAACGCTAGGAGACCTCAGAGGAAGTCCATGTAACTCAGATTTGCAAGGTCATGGAGGCTTCCTCATGAGAGAAGCCAAACTCACCAATAAAAAGAGTATATAAACATACTCCAAGTAGTCACATGAGCATGTGTGAAGGTGCGGAAAAAGAGAGCATTTTGAAAAACTGAAAAATAATCCATCTGACCCGAATCTATAGAGGTAGAGTGCAGAGATGAAGCTGGAGTGTCAGGAAAGAATTCAACAAAGGAGTGATATAACCACACTTACACTCTCGATAGATGACTTGGCTCCTGTGTGGTGAGGGTACTGGAGACAAGTGAAGGCTGAGAAAAGGAGACCAGTTGGGAGGATAACTCAGTCATCCAGGTGAGGGATGTTGGTGGCCCGATGCAGGTAGCAGGGATAAGGGAGAGTTACAGAGTTGAAGAATCATTTGGAGGTGAAATCAATAAACTAATGGGATAAGGAAGAAGGATGATGCTCATGCTAGTGGCTGGGCAACTGGGCAGACTGTAGTACAAGTATGGGGCTTGGGAAGGAGGAGGGACTACATGTAGGGAGGGAAGAATGTAGGTGAGAATTTAGGTCCAGCTTTGGATATACTGAAATCGAAGAGTCTGTGGCATTCGAGTAATGATGTCCCCCTAGGCTGTTAGACTGCTCTAAAGTTCAGGAGACAAATGCGGACTGGGTTTAGATTTGGAATTTGACACCACGTATAATGTACTGAAAGAAATGGGTGCAATTAAAAACATGCAGAGTAAAAGGGATGGGCAGAGAAGGACAGGTGGGGTATGAAGGAAGACCAAGGTCGGTGTGTTATAGAAGAAAGAATATGACAGGAAGGAGAGGGGGATCAGTAACTTCAGATCAGCCGAGAGATAAGGTAAAATAAAGACTGAATCCAAGAGTATTTTAGATTTAGAGTCAAAGAGGTCTTTGGCACACATGGCGAAAGTATAGGTTTGAGAAGTATTTAGGTAGATTGGTGGGAAAATAATGAGACAGCAGAAGGCAGAAGAGTAAGCAGGGGGTAAAACGCCTAAAATGTACTGATGACCCTAAAATGGCCAAATCCAAATCATTATTTTTCAGTCTGCAATCTTACCTGACCTCTCTGTGACCATCCTGACACTCGCTCCTTCAAACCACTTGTCCATGAGAATAACCCGACTTCCCTTCCTTCTGCCTCTCACCCTATCACTCACCCTGTTCCTTCTCACTCTCTTTGGGTACTTTTCCCTCTGCCCAAAGCTTCCATGTTGGTGTCCTCTCTATTAGTGATACTAAAAGTGCTGATCTGGGACAAAATAAGGAGTTGGCATCAAGCTGTTAATCAATGCAATGTGATGCTTCCTTCATCAAAAAGTCTTGCTAAGATTGGAAACAAACAAAAAAGCTCGAGCAAATGGTGTGCTTAGTGATAGTTACGTGAGGAAGCAATTCCTTCTGTTCTCATGGACTAGTAATAAACAACTGGTGGACAGGCAGCCCGTGGGTGGCCTCTATTTTGAGAAATACAGTGACCTAGGGTTCCCTCAATGGTCCTCTATCTCACTATAGGCTCTAAGTGGTTGGTAGAGTCTGTAAGAAGATTTCAGTAACTTCCAATTTGATGATTCTAAAGCTTTACCTTCTCATCTCTTGATCTGACTATCCCACTGTTTGCCAGACCTCCTGAATAATCCATGAACACCACAACTCATGTCGCCCAAACTGAATCCTCCTCCTCTGTAAGTCTGATTAATGGTACTAACATCCACCCAATTTCCAAGCCAGAAATTCCTTATTGGCTCCATCAAATCAAAACCAAGTTCTGCAGCTTTTCCCTCCTAAATACTTTTGCTCCAAGTTTAGGTTTTCATCATCCTTTGTCTTGATTCTTGCCACAGGCTGCTTCCTAGCTTGCTACCTGTAGCCTTTCAGCTACTGTCTGCACCACCATGACAGTGAGCTTGAAAACCCATCAATGCTCCAAACTCCAGTGTGGAACAGGAAGGAGAGTCTAGATTTTAGGACTCTGAGCTGTGGACTCAGTGGCCACATTTCACATCATGACCCCACTACTTACTAGTTGTATGACTTTGTTCAAGTTATTTTCCTTTTCTATGACTCCGTGTCACTATCTGTAAAATGGGAATAAATGAAATGAAATAACAGTACCTTGAAAAGTTACTTAGAACCAAGCATGGCACTGGTAGAAGAAAAGTCCCACTGAGTCACTCTCTGACACCTGGTCTCTAACTGCTCTCCCCTCTTCAGTCTGCACTTCAGACACCCCTAATTATCTCAGCTCTCTGAAAGTGCCACGCTGTTCCCTGACTTTGCACATGCCCTTTGCTTAGAATGGCTTTTCTCCATACTTACCTGTCTTCCCCTGAACTGTGAAATTCCTATTACTCCCTAAAATCAAGCTCTAGCATCTCCTCTGTGAATTCTCCATCTGAATCATGGTTCCTATTTTGTATTTACACTTATCTCTCTGACAGGGTTATATAATTTTTGCAACTGTTTATGTTCACAGTGGATAACAAGTTGTTTGAATTATTTTAAGCAAATGTCCATCGCTCTTGTTCCCAGAGGACAGCCCTGGTTGTGTTCATTTTGCATTCTGAGAGCACAGTAAGGGTCCAGAGAGCAAAGTGGACATTAAAGAAAAATCAAAGATCAAAAGAATGAGTGTTTCTCAAGTTTAGCTTTTACTCTATTGAATCTATAAAGATTATCTGATTATTTCTATTAGCAAGTCAAAATATTTACAAATGGGAAATCATTGTAATTCTTTTTAAAGCTTATTTAAAAGTTAATGCCTACGTATCCAATCATAAAATATTAAAATCTACATAAGATCATTGAAATTCTGCATTTGTAAATACTACTAAAAAGTTCCATAAATTCTTCAATATTAAAAAGGAAAACAGAGCTGTGACTCAGAAGATTCTCTCTAGTTCCCCTGAGCTCATAACTCCTACTTGAGCCTTGGGGAAGTTACCTCCACAGTTTTTAGTCCTCAGTCTCCTGGTTTGTCAAATTGAGGACACGGCCTAGATGACTTGGCTTTAAAGTTCTATTATCTATAGGTGGACAATATCTACCAAATCTCTCTAGCTGATACCTCCATCTCTCCCTCTTTATTATCTTCAAACTAAAATGCCTTGGCCAACTCCAACCCTCAGACACCAGCGGGGTTTACTGCCCAGAGCATCTAGTCCAAATTCCTTATCTGGCTTTACTTCTCATGCCTCCCTCAATGTGTTACCTGGTTTCTTAGATACATTACCAAATAGTATCCAAAAGGATTGTTATCAATTTCAACTGTATTCGTTTTGCCACAGCCTTACACGCACTGGTTGTTGCTGTTTTAAATAAGTCGTTACTACCTCATTAAGCATAGAACAGAAGTGCATGGTTTTAATTGGGAGATATTGGAGATGCTTGTATGCATGTGCCTGAAAATTGTATTTCCCTCTATGAAATGTCCAAATCCTTTGCCAAATTTTTATATTCCTTTACTGATATATATATATATATAAAAGTTTTAATGCTTCTTTCATATTTGCAGATACTTACCCAAGCCTGAGCTCCTCAGATTACGCTTATATTTCCTCCGATTGTGTCTTCCTTTACAGAAATCTTTGACTTTGACGTAATCCTGCTGCACTGCCGGAGGGCCCCTTGCAGATTTAGGGGTCAGTGTTCACATTTATTCTAAGGTTGCAGGGAGTTTCTGATCTAACTTTACACTCCTTGGGACCACATGTGCCAGGGGTACCTGGAAGGGAGGCAGAGCTCAGGGTTCCTGCAGGACCCCTTCTCTGTGCTTCGGGACGATGGAGACCCTCCTTACTCAGTTCTCAGTCTAATCGAGGTGAAAGATTACTGTCCTGAAACGGAATTAAGTAAGCCCACTCCCTGCAGAGAGGAGACTCTTGCTACATGTGTAACGACATGGAGTCGAGGCCAGGGGAGCCCCTGTCTCTGGCTAGACTCTGAACCTATGCTAAAACAACACAGATTACAAAATGAAGTGCAGAGCTTTTGGGGAAAATCTGTATAAAGATTATCTGAATTTAGTGAACATGAAACATGGTAATCAGCAATTACACAGTTGACCCTTGAGCAACTTGGGTGTTAATCTGCTCATAATTTACAGTCAGCCCTCTGTATCCACAGTTCCTCCACATCCACACCTCTCTAATTGACAGGACAGAACATGAAAAGATGAGCAGTTCAAATTTCATCATAGTGCACAGCATAACCAATGAAGCCAGACAGTATGATCTGAACAGCTGTGCTAACTTATCATTTAAATAATTATCTGCACATTATCTGGACTTTAGCTTCTTTAACAGTAAAATGAGGACACTACCATTGTGAAGATTATATAAGATAATTCACGCTGAAGTGTTTCATATAACATGTTAGTGTTGTCATGTGAAGTGAGTTGTTCAAGTCATCTCTCTGGGCTCAGGTCTCTCACTGGTAAAGATGATCATAAAGTGATCTTCCAGCTTAAAAATGCTTTCATCCTTCAGTGAAATTTAAGTACAGTTGAAGTTTGTTCTGATGGAGATGATACCATCACTGAGTCCCTGTGAAAGGGTCTTCATCTCTAGCCTTGAATGAATATCCTATCGCTATCCTCTCCGTCCCTCACTCATTCACATCTTTTGATGCTGAGGATAAATTCTACCTCCTTCATTAGTTTCTTTCTCCAAACATTTTGTAAAAGAAATCTCTAGTCCCTGCATTCTTCTAGAACATTCTGCTGCTTCTCTTAGCATGCCATTCTTAAAATCCAACCTTTATTAGGCTTGGCTGTTCACAGAGAATGTTCCTTAGGGACAGAGAATAACCCTCTTGCACTCAGTATCCCTATCAAACCTAAGAGTGCCTTGTAATTAAGAGACGCTCAATGATTAGCTAAGGGAATGTTTAAGAGCATGACCAAAGCCGCATTTACAGGTGGCAGTAGAAAGAACTATGCTCTCTGCCTTTCCTTCAGTCAGAGAACAGCATAATAGAATTTAGTGGCAAGTCCAAGGAATACATCTCAAAAGCAATGTGCTTCCTCTATAACCACTCTCAATATCAGAGCTGAGTCAAGGGAGGTAATTAGATGAACAAATGTACTGAAACGGACACCTCAGGGAGAACGCTAAGTGGAAGACTGGAAAGGAAAGAGACTCCACAGAGAGAAAGTTCTTAGAATGCTCAGAACATTTAAAATGTCATCAGGGATGGAAAAGAAAAGAAACCACAGACATTGAAAATGATGTCTGGGATTTCCAAATTGTAGGATAGATTAAAAAGACTATACTGTATAGCACAGGGAAATATATACAAGATCTTATTGTAGCTCACAGAGAAAAAAATGTGACAATGAATATATATATGTTCATGTATAACTGAAAAATTGTGCTCTACACTGGAATTTGACATAACATTGTAAAATGATTATAAGTCAATAAAAAATGTTAAAAAAAAAGAAAAAAAGAAAAAAATGATGTCAGTGGCAGAGAAAATGAATTCTTACATTTGGGGAGCATGTTACAACTGGCAACATGCTTTTTTATATAAATTAGCCAAACTGAAATGAATACAAGCCTATTAATTAGACAGGGCAGATGTGAGACTCCGCAAAGTGAAGGAAAGGTGGAGACGTGTGCACTCTTGGGGGGCTATAATTGTGAGAATCTTGAAGAGGTTTCGGTACACATATTAACCAAAATGGTGTCATGTAAGAGATGGTTGTGGCGGGTGGGTACAGCCTGGTGACAGAGCACATGCTCAGCATGCACAAGGTCCTGGGTTCAACCCTAGCACCTCCATAACAAAAGAAAAAAGACGGTTGTGATGTAATTTGCGAAACAGGTACTTCCTGAACATGGAGTGGTCGTGGTGAATCTTTTCCTTGGCCCTTAATCTTAGTGAATAAAACACTGTAATTCTTAAGTTTATTTTCTGAGTAATTTATATCCTACCTTTCCCCCAAAAAGGTTTAAGATACCCACCAAATATATACACAATAACTGTACAGCAACCCTTTAAAACAATGAATGAGTACCTCAGGAGAAAAACTGAGATGGGGAATGTGAATAAAATAAAGCCAGGTGGGGAGAGTGGTCAGCACCTGCCCAGAGGTCGGCAGTCAACACAGGCAGAGGCAGGACAGTCAATGGCTCACACGGTACATGAGGTCGGACAAATCCATCTCTCTATAGAAACGTGAGTGTGCCTCGTGCAGAGACGGGACTGAAATGCCTTACGGGACTGCTCACCGGGAGGGTGTTGTGTGACCCCAGGAACCCACCCTCGTGGTAAATAAAACAGCATGTTTTACAAGACTCTTACTTCTGAGGCCGATTACAGCGGATTCCTCACAATGGACTCTGCGCTTCCAAGCACAGAGCGCTGACGTTGGGCATTTTGCTTATTTTAAGGGTAAAACTGAAGCTATCTGGAAGAACGAGGCCATTCTTTACCCTCTGGCAGCCGACAGAAGCAAGCTGCTACCTGAGCCTTAGACAGCGACGAGGCAGGAGGTTACACTATGAGCTACGTGGAGTGGAGCGGTTCTTGGCTGCTGTGTTGAGAGAGACTCATAAGCTTTGTTACCAAGTTAAGCTGTGCTGAGAAGGGAAATGACATTCTCTTATGGAAATTCAGAGACCTACCCAGGGAAGATTCCCAGGCAGAAGGCCACAGCCTTCAGGGAAGGCCTGTGATGCTCCTCAGAAAGCTGCTCGGGAGCCACACAGACCCACAAGGTAATGGGCCGACAAGCCTCCACGGTGGCATGCCACGGAGGGTGAGCACGGCCTTGTGCTGGGAGACTTTTACAGTGGAACATGGATGCTCCCGGAGAACGTCATTCTAAGTGAAGTAAGCCAGAAAGAGAAAGAAAAATACCATATGAGATCGCTCATATGTAGAATCTAAAAAACAAAAACAAAAAACAAACAAACAAAAACAAAGCATAAATACAGGACAGAAATAGACTCTTAGACAGAGAATACAGACTTGTGGTTGCCAGGGGGGCGGAGGGTGGGAAGGGATAGACTGAGATTTCAAAATTGTAGAATAGATAAACAAGATTACACTGTATAGCACAGGGAAATATACACAAAATGTTATGGTAGCTCACAGAGAAAAAAATGTGACAATGAGTGTGTATATGTCCATGTACGACTGAAAAATTGTGCTGAACACTGGAATTTGACACAACATTGTAAAATGATTATAAATCAATAAAAAATGTTAAAAAAATAAAAAAAATAAAGTGGGAGCTATCTACCTTGGCAACGAATAACCTCATCAAGACCTTGAATAAAATACATTACATTATATAAGATTCTCAGGGACTGTTATCTCAAAGGATAAGAGAAGACTTCAGAAAGAGACCCACAGACATAGCAAACAAACTATGGTTATCAAAGCGGAAAGTGGGAAAGGAATAAATTAGGACTTTGAGATTAAGAGACACACACTACTATATATAAAAGAGATAAACAACAAGGACCTACTGTACAGCACAGGGAACCATATTCAATTTCTTGTAAAAAGCGATAATGGAAAAGAATCTGAAAATATATGTGTGTATATATATGCATGTATTTGTATAGCTGAATCATTTTGCTATACATCTGGAACTAAAATGGTCAATCAACTATACTTCAAAAAATTATTTTAAAAAAGGCTAAGAGAAGACAAAGAAACATTGATAACTTTACGTTATCAACCATAGAATCCTCTCATAAAAACTTGGGTAAAATAAGCCAAGGCAAGTGAACTTGCTGACTAGTCTTACAGGATTAACCAGAAGTCAGAGACCAGTAAGTATTAATTAAATTAATTTCAAAGAATTTTTTTGATTTCTCTATCTGTATTCTATAACCACTGTTTCCCTTTCACAAATCACTAATTGAGGTCTCCCAGGTAAATTAAGTCCTCAGTCAAAATTGTAACTAACTTAAAGAGACCTTTGTCACCCCTGGAGTCTGGCATTCATCCACTCCGCAACACTCTATGGACAACCTCATAGAAATGTCTACCATCCTTCTCACATGTTTCAACCTCCGGCTCAAATCCCCCACAGACACTTCATGTGGAGGAAACAGGTGAGACACGTTTTGAGGGCTTTATCCCAGGAAAAAAAACCCCACAAAGCACAATGCACCACAGTCATCATCTTCAGGAGGGAAGAACACATCAGCCTCCTGAGGCCACGGACCCTGCCTCTCTTGTCACCTCTATGTCCCCAGCACAAGGCACGATGCTGGGCACACAGCACGCATTTACACATTTCTGTTGAATGCATAATTGAAGAAACAAATATTTGAAGGCCTAGCATCCTTCAGTCACTTTGCAAGCCACCACATAATTTCATTCTCACATTCATCCTGTACAGAAGAGTGGTTTTATCCTCATTTTATTGAAAGCTGATACACTAAAGAGCTAAGTGACGTGCCCAGAGTAAATTACAAAGCCAGGATTCCAAGCCAGGTTAGCCCAATGCCAAATCCCTAGCCGCCACTCCAATTTCTCTCGGTTATATTCCAAGGAAGTGTGATGCCCAAGAGAAGTTCACAGATGTGCCCCATGGGGATGGGGGCGGATGGAGAGTGGTACCCAGGCAGGTGTGACTGGAAAGCATTGGACACTATTCAACTTTAGTGACTATTACTGGATCAAAGGACCAGAAAAGACTTAACATAAAAGAATCCTGATAACTTTACACCAAAAACTTGTGTCCCTAACTGATCCTCCCTTGGAACTCATTAAAGGACATCCATCTCCATCTTCAAGAGATAGCAGTGCTGCCCAGGGCACTGTGGGAGAACCCATGATGTCAAGTCATGACATCACGCACGGCTGCTACTCCAACTTGCCCTCAGGAGATGCCACTGATGGCAGGCTGGCTGTGCAGCTTCGGCAAAATCCAATCTTTCTGGATTCCTTACTCATAATCTGTAAAGTGAAAGTCCTAGGCAAAAGAATCTATAAGGTCACGTCTAACTCTAAAATTCAAAACTTCCCTATTGTTCTACTGCCTCATGCTAACGTTACTCAAGTGGATTTGTGCATAGAAGAGAGTCATCAGTTTTCAAATCTGCTCTGTTCAATATATTTTTAAGTCAGTTGCTTGAAACTCAGACGCTCTGTTCTCACAGAAACAATGGTAGATGTGATTTCCAATCCATGATTGCCAATCAATAATCTAGGTGAAGAATACATGTGTACAATGTAAAATATTAGAAACATATACTTAAATAGCAGCAGTATCATGAAGATGAAAACCAGTAAAATTTGTCTTAAACAATGGCACTGAAGAAAATGCAATTTTAATTTTATAAAGAGGGACTGAATGAAGTTTCTGAAGAGGTCACAGAAATATTTTCAAAAGTGCTAGAAGGTGATTGTCCTGGATTAAGATGCTTTCCCTCTACAATGCATGACCTCCCTTGTCCTTGATACAGGAATACCATTATCCTCTGCTTAGTGCTGCTCAGCCATGAGCTGTGAGTGGAGAAATAAAGGAAAAAAGAAAAAAAGTTGGCAAGGTGGAGAATGAGGTCCTCGCGGGGGAAGGAGAGGGGAAGGATGAAGAGGTGTTGTGAAAGTTGTTTCCTAAGCAAGTCCAAGGCAGATAATTATTAAATAGGATAAACAGGAAGCAGGGACAGAGCAGATTCAGGAAAGTGGAAGATAAGAGATTTGTGGGATCATCCAGGAGACCCACAAACTGATCTTTTAACTCAGGAAATACAGTACAAGATCACCTTCAATATACTACATACCACTTGCCTGTGAATGCAGACCTACGTTACTTTACCAGCAAAATAGAGCTCAAACAGTTAACACATTTAACTGAATGCCTCCTGATTACATGCCCTCCTGAGTGATTACGCTAATATATGCTATGAATGATTAAAGAAAATGCTATTACAATATAGCTACTATCTTTTGCGACTCTTTGCTTACATTTTCATTTTTCTGCTTGTTTGAAACTTCAGACTCAGTGGTTTCAAGAAGCAGCATGCTTTCCTAATTAAGAACTCAAGTCTGAAGCCAAGCTTCCAGAGGTTAAACCCAGTGTGGTCACTGATCCCTCCTTAGCTTCCCTGTCTATAAGATGCGGCAAATGACGTCGCCACCTGTCTCCTGGATCTAGGTGGGAATGAATTAAGTTTGTGCATGAGTAGAGTTTAGAACAGTGCTCGGCACATAGTAAGTCCTCAAAATATATTCACCATTAATATATTCGTATATGAAATATAAAAACAAGAGAACTACATATTGAATTTTTATCTGTATATTACTAAGTACAAAATGTAGGGTACAGAATAGTATGTATAATATGCTAAGATCACTAAGGAAAAAGAGAAATAATTAAAAGTATAGCTCTTTGAATGTGGAAAAATAAAAGTGCTCAGGGCAGGGGCCACATCCATGTTTATAGGAGCAAAGTGCGTCCCCAGAAGGAGACATCAGAAACTCTGTGGAGAAGAACCAAGGGGCTGGTGCAGAAGCTGAAGGCGGTTTTGCTCTTCTATGCAAACCCTTGTGGACCTTTATTGTTTTGTTCCATCCTCATTTGTTAGCCTTCAGTAAATTAAAAAAAATTATTAAACTTAATTTTTCTTTGGCTATGAAGTTAGGAACAAAATTGGTAGCCATTAGTCCTCAATGCTACCTTTATTTAGAACTTAATCCAAAATTCATCCATGAAACCATCCAACCCCAATTAAATAAGGTGGAGGAATGGCAAATACAACTTTCTATGTCCTTTTCTCAATCATCTCCAATTAAAAAAACTGAATCAGTAAATGCTGATGTCCTTCAACTTAGACAAGGCAACTTATCACATTGATTTGTGTTGGTTCCATAGGACACTTAGCACTTCACAGAGACAATGACTCAGTTAGCTACAAAAGAAGATAAAATAATGAATGCTTGGGAGGTTAGTAAACTAATTAATTAGCTCAATAATATACATTTTCTTATTTATACACAAATCATGTGTTATATTAATATGAGAAAAAGTTACATATTGGAATCCAAGTGTACTAAATTTGACTCTTAAAGGTATCCTGATTTCAGGCCAACTGAAAATATTAGAGTACTGAGGCACAAAACAGGTAAATGCTAAAACACTGAATTTTTCACTTGTTGGAAACAAGCCCAAAATTCAAAGGTAAGGCAATTCATTTTTACTACATTCCTGGCAATATAAACAAAGAGTGGATTTTATTCCCAGGAATTTTATAATCTCATTAAGGAGCAAGAAAAGAAAAGAAAAGAAGAAAAGAAAAGAACAGAAAAGAAAACAACAGAACAGAACAGAACACCTTTAGACAATCAAACACAACAACCCCAGACAAAGATCTGTTTTGTTTTCTCACATCTTAATAGCCTGGCTATTTTAGATACAAATATTTGTGTTGCTGGCAAATGTCTCCAAACTGCTAGTTAAATTGTTTTGCTGAAATAGCTTCTTTCTGAGCTGAACAAACTGTAAACTACTCCGAAGTCCACAAGGCATCAATGAACAGGAGCAAGTATGGCCTGCCTCAAGATCTGCAAAACCGCCCACTCGGCCAAACAAGAGTCAAGATGGAAGCTTTTGCAAAACCCAGGGATCCTGTCTACAGAGCCCAGATGTGGGCACGCTAGGTAGTATAGATGTGGCCCAAATTTCTTGCCTTCATAGGGAAGACGGCTGGCAGTCTAGTTTTTCATCCTGTCACACTGAATTCCTCTGAGAGCTCAGAGCTCTCCTACCACTTTGCACAAGAATGTTCCCCTGTTTTTCATGCGCTTTGCTCCACTTTCGGGTGCTTTGGCAAGGATCAAAGAAGCAGAGGGAACAAATGGTTTCCCATGCATATTGAATTCCCTCTTATACTGATTTTTCCTCTGTCACTTGAAATTCAATATTGGCAAGATTCCTGTACATCACCTTAACCAGTAAATTGTCTGCGTGCAGTCAGGGCATGAAAAGGTAGATTTCAAGATTTTGTAAGAAATTCAAATGAACAAATCCTTTGAAAAAGTAACTTTTCTATGGCATCCATACTGAAATTCGTTCCTAATAAATAAATAATCAGCATTAACCTAAAATGTTTACTTATCATTTACTTGTATCTCTCTCTGATTGCTCTGTATTATTTTCAAAATACAATGTTACAGGTGAATACTCCTTTCAGAAGAATTCCACATCCTCAAAATTCTTTATTAACTTAATAATACCTAACATTTATTGAGCATTCAAGAGCCATGTGCCTCATTTTCCTCATCTGTAAAATGAGACAATAGTACCTACTTCATGGCTATGCTTGTGAGACTGCAAGTAATGTAATGTAAAGCTCTAAACACAGTAATTGTATTTTTCCTTATAATATGATCACTGTCATAGTTATTGAGATGTTCTAAAACATTATGGACTAGAAAAATGTTTTCAAGCCAAATTATTTAAATACAGCAGAGTGACTGGATTACAAATGAGTATTCATATTTTGATTATACACAGATGGGTCGTACAATAAAGAAAAATATTTTTGAAAGGATGGCTTAAGTGTTCTTCTAAGAAAAGTCAATTTAAAAAATTCTTCTCATGAATTACTCTCAAGTGGTTAAATTATTTTTATGACTTTTTTGAAAAAATGTATTCAGTTATGTTGGTAACAACATGCCTTAAGATTTCAGAGTCCAGATAAACAGGTTTCTCCTGTATTGCACAGAAAACTATATTCAACATCTTGCAGTAACTTATAATGAAAAAAAGTGCAAAGAAATACATGTATTTACATGTATGACTGAAACATTATGCTGTACATGAGAAATTGACACATCGTTAACTGACTATACTTCAATAAAAAAAGATTTTAGAATTCAGTATAAGGAAATTATATACTCTTTACACTTTAGTGGCTGAGAGATAATAATATCAGAGTTTAGATATTAGCACAAAAGGAAAACATCCTGAAATGTCTTTTTCTTTTTTTCTTACCTCTATTTTTAAACATAGAAGAAAACCATTATCTTTGCAAATTTTTTTAAAAAAATAAATTTAAAGAATTTAATAAATTAAAAAGAAATTTTTCTTTTAAAATGTTAAAAAGGAATTGAAAATGAAATCTGTCATTCAAAATTAAAGTAATATTGGATTTAATATTATCTTACAGTCTTAGATTTGAATAGAGTTGACTCTGACCAAAAGTTTCTTATATAGATAGTGGAATCTGAAGGTACCATGTAATATCCTTCTCTCAGAAACGAAACACATTCTCTAACAATAGAAAGCCATTTAATTTGGGAGATATGAGCAACTGGACTTCTGTAACAAATGACACATACAGTACACTATCAAACTTCTAAGATTTTTATCCAATAAAATGTTTATAAATATACACCTCTTTCAAAGGGAATGTTTAAATGATAGTGAGAATAAAAAAATTTTTGAATTAAATGAAATGAAAAAATACCCAATCAAATTTTGTGGGATGCAACAAAAGCAGTGCTTAGAGGGAACTTTGAATGTGTATATGAGAAAAGGAAGAAAAATTTAAAATCAAGAATCTAAACTTCAAGCCTTAGAAAACTAGAAAAAGAGGGGCAAATGAAATCAAAAGTAAGCGAAGAAATACCAAGAATCAGAGAAGTTAATGAAAACAGGGAAACAACAGAGCAAAATCAATGAAACTAAACGTCGGCTCTTTGAAAAGGTCAATAAAATTAATAAACCTCTAGCCAAGTTAACCAGGACAAAAAGAGAGAAGATATAAATTACTAATATCAGAAATGAAAGAGGGGTCATTACTAGCAATATCATGAATATTAAAAGGATAATAAAAGAATTTTATGAACAACTCTATGCCCACAAATTTTCTAGATCATAACATAAGAGAAAATCTTATTTACAAAAAAGCAGACTCAAAGACATAGAAAACAAACTTATGGTAACCAGGCGAGAAAGGGGGTGGGAAGGGATAAATTTGGAGTTTGAGATTTGCAGATACTAACTACTATATATAAAATAGATAAACAACAAGTTTCTACAGTAGAGCACAGGGAACTATATTCAATATCTTGTAGTAACCTAAAACAAAAAAGAATATGAAAACGAATATATGTATGTACATGTAAGACTGAGTTATTATGCTGTACACCAGAAGCTGACACAACCTTGTAAACTGACTATTCATCAATTTAAAAACAAGAAAGAAAATTTTTAGTTTGACAATGAATCTTCAGATACAAAATAAAATGCATGTTCCATGAAAGGAAAAAATTTTGTAAGATGGAGTTCATTAAAATGAGTAACTTCTGCTCTGTGAAAGATACTGTTCAAAGAATGAAAAGACAAGACACAGAATGGGAGGAAGTATTTGCAAAAAAAAAAAATCTGATAAAGGACTTGTATCTGAAACATACAAAGAACTTTTAAAACTCAACAATAAGAAAACAAACAACCTAATAAAAAAGTGGGCAAAAGATCTGAACAGACATCTCACCAAAGAAGATATACAGATGGCAAATAATTATATGAAAAGATACTCAAAGTCATATTTCATTAGGAAAATAAAAGTGAAACAACTAGATACCACTACACCTAGTAATGCTGACAAGCATGTGGAGCAATGGGCACTCTCGTTATTGCTGGTAGAAATGCAAAATGATACAGCCACTTTGGAAGACATTTTGGCAGCTTCTTATAAAACTAAACATACTCTTACCATATAATACAGCCATCACACTCTTCAGTATTTACCCAAATGAGTTGAAAATTTATGTCTATACGAAAACCTACGCAAATGTTTATAGTAGCTTTATTTACAACTGCCAAAACTGGAAACAACCAAGATGTCCTTCAATTGGGCATGCGGAGGCTGGCATTGCTAGTTTAAGAGTAGGCATAATTTTCTTGAACCTAAGGAGTAAATTAAAATGTGGCTGAATGATTGGCTAAATCTCACTATGTTTCTCAAAGTAGATGGCTTCTTATATATCTCCAGATGATGTAAATTTTATTTTGTTAAGATGTTCAATGCATTAGTAATAAACCCATTTTTTAAATGAACGCAAAGGCACTGTTTTTAGTTTTTAAAATTTGAGATTAAGTTTTCACATTCAAGTTACGTTATTTTTAATGTATTACACATGTCTAATGAAGGGAGGATACGGCTTTCAATGTTTATTTATAAATATACTAAAATAATTTTCACCTTAAGATTCATGAGGAGGTACATATTTATAAGTAATACTGCATACTATTGTGGACTTGAAAGATTACTACTGTTCCTATAATTTTTTAAATGTACAATTAAAAACAAATGAATCCTTACATGTTTGCTCTGAACAAACCTTACCAAGGTTATCTTTGTCTGTTCATTGTGATGTAACAATTCTATAAACAATAAAGAACAGATGTCATAAGGGATGGGAGAATTCATGTACTGTGGATTCATCTGTATGGCAGAATTTCATGAAACTGAGAGCAGAAATCTGGTCATACCTAAGATCACATAATGACTAGAATTTAACTTCCCAGTCCTAGAAAATACCAACTTTAAACGCAATAGACTGCTAAAATAAAAATTAAAAAAAAAACCTGAAATAATTTCAACAAAAATTGACATTCATTATTTCAACTATTGTTTACTTCAAACTCAAACAAAAACATTAAGTTAAATGTAATAAACCATTCCTCCTAACTCTTTAAATGATTTTCATGTACTTTGTCATCAAAACTCCCTTTTCATCAAGAAGGATAAATCTATAATTTTATATGTGACTAGTAATAAAGGAAAGTCAATACCAAAAAACTTAGGCTGAACCCCCAATCTTACCACAAATTAAAAAAAAAAAAAGAAAGAAAAACCCAGATTAAATCTTCCTTGAAGTTTTAAAATAATCCACATTTCTTTTTTAATGTGTAAACTCGCTGACCTTTCCACTTCTAACTACATAACATAAGAAAGGCTGATCCACACACATGTATTCTAGTGGGAAGTAGTGAACATAAAAAAAATCTGAAAATATTATTTTCTCCCCAGTTCAATTCATTCTTATTCTGTAGCCATAAAGATACTGAAATTGAAATAAGTACCTAAAACATTAAGCATTTATTCAAATAAAATCTGAAATACATTATTCAGTCTTAAAATAAATTTATGCACCTTTCAAAAATGATATATAAATTTTGAAAAGTACCTATTTGAATATAATTTCGCATCATTCCCCACATGGTGTGGCTTCGTGCCCACTCATCCCCACTCTTTCACGTGGCATCCCTTTTATAAATAAAGTTCACTTAGAACAATGTCAAGTTTCAGAGATCAACTTTTATGACATGTCCTAATTCTAAAAAGCTCTCATCAACCTTAATTTAAGAAACATGGTTAAGTCTTCACCAGTTTGTTTTATACTGTGCTCTTCACAACCAAAACATGATGAACTAAGTAAAACTGTCCTGCTGTTCTCCTTTTCTCAGGCTCTTACTCCACAGACTCTAAAGCGTTCCTAGTTCCCATTCACTTTGCTCTCCTCATTTCTAAATGCATTTTGGTCTCAAGAAGCCTGCATGACCCAGAAGGTTCATGTAAAAAACACAAGATATTCCTAAATTTGAACAAGCCATTACTTTCCCTCTTTGATGCTTATATGAAGTTTATGTGAGTGGAGAGGAAAATTCTACATAACTTCTACACTACATTCCATACTTTCTGTAACAAAGTTTATTTAAATGTGGAATGGAACATAGATGTGGAATATAATCAAAAGACAGAAGAGGTACGTATACGAGGTTCTATGAATACTGTTTTTATACCTGTGAACTGAGTGAAAAATATATCAGTCTATTTTTTTTAAATAAAGGTAAATGGAATAATGATGATCAAAGATAAGCATGTCCAGAATTGAGATGTGCAACAGAAATGCAGAGTATTTGCAGTTAGCTGGAAGGCAAGATTAAGAATGATTCGACTTCCTGCTCTAGAATAAAACAGCATTGCATGCACTTAAGAGAAAAGGTAAAACAACTAAACACTTAAGAATCCTACGGAGGGTCACCTGCTAAGATTTACAAGATAAACCTATAGTCAAAATTTAAATAAGCATCCATTACATAAAAACTTTCCCCCTCCATGACTTGGGGTACTGACACTCTATGATCAAGTCATAGAACTGGGTCTTTCACTGTAAGACCATTTTAACCTGACTGAGTGGACTTTGGCTCTAGGAATAAAAGCCAAAGGGAAAAAACTCGCTGCTTCTTTAAGGATAATAGCTCACCTCAGAATCCACGAAAAGAGAGATTACGTTTTAAAAAGTTAAGATAAGGATGCAAGGATTACCAGAGAAAACATGAGAAACATAGGTAGACACCAATTTAGGAAATTAAGCATACAATAGTAAGAGTTCCAGAAAAAATTAATGGAGGGGGAGAAGTATTAAAGACACAGTAGAAAAACTTTCAGAGACTTTCATTTGAAAAGGCCCATCAAGTGCTGTGCAGAAGTTAAAAATGCTCACACTCAAATATACTATTATAAAGGTCGCAGTAGGTCATGAGTGGGAAAGGGTGGACCCCGAGAATCACATTTCCATGATCAACCCTTTGATGCTACTTGATTTTTGAAAAACATTAATGTTTATCACCATTAAATATTTAAATTCGAGGTGATGTTATTTATTTTTCATATTCATATGTCAACACATTAGTTATAATTATAGTCAAGAATTTTATTTAAATATTTATAGCTATGCATCAAAAAAGCTATTTATATCTTGAAAATTGACTATCTGTACAGCTAAATAAAATCTCTCTTTCATGCACTTTGGAAGTTATGTATTTTATAGTAAAATTTTAAAGCAAATATAAATAAAACAAAGTTCATGCCACAATCATGCTGCTCGACTTATATTAAGGGCTTGCCAAGACTTGTCAAAAGTGTGCAACCGCGACATGAATATATGATTGCAGAAATTTGCATTTAAACCACCAGAAATAGAGCCTGTGGTGCTAATCAGATGCACGCAATTACCTGCCGCAGGATCTGTGACTGCTTGGCTGGTGATGCCAGATGGCGGCTCTTGAAGCTGGTAAGTGGCGTTGGTGGACGGCGTCGTGGGGCTGGTGTTGCTGCTCGTCATATAATGTGCTGGATACGGGGAGCTGTTATAATACTGTGCGTACTGGCCCTGGCCAAAACCAGGATAAGACGGATAGTCCTACCAAAGCAAATCACACAAAAAATAATCTGTCAGAATACTGCTGCTTACTCCTACATTTCAGAGTATAACCTCAATTACGTCTGTGTTTCTGTCTTCTCTGCATTCGCAGAGGGACCCACAAACACCCACTGACTGAAGGACTCAGACTTGCAAACAAATTTTATGTAAGAGCAGAGCCAATCTTCATATTTCTCCTATTCCATGGTGTATTACTTGGTAAAATTAAACCAATCTGAAAATCAAACCACTCACCATATAAAATTGCTAAAGAGATTTTTTTCAAGAGAAAAAAATATATATATTAGAAGGCTTAAGAAAGCTCTCACGGTGTAATATAAATGGATCTTTTTATATAAGAAAATCATCTGTTACATTTTTTAAAATTTCAGAAGTTAAATTGCTTTTAAAATTACCTGTTGTGAACTGTTAAATCCAGAGGAATTTGTAAGTGAATTATTTCCCGTATATAAGCCTGATGATGTTGTAAAACTGCTACCTAGAGCAAAATAAAAAGAAATATGGTTGACTAAGCTACGTAGAGTGATGTGTCTATGGGAGATTAGTATTCAGATAAAGCAGTTGCAGGTTACTGCAAATGCATTTGGTTTATTTTCCAAACCAGAATCCACTGCCATGGCTAAAGTGTTGTTTTCTTAAAATGGTTGACAATTTTAGGTTCACTATAGTACAAAGAATTAAAAAGTGAAGAGGTTTAAATTTCTGAGGATGTGAGGAACTCAGTTAAATTATGGACAGAATTATACATTCATGCAAAAAATTAGACGTCGAGCTTTCCATTTCAATTTGTAAGACACACCAGTATTTTTCACATCTTTACATTAAATGTGCTTATTGTAAAGTAATGGGATCAGTTTAGATGATCTTTGAAGTTCCCTCTAGCACAAAAAACAAAATGCTTTCCAAGTCGTACTTGCCATTTGAATAACCTGCCGAAAAAGCTGATTATTTCATTTCACAGAGGAATGAATGGAAGCACTTGAAGTATTTGATAAAGATCAGAGAGGAACATGATCTATGTTTTATGTATTACACGTGCTGTGCAGATAACACTCTATTTGTTAAATGTCTCTGTGTTCAACAATAAACAGCAGGTGTTGGGCAGGATACAAACAAAAGAACAAACCTGAGTCTGCTCCTTCAACTGATTTACTATCTTATAATAAGTTAAACTATGCAAAGCAACAATGAGTTATTTTTGATGATCATTTTGGCAACAATTTTTGAAAAGATCAGGGAATGGCAAATGTATAAAAAATGGCGTTCATATGTGACAAAATGGGAATTTAAACAGGAGAAGCTGTTGGGCTAGTAGTCATGACCAAGAAATTTTAAGTCAAACTATAATAATTCTACCTAATAAAACTGGAAAAGAAAAAAAAAGGAAAAAAATTTACATGCCATTTAACCTAGCAATTTTATTGCCATGTATTTACTCTAAGGAAAAAAACATGGATTTATCCAATGAGGTACTTAGCAAAGATGTTCGCCAGTGTTGTTTCTAATAACAAAACACAGAAAGCATCTCCAAGTTCTTTTAAGTGTTATTTGGAAAATGGACGACTATGAAGCTGTTAAAAAAGTACCATAATGACCTTGAACAACATGGGGAATTATTTCATACTAATTTGTTAAAACAAAAACACAATGAAAAATGTTTTTTTGGGGATCTCATTTGAAATATTTTTAAAAGCATAAAATATTTCTAGAAAGGAGGGGTGCAATCTATGGTCACATAATGTTCATGGAGCCAATGTACATTTCAAAATTTTCTACTCAGAACCTGTGTTATGTCTGTAAATAGAAAAAACTTTTTTTAAACTAAAATTTTATGGCAAATGAGCATTCTAGGCAGTAAATATGTTGGCACCTTAAGGAGGACATCTTCAATGTGAACTACCTAAAGCACAGATGCATTCAGTTACAATGTGGTTGTTAATATGCACTAATTATACACTTGCTACTGAACATTTAAGGACTGGCTTAAGAGTCAGAAAACATAGATTAGAGTTTCCAGTTCATTACTTATGATCTGTTTGGACTCTGGACAAATCATCTAACTGCTCTAAGATTTAACTTCCCTGTCTGCAAAAACCCTATTTCATAGCTTCTTAAACAGATCAAATGAGGTCATGTTTTGGAAAACACAATGAACAATCCACAGTAACACAAATGTTCAGAACTATTATTGTTTATTCCAGTAAATGTTTCTAAAATTCTCCACTGTATTTATGTATCTTTTCCCTCTTTTTACTGTCCCAAACCAGACAAATATGACTTCCTCTCTTTGCTTATCTAAAATTCTTTTCCTACTTACTTATCAAGCAACTATGAACTTTGAAAACCCAATCCAAGGACTTGTTATTTTTATTAAGGGAAAATATTTCCTAAGATAGTTTTAAATTTAGTTATCACAGACTCTTATTTAAGGTTTCGTCATTTGTAAATTTTAGGAATGTCAGTTGTTCAAAGTTCTCCAAACACCTACCACAGAGAAGCAGAGAGCTCTCACACTCACACCGCTAATACTTGATCCACCACAAGCATCGCAGCCTCAGTAGACCAGTTTCCCAAATTAACGTTCACTTACACGTGGCAATCACATATCTATTAAACAAGTATTAAAACAGGCTCATGGTGATAACTGCATGAGGACAAAAGGATAACTAAGATAGAGGCTTGGACCTCTAGGTCTTATCAGGTTAACATTAGTTTTGTTTTTTATTTTTTTAAACATTGGACTTCATGGGCATATAAATCACTCTATATATCTGTACATCAATGAACAATTAATATTAACTATACGTAATATAGTTAACATATGTTATATATTATTAGTTAATATATTAGTTTCTATTTATATATCTCTATATTAATAAACATTTATATATTAATATTATTTAATATATTCTATATTAATATTATATACATCACAAACTTATAATGAGCATTTAAAAGATTCCTTGTAAAAAATATAAATTTATTTTGGATAAGAGTCTGACTATCAATACTTTTTGAAAACTTTATTCTATACATTTGATAGGAAAAATTACTTTGGATTGTGGCTTGTTATGTTCATTTAAACTCCACATTTTTAGGTTATGACTTGCTCCTTTCATTTATACTATACATTTTGGAACAATAAATACTGACCTCAATACTCCCCATCCACCAAGAAAATGAGTAAGATATAGAAACTATATTTTAAAAAGGGATGTTTTCATTACATAAGTTACTCCCTGGAACAAAGTAGAAAAGACCACGGAAGCTATCTGGGCACATAGAGGCCACTGGGGACTGACCAAGTAAATCACAGTTCAGTACTCGAAATGGTACTCAAGTGACTTTCCAGACTTCACGCTACTCCTACGACTGTACATTAGCTGGAATTCAACATAAGTTATACTCATTTACTGGCTGACTGCAGGCTGAGATTCCATTCCATTCCATATGCTGAAGCAGGAGTTTAACGGCACTCCAGTGGCCCAGGAGACTTAATGCAACTTCCACAAGGATCTAACTTACTTCAGGCACAGGGGTACAGACTGCAGAGTTAGGCTCAGGCAATATTCATTTTGAACCCCCAGAATCAGATCTGCAGGGCCGCCCCGGCTGCCTCCACATAGGACTTAGGCAAAGAGAGCTGCTAACTTCCAGTCTAGGCCACCAGTGCTGAGTTTCCCTAACAGCCTCCTTTCCTGGTTTCCGGCCCGCCTCCTGGCCCCTCCAGTTCATCCTCCACAAATCCAGTTGAGTACTTTCTCTACGTGCCTATCTGACCTTCTCGCTCCCCTGTTCAATAAGTAACTGTTACTGGCCCCTGTGACCCTCAGGATAAAACTCAAACGCCTTTCCAGGGCTTACGTATTAGGCCCTACTTGGTCTGACTTCAGTTTATCTCTTAGATTTCTTTGGTCTCCTCCCAGTAACCCCAACCCCACCCAGATACACATTCCAGCCTCACGGGCGGTTCTCTTAAGGCTACTCTTTAACCTCTTACCCTCTCCCACTGCATCCCGGCTAACTTCTAATCAGCTCCTCAATTCAGCATGGACCAGAAACGCCTTTCCTTAGAAAAACCATCCCTGAATTCCCCTCCTCTCTTTCCTCCTAAGCCTGGGTTACTGAATTTCTCTCTGTCTCCCTCTCTAGCTCTGCTATATGTATATATTACATATATGAACGGTAACAATGGATAACATGCATTGAATGCCTACTGTATGCTAGGAGTCAGTTTGGTTTTTACATGCTCTATCTATACGCGACAATAACTTGATACTGTAGGGAAACAGAGGATGAGGTTGAGATAACAGAGCTTCCATGGGGTGGAAGTGAAGCTCAGCACAGCTCTGTCTGGTTTTAGAGTCAACACAATGCTGTCTCATGTGCTTTCACCCTGTTCTTTATTGCTTCATGGGAAGTTCTGAAATTCACTGAGTTTTCTAAGAGGATGGAAAAACACAGGGGGTGCAAACATAGAATCCAAAAAGGAATGACAAGAACAAAAAATCATACTTAAAACGCATTGAGTGCTTACTCTGAGCCAGGCCCAAATCAATCACGAGCTCTTAAAACCGCCACCCCACCCCCAAGGCAGGTGCTATTCTGTCCCGTTTTACAGATGAAGAAACTGCCCAAGATTATAAGCAGGTGTGGCAGACCGGGGATTCAATACCAGGCCATCTGGCCCCAGAGTCGAAGCTCTTAATCTCCACGGTATACTGCCTCTCAAAGTCACCAGAGTTCTTTTCCTTTTAATATTTTTTTTACCAACATATTCAACATACAGCTAACTATTTGCTACAGAATCAACAGGAGTGATTTTCACCAGTTAAGTGGCACAAATCTGGGCCTCTCCCCAGACACAGGAATCACTGTCTTACTGTGGCAGGAGGGGGAGGATGTGACCTGAAAATCCACAGGCTTACCAAATACCCGGAGTACCTGATTTCTAGCCACTTTGCTTTAGGACCAATTCAGCAGGTGTTTAAGCAACTGCTTCAAAAAACTCGTACCAGTATAAGCTTTGTTTTTACACTAAGAAAGGAGTCACACTCACCAAGCATTTACAGAACGGAAGCATCTCAGTGTGTGTTTTGGGGGTTTGTGGCCCTTGAGCTGGGCTGCATAAAGCTCACAGGGAGAAAGGGTCCCACTTTGACGGCTGATCTGATGCAGATTTGGTACCAGCACTACCAGATGAATTTCACGCAAGTTCAGAACACCACGAAGCAAAGGTGACACAGCAATGACAACGCTCCCAAAAAAGCTTCCATGTGTAGCTACTAAACCCACTTCCGATTCTACACAGGCCCAGGAGAAGAGGCACATTTGTGCAGAAGGCTGCCATGCACCAAGCTTGAATATGGCTGCCACAGGGGAGAAAGGGCGTCAGACATGACCCGGAAAAACAGACCTCCTTCTTCCATTAGGATCCATCCTCTAAGAGTTTTTGTTTGATTCGTAAGAGTCTCCACTTGCAACTTCAGGTCATAGATTTAGGCTTAGTATTGAGAATTCATCTATCAAAAGTAATATGGAAGTATTTCCCTTCCTAGACACAAATGACTTTACATGAAAAGTCATCTCTAGATAAAGAGAACAGAAATTTTCTATGATAAATTGTTTTACACTTTATGTAACATTATATAATGAAAATTCCCCCAAAGTAGAATGAATTTCCATTTAGAATCCATTATTTCTCCCTCAGGGAATTTGGCAGAAATTGGTTCAAATGAAGCTCCAGTAATACTCAATATTCTTGGTAAAGTTTGGAATTAAGTTACCCTCCAAGTGGGGTGGCAGTGGGGATACCTTCTTCCCCATTGGTTAAAAGGAAGACATTAGTTAAAAGTTTAAATAGTTTACCATCATGAAAAAAATCGCGTCTTTTTTTTCAGATTCCACATATAAGTGATATGGATGACTGAAGCATTGTGTTGTCCACCAGAAATTGACACTACATTGTAAACTGACTATACTCCAATAAATTAAAAAAAAAAAAGGTTAAAAAAATCACAGCTCTGCTTCTTTTCTGGCAGGGAGTGGAAACACTAATTTCCGGAACAGAATGCTGGAAAAATCTTTCCCTTCAGAACATCTCTAAAAGACAAAATTATTGTTTTCATTCTATTGCCTTCTTTTAAAGTTGATAAATTTTATAGTCTGAATGGGAAGGTTACACATGTTATTTTATGGGGGGTAAAAAAAAACTTCTCAAGTCAGTTCAGGCAACAGCGTTTACTGGCACATCTACCTGGCGCGGCACCGGCACAACGGTCACTCTAGACGGTGCTGTGGACCAAAAGAAGCTGTGTTATGAGTCTATGCCTGGGAGGAAAAATTAAAAACACACAAACTCATGAAAACGACACGAAGAAACACGGACTCATGCTCCCTACGTGGGCACCACATGACATGGAGCTGCTCAGTGGATGAAATGAAAACACTTGGTTAGATTGGGAAGGAAAACACACAGAAAAACATCAAGAACAGTATTCTGGGCAAGACGTGAGGATAAACTCTCCAAAGGAGAAGATCAGAGAGTGACAGGTTGATAGGGCAGCAGGGGGAGAAACTTAAGGTAGGTGACAGATGTTTCTTGATCATTTGTTTAAGAAAAGAATAACAGTTCAGGAAAAGAAATGGCATTCTTTAACGGGAAACCCCCCAAATCTGAATGTTGAACATACCATTATTAGCATATTGGGACACAGGAAATGTTACAGTTCTGATTCTCCTTTTCAGGATTGAAGGAGGTGGGGGAAAGCTATTATAAGTGAAAGGCTATGTGTGTTTATATAACTGGTCCTGGAGATGTTGGAGAGTTGGGAGTGGAGGTGGTGAGGAGAGAAATACCCCACACCAAGCCACTTCCTAACGCTTCCTGTCCCCCGCTCACCCTATCCATTCAGGACAGGTCCCTGCTCCCCTGCTCTCTTGAAAATCCATCTTACTCACCCTTGCTCTTTTTATTTAGTGCTTCCCTCTGTCAGTCCTCATCTCCCATCTTTTAAGATCTGGCTGAAGTCCCATTGCCTCAATCAGCTTCCCCTGACTATTCCCTTCTGCACTGATTTTACCTTCTGGGAACTAGAGCTCACTACAATTCGTTACCACTGTTCTTAGAACAGCACTGAACGAGCCCACATTAGTCTTATTTTCATCCTGACCATAAGTTCCTTAAATCCATGTGTTACATTTACTCACCTGTCTCCCATGGAGAAGGAGAAACTGCGTCTGACTCATGCCTTTGAGGGGGGTCATGTGGGCACCAGCGGGAGACAGAACTGGTACCTGAGAATTTCAATCCAGGGTCCAGTGAAGATACAACTGTCATAAAGACTCAGGTGTAGGAATGGGAGGAACCCTTTCCATGACATTTTTTGGTGGTGGTGGTAGGAGGCTGTTTGGAAGGGTGATGTGAATGGGCCCAAAAGACATCAGGAAAGAAAAACATCTCTCAACTTCCTTATTTGTTCAGCAATGAAAAGGGCAGTGGGGAAAGGAAAAATAACCAAAGCATAATTGCTGATTTCTCAGGTTTTTAATCTAAAGGACACATACTTTGCTGGTTTCTTTTAAACTAGATGATGCATAAAGGCTTAGCTTTAAAAACTAGATTATAATCACTACTTCAGATTGTAATTATAAGAATATTCAATGCAGGACCCATAAGCTCCTTGTGGAAGGATTTAAAATATTTCTGAATTTCCAGAAGGAAAATCTAGCAGATTTTTAAATCAAATCAAATGAAATCAAATCATTTGAATAGCTCAAAAAATCTCACTGCTCTAACTCAGATATTGGTAAATCATGGGTCTATGGATAAAAGTAAGGGTCTTGCTTGCATGTGAAAAATTTCAAATTCAGAATGCAGTAACATTCTACATTTTTATAGTACATTTATATTTCGGTATTTCCACATTCCATTGTCTCGGGTTATTTGCCACATCAGTAGGTGAGGTAGCTGAAACGGGATCCTTGCCACTTTCCGAAAAGCAGAGAGAACGGTTGATTTCCTTGTGCAAAGACTCCTTGTGCAAAGACCGTTAGCCTCACTTCTAGGTCAGTTTTCCACCCAACCACACCAAATCCACCCTTTAGATGTTCCAATTCAGTCATGTCAAAAGTGAGTTATATAATGTGAAACACGGTATTAATTTTTGGCTCCACAAACATTACGGACACACAAGGGCATCTGAGAAATTTCATAAATAAATCTGGTATCAAACTATCTCATTTCTAAAGGACTACATCATAACTTTATTTTTTTATTTATTTTTAATTTTTTATTGAAGTGTAGTTGATTTACAATGTTAGTTTCAGATGTATAGCAAAGTGATTCAGTTATACATATACATACATATATTTTTTTCTTTTCAGATTCTTTTCCAGTATATGTTATTACAAGAAATTGAATACTATTCCTTGTGCTCTACAGTAGGTTCTTATTGTTTATCTATTTTGTATATAGTAATGTTAATCCCCAACCCTAATTCATCCCAACCTCCTTGTGTTAGTAGTATAGTGGTGAGCATAGCTGCCATCCACTGTAACTCTTTCGAGGCTGGTAAACAAGTTTAAAAGTCAATCATATAAAGTGGCCCAAGGATAGTGTATCAAACGACTGGCTTTCTTTTTGTCCCTGTCAGGAGTTCCTACAGAGAAAGGGTGGTGGTCTCCTCAACCATAACAAACGAGAAACAGTCTTGCTAGGAGACCCTGTGTGGGCCACCCGGTTCTATACGTGCTAAGCGACTGTAGTTTAAAAATAAACCAACTCCTCAAAACCTTTATTAATAATAGATCAAAGACAAATTTCTTCTGTGTAGCACAGGGAATTATATTCAATATCTTGTAATAACCTTTAATGAAAAAGAATATGAAAATGAATAGATGTACATATATGTATGCCTGGGACATTATGCTGTACACCAGAAACTGACACATTGTAACTGACTGTACATCAATAAAATTTAAAGATAAAATAAAATACTGGCTGAATAAATAAACTGAAAAAAAAGTAAAAATAAATACACCTTCTTCACAATTAAGAAGAACCCAGTCTAGGTTGTTTCATAACATGATTTAAAGTATTAAATCAAAGTTCTGTGTGAGACTGAAGCTGGAGAGCACTGCCCAGCTATAACTTCAAAAAACTTCAATTAAAAAAAAAGGGTTACGTGTAGGTCAAAGGTCTACTTCACAGAGAACAAGGACTCACATTAAAAACCAGAATCCCAGCCAACGTAAGAATGCTGGAACCTGCTGGGGCCTGTCTGTACTTCCCATGTTTTAGAGCATTTTCTAGCACTTACGCGGCAAGCAGGATGCTAACTGTCCCTCGTGTATTTTCACAGAAGTGCATTTGCTTTCCTTCCCTGGCCTCTTTGCCATGGGCTATGTCCATCATCGGGCGCGATCTATGTGGCAGAAGTTAGTGCGGCTCCCTGGGGAAAAGCCTCTGAAGGCCAGATGGGCTATTTAAAACCACAGTTTTCCCCTTTTCTTATAAGAAGGAGTTTAAATGACCAAGTTTTCCTTTTTATCTCAATAATAGTTTGTATATTCCAAAGATAATTTTTAACTAAGGTAATAAACACAGCAAAGCCTTGACATTTATCTTTCTTGAACTATTTCTATAGATTTTAATAAAAACCAATTTGTTATCAATAATAATATTGGTATTGATCACTGATTAATTATTGTGATTACCGGATTTCAAAAGATAGCCATACAATTTTCAACACACGTCATTTGAAATAGCATGAGATGCCAAAAGAACTGAAACAAAATATTACCGTAAAAAATCAACTGAAGCAAAAAAAAAAATTCTAGAATGCTAAAAAAGCCACAGACTAAAATAGAAATATGAGTAGACTGGCAAAGCAATTGAGGAGAAATTTTGAACATCAATGCAGGCTTCAGTTACAATTCTATCATGTCATTTTATGCCAGCAAGTCCAAATCTCAAAGGTTTTATCACTGCAGATTATTAAAAAGGTTTAATATAGATTTTCTTAAAATCATATATCTGGAGTTTGATATTTTTCCTTTTGAAAAATACCACTTCTATAGATAATGAAAACACTTTAACAGTGTATTTTGCTAAGCACTTTTGAGGTTCTAAAACACGAATAAACTGAAACACTTCAGCTATATTTGGAAAGCTACAGACAGGCAGCCCAGAGGAAATAAGGGTGGTTGCCTTCGTAGAGAATTATTGGATCGTTCCCACTTCGTTACGAGCCCCAGATCAGCGAGGTGCCGAGCGCTGAGAGCTGTCACCCCTCCACGTCCCATTGACAAACCTCTGCCCTTATTTACTGACTCTCCTCACTGGCTGGAACCCCAATCTCTTTAACAGAACAAACAATGTTATATACGAAGAGAGAGAGAGAATCTGTGTTATTTTCTTCTCTAAGTGAGAGCAATAAAGCCTAAAGGAAAATAAACAAAGCAGAGTTTCCAGGGCTCTCTGGGTTTCTCTCCTGTGCATCTGTGTCGTCCCTCCTATCTATCATGGCAAATCCTGACACCGTCTCGCTGAAGAATGACAGGAATGTCCCCACCATCCCAATAAAACACTCAGAAGAGCCTTCTGTACAAAGATGGCGATTCTGTGATGCCTCCAACCAGTTCCGTCTACTATGAACACAAGGGAAGATTGCTTTGAACAAACTACGATAATAAACTAACCAAGACTTTTATGATGCTCAATTCCAAATTCATTTCCCCAAAATGAAGAGAATTAAAGTCCTTATGAATCTTAATTTCTAACTTTCATCATGACAGAGCCTCTCCACTCCTAGCACACATTTGTCTATTTCAGACAGGCTTACAGATAGTGGGGGTGAAAATACGAGAAAAGATGGTCTCTACCTGCAACTGTCGAAAATCAGTAGAACTAAGTTATTGCAGAAAGCTGGGTTTGCTGCAAAGCTGAGGCATAAACCGTTGAGAGACCAGACTTCATTTTCATTGCTTTTTCTGTGAAAATCTTCTTTGCATTTCCTCACCTCAAACAGACTGCTAAGCAAAATGTCATTGTCCTCCTGTGATTCAGCCTCAAAATTATGATCACAGTTTCTCATTTTTTGTGGTTGAATGGAACTCTAAGTCTATGGTATACGGGATGTGGGGTAAATAAATGGGGACGTGACCAACAGGTTTGGAGCTTGTGTTTTTAAAAAATTGTAAGTAAAAGCTTGCTTCCAAATCAGATGCTTCTTTTACATAAAAGGAGAATAAAGCTTGCTCATGACAAACTGGGCAGATACTCTGTGAAACTGGTCAGTGAGTCAAAGGCTGAAGCAGTTTCTTCTAAGTAGTTTTCTTGCCCTTAGTACACGTACACACACACTCACACCCCCCTTCGTTCTTGTGTCCGTGCTCTTTGATTGAAAACACTATTTACACGATCTGCACAGTTGACCCAGGGGTCTCCAGGCACCCCTTGTCCATCTACACTCCCCCATTCAGCTAGCTCATTTGCATAAGGTTTGTCAATGGTGTGTGAAGAAAAATCTCACACCATCTAAAACCTCTTCCAGAAACATGGAGGCTGACTCTGGGGAGCAGGAAGATGTCAAAAACTAACAGCAAGGATCTCACTTCCTCGGAAGGAACTCTACAGTTCTCTATGAACAGAGACATTTTGTCTTTCTCTGTTGAACTTAAGTTTCTAATCTTTCACTGGATGTACAAATGAGATCCAATTAAAGCACAAAGGGAATTTTCCGGAATCTTGCAGCAAAGGTGAAAGCAATCAGATTTCCCAGTCCCTGAGGTTTCACTCCATGTGCTCAGTATTAGTGCACCTAAAACAAAAATCTGATCCTTGTTTGGTTTAAAATGGCATGTGCTGGATTCACGGAAGTCTGCCATGGACCGCAGTGCTGAACACTGGAGCTGGAAGGATCCAGAAGGTTCATCTGGACTAAACAAGGGCACCAAGGCTGGCCTAGTTCACAAGGCAGTGCCACAACGTCCACAGATTACAACACAAATCTTTCCCATAAGTGCCATAAAAATGCCAAAGCACAGACAGTGCCCAGAAATGAGTTCTCTAAAGAAAACTTTCTAGAGCTTCACGAGCTGGTGTTTTTGACTACTTACAGGGCTAGCTGTGTGACGCACTGCCTCAGTTACCTGAAGAGCACATCTATCCTTCAGAGAAGATACACTACAGGCAACTGCATTATTTTTTTTGTGGTTTTCTGTAAGCACCTCCCCTATAAGTGTTGCCATTTATGTGTATAGAAAACATGGCGGGGTGGGGGTGGGTATAGCTCAATGGTAGAGCACATGCTTAGCATGCATGAGGTCCTGGGTTCAATCCCCAGTACTTCCATTTCAAAAAAAAAGAATATTAAAAAAAGAAAACATGGCAAGGTCTGATAGTTCTAAACCTTTCTCCTTTTTGATGTATTCTTCAGCATTTTCAGGTTCCTACCTTTGAAAGTCATTGTTTCCAGGTTGTTGTAAGTATTAAATGAGATAATATATGTAAAATAATTAGCAAAGTCCTGGGCATATAATAAGTGCGCAATAACAATGAATGTCATAAACATGAAACTAAGAATTTGAATGGTTACTATGTGCCAAATGTTGTTCAGAGTAACATACATGGATAATCTCAATTAGATCTCACAACACTACTCTGGGAACAGGTAATGTTATCTCCAAATTTGAGACGAAGAAGTAGAGACGTGAAGAAGTGAAGTCCCATGCTGAAGTCCCACTGAGAACAAGGGCAGAGCTGTTCGACAGGCAGTCTGACTCGGGAACATACACTAGACACTGTTCACCAGAGTGCAAGATTTTACTTTACCTTAATCCAGTCTGCTAGATCTGACAGAACCAAAGAGCTGATCATGATAAAATACCCCTTAATTTAATCAGTGTAACCCCATATGCATATATACCACTACTGAGTTAGCCTGAGTCATCTGGGCTACTAGAGTATTTCTCCCAGTATTGTGAAATCCTAAAATGAAGTTATAGTAGTTAAATTGGAATAACTCATCATCAGATCTTATAATTTAAAGTTCAAAAGATCTTGGAGGAAGAGTTAGGTAAAATACTCCCAAATAACTAAAATACATACACTCTCATCCAGGATTCTAAAAATTTCTAATAGCTGTAAGATTGATATAAAGAAAAGTCACTGTTAGTCATTAAGGATAGCAAGAAGTTGGAAAATTTGAAAAATTTCAGGTATTATAGAGTTTTTTATTTTTAAAAGGTATTTTAAAAAGTCAACAGACTTCAACTGGGCGCATAAATCATTTTATACTGGGGAAGCATTTTCCACAATGCAGTTAATATTTAAGAAATACAAATTAACTGGAATTTAATTATTTATCTAAATTTGACCATCAGGAGTCTACAGCACACTATGTATCATTAATTATCATCATATTGGCAAGCTTCAAGTTAATAGCATCTTACCTGGTTTGCTATATGAAAATCATATTTTTAGATTATTCTAAAAATAAGTGAAGTGCCATTATGGAAATACTTGTATGAAATACTACAGAAATACAGCTCTAGAAATACCCATATCCGTTTCAGTCATGAAAAATGGGATCTCAAACCCCATTCTGGAAAGGCCGTTCAACCAGGGGATACATAAAAACACAAACATTTTAATGCAACATCCCAGATGCAATGAAACAAATGACTAGGAAAGCAATGCTGTATTTGCTATATTTGGGGCTACACGTGACCTTATATCTTTTTTTTTTTAAATAAAGAGATTATTCCTCTTTCATTTCCACTCTTTATTCTAAAGCTATGCCTGTAACTCCAATAGCTAGTTAAGTCCTCTTAGGAAATTTCTGCTGCATAAACTTTTGATCAGAGAGGAGAGAAAGATAAAACTCATGCTCAAGTACAATACTTCTCGAACTTTCTGAGATGCAGCACCAGTTTTTTCTCCTAATCCTTCACAGACTGACAATTTAGCAAAATATAATAGTTGTGTACTACTAAAAGAATGAGATGAAAAAAGAAAAGACAGAGTACAAGTCCCACTTCTTAAAAGCAGTGTTTGAGTGCACCCACCTAGGATTGACCAGCGACCTCCTATAAAAGTGTCTAAACACTCAACTCATGATTTCTGTGCTCAGTTCATTGTGAAAGGTAACCAAGGGGCAGAATGTGGGCTCAGGCCACATGTAGGTAACTCTCTTCTCCAGAAGGCACATCACCTGTTTCCTTCTGACCATTATGATCCACTTCTCCTCAAGGACACCTGGATGCCCAGGGTGGGGAGAGTGGGACCTACCATGACGTCTGTTTCCCTTGTAACTCTCCCAACACTCTGCAACCGCACAACTTATTTGTCTGCTCGTCTGTTGTCTCTCTCCTTGACACAAATGAAAGCTTTTCATCACTAAAGCCTAAGACTGTTCAATTTTTTAATGAAGTCTCTTCATCACATCTTGTTCTTTGTATCTTTTTCCTCAACTGATATTTAGCACGTGGGGAAACAGTTCTTTTTCAGGGGAGCTTTCAAGTTTTGGAACCAAGGGCGTAAGTCATATCTTTTAACAATAAATACTATCTGTTGTAAGACAGTTTTAATTTTGTAGCCATCAAATAAATCAAAACATTATAATTCAGGCCTTTTTATACCAAAGGCAAAAACAAACATATGAAAGGATTAATGGATCTGGTCCCAGAAAACTTTAGTTTCCGGGGCAGGAAAAAAAAAAAAGCTCTTAAAAATGATAAGTTGGAAATATACCTATAAAATATTACCAAAGTTTAAGAAACATAAGAAAATATAAGACAAAGATGAATATGACCACGAAAGAAAAAAAAATGGTTTATCTTGTCAATTTTCAGAAAATGAACATGAAAACAACAAAATCTTGAATGTTCCAAAATGACAATTCTTAAAGTAAAATATTTAATGTTTGCTCTAAATCACAACTCCTTCCTTGTGTAAATATATAACAAATCTTTAAAAGAGTTTAAAACCTCTACCTCGCAATTTCATACTTTACTCAAAGGAAATAATTAAGGATGTACACAAGATATTTGCAGCATTGCTCTAGTGTCTAATAATAGGGGGGCTAGCTAAATAAGGTATAGCAACGAAACCATGCAGCCATTAAAATGATGCTGTAGAATAAAATTTACTGCTGTGAAAAGATGTTTACAACATATTTGTTACTAAAAGTAGAAGGTTGCTAAGTGCTCATCAACAGAAGAATGGATAAGATGTGAGATATATATATATATATATATATATACACGTACATATATATATACACACACACATACATACACAAAATGGAATATTACTTAGCCATAGAAATTTTGCCATTTGCAACAACGTGGATGAACTTGGAGGGTATTATGCTAAGTGAAATACATCAGACAGAGGAAGACAAATACCGTATGACATCACTTACATGTGGAATTCAAAAAGTAAAACAAAGTAGTGAACACAACAAAAAAGAAACAGACTCACAGATAAAGAGAACAAACTAGTGGTTACTAGTGGGGAGAGGAAAGGTGGGAGGGACAAGATAGAGGCAGAGGATTAAGAGGTACAAACTACTACATATAAAATAAATAAGCTACAAGCTACATACAACACAGGGAACATAGCCAGTATTTTGTAGTAACTACAAATAAATATAACTTTTAAAAAATGTGAATCACCATGCTGTACAACAATAACTTATGTGATACTGTACATCAATTATACTTCAATAAAAAAGTAATTTTTTTAAAAAAAGCAGGTTGTAACACTGTATTATACAATATAATCCCATAGTGCATATATCTAAGTGCTAACAAAAGTATATGATATTTGATTATAATTATTCTTGCTTCTTTGTATTTTCTAATTTATCTGCAATAGACAATATTTTTAATGCAATAAAGAATAAGATAAAAGATATAGAAAAGGATTAAAAACTATAAAAAGAATCTCTTCAATCAAAAAGTAGTGATCAGGGCTTTAATTCAACTATAGCTCGGCACTATTAAGAGGATGAATATGATTTGTTAAACTCATTTGTAGCAAAAACCAGATACTAGAAGAATGTCTAAACTATGTGAGAACAATTTTCAAGTACTTCACAGACACATCTGCATGGTAAATAACCTGCTAATTATAGTAACATGTATTCTTGAAACAGCTTTGACAATGCAAACTTTCAACTGCCCCTCCATATGCTTTGCACTTACATTATGTTTTGTCTATAGTTTCAAAATCAGAATCCAGGGACCGGGTCTTGGAAGCAATATCTTAAAGATGCACTCAGTGGCTGTCGATTTGATCCCCTGGTCCTGGGTAGATCACTTAGTCAACACATATCATATACTCTATTTCTAGAGCTGTGATCATGACAATGAAGAGAACATAGCCCTTTTAGAAAGGCTGACACCAAGTGCCAGTTTTTAGCATATATCACACCACAACCCTTACATCACTTTTTTTTTCCATTCGTTTCTTAACTGATAGAAGCAAAGGCAGAAAACTTCAACTTCACAAAGAATTTTTGAGCCTTTTGAAAAAGAGACTTAGTGATCATCCAATGTTTTCCCTAGAAATCCAGGCCCAGAGAGCAGGTAAGTGTAGAGCCAAATTAGAACCAGGCATCTTGCCTCAAAGCCCAATCCACCTTCACCATCATCCACTACTTATACCATCAGGCTCTACTTTAGAAAGTAACTACTGTCACACACGGTTAACGAGAAGAGCAATGTCACTGTGAATACAGACCTTGCATCTGGTAGCTGTACGGTGCCTGTCCAGGTTGAGGGGTACCAAAGCTTGTGCCATAGCTGAGGAATCCTGTCTGTCCAGGTGACTGAGACTGTGACAATCCACCTTCAGTCTTGATGCCTGCCCACAATGCACCTAAATCAGTTAGTGATAGCTTATCTATCTGTTCATTTTCAAAAGCTGGTAAATACACAAAATATTCCCATAACTATTCAGTCACAAACGCTTCCCAATATGATCTCAATAACCAAGGGTATATATGCTTACAGTGAAATACCCTTAACTATCACGTCAATGGAAAAAAAAAACAGGATTATTACAGATTTGGATTCCTATCCCCATTGTTCTTCCATATTGTTTTTCTGAATTCCATTTTCTCTAAAATTTAACTCCAGTGATATCATTTCTACACTTGGCTGTGTTGTTTTAGAAGAGTTTAAGATCATCTTCAGAGTGAAGAAATGGCCATAATAAATTTGAACTAAATTATTCTAAATGTTGCTATGTTGATTAACATCAGAATCAAAATTTTTAAAAAGTGATTAATTAGAGTCTGTAGCCTCACAGAATTTTTGTTTCTTTTTTTTTCCTTTACTCTTTCTACCACAAAGCTGATTTTAGTACACAACTCACTTTGAAGTCAGAGGTAGCAATACTGGGCAGAGAACTAAGCAACCAGGGGAAACCTTCTACCAAATACCCAGATCCTACCAGGAAGCAGGCACGGGGGAAGCAGAATAGTAAAAACTCAATCCTGCAGAACAGCATAGTGATTTATCAACAGCACAGTGAGTTTGACCAGTAGTCCCCCTTTTGTCCCTTGTAGTTGCACATATTTATTCAAATATAATTATTTCAAGTGTAACCTAAAGTACACTTTTTTTAAAATCATATCTCAATACCAAAACAGTGTATTTGTAGCCTCCAAACACTTCCCAAAACGACAGACAGGCTGACATCCTAATTTCAGGGGCTGGGTTTGGCAGTATGGCTGTACAGGGCTCAGCCCTGGATCATAATTAAAGACAGTCATGAAAGTTAACAATTGTCCTTAATTCCCACAGAGGGAGGGGATGAAAATTCCTGCCAAGAGAATTCACATTTTTGAATAACTTTACTTTGCACTTTAGATAAATAATATCTTTGAGATCTAGAATACACAGTAGTCTCACTGTTTATTTCCATTTTAGGGGAATTTCATGAGTAGAATGAAGTTAGGTAACTTTCCTAAGGCAGTGGAAGAATCTGACTCTTGGCCGAGACAGCCTACTCTAATTCCTGGAGTAGCTCTAAAAAATAACCTCATAACAGCCTTAGCATTTAAGTCTTCACATAAACTTAGCATTTTAAAAATGTGACTTTCTCTGTACAGGCAATCCCAAAGCAGTGAATAACCAAGACTTATAAATGGTCCCTGGAAAAGCACGTGCCCAAGACAGGTGGCTTAATGGCTCTAAAAGCTCCCTTCCTTCCTATGTTGTCACAGCGGCAATTTTCCCCCTTCTCTCTCCATCTGAGGTTATGATGATCTGCTCCCCATCTACACCTGTCTCACCTTTGTTTTTAGCTTGGAGGTTCAGAATGGGAATCTTTTGTGACAAGAACAGGTAAGGAAGAGCAGGAAGAGGCAGAAAATGCCCACAGCCACACCTATCTCCATGGCTTCTTCTCCACAAGCTGGAAAACTCATCTCGTCAGTCAACTCCATGGAGACCCAGTGAAAAATGGTATGAGCTCTTCTTCCCCACTGACCTATTATTCCATGCATTGGCCCAAGAAAAATAGGCTGCCTAGTCAGAAGCACTGGGGGCATCTTCCTATCCTCAAGGCACAAAAAAGAAAAGAAAGGAGGTGATCAGGAAAACACTCAGCACTGGGGATTATTCCTGGGAGACTGTAAGCCTGGAAGGCCCCGGGGCCAAAGCCCTTTACCTGGAGCCTTACTCTCACCACCTCCCCGACCCCCACCTACCACACTAAAATCTCCATCCTCACTCTGCTCTTCCGAGTCTAACCTCAGAACCTCTGCTCATCTCACGCTGCTGGAAGAACTATTTGAGACAACAGGGACATTTGTTGATGGTTTAGAACTAGAGGAGTCCCTGCACCACTGGCAAAGCCCGGAGACTGGCAAAGCGCCCGGCCGTGACTGAATGGGGAGGAGAAAGAACAGGAGAGTTGTGTGACTGGCAGCCAAGGCAGTAACAGGAATGGTACCTTCCTCTGGCAGCACTGGTAGGTCTGGCAGTACTCGAGTATTGTTTGTATTGGAAAATACATTTACACTTCAGATAGTCAGCTTACAAAGGAATTTTGAGAATATAAATTGGAGACTGCCTTAACTCACATTAAAGAATTGAAGCTACAGAACTCGAATCATGGAACCCATCTCCTCTTTAAACACAAAAATTGTTTAGAAGTAAATTACAGGCAAATTTGATCGATATTTAGTATTTTGAGAAACCTGAATAAAATTTACAGAAATGAAAAGACAATTCTAGAAAGTCCATTTTATGACTGTTTTTAAAGGCTGGCTGAAAAACCTCTAGCTAGATCACATTCGGTTGTAATAGTTTAAAAGTAAGATGATAATAGGTAAAATCACATATAGTTTACATTTTAATTTCTATATATTTTATAAGAAATTTATATATGGTCAATTTGGTCTAGGGTAAAGACAGAGTAAAAAGCCAAAAAACAAAACAAAACAAAAACAAACAAAAAACCCCACTTACTTTCTAATGGTTAAGGAAATACTTAAACAAGAACATTATTTCTTTTGATATACTGAGAAAAGATTATTACAAGAAAACAGGAGCAGCAGAAACACAATTAGAATATTGATCACAAAATATTCTATATCTTTTCTATCAGTCTTTGCTTACAAACTTTCTTGTATTTTTTTCCTTGATTACTAGGTTTTATTTATTTCTCAACAAAATGCCAACAATCCTTATTTTTCTATTCCAATGAGTTGCAATTTGTTTAAAATTAGCACTGCAATTCAATTGAAGAGGAAGTATTTGGGAATCCTAAGATTTTAAAAAATTAAACTTTGAGGTTTTGCTGGATTTATTTTTAATTTACAGATATTGACCTTGTCACAATGGAGTTAAATTACTCTGAGATAAAGATCATCTCCAGGTGGGAAGCAACAAACAGGGATATAAGTTTTAAATGTTTCCTGATTTACCTCTTTAAAGTGCAGCCCAAGCTGTGATACATAAATCACTTTTCCTAATGGTTGATAACACGGAAATTTAATGACACAACTCCCCTCAACAACCTCCCTCAAGTTTAGAGTGAGGGTTGGTTGAAAATTCTGCTTGGATCTCTCTAATTACAGTTAGGCATCTAATAAACAGGAAATGAATCTTTACGCCAAAAGACTTCCTTCGCAGACGTTTTATCGGAAATATATATTGAAATATTTTGGATTCCAGAGCCAAGTGTTCAAATGGCCAATTAAGAATGGAGATACAAAAGGAAAAAACCAAGAGCAGGAAGGCATGTGAACCATGCCATCTATCTGCCACCTCTGACTTCAAGATAAGTAGCCACCAGTTCTTATGATGCTCATTAGAAACAATCATATTAAGAATTTGGACACAAAAGGTGATGATCCTCCCTAAGGTGGCCCAAGAGGACAGTCTTTAAGTACCACCCAGGTGAAACTTTCGCACGTACAGGCATGCCCACTGGACAACGTCTTCGCTAAAGTGGCAGGATTACTCACCATATGAGGAAATTCCGTAGGGCTGTCCCGGCTGTGGGTACGTGGCGTACGCTGTAGCCTGTTGCATTCCTGTGGTAAACTGGGTTTGCCCATATGCAGCCATAGTTTGTGAGGAAGGGGTAGGAAGAATATGTGGGTATGGTCTGCTATTTGTCAGAAATGACAGAAAATAGAAAGCCCATGCATTAGATGGAAACATGCAACATAACTGATTAACAACTGTATCACAAATTCCAGTTAAAGACTGTCTCTTAAAGTGTAACCTTCAGGTATAATATACAAAGTACTGAAACCCTTCAGTGTCTCTCCTTAGGCGATGCTTCAAATAAATCTACATACATACATTTAAATCTTTATGAAACACACTCTAAATTAAGATGTAACGTGTGGGCACAAGCCATGACTTGACATAAGGTAAAAAGCTACTTGGAAAAGTTACTTATTAAGAGAAAATACATCTTACTTGGAAGGGTAAATCTGTGGTGGAGAGAACTGGTGAGTTGGTCTTGGGCTGAAGCTACTGCTCCCAATTGCTGGAAAAAAAAAATAACGCACAATAATCAACGCAAAATACAAAATGTGTATAAAGCGTTGATCTAGTTTGAACCTCAGGAGCTTGTAAACCTTTCTGACCTGCAGAAATGGCAATTTCATAAGTCAACCTAATAGAAAGTTAAACTAAATTAAGGAACCTAGAGGAACTGATTAAGTGATTCTAATTTTAAATCAACTCTAAGAGAACATAGTCACAATCTTCTTAAATACCTGTCAGCATGCTGTGAGGATTTTTTCAGGGGCAATATTTTAAGAGCACAAGGAATCCTGACTACTGTTTGGAATGACACACTGAAAGGGGAGGGATGAACTTGAACAGCAGGGCTGGGCAGAACTGGAAGGTCATCTGGTCTGTTGTGTGTATGCCAGGGGACACACACACCTGCGACTGTGTTACCAAGAAACACGGCCTAATCTTCTCTTGGGGGAGGAGAAATAGGACAGATCCTCATTTGCCTGCGCTGATTCAGCAACTTTTTTTTTTTTTAATAAAAATGCATTCCTATAATTATCTTAAACTTCTCAAGTTGCAAGCTAAGCCTGTTTTCTTCTTGTGTGGAGGTGGATGGTCCTTTGCCTTTCAGTTATACGTGCTCAGCTTCAACGTCCAAGTAAAAAAAGTTTTTTTTTTTAAAGAGATTATTTAAGTATTCAAGTAGAATTTCATTTCTTTTTAATTGCATATACTTGATTCAGTATATCTCAGAAATGCCCTAAACTCTATCAAATATTCTGACACTCTTTCCAAACCAAAGAAGCAAAAAAACCCATTTTTTTGCTAACATAAGACCTTAAAGTGGTACTTCTCAGCTTCTTTCACTGCAAATATGCGCTAAGCACTATGTACATGAATATCCACATATATTTACATATATTTATTTGCATGTGTTTACATAAATTTACATGTTTACATATGTATATATTTCCCCTTTCCCTCCAAATTCTTCCTATTCTTTTCCTGGCTAAAAACGCATATGCTTTGGGTACAATTACTGTAAGATATAATGTTTATTTTCTTCTGTTAATAACCACCGTCTGCAGAGGCTCTATTATTTATTCATCATATTCTACATTAAGACCCTTCCTAAGCTTCCATGGACTCCAGGTTTTATACATTCCCATGACATCACATCAGTACAGTTATGCTTTTCAAATGTAATTTTCTAGCTTGCATTTGGGAGAACAGGGTGGATTTGGGCTTGAATCTCAAAAATCTCTGACTAATCCCTTCCTGGTAAAGTGAACAAACTTCACTCAGGGACAAGAGAATAGATGGGGATCAGAGCTACTCTCGCGAGCTGCTGGACTTCAACCATCCGGCTGTCGGTCGGGCAGAGATGAAGACCATATTAATAAGCGAGGGCAGGGCAGCTCAGCTGGTGTCCCCTGTCTCTTGGCACGTGTTGGGTCACTACTCTGTTCCAGACACCGAGCGAGATGCTACAGATGCAATATGCAGACAAATTCTGTCTGCCACACATGGGGAGGCCAACACACGAGTAGCCACAGGAGGATTAGCTAAATACTGCAATTTATAGAAAGGAGGGATTAGTGAGCAAACACTTGGACCACAAGCACCGCCACTTGCCCCGGTCATGTGCGACTACAACCTTCCTACCCCCTTCTTCTTGGCCTGCAAAGGGCAAGGACAGAGTAGATTTATCTAGCGGAGTTGCTGGAGGGATAATATATTCCCTGGATAATCACAGTTAGAAATTTTTTTTTTTTTAATGAAATGAACAACACAAATGTGTCCTATGACACAAAAACCCCAAAGCCATCCGATGATGAGAGCTGCAGAAATCCCTGATTCTTTCCTGGCTCTATCCCTGTGTTATTCCAACTGTGGGTCATGACCCATGAAAAGAGCATAAACTCAACTTAATAGGTTCTGCTCCACAATGTTTTACAAATAGAATAACAGAATGGAAGACGTCAGGGTTGTTACACAGAGTAAGGTAGGTTCTGCAAAGCTTGGATTTAGCCCATATGCATCATATATATGTGCATGCATGAAGAAAGACCTGGGAGGCTGCAGAGTGTGGTAATTAAGCACAGGTTCTGGAATCAGAATTTACTTTCAGCTCGGATTCAAGAGCCAACTCTTCTGTGCGGTCTGAGTCAAGTTACCTGATCCCTCTAAGCCTGGATATGTTCTCATGAGAAATGATGGTAGTAACACTGCCCACAGCTACAGGGTTGTTGTGAGGACTAAAGGAACTAATGACACGAAGTGAATAATACAGTGTTTATGTAAGAGGTGTTTATTATCTCAGATGCACACTTTGTCCCCGTATCTGCTCTTCCTTCAGTATGTTTAATTCTACTCAATGGACAGCATCACCACCCTTCCAGCAAAATGCTTAGAAACAGGATTCTTTGTTCCCATTTTACATATGGGAATAGAAATTAAGTAACACATTCAAGCAAATAAAAAGGAAAGCTGGTATCTGAACCCACATCTGCCTACTCTTTCCACCAAAACATAAAATCTCCTGACCTCCTTCATAGAAACTGGAAACCAGAAACCTTAAAATCATCTCATTTCGCCCCCGCCTCCCCCGTTACACGATCCTCAAGTCACCTGTCCTCAACCCAGAAGTGCCTGTTGAGCAGCCTGTACTCTCTATGTCTTCTCTCCTGTCCCAGGTCAGGTCCCCACCATGTCTCACCTGGACTAGAGCAACAGCCATCCAGCCACTTTCCCTGCATCCCACCCACTGCCCATCGACTCTCACAACTGCCACCACAGTGGCCTTTCTTACACGGAAACCTCTTCGTGTCCATCCTCCAGTTTACAATTCTTGACTGCTCTCACATTATCCCTAGAAAACAAAATGTCAACCCCTGTGGCAGCGTACACAAAGATATTCCAGCGTCCACCCTCTGTGAAAGTCAATAAAATTCTCAGCATTGGCAAGTGCTCAGCTCGCCCCTGCCCTGGGCTCCTGTCTCACTCGCGTCAACATCATTCCACTGCACACGTGGGTCAAAAGCCTAAAAGGAAGTTTGGATTCTTCTCTTTCCCCCTTACTCTTACATCCTAGGTCCAGTCAGCTCTCACTTCAAAATACAGGCTAAATCTGACAACTTCTCACTCCCACGTCTGTCACTCTGCTCCGTCACCCGCGTGTGGCCATCAGAGAGGGCGGTTAGGGCATGACCCCTTGACCTCCGTTCCTCCCCCACCCCAGCCCGTTCCCCTAACAGAATCCTGCCTCGGTGGCTCTTCTGGGAAAGACGTGGGCTAACACAGTCCCCTCTCTTCGAAACCAGGGAAACACTGGTCCCCCTGCTTCTACTGACTGTAGAGAACTTTCCACACAACAAACAGTGATCTCTTCAAAACATACATGAATCCTTCCACACCCCCGTTCCCTTGGCCTCAACTCCAAGCCCTGTTATCCTATTACATTTAGATGAACCCAAACTTATTCCCTCACTTCCCTAAGATCTCCGCTCAGATGCCCTCTCCTCAGAGAGGCCTTCTCTCTAAAAGACCCCCCCTCCACTCTTCACCATAGTCTTTGATCTGCTTTCGTTTTCTTCCGAGCACTTCTTACTGTGTGTTTACCTACATTACCACTTACCTAGTCATCATCTGTCTCTCCCACAAGAATGGAGTTTCAGGAAAGCAGGGATCCTGTCTACTTTTCACTGCTAAGTTCCCACTGCCCAGAACATAGCCTGGCATACAGTAGGTGCTCAATACATAGCATGAAAGAATGTATGGAAGAATCTGATTCAAAGAGTTAGACCTTTTCAGGAACAATTATAAAACCAAAGAAATCACATTTCTCACATGTGATTTTTTTTTCTCCTTTAGAAATTCCCAGTTTTCAAACACCGCCAGACATCAATGTCGTCTGATCAGTGTCATCAAGTGGCATTTTATTTAACAAATCAGCAACCAGGCTGGGCTTTGTGGACGTGGGAGGAGCAGCAGGCAAAGATGCTCTGCATTCCCTGAAAGCGCATTGTCTTCAACCCCAATGGCTCCTGACATTTAAATCATTAAAATTTTGCTTTTCACTGGTGAAGAGTAAATGAGCAGAACAACACTGTGTTTTAAAAACATAATAAACAAGGTCTTGCATTTTTCAGCTCAACCACGTGCCTTGGAAAGTCAACCCCTCTCCTCCAGTCTCCCCACACCAGGACACCTGGTGATGTCCCTGGAAAAGAGGGAGACTCAATGCCTCCTTAATGCTTTAAGATGCTAGGGTTCCTTGAAGGACCAAGGTGGAGAAGTCTATTACCAGTGTCGGAATGACTCCATTTCTTCTTTATCCTTATTGTCTTTTTCCTTAAGAGACCCAGAATATTCAAAATGTGAACTTCTAAGCCATCACAGAAAAGGAAGGAGGCGTAGTGGCTTCAGAGTTATCACTTGGAGATTGCTTTCTCCAGCCTCCTCTTCCTCTTATAAACTCTAAGTGCTATTCACAGCCAATGCAGCATGCCTTGGTTTTTGCATCTTTACTCATGAAAGGGCTGGGGGAAGTACGGGGCATGGAGAGAAAGAGAAAGCAGAGGGGCAGGGGGAGAGAACACGGGCAGGTAGAGGAGGAAGAGGAGGAGAATAGAAGAGAAAAAGGAAAAGACATAAATAAATGTCCATCCCCATGGTTCTCTGTGCCTCCTATACCTTGATCCAATTCTGCGGCTCACCTGATCCTTTTCTCTGAGTCCAACAGACAATCAGTCTGTGGCAAACAAGATCCCTACAGCTTCAGTCTTCTCACCAAACTGTCCCCAACACCTTCTCCAAGGCCCTGGCTTCTCCTGCGTGTCTTTTCCCAGTAGAGGCTGCTCATTCTCTCAGATTCTAGAATCACAGAGACCTGAAAATATATCTGCATTGTTTCTTCCAAACCATTGTTTTTCTGCTCTCGCATGAAACCCTTCCTCCTCTGACGTTCATGACATCTCTTCAACACTTCCATGAATGACCCACCTCCTAAGCACTGCCTGGCATTTATCAAAAACTTTAGTATTTGACTGTGTCCCCTGATGTCCCAACATTATCCTGGAACATGCATCCAACACTTCTTTGACCCTGTCCACACCTCAGCTCTGGCCTTCTATGTCAACCATCACACTCAAGACCACATCATGGACCTTTCCCTCCATTCCAGTCTCAGACTAAAACAGCACCAACTGATTCATTTGTTTATTTACAAACATGCACTGTCCATTACCCACGGGCTCCATCCCATGATGGCCACTGGGACTGTAAGTGTGAACAAGACAAACAGAATCTCTGTTCTCATAGGGCTACAGGAGGAAAGAATGAAAAATAATTTTTAAAGTAGTGATGAAGACTGAGGAAGGGGAATACAGAGAACCAACTACAGAAGCACGGAGTGGTGGTCTTGCTGAGTTTTCAGATTGAGGAAGGAACAGCTTCTTTTTCCAGAATTCTCATTCCTTTATTCCCATCTCATCTGTTCTCCAACCCATCAAGAGATGCAGGACTCCCGGCATCCTGACATTCTCTCCATTTATTATCCCCTTCCTTCACTTTTTTTCTATCTCTCCTAGATATGTGAATAGTTATTTCAAATTTTTGTTTTTTAACTGACACCTTCAATTCTCTTCTTTTCATAGTCTTCCATGCCCTATCTGGAAAATCCTCAACTTGGATCAGGATAAATGTCTTCTGACCTGGGCAGCAAAGCCCACATAGAGAAAGGCTGCTCTACCATAGAGTCTTCACATTCATTAGTTCCATGTGTTTGGACTTTCAGCTCCACTATCATTTCTTCCTTTAAGTTTCTAAGCAGCTTCAAGCTTCTCAGTTTCTCACAGTATCTATTTTAATTGTCTCCATCTCCTCAAGCTCATAAGCCCATCACTGCTCTCACACGGAAGTCACCGAGGAGGAAAAAGTAGAGGCCATTCATTCGTTCATGTATTCATGAATTCATCTAGTAAATATCTGAGTGCCTAACGCGTGCCAGATAACTTATTCAAGTGTCAAGGATACAGAGGCACAAATGAAGACTAAAACCCTGCCATCTCAAGCTTACATTTTGGTAGGGGTGAGAGGCCAATGATACACCTAACACACAAGTAAACGATGTAGTTTGCAGCAGGTTCTAAGTGTTATTGGGCTGGTGGGGGACTCAGCATGTTAGAGAGACTGGAAGTCTACAGTGAGAGTTCCATCACACTGAATAGGGAGGGTAGGGTGGGCTCCCCGAGAAGGCGGGATTTGAAGGTGGTGAGGGAGTCGAGCAGGTGTATAGGGAGGTGGTCCAGGCAGAGGGACTGCGGTGGCAAAGGCCCTGATCAGAGGAATGGCAGGAAGCAAGGGAGGCAGGCGATGGGGTCTGGTGGGGCTTGTAGGTGAACTGTAATGACTCAGCTTTCACCCAAACAGGAATGGGAGCCACTGGAGGATCTGAACAGAGGGCTCAGGCATGAAGTCCCTAACCATACTGCCTCCTCCTCCACTTCAGACTTATCTACCTTATTTTCCATCCACCTTCCCTGATGTTTCTGTGGGAAAGCTATTCCTTTTCTAGGCTGATCCACTTCTGTTCTGAATTTAAGCCCCTGCTGGCCCATCAGAGATTTCCCTCCATCAATTATCTCCTTTACCTATACCATTAACCTCTGCCTCTATAAAGTCAGTGTTGGCAGCCAAAACTACCCTGACCTCCCAAACACCATCCTCAACCCCTCAGCCCTCTTCCTAAGGGACTACCTTCTCTTCTCCTTTTAACACTTACACACTTGAAAGACATGTTTCTCTTCCTTGTCTCCACTTCCTCTCCTTCCTCATCAAGTCATCCATCCACTCAATGAACTCAATGAGCACAGATTACCTGCTGGGAACTATGGTGGAGGCACAGAAGAAGGGCACACGGGCCAGGGGGCCCAAGGGGAATACAGCTCGCTTGTCCACTGAAACTGCTATAGGCTAAATCCATTCATGTTTCTCATTTTTTAATTTTTTGACATAATTTGATAATTGCAGAAAAGTTGCAAGAAGAAGAGAAAAACTTTCAAGATATCCCTCACCCAGATTCCCCAAAATGGTAACATTTTATCAGATTAGCTTCATCTTTTCTTCTCTCTCTAGAGGTGCCTAGGTATGCATATGGAGAGCTCACGTTTTTTGGTAGGTAGATGTCACTTTACTCATAAATATTTCAGAATATATTTCATAAAACGAGAAATTTCTTCTCTAGGAGGATGCTACTTCATGATCAACATGCCCCAAACTGAGCCACTGTCTTTTTCATCACGCTTCTCTCAAGGTCCCTCACTCTTTACCCTCTCTCTGCTTCACTCACCCCCATGCTCATTGGTCACTACAATCATATATTCTATTTTATAAATACATTTTAATCCGCACCCATTGCCAGCACCCTATATCCGGGATTCAGTATTTCTTGCCCAAATTAATGCAAAAAAACCCTAACTGGTCTCTCCCCTTCAGTTCTCCAGCCTCTCCTCCATCCTGCTGCAGTCATTCTGTAAGCGAACCTGATCATACCTGACTTCCCATGGCACTCAGGATGAAACACAAACACCGTGCAGAACACATCTGCCTATTTAGACTCTGGTCCCTGCCTCCCTACTCAGCTCAGCACAGCCCCCAACCCCCCATAGTTCACACCACATACACCAAGAATGTTGAACCATCAGCAGTTCCTCCAAGTCCCATGCATCTGTGCCCCGGTCTCCTCCCATGGAATGTCCCCTCTGTTCAGCTTCCCCTTCCCCAATTCTACGTGTGCTTTACTCCCAATCCATTCTTTCAGGCTGAGTATGGGCATCTCCTCCAGGAAACCTTCCCTGATCACCCCATCCTAACTGGTCTCCGCTGGGTCCTTCCTGGGTGTTCTCAGGATTCTCAGAATGCTAGGATTCTTCCGGCGTTACCAAGCTGTACTGTGATGGTCTGGTGATTTGTTCACCCTGTTCAGCCACAAGCCAGGACCATCATCATACAGCTTTGAATCCATAACAGTACCAAGCACGTTGCCTGTGGTAAGTCAAATTCTAGTGAATGTTTTCGAAAGAACTATGAGTATAACACCTTTTGTTATTTCCTTATTGCCTCCAGCTGGTATCATCAGTATAAAGGTTGTACATTTGCATTTCATTTTACGTCTCTATATAACTCTTTTTAATTACAGTATATGTGAAATGACCCTGAGAGCAAGATTAAATCTATCACAAATTGACAAAAGTACAGCAATCCCAATTGAGAGGTTTTATAAACACAGCAGATAATTTGAAAATGGTTAAAAATTTAAGAATTCTAATAAAACATAATTTTTAGTTGAAATAGTCCAAGCTGGGTAATTTGGCAAAGACACAACCATATCCTCACAATTAATTTATCATCACAGTCACTTTCTTAGCAATTTCAGGATCACAGATGTCAAAAGTGGAGATTTTGTTTGTTGGAGGCAGCCTTTATTAATGAGAAGATTAAAAACTACTTTAAGGATTTAAAGCTGCTTTACAAAGTCTCATCTCTAGCTGACATGACAGTTACATGGCCAGCGGGTATCAGAAGCCAAATTTTGTGTGATTAGAAGAATCATACAGGTGAGAGACAAAGGGAAGAAGTCAAAAATATAAAGATAATTTAGAACAAAACCCCGCATGATTTCATTTCCTTTTATAGGACACCAGGATTTCAGCAAACCCTTCATCACACTGAATAAAAATACTAGAACTGCAAACATGGGACTCTGAGAAAACCTATGCAGTGTTATATAGGTAATACACACATGCACATGCATATGCATGCATATATTTGTATATATATCAATAGGAAAGATAACGTTTGACATTAATGTGAAAATCTAATATTTACTCCTTACCTGAACCTGAGAAATTGTCTAAAGACCCGTCTGCTGTTGTTGAAACTATTTCACTGCTGCTCATCGGCTCTGTTTTAACTACAAAAATAAACAATATAGATCATATACCCAACCAACAGTTACTGGAAAAGGCACAGTAGAGAAGATACAACATTCAAAATAATGATAAGAAAACAATTTAAAAACCAACCTTTTCATATTTGAATATAAATCAGATTAGAATTCCTAACAGTCTTTTTTAAAAAAAAAATTCACGTTTTTCTTCCTAAGGAAACAATCGATTGTGACAAGTTGACCTTTAAAAGAAACACTTTAAGCTAAAAGTAGTTCAATTCATTGTTATCTTACATATTTACTAAACCGCTTATTAAAATAAATAACTTATCCCTCAAATTTACATAATGTGGACATGAAATTATTTCCTTGGGTTTATAACCATTTGGCCAAATAGAGTCAAAAGGATAGACTAGAAAGACTTGAAGTGGAAAATGACACCAACAGGCTTTCATGGTGCTCAAGGTCAGATGCACACGTTCACACATACATGTGTGCATGCGTTCTCACAAACACAAACACACACACACACACACACACACACACACACACACATTCTCAGTTATCCAGCATGGCTGAAAAACGGTGCTCAGTTTAATGGGTTATTATTACCACCCAGCCACATCTAGCAGCCAAATCATGAGTGTCTGATGTACACTTAGTACCAAAACCATACTAAATGTAAATGAAGAATAAATAAAATTTCCCATTTAAAAATAATGATAGCAGTAAGTCTGTGGAAAACCCGAATTTTAGTCGAGTCTGTAAAAGAAAAACATTTAAATTGATGCTATAGGTTCTCCAAAGCAAACCCACTCCACTGATAAAATGATGGTATGATTGTACCCCTACAGATAAGACAAATCAACTCAGAATCCTTCCCCCCACTAGTTTTAGATTTTTTTTTTTAAAAAAGAGCATTATTGCTTTCCCTAGAAACCACTAGTAAAGTGCTATCATTGGAATTTGCCTAGTCTACTCAGTGGGAGTCACACATTCCTATTAACAGGTTTTCAAAAAGAGGGAATATCTTAGAGGCACCTGGAAATCAATTACGTGTTTCCCAAAATAAAGGCCTTAACAAGAGAATATCTGGGGAGGCTTCTCTCCCAATGTAACACATTCTGAACTGGGAAAGGGTGATGCCTTCTCTCAGCACTGCCGATCTCTTGCAAACATCAGGCAGACACTCTCATCCTCTTGCTGAATCTTTTACTAATAAATGCATAGTCAGTAGTTTTAAAATACACATTATAAATAGTTGCAGCAGATTAGTCACTTTCAAAAAAACAATTAATTACTGAAACTGTTCCTAAACCAAGTTGAAAAATAAAACCAAGTGAGTCCAAATGGAATCACTTCAACTGACTTTTAACATAGACCAAACAATAGTGTGACTGAAGTCTTCACTTTTCCCCCAGTTGTTTTGGATCTGAAGCCTTTGTTGATGCTTATAAATTCTGATACAAGCCTGTGTCTCCCTCCTCTCTTCACGCCTCTGGGAAATTTTGTTTAATACAATTCTCTTCTTCATAACAATGACCCGGCCACAGATGGAGGGAGGCGTGTTACGCCACGGCTGGTGCGCAGGTTCCTACTCAGTTCTCCACATTCTAGCTCGCCCTCTTCGAAAAGAACTCATATAATGCCCCGGGCAATTGTTCTGTTTCACTCTGCATTGGACAGATTAGCACGAGGATCTGAACTCTGTGTGAAATACCACATGCCCAGAAAAAGAATTAGGCCCAAGGGTAACAGGTTGTACAAAGTACCTACCATGTGTCAGATTCTTTGCAGACATTGTGATTAATTCCATTAAACAATTCTGCAAGTCGGTCTCGGAACACAACCCACAAATTCGCCAGCTGTGAGGCACTGCCTTCTAATGGCATATGCAAAAACTGCAATCAGAGGGGTCTGGAAACTGCCCAAAGTCCCACAGTAAGTGGCAGAAATGGGATCTAGTTTTGGCTATTTTGTATTCCAAGGCTTGAAGAAATGGCAGTAAGTGACACTTCCCAATGATCAGAGCCTCTCTGCAGCAGAGCAAGGCAACCGAGGCGCTGCCACACCCTGTGGAGACAGTGGGTAAACCCCTGCAGTCCTCGTCTTCCTAGAGTGTTAACACTTCCAGGCTAGTGAACTTACTGGAAGATCTCAAGCAGAAGGTCCACACCAACCTGTCTGGAAAGACAGTGAGAAGGAAATTCTTCCATGGTGTGAGACGTCCGCCCAGATTACTTCCCAGTTTTTGCCAAACTTAAGGTCTATGATTCTGTAGACTGGACTAAAAAATTCACAAAAGTTTGACTGTGCCAAAACCACTCTCACTCCCAGACCCCTAAGACCTGCCCCAACTAGTCCCCATAATTAGCATGATCAAATACAGCTTTCCCTCCCTAGAGGCGCATTCAATTATACTTGGGATTCCATTAAAACAGGCAAAAAGAATAGGAAGGAAAAGAAGAGGATATTTTTTCTTGTGGGCCCCCAGCCCATCGCTTTTTGCCATTGTTCAAATATACCCACCTATACACTAAGGAATAAAGACTCCCTTTTCCTGATGAACCCAATTCTTTAAAAGGCTCACTGTTGAAGAGAAGAGGCAGTACCTAAAGTAACTACCAGGATATTCGTGATTTTATCACTTACTGTAATTGAATCTTTGATCACCAGCAGCGACCCGATGCTTAAGAGACTGGTGATTTATTGTGATGTAAAATAGTTTCTGAATGAAAGTCAAATAAACAAAGACCACTTCTGGCTTTGCGGTTGCCAAGCATATACCCACTGAAAAGTCAAAAAGACAAGAATAATCTCTGGCCACCAAAACTTTGCCCATCCTCACCAGCGCCATCATATTTATAAATATTTCATAGGTAATATAATAGAGCACCTTTCCAAAACTTTGAATTTAAAAACACAACACACTAAATTTTTTTTTAAAGTTTGAGCAATTTAAAGTATTACCACGTCTGAGAACAATGATCTCACCTAAGCCTCCTATCTGAAAAGAAAAACCTATGAATGACCTGTTTGCCTCTAAATAAGGTAGGATTCTTTTATCTCCACCACACTTCTTCCTTCATTACATGACTTCAGTCTATTAGAAAACAGCAACTTTTATTCTCTTTTGCCCACTAATCAAAAGTCTTTTTTCTACCACTCCAAGTTTCCTGTCTTGCAGCTGATACTTAAGGACCTACTCATCCTTTAAAAATATTTGGAAATTCTCCTTTGCCCCTTTAATCTCTCTCAATCCCTTCAAGAGCTTCCCCCAACCATGCATTTTAGGCTTGAGCTATACTGGACAACCTGTGACCCTCCAGAGGTGCCACAGACTTCCATCTATCAATGTCTTTGAGCTTTGGTTCTTGGACACAAATAATCCAGTTACCTGCTATAACACTTTGTAAAAGCTGTATGATCTCTCCATCCTTAATTATCTCACATACAAAACTTAAAAAGTGATATCTACAGTGATATATAGAGATACAGACACATACACACACAATGGAATACTATGCAGCCATAAAAAGAAAAATCTTTCCATTTGTGACAACATGGATGGACCTTGAGGGTATTACTCTAAGTGAAATAAGTCAGATAGAGAAAGCCAAATACAATATGATTTCACTTATATGTGGAATCTATAAAACAAAATAAACAAACAAAGCAAAACTTATAGACAGAACAGATACTCACAGATAGAGAGAAAATAATGGTGGTTGCCAGAAGGAGGTTGGGGTGGGCAAAATGGGTGAAGGGGGTCAAGTGGTACAAACTTCCAGTTATAAAATAAATAAGCCATGGGGATGTAAAATATAGCATGGTGACTATAGTTAATAATATTGTACTGCATATTTGAGAATTTCTGGGAGAGTACATCTTGAAGGTTCTTGTCAAAAGAAAAGAAAATGATACCTACATTATATGAATGCAATAGAAACCCATAAAAATGTATGTGAAGTATCTCATGTAAAGTAGGAACTGCAATTATATTTATCATCATCATAGCAGTATCATATAACTGCTACACTGAGTGCCTTTCTCCTGGGGAGTAGGACCAGGGAGCAACAGCGAAGAAGAGTTACAATAGATGACAGATAGATAGATAGACAGATAGATAAAGAGTAAAAAGTATCAGCTGTGGAATTATCAGTTGGAGTTTAATCTAGCTTTGCTATCATCAGTATGGGCCTTGGAAAGTCACTCAACTTCTGTGTGCCTCCGCTTCCTCTTCTGTAGGTGGGGATAATACACTCATAAGGTTTATAAATGCCTATAAGTCACTTAGCACTGTGCTAGGTCCAGAGGCCATGCTTTTATAGCTACCTTATCATTATAGATGCTATATCTTTTTTTCAAAAGTAATTGTGAGAAATCAAAGTGTTTCTCACGGGACAGAAGTCTGTCATAAACTTCACGGTAAAGTTAAGCTTACCCTTTGAGAAGCAAATGGAAAGAATCTAAAGCTAAGTGACTTGTCTAAGATCAACCACGAGGCCACTGCCTCAGGACAGTCAAAACCAAATCAAGGCAATTTGGATGTAACTCAAGAAGGCAGGACCAAATCACGATTGTATTAAGAAAACATTCATTATAAGTTGGGTCATTATAATCAGTGTATACTCTTTCTGAAGAGACCAGCAAGCAGCAGGATGGTGAATATGGCAATGGTGATAGAGGATTCCAGGAGAAAACGTGGGCATCTCTCTCCAGCACTGCTTAGGATGAATATACTGTCAGTGGCCCACAAAAAAAGAGAACACTGTCTTTGTTCACCATAAATTTAAGTGGAGACAGATCAACCAGATGACAGAAGCTTGGTGACGTTCGCTATCAAGCTCATCCAACTAGCCCGTCATACCATGATTCTGTGCTCATCAAGCAATTTCCAGTCACACGTTAAATGCTGCAGTCACAACCCAGGGAGATGATAGGCTGATCAGAGGAGACAAGTACCCAGTCAATTGATTAGTTATATTTCTCACTATAAATTAAGAGGGCAGTTAAAGCAAGTTCTCCCCTAGAGTGCAGCTCTGCCTGCTGGTTTGGGAGTTGGCCTCAGTGCTAAGAATTTGCCCAGGATTACAGTGAAGGCAGCAGCCTGAGTGAGCCAGAGGTCCTCCCCATGCAATATCTAAACTCATCTCGTAACTTTTCTTTCAATTGTAATAGTACAACTTGCCTTTGCTTGGCACACTCTTGTCCTTCCTGTTTTGTTTCCTACTATAATGCTCAAGGACTTCAAAAACTCAGTTCTCACAGACATAGACAACATGATGGTTACCAGGGCGGCAGGGGGGAAGTGGGTGGGAAGGGTTAAATTGAGAGTTTGAGACTTGAAGATATTTATATGAAATAAATAAACAGCAAGTTTATACTGTACAGCACAGGGATCTATATTCAATATCTTGTAGTAACTTATGGTGAAAACGAATATATGTATATTCATGTATGACTGAAGCATTATGCTGTACACCAGAAATTGACATAACATTGTAAACTGACTATACTTCAATAAAAATACATATATACCAAAACAAACAAACAAACAAACAAAAAACTTCAGTTCACCATCTCTGCATTATTCTTTATGATTTCCATCCTCTCTTCTATCTCAGTGAGATTTACCTTCATTCCACTCTGGTTATTGAACAGTTCAGCTACACTGCTTCCTAGAACCGCATTGCCTCTAAATAATGTCACCTTTTATCTTTTTCATTTGCTCGCTTCTGCCAGACTTGCTCTTTAAGGGTCACCAGTATAGCCTCTTTCCAAACCTCTATCCATTCCCTACTCCAATTTCACCAGCCCATCCTGGAACCCAGAGCTAAAATCAATCCTACGTTGCTTCATTTTCCAAAGTTGTTTTTTTTTTTTTAAATCACTCTTATCTAGACAAGTGCTAAATCTACCTACATACATATCTTTTTCATGGGGTCCAAGCCTATGAGCCCAATCATGCAATGCCCTTGCCTGAATCAGGGTCACCTCAACCTGCTCAGATGCAAAACCATCATCCTATCCCTCTGCAATGGACATGCCACCTAGACTGCAAGTGTCCTTTTCACCCTGATTCCTCCAACCCCCTCTTTGCTCACACCTTAGTGCCAGGTCTATCATTTCTGCCACTCTAATCTTTCACAACCATTTTTCCTAATTTCACAGCCACTAGCCTAATTACCTTCTATCTCTTCTCTTGGAAAAGCTGGCAAATTGGCTTTTCAGCCTCCACTCTCTGTATCTAAAGCAGAGATGTTTCTCTTCCCACAGCCTCGATCTGAGCAAGTCCCTCCTAGCTCTGTGGTCCTCAGCAGGCTCTCCATTTTCTCCCAAATTAAGTTTTCACTCCTTTGTCATGTTTTCAAGGCCCTCTATACTCTAAGACCAAGCTTTTTTATTTTTTATTTTTATTTTTTTGCTTTACTTGCCATTTCGTCCGCACACACTTTATATTTATGTAACAACTAGTAACTGACAAGAATCTGAGTGTACAAAATATAAGGTCACATCTGATTGTCCTAACTTTTCTCTGTGACGCTTATTACCTCCATTTTACAAAGAAACACAAGTCCACATACATAGTCAACATTTAAACCAAACTGGTCTACCAAGTGTTTAATGCTCCCTCAGATCCACAATAATGCCAGTGCCTTTTCTTCTGACATGTTCTACAAACGTCTATCCGACCAAATTCCACAGTTCCTTCAAGGCTCAACCCAAGTCCCACCTGCTTTGTCAAATCTTGCCTGATCTACTACGCAGGGGCTGATTCCTCTCCTGAGTGACTAAATCTGAGTTTGTACCTCCTTTAAAACACACGTCCCACTCAACCTTGTTTTATATGTCACAGTCGTATCCATTTGAACATATGATAAATGTCTTCAGAACTACAGCTTTTCTATCCCTACAGAACTTAGCACCATGCTTAACACTCAATATTCACTGAAGGAATGGATAAAGGTAACAATGTATAATTGACTTTGAAAAGGAGATCACAGTGGACTTCATGCCACTCAGCACACCGCATGGGACAATTAAACACACTGTGTATGATGAAACGTAGGATCACACTTTCTTCCTTCCAAATTATCACTCAGTCATATGTGCAGGTTCTTGTGAAGCCCTTCGCTTACAGGACATATGCCCCTTATGCTATTTTGAACAAAGTACTCTTTGGAGAAAAGACATTAGCATAAAGGAACATTTATCATTGGAGTTTTTGTATGTTTAAAGAGAGCCTTTTTTTGTATGTTTAGAGATAATCAGTCAAAAGAGAGGTAAATAAGTCACACAGATTTAATAATTCATGAGGCATGACCACCCAAAGGCAAATATTAGATATTGCTATAAGTAAGCCTTTAAAAAGCCCTTTAAAAAATCTATACCACACATGATTTTGCTGTACAGAGAACAAATAACCTATAAGACAAGAGGAAAGTATAACCATCATGATGTTAAGTCACAGTTGGAGTCAAGGACAGTATCACTCACAGATTTAATGAGCACTCTTTCTCAAATCATGAGGCAGAAGTGGAAATGTATGTTTTTAAAAACTGTGTCAAGAAGTTTAAAGATAGACATTTCACCTGGTGCCACAAAACACAGGAAGATTCCCTAAAGCTTTTGTATTTTGAAATATTTTGTATGTTTCATACAAATATATATAAAGATACATTTGTAGAAAACAATGTATGTCATCTTAGAAATGTATAGTAACTTTGATACTGGAAGCACTCGAGGTAATGTTCAACATCTACTGAATGTGGAGAAAAGAAATTAGTTATGTTTATGTGTAGGAATTCCTTGTTAATTATTACGCTCCTGAGGACTTCTGATATGCTACAAAATAATATCCAGAATCTCAGGTTAAAAAAAATAAAAGTTAATATTAAATTTTTTTAATTAAAAAAAAACCCTGTATCAAATGACTAAAAAAGTGGCATCAAGGGATACCAAAGATATATGTAAAGAAAATGAATAAAATTATTACATGAACTATGAAAGGAACATAACAATATTCCTAAATTTATATATTTTATATATCTTAAAGACATGCAATGAATAAATATTATATGCAGCCATTCAACTATTTCTCCTTTATCTAAAAGTATGTATATCCATGAAACAAATGTTTTTTCTTTGATAAATACCCATTTGGAAAACCAAGTATCCCTTTATGTTTAGATTGGCTCTGTAGCCTGGAATATAGTTGTTATCCCTCCATAAATTTGAAATCATTCTCTTTTTCTTAAAGGAGAGAAGACAAACAGCAAACACAATCTTATGAAAACCAAATCAACAAACATACACAGACTAAACCTGCACTTAAGGGTACACATGGCCAACAAGGCATGGGAGTCAATTTCAAAGCCTGTAATTCACAGGAAGTGCAGCACACTGAAGAATCTATGCACACTGATTTGTGTAGCAGTCTAGACTAGTTGACTTTTTTTTGGTAAAAATGTCTCTTGCAACTCCAACTCTACCTTTGTTTTTTGTTTGTTTTTTTTTTTTCCAACTCTCCTTCTTGCCATGCTAGCTCAGGTGCCTGACACATGGAATCTGGACAGATCGCGTGAGCCTCCATCCCACTGCTCATCTCTGCCCCAGTCCAATCTCTCCCTGGAACCACTGCCAGATGAATACTTAAAACACTTGCTCAAAATATGCAATGGCTTCTCCAGGATGAAGTCCAAATTCCTTAGCCTACTGTTCAGGGTCCTCCACAGTTTGGCTCCAGATGATCCTTCCAAGCTTATCTACCATCAATTCCTTCTTCAGTTCAACCGCTCTCCTCACAGCCTCCTGAACTATCCTACCTTTGTTCGGATTGGTCCCTCATTTCGAATGCATTGCATCTCTTCTCAACCTATTCAAATGCTCCTCATTTTCCAACACTAAGCTCAAGTTCCCTTTCCTTCTTGAAGCTCAGCAAGCTCAAGAGCTCTTTTTTCTGAACTCTGAGAGCACTTTTGTTTGGATCAGTGGCTTCTAGCCTTCTGGAGAATGAAGCCCTCTTTCTAACACCAAAATATTTCAGAATCCAGATGATAGCCTATTTTCGATCTGTTGATTGAGAAAGTGCATAATGACAAAATCCCACTGTGAATTTTTGTGAGAAAATTTCCATTTTAATTAACATAACAGACTGTCCATATGTGAAAAAGAATTACATATATATGCAGCCTGTTAATTTCCTTATCCTTCAGACAAAGCTTTTTGCACAGAATTTGCTGAACTTCAATACTTGTTCAGTACTTGGGCATCTCTAAGCCACAGATTGAAAATCCTCGCCTTCATAATTTAATCGACATACCATGATCTTTGAGTTTTTGCCAAATTTTTTTTTAAAGTCCTATCTTCAGACTGAGCTTTTTCAGGCAGGTGTAATGCCACATACTTCACTGTATATTTGCTAGAATCTGGCATAGTTGTCTGGATACAGTGAAAACTAAATACATATTTCCTTCCTAGGACACTGTTAAGTATCTGAGGTTCACTTTCATCACCAGTATTTTATTATAAAAATTTTCATACCTACAGAAAAGTTGGAGGAATTATACAGTGAACAGCCATAAACTTACCACCAGGATTTCACAATGAACATTTTACTATATTTACTTTCCCACATCTATTCCTCATAAAACTGTCTTATTCTACATGAACTAAAAAAAATAAGTTGCAGACATCATACAGTTCCCTGAAACACTTCCGCATTCATATCATTAACTAGAGTTCATATTTGTTTATGGTTATTTTTTCTTTTCAGTAAAATATACATAATGAAATGAAAAGACCTTAAATGTGCCATTGGATGATCTTCCACAGATACCCACATTTAGATTCCAAAGTGGGATCTAAACAATTTTTAGTGCGTTATAATAATGAAAGCATGGCACAATGGTGTGGAAAGATTGCTCCAATTTTAAGAATCAAAGTAGCAATAAAACATACGCAATTTATGGCCTAGGCAACATTTATGTAGAATTTTCACAGGGAAGAGTAATCATTTAAAAACTAGTTTATGTTTACTGAGCACTTACTCCATGCCTGGCATTGTGCTCATAAGAACTTTACAAGCAATAGCTTATTTGCTCCTCAAGGCAACTCTCTGAGATTAATTTATTGTAATTGTCACATTTCAAAGATGAGGAAACTGCAGCTCAAAGATGTTTAAAAACTAGCCTAAGGTCACCCAGGTAGGCTTCAAGTTTCTTTGATTACCGTACCTTTTATGAAACCACTGAAAAGTCAAACACTGTCCAATTAGGGTTTTATCATCCTTAATCATGCCGCTCGTGGAGATCCGAACAATCAGCGAACGGCACAGCAACAGGAGAGTCCCAGAATAGCAGGGCACTGAACACAAGTGTATCAGTGAATGTTGCAAATTAGCGGATGGTAAAATAAACTAGTGTATGAAGATTGGAAACAGATGAGCTGGCTCAGACTCAGAACCTCAATCATATCAATCTGGCAAAAAAACGGTTGACTTGCCTAAAATGTTATCAACCTACCAAATTTACATCTCAGGTCAGACCCTTTTCCCATCTTCTCCACTCTTCACCAAATCACAGGAGCTCCCAGACACAAATCCTCCCCGCACTGTGTATTAGTCAGGCAAGTGCTGGGCACCCCAGGTAGTCAGAGTACCTGCAAAGGCTATTAGGCGATGTGAGGATCTCAAAGTGGGAGGGGACATCCTCTCCCTCTATGCAGACGCTGCCGCAGCCAGTCCCAGTGGACATGTTTGTTTAAAAAATATAATATGTATTATTATTTAATGATAGTGGTGATTCTTTGATCACATAGGAGATGGCAGTGACTGTGCTTAGTACTTTAGGTCTGTTGCTGCCTTTAAAGAACCTTGAGCCTCCACTACGTGAAATACATCCAGTGATAAAGATGCCAGCCCCACGCTTCCCAGTGGGGAAGGCAGAGGCTCAGAGATCATACATCATAACAACAACAACAACAAAAGCAGCCAGTGGGTGTTAAGGACTCCCTCGGAGTCAGACTGTTCTAAGCGCTTTACCAACTCATTGAACTCTCCTTGCACCCCTAGAGGTGGATATTATTATTACCTTCATTTTACAGACCGACAAGCAGAGATGGAGAGCAGTTCCGTAATTATTCAGCATCACACTCCCTGACTGGTAAGCGGCAGAGCTGGTATCCCGGCTTCAGAGCCTTCTCCCAACCCCCTGCTCTGCTGTCCCGCAAAGCCCACACGTTAGTAACACAATCAGTAAACAAGCTGAACTTTTTTAAGCACAGGTTAGTTTGACTGCAAAATCCATGCTCTCACCACCATGCAATGCAACTTTCATTCTCCACCTTTCTTTAGGCAAGTATCGGACAAAAATTTGTGCTGAGAGAGTAATATATAAACAAGCACGTGATTTCAGATTAAAATGTCTTTATAATTTCTTACGTGGAGTCTTTTCTCCACATCTACCACCCGTTGAATACTGTTTCAAAATACTATCTAAGTGTTTTTCCAAGACAAAGACTTAATTACATTCCTCTCCTGTGTGCAAGCCTTCAGGTCACCCAGCTCCTTCAGGTTTGAATCCAAACCCCTGAGCCAGGTTCACAAAGCCCTTTATCATCCGCTAAAGGGTGATGGTCTCAGCCCCATCTCTGTGTGCTCTGCCTGGGTCTCACACCACACACACATTCACACATGCACAGCACCCCTGGGATTAGGGATGTCTTTACTACAACAGAATAGTCCACGGTCTCCCTTCCTTCCTGGCTTGGCACCCAGTGTTTTTCTACCTCTCCTTCGAGACTCCGTTGAAGCTTTCTCAGAGTGCAGAAACCATCCTCAACCATTTCAGGCATGACTAGGTGTGCCTCCTCCTCTGGAGAATACAGTGTGGTATTCTTATCATAAAGTGTGGTGGCCCTCTGAACATAGTTCTGCAAATCACAGTAGACTAGGAACCTGTCCTTGGCAAGAATGGCATTTGGTAAATTTCTAGACACAATCACTTAATAAGTATTTCTTGAATTAACAATGAAATGGTGGATATATAGTATGATATATATTCCTATATATCACATATTCTTAAAAATATGTATATTCTTTTCACTGAGGTGTGTATATATTCTTGCTCTTGTAATTTTCCCCACCTTAAAAATGTTTATCTCCAATCATGATTTCTTTCCACCTATGTTTTTAGTAGGTGTATTAACCACTTGATCTTTATATCATTCAGTTGTTTCTTGGACTATGTGGAAGTTGATTCATCACTGCTGATTGCTAAAAGTCCAAGTAGAAGTTTCCATATATGACACAGTTCATCCATACATATCAAATCGAGCCCATTACTACGGAACAAATTAAAACTCAGCAGCAATGCTAACTGTTCTCTGGATGGACAGCCCTTCGCTCCTACACGAATTGGTCTGTGAAATGACCATTTTCGAAAATTTGAAAAATGGGCTTTAGCGACTTGTTGAATCTGCTCATGCTTTGTAAATAAAACTAGTGAGTCTCTCCTCCTGTGATCATTCACCTGCATTATCTACATAGTAACATACAGGAACAAACATCTGCTGACTGCTTAATTACGGCTGAGCCCCAGCTGCCTGCTGAGGACGCGCTAGTGGACAGGACTGGCTTTGCCTCTAAGGGAGCCTGACCCTCGATGAGCTGAAAAACACATATACACGGAAGCTGTCATTCCTTCATTGAGTAATAACCTCAGATAAGGTAACATAAAAATTTCTTAAGGCAGGTAAGTACTTCGGTAAGCACTAGGCTTTCAGGCTACTGGGAACCCATGTTTCAGGGTGTACAAGATGTGGGTGGGCTTTGAAATCAGCCCAACATGACTTTGAACCTCTTTTCCGACAACGGGTGATACACTGTGCAAACATAGACTAGTCACTTTAACTCTTTAAAGAGATAAAAGTTACCCTAAATTTTTTTTTGAGGATAAAATAAATAAGGTAGGTAGAGGGAATAAAGATGTACTCCATCAGCTGTTAAGAATTCAGTCAGTTCAGCTCATAGTCCTTACGTTGCTAAAGAAGTATTCTTTCCCCCCAGAATAGCCCCGTATCAGTAAGAGATGCGATGATAAAACAGGGAAGTATTTTAGCTTTTGATTTAGATTCATTTTACCAGAGGAAAAAATGCTTCCAATTTGTATTACAGGGAGTACTGTAACATAACCTCGTTGGAATGTGTTTGGTGGAATTTGCCCGCCTTTTTCAGTATAATGGGATACTGGAGGCATGAAACAAAACTGAAAATTTCACAAAACTGGCCAACTACCTTGTAGACAATCATAGGAAGCTTTTAGTTAGAAACGATTTGGGGTCCTAAAACTTAATATAAATCCTTGATTAGTTTCTCAAACTTTATATTTTCTCAGTAAAGGCAATATTTAGCAGGCATTGAGGATAGCTATGTGCCAGATAACTTTTCCCTACCCAAAGTGAAAATGGAAAAGTAGAAAACTTGCAGATATGTGTGTGTGTGTGTGTGTGTGTGTGTGTGTGTGTGTGTATTTTTTTTTTTCTATTATGCTGTAAGTTTGGAGGCAAAGAAAGGAGAATGAATTACTCTTGGACTTTCCTCCAAGTCAGCACAAGCATGTGCACATGCACACCACTTTATCTATCTATATACTGCTCACCCCAAAACACCCTTGGGCATCATTACTTACAGCGGGAATCCATGACCACAGGGATAAGGATTAACCTAAATATTAGCACTTGTTAATGGTTTGCACATCTCTCTGGGGGGGAACCAGTTTCTCCCAGAGGTAGGATGCTCGTAGGGAGATACATATTTCTGCTCATACGTAAGTTCTGGCCCAGCTAGGGGAGGGGTGCCGCAGAACTATGAGGTATGGGGAGTAGGTGAAAACTATCTACATAGAGTTTATCATTTATCAAGAAACTCTGAGCCTAGTTTCAGGCAGTAAGTATTGGAGTTCCCACTTTTACTATAGAAGATACAGTTAGTGATACAGAACAGGCTAGAGCATTTCTGCCAACCTGCAAGACCCTACACACACCACCCCTTTACTCCTCCCACTTGACCCCTTACAGGCCCTGTCATTCTCCTCCCGCCCCCAGAGCGGAGCATGCGTGCTCCCACCTCTTGGCTTTGGTAACTGCTCTTTCCGCAGATCTTCAACAAAAACCATGTAAGCTGCTTCTTCGAGATTCGCTTGGTTAGTATCACCTGGTTCTCAAAGTTCAGAGAAATGTGACCATGTATATCATCCACTTCAAAACCTTTTTGAGGTAGAAAATACCGATTCTGAGCAGTAGCAAAACTGCAACCACTTTAAAAATTTCCCAGTAACGCTGCTTCCGTCCAAATGTGCATATAATAATGACTATTATAATGAAAAGCAGGGATGACTTCCCATCTCCGTTTGATCCCAGAGAGGCTTAACATAGACAGACGGCTGAAGGAATTATAATTAAGTCTAAAGCTTTGAAAACTAGTAAGAGACAATCCCCTAGAAGTTAATCTATTGATGTAACATGCTATGTGCACACAACACGAGGAAGAAATCTCACACACTCACGCACAAGAGAACTTAAGAACCAGAGTACAACTACCCTTGGGAGATGTCCTTATAATGAAGTCCTTTTGTCATCAAAGCCTATGCCATTGGTCCTTTTACAGCTCTGCTGTTGGCTGGAGAATGGTGTCCTCCAGTCATGAAAACACCAACACGACAGTAGAGGCACCCATGTCTAGTACAAAGGTTTTAGAAAAGGCACCAGCAGATGATGGGAATCATCTATTCTCTCTCTCTTGAGTGATACAGTGATTTGAAAACCCAGGCTCTGGACTCAAATAGAACTTGACTCAAATACCAGATCAGATACCAGTGGTACTAATTACAAACCACGTGCCTTTCAACTTGGTATTTAACTTTCCAAGACCCAGTTTTCTCGTGCATAAAATAGCTATAGTACCATCGAAAAGACTACAATTTACATGTAGCCTAGCAGTTAATAGATACAGAGTACTTAGTAAGTTCCAAGCACGTTACAAGTTTTACTTATCCTTACAGCAAGCCTGATACAAGAGCTGCTCTTATGCCCATTTTACAGATGAGGAAACTGAGATACACAGAAGCTAATGTGCCCGAGCTCATACAGCTGGTAAATTACAGCTGGGATTCAAACCCAGTGACTTAACCATTATGTTGGCAATCTCAAAGGATTTTCTAAAGATTAATGAATCACAGAGAATGGTCAGCTTAGTGACTAACAATAGGCTATTCCCCCAAATTAGCCATTATTATTATTAACTAGCAGCAGGCATGTGAAAATTATTTTCATATACTACATACGCAAATATTAACTTTTAAATTTTTTTCATTCTTTCATAGTTTTTGCTAAAGAACAGTTTAAAAGAGGCCAATTCTGTGGCTATACACAAACTCTAAAACGTCATTTAGAAACTCCCTTCCTCCCAATGTCCCTTAATCATTCAGAAACTAAAACATCTGCAGAAGATAAACAACAATAAAATTAGATTATCATTTTTTCTATTGACAACAAAATATCTGACCACAAATATATAAACATAGCTTTTAAAATGTAGCCTCAAGCCATAATTTTGTACACATTCATTTGAGCTTATATATTTCTCATAAATAAGATTTTAAAAAATACTCTAGTTGGATATAACTATTTTACTAAATTAAAATTATAGTGAGGAAAACAAATTCAGATAATTTGTGTTCTAAGCTTTGTAGAAATGATAAAGCAACTTTAAAATAACTTCTGATAATAGAAATTTGTAAAATTGAATTAACCTATCATCCTAAAATATGCAATGCACAATTAAATCCATCTTAACATGCAGAAAACTTAGCCACCTAACTCAAGATTGCATCTCTTATCATCTTGGAAATCTGATATACCAATTCAAAATTACTATTTGAATTACCATCAGAATTCCTGAAACCCTGTTTGGAGTGAAGATTCCAATTGCATCTGGTTTTATGTCACTTAAAGGCAAATTCCTCTACTTTAAGACAAGTTTAGCTTCTTCCTGAGTTTGAATCTAAATTTACAGTAGAAAAAGCTCAGAATTAGAGCTCTTAGTTCTGCTCACTCACACCTCTTTTTTGCCCTCCCCCATCCCTCACCCCCAGACAACCAAAAATAAACACTCAAACTAGCAATATATGAACTGACCAATCTTAGGCTCCCATGGACTTAAGACAACCAGAAAAAACAAAGATGGAAAGAATCACTGCTTTGCAAACAAGGCTTTAATTAGGTCCGCAAATAAAAACCCTTTTACTGCTAGAGCCCTGAGTCCTTCTGAAGAAATGTGTCCCACCTAATTCTCACACTTAAACACAACACAAACATCAACGCGCAGCCTCTACTAAAGAGAAGCTTGAACATACACCCACACGTTGGAAATCTTCTCCGATTAGATGCTGCAATATTTGTCTAAGAGAAACATTACCCCCCAAAAGCCTATGTCTTAAAAATGATGCTTTAACAATCTCTCTAATAAGAAATTTCTCTTCCATCCTGTCCTGGAAGACAAACTGCCCCAAAGACTAGGAAAAATAGTGAAAAGAAAAGCCACAAATGATATTTTCATAACCATTCCATCAGTCTCTCCAGGTCAAGCTTTAATTGTTTAATCGTAACTAAGATATTTATTAATTCATCTGGAAACATAGCACTTCTAACAGTGCTTTTCCGAATGCAAGTCAAGCATTTAGGTATGCTATTTTATATTTTTTGCTTATTTATGTTTTCTATTTCAAAGATTTATAAAGTGGGTGAAACCAACTGTTCACTGCACCAGTAACGATTCACAGGAGAACTTGGAATCAAATACAAAAATATGAAGAGTTGCAGCTTTTGAAATAGGAAACATTAAAACAACGATTCTCACTAAAGAACATTTCAACTAGGAAATTTGAAAAAGCAAAATGTTTGAGGCTGTAGCTCAGTGTCTGTCCTTATCCCTTAGATGAACCATGAAAAGAGACACTAGCCTGTGAATACAGAACCTACAAACACTGAGTCTTATGATAATTTGGCAGCAGACTTAAGAAGAAACTTAATATTCTCTGCCTCTCCACTCCATTCCCTTCTTGTTTGTTCTTCAGATGAAGTTATGGGTTTTGATACAGGAGATTTTCATGTTTTCTTAGCCTCATTATAGGAACAAGTGGTTGCAGGAAATTGGGGGGAAAAAAGGCTCTGGTGAAAGAAGACAGTCTATAAAAGTGGAGGCAGGGCCAACAACTGTGTAAACTAAAGGGAAGCTTGGTTGATCTAATTAAGGAGACAATTCCAATTGGGCCACAGTGAAGTCACTTAAAATCAGTCATGGCAGAGATAGGTAGAAATACTCCTTATGGAGTTAGGAGAGGTGATTGATCTTTTAAACATGCTTTGAAATGTGAAGAAATTTCTTGTTCTTTCATTCCTCCAGTTCATTGGTAAACACTACTGGTTGCAAAATAAATAAGATTTCAAAGAAAGAATAGGAAAATCCATAATGATCATATCCCAGGAAAGCTGGCCAGACACTATGAATTTGCTGATTTTAAGCTCGATTCCTCTAGTGGTGACTGAGAGAAATGATACAAATGCATTATGCAACATGTAAGTAGCATGAGAAATTGATTCACAAACTTAATAATAGCCCAGAACTTTCTGATATTGTTTGCCCCTGAATAGGCATGTAATATAGATGGTGAAATTTTGGGTCCATACTTTCGAACTGCAGACTAAAATAAAACTGAACACCCCACTAGATTGACTAAAATCCCATGTAGTCTTTGGATAATTCATATTGATATCTTTCAACTTCACTTTCTAAACACCCTAATAACCCTTGCAAAGTTCACCAGTGCAGGATGCCTGGAAACAGAGTGAGATGAGTACCTGGGTACTTGTCTGAAATGGGTCTAAAAAAAAATCCAGTTCTAAGGCATAAGGTAATTAAGATTTTCTTTTAGGGTAAGAAATAAGTTCCAAGTACTTCCCAGATTAATGGTTTGGCAGATGACACAATTCCCTAAAATATTTCATTATTTTGAATTTATTTTAGATATGCAAAAATCTTATCAAGTACATATTAACGTGCTATTAAGCTATTAAATGTAAATATTCAGAAATATTATCATTTCGCATGCCCTTAAAACACAAGCCACACATCATTCACACAAAGCCATCCAAGGGGGCGGCCCCCAGCACATGCTCTGTTTCAATATTGCCTGGTTCTTATTTTGTAGGAGACAATTTGCCAGTAAGTTGATGACAAAATGAAAACACCTTATACCTATTTCATTTTTTAATATATAAGAAAATTAGCAATTATAATTTCATAATTACACCTACCAACATGTATTGGTATTAAGCTGAGTAATCTAGCATACTTAATCTTTTTTTATTTTTAAGTCACTTTAAATAAGTGTCCCATTTGGACTTCACAGTGATGAGAATGGCTGTTAAAGGTTTCCACCTATGGTCCCCTGATGCTGCCCTCAGGGGCCGCCCTGCATGCTGACACTGGCGTGGGGCCGGCCAGTGCAGGGTCTGCCGTGGTCTGTGTGCCTGCACACACCAGGCCACACCGAAGCAGTCAGGCTCACACCTGAAGCCACATTCCAAAGGAGAAGAAAAAAGAACTGCTTGCATTTATTTGCTCTATAAAATCTATTTAAATGCTAGAATGACATTCCTATAAATAACTTAAATTTCTTTTTGATTGCCCATCGAAATGGGAAGAAAAGTGTTTCAGATGAAAAGGAACCTTATTCAGGGATTCCTTTTAGCTAGGTCAGCAAAGTTTTTACTTTTGACAGTGACCATTTTTCATAAATTATTTACTCAAAAAAGAAAACACAGACTCCTTAACACGTAAAAGCACTCACTGTTGCTACAAAAGTTATTTTATATTGTGTCTATTATCATAAATTATGTATCGTTGTTTCAAAAAGGCTTCGCTAATACATACTGGGATACTACACCAAACAACTTTATGGCATTTAGTTTTGTTTATTTTTAAGAACTGAGATAAAAGATCAACACGGTGATTGAGAAAAAATGATGGTTAAGGGTTTTGTGAATGGATGGAATTCTAATATAGATAATGTATTGAACGTCTAGTGAAACTTATGTTCTAAGTTCATCAAGGTCCTAAGGCTTAATAAGGAATAAATAAGCAAAAATATCACCTGCAAAGAATTTTTCAATAGGCTAAAGTAGAAATAAATACAATGCAATATATAACATATCCACCTAGCTGGTGAAATTTAAAAACATGCATAGGACCTAAATAAATGTGCATGACAGCTAACAACACATACAAATAGCTTTATCTATATGTTTAGACTTAGGTATATACAGGTATGTATGGATTAAAGTAGGTATTTTTATTTACATAAATATTCATACGTATTAATTATACAAAAATAATTGTAACAGTACTATGTTTGAATAAGCTACTTAATCTCTGAGAAAGTAAATTAATTTCACGTTATCTTCCAAATCAGGTTGTATATTTATAAACAATAAAGGTTTTTTTTTTTTTTACTTATTTATATTTTAATGGCCAAAGCCACAAGAACATTAGGCACACAAATTGTTTTATTGATATTTAAAAACAACCCAGCCCAATGTTGCATTTAAACAAATTTGGTTATATTTAGTAACAAAGGGAAAGTCAAATAAAGGAAACAATTCCAAATTTTCATTGCTTAGATAGCAAAACAACTGCAAATTGATACTGTGCTGTGGAGAACGAGCAACAGGAAGATAAAACACACTCAAAGGTTAAACATGTCATGCACACATACACAGGTGTACCATGTATACATATGCGTCTATGCAAAATAAAGCCAGTCTACGTAATGTTACAATAACGTGAGCCCCTGAGGGTGAATACTGATTCATAAGTCAAACTACCTAAACAAGAAATGGAATAGTAGTTGCATGGATGTGACAACCGAAATCATAACCATCTGAAAAACAGTGTATATTGATGAAGAAACAAAGTGCAAAGTAAACAGTGAGAAGGCAGACACTCACCTTCGGTGCCATTGGGAGTCATGGAATTACTATTTATATGAGAGTTATCGAGTTTGGGGGATTCACTACTACCACTCAGACGGCTATGCGGGCTGGTTAGATCCTGCATTTCCATAGACCTAAAGACAAGAAGCCTTCCGTTTGACAGATGTACCAAATTCATAACAGCACTCTTTAATGCGCTAACGACTTCACACCTTCTTTGAAACACATTCGCACAGAAGTCCCATTGTATCTCTTTTCTTAGCCTCAAAATAGTTCATCTTACATTTTAACTTCAGTCATCCTTTCATAACGTGTATTATTAAAAATGTCACTGGCCTTACCTATCCAGCCAAACATTCATATGGAGATTTTTTTGTTTTTAAATCTCTTTTTCTCTCTTAGATAGCTCGTCAAGTCACAAGATCTAAGGAGACAATTTCACCTATCTTTATTCCCAAAGAAAACATGCAGTCATGCTTTGTGTTCTGTATTGGGGGGAAAAAAAAACAAACCCAAGATATTATTTTTTCTAAAAGAAAAGTAAAATTGAAAAAAAATCACTTTTCTATGGAATCTGTTTCATCTAATAAATTAGCACTAGGTACTCCCTTATAATTTACCGCCCAATTGTAATTTAATGGGTCTCCAAACCAAATAAAACACTTGAAGCCTACAGTCCAGTGACAGGGAATGAGATAGCCTTGATGCATGTGTTTACTCTGGCAAACTGCTTAATTGTTCCTCTGTTTCCCTTGAAACAAATGCAGCATTAAAACATTATGATGCTGGCTCACTTGTTTGCTTTGTGGATTACATACAGCGTGCCCAGCTGAGGCGGGATGGGCCAGCATTCAGTGAGTCCCCTGGAACACTGCTCTCGGAGTACCTCAGCTGTCACTTACTCGGGGAAGTAAGATCAATTCCACTTCACTGCTAAAACTGGGCATTTTCACAACACAAAAACAGCAAAACGCCCCCCCTGAAAGTTCTTCGACTCGGCAGTTTCATAGTCTCTCCAAGGTACAGAAGCCACTACTCATGCTCACAGTTTCAGAACCAGCCATTTATAGTTCATCTTCTATTAATGAAGAGAGGGCTTTTCTGTTTTCTGACAGCCAAGTGTTAGAAAGTCTGAGGCCCATTCACTTTATTTTAAACTTTATGTGTTTTTCTTAAAAAGGAGGGGTTTATTATTACATGTATGAAGACAAGACTGGCTGCTCCTTAGCCCAACCATGTCAATAAAAGCTAGTCATTTTAATTCGGAGGTTGCACTTAAACTGACTGTAAACACCGGTTTTTAAAATGGCTTAACATGAAACCATTTTACTTCTACAGTGAGGTTTTACTTGCCCAAATCTTCTGAATTCAAACGAGAAATGGCTAAAAATCCAATTTCTGTCTCCTAATTCTCATTACACATTCACAGATTTCTTAACACCAGGAACCGTTTTCAAACCCAAGCTCCTAGTCCCTTTCTACACAGTTAAAATTTTCTCTACAAGCACATACACACACACACACACACACACACAAACTGTCAAGTAATTTCCAACCGAAGCTGTGGCTATTAATAGAAATAATTAAGAAATACTAGACAAAAATAGATAGGGGTCACAGAAAGGTAATCTCCCCAAATGTCAAATATCAACAATCTCCTTACCTGCAACTTGAGGAAACAGCAACATCTGAACTGGTTTGAGATGTTTGCACCTGTGATCAGGGGTAAAAAATCAGAAGCTGTTGTTACTCTGCTTCAGTGTCAGCTCTTAATTATACAGAGCACATGGCTGAGGACGACAATGCTCTCTTTTAACCAAAAGAGAAAAAGGAGGATACTGCAGCGGTGAAAGGCATATTGTCTTTAAGTTGAAGCCTCCACTGTTGTTTCCTCCTCCAGGTCTACCCTCCTCCTCCCCTTGTCAGGGGGGGAAGGCAGCCAAATGACGGGATAGTGATTCATCACTGGCCTATGACAGCTGCAAACGGGATTACCCCTCCCCCAATCAACATGCAAAGCAGCCTTACCCAGGCAGCTTGGAAAAGGTGCTTGGAAAAAAATAGCTATTAGCAAAATGAGCGTGTTTCACAGCAGCAGTTCAAGCATTAACCCTCCAGCATCCTCAGAAGATCTTTCATCTTCTGCTATCACCCGCTGAAATAGAGTTCCCGCCCACGCCTTTGACTCCTGACAGTTCTTATCCTTATCGTGGTGGTTTTCTCCTATATTTACCATTGGTCATTTAGCATTCACTAAAACAGCTTCTGGGCAACTTTCAGGCGATGCCGGGACTAAATTCGGGATGGCCAAGGCGAGTTCTCATCCCTGAAGTCCCACAGTTGAGCACTGGGCTTCATCTACCCAAGCAAATTTAAAATGCAGTTCATTTTAAAATTCAGTGAAATCCATCAGTGCCTGGTGCAAGAGAAAAAGCAGTTTGCTTTTCAATTTCCCATCTTTTAAACCAGGAGCGAGAATGCACAGTTTAATAATCAATTCACTGTCTCAGTTTGCCAGAGTTTTGGTCTCATTTGCCTCCAGATGAATCTGTATCTGGGATTTCACTGAACAACTAACTTAACACGCAGGCTTTGCTAGTCACTGCCCTTCCTCCAGAGGCAGCACAAACTGCCAGCAGGTGACAAGCTCAGGTGAGGGTGGGCTGCTGGCTCACAGGCTCAGGCTAACGCCCGTTTCCAAAGTAAAGAGCATTCTGCATAACGTTTAAAATGATTCAGAATTCCAAATCCTTGATGTGCATTTTCATTCAACCTGAACTAGCATCAATTAGGGTTATAGAACAAAGATGAAAACTGAAGCATCTCAAATGGCATTAAAGTTATCCAGCCAAATTTCTTCTATTGAGTCCTGTTATTTTTTAATTATGATTTATGAAATTAAGAAGTACTACCTTTTTGGCAAGAATAAAGCATTGTTAAAGTCTAAATATCTCGGTGTAATGTTACATGAAATTTCTAGGTATATTTTCCTATAATATGTGCAAGACAAAAAGCAATTTTTAAGAGATGTCTGCATAGTCAATGAAAATTTAATTTTAATGCCTGTAGATAGGTCATTTTGTGATAACAGCCTTCTGTAATTTTTGTTAAAATTAATGTTCTTACACAAGACTGAATGTTTTCCTTCAGAAACTGCAGCATATACCTCAAGGATAAATTTTTTTTTCCTTTTTTCCACTTGTATACACCTGGAATAAATTATAGGTGAGAACTAACTTAGTTTTAAGAACTCTCTTGGCTTAATTATGTGAAAGACTATGTAAAACACACTTTCTGTTAAATGTTAAAATACATTCCTATTTTAGTATTAGCTAGAGACTATAATCCTAGAAATATAATTTTAGTTTCATTGTATACTTTGAAGGTCTGATTATATTTGAGATTTTACCTATCGTATTTAAATTTCAAAGTCAATCTGTTAATAAAAAGATTAACTTCAAAATAAGAATTATTCTAACAGGTTTTCTCACTGAAAAAAAAAATGCATTCTCACAACATACTTTTTTAACGCTGGCTCGACTCGGTCTGTACTGTACTTGGTGCACCACAAGTTTTGATTCTGTATCCATGATCCTCATTTCATTAAGTGTACTTCAGATATATTCTTTTGTGTCTCAGGGATTATTTAAACCATGTGTTGTGTGTTACTGTTTTTAAAAATGACTCTTTAATCAAAATAACTTTAAAACAACTAATCCTCACTTAGGCTGGTCAGCTGAATCCACATCGTGGTCCAGGAAAAATAAATCTACTCTCAAGAATGCGAATGCAGACAACAATTAGACACAGATGTGAGCAAAATTAGTTACAGTTTACAAAATGCTACACTTCACATGCTTTTAGTTTTTTATGTGTAGTACAAGATTACAGTGCAGTGAGGAAACATACTCTTGTAATGACTTATCTAAAAAGAACACCTATTTCTGATGGGCTTTGATTTTCTCTTCTGTTTGACAATATCTCTGGAAGTTTCTGGGTTTTAAAGTCTAAAAACGTAACGTGTTGCAAAAAATAATTAATGAGGCACGTTTCCATTCAAAGGAGAAAAACATTATTTCATGGTTTTCAGAAAAAGGCTGCTGGGCATTCAGTAAGCTCACATTTTCTGCTTTCCATCCCTAAACCTAATATGTTTCTTGTCTTCTCCTAATCTGGTATTTTTAATTCAAATGCTCCTGTGAGTGCAAAACTATTTCCCGTAACGTTATAAATGGTCATCTTATATTACAATGAAGTCATTTCACTTTAATGCTTTTTAAAACTCTTTGTATAGAACGCCCCGTGTAGCGTACTGACAGAGTTGTGAAAATACAAAGAAAACAAGATAGCAGGGCTTCTTAGAATTTAAATTCAGGAATCCTAAAGGAGTAACTTTGACTTCTGATTAGTTAATGAGGTCTTTTAAGTTTGCCTTTTTTTCTAATTAAATTTATAATTCTTCACAGATGTAACTTTTGTTGATGTTCAATTTGTCTCTCTCATTTTGTTAAACCTCACATAGTACTTCGCCAATCCATTGAATAGCCACATTAAATCTGTTAATACCATGCTCTTCAACCCCCGAAATTATTTCCAGAAGGCAAACTTGCTTTGAGAGATCATCAAACAAGACTTAAGGTACACATTTTATCACATTTTCCCTACCACAGAGATCAGGATGCAGAGCAAAATTCATGACTTTTGCACTGTTTATTATACTTTGCTAAATTACAAATCAAAAGCATCTGACAGAAGATCATGGATGAAGCCAAAAAGTTAATAATGTTCTGTGAAAAGTAAACTGTAAATGGAAAGGGATTCTAAATCTCAGCAGCAGAGAGCAAATAAAATGTAGGTACTTGTCTAAATTATGGGTTTTCCACTGGCTTTTTTTGCTTGCTAGAAGCAATTTTTATAAAATGACTATAATTTTAAACTTTTTTTTTCAAACTAAAAAGAAATTTTCAAAGTGAAAGTACTGAACTTTTCTAAATAAATAGACTTGGCAGGCGAGCTGGTTTTGCCCAACCACAGATCAACCTGAGTCCTCCCAAATTTGAAAGACAATGGCAATTTTCTAATCAGAATGTATTTTATAGCAAAAAAAAAAATGTGCCTCAGGCATAGATCTGCTTTTAAATCGGAATATATTCTTGCTAAAAAGCTCCTTAATCAATATTCCCAAGTACGGTGTCAATGATGTAATAAAAACCTAAACCTAACAGTGAAATGAACTTCCAGGAAGAGGTAGATGTCTTTTAAATGTTTAACACTTACCTCCTTCTTTATCTAAGACTCCAAAAAATTAATGTTTTAATACTCTTTACAGATTTTTAATGTACTATACGGTATCACTGATTCAAGTGACTTGTTTAAAGAAAATGACAAAATAGAGTCCCCGTGAAGACAAAAACAAGTATTTAAACAACGTTGATTCTACCTATAGACTGAAAAGATTGTTTTCAAAAGTAGCATTTATTTAAGATGCTGAGTGAAATACTTTTGATATCTTATTAAATGGAAGAAAAGGTTTTATTCTCGCTGCAAGGTTTTTTTTTTTCTTTCAATGTATTCTTATAAAATACATTTTCACAGTCAAATGGAAATTTTCTTTTCAGAAAATCATTTATTATGTCTACAAAACTCCCAGAGCAGTTGACTTCCCTTTGCCATTCTAAAGCTGAACAGTGGCTCAATTAGGCTTTTCTGTCTGTCACCGCGAAGAATTTTCAGGATTGAAAATCCAGGGCTGTTTGCTCACTTACTGAACACTTTGGGCCTTAGGAGAACTCAAGCAGCGAGAAAGTCAAATATCAAATATTTGATAATGCAAAAAAGCATGACTGTTCGTGGATGCATGTCTTCAAATCCCAAACAGTGGGCAAAAAGACTCACACCCACCTAAAATAAAACCTACTCTGAAAGACACATTGAGCAAACAATCCCCAGCCTATAAAACTACACTATGTGCTTAACTAGCGACTTTTCGTACCCCTTGTCATTTTAAGAAATGAAACCTAAAAACGCTTGTCTACGTGCAATGACAGCTCTGAATTTATTGAATGCCCGCAAATGCTGTGCTTAAATGTGTTCAAAAACTCCTCCCAAGAAATATAAGCCTATGAGTCATGAGCAATTCGTATACTGATTCAGAATGACAAATATTTTAAATGGTAATTCAAAAGTTTAAGAGCCTTGTTTTTAATTTCAAGGTCCATTCAAGTCATATTAAGTGTCAATAAGTGAGAAATACATTAACTAGGCAAATGTTTATTATTTCACCTTTTGAAGATGAGCCTGTTTAATATGTTTGGGAAATCTGTTTATTGAAACAAAAGGATTTCCTTCCTTAAAAAGTGGTTTCAATTTATTTCTGTTATCTGTTGTCCTTTGAAAATGTTAATTCCTTCCTCATCTTCTCAAATCAAACTACAATATGTAGGAAAAGTTATCTGTGTGTTGCAATGGATAGATACATTTACCGCTTTAATCAATATCAAGGAGTTACAGCCGAGGTCTGTGCAGAAAAGAGATATAAACTAACCTCCCTACAAGAAAAGAGCCATGTATTATATTTATAGAGAGCACAACAAAATTGTTAACAATTAATTTGTAATTACCTCTTAATGATTCTAATCGCTCAGCTAATTTGGGGGTTAAGAACTTATACTTTTATGATGCAACTCTGTGGCTAATAAAGCACTAAGTACAAAGTGTCATAATCTTCCCCACGCCCTAATGTTTTTATTTTAAAACAAATCAAAACAATAACTCAAAGCGCTCCGGTTATCTTGGGCTTTGCCCACAGGACAGCTGTTGTCACTCGCTACAATTTTTCAAACAGTCAGCTTGTACTTACAGCGCTTACATCTGCTGCATCCACCAGTTTAATGTGCTCCTCCGAATTTTCTGGTTTAGCAAACCTCCATTCCTGACATAGTTTTGCTCCTGGATCAGGACGCGGGAGGGCTTTTAGGAGCTCTGAGCGGAGCCCGGCGCTTCTGGAAGCGGAGCGCGTCTGCGGGGGGACGCCCGGCCGCGGGGACGGCCGCCTGGCCGCTGCTGCAGGCTCGGGCTGCCGGGCGACTGAGCGCGGACGCTCTCCCCCGCGAGGAAACCGCCACACCGGACGGCAACAGGAAGGCTTAGAGTCGGAAGTGGCACTGGAGAGTTTCTACCTCGCCCCAGACTCGGAGCCATCGGCTCCCACCGTTCTGCTTGGTAACCGCCTTGAGCCCTGCGCTCTCTCCCCACTAAAGAGCAGCAGCAGATAGCATCTGAGAACCCCAGACAAAGAAACGGCACAATCTCACCCCTCTTGGATTTGTTTGCGCAGCCTTGTAGGTCTGCCCGTGGAGCCTCGGGGCTTTTCTTGTTTTTGCAACGCAAACCACAGCTATTCTCTTGTCCTAACCTTATTGGTTTAAATGCAACAATTGAAGGAGCACTGCTCTCTCTGACTCAACCTTGCTGCACAGGAAAAATTTATTATGTAAATGAACGCGCCCCATGCTATCTGAATAAACAGCTGTGTGAGAATCACTTCTCCGAGACACTGTCAACACAGAGCTCTGCTGCAGCAGCTACCAATTACGAGCTTCGGGAGTAGTTACACGTTATCTTTCATACTTTTCCAAAACTTTTTTTTTTTTCCCCGGGCCCTGAAACTTGGGGAACCGATACTTCTCAAAAACTGTTTTCCTGAACGTAACAACAGGTCTGGGGAAAATAAAAAATAGGATAGCCATTTCCCTATTAAGTAAGTAAAGGGAGCGAAAAAGCAAACGTGTAAGCTATTATCAGTTTAACAATGAAAGCCTGACTGTTAAATCTGCGAGGATCTCCAGAATGGCAAATTTTACATGAACAAGTTTTTTTGGATATGAACCAGGTAGCATTTCACCGTTGATATTTTAAAATGATTTTGGGGGAAAGGATTTATTTTATCTAGGACCCTTTCTTTACAGTCTGTTCTTTTAAAAACATTCTAACTAAACTCAGAATCTATGCATAATAATCTATAACACCTAGAGAGTCGAGCTCTTCCGATTATGAGTAAATTACAGCTTCAGTTTAAGATATTTACTTACTATCATGTTTTAGGCAAATAAAGGACTTCAGTTATTAGATCAATGACTTAACCATTATATTCATTTCAAATATTTAAAGAAGGCATCACTTACATGCCTAATTATCATATTTATATTCACCAGCCCTATACCATAGTTCAAATACAAATGTTTATTTTTGGTGCTATTCACTCATCATAACCAAATTTGTACTCTCAAAATAGAACCTTTATACACACTGGATTTTTCCTTAAAACTGTTTCATTATTAACAATGATACTATTTTATGTATCTGGTCTTTTTATTTGTAGAAATAAGCATCTTTTTCGTTAAGGGTCTTGGCTTGGTATGAGAAAAGGGTTTTAAAGTCACAGTAACTTCTTAAACGACTTTATAATACATTTTCAGATCATCAACTTATAAAGATAGACACAGTCTTGCCTTTACTTTGCTAATTTGTAAATGAAAGCACCATTCCAAGGTAAACAGAACAAGAAGGTTCTAATGACCAAAATTCAATATGGACTTCACCCCACCTCCCCTAGAAAGGATGCTAATCTAAATTCCTCAGAGGAGAACACTTTGTCAAACCTAAGAGACAGCTTAAACTGCAAACTCACCTTGGATTTCATTTTGTCTGGTACTGGCAAGGAATCAAGGGCCAGGCATCTACCATATTTGGGAAGCCAGGTCAAAAATCAGTTGATTGCTATTGGATCTGTTCATACATGCAGCCGAAATAGAACTAGGTTACCACCTACCCCACTTTCTCAGACCAGAAGTTATCGGTTATTCAATACACTAAGGGATATCTGCAGAAAATAAAATACAGCACATAATGGAGGTCTCTAGTGCTGTGAGACAAAATGTAATGATACATTGTGATATCAAACACTCACACAGTAACTGCTTTTGCTATCATATTTATTTTTAAGCTCTATAAAATATAAAATTTGAGCTGTTGGTTGAAGAATTCAACCCTGTTTGAAACTTTCCATTAAGGCATTGTGCCCAGGCTTCCCATAGTTTAAAAATTATTTCAGATATAAAAAGGCAAAATGTTATTTTTCTGATCCATGAAAGATGATATTGGCAAATCCAGAAGGCACAAACTGGATGACGTCAACACAGTAGGAATATCGTGTAAAGTACCTGACTTTTGTATATCATCGCCTACATTATAATCAAATTTATCATGTTATATTGGTTTTTATATTGAAATTTAATTATTTTTATTTATATAACCAAACCGTAACCATTAAAGGCATGATGCATGTAATAATGAAGAAAATGATGAAAAGCACGCTGAATGTAATGTGAGCACTAATTGATATGACATAGGTCATGCTGCATCGTTATGTAACTAAGAGCTTAGTCATTGGCTAAAAGGAATATCCCACTACATGTATCCCACTTCTAAATGCTTTCCTTTTCCTGCAGCAAAATTAGATGGCTTAAAAACAATCACATGCTTATCCACAAATTTTGTCTAGTTACTACTTCTGAATATCAAATATGTACTAGATATCATGCAACTTACACCAAAATAAGTTATCTTCTGATGAACAGCTAAGACATAAGCCATTACTAAGAAGACCCAGTTTCTAGTGTAATTCACTAACCAGAATAACATAACTTAACTATATCCTTTAAGGACCAAGGTGCTCCCCAAATAAAGTCAGACACAAAACAACAGAAATTAGGAAAATGTGCTGCAAATTTGCCATTAGTAAAGGCAAGTCATAATAGAAAACATTACTATCTGATATTTCCTGGAAAATTTTCAACACATAGACATATGAATAGGAATTTAAAAAAATTCTAACATGCCTTTTCCCCACTAAAGCAAAAAATTAATGTCATCTGGTAAAGGAAAACACTTGGAATAGTCAATTGTAACAAAATGTCGACATACCCTCAAAAGGACACTTTCCTTCATAAACCTCCAAACAAGTTTTATCATACAGAGTAAGCTGGCCAGATATGTGTCTGGTTATATAGAAGCCTGCAATTTTGATAGAAGTTGTTAGTGCTGTTCAATTAACAGAGAAGTTTAAATAAAAGCATGATTTCAAAAATAAACAAACATGCCTAATTAAAAAAGAAAAAGAGAGAAAGGTAGATAGAAGGGACCCATTAGAACAATCTACAAGGTTAAATCAGAACTTTTCCAAAATGACATGAATCAACGGTTGATTAACCCAATTCAATATAACAAACACTGAGAAAGCAAAGGATAAAACACGTGTCCCTTTCCCGTTTTCCATTCCAGTAACAATAATACAATTCTTGAGTAGTCGTGAAGTTTCCAATAAAAGATAGGCTTAGAAATTTTTCTCTTCTATTTGTGTTTACCTTTAAATCATTTTAGAATTAAGCATGCATGCTTTACCTGGTCCAGTGTAAACCATCTCTTATCTCTCTGTTTCTACCACTCTTTAGGAAGATTATAACTTAAGAATAATGGCATAGTAAGTTCCAAAATATACTTAGCACTTAAGGACCAATGCTTTTCCTTTGAAAGCAAAATCCTAGTTATTATTTCTTCCATATTCTTAAAATCCATACTGTCTGGAAATAGTCAACATTTTGCGATTTAAACTGTTCAAAGTAGAACAGCAAATGGAATATTTCAAAATATTGTACTTCTAGTGCTTCTGCTTCCAGATAACTCTCGTCACGGTCCATGCCATGGCTTGACATTGCTGGCTCTGTCCTGGACCCTTTGGAACAGTGTCTGGATGGTTGATATTACGATCCTTGCTGGCATCTGGAGTGGTCACTTCCATGACCTACTCTTTCCCCACTGGCACGAGACCTGCAATGAGGGCCCTGCTCCCAGTAGCCTTCTGCTGAAGCACAACCAAGGAAAACATCCTCTATTTATTTTAAGAATGATATTAAATTCCGCCAAACTGAATGTCTACCAGTGTTTTGCTAACTGTTTTCCAAACTCCAACATGAATAGTAGTTAACAGTACATTTAAGGAGGCAATTATTAACTATTCACTATACCATGGAAAATTCTTTTAATAAAAATGAGAGTCTTTATACCAACACAATATGGGCAATATAACCTACTTCCTGTGCCCCTAATAAGCACATTGGTTATTACACAGGACTAATAACCATTTCTTTACATAGGGTGGGAAACTTGTTATCATATGGAGAAATAACTGCCTATAGGATGTTTTCTTTTAATTGTTATTCTTAATAGAAAGTTTGAACAGCACTTCTTGAAACTAATAATGAAACGAGGGCAGTGGCAGATTTTTAAGGAGAGGGAATGGGATGATAGAGGTCCTTAACCTGAGAAAAATATGACAAATCAGGTTTTCTATTTTAAAATCAATTGTTTTTCCAAAATGGCAAACAGAGTTACTTTTTCTTTCTTCTGCCAAAGATATGTAAATAATTGGTCGTGGGAACATATGCTTATTCTGAGCAATAAGCTAGTTTGCTTTCTCACACTATAAAATGGATTTCTGTTGACATGAAGCCACCTAGAAACCCCAGATTATCTCTTCAATCTTTTTGTCCCTAAGCCATGGGCAAAACCAATCTTGTCAGCACCTCCCAATACCTTTAAGAGGATCTGGAAATTTGCCTTGTGTTTTCCAGGTTTCAGGACAGCTGAGTTTACAGTTTTTAAATTCTTCAGAAATGATGACTATGTCATGGAAGAAGGAAGGGAATGAGCATTTATTGTGTGCTTCCTATGGGCTAGGCACTGTGCTAGGCACTTCATATACAATCTTCATTCATTTTAACAAATAATGTAATAGCTTATCTATATGAATCCTATTTTCTTTTAATATGCTTTTCCCCTCACTACCTCTTTGTTCTGGAATCTGCCTTCTTTAGCACCATCAAAATTACCACTAAACAGTCGATGGAGCACTGGGACATCACAGTGTCCTGCTCATATCATCATTTTGGAGCAAGGTGACCCCTAGTAAAGCAAATAAGTCCAGAGAGGTGTGTGACATATTGAAATGATATATATTGGAATGGTATATTCAATATAGAATAGACATCCCCACTCTACAATGTCTGATTATTTACAAACACATATTGCAAGTTACTTTGCTGGTTCAGAAATCAAAGTACATACATTAAATGGTCAATAGAGGAAAAATGTGATGAATCCTTAAACTTGAAATGATCAAGTCAGGAGATGTATTTTTTTCTCATTATTTATCAGAAAAGGTGGATTATGTCCCTAAAGTAGAATTATAAATATCCCCAACTTTTTCTTTATAATAAAAAGAGCAGCTAAGGGTCTGAGTTTATAACAAGCAACTGTATGGACAGCTCTATCAACTTCTTCCCTTTTGTATTCCTTAATTTCATTTATCCAGTGTGATATTGCTTTGATCTCAATAGCTGTTACAGCATAAACACTTGATTTGTTCACCAAGGAAATAACTGCATACAGCACGCACTCCAAGTCTCCTTACGTATTTGGAGGTATAATTTTAAGTACTCGAAATCAAGAGGCTCTATTATTGTTAACAAAGGAATTGCCAGGAAGGGGACAAATGAAAAACCCAAACTGAATAAACTATAGAAATTTTTTCTTCCTTCAAACAGCATTAACTCCCCCCCCACCCCAGTCTCCCAAATCGGGGGGAAAAAAAAAAAAAAGAGTAACCTCTAAAGCTGTTTTAGACAGAAGGTCAGAATTCAAAGGATCGGTAACTTAATCCACAGTGCGCTGCAATCACATTGCTATTGGAAACACAGCCAGAAGCACCATTATTCTAGATGTTTTCATTCAGCAATGTCAATAGGTATACAACCTGGACGTTTCTCTCTACTGTAAAGGTTCAGGCTTACAGGCGATCAAGTTGCCTAGGGGTTTTGAGTTTTTCTTTAGAATTGCTGTAGAGTAAGGAAAAAAAAACAGAGCCTGCTTTACGTACTAAGGGAAACAAGAGCTTCAGTTGGTTCGAATACGGAGAGTACCTTTTTATGGCCGAACTGTAAATAACGCTTCAAGTCTTTTAGTCTTTAGATGCTCATAATTAATACGATTGCTTATTTGAGGTGGCTTGACATTTGGAGTATTAGACTGATTCTTTATATTTGTGGTTCATACTCTTTCAAAGGGGAAGTCTGGAAGCATCCCCTGCTTCTATCAGGAATTCTGTTTTACTATCATCAGTGATTTGGTTTACCTGCATCACAGAGTGAAACAGAGTCAAGGATCTGGGCTTTCCTGAACTCCTGTATTTTAAATGCGTATGATTCTTAAAAACAGTTGGTAGGGAGCTGTTGGTAGGGAGTTATAGGCTGGTGGCTTGTTTTCTTTAATCAATATGAGGGAAAACAAATAGTTTACCAAGAGGTCAGCCAGCCAGGAGAGGAGACCTCTACCACGCAGTTACCATCCACAGCCTCTGCTGAAAGATTCGCAAACCCCCGTGAGCTCTGGCCTCCTGGGAGAGCTGTTCACTTTCCTCCCTGTCCTTGCCTGAGAGGACAGATCCTCCTCACCAGCAGGAAGTGGCTGGAGAGGGCCACGGAGGAGGTGAAGGAGGGCCAGGACACAAAGTGGGAGAGAAAGGAGGAAGTTATTCAAGATGATAATCAGAAAGCCAGCTCAATCCGAGGCCTTTTTAAAAGAATAAATGTCGTGACTTAGACATTCTAAAGGGAAGAAAAAATGGTTTTAGATGTGCAGACTTTATGTGTTTTAAATTTACAGCCCTGTTACTAGGGCACCCATCACTTTAGGGAGGCACTGCACTTGATAAATTTTTAAAAAAATTTTAAAAGAACGACCTAACTTTCTGCAAATAAATGAATTCAAGATTAATTACTTAAGATTATTTAAAAGGAGGATCTACTTCTCTAAGCTTTCTTGTTTACAGTCTCCCCGAATCATGCCTATTACCAACCAATGAAAGACACGTATTTGAAAAAAGATATTTTAAATGAGATATTTATGAAGCAGCGTATGATAACCTTGATCTTCTTCCCCTATATTTTTATACTTTTGGATCTCATGTCTATCACTAGTCAAGGTTTCAGTGCTGTCCTTTTCCTTAAATGTGTAGAATTATTAAAAATTTATCTGCATTTAAGAGTGTACTACTCACCGGACTAAAGCAAATGCATGAGAGATTCAAGTTCTCATTCTGGCTTCGGCATGGGTTTTTTCTGTGCCCTTTTTTTTATTAGATTACTTATACTCTCAATTTATAATCTGTAAAGAGGCTAAACCATCAAATGGATTCAGGAAACTCATACACATTTCCAAAACAGCATGGGGATAGAAATGTTTACTGCGATGTGAAAGCTCTTATGGATAGTAAAAGAGCACCAGCTGAATTTCAAATCAGTTTAATTAAACAAGTGTAGAATGGGTGGGCATGTGAGTTTCCAGTTTTAGCACAGCTTGGTACACATCTCAGGTACTCAGTAAGTGTTGTTTAAGTTCATTAGTACATGCGCACTCGGCTACTTGATGGAACATGGCCAGGGTAGGTGAAAGAAAAATGATTTCTCTGAATTTCCTTTGCTTCTACATCTTCCTTTATTTTCCTTATATGTTGTTATATTTGCCTGTCACTGGAAACTACAGTTGGACTGAGTAGGGCGTCATCTTCATAAGGGAGTTAATTTCATTCTCACATGCAAAACGTACTTGAATTACTTTGTGGCGCAAAATTGAGCCATTGAAAATGTGCCAGAAATTTGCCATCCTAACGTAAAGGATGGCAAATTTAACCAAAACTGTAACCAAACTCTAAGGAAATTAAGAAATCAGAAGAGACCAGAAATCACTGTATTCACCTGGTATATGTGTTGGGGTAGGACAGGAAAATGGAATAAAAAGTTAAGACTCAGTTTCAAAAACGCTCCCATACATTGTATTTTAGCTATGCCCATTATATTCCTCCTGATGTGCTCTGTTACTACATCAGTTTATAGTTAATCAAAAAAAAATCCAGGAAAAATAATTTTAAAAAAATTTTAAGGAGACGCAAAGGAGAGAAAGTATCTTTAAAGAAACCCTACGTCTTCTGCCTTTAAGAAATACCTCTTTGTGGACATATCCACAATGCTGTCATTTAAAAATTGTGCAGCTTTTAGGCTATTCAGAAATCTAACTAACCAAGCTAGTCAGCCAGCTAGTCATCCAGCAAATGCATCTAGTATGTGCCACGTACTGCAGGCACTAGAGGATGAAGCAGCCAGACAGACAGAATTCCCACTTGTCATGTAGGCATAAAAGAGAGTAAATAAATCAAAAGGTGGCCAACTGGATAAAAGTATTTATTTTTTGCTTTCTCTACAAACCTCACCAGAGCAACAACAGTAAATACATTTTTTAAAAGCATATAGTTTCCTGGGTTATACAGTAGGCCCTTGTTGTTTATATTTTTATATATAGCAGTGTATGTATTTAATAACCTATAATGGAAAAGAACCTGAAAAAGAATACATATATATGTATATGTGTAACTGAATCACTATGCTGTACACCTGAAACTACCACAACATTATAAATCAACTATACATCAATAAAAAAAATTTTAAAGCATAAATCCCAAAGAACAAAGAAGGCAGGTAATAAGAAAACAGAAACAAATTTTAGAAGTGAAAAAACAGTCAGACCACTCGTAACTGACTTAGCAGATCTGAAAAAGCTGAACCTAGTGTGAAAATAAACTGAAAAGCAACCCAGTTTACCCCCTACATCTCAGAAATTGGTAGAAGCAGGGACTTCTGGAAGTGGAAGTAAAAGGAAGACTAGAAAGAGAAGGAGGATAAGGTGTAAGTCAAGAAGTGGTTAGATTCCCGTTGCTACTCAGAGAGTAAGATAAGTAGACTCAGGACTGAAAGAGAAAGCTCTGGAATGCATTGAGGAAAGGGGCGCCAGGTGGGCTCTGTTGGGGTCTGTTTACTGAATGTCGAATGCTGGGACACAAGGAATTCTGGCACAAGTGCTCCCCCTTCACTCCACCAAACATTTTCCTCAGTAGGATTCCTAGAACAGTGGCAGCTGGACCTAGGTTATCCGGGCGGAGCCTAAAAGGGCTAACCATCCCACGAGGAAAGACTTAAGACACTTATACCTGGCGGTCCACCAAGGAGAGGACTCAGCCTGATTGCCCTGCAGTAGAAAACACAGTCTATAAGTCCTTAAACATTAATCAATTTTAGGATGTCCCACTTACATCTGAGCCAATAGTCATGGATTACTTACGTCTGAGGAAAGCCTCTATCAAAAATGTAGAAATCAAATGAACAGAGAAAAGCAGGAAACAGAGATATTGCAAAAGCAAAAAAATAAAAACAAACTCTGACTAACATCCTCCAAGAAATAAGATACTGCAGCCATGAAACAAGACAGGAAAATAATAACAAAGCTAATTTTTTTTTAAAAAAAGAAGAACATCCAACAACAAAAAAGAGCCCTTAGAAATAAAAAGTAGGATAACAGAAATGTGAAATTCAGTGAGGTTTGGAAAATAAAACTGAGGAAGTTTCCCAGAGAATAGAGCAAAAGAGATGGGAAATAGGACAGAAGAACAGAAAATGTAAGAAAATGCAGAGCTGTAGGAAAATCTGGTGGTCCAACATCCAAATAACTGGAGTTTCAGAAAGCGAGCAGAGAAAATGAAGGGTAACATTTAAATAAATAATTGTAAAATATTTCCTAGGACATGTATTTTCAGATTGAAAGAGCTCAATGTATATCCAACAATGTATATCCGACAAAGTGAGTGGGAAAAAACCCCACCCCAATGGACATTGTTGAGAAATTTCAAAACGCTTGGAAAGGGGGTAGCCCCTACAAGCTTCCAGAGAGAAAAAATGGATTGCATACAAAGCATGGGTCACGACTTCAGACTTCTAAATTGGAACATCTGTTTCCAGGAGGTAATAGAGCAATGCCTTCAAATTCCTTAAGGAAAAATAATTCTCAACCTAGAGTTTTGTATGCTAACATACTTTATAACAAGTAGGAAAATTGAAGATATTTAAAATAAGGCTATTAGTCAAAATATCAGGTCTCAAAAATTTATTTGCTGAACATCCTTTCTCAGAAAGCTAATAGAGGATACATTCCACTGAAATTTGGGAACAAGTCTCCTTTATGAAATAAGTAAATAAAATAGGAGAGAGAAGACTCTGATCCCTGGTGTTGATGGTTAAGGGAAGTTCTAGGATGGCTCTGCGCCAGGCAGTCCAGATTGGAGAAGGTCAAGAGGCACCAGGAAAGTTTTCATCAAGATGAAAAAAATGACAGAGCAGTTGGTACACCCGAATATAGGGAAAGGAGATGTGAACTATAGGGGAGAGGATGAAATTGACTTATTAAAAGGAATGGTGGACTACTACATGGTGTGGCATACATGTAAGTGGAGGGATTTTTGTAGAATTATTTGACATTGAAGGTGATGTACATATAATTTTGATTAAAATAAAAATAGAAAAATAGATATTTTCCTGCTCCTGTGTGTGTATGTGTGTGTGTGTGCACGTGTGTATTAGTTATTGACAAGCAGGAAAAAAGTTTCAGGTAAAGTTTGGTAGAAAAGGACATGGGGGAAGTGGCGGGTGTTAGCTATTCAAGGAAACCTGCTTGGAGGAGACGTCACTTGAGTTGAGACACAAATGACAAAAGGTAAAAAATTGGGGTGGGGAGAGAGGAATGTGGTCCACAGAAAAGAAACAGCTAGTTAAAAGGGGACAGCTTGGCAAGTAGGAGGGAAGAAAGAAAGACCCGTGGAGGAGGGAGAAAATGAAGAACAGGACTGGGGGCCAGGTGTGGAGCGCAGAGCACTGCAGGCCGGGTAAGGGCTGGGGTCTTATTCTAGGTAGAACAGGAAGTTACCAGAAGTGCTTTCTTGGTTGCTTGCCCTTATTTTGTTTTTGAGCAGAAAAGTGGCATGATCTGATTTCCGCATATGAGACCACTCTGGCTGCTGCATTCAGGATAGATAACAGGCGAACAAGAACAGAGTCAGGGAGGCAAATTAGGGAGCTAGCGCAGCAGTAAATCCAGGTAAGGGGTGGCAATAATGTAGACTAGGTTTTCATGGGAAGAGGATGTGTAGTCAGCTTTAGGGCATATTTTGGAACCACAGCCCATAGGGCTTGGAGATTGGATGTGGGTTTGAGGCAAAGAAAGAAATTAAGAATGACTCCAGTCTCTCCACACGAACAATAAACACCACTGATTTGACTTTCATCTCCATTCAGGTCTTCTTTCTGCTTTCTTGCTCATACAATAACATGACATAAACACAAAGAGCCTGAATAATTAGAATCTAAATAGTTGAAAGTTAACTGAAAGCCTTTTCATGACTATCTAGTCAAACTATCTGACACGCCCCCTCGTCCGCACCCCTGTCCTCGCTCCTCACCAGCCTTCTCTCTGTCACCCTGGATACCATGCTCACTCCTGTGTCTATATTATATTTCTTTATGTTTCCCCATACGCACCAGCCTGACATAATAACGTCTTTACTCCTCTTCTCTGCTGGCTTCCCTCTCATCATGGTCAGCTCTTACTTTGGTAGCCCCCATTGAACTCATACCGCCCCCAAAAGATTAATTCTGGGCTCGGCAGATGGGTCATTAGCAAGGACGATGCAAGCAGAGACCTGAATTGGTTTTGCACCTTGGGGCTTATCCTCTGGGAAAGCTTACTCTTTGGATCTAGCCATCACTAAGAAGCCCAAGCTAGTCATGTGGTAGAAGAGGGGTCCCAGTCTACCAGCCACCCAACCATGGTACTGGACATGAGAGTGAAGCCACATAGACATTCCAGTTCCAGCCACCATCTGACAGCAATTGGGAGAGATTCCAAGTGATTCCAGAAGAAGAGCCACCCGTCTGAGCCCAGCCAATCCACAGCATCATGGGCAAATAAAATGATAGGACGGTTTGTAATATAGCAATAAGTAACAAAAATACCTACATTGAAGCTACTCTTGCAAAGGTTAGTAATCACATACGTACTGTCAAAACCAATGGACACATTTCTGTCTTTATCTTGTCTTAATTGTAACATCTTTTTTTTTTATTATTGTGGTAAAACATACATAACATAATATTTACCATTTTAACCATTTTAACTGTATCACTCAGTAGCATTAAGGACATTTACAATGTTGTGCAACCATCACCACCATCCACCTCCAGAATTGTTTTCATCTTCTCACACTGCAACTCGGTACCCATTAAACGCTAATTCTCAATTTCTCCCTTCCCCCAGCCCCTGGCAACCACCATTCTGCTTTTCGTTTTTATGAATTTGAATTTTCTAAGCATCTCATATAAGTGGAATCATAAAACATTTGTCCTTTTGTGTCATAATTGTTACATCATAATTTAATCTGAATTGTAGCCTCTCACAGTGCTGCACTTTCCTTTTTGAGATTTTCTTCTCCCTGAGGTCTTGTCATACCACTCCCTTTTGGTACTTTCCCTTCATTTTTCTGATTCTTCCTTCTTGGTCTCTTCTGAGGATTGCTCTTTCTCTACTGACGCTAATTCCTCTTAAATGCCATGCTCCCTCAAGGGTTTTCTCCTGTGTGACCTCATTACCTTCTATGCTTCAATTACCACACGTGTGCAGTGATAACCAGAGCACCGTCTTTGACATTACAAAGTTAATTTTTAGAAATTTGAACTAATTCTTGATATCTTTCCTTTTCTCAGCAATATGTCTCCTCCCCAAACCCCAAAGTCTTTCTCCCATTGAGATTAGGCTTTGAAGCTAGGATGGGGATGATGGAAGATACAGTGTAAGAGAAGACCCTCTAAGACAAGAAAGGAAAGAGAGAAGCCTTCCACTTCTGGACGCTGGCTGTGAGAATAAAAAACTTAAGCAATTGGTTAAAGCTCAGTGGGCTTATGAAGAGGTGGCTGTCAGAAGGGAGACCACGCCTAAGTTACAGGCTCAGGTTTGAATCTCTTTAGGATGTGGGACTAGACCCCACCCCTCCACCAAAAGCACTGAATGGTCTTAGCCATAAAAAGAATGAAATACTACCATTTGCAGCAACATAGATGGTCCTAGAGATGATCATACTAAGTGAAGTAAGTCAGACAAAGACAAATACCATATGATATCACTTATATGTGGAATCCAAAAAAAGGATACAAATGAACTTATTTACAAAACAGAAATAGACTCACAGATACAGAAAACAGATTTATGGTTACCAAAGTGGAAAGGGGAGGGAGGGATAAATTAGGAGTCTGGGATTAACAGATACACACGACTATATATAAAAGATAAACAACAAGAACCTACCATACAGCACAGGGAACTATATTCAGTATCTTGTAATAAACTATAATGGAAAAAATCTGAAAAAGAATATATATATATGTATGTGTATATACATATGTAAAAATAAATCATTGGATGGTCAGTAACTGAGAACTAGTAACCTTACCTGCTATTCTCTTGGAGTTATCATATAACTCCAGAAATAAACAGAAATATGTTTAAAAAATAAAGAACTATATATATGAGTTATATTTTACAATAAAAATGTAAAATGTGAACACATGGATGAAGACATCAGAGACTTTTACTATTAATACTTAAAAATTTGAGGACCAGTGAGGTGATGCATTTTATAGTCATTGGGTTGTTCTCTCTATTCCTCATCAACTTTTAGGATATTTGAATTCTTTCTTGCATCTTGAAATCAGACTTGTGATCATAATTTGAAATGGTTAAGGGAATTTGATTAATTAAATGGGGTTAATGTTTCAAGAAGATACAATTGGTTAAACTTATGAGTTAATTAAACAAATAAATGGAAGTAATTTCTCTCATTTTTGTGACAAATAACCAGATTCATGAGTAAAATGAGTTCTGTAGGTTGACTTGTTAAGCTCTGGGCTAAACAACTATCTATTAAAACACAAATGAATACGTGAATTCCTTTCTATACACAAAAGTCGTCTTCAGGCATGAAAATCCATCCCATTATGGCTGAGAGAAGGCAGCCAAGAATTCCTGGGTCTCCCGTAGGGACATGAAAGTGCTGAGAAATCTGACGAACTAAGTAGAGTCCTTTTGTGAAAATGAGGAGGCCACAAATGGGTCACCTGAGCCTGGAGGACACTATGGGGACCAAGGGCTTGAAGAGTAGGGACCAGCATGGTGCTGGACAGGACCACACAGGACCAACCACACCTGTGCCCACTACCAGGGTTCACAGCCTTCCAGCAAGATGAGGACACCTCCATGAGGGCCACAGGTGACACCCAGCATAGCACGTGTACCACAGATGCAACAGTGACACCCACCCCAAGGCCAGGATGGGACATGAATGAATCCCCTGGGCACTTAGATCACCGCAGGGAGAAGGGTGAGCAGAGGAGTTCCAGAGAATCCAGAACTATCAGGGATTATTACATCCTGAAGGGACCCTGGAATAGACATGTTTAAGGATTTTTGTTGTCGTTACTGTTGTAACGGGTATTAGTTTTTATTTTGCTGCTGTGTGCTTGGAAGCAGGATGCAATCAGTTGTGGGAAATAAAATGAACTTTGATTTCACATCTGAGTCCTGCATAAAGTGTAATAAAGAGCACACTGCCCTAACAGATGACATCTTCTAAGCTCCCAACCCAAGCTACCCCACGTCAGGGTGCCCACAATTCCACAGTCTCCTTATAAAATACAAATCTCATCATAACTCTGATTGAAAAAGGCTTCATCAATTTTTAAGTTGAAGTTCAAACTCATTATCACAGGGGCCCTGGGTGAACCAGCACAAGCCTCCTTCCACAGCCTAAGCCCTAACCCTGCTTCCTTCTGGCCATTCTGAGACAGGAGTAGGTCTCAAACCTGACCTGTGGGTTCCTGTGCCTGGAATTTCCAGTCCCTATCAGAGTTCGGGTCAGCATTACCCTGGCCATGCTTCCCTCATATTCTATCCCTCAGTAGTATAAACACCTAGCTTCTCCATAAACACCTGGAATGAAATTTGTATCAAAGGAAACCCATATTCTTAGCCCCCAACCTGCTTTCCCTATTTCTCTCTTGTATTTGGGCACACAACCAGTAACCTAAGCTGGAAACGTCAAGGCTTGCTTTCACTCTTCCTTCTTCACATCCAAATCCAGTATCGGGTCCAGCCGGTGCCACCTCTCCACATCCTGCACTCAGTCTCCACGCATGCTGCCCTATTTCCACTGCCCAGATCAGGCAGCTCCAGCTGGTCCACTGCCTCCAGCCTCCTCTTCAATCCACACTGCAGCTAGCATCGACTTCAGACACTGGGATTCTGATGATTTCACTGCAGTGCTTAAAATCCTTTAACAGCTGACAATGCTCCATCATCAGAGATTAAGACTGAATCCATAAAACAGCTGTGAGGCTCTCCATAGTCTAGACACTGTCCACCTTTCCAGTTTGGCCCCCAGGACAACCTGGTGCCCTTTCTGCTCTAGCCCTAAACCAGCCCGTAGTTTCCGGAGACACACGTGCTCTTCCTCAAGATGCCTTTACTCATATTGTCCCCACCATTTGGAATATCCTTGAAAACTTCAGTTAGATACCAATTAAAAGAAAGCAAATTAGGCCCCTGGTGTTCGTTCAGGTAAGTTTCAACAGGAACACAAACAGAAGGAAAGAGTCTTCTGCACTTCCTGTCTCTGCATTAACTCCCCACCCCGCCTTGAGCCCAGCCTACAGGCATGCTCGAGTCTCCTCCACGCCCATGTGAGATGAAACTTCCCGTAACTTCTTTATACTCGCCTGGATTGGGTACATGAGAACATCAGGAAACTGGGAGAGAAAGAGCAAAGAGCAGACCATTACCAGAGGCCAGGTCGAAGCCTGGGGCAAAGCACACACACACAATGACTGAGGAGCAAGTGATTGGGCAAAGTTGTAGTCTTCCCAAAGGCAGTGAAAAATTAGAATTCACTTTTACCAGGGCTAAGGTAAACATCTTTTATTACATTTATCCTTATGGTATTATCTCTAAAGTCAGGGTTCTACAGATGTGAGTACCAATCCTGCAGAGGCACATTAGGACTTTCGTTCTCAAATTACTTTGAAGATATTCCCCCTCCTAGTCCTCTAAGAGGGGTCTAAGATACTCCAACATACTACCCCCCACCCCAGACACTTCTGCACATACACATTGCCCCCCATCCCACCATTTATAATTGTCTCCCTCCATGTGTCATTTGGGATTTACCGGTATTTTAGTTAACAGGATGATTCTAGGCTCTTATAATTTAAAAAACACTGCATACACAACATGGGCACAGATCCAGAGTAATGTCTTTAAAGCCTGGGGCACTTTAAAATTTGTTTTACATCAAGCTAATCATGTTATGAATCTGCATTTTCATTATACATCACAACCATCCTTATTTTTACTAATGACATACAAGATGAGAAGAAACAGGACGCATATGGTAAGGCTACCGTCTGATCTCCCATTTGTTAGAGTAAGACTAGACATTTTAGTAGAACCGCAGATGAATTACATAATATTTATGAAGGGATCTTATAATAAAAATGAAGAAATCAAAACCAGATGAAAGTAGATAAAAGCTTTATTTTCATAATTAAAATTATATTATACTAAACTGAAGTAATACTTATACACTGGTAACAAATTACTATGTACAATATCGTATTACTTTGCATTACAAGTTGTTAAAATATACACAAATCTGTGACTTTAAAAATATCTCAGTGTTCCCTACCTTAACAGACATAAATTAAGTTAAAAAGATCAAGCACCCCAACTGTTGTCCAAATGGTTAACAGTATATTAGACGTAAAGTATCCACCTTACTCAGAACATTAAATTTAATTTTAGATTCAGTTCACATGTGTTTCAGCACACAGTATTATTTTATACTACAAAGATTTCCTTCCAATTTTTTTAAAGTTGTAGTTTATCTCCTTAAAAGGTATGCATTAATAGGAAACAGATAAGCCATGTTTATGTTTTCCAGGGCCTGGCATTTTCTCATAGTCTAGTAAAGGATATGTATGCTTGTTTCTTAAATCACTGCACAAAATAAAGCCGAGTTGGTGATAAACCAAGGAATCTCCCCAGCACGGACAGTCAAACTAGATAAATGTAGACAAAAATTGGCTCTGATTGCTCACGAAGTCAGACGGTGTACCTCCAAGTTCACTCAATTATAGACTTCTACGATTTGGTGACCTACACTTTCTAAATACAGCAATTTCATGCTTCAATCTGTTATTCAGTCTGAATAAACTGACGGCTCATAGCATGTAATTTCTAGGCTCTTACGAAAATTCTACAATGAAGGAATCATTTCAATTCTTAGTGTGATAACAGTAGAAAATTTGCATTGGTCAACATTTTGGAAGAATGATATAACTAAATGGATGCGGCATGTCAGACCAGCAGGAATAAGAAACATAACTTAAAAAACATTCTAAGACAATGGCCTTAGCATATGCATTCTGTTTCTTCTCATCTTGTATGTCATTAGTAAATATAAGGATGGTTGTGACATATAATGAAGATGCAGACTAGAATTTTATGACAATGTTGTGGGGAGGCGCACCTTTGCTTAAGTTACTTTTCTTCCATGGGGTAGTTAAATTAATATAATGATATCCATAGATATGCTGTCTTCTAAGATTATCTTTTTTTATACCAATTTTTAAAAGATTACCTCATTTAAAAAATGTCAATTAAAATGACTTAACATTTCATTCTCAGCTCAACCAAAACTATAAATTCTGACCAGTCCAAATGTTGGTGAAGTTGGAGCAACAGGAATTCTTATCCACTACTGTCAGGAACATAAAAAGGTCCATCACTTTTGTTAAATGTAAAGAAGCCCTCTCACCCAGCAATTTCATTTTTAGGCACATTTCCTAGAGAAACTCCTATATGTGAGCACAAAGGAAAACAAACGAAACATCCACCACAACATTGTTCCAAATAGTTAAATATTTTTTTTAATATTTTTTTAATATATGTGTGTGTGTGTATATATTTGAAGCAATAAAGCAAGTTTAAGGATAAGAATAGATAATAGGCTACTTTTTATCTAAGTTTTAAAACAATAATATGAATTGGTATAGACACAGGTTGGTAGTAAAAGTAGACGGACTTGAGTGGGGATGATGATCACCAAATTCAGGACAGCAATCCCCTCTAGGAAGAAAGGAAGGTGAGAGAAAAATGAAGAAAATGAACCATGGGACTCAACCTGAACCTTCTTTAATATTTCATATCTTGAAAAAAGAGAAAAAGACATTTGAACAAGACAAGGCAAAAATGTTACATTTTGGCAATCTGGATAGATGTATGCAGGTATTAATTATAGTATTATTTCTAATTCTCTGTATGTGTAAAGTATTTCCATTTTTAAGAGCAAAACCATTACCTCCTCACTGCAATAAATATTACCAGAACATTTGTTACTATGTTTACATTACTTTCGAAAATTCACTGCATCTCAGAGAGAGCAACTATAAAGTTAAGTGTTTTCCACGTTCATAATCTTCTCTAGATTTTTAAGAGGGAATCCAATTTCCCAGCCTCACTAAGGGATGAGCTTAGACCTCTGATGATACACTATCTGATAAGGTAGTTGATTGTTTTCCTGTTGTTTACATTATTAGCCTGCATACATTTTAAATTGGTGTGTCTGTTCCACCTTGAGCATTTTTAGGAAGGTTTATTTCAAGGGCTCAACTTCTTTGTGCAGATTTCTTCTTTTTGAAGCATTGTAAGATCCAGGATAGGGACGACTTACCCCTCCCCAGGTCCCACTGCCCATTCACAGTGGGGCTTTTCATCCTTTAGGACTCGCCCCTGGTGGGACATACCCTGGTTTGCCTTTTCTAATCAACTGAGTGAGGTCAGGTTGGGGTCCCTCCCTGGGATTTCTTTTGTTCCTACAAATATGTGGACTGGGGAACAGATCACTCTGCTGTCTGGCAGATATCACCTCCTTTCCTGGAATAGAAGCTTCCTGAAAGCAGCAACTGTGTTCTGCTTTTATCTTTTCAAGATCTTAGTGCAGTCATATATTTCCTTGGTAAGTGTTTGCTGAATGAATAAATGAATGAAAGAAGCCGTAAAAACGCCAATATCAAAACTTTTCTCCATCAATATTATTCTTTGGCTGGTGCTTTTGTGTCTTAGAAAGGAAAGGCAAACTCAGCATTGACTCCTGCTCTTAGGAGATGGCAGCGCTCCCGGAGAAGAAAATGCAACTTACTCTTGAATTCAAGTTTGGAGCATGAAGGCAGGTGGTCTGCAGTGCCTTGACCTGATAATAGTTCTCAGAAGGGCACAGTCACCAATACAGTTATTTTTAAGTAAATACTAAATACTTCTATGCCAAATTGTGGAGAGTAGACCCTCAGAGATTTAGGACTATTCAAGTATGATCTAAAAGATTTCTCTAACGGATGCGTAGTTATTGAGGAATGAAGCTGATGGCTTTCAAGACATTATGTTAGCTCTTATTTTCTAATAAAGAAGTAAATTCAGAATTATTATTTAATTAAAATGAATGACTAGAAACATATTCTGGAGCAGCCAGGCAGCAATCATCAAGTGGATGAGCCCAGGCCTTAATATGACCTCAATATGATGGGCCATCGTCTAACCATAAGAGGTCAATCTCGTGCTCGCCATCATGGGAGATGGGAATTGGGAGAGATGTAGGTACAGAGGGAGAGAAAAATCAAGAAGAGGAGCACCAAAAACATTCTCCCTGTTACATTAGCTACTGATTATATAGCAAAATCTTGAGTTTATATAGGCTTTATTTTATTCGTAAAGCACTTTGCTTCCTTAATCTCACTGAAGGCCACAACCATCCTGAGATTAGAAAGGTCAGGTAGCATACTGATCACGTAGTGCACAGTGATCCTGTGGAGCCCTACAGATGAGAAAGTGGAGGCTGAGGGAGGCTGAGGACAAAGACAGAGGGCAGAAGTGACACTTAACCCCCCCCATTTTTTTTACTTTTAATCCAATCTCTTTTCAAAATGTGACCCTGTCATTTCTTCCTCAGTTAATTTTCCTCCACTTAAAAAAATAATGCTTCTAAGTGAATATAATTGAAGTGGAATTTAGAAAAATTTGAAACTCTTCTATAATTGAATCATATCTATCTGGGTTCTACCTAGCTGTACATTTTATTTCTGATTGCATAAATATTCATAGAGAAACACCTAAGAGTAGACTATTCAAGGCACTGAGTGGTGTGGTTCTTATTAACATTAATAAAGATCAGGTGGGTACATTCCCATTTAATGCTTTGAAAAATGTGTCCCCGACTTTTTACCACTGAGGTAGCTAGAAAACACACTCCTCCTTGTTTTGGTTTTGTAGTAAAAAATATACTCAACTGCATTACTCTCACACCACTTAGAAAGATGTTTCTGTTTTCCAATAATGCTAATTCTCTGAATTAGGTCAAATTATTCAGTCACACTTCTTTAGTTTCTTTAATTTTACCACTTCCTGAATCTCTGAGCCTCACAAATCTTAAACTCATGCGTCTGAGATTAGCAGTGTCTCCAAAACCAGGGTCCACACTGATGAGGTAGTTGGCAGACGGCAACACCTTCAGGAACCAGGATGTGCAAAAAAAAAATGGGGAAGGGGGCAGGGCACAGTGCGGTGCAAGCTCTCATGAATCTGAGCTGGTCACTTGCTGTTCAGCACAAGTGGGTTGTTGTCATATAGGAATGTAGATTACTGTTACTGTATCTTCCAAGTTTTTGAGAGAAGCCAGAAATCTGTGTTTTTTCCACAAGAAACTTTCTAATCTTTAAATATTATCATAAAAATATTTTTTTTAAACAGTGTACGGCCAACATTACCTAGAGCAAACAGCATTTGTGGGCCTTCAATGCACAATCGCTGACTCAGTTTTTTATTCCAACATGCAGAATGGTTGACCCAGAGTCAGATTTCAATAGGGAAGGTTTTAGTAGGGAAGACTGTTTTCTTCCATTGGTTATAATCTAATTCCTAGGCAAATTTCAGGGGAAAAATAGGATTATATAAGCATAATTAGAATGTTAGAGAGCTAAGGAATGACTATGGACAAAGAAATGGCTTGCTCTTGTCAACATGAATGTTGATGAGAAGCCAAGAATAAGGAATTTTAAAAAGGAAGAGACCACCTACCTTTTGACAATCTGATATAAGGAGTCAAAAAATAACTGTAAACAGAAATTTTCATTCTGCATCAAACTACTTAGTATTATCTTTTGACTAATGGCTTTGTGAAATGGTTCTAGACATGGATTTTATTGGGCGGAGTGGGGTTAGTTCAATTTTTGTCCATAAAAATCTTATGGTCCCTCTTGTGGGCCAAACTGCCAAGAGCTGAGAATACAGACGAATGAGATATATTCCCTACCCTTGTAGAGCTCAATTATCTGCTAGGCAACCACAACACATGATGTGATAGATTTTTTGGAGGCTTCTAGGGAAATATAGGAAAAGATTAGGGTGCACAGAGGAAGCAGAATGTGAAAGTCAATGATGACTTACTACAGGTGATCATGGAACTAAACACTGAGGAATGGAAGTCATTGAGGTAAACGGGGAATGCCAAACAAAGCAGCATTTGCAAAGGAATAGAATGTGGTGTCTTTATCAGTGTACAAGCAGAAAAGCCATTGACAACATTTAAGAAAAAGAGGAGCTTTGCCATCTCTTTCAGATAGATAATCGTGGTAGGCTTTGTAAATGATAGAATCAAGAGGGACAAATATAAGCCAGAAATACACTAAAGAGACCCAGTTGAGGGATAAGGACTTAGACTAGAGAGAAAAAGACAGAGGGCTTTTGAGAGAAAAGGGAGCGATCTGAAAAATATTGGGAAGATATTGTTGGAACTACATGATTTATATGATGGTAGAGTTGAGGGGGAGCAATGCCAATGACTCACAAATTTTTGCCTTTGGGTCATAATGTAGATAGTGGTCATGTCCACTGCCATACAAAGAGAGATCAAGAATAAAGAAAAGGAGCAGGTGTCAGAGAAGGTGATACTTTCAGCTTGGATGCTCTAAGTTAGAGATAACATGGGATATTTAAGTTGAGGTTTTCAGTTCTAAATCTTGAGTGCGCTGGAAATATACCCTTGAGAATTCTTAGAAACCAAGCGGTGGTTAAAGCATGAAAGCAGTGGAAAACATTTAGGGTGAGTGGAGAACAAGGGCTGCACATAGACGCCAAGGGCAATGCCATATCTTAACATAGACAAAGGATCATCAGAGAAGTAGGAGAACTGATGGACTATGTGACAAGGCTTCAAGAAGGGAATACACAGTTATCATACAGCTAGTACCTGTGAGGAACTGTGCTAAACCTGTACACACTGTCTATAACCCCCAAAGTTCATTATCAATATGTCGTACTCATCTTCCAGTCAAGAAAACTGAATTGGCCCAAAAGGTCACTCTGGAATGAAGGCACCTGTTATTCAAACCTAGTCCTGCCACATTTCAAAGACTGAACAATTTCTACTTCATCACGATGCCAGTGATCCTCAGGGTCATATAATAGAGGGGTCAAGTATGTTAAGGACTGAAAAGTGGCCAGGATTTGCAATAAGAAATCCACTGGTAATCACAGCTAGAAACTCGAAGCACCTGGAATGACTGGCAAGTTAGGAAATGGAGTTAGAAAATACGTACAACTCTTGTAAAAAAAGCTTGGCTAAGATGACAGGAAAAAGAAAACAGAGAGAGATACGAGTTAGATAGTGAGGTGACCATAGTTATTCAGTGTCTGTTCAGAATTTTACAAGGATTCACTATGATAATGGCTACTGTATAGTTTAATAGAGAGACAGATGGTTAAAGGACGTTTCTGGAACTATGACATTACTGATCATCTCCAGCTAGCTTCAATCTCAGCTACTTAGGAATAGGAACTAGAGAGAATGACAAATAAACTATCCAATCTTCTAATTAATGTCACATGAAACAAACAAAAATGCAGAGCTCCTATGACTCTCAGATGCTAAAGCTTCATCACATGTTTGGGAAGAGGAAGTGAGCAGGTCTTTCTTGGCACCATAGCTCAGATCAGAGGAAGTCTATTTTAATAACCAAGAGAATGATAGTCAAAATCATCTTGGAAATGAATGGAATTATATGTCAAGTCTTAAAGCAGATTGGTCTTGGTTATCAAACGTCAATTCTGGCAACTTCACAGCATCCAGCTAGTTCCTGGGGATTTGGGAAGCCAGCCAGTTCTTACACACAAGTCCTTCTGTAGACTAAAAGATGTAGAGAGTTCCTATTCTGGGTGCCCCCCACCCCTCCACACCAGGCCAATCTGGTACACCTCAGAACTTTGCCAAGACAATTAAGCAGCAAAAACAACAACAACCAACAACCAAAAATAAAAAAAAAAAAGAAAAGGAAGAGAAAAACTAAGTTTCTCCTGCCTCCCCTGCCCTTTTTTTACAGGGAAAATGCATTTCTGTCAGGAAACTCTCATGATCTTTTTATTCTCCTTAATAGGATTTATAATTCGATATATAAGACTTACTTGTTTATCTTCTTCTTTGCTTATTTGAATCTATTATAAATACTTTTGAATATAGCAAACTATATTGTTAAATCTCTGCTTTAGAGAAAACCGTTAGGATATGTGTTCTCTCTTTTACTAATTATTAACAACAACAATAAAAAAAAAAGCTCCACATTATGCAGGTTAAGTAAGACCTGAAATGCATCAGAAATCCCGTCTAATGAGATGTATTAAACGCACTGCATAAAACCACGAGCACTTGGCAAGATTTTCAGAAAGTGATTTGGCAAAGCAGATTCTGTATTACTTAAACAGCTCTTGTCAAAGAGGGTCAATATAGAAATTTCATGTTTTCTTACTGGGTTTGGCTTTCCCCCTCCATCTTCACTGAAGTATAATTGACCATTTTTTAAAATATATTTAAGGCGTATGACTTGATGTCTTGATATACTTATGCACTGTGAAATAATCACCATAATCAAGATAATGAAGATATCTATCATTTCACATAGTTACCATTTTCCTTCTTTTTTGTGTGTGTGTGGCGGGGTGAAAACACCTAAGATCTCCCTCTTAGCAAATTTCAAGTACTCCATATAGTCAGTATGGTTAATGGTAGTCACATTGCTGTACATTAGATCTCCAGAAATTATTCCTCTTCAATGACTGAAACTGAATTTATAAATGAACAATGAATTTAGGATTGTTTTTTTCTATTTTTGTAAAGAATGCCATTGGGATTTTGATAGGAGTTTCACTGAATCTTTAGATCACATTGAGTAGTAGGGACATTTTAAACATATTAATTCTAATCCATGAACATGGGATGCCTTTCCATTTATCTGTGTCTTCTCTAATTTCCTTCATCAATATTTTATAATCTTCAGCATACAAATTTTTTACTTCTTTGGTATAGTTTACTTTTAAGTAGTTTATTCTTTTTGTTGCTATTGTGAATGGATTGCTTTCTTAATTTCCTTTTTGGATAGCTTGTTGCTTAGGTATAGAAATGCAACTGATTTTTGCATGTTGGTTTTGTATCTTTCAACTTAACTGAGTTTATTAGTTGTAACAGCTTTTGGTGGAGTCCTTAGGGTTTTCTACATATAATATCATGTTATCTACAAACAGATGCCATGGATTGTTCATTTGAGATCTTACTTTTTTTTTAACGTAGATATTTATCACTATAAACTTTAAACTTTCTTATCAGTACTGCTTTTCTGCTTTTGCTGCATCCCACAACTTTTGGTATACTGTGTTCTTGTTTTGTTTTGAGGTACTTTTAAAATTAGCTTTTAATATCCTCTTTGATCCAATGGTTATTTAAGAGTGTGTCATTTGGTTTCCATGTATTTGTGAATTTTCCTTTTTTTTTTCACTGTTTTTAATTTCTAGTTTCATTCCACTGTGATCAGAAAAGATACTTGGAATAAATTTGATGTTATTAAATTTGTTAAGAGTTGTTTTGTAATCTAACATGTGATCTATCCTGAAGAATGTTCTGCATGTGCTTGAGAAGAATGTGTAGACCCCTGCTGTTAGGTGGAGAGGTCTGTATATATGTGTTAGGTCCATTTGTTCTATAGTGTTGTTCAAATCAACAGTTGGCCTTAGCTTTTGAAGGTAGAAATTATCAACATTGTGAAAAAGTTTTCAAGCAAAAGACACTAACACCTGGGCAAAAAATGATTCTAAAAATATCTGATGATCCACGTATGAATGACAGATTAATGTTAAAATCTTTTTGAAACTGATTTTGGTACCAGTTGAATTGCTCTCTAGTCTTTGTAGAGTTTTTGTGCTGTCCACTAGACTTTTATACTGTAATGCGAATAGTTCAATTTGAAATTTTGAGTATCTCTAGATCAATATTCAATTTTCTGGATTTCCCAATCCATCCCTCTGTTTAGTTAACATTATTTCATATACATCTTTTCCCTAGTCAATGTTAAATTTTTTTGTAGTATTACTGAATGTATAATATGAATACTGTTGCATTTACCTGATGCTTTTATATTTTGCATTTAGTGACACAGTCATAGCAGTTTTTCTCCTTTAAATTTTTGATGTAATGACATGTATCTTGATAGACTTCCTTATGTTAAACAAGTCTTAAATTCTTGGAATAAATTTGATTTGGTAATTTTTTAGTACACTACTAAATTTGACTTGCTAATCAAATTTCTTTAAAGATTTGGAAATCTTGTATTTACAAATGAAGTTGGTCAATTTGTCCTTTTTAAAGTTTATGATTGAATTTTAATGTTAAGCTGTATTATAAAATGAACAGGAGAAATTATCTTTTTGTATAACGTGAAACAATTTAAAAATTATAGAAATTATTGTTTCTTTAAAGACAGCCACATAGTCTGGTACCTGTTCTCTTCAATTTTTTTCTGCACCAGTTTCTCTTACGTTTCCTTCTTAGACTCCAATGGCATGTACCAGACCTTTTGAAATTGTCCCCTACATCTCTGAGGCTCTGTTAATTATTTTTTTCCAATTTCTTTTCTTCGTATTTTTCAGGTTGGATTATATTGATCTATTTCAAGTTCACTTCCTTCCTCTGTCATCTGCTATTGAGCCAGTACAGTAAAATTTTTCAGGTATTGTATTTTTCAGCTTTAAAATTTCTATCCTTTTAAAGAATAGTTTCTGTGACATTGTTGAGAACTTCTATGTTTCCATTGATTTTAACTGTCTTTACTCCATCTAGCATAGGTGTAAAAGCTTCTCTAAAATCTCCAGCTATTCCAATATCTCAATTTACAGTTGGCACTTATTGGTTGTCTTTTTCCTTGAGAAATAGTCACATTTCCCTTATTCTTTGTATGTCATGTAATTTTGAATTATATCTTGGACATTTTGATTACTATGTTGTGAAATTCTGGGTCCTGGGAAAATGATGATTTTTTTTTCATGTTGTTGTTTTAGGAGACAATGAATTTGGTCAGTTTCAGACTGCAAGTTCTCTCTCATCTTTTGTGAATAGTGGTCCCAATATCAGTTTAGGTTTCAAAGCTTTTGCTATGCTGCTCTGGTACCTACCCATGTGTGAGGCACTGGGGGCTAATCTGGGAACTGGACAGTGGTTTATAAATTAATGCAATTCTAAAACCCTTTGTTATGTTCTTTTTGGTCTGTTCCAAGCATGTAGAGCTCAGATGTAAGCCCAGAATGCTTACCAGTTCATACACAGAATTAGGGAGTCTCCTTTTCCAACCTTCTCCTTTCTGGGATCCCACCAAACTACACCTCTCATGGGTCTCCTTTATCTACCCTCTGGCTGCAGCTGAAGCTCCTTGACTGGGGCCCGCCTATGGTCAAAGCAGAAAGATTAAAATGAGAAAAAGAAAAACAACAGGGATTTTTATCCCACACTTCTCAGACTATAGGGGTCTGTTTTCCCAGTTCCTGTGGACAGGAAAACAGGGTTTCTCTGAGGTTTAGTGGTCTGTACCTTCTACCCCCACAGCTCCACAACTGGGGCTGCCATTAGGACATGGAGGGATGAAAAAAAAAAAAAAAGGAAAAAAATCCTGAAGATTTTACCTCCACACTCTTTGGCTGGCATTGGTTCCTTTTCCTGGTTTTATGGCCAGGAAGATGAGGTTTTTCTCCATTCTTCCCTCCCAAATAAATCTCTGCAGCTACAAAATTAAGACTGGGGGAATCATCCTCAAATCAAAGCCATGAGAGAAAAGAGAAAAAAATGGGACTCACTCCTGTATAATTTGCTTCTTAAATTTTGACCTTCTTTTCCAACCTTCCTGCTTTTTTTTTTTTTTTTTTTACTTTTCAGAGTCCTGAGTGGCTGCTCTTTGCATTTTGTGCAGAGTTTCCATTGTAATCAGTGAAAGAGAGAGGCTACAGTGAGCTTACTCCAGCTTGGTTGTCCTTGGAAGTACGAATGCTTTTTAAAATACAGACCTCTATTTATCTCTCTAACCTGCTTTATGGTTTTTTGGTCTTTTCAGGGTTTTAGTTTCTTCTTGAGTCAATATTGTTAGTTCACATTTTGCTAGAAAATCATTCATTTCTCCTAAATTTTCAAATGTATTGCTATAGATTTACCAAAAAAAAAAAAAAAGCTTTCTTAAGTCTCTTTCTTTCATATATGTGGTTCTATCTCCTCATCATTCTGTGGCATATCTTTGTTTAACTCCCTTTTCAAAAAATCAGGCATAGCAAAAAATTTCTCTATTTTATTAATCTTTTCAAAGAGCAGACTTCGGTTTCCTACTTTTTATTTCCTTAACTTCAGTTGGTATTAATTACTACCATCCCAGTATCCTCTATTTTGTTAGTTTCTCCTTACTGCAACTGCATAATTTATTTTCATACTTTTTTCAGAATGAAATCATTTAAAGCTATAAATTTCCCTCTGAAGCATATTAGCATATGCAAATGAGCAATATTGCGTGGGTTTTCCTCTGAATCATTCCTATAGTATTGTGGTTAAGAGTGCAGGTTCTTTGACTTGTAACTCTTGTTCCTTCTTGTATTCCCTTGGGTAGGTTATCTAACCTCCTTAAGCCGCAGTTTCTTCATCTGTCAAATAGGAAAAACAATATACACAACTCCTAAGATTATTCTAAAGGTTGAGGTCCTCCAGGTAAAATGGCTTAGAAACTGCTCTTGGCATTGAGTGAGCATTCAATAATTGTTCATTGTTGTTGCTATGATTAGTACCACTTTCTGAATAATTTTTACTTTCAATTTTATTTTCTCTTTGAGTTATTGGTTATTTAAAAATGGATTTCTTAATTTTTAATATCTAAGAGTCTTTTGGTCTTCTTTTAGTTATTTATGTCTAGTTTTACTAGTGAATGATCAGATATTGCAATAGGTAAAACCTAAATTACTTTACTCTGTTAAAGTTTTCTTTGTGGCCAAATATATGATAATATTTTGTAAGTATTGCATAAAAATTTAAAAAGGCTAAAAGGTTTACATAAATGTGTATATTCTACTAATTCATGCTTGTAGACTGTATAATTCACATAATGTATTTATGTGCTTATAATTTTTATTTACTAAAGTTATCAAATTCTGAAGGAAGTTTATTAAAGATTCCCATTGTAATTGAGTTTAAATAAACATCTTATATTTCTAGAATTTTTGTTCCTTATATATATGAATTCTGTGTCTTTTGAACTCCTTTGCTTTGTTAAATCTCTGATATATGACAAAATTTCTAAAAATTTACCTTATAATTTCCACCTATTTTTGTTCTGTCATGAGATTCTTCTCCCATTGATCTTTTAAACCACTGATGTAGTACCTAGAGGTGGCCATTTTCTTTTTCAGTTCACCTATTTTTAAAAAATTAACAGCAATGGGTTTTAGTCCCAGAAAATCTTTTCTATGTTGCCAGTGCAACTCTAATATTCTTTTTGTTTTTTTTTTAATTAAAGTTTTACTTCATTGGAATCCAAAAATTTCAATTTGTTGGTTTTCCCTCAGATTATTGAGCCCCAATTAAATAGATTGTGGTTTTTCTTTGTCTGCTTATGGTTTTTGTTTTCCCTTAGCATTCATACAAGCCAGGCTATTATGGTCTCTCAAGTAGAGATAAGCGAGTGAACAATGAATGTCAATGATATTTATGTTCTTGCGGGCTGTCCAATCATTTCCCCCCGTTAAGCGGTGGGAGTTAGTCTCTTGTCCCAGGTTGGACAATTACAAGTAATGGTCTTTTCTCCAACCTCGGGAGCTGTAGGTTATTCTGCCCACCAGTGTAGGTTTCCTCCAAGTTCTGCAGAGTTGGTAGCAATGAGCCATCTGAGAGCCACATGCAGCAAATGGGCAGGTTACTACCTCTTGGATTCTCAGGGAATTACAATTTGTGACCAATTTCCCCAAACCTCAATGAGAGGTGAACTTTTATTTTGCTTTGCTCTCTCTCAGGTTCGAGATGAAGTCGGGGTTTATTAGCAATAATAAGCTGAAAATGGGGGGTGAGTGGGGGTAATCTCTGGTTGAAATAAAAAAAATTCATTCAAAATAACAACAAAAATGATAAGATGCCAAAGAACAAATTTAAGAAATTTTATAAAGAAAACAGTAAATTATTATTAAATATTATAGACCCAAACACATGAGTAAAATGTAACATGCTCAAACATAGGAAGTCTTAATACTCTAAATTAAATGAATAAGATAGAACCATGTCTATAAACCTGAAGGGATATGCATTTGCAAGTGAAAAAGCGAGGTACAGAGTAATATGCATGGTATGATATCATTTTTGAAAACAAAAGCACACCTAATAAATAACATACATGTTTAGAAAAGGATGGAGAAAGTTAAGATACATCCCAAGCTGATAGCAACTGGTCACTTCAAGAGGATGGGAATGGAAGGGAACTGAGGGGAGGTCACTTTTTCTTTAAACATATTTGGATTGTTTCACTTCTTAAATTGCATCCTTGATATTTGTAACTTTAAATACATCATCAAAGATGTTTAAAACGTAATCGTTCTTGTTTGGGGTACAGGTTGTAAGGTAATTTGGCTATAGCATCACGACTGGGAAAGAAAGAAGCACTGTGAAGTCAGTTTCAAACCAATGTCACAACCCATTAATGGGTCTTGAAGTGACATAACTGGTTTGTTGTTAACATTTTTTGAAAAATGGAATAGAAAATAAAATAACCGAGGGCATCACCCCTAATAAGGGTAAGTATCACTCCCTGAATTTTTTTTTCAGGCATATAGATGTTCACACATACAAATGTGTTTGTACTAGATTGTGATGGAAAATATTTTCAACTGTGGGCTGCTGTTAAAAAAGTTTAAAGGTCACTGCTTTTAGAAGTAAAAATGACAGAACACATCAACTGATAGATTCTGCAGTAAAGGAAGAGAGTCAAATAATGTTAAGGTTTAGAACTCTAGAAAATGAAAGAAAAATACACTTCATCATATTTCATTTGGTCTAGCCACCTCCAGGAATCCATCTCTTTAATTAACATCTACTCCAAGATGTCAGAACAAAATTAGGATCCAGGTCAATTGTTAAAAATAAGAGTAGTCCACAGGTGCCAACCTGGTATCATATCAGGCATTCCAAGAAGGCAAATGATTACAAATAGGCCTCCTCTTCCAGGACCTAATATTCTGTTGTTATATTGCATTCTCTTTTCTGAATCATTGTCCATTCCAGGGCAGCTCTCTCTCTCTCTCTCCCTCTCTTTCTCTCTTTAAACAACCATTTAGAACAATGATTACTTAGTCATCCCACTGTCATTCCCACTCTCACCTCTTCTCCAACCTTTTTCTAGTTAGCTATCTCTTTAACACACAGAATAGAGACCAGTCAGAATTAAAAACTAGACCCCTCTCTCCTTTGAGCTACCCAATGTTCCCAGTAAAGACACCTACAAAACCAAGACTTCATTCCCTTACTAGTTCACATGGTGGTCTCTCTCTTCTTGAACATAAGCACATACAGCCATTGAATGTAGGGTAAGTTTTCTGTTTTGTTTTAAATTGATCTTTATTTCCTCAGTACCTAGTACTATGCCTGGTACATAGTCTATAATGAGTGAATAAATGAGTACATACTAAGTCACTCACTAAATTTTAACTCCATAATTTACAAACTTTGCTTCATAAATGTCCATTTTCCTGTATCTTAAACTACTAATCATCTGGATCTTTTCCTTTATTATTCTGTATGCATGTATGAGCTTTCCATATTAAACTATTTCCTTCCTTCATGTCACTGCCAAACATTCTGGAAAACTAGTCAAATTTTTCTACCTTCACTTTCTCAACTTGCATTCACTCCTGAACTCTTAAAATATGGCTTCCCCTGATCAAAATATTAGGTCCAACTGCAATTTACAAGAAATATGGATGACAAAGGAACACATCAAAATACAACAGAGAGGAGGTGGCCAAGATGGTGGAGTGAGAAGACTCCAAACTTACGTCCCACTGACACACCAAAATTACAACTACTTATAAAGCAGCTATCTATGAAAATGATCTAAAGACTAGCAGAAAGGATTTCTCACAATTAAAGATGTAAAGAAAGAATTACAATGAGATCAGGAATAGGGGCAGACATGCAGTATAGTCAGGACCCACAAAGAGGAAGAATTTCAATCACAGAGGAGCAAGGAGCAAGGGGTCTGAACACCATATAGGGTTCCCCAGCCCAGGGATCCTGCACTGGGAATATAAGCACCCAGAACATGTGGCTTTGAAAACCAGCAGGGCTGATGTTTTTGGGAGAGCTGGAGGGCTTTAGGAAACAGAAACTCCACTCTTAAAGGGCATGTGCCAAATCTCACATGCTCTGAGTCCCAGCATACAGGCAGTAATTTAAAAGAAGCCTGGGTCAGACCCACTTGCTGATCTTGGAGAGCCTTTCATAGTGGCAGAAGGAAACTGCAACTCCCCCTGGGGAGGAAGATGCAGTAACAGTAGCCATTTTGGGGTGCATGTTCCATCACAAGGACACTGATGCTGGCAAGTGCCACTTTGGAATCCTCTCTCTAGCATACAAGCACCAAGGGCTTACCCACCCACCAGTGGGCTGCCACCAGCCCCAAGCCCACATGCAGTGAGACAGCCACACTGAAATGTGGCTCCACATTTCAATAGGCTGGCACCGGTTCCATGTTCCCCTGGGCTGGGCATCCAACCACACGGGAAGCCTACCTTGCCCTCCAGCAGGCCTGCAGTCAGTGCATGACACAAGGTCTGCTTGGCCAGACTCATCAAGAAAAAGAGGGAGTCCAAACAAACATAATCAGAAATGAAAGGTGAGAAGCTGCAACTGATACCACAGAAATGCAAAGGATCATATGAGATTCCTATGTTATATGCCAATAAAATGACCTTGAAGAAATGAACAAATTCTTAGAAATGTATACTCTTTCCAAGACGAAACAGAAAGGAATAGCAAATATAAACAGACCAATTACCAGCAGTAAAAATAAATCAGAAATAAGTAATTCCTAACAAACAAAAGTCCAAGATCAGATGGCTTCACAGGTAAATTCTAAAGAAGAGCTATTACCTATCATTCTCAAACTACTATAAAAAAATTGAAGAGGGAGGAATGCTGCCAAATTCATTCTATGAGGGCAGCATCACCCTGATATCAAAACCTGGCTAAAACACCACAAGAAAAGAAAATTAAAATCCAATATTACTGATGAGCATAAAGTCCTCAATCATATATTAGCAAACTGAATTCAACAATCATTAAAAGGATCATACACCATAATCAAGTGGGATTTATCCTAGGGATGCAAGGATGGTTCAATATTGGTAAATCAATCAATGTGATGCACCACATTAACACATTGAAACAAAACATTTGATCCACTCAACAGATGGAGAGAGAGCTTTTGACAAAATTCAACATCCATTTATGATAAAAACTCTCAACAACATAGGTATACAGGTAGCATATCTCGATATAATAAAGGCCATATATGACAAGCCCACAGCCAACATCATATTCGACAGTGAAAAACTGAAAGCATTTCCCCTAAGATCAGGAAGAAGACAAGAATGTCCACTCTTGACACTTTTACTCAATATAATATTGAAATTCCTAGCCATAGTTATCAGTCATGAAAGAAGGGGGATTGAAATTGGAAATGAAGAAGTAAAGCTGTCACTATCTGCAGATGAGATGATACTATATATAGAAAATCCTAAAGACACTACCAGAAAACTATTAGAACAAATAAATGAATTCACTAAAGTTGTAGGACGCAAAATTAATATACAGAAGTCTGTTCCATTTTTATACACTAATATCAAACTATTGGAAAGAGACATTAAGAAAGCAATCCCATTTACAATTGTTTTGAAAAGAATAAAATACCTAGGAATAAACCTAACAAAACAAGTAAAAGACTTTTACTCTAGAAACCATAAGACATTGATAAAAGAAACTGAAGACTATGCAACAAATGGAGAGATATACTGTGCTCATGGATTGGAAGAATGAATATTGTTAAAATGACCATACTGCCCAAGGCAATCTATAGATTCAATGCAATCCCTATCAAAATACCAAAAACATTTTTCATAGACTAAAATAATTCTAAACTTTGTATGAAAACACAAAAGACCCTAAACAGCCAAAAACGATCTTGAGAAAGAAGAACAAAACTGGAGGGATCAGGCTCCCTGACTTCAAACTATACTACAAAGCTACAGTGATCAAAACAGCATTGCAGGGTAAGGTATAGCTCAGTGGTAGCACACATGCTTAATATGAACAAGGTGCTGGGTTCAGTCCCCAACACCTTCATTCACTCAATCATTCAAACCACCTCCCCCCACAAACAAAAATAAAACAAAAAAATAAGTAAAAAATTTTAAAAATCAATTAAAAAAAAAACCAAACAACATTATGGTACTGAAACAAAAACAGACACATAGATCAATGGAGCAGAATAAACAGTCCAGAAATAAACCTACACTTATATGGTCAATTAATCTTTGACAAAGGAGACAGGAATATAAAATATAATATATAATATAATATATAAAAATAAACTGAAAATGGGTTGAAGACTTAAACATTAGACTGAAACTATAAAAGTCCTAGAAGAAAACATAGGCAGTAGCCTCTTTGACATCAGCCTTAGCAGTATTTTGAGGGATCTGTTTTCTCAGGCAAGAACAAAATAACAAAATAAACAAAAGCAAAATAAACAAATGAGACTACATCAAATGAAAAGGCTTTTGCATGGTGAAGGAGACAATCAGCAAAACAAAAGGCAGCATGGTGAATGGGAAAAGATACTTGCAAACGGTGTATTCCATATGGAGTGAATATCTAAAATATACAAGTATTCATAAACTCAACATCAAAGAACACATAATTCAATTAAAAAATGTGCAGGGACCTAAATAGACATTTTTCCAAAGAAGACATACAGACGGCTAACAGAACCAAGAAAAGGTGCTCAACATCACTCATCATCTGTGAAATACAAATCAAAATCAAAATGAGATACCACGTCACACCTGTCAGAATGGCTGTCTTCCGAAAGACACAAATAACAAGTGTTGATGAATATGTGGGAAAAAGGGAAACTTGTGCACTGCTGGTGGAATGTAAGTTGGTACAGCCACCATGGAAAACAGTCTAAGATTTCTCAAAAAATTAAAAATAGAACTACCATATGATAGAGCAATTCCACTTCTGGGGATTTTTCCGAAGAAAAGAAAACACTAATTTGAAGAGATATATGCACCTCTATGTTTGCTGCAGCATTATTTACAACAGTCAAAATACAGAAGCATCCACAGATAGATGAATAGATAAAGAAGATATGGTGTATATGTACATATAATGGAATATTATTCAGCCATAAAAATGAAATCTTGACATTTGCAACAACATGGTTGGATCTACAGGGTATTATGCTAAGTGAATTAAGTCAGACAGAGGAAGATAAACACTCCGTGGCTTCACTTATACATGGAATCTAAAAAACAAAACAAACAAAACAAAGTAAAAACAGACTCACAAATGCAGAGAACGGGTAGCTGCCAGAGGGGAGGATGAAATAAGTGAAGGGGATTAAGAGGGACGAAGTTCCAGTTATAAAATAAATGAACCACGGGGATGTAACATACAGCATAAGGAATGAAGTCAATAATACTGCAATAACTTTGTGTGGCTAACAGACTCATTGCAGTGATCATTTCATAATGTATGGAAATCATCATGCAGTAAACCTGAAATCAACATAATATTGTACATCAACTCTATATCCATTTTAAAATGTCAATTAAAAATGAATAAATGAAATAAAATAAAACACAGCATTGGGATGTAATCAGCAGAATCAGGTTGAGAAAACAGAATCATCATGCAAAGTCAAAGCCACAGGTAAAAGAGCCAAGGTTTAATTCTACAAAATGAGGGAAGGAGCAAAATGGAGAGACTTGCAAAGGTAGAAGTTTGGAGGTTCCGAAGTGGAATAGAATCAAAGATGAGCAGAAAGTCAAGATGATCGTTAAAATGTCAATACAAGTGTGTTCTGGGGCTCCAGCACCTGTGTGGTGGTGGTGGTGACAGCCTGGGCCAGCAGCCCGCCTTTCTGACAGGACCTGCTCAAACTCTTGCTTCAGCAACTCCCATTACACCTAGATACACAGCAAGTATTTGAGTGCCTTCCATATGCTCAGTATATTATCCTAGTTCTGCTTCTCATTTTACTTACACCAATTGTTCTTAAACTTTCAGGGGGGCATGGCTCCTTTGGGAGTCCAGTGAAAGGCATGAACTATTTCCCTAGGATAAAGTGCCCGTAAACACCTATTCACAAAATTTGGCGTGCCATTTATTTTATTGCATTGGAAATTTACTTCAGATATGAAGACTATAAAACAATCTTCATGTTACAAATCAAAGACTAGCCATTTTTGATAATGAGAAAGGAACAAAGGCGTTTTCAACAAAAGTAACCTAATTGTGTTCAAAAGTAAATTTCCATGCCGTTGTTTCACTTGACAGCAATGCTGTTAACCATTGTATAGTTCATGATTCAACACATTTGTGCCATTTTTAGATATTCAATCAATTTTGAATTTCTATTTAGTTAATAACGACTGCTAAAAATCTTACTCCTAAAGGTATGCCCCAAGAAAGGAATTATTTCGCTTTGTTCCCTCTGTTAGTTGAAGATTAAGTGTTACAAGTTGGGTTTCCTAGAGAATACTGTCTAAGACAATTAGCACTCGGTCAGTTGATGAGGGTGTGCTGTTGGGGTCAACACTGTGGGAGGGAAGAAGGAAAGTAGGATGGGCAGCGAAAGAAGCTGCCTGCAAGGCAGGCTTCAGGAAGGCTTTGGCCACACAAGAGAAGGCCCTGAGGGGTAACCTGAGTTAGGGCTAGAAGCAGGGCCACTGGGCTCCCATATTAGATAGTCCTGGGATGCACGCTGCCCCGGGAAGGTTGTGCCCTCAGGCAAGGCTGTGCTTTTCAGCCCAGGCAATCCTGAGAGAGCTGACAGCTGGCAAGCGCCTTCCAGCCGCACTGCCAGTGGCAATCCCAGCAGCTGGGAATAAGTCTTCATTCCGGACGGGGGATCTGGGCAGCACGTGACAGTGTTCGCTGCAGGAGGCTCCAGTCAGGAAACACCAGGATTCTCGAAGACTCCTTGAACTGAATTCTTATCCCATCATTTCTGTGTCCAGTTCATACTCCACCTTTGACACGGTCTGCCGTCTTTCTCGTTTTCACTGCAGACAAATGGCTACAGCGTTATCACTCTTGGCTCGTCTATAGACACACTTGCCCAGCACTAAAAATTTCACATTAAAACCCACCTGAAATGACCCTCTCCTAGTTTCCTTAGGCTGTTTTCTAAGAGTTCCTTCAGATTCTTGAAATAAAGTAATTACCTCAATCATATATGTCTAAATTTTCTGCAAAGTCAATCAAGCTGGGTTGGAGCTCTGGTCAATATTCTGAGTGGCTTCTCTCTTTACTTAGAGGAGATGAAATGTCCATTTGATGGTTAAGTACTTTAAAGCCTCGACCTCTGGGATGCCTGTGAACTTCAGGTATTCCACTATTCAGAAGAAGCAGAGAAAGCTGTTATATTGTTTCCCCATTTCTGAACTAAACTTCTGGAAAAGTGACTTGATTTAAATCTGCAGCTCTAATTGAGTCCATGAATCTCATGTAAGATGATTGTTTGGAAAATCCTTCAATAAAATAACAAATTCTGACATGTTCTGGGGCCTTGCAGATTTTCCACTTATTTGTGGAAGATCAATATTTTTTTTCTGACTCAAAACTTATAAAATAGAATCTCTTTTTTTTTTATCAGTATGCACATCACAGAAGAAAACCAGAGACACTAGGCATCAGATGTTTTATCTGGCTGTAATCTGAAGGGAATTAGAGGAGTATCAGTGAGTCTTAGTGACATCCTTTGATGAAGGAACCACTTCAGTTTTCTTCCTCTGCCTCTGCCCATTTTCAGAGCACTTTGAGGTTGCGCTAATTTTGACCCCATTTATTTGGATTCGAGGCAATCACCCTTATAATAACAACAAAGCTACTAATTATTGAGGGCCTTCTACATGGCACATACAGTTCTGAGTGTTTTACTTGTATTGCCTCAATTAATTCCCACAATAACCCAACGGCACAAGTACCACACTATTGCTCCCATTTTACAGATTCCCATTTTTAGACGAGAAGATTGATACCAAATGTGTTAATGGCCATCCTACACTCACATAACTAGCGAGTGGAAAGCTAGGACTCAAATGCACATGACTCCTTGACTTTAGAGTCCACTCTCTTAACTGCACTATATGGGGTTTCAAGCATCTCTGGCAGACAAATTGTGGTTTGGGAGTCATCCCAATATTTTTAAGTTGAGCCTTCCTCTCACCAAAGAATTTCCTCTCACCAAATTCTTCTGCCTTGCCTGGGATGCTTTCTCACACACACACTCACACACACACACACACACACACACACACACACACACACCGCTGCTTCTTTAGTTTCTCTGGCTTCATGCTTCCATCGATAGGAAGCCCTGGGGCTCCTTGCTGCGTTTTCAGCAACAGAAGTAGAATCAAAGAGAGCTGAGCTCTGTCCCACTTTCAGTATCGTTTTTCAGTAAAGGCCAAGGCCAATATAAACAAGACAAATTTCTATGATCCTAATAGCAGATCTTTTATTTAATCCCTATATATTGGAGACGATGCTCAGTATCCTACCGTGGGGATAATGGCAAGTATGCATTGTTTGAGTATGCCCGCCTTATGTCTATCTAGAGTGTACATTAGCTATTGTTTGCATGTCCCGTTCTTCCTCCAGACCCATTCTCTGCTCTTCTCCACCCTCTCCTGCCTCAGCAGGCTGGTCTCTGCAGACTATATCACCCAGGCTCCCATCCAATGACCTTCAATTGGACTTGGCCAATGGGAAGCTCGAGGAGGACCATCAGAGGATGGGAGGAGAGTGGTAGGTGTGTTTCTTCCCTGCTCCCTCCTGCTGTGTGCCACGGTTTTCCCAGGGTCTGCTTCCCTCCAGGACCGCAGCTCCCCCTCAGTAGTCCTTCCTCCATGGCGCCAGCACTCTTTGGACATCCCAGTGCTGGCAGTCTCTTGGTGCATCACCATGCCTTATTATCCCCTTAACCTTGCCAACACCTATGTAAAGAGCTCCCTTATTAAATACACTTCATTTGTATCACCTGAGTGGAATTCTGTCTTCTGCTGGGACTTGAACCGATTCCGAGTAAAAGAGTGCAATCTAATAAGAATATTTGAGATATAAAAGAAAAATAAACAATTTTTCTAAATAAGAGGGCGAAGATGAAAGAAAACTATCATTGGGAAGCCTAATTCACAACTCCCTTAAAGCCCACATTTGCAGAGCCAAAACTCCTGCTTTTCACAGTCTTCCTGAGTGAGCCAGGTCTCTTCTCATGACTCCCAGTGTCACCTGAAATCTTGCACTAAAAGCATGGTCCCTGGACTGGCAGCCCCAGCATCGCCTGAGATCTTGCTAGAAAAGCAGAATCTCAAGCCTTCTCCAGACCTACTGAATCAATATCTTTATTTAAAATAGTCTCAGTTATTCATACTCATATAAAAATTTGAAATACGTTAGACAGACATGATGAGCCTAAATTTTACATATTTAGTTCTGTGGTTCTCAACTGGAAGCAATTTCGTCCCTCAGGGAAATTTGTCAATGTTTGGAGACATTTGCGATTGTCACAACTGGGAAGTGCTGTTGGCTTCTAGAGACAATACACCAAGGATGCTGCTAAACATTCTACAAGGTACCAGACAGCCCTGTACAACAAAGAATTCTCCACCTCCAAAGGTCAATAATGCCAAGGTTGAGAAACTCTGCTTCATCCTAACTCCTATGTCCCTTGGCCCATATTTTTGACTGCCCAAAACATATCTCTATCTTGATATCTAGTGATAACTCAAATCATATTCTCTTACAATCACCATCATCATTCCCAGATCTCGATAATCCTTGCAACCAAACTCAGCTTTCCTAAACTAGAAAACTGGAAGTCATCCTTGAAGGCCTCCCTTTCTCCATCCAATTGTTCATAAAATCTTGTCACTTTTACCTCCTCTGATAAAACCTTCCTTCACACCTCCATCATTCTTGCCTCACCCACCACAGCAGCCATTTAGCTAGATTCTCTGCCTCTTGCCTCTCACTAGGTGAGCCTGCCCCTCACAATGATGCCTGAGCCACTTCCCTAAGGACAAATGTGATTCTCATTTTCCCATCTGAAAAGCTCTTCTGGTCCCCAACACTTGGTGTTGAAATTGCAAAATGTCTACTGAAGATGATTAATTTGGTTCACACGATGTTTTTAAAACCAAGGAATTTCATAGAAAGTTTCACTTTTTTAGATTCTCCTTATAAAAATTAGAAGGTGAATCAACCCTGAGCTCAGAGTCACCTATAAATTTTTCTGCTACTCTCTCAATGGGCATGAGCTGTTCAGTTTGTCTCCATGGCTTAATTCCATCATTTCTGAACCCATTTTTTTGCCTTGACCCCGTAAGCACTTTGGCTTGCAGAATAACATCTTTAAAAAGCCTTAAATTATGATTATGGTGATGCTGATGACACAAATTGGTCCTAATTTATCTCTCCACCTCATCCTCCCCAACCCCCACACGAAAAAGAACTACATCATTATGGGTATTCAACATCCACGTTATCTCAGAAAACTGAACCAATTCTTTTCTTTCATTTATTTGGCAAATATTCGTTGAGTGCCCTATTATATGCCAGACATTGTTCAAGGCAGAGGAGATAGAGAAGAAAACAATACAAAGACAAAGTGCCTCCTCTCATGAAACCTATCTTCTGGGAAGACCAATATGTCAGACAGTGATGAGTGCTACGAAGAAAAACAAAACAGGGAGGATAAAGAATGGTGGGGTTGGGGCGTGAGGTGCTGTTTTGTACAGGGTTGCCAGGGAAGGCCTCTTTGATAGGAAAAGGTGGGCAAAGAGCTAAAGCAAGTGTGAAAGTAGGCTACAGAGATGGCTGGGGAGGAGCAGGTGGGAAGGCCTTGAGGTCTGAACATGCTTCAGGGAGCTGAGCATCTCCAAGGTCACTGCTGCTGGAGTGAAGTAAGCAAAGTGATAAGAAGTGGGAAATGAGACCAGACAATCAGTTAGGAAATCAGATTACAAAGGGGAGTTTTGTAGGCATGATGGGCAATTTTGATTTTACCCGGAGTGAAATAAAGAACCACTGGAGGGTCTGGAGCAGAGTCATGACATAATGACTCCTTTTAAAAGAATCACTTTAACTGCTGTGCGGAAAACAAACTTATAGTGGCAAGGGTAGGAGAGGGGAGGCCAATTAGACAGCTATTACAACAGTCCATTACGTTACTACATATATATGCATGCATAGGTAATCAATATCATATATACTATAATTTTTTAATAATATGCTTCCTACCGTCTTGACTTAAGACAGATCATACCAGAAGAATAATTAATTATATATTGACGAGACTTGATAGAACTCATGGCACAAATTGACATTTTGACATTTATCATCACAGCATTCACTAAACACTCAGCCCATTGTAAAAAAAAAAAGTTTTGCCTTTGAGATACTCAATAGTTTTTCATAAAGACTGTCAAAATACTACCATGTCTCAGAATTGCTTCAGTTGGGTTGAGAGGAGGTGGAGGGTGACAATTAAAACTAGACTGGCTATGAGTTGACAACTGCTGAAGCTGGAAGCTGGTTACCTGGGTGGTTCATTACACTATGCTATTTTTGTAGATTCTGGAATTTTCCATAAGTCTTTTAAATCAGCACTTAAGATATTACTAATATTAACATGTTAGTAGAGGATTGGTACACAACTTTAAGATTTAAATGCATAACTTACTAGTTCCATAATTATTCCTATATGTAAAATTTCAGCTACATTTGATATGTTTGGTAAGTGTATAATAATCAAGAAATCCTCAAGGATGGACCACAAACTATACTGGGTGCGTTTATAAAAACTGGAAGTCTAGAACACTAGACTAACTGACAGCATTTCTCTTGACCATTTTTCCAACATAGTAATTTTGAACCTTATTATAGTAGTTTTTAAGAGGGCTAAATATTTATCCCCATTAAGGCCTGCCAGGTATAGTATCCCAAATGTACTTAATAAATTGCACCTTCCTTGAGAAAAAAAAAAAAGGTGATGGGTTGAAAAATGTTTAGCTCAACCATGCATAATTGATAGGTTCCCTAGTGCAAATAAGTGTCTAATAAATAATTAAATTTAATCTCATTATAAGGGTTTTCATAATGGGATAATTTAATTAAATGAAAGCCAAAAGGGTTTCTAAGGGTTGAAAGATGTTAATGTTGCTATATTTGGCTAATGGTCTGGGGATGCTATAGTGAAGAAAGTAATTCACATGGGCGCATGCATTATTTAATGAATCCCTCTGAGATGGAAGAAAGGACAGATCAATGGTAAGTTGTCATTTTAATCATTGCTTACAAAGCACATTTAAACAACCTAGGGTATGTTAAAGGTGGAAAATACGCAAAAATTAACAATTGCTTTAAAAGACAAAGTACCTACATTCATAATATTATAGTGGAGGTTTTTTTTTAAATTGAAATATACATTTTCTCTGCACCATTCTTTCTACTTTGGATCTATTACTAAGATGAAAATAAATAAAATCTCTTAAGCTGCTATACAGTCAGGTCAGATCTGGCTCTAAGTGAAAGTAATAATGGATACAGCATGTCTATCTGATACTAAAAAATTGATAGCTGAGTCATGAGGGACCCATTAACAAGCTTTTTGAGTGAGCAGAGTTTTGTGCTTCAAGTCTCCAGGAGCACTTAGCCGGACTAGGATAGTAAAATTGTAGTCTAAGTAGTTATCTCAGTTACAGGTGATCAGTTATGAGTTAATACGAATGGTGAAAGACATCATTCTTCTATCAGATATTATTTTTAAAAGCATCATTTTGTGAGAGGCAAAGATGCAAACACCACAAAATTTGAGCCAGGTGGTCCAGGCAAGTTTTTTTTTCCTTCCAATAACATGGTGCCTAATGATGTATAGACCAGGCACACTTGATTTTTTTTTTTAAGTTAAACATAATTTCATGTAGTGCCCATGTCCAAATGTGCACTTAAAATGACACAAAACTAACCCATTGTCCTGTGAGTACAGGGTCTATATCTGGGACAAATGGTCCACCCCCTGAAACCTGAGTCATGGGGCTCTCCAAGTCTTGGAAAGGAGGGACCTTGTTTACAGGGAAACTCCTCGTTTTCATCAGGGATAAGGAGATGGATGAGCAGTGGTCGCTACTTCAGTCCCCAAGAGTGATCAATCAATTCCCTTAATGTTGTTGCCGTTTTCATGAATCCTGCTGAAACTTTGATGAATCTTTCTCCTCGATAGGAATTTCTAATAGAAGTACAGATGAAAGGACTTGTGACATCCCCTCGTCCCAGTACATCAAGGCCAAAAAAGGTGACTTGCTCAAGGCCATCCAACTGTTTAATAGCAGAATGAAATTGAAACCCTAGGCTTTCTGAGTGCTAGTCTGGGGGTTATTTTTTAACCATGCCAACTGGCCCAGAGGAATTTTTTTTAAATAATGGTGACATAATACTCAGTGTATCTCAAAACTTGTGTCCATCATTACAAGCTCAAGTGTGTATGTGGTGGGGAGGGGCAATTTGTGGATAGGGAAGTCCTGAAAGGTTGAGGAAATAAACGATGCAGCTCTTTGAACAAATGTTTGACCGTGGCAGCGGTCAACCAAGGGTTACACAAATACAGTGATTTGGCTTTATCCAGGTCTTCACTTGTCCTCCTCCAAACTTCCTCCCCGCTCTCTAACCTTCAATTAAGACATATGGGATGTCAAAAAGGTAGCTGAAACACTGAACTAATGTGCTCTCAACAGCTGCTGCCACCGCACCTGCAAAATGAACAAAGGTTTGTGTTGTCCACATGAATATGTGTGTGCAAAGGGTGAAGCTGGACAGGGCTGACCCTCAGATTGCAAAAGCACAGGCATCAATATTCTAGGTATGTTGGGTAGTGTTGGGATAAGTTACTATCACTATCCATTTTTAAAGGAGATGTTTCTGCAATGCTCGGATACCAACTTCCAGATTTTTTTGATCTGAATGTCTGGTTTCACTTAATGGAAAGATAAGAATTCTGCACCTGGGAATTTCTTTTGTAGTAAATATCCTTTGTTTTGAATGACTCTGGAAAAAAAAAATGGTTACTTCGCTTTTGATAAGAGACCTTACGGTTTTATTCTGTTCTGTTTTACAGAGAAGTCAGTGATAGTCGGGTGAGTTTTTCTGGGGAAGGACAGAGGATATTTGGGACAACTTTTCTAATCCATTCTTCCTCTGGGGACACTAAGGGTTTTATTCTCTAGGGCTGCTGTCTCTTCTATTGGTTATGGGTCTTTAGAAATGGGATGGCCAGGTGGCAGAATATTTGCCCAGTAGTTTCTCAGGCATAGCAAGTACAATGCCCCAGGCAGACACGCTCCTAATCTGTTCATAACTAGAGTTTGGTCTTTGAGGTTGTCGGTGCATTCTCAGGGGAAGGAACTTATCTACAGACACCTACCTTTACTAGACCCAATACTCTAAGACAAGTCTGATTAATTTCACTTTACACTTGAAGACTAAACTTAGAGACATGCAGAAATGCAGCCAAAATCACAAATATAAATGGAAAAATTGGGATCTAAATCCTGGGTTTTTTTAAATTAAAAAATGTATTTTCCCTTCAGTATAAGATGCTATAAAATACTATTGCTCGGAAAGGAGTTATGTTTTCATGCTGTTGTGGTTAGGGTGGGGTGTGTATCTTTGCTACCGATCCAAAGTTTAGATCTCTTACAGCACAAAACTAGGCTGACAAAAATATTCTTTAAGGCTGGATTTAAATAATAACGATAGCGTGCTGTTTGAAACAGCTGAAATAATTTCCCCTGACAACAACAGTACAAATAGGATTGATGCTCATTTCAGTGTTCCTAATTAGAATGTAACTTTCATGATTGTTCTTGGAATGTTTTTATCTTTATGTTCTCTGATCCATCCAATTGTAACGGGACATTATTTGGTTTTATTTTTCAAATTTGGGAGAGAAATCCATAATTAAATTGATTCCATTTCTTTAGGATATCCAAATAATAGTAGTAATTTTCAACAAACGTATAATATTTCATTGGCTTTCTGGTTTAGTTTACCCCCATTTTCTTTTCACTGCACATTGTGTCTCTGTATAAAGGATTAGCAGTCCACGACAGACAAGGTAAGGAATGAAACAAACATCTTCTTTGGTGATTTCATTTAATGTCATTCATGTATGCAATACCTCTATTTGAAAATGTCTAATTAAGTCATTTTGATATTTTCTCCTGTATATCCACTTTTTTTTTAAATAAAATAGTTAACAGCAAACTATATATGACTCTTGATTCAAAGGTGTACATCCCCAAATAACTCTATTGTATACATGTTTTTCTAGAAACCTGAAAAGAACTGAGTAGATACAGGTCTTGGATAGCAGGTTAGGATCACTTTCTAGCCAGGTGAACTGTTTTTATTTTGTTCCCTTATCTTTTGCTAATGTTTCTATTTCTTTTTTTACCTTAGGTGAACATTAGGCAACAGCCTCATATGTTTAGAAGAATGGTCTCCTCCTTACAAAAGTTGCAATCTTCCCGCTGCTTTCAAATATAAAACAAAAAACTTGATGAAAGTACCTAAAAGACCCACATCACCTGCCACCGTTACTTTCTGAGCATTCCCATTCCAGGCCTAAGAGCTTTTCAGTCATAGAATGTTGCCAAGAAAATAGACGTCTTGAGAATCACACAAGCAATCTGATTTCTTACAACAATTATAGTCAGATCCACAATCTCTAGTTAATATATTCAGACCTATGACATGCTTAGGTCCTCATGAGTTAAAATTCAGTGATTCAGATAGTAACAATGACTTATAAAATATATTAGAAAGTAAACATGATTGTTGGCTCAAAAATTAAAATTCAATTATTGCACTTAGAAGGTCCTAAAATTCTTTGCCAAAGAAGAATCCTGGGTTTTTCATCCATGAACATACGTTGTATATGGGATATTTGTATGAAGACAGAAGTTTCCCCCAAATCCAAAACTCATCTTAATAAAATGTGAAGCTCATTGAAATTAAAACTTATCAGAGAACAGAACTATTCAGACAGGAAATGTTGATCTCAGTAAGACGGCAGAATGTCATCTTATCTGCTCAGCTGGAAAAGTGTACGTTTGCAGTCTGTGCATTTGTTTTTTCTTGCTCTATGTGATCGATGCTAGTTCCCCTTGAACTTTCTGCCTGCTAAGGGTTTTAATTTTAACTTGTATAAGGTGAGAAGTCTTTTGTGACACTGCAGGTGTCTGTCCTCACCTTGGCCCAACGGATGGTGTCCATGGGTTTCCAGGTTTCCCAGGTCCCGTCCAGACTCTCGCCTGGGAGGAGGGACCAGGCCTCTGTAGGAACTGCCACCAAAAATCAGAGAAAATTCCCCGCAGAACTTCAGGGAGGCAAAAAGAGCTCCCTGAGTCTTTTTTTTTTTTTTTCCATTGTTTCTAGGAAAATGCACGCTTAAAAACAATTCCTTGAAGAGGGAGAGGTTAAGAAAGCAAACAACAAACTCTTGAAACGGTAAAATGTCATTTGTAAAAATTAGATATGTGAATGAATTTTACTAATCTAAAAAAATCCTCATTTGTCAATAAGCCTATGAAATTTTTCCAGTATTTTTAACTCAGACATGTTCTGAAATGTGAATAATTATTCCTCCCACAGCACACACATGAACGGGAAAAGCCTTCTGTGTACAGCCGGTTAGTGGGTAATGCCCCTCATCCAAGGGGCTTAATAGCTAAAGTATCTAACTCCTTTCCAGGATTTGGGTCTCCTTGGATCACATAAGGCTACCTTAATTCTCCATTAAATCCTTAATGTATTTGTGCGTGTGTGTGTGTGTGTGTGTAGGTGAGTGTATTTGCTGCTTTGGTATCATTGGGACCATGTCTCAGGATTCTAATGTAAACAAGCATGCTTACTGGAAAAGTCTGAAAGAAGGCTGATATTCCTGGGACTCAGTGGACAGGCCAGCACTGAGATGGGGCAGAGCCAACGATGGGCAAAGGATCCGAAAAGGGAAGTTCTGAGACAAACTCAGTCCAGGCTGGATGTCCAAAGATCTGGGGGTTCGGGGCAGAAAAGGCGAAAAGGTCCTAATCAAAGCCACAGAGACTTTATGAAGCTGAATCTGATTTATGATACAACTTTATATTTCTTTTGCTGGGATGTTTGGATTAGGGGAGTGAGACTAAGGAAGGAAATATGACATCACTCATTCTGGTGGATACTCTGTAAAGTTGAATAATAATGAGTATGTATTTATAAGTTAAATCAAATACTTCAGCATGGCCTAAACCGACTGCTGTGTGTGATTTCTTTAATCATAGGTTGCAAATCATAGCTCTTGATAATATGATTTTGTAACTTCTAAGAGAACTTTAAATGGCAATCTGCTCATTCTTACATAGAGACATTAAGAAGAAAAAGTCAAATTATTACTTCCATGTGAAGCATCCTAAGAGTGAAATGAGGATGGGGGCTATATCTGGATGGTAAGACAGTAGATGTCCCAGATGTATCTGATATACCAGAGCTACCATTTGCCATAGAATCTGGCCAAGGAAACATCACTGGAGTTCAGATAAAGAGAGTCGGGTCTTTGTGGGGGATGAGGTGTGCAGGTGATTACCAACTCAGGACAGTAGAGACATACTCTCCTGTGCCTCCTGGCTTCCTCAATCCCCTTGACCAGATTAAAAACTAGGTCTGCAAAATAGAGATCTGGTACACTCAAAATCAAGTTAAAAACTTCCATAATATAAAAGATCAATAACTCATCATTTTGTTTTATAAAATAGAAAGACTGATCCCCAAATCCAAGCTCTTTTAATATGGCAGTACTTGGACTTTCCGTCTCTCCCTTTTTTTTTTCCTAACATAGAGTTGTTCTTAAAAAAATAACTTTTTGTGTATGACTGAAATTTTTGTCCTCCTTAAAACATAGAATTTATCCTTTAACCCTAAAGATTCCTAAAGGAGAAAAGACACAAACAAACAGGAAGAAGACCTAGAATGAGAAATCTGACACCCTGACCTAAAATTGGCATGAAGTGGATTGCACAATAGCATCAATCATGATTGCAACTTGTGAGATTTATGTGATTTCTAACTGAGTATGAAGCTGGTCTGCCTTGAAGCACTATCTTTCCTTTCTCTACTTCAGCGTGACTGATCTAAACTTAGAAGTGGTTTCCGAGCTATGATGTTTGTCCTCTCGAAACATTGCAATTTTTTTGGTCTTTTTTCCCATCTCTTGTTGCAGACTGAAATTGGCCTTGATGTTGCTAGATGGGAATTTCCGCGGGGCAAGCCCACTACAGCACTTTGTGGGTGTTTTTCTTCCTACTTCGTTTACTTAGCTTATTCTACGTCTCCTGGCTGTGTAGTGACCTGCTTATAGTTTTGCTTTACGGGCTTTCTTTTTAAATGATAAAGATTAAAAACAAAAGAGAATAAATTTCCTGGGCATCAAGCCAAAATATACAGGGAAAAAAAGACATGGAACACTCAAGAAGATATCTCCATTCAGAGCAACTGATTACTCTCCAAATTGTATTTCATCACTGCCTTAGTGGATGGTACTGAATAAATCACATACTTCTCTCACCTTGTTGTGGACTAAGATCCTGTCTCCTTTTATGCTTTAGGTAATGCCTAGTGAAGTCAATGACTTAAAAATTCGTAATGTGTTAATACACTAAATGCTTTATCCACCTCTTCCCTCTCAATTTCTTTTTTCTGTCTTTAATTTTTTCTTAATCTACCCTTGTGGTCTCAGCTACACAAATGGTTAAATAGAATGCCAGGTGTGGTTCAATATGCATTAAAAAATAAATGTAAAAACCCCAAACCAGGAAACCTAGTGCATCTCAAAACTAGTCAGAGCTAGAGAAGCAATATAATTTATCCTTTCAGGAAAGGGTCATGTGGGTGAGTCTGCATTGGCTTGTGACCATATTTCCATTGAATGAATCTGATGAGATAGGTTAGCAAATGTTTGGAGCACGGGAGAAAATACCATGACTGAAAATACGGACTGACGGACTGAAATGGGTTGACCAAGAAAAAGCTTTGTTTAGTAGGGGTTTTTGTGGAGGAGGTGGGCTACAGAGGATGTGTGGATAAACATTTTTTTTTTAGGAGGGGAGGGAATTAATAAAATGTATTTAGTGTAACATCAATTGCTATTCTAAAACATTAACAGCACCCTATGTTGTTATGTGGCAATGTGGCACTAAAAAAAGAAAAAAAGAAGAAAAGAAAAGAAACAAAATAAAACGAGTGAAATGCCAGAATAAGATTTATGCAATAGTTACAAAACAAAAACTCCCTCACGAATTAAAAGTGTAATCAACTTCCTTTGTATAGGAAAATTTGGTAATGCAAAATACATGAGTAAAATCAATATTCAAGGCTTAAATGTTCAAATGTTCGCTCTTATCTAAGTGCAGAAAGAACTGGGGGAAATACTCCGTACAGAACAACAAGAAATAGACAAACATTCCTAGAACAAGATCCTGCGTGTAGCCAATTCTAGCCCGCTGGCTCGGCTAGTTACCTCAATCTGAATAAGAAACGCTGTTAAATTTAACAAAGAACATCTGTTTTTCATTTGAGGTGCATTCAAGTGTTCATTAAAGTGTCCTAACTGCTCTTTTCTTTTTCTATTTCACAATGGCTTTCCTTTCTAATACCATTGCAAGTTCAGCATGTGACTTAAAAAACCTCGGAGTCCTTGTGGCATTTCCTTTGAAATATGCCAGGAGAAACAAGGGAGAAAGCTGAAATCTCTAAGTTTAATAACATTTTACTACCATTCACCTTTTCCATACTTCCTAGGGGTGTTTATTTTCTACAATTATTCCACTAGGCTTCGCTGAACCTGAATACCCCAGAGGCTTTCACTCCCGTCTGCAGGGAGGCCAGGAAAACTGAGCTTGAAAGCGAGTTACTCGGGTTAGCCCCTTTGATGGAAGTATTTGGTCACCTTCTATAGGAGGAGAAATCAGTTCAAAATAGTTTAAATGCAGTGCCTCAGATTGCTTTGTTCTGCCAAATTCATTTGAATACATAATTTATCCTGAACATCAAAGTCATCATTTTTCAATTATTTCCTTTGTTTTCTAGAAAGCATTAGGCCCCCAAAATTAACAAACAAACTTGGATACTTATTTTCTTGAAGAAATAGAAAATATTTTACAGACTTACAGGGCAGACCTATCAGATTTTAACCAATAAATACCATGTAAATACAATCAAACCTATTTTTGTCTTAGTAAATGATTAAAGATGTTTAATCATCCAAGTACACATCTACGCTGTTTTGGGGGGGAAAAAAGCATATTTTTAAGCACATTGTAAAAATGTTGCTAAATACATACACTCTTTAATAAAAATCTTTGTATTTTACATAATTTAGGTCAAATTATAATAATATACCACATTGGGAAGCACCCGGTAGTAGAAGATATGTAGAATTATCTTGTGGTTGAAAAAGCAACACAGAAATCATCAGTCCCACTATGAAATAATAGATCTTTGTCAAAGATCACTTATCTAATATGATGAATTGTTCACAATGTTATAGATGGAAAAACAAAGCCTGCCTCACAGTAAGCTCTCAGTAAACATTGGGCCCTCACAAATCATGCATTGAATAAAGAATAGGTGGAGGGGACAAGCCAAGAATCTATCATTCTATTTTATGGAAAAGGGACTCATGCTGTTTCCTGTTAGCGCTTCTGATTCCCTGCCCAATTTGCCCTCTTGAGATAATTTTTTTATCCAGCTTTATTGAGATATAATTGATATATAACACTGTGTAAGTTTAAGGTGTACAATGTGATGATTTGATACAAAGATACGCTGTGAATGCGATATTTTGCATAGAAGGGACAGGATGGTTCTCATATGTGTACTACTGCTACTCTATTATTCCTATTGATAAAAAAGGTGAACTATAAATTAGCAGTTATTTAGTCTTTCCAAATTAATTTTTTTTTATCATTTGGCAAAAACTACCCTGTAGTTTAATTTTGGCATTATCAACACAATCAAGTACTTGATGGAAATTATGAGAATTGATGACTGAGATATATATGTGTGTGTGTATACATAAATGGCTTTAAAATGCAAGTACATTTGCACTAGTAGAAATAAATTACAAATAGCCATGGTGAGCAATGTTTTACTGGTATGGCCTGAGCCACTGTATATATTTGAAAGAAATAAATATATTTTATTTAAAATTTACTAATCCTATAATTAAAATCTTAATTTACGGGTTTTATCTTCTCTGAGAGGTCTAATAATAACCAGCCTTTATTGAACAATGTATGTGCCAGCAGATTTGCTACATCCTTTACATGTATTACCCCTTTCAAATGTTCCTATAATCAGAGGGAGCTATCTTTAAGATAATTTTTATCCTCATGTTACAGCTTCAGGAGAGTGGTGTTCAAAAAGGTTAATACAATGCCCGGAGTCACATACAACTGGTCAGTGGCAGGGATGGAAGTCTTAATTTGCAACCTGTTAACTATACCTGAGCACAAAAGAATCCAGTAGGGCAAGAGAATAAATTAGGGAAATGAATACTGGGAAGCCTATATTAAAATCTTGAAATAGGGGAGATATGAACAAGATGGAGCTCATGAATCAATACTGTTTGGAATAGTGCCCTGTGTCATCAACCCTGATTTGGGCTAAGAACATCCAGTTGAGTCATGCCTAGAAATAACCTGTGGTAAATAATTAACTCCCTTAGGAGAGGCTGGAGCCAGCCCATCTGGGATGCTGGCCAAGGGGTTGTTATCCCTGAAACCAACTGGGGCTGGAGCTGTAAAGGTTCCTGAAGCGGCCAGAAATGGAGAAGCCAAAGGATAAAGAGTCCTTGTAGAGTGTGGAGTCAAAAGCTACCTAAGTCACTTTCAGATCCAGCTCAAAAAGCGAGGTGGGAGAAGACGAGGAACAAGCAAAAGGCTGGAAGAGATGAGGAGGCAGAAACAAAACCTGCAGAGCCTCAGAACATGGGAGAAGATAACTGGGCTCTCATTAAGTGGATATAGCCTTTGCAGAGTTGAGACAGACATCCAAAAACCTCTCAGATCTAAGAGGAATTTTTAGTTTCACTCTGATGGTTATGGATAGCTTAGCATGTCATGTCTAAATAGTCCTCTCCCTAGTATTAACTCAGATGCTAGACAAGAAATCTATTAATACCTACTTGTATATGGATCGGGTTCTCAGTCCTCTGTTAAGTGCAAAGAGAAAGAGAAAGGAAATAAGATACAGTCCTTGTTCCTCAGCCTTCCATCTTGCCTGCCTCTCTTCCTCCAAACTTCAGCATCACTCATGAGTGTCTCTTTCCCTTGACCCACGGAGAGATCGCGTCAACTCACTCTGCCTTTGAGATGTCTCCTGAACCCAGTACTGTCTTCTACTTTCCTTTTTCCACCACTCTGGTCTGGGCCACAAGCCTACCTTAGCAATTCCTAGCATTGCTCTTCTGTAGATGGCTAATTCCACGGGGATGGTTGGAGTCATTACTCTGCCAACCTCAATACAAAAAAAAAAGGAGAAAAAAATTTAAAAATAAGGTCCCAGGAGTAGATAAGTATAGGAAACACAGGATTAAATATAGTTAAACAGGTGTCTTTACTGAGGAACTGCTCTGGGCCTTTAAAATATGCTAATTTGTTTTGTGCTTCCTCAAGAATACGCTGCAGAGGGTCCAAATTTATGATTGTTCGACTTACAATTATTCAACTTCATGATGGTGGGAAAGTAATACCCACTCAGCAGAGACTGTACTTTGAATTTGGAGTTTGGATCTTTTCCTGGGCTGGCCATGTCTGTGCAACACTTTCTCATGATTCCGGGCCGCCGCAGTGAGCTACAGCTCCCAGTCAGGCACACAATTATGAAGGCAAACAACTGATCCACGGGCGATCATTTGCCTGCAGTCAGCCCTTCTGCCTCTCACTTTCAGTACAGTATCCAATCTAGTACATGAGACATGCAACACTTTATTATAAAACAGGCTTTGTGTTGGATGATTTTGCCCAACTGCAGGCTAATGTACATGTTCTGAGCACTTTTAGGGTAGGCTAGGCTAGGCGATGATGTTCAGTAGGTTAGGTGCATTGAATACATTTTTGACTTACAGTATTTCCAATTTACTATAATCGGGATGTAACCCCATTGGAAGCTGAGGAAGATCAGCATATGACCTACTTAACCACAAGTTGCCTCTTTTGAGGAAAATTTTCTTTTGAGGAAATTTAGGATAATACTTTGGGAAGCATTAGCCTGGGTGACTGAAATAGATCCCGAGGGGTATTCTCCTCACTCCCCTCCCCAAAGCTCTTCCACACATTTCTACCATATTGTTTTTACAAAGGTATTGTTTTGGATATATCATCCACCTAATCATGACTTTCAGAGGCTCCTCTATGACTACTTTACGGAATCTCAAGTTGCCAACCTGGCAAGATAGGTCCTCTCCATTCAACTAGTCTGATCTACCATATTTCCTAGATTATCCCAGCCTCCACATATTAGTGTGTTACTTATATTTCTTGGAGTAGAATTCTTACTACTCCACTAGTCTTGGTCTTGCAAAATTTTTAAGATTTTGCTTAAGTATCATTGGAGTTTCTCACAGTTGCTTCCTTCCTTGAATTTTTGCCAAACTTTTTACGGACTGAATGTATCACTTTCCTCAATAGATGATAAGGACCTAGTGGTTAAGAAACATCTGTTTTTTTTTGTTTGTTTGTTTTGCTTTGTTTTGTGTTCTTTATTTGTACCCCAAGGACCTATAACAATGTTCTCTATACATAGATGTAAAAGATGACAATATAAGAAAAATAATAAACAACTAGATTTTAGAATCCAGCAAAGCTTGGTTTGCTGATCATCTGCCTAACAAGAAGGCTGGATGTGGTGTGCGTTCAGAGCAGCTGATCTGGAAGGGCTTGTGGCCATCAAACACCTTCATCTGGCATTCCTCAGTAGGATGCTATACTAGTTTTCTGGGGCCACCACAACAAAATACCACCGACTGCGTGGCTTAAACAACACAAATTTACTTTCTTACAGTTCTGAAGCTAGATGTTCAAGATCAAGGTGAGTTTGTTTCTCCTTAGGTTTCTCCCTTTGGCTTGTAGATGGCTGCTCTTGTGCTGTGTCCTTGCATGGTCCTTCCTCTGTGCACATGTCTGTGTCTTAATCTCCTCTTCTTATAAGGACACCAGTTAAATTGGATCGGGCCCACCCATATGACCTCATTTTACCTTCATTACTTCTTTAAAGATCCTATCTCCAAATACTGTGCAGTCAGATTTTGAGGTACTACACATTAGGGTTCCAACATATATATTCTGGGGTGGACACAAATCAGCTCATAAAAGATGCCTTCGAGAAATGTACTCAGATCAGTGGAACCAAGCAGACTGAGACATTGAACAAAGACTAAAAGACAATTAGACATTAGGAGAACCACCATAGTTCTACTCCAAATTTCCATTTTTAAATTGCTTTAGATTTTTAAAAACTTATTCGTTACTCCAAAATAATGCCTGGTGCATGGTAATAAATCTTTTGAAACTAAAAGTGATTACTTTCTCTGTTCCAGGAAACATATAAGCCAAAGGCAAGGTTAAAGAGACACAGGCTACTGCTAGGCTGGATCAGACACGAGGTCAATCCCCAGACTGCTCACACTCGGGAACCCTGCACAGAGGACGCTCTCCTCCAGTCCCAACTACTGTGGCTTCTGGAAGCATGAAAGGTGTACACTTAGAAATTTCTCCTTAGAGCTTCATATTTTTGCAGACTTCTGGTATATAGAAAATAATAGTCTATTGTACATATGAAAAGGTGGAGCAAAAGATTTGAGGAGGAAAAAAAGAATATGAAAATTTCAAGACTTTCTAGTTCCTTCTAAGACTCCTTAGACGACGTCAATATTAGGAATTAAATAAGTATAAGAATATACTCCAATGGTGCTTGAATAGTTTTAAACAAAGCAGAAAAAACTTCCTCTCTCATGGAGCTAACCTTCAAACAGGGAGAAAGGCATGAAAGAAACAAGGGAAATACCTAGTAGATTATTCTGGTACAAGAGAAACTATAGTTCCCAGCTGGAATTTAGAAAGCTGTAATTTAAGTGGGGACGGGACAAATAAAGTATCACCAAGAAAGTGCCCATGTGAGCAAAGACCAGAACCTGGAGAGGGAACAAGCCGTGGGGATGTTGGGGAGAAAGAACATTCTAGAATATGGGAACAGCACATGCGAAGGCCCTGGGTGGGCATGTACTTGGTGGGTCTGGGGAACAATAAAGAGGCCAACATGGCTAACGCAGAGTTAGTGAGGGGGTATGACGAGTAGGAGGTGATGTTGGAGAGGCACCTGGGTACCATATCATTCAGCCCCTTGAAGGCCATTGTTCTGTTACTCTGAGTGATGCGAGAAGCCATGGAGGATTTCGAGTAGAGGAATCACAAGACAAGACCTGCATTTTATGTGGGACATCTCTGGCTATGGAAACTAGACTAAGGCAGATGGAGCAGGAAGCAAAGAGGCTATTTTATCACCTCAACTAGGAAATGGTGGTGGCTTGTTCCAGAGCTGTAGCAGTGAAGTTGCTGAGAAGTGGTCCATTTCTGAGTTTTGCAGGTAAACCCAACTGATCTGCAAACCGATTGGATACGGGTGTGAAGGGCAAAGTGGAATCAACCATAACTCCAAGATTCGGGGACCTAATCCAAGGGAGGATGGAGTTGCCATTAAAGGTATATTTAAACATTTACACTCCTGTTACTCCCAGTGATGGTAATAACTTTTCGGTTATCATTTCAGTTGCAAGTGGAAACCTTGAGAAATATACTTTAACACCTCACACACAATTTCACACATATAGGCACCCCAAAGTTTCCTTGACAAAGACAGTAATAAAATATGTGTAAGTAATAGAATAAAGCATTTCAGTTTTTTGTAAACCTGTCTCTCAAAGGACATTCTTTGCACATTACTTCAGTGATAAGAGGAGTTTTGCAGAAGGAAAAGTTGTATACAGTTGAATAAGTTATGGCATTAATTCAACATGAAAAGCTATTCACATTGGTTCTCTTGGTGAAAGACGAGATGAGTAATACAGACTTCTCACAAAAGGAAAAATTAGAGGTTATTTAGAAAGCTAAAGAAAGTTGCCAGGGAAACAAGTTCTTTCAGAAATTTGGTGACAATGCCTCCCCATGAATGCCAAACATTTTAACTCTAAAGTTGTTCAGCTTCTAACTACAGGTAGATGTGAGCTGTTACGGACAGTGAGGGATAAATTAACCGAGCAGCCATACACAAGACAGAGAAAAAAAATGGTTTGGTGATCAACAAATTTTACTAAATATGAATAATAAAACAAAAGAGTTGAGTGTAATGGCTATAAAAAATAGGTGTGCAATTAAAAGCCCAAATATATTTAAAGAGGCAATCCAAGCTCTCTTGAAGTGACTTTACCAAAGCAAGCTTTAAGTAAAAAAAATTAACTCAATAGTATATATGTGTGTATATATATATATATCTCCGCACACATACACACACAGAACACACACCCATGAAGCTTTTCTTTTACAGAATCATGAAAAACTTTCACAGTTCTGAAAATGTGGCAAATTCACCTTTCTGGGAAGCAAAGTCAATTTCTCCAGATTATTCTCCCCATCTATCTAATTCCTATCCAGCATTCAAGGCTCTCGGAAGGCTTCTTAGATTTTTGCAATCCACAGTGGTTCTTCTCTGAACTTATCTTTATGATTCTACTCGCATGATCGGTTCAGAATCTATATGTAGTTCATATCTATATGAACTTAATCTGTATGATTTTACTCGCATGATCGGTAGCCACAGCTGCCCGTGACAGCTCTTGTATTGCAAGACTATACTTTTAATGTGCTTTTACTGTTTGTCATTTCAGTGTCTCACTGGTGCTGCCCAAATGAATGGTGAGCTTCTTGAGGGCAGAGTACCCATGGGTTATGCCTTATTTGCTAATTACATAGTGGGATGGGGCAGCAGGGTGCTTTATTGAATATATAAACTGATTCATGTACAATTGGTAAGATGGATTCATTTCCTTCATTTTAATTATTAAAATATCTATTGGAACAAAAGCTTCATAAAAGTCAGCCTAAAAAATTGCTTATCATTGGGCTAAAAACATATATGGAAATGATCCAATCATTTAAATAAGAATTTTGAAAGGAAAAAATAAAAGCTATTAAATTAACTAGAAGACTGTTTAGGCTCTTTTCTGTTTTCCTAACCATGTTTATGGTATTCTCCATGCTGCTTAAATCTCAAACATATGTAACTATATACAACCATAATTAAAAATAATTTATTTAACATTATCCTATAAAGGGGATTGACTGAATTCTATGGAGAGGATCTCTAATCACTGCCTTTAATATCAGCCCTTAAGAAAAATCTCCTGATCCAGAGCTTCTCTCAACACCATGCAACCCACTTCAATAGGGCAGGGATTCAAATACAGCAGGAGCCTAAGGGCAGCGTGGTCTGTACTGCCAGTTTTGGCTCTGTCTCTCCACTCCATGGTTAAGAGTTTCCACTAAACTTCGACATGATGGGTTTTCAAGTGTCTAAATATATAAATGTATGTCTCCCATATCACCAGGATCATTTTGCCTTCAGTCCTCTAAATCTCTCGCTACATATTATCGACACTCAATGAGGCAATTTTTTAATTGCAGCACAATAAAACTGCAGAGCTTGAGGCATCTTTGGGCAAAACAACAGAAACACCTGAATATTCCAACCTTTTGACAATAGAATCTAAGCATCTTAAATGACGTGGGATAATGTACATGCGAATAGCTTATAAACTATAAAACGCTACGGAAACGCGAGATCCGATGACACAGCCCGCAGACTACCCAATGCAAGATTTACATTTCATTCATGCGTATTTACAGTAAGTAACACACACACACAAAAAAGCTTTAAATAACCCATTGCAAGGAATACCCTAAAAGGGAACTATTATTTATTTGTGCGATGTATATATGGTACACTTATGCCATGCCATCGCTCTTCCCCAATAGTACCATTTAGTACAAACAGAGAAATAATTTGTTTAGCTATATAATCAGGAGAGGCTGCACACAATAAAAGAAAGCATTCTGGTTTTTAAATGAATAAAAATTGATTGTGTCCCTATAAAAACTAAATTGGCAGAGTGTTAACTGCATTTCACATAAACATCTGTAGCGGGCTGTGCCTCTCGGCTGGGCTGTAATGCAATATGAAACACTTAGGGATAAATGCATTCTCCAGATGAGTTCAGAGAGATTTTCTAAAAGCGTCTGATGAGATTGTAAAAATCGGATTAGTCAGGACTGCTAATGACACTTAAAACAAAGGGAAATCTTTAAACAAAATTATTTTGTGCTTCTCTCTTGATAAATTATATGCAAATTAGTGTTGATTGAAAAATGTTTGCCTTGAAGGTAAATTCACACTAATAAAGGAGAGGTCATCCTGCCTCAGACACAGTACCTCTCATCAGGGGGACTTTAAAATTAACCACGTTATTTCCTTTCTGTAAACAATTTCGATAAAACAGTGTGATGATGTTAGAAACATTTCTATTTTATCTTTAGTGCATTCCTGATATTATAATCATCATATGCATAATTTTACATTACTTACAGTTTCAGGTGTGTATATATATGCACTTGTATATTCATTTTATGTGTGTATACACTTTATATATAGTATATCAGCATACATCCATCTATACATGCATATACACACTATGTATGTGTAAGTACATATATATGAGCTAACAAAGTTTTTAAGCTGAGAAAGTTTTCCATTTTTTTCAATCTGTTAGTTTGAGGAAGAGCTATTGTTACAGTCAGGACTTCTTAGATTTCTGAATAGTTTCATTCTTGGCACAATTTTTTAAAAATTTAGTACTGACAGTTCAAGTAGATATTTTGTGTTATTTATTCCCTCTACCAAAATATCAGTGTACTGTGTTAGACAGAGTAGAGTTCAAATTCTGTGCCAGCTTGAAAACCAGGAAAAATTTATGAAGAAACAGCTTTATAACCAAGAACCCAAGGCTCATCCTTGAAGCCTCAGTTTCTCCATCTCTAAAAAATGGAAGATAATATGCAGTGTTTTGAAGTGTGTAAGATTATGCATCTTTCATAAACCAACTCACTTGATCATCATCAAATGATCATTAGTGAATTAAATACATTAATTTATATAATATATGTGTATAATAAACAACCTAAATCAAGAAATGAAGTAAGGAAAATCAGATACTTAGTACTACACACATAGCAGTGTACTAGGCACTGAAGAACGCCGTAGACATAAGGCACAACTCTTGTCCCCCAGGATTGTAAAATTTCATGAAAGAATTACAGACACTTAAAATAGTTAATAAGATTAAAATGAGTGATATAGGCAGGAAGTGCTCTTAGGGTTGGTCGATGCAGAAGGAATGAGAGGTGATGACTTCTTGAAGGATGTGAGGGTTGTAAGAGTGATGCCTGGAATGTGGAAAGTGTTCATAGGTGGAGAGAAAGGAGGGCTGCCCCAGTGAGGGGCCCACCAAGAGCTGCAGTAAGCACAGTGCACACGGGGATGTGGCTGAGCCTGGCTTAGCCACAGTAAGAGCTCCAGCCAGAAGGAGAATCCCAGGAGATAGATCTCTAGTGGCAGCTTATATGAAAATGTGGCAACAGTTGTAAGGAAGGGCCAAATCTGTGTATGAAGATTTGAAGAGTATCTTCATTCATCTTACAGATCAGAGCAGTTAGTAAACTTGGAGTCTGGGAGGAAAACTGTGAGGTTTTCCTTGAGGAAGAAAGGATTGGCCAGAACAGGCAAAGGGCCCAACTCGAAAGCCAGGCTACCCTGGATCAGTCAAGTTTCGAGGAGCCACCCAAGTGGGGAACTGAAGACGAGGTCGGAGATTTTGATACAAGGATCTTCAGTCACTGAATCAGCAAGACCAGTGAAGGCCTAGATAATTCTGTAAAGCTGAAGCTTATAAAGGTTAACTCCGTTTTCCCATGTTCACTATGGGAGGTGGCACCAAAGCCGGGACTAGAACCCAAGATGCTTAACTGCCTCTTCATAGTTCTTCACCAAGGACCACCCCTCGGGTCCCCTGCTCCCCTGCTATTAACTGCTTTACACTCTGAACTTGTTTGCCTTTCAACGAAGGGGAAACACTGTGATCAGGTAGTTACAGCGGCTACTATAAGCTGGAAAAGGGGATATGCAAGAAACTTAGGAATGGCCCTTCTAAGCTACAGTTTGACAGACAGTTATGAATTAGTTGGGATGCTGGTCATTCAGCTTGTCTCCTAGGAAACACTTTGATGCTGTTCAATGTCTTCCCATGTGATCATGATTCTGGAACCTGTCCTTCAGGGTAGATTCATGTTTTCCAATTAACTCACTCAAAAAGACTCACTGGGCTCTTCCGTCATTTCTTACCTTCATGGAATTACTTGGCTCACATTCACTCTGGTGTCAGTGGCAGGGAAGTAGAGCTGTAAAATGTAATGGCTCTGTCAATCCTAACCATAACAACATTAGCTCAGTTGCAAGAACATTTGCTAATTCATTCATTCCACAAATACTCACTAAGCACCTACAGGTACTAAAGGAAGTGGAGTGAGTAGTATTACGCTTAATGAGCAGGGAAGTTCTCAGCTCTCCTACTAAACTAGCCATGTGCCTTAGCTCTGATTATGAATACATTCACCGCACAGGGTAATTATGAGGACTAAGCGGGCTCAGACATGTAAAATGCCTAGAACATGGCCTGGCACATGTGACTCCTCAATAAATATTAGCTACTATGATTACTGCCTGTAGAGACTGGGTAAGCCAAATCAAAGATGTCTTCTAGAGGTGGAGACACTTGTATAGAACTTTGAGGTGTTATTAGGCATTTTCTATTTAGAAGAAATAGGAGAAGGTCAGTTGAGGCAGATTAAATAGGCTGTGAAAATAATGGAGGTGTGTGGCAACAAGATAAGGACTGCTTATTGTGGCTGGAGCCTGAAGATTTGGAAGTAGAAGCCAATTGCAAAGGCCCTGGATGCTACGCTAAGAGGTTTGAGTTTTATATTTAAAGCTGTGGGAAGTCATTGGAAGATTTTACAGGGGGTGTTTGACAGGATCCGTTTGGTGCTTTAGAAAGATCGTTCTGGCAGTGGTGACTGAAAAAATCATTTTGGAAGGTCTTTGAGCAGCGAGGGCAGGAATTAGCGAGGGCCGGAGTTAAGGTTGAGTTGTTGCAAATGAAGACAAGGGACGCAATCAAGAGGAGTTTGGGAGGAAGTCTTCATGTGACTTGATAACGAATTAGATGTGGGAAATGGATGAGAGAGAAGTTTAGGGTGACAAAAGTTCCAAGACTTGAACGAATAGGTCAAGGATGGGTACTTTCTGAGATGGGGAAGACTGAACATGCAACAGGTTTAGGGATGTAATGGTGAGTTCAGGTTCAGACCTGCTGAGTCTAAACTGTGACACACAGGTGAGGATGTGCAGTAGGCATCTGGCCATGAACGTGGAGCTCACACACCAAGTTCCTATGGTCATCTACATCTAGATGTCACTAGAAGTAAGAGCTTTAGAGTTATGAGTTTTTAAACTGTAGTTAACAACATGAATATGGATAAAGTTGCCCGGGAATAGTACACAGGGAATAAAGGAATGTATAAATGACGGAGAAAAACAGAAGAAACAAGTTCATGAGAAGGAAGCTCCTACTAAGATCCCTATAGGTGGAAAGAACAAAATAAGATCACCCTCCTCTGGACACACACAAGCTTAGGCAGAAGCTCACTTAAATCCACATGCAGACCATTTTACAGAGCAGGCCATATTGATGATGAAAGTCAACATTTTCCAGACATTCATCAAAACCACAGATAAGTCCAAAAACAGACCCAAATGTGTATGCACGAAGGAAAGGAAAAAACAAGAAAGGAACTCCAAAGATTTGGGGTCTGAATGACAGGCCCCATATCACAGTCATAAACAGGAGTTTTTATAAGAGGCGCGTACAGTATGCAAGCAGCAGAGTGCAGTGAAGAGGTACACCTATAATTTGCTTTGGATTTACTTACATATTGAAGACAGTTAGAACCACCCAAGTCAGATTGAAAGTCTAAGCTCTATGCATTCCCCATAGAAACAATACTGGAACAGCAATGGGGCAAATCTAGTGCTCAAACAGCTCCCCCCACCCCCACTATAGCTTTCTATCCATGGACTTGAAGCAACATAGTATGGTTTATATACACAGAATGAGAAAGCATATTGGCTTATACACTGGGCATTCCTGGATTCAAAGTCTAACTCTTCTTCATATTAACAGTGTGACTATGGACAAGTTAATGAATTGGTCCAAGTATCATCTTCTTAATATTTAATTCAGTCTAATCCTATAGCCTACTTATAGTCTGTTGTAAATGAGGATAAAGTTAGATAAATTACTACAGTTAATATTTATTTAGCTCTTGGTATGAGTAAGACAATGAACTAAGCTCTTAACAGATACCATCTTTATAACTCGCACAACGGCTCTCTGAGGCGATGCACTGAACCATTAATCAACAAGTCTCATGGAAAAAAGACATTTTCTTTTGACAATACTTTCATCCTGAGGCAGCTGGACTTCTTTCAAGATAACAAGATTCCTAGCTAAGGGAATCTTATTTTTGTGGTATAAGCTATCATGACATGTGCACGTGACCACCTCCAAGTTTAAACACAAAGCAATTATGATGTATACCTGTCTCTCAGAAATTCCATAAGATATAGGCAATTTCTGGGTCTGCTCCTTTACATGACGGTGGTTGTCATACGATGTGGACCATTTTACAGCACAGGCATTTTGATTATGGGAAATCACAGGGCTCACACACAGAGCAGGGTCACATGTACCCTATTTAACATGTCCTGGCCAATACTGATGCCACAGTACTCATAATGCTGCAATACTTTTCACGTGTATTACAGTTCACCTTTTATTCTCCTCCGCTTTACATTCACAGTCGAATGAGAGCCAGTACAAGGCAGTCAGCTGTATACTTCCAACTATACACTCTTAACTTGTGGGAATTTATGAACCACACAGCAAGTACTGTTAACCAACCCAGCTATCTACTAGACTTCTGCAGATGGGCTACTGACTGTAGGATCTGCCACAAAGAGACAGAAGAAAGAATATCATGCTAGGTATTAAAACACAAATTCAAGAAAGTGGTCCAGGATGGAGAGAGAATGATGAGCAAGTGCTCCGACAGCAGGCAGACGGGGACAACTGACCAGTGGTTCTGTGATTCTTAGCTGGAAAAATCTGTGGCCAGAGACAGTTCAGAGATTTGAAGAAAACAAAAGAACTATTTTTATTGTAAAATATGCATCTTTGAAGAGAACTCTGCTATAATGATTACACACAACCCTACACAGTGCTGATTTAATTAGCATTTTAAATGACCATTTCCAAGACTATGCCCCCCAGTTGTCCACCTGCCAAACTAAACTGGTTGTGCACGGTAGTGTTTGCCCCGCCATACCACTGAATGATATTACTCTAACTGCCACTGTGTCCACCCTCAAAACCTACAAGTTCTGAGACCGCTTAGTAAAAGATATCTTAACATTCAATTTAAGTTTTGCCCTTATGTAAAGCAAAAATTTTTTTAAAAAAATTAAGAACGTTATAGTTTTAGAGAGCAAGTAATTGGCTTTCTAGAGTATTTCTACAAATACTAATGGGATCAACTATTTGTTTTCTCTGGGAGATGAGATAAACAATCTCATAAATTGATTCCAGAAGCCTCTATAACCTGGATTCCAACCTATGTGACAAAACTGTTTTCTATAAATATCTACCCACTAAATGCATAGTGGGTTTGCACCAGGTGTTCATTTCCAAGGAGAAGAATAAGTAGTTGTGCTTATTTCACTCATTTTATGCCAAGGTGACCTCTGTCACATAAGTTTACTGAAACTTGGGTGTCCAGTGTACATAAAATGAATTTTCTACAAAGCACAGAATGAAAACCCCATCTTCCTTTCTAACAAAGGAGAAGGCATTCACGAGCAAAATAAGTCAGAATGGTGGTAGAAATAGACTTCCAGAATTGGATCTAATCAGGAGCCCACAGTCAGACATTCACTGTTCTAAGGAAAGACTTGTGGGGACACAGATTCAGAAAACAGAATAACAACAAGAAAGCACAATCAGAAATTAAGTACCATTTGCCAAGAACAGAACACATGACCAAAGAGAGGCAACAGAGAGTTGTAGATCATAGTATTGGGATGTTATTCAACTAAGATGAAGATGTAAGGACAGGAGGTCCTGCTGCTGATATTGGGTGAGAACAAATCGGTACCCAGGCAATCAGAAAGCTAACTTGGTGCCGAGGAAATGAGCATCCTTATGTGCTTCTTGCTCACAGCACTAATTCTACACAGAGAAGTTGGAAATATAGGAGACGGAATTATACATCTAAACTTATACCCTTAGAAAGGACTCTGCCCTTAACCACTGAAGTTGGATTTGAACTGTCTGCCCATTAACTAGATTTTGCATCGTGTGAGGCAGTGATAGTAAAACTATCTTTAGAAAAATATTCCTCAAGATGGCCATTACCAATCTATTAGTGGAGAATATGTAGTTTTAAGTGCAATTTTAAAATGTAATTTTTTCCCAAGAACTAGAGATGTTAATTCAAACCATGTGTGAATTTGGAGAGAAATGAAACTCAGATCAGATCCTGTCAAAAAAAAGTCTCTGAATTTCCACAAGATAATTAGCCCACTGCTTTAACATTACCACTAGTAGAATACCTTTTGTTTGGTTTTCATTTAGTTTAGGGTTTAGTGTAGGTTTATGTTTTGAGAGATTTTGAATGTGCTTCCAGAATCTGGCTGAGTTCAGCAGCTGAAAACCCACCTTCATCATCTACTTCCATTTTCTTTCTTTATTTCCATTCCATATTACCTCTTTTCCTGCTCATTACCATCCTGCATGATTTGTTCTGGGAAAAGAGGCTGGGTTGTAAACCTCATAGAGTGATTGAATTGAAGAGATACTGAAATTGGTAACTGAAATGGAGACTTTGTACTAACAGAAAATCAAAGACTGACTAATAAAACGCTTTTTAAGAAAAACTATCAGGTAAGCAAAATGCAGAATTAGACCTAATGTTAAAATATGCTGAAGACAAAATAATACTTTTGTCTGGCGGGACATCTAATGACAGTAAGAATGTTAAGCGTTAGGAAATTATTTTTTCAAGTAATGACATTAATATTAATTTAGGCTCTTATTTTCTAGATGTATATTTTGCTTTAAGATTTTTCTCATTATCACAAATCATTCTAAACTTTTCAGAAAACAAGAAGCATGTGAGTGCTACAGGGCTTCACTTTGCATCATAACCTCCTTTCTAGCCCTCTTGTATTCATTTGCTCTCGAACTACACACTAAGAGAGTTAGTTGAATGAAACAGGTAACCAGTCTCAGACATAAGGCCTTGGTAAATGCATTTTTTTTTTAGAAAACCCTTTTCTTTTTTTCTGAAAAATCCTCAGGATTATATGAAACATTTAAATCACTATTTTGCAATATTATTTATTAAACATCCATATGCCCTCAAATTCACATGATTAAAAAACGCAGCCCCTACCTCGAGAAAATCCCATACTGAAGGACGTGATCAAATTGAGCTGTCTTTTCTATGATGATGCAAATGTAGTTTGTTTGTTTGCTTTTTTTTTTAAGTGCAGGTACTGGGGATTGAACCCAGGACCTTGTGCGTGCTGAGCACAGACCATACCACTGAGCTATACCCTCCCCCATCAAGTGCAGATAAGAATACAGGTGGCCAGTAATTCTTCACACTCAGCATAAATGTTAAAAAACCATCTTCTGAATTATGCTGACAGCTACTCTTTTCAGGACTGGTGGTTATTTCTGACTATACTGCTGCATTTTCCATCTGTGTGATGCTTGCTCAGAGTGGTTGCTGTTAGCATGCCTCATTGCCCCAGACTTTCAGAAGGTGAAACAATACTAAAATATTTCACATTATAGGCTGGTGGGTCTTTATAAAATGTTCCTGTCCATGACATCTGCAGCTTAAAATACACTGAAACCTATTCTTAGGTAGCAGGCACTGTGCATCTATTTTACGTCTAGCAGAAGTCCAAGGATGCCAACTAGCACGAATACTGCTCTGCCGTTGGTCACATTGGTGTGCTTGGAACCTCATGACTGGTCATATGTTACCATCATTAATAGACACAGAGAGGCAGAGTGAAGGGCCTGAATTTTGTGCTTCCTCCACCACAAAAGGCAGTAGACCTATTTGTCTTCTGTCACTCACTCACCACTAGGCCCTCCATTTCTCTGAGGTCTTCAGCTTCCCCATCTTTCAATCCCTATAAATATATCTTGCCTTAAACAATCGCAAAATGGCTAGCGGTCGTCATCCCCAGTCCATTCTTTAAAAAGTCTGAAATATGAGCTACTGAAAAGTCTCCAAAAAGCCAGAAGATCCTCTTTGAAGGCCTCCTCTGTGTGTGCTCCATGAATCTTGTGACATTTCACCTTTTCACGAGAGCCATCTCACAGTGACTGATGTTACCACATCACAGAACAACTATCCGTAGCTGACTGCACTTCCAGACAATTCAGATCACTCTGATTTGTGGAGTTCACATCTATGGGAAAAGTTCCATCTAATTGCATTGAATTCAATTGTAGTAATTCATAGCTATTCAATGCTAATATATACACAAGGAACAACAAAGACTCCCACAGAGGTCCTCACCAGGGCAGAGATCGCAATTTGTGGCTACTGGATTCACTATAAAGTTTTAACTGTAAATGTATAAATTAAAATGGAATCACATTTCACTAGTGCTTTTTTTAACTTCCTTAAAATGATTTCACAACTAAGCAAAAATCATGAAATAAAATACGCAAAAGAATAAATACCAACAGCTAATAAACAGGGAAAAATGTTCATCTACTTTAATCATCAGAGAAATGCACATTATAATACTGTTATCACCCATTAAACTGGAAAGGATTTAAACCATACTTTTAATGTTATGAGAGTACAGTGAAATTATAGATTTTTTTTCACTGATGATGGGAATAAAAATTGATAAATTGTTCTGGAAAATGATTTGGCACTGAGTTATAATAACTCTCAAAGGGCACATGATTTTAGATCTAAAAATCACACACCTGGAATAATTCCTAATGTACACGTGTTCATCACAGCAATTAGTTTAATAGCACCACAATAAAACAACCAAAATATCCACAATAGAGAAATATTTTTTAAATTTTGTGTGAATGGATTAAAGATCATGTTGTCAATTAAAAGTATGCCTTCAGAGAGTATTTAATTACATGGGAAGATGTTTTAATGTAATGAATAAAAACAGAATATAAAACTATATATGATACAAGGCAAATCTATACATTATATATGCACACATACACATCAGAAAGAAACAAATTAAACAGCAACCTGGTTATGGGTTTATGAGGAATATTTTTTGTGTATTTTTCCAAATTTGCTTTTTATTTTCTACTTTGTTAATCAAGGTTCTTCTTTACAACTATTTGCTTATATCTTTACCTTTTACCAGAGAAAACAGCATTGATGTGGTTCCTCATCTGGAAAACTATCACTTGGTAGAATGGACACATCTTTACTAACTACCTTTTCGGATTTACAAAGTTTTTAGTTTTCCAAAAGCAAGTCATAAGAGATGTTTCACCAACAATTCACATATACACCGAGGGCACTTTATCTTAAGTCATGAATTTGAGTTTGACTCTCTTACTTCTTAATTAGAGGCTCCCATTCTGCTAAAGCTAAAACCAATCTTTGGAAACTGTAAACTCTGAAAGTCAAAGTGTACACATATTGCAGTTTGCAGAGTAGGGAATGAATGCCTTGTTCTAGCTGGATATAAAGATATTTTGCTTTAAAAAAGGCAAGAGAGACTAGAAGATATAAACAAAAAGATGTTTTAAGCATAGAAAATAGAGGGAAGATTTAAAAACATTAATCAGTGGTATTCAACCCTGGTTACATATCTGAGTCACCTGGGTACTTTAAAAAGCTGCTGATGTTCACGTCAAAATAATAAAATTTTGACTTATTTGGGTTAAGGTGGGCCATGGACTTTGGAGTCTTTCTTTTAAAGTTCCTAAGAATATCAATGTTAAAATCACAGTGGTACTTCCTGACACTTTCAGTATTTATTATCTGGACAAAAATTCACTAATTATTTGTCTTTTCACCTAAACCTTTACTGTAATCCTAAGGACTTCTTAGACTCCATTACCTCACCCAGCCAGAGTTTGCTTTTTATGTCATTAGCCATATTCTATCAACCATCAAGAGCTGTTGGATACACTACTAGAGAAGGATATTAGGCACTACATTGCAGTAAATATAGCTACACATAAGCTCCTTTAAGTCAGCTCAAAATGCAGTCAGTTCTTGGTGATGGACTGGATATGGATGAGGAAGAAGAAAGTGGTAGTAAGGAGGACTCTAAGGTTGAGAGCCTGAGCAACTAGGTAATAAGTGGAATCACACCTGAAGATAAAGAAGACTGGGGGAATGACAGGCTTGGAGGAAAAGCTCCTGAGTCCAATTTTGCACATATTGAGTCTGAAGAGCTATTATGACATCAAAATGAAGACGTTAAATGAAGCAACCACATAATGTATATGGAGCACAGAGGCAAAAAGAAAACCGATAGATGGGATTATCGAAGAATGGGATTTTGTTAGATGAGTGAACAAACCACACACACACACACACACCAGGGGCAAGAGGATTTTACAATGTTAGCAAGAGTGTTATTGAAATAATGACTTATGGTCTTGAAATTAGATAAAGAGGGATAGGAAGATGGGAAGGGGCTGATGTGTAGAAAGACACTGGAATCAACAGATCAGCTCATAAACTTCCAAAAAGTATTTGAGGCAAATTACTAAATGCAATCAGGTAAAACAAAAACAAAACAGAGAGAGACAGAGAGACATTATTAGCACTGCAACATCATTTTATGTCTGCATACCTCAGATGTGATACCACTTTCTTCTTGACACTATTACATTGGTTTCTCTCATGCCTGTCATGGTTGTGGGGATCGCTGTACAGCCATGGAGAGTGTTGGCACTCTCCTCTTTCTATTTCTATATATGCTTTCCAGATGTGTTCACTTAGCATCTACATATTGTTATGTCAGTCAAATGTTCACTTACTATTGCTTATTTGAAAACTAGGCTGGTTTCTAACCCTAGTTCTGTCATCAGCTATTGATGGTGATCCTATCATCTGTAAAACTGCTAAACTGATATCTCAGTGGTATCCACCAGCTTTAAGATTCCAAAACAATGACTTATATGATGAGCTTGTCTAATACTCTTATATTCACAGAGATTTGGCGGGGGGAGCGCAGGGTGGCTAGTTTTAAAACCTCTTCCTACCCTAGGCTTACTAAGACCTCTTCCTACTTACTAGGCTTACATTTCTCTGACATAATTTGGGCCTTCTCCCAATGTTTTCCCATGCTCAAAAAATGTTTTCCCATGTCTCAAAAATCTTGTAGACTTAGAGTACATGACTAAATCCTTACTCGCATTTCTCAGCTCCTTAACTGTAATTTTTGCTTTCAATTTCTGCAAAACCCCCACCTAACTCAATTATTTATTCTGTTTCCTGTCTATACTGGTTCAAAATATTTTCAACTATCTTATTTTTAAGTTTTGCCATAGTGGGCTTTTCCAGCTCCCCAGATTGGCCACATTGATCTTCATTCTCTTCAACAACATAGAACTCTAGGAATGTGCCTTGATTCTCATCTCCATATTAACCTAGATCTATACAGGCTTATTATTTATATTTCTATTTTTGTTATTTTTGTTTCAAATGAGTTCTCTTTAACATTGTTTACTGATTTTTCAAATATGATTATTCTCTTTTATAATATATATATTTTATTGAAGTATAGTCAGTTTACAATGTCATGTCAATTTCTGGTATATAGCACAATGCTTTAGTCATACATGAATATACATATATTTGTTTTCATATTCTTTTTCACTTTAAGTTACTACAAGATATTAAATATGTAAATATTCTCTTTTTTGAAAGTTTTTCTTTCTCCTTTTTACTAGTGTCTTCATATTCATGTTAACTACTGTACTGTTCATTGTATCCTGAGAGTACAGATTAGTTACAGGGTTTAATTTAACACTGCTCTTAATATTGTTTTATATTCCTGGTCAAAACCCTTTTCATTTGTTCAATTAACTTCAGTTTTTTTCCCTGATTATGCAAAACTAACCTTCAATTTGTATATCCAATATCTGGTTTTTGGTAAATACATTGTCCTACAATTAAGCCTGTTTTCCAATTTTGCAAGTGTATTCTAGATCATCAGCATATGAAATTAGAGAAGTAGCTCTCCTAAGATTTTCAAAATAGATTTAAATCATTTCCTTCACATGCTAATTTCTATCACTGACCTCATCCACTCATCAGCTCACACTAAGTAAAGTTCATTAAACTATTCATTCCAAAAGTATTTGAGCATTTTGTCCATACTCAGCATCTGTGATACCAAGGAAACAAGATGTTGTCCACATTCTCCAGGCGCTCAGTCTAGAATGAAGAGACATGTGGGAACAAATAATTATAACTGGGGTAAAGCTCAAACCACCAAATGTGGGTCTCAACCCCAGCATCCTGAGGAGCTTTGGAAGAAATAGGCTGCTCTCCATGACCTTTCTTAGATCAGGTAAATCAAAACTTTAAGGATTTGACCTGAGCGTCAGCAGTTTTCTCAGGTGATTCAAATGTGCAGCTTGGGTTGTGCACCCTTTTAGCAGGAAAACAGAGTAGAAAGCATTTGTCTCTGCCTGGAAGCTGGTTCAGTAGACTTGGAAGAGATTCAGATAGCATTACTTCAAAAAACACCCCAGGCCATCTGATGATCCTGTGAGTTTGGGAAACACTAATTTAAATTAAACAATCTCTAGGGAATGGGAAAGTAGCTCTAGGGCCATTAAAGTCTTGGGCTAGAAATTAACTTGGAATTTGGGATTTTGTGTTAATCATATGGTCTGATGAAATCTAGAGCCTAGTTAAGGAAAAGGAGAACATGCAAATAAAAGAATGGTTGTAAAACTTACTCATCTTATAACTAAACGTTTGTACCCTTTCATCAGCTTCTCCCCATTTTCCTCACTCCCTAGCCCCTGGCAGCCACCAAATTACTCTCTGTGAGTTAGACCTGTTTTGTTATGGTTTGTTTTTTAGATTCCACATACAAGTGATATCATGCACTATTTGTCTTTCCATCTGTCTTATTTCACTTAATATAATGCCCTCTAGGTTCCACTATGTTGTCACAGATGACAAGATTTCTTTCTCTCATTAGGGTGAAATGTGTGTGTATATATATTTATATAACATTTTATAACATTATATAACATTTATATAATATATAACATTTTCTTTATCCATTTATCCATCAATAGACACTTAGGTTGTTTCCATGTCTTAGCTACTGTGAATATCGCTGCAACGTGCAGGCATCTCTTCAAGACAGTGATTTCCTTCCCTTTGGATATATACCCAGAAGTGGAATTGCTGGACCATATGGTAGTTCTATTTTTAATTTTTTGAGGACCCTCCCTAATGGCTGTACCAGTTTGTCCGCCGCTCTCAGCAGCAAAATCTCAGGAATTTGCCTTTCTTTTCTAAACGTTGGCAATTCATTCTTTACCAAGAAGAAGTTACATTGCTCCCTCACTTGTTGAAAGTGAAAGAAAAACAATTTTACATCAGGAAGAGATTTAAATCAGAAAACAGCACAAGAATGCGCGGAAGCAGTTGCAGAACGAGTGGGTGCAGAGCTGCGGCCCCCTCACTGCGAACTTTTGCAGCCAGTCCTCAAGTTCCAAGAACCACAGCCTCAACACCAAAGTCCCGCTGCTGAAGTGTGGGAGGCAGGACTGTCCTTTGTGAATGTTTCATACGAACTCACTCTTGTAAATCAGATCACTTATTCCAAAGAACATGCCAACGACCTGTCTACTTTCCGGTTAAGATTTTGATTGTGCGTGACCCTGCGCTGTGATTGCACCGCTGGCACTTCTTTATTACGTTAAGCTTCATTGATGCCATTTGACACATTGTGTTAAGATGCTCGTTAATTCTTAAGAGGCGAGAAAATAAAATCTTATTCCCTATTAATTCAGTTGCCTTAGAGAAAGTAGGAATTCTGTATTTTAGGCTCCACAACTCACATCAGTATTTGCAAAGTAGTGTTCATCTACCTAAGATACTCCCCCGAATCTCCTGGAGATTCCAGATACTAGTTTTAAAGTTAGAAAATATTTGTGAAAAGTATTCTGAATTCAGAAAAGGCAAGGGAAAATTACTTGCAAATTTAAATATGTTTATATCTTATTTATTTATCTACTTATTCAAATATTTGTTGATCATCTATTATTTCTAAAGTGATGGAAGGACACAAATTCTACAAAACAAAAGGTCACATTCATACTCATGGAAGGAAAAAAAAAGATTTACATATGATATAATAGTCTAACAAAACAGCCTGATCTAGATGGATAGCTACCGTCTTGCTCTGAAAAGATATGCCTTTTTGCAGTGAAATAATTTTATTTTATTAAAAGGCTAATCAAATGATTTTAGACTGGGGCTACCAATATTTCTAAAATGATGTGGATATTAGCCCTGAAAAGCTATGGTGGCCTCAGGATGACCATGAAAATATCCAAGCAACTTCTTGCCAACATATTTATGTCTGACACATATGGGAGGAAAAGGTTTTCTGCATATACAGGTGAGTACAAATCATATCAAAAGCAACGCCTGTTTAGTGGAACTCTGTTGGAACACTGGCATTATAAGAAGAGGATTGTACTTAATCATAGTTACACTTTGCCTTGCGTGATGTAATTTGCATTACCATGTATCCATATAGTAACTTGACTTCATTACATTCAAACCCAAAGCCTTCAAAAGGAGAATGATAATGTCATGCAGTGATTGCAAATTATCAACAAGAATACATATCATTCTATGTAAGCAGCTGTAGAGACATAACTTTTAATCAATATTAAGGAGAGTTGCACACACTAAAAATTGATGACCACAGACTTGCATTTCTTGATGAAATGTTTCCCAGTGGAACACCTTAAAAATAGTTTTCTGAATGAAACATGTTATTGTTTTCTCATTAAAAGGGGAGGAAAGGAATCGAGCAAGGAGAATACATTTACATATATTTACAAGCAGAACCTCTGGGAAAAAAGAGAACCTCTGCAAGTTAAGATATAGGAAACAGAGTCTCTCATGGCTCTTCAGAAGTCTTTCTTCTACCCTTCTTACCACTGGGGTTTGGATAAAAGCCATTCAGACCTATAGGTTTATAAATGGCTTTTTGCTTAAACTTTACTGTTTACTAACAATAAGATTCCTATATGTACTTTAGAACATTTATTTACATTGTCAGATGACACAGCAGTTGGGAATAAATCAGTACATAGCCATATTCTAAAGCATTTCAGTCTTTTTAGGTTAATAAAGTTGTAAGTGTATTTCATTCTGGTATACTGGAACCCAGTTCTCCTCTCAAAAGTGATAATCAGCTAAATACGAGAAGTAGAATTACATTTGCATTAAAAAATCATGATTTTAAAAATAAGCATAATTTAAAATACACATTTTAAACATTCAATTTTTAAACATGCACAAAATTAATGTACTTTCCAGAGTCTAATATTTTTAAATATCCCTTGTGTTTAAAGCAGTGTCTAATGAATTAGACATTAGAACCATCTTAGCTGTTTGCCAACTAGTGTATTAATGCAGAGTATTAAATGTTTTATAAGTCGATATCCTTCCTTTGTGACATATTTCCTTCTGAGAAAGAACAGTTAAAAAAAAATTACCAGTGCCTAGGAAAAGGAAGTGAATTTACCTATATTCTTGTATGTTTTTATTGTTTGTATGCTTAGTTTACCAGGTTAAACAAGTTATAAGCTATTTCCTACTTCCCAGGAAATTTGGCACCTTCGCAATCACAAATAGTCTTTTGTGTCTCTGGGGATCCATTTAAAATTCAGTATTTTGTAATTAATTTTTGCAGTTTCTTAAATGGTTCTAAGTGCCTGAGGGCCTCTTCCCATTAGAGTCATTGACTAGGGAAGAAAGCATATCAAAATACATAACATCTCAAGTGGTCATTGGTTCGTATGACTACTGGCAGAAATGATACATTATTACACATGGGGATGCATGCGCAGTTGTCTGCAATATTCATAGCCTGATAATAATGATGTTCATACATTAGAATACCTAGAGTATGAATTCCACTATTTTTTTCTGTAATACCTCATTGCATTCAGTTCAGTCTTGAACAACATGAATTGTTAGTTGTTTTACTGTCTCAGTAGACTGACACCATATTGAATTGAACTTGAGTAGGAAAGCTGTCTGTAGCCCTGACTTTGAAGCTTTAGTTGCTCAAAGGCAAAGTCTAGATGGCGTAACTGGTCCAAGGGCTGTCCGCAACTGAATTAGACTGCAACTTTGGCCTCTGTTTCTAGTACTAAGGCCAAACTACATCCCATTTTCAGAGTAACAGAGAATTTTCTCATAAGCTATTTTAATATAGTTGGATTCATGGGATTTACCACTGGGAAGGAATCTTAGAGATACAAATAGCTGGCCCCAGTTTATCCCAATAGGCAACAGAACATGCCCATTAATAGCAGAACTGTTGTTAAAACTCTGGTTTCCTATCCAGTAGGATTTCACCGCTCTCTCGTCTGGTATGGTTTATCCTGAATCTTTTGACTTCAAGTTTCCACGTACACCAGCTTAGCAATTCCAGGTCTGTGGAAATCATGATGTAATTTTTCGTAAATAAGCTGAGGGGTCTGAGGATTGGGGAAAATGGTAGAGTATAATCAAAATGTACATGCATCTAAAGAGAATTTCAATCAGGTAACTGATTGGAACTTGTCAGAATGTTCCAAAAACATCACAAACATACATCATGAATGTGCATCATGTCACTGAATTATATGCTTTAAAGTGGTTAAAATGGGAAATTTTATGTTATGTATATTTGACAGTAATAAAAAAATTTAATGCCCACAAAATTTCTTAATGCTGTGCTGTTGTTAGTGCTACTTTTGCCTGAAATATGTTCCGTCCAGCTGTCCAATGTATTCAATGTCCACGTTGAGTTCTATGTTCCCATGACACTTTCCCCAACGACCCCAGTCTCTGGTATAATATGCTTCTTTGAGCTCCTACAATATTTATGTCCATAAGCTTAATATTTATCAAACAGTTCTATTTCTTTTTATGAACTTTATCACTGTGAATAATTATAAGCGCTCTGAGAGGAGGCAATATGTGTTATATTTCTTTGACTATCCACACATTCTTCAATTGTCTGTCCCATAGTCAGTAGGAGCAAAATAAATGATTATTGAAGTCAACATGCCATCTAGCAATAAGGTGTAGCTAATTCTTCTGTGAGAATTATTATCTTTGAAACTTAGTACCTGATTGGGTCAAATGTTCATTCATTTATTCTTTTATTCATCCAGGCACTGAATGTGTTTATCAGGAGCTCTGCTAGGTGTTAAATATAGACAGAAGTAAAACAATCTGTTCTCCACTGGCTTCAATCTCAGGAGGAGAGAAAGGCTGTACACAAACAGCTAGATTTCAATGGCAAATGTCAGGTGTGTGTGTGTGTTTTTTTTTCCATGGAGAAATGGTAATGACACCTTAAAACTGTGGGTTCTGGAATCCAAGATGGATATAGATATTCTCACTACTTAGATGACTGTGATTTGGAGATACACCACTTTTCTAATACTTCAGCTTCCTAAACCTCTGTAAGATGGGCATGAGAGTAGTACCCATCTCACAGGGTCGTCCTGAGGGTCAAATGAAATAATCCATGTGTCATGCTTAACACTATGCTTAGCACGTTGTAAACACCCAATAAACATTAACTTTTTTTTGCCCTTGAATGTGACCTTGAATCAAAACCATGCCTTTTTTTCCCCTTGAGATCTAGAATCAGGTGTGTGTGTGCACACGTGCATGTGCAAATATGTATAACAGTCAGTTGTTTTACATTATCTGTTAGCACCCTAGGGACTTAGTAGTTGCCAATTAGGTGCATCTCCAGCTCATAAGGGTTCCTCTTTCTCTGGGAACAGCCAGATATGCAAATATGAACTTCAAGTGTCTATCATCTCTGTGCCCTTAACCTTCCCCTTGGCCAGGTCATAACTAACTGATATGAGGGAAGATGCATGACCTGGGCTGGATCAATCAGAATCTTTCTCTGGAGCATTTGATCATTAAAATGAAGACATGGAAAAATGGCAGATCAGTGGAGCTGAGAAACCTTAACAGCAAAACTTTGGAGTGGTGGTCCCTGAATTGCACCAAGTGCCACCCTTCTGGACATTGGGTTGTTCAGCAAGTCCTTTGATTTTATGAGCTATGATGGCATCTTTCCAATAAAACCCTTCTTCACTTCAGTTACCACACTAGGTGACTGCAAACATGCAAACCGACAAAAAAATTAATACTGGGAAAGTGTTCTCCCTTTGCTCCGGTTGGCCAGATGATTTCTCTTTCCACCAAAACTTGTGAGACTCCCTGAACGTGATCTGGTCAGCTGGGTTACACAGTTGCTTTCAAACAAGATTGTAAAGAATCAAGGGAAGATCGGGTGTCTGGTTTTAAATAATTTGTTTTCTACCATGGCTTTTACTTTAACATCTGATACTTAGAGCAAGTCATTTCTCTATCCTTCTCTTTTCTCCGTCAGTCAACAGAAACAATGGTTTTCCTCTGATTGAACTCACAACCCACTTACGAATTTCATAAGAAAAGTGAAACCAACTCTGAATTTACTAGAAGAGCCTAAGGCTTCTGTTCCCTTCTCTAGAAGGTGAGGCGCTTCGAGTATGTAATCTCTAGGGCGCCTTCTTGGTTAACGTGCTAAATGACTCAGTCACGCTGATCAAAAGAACACAGATAAAATAAATATTAATAGGATATAGAAAAGGTCAATCACATAGGAAATGCAAAGACATTTCATTATTTTTCAAATGTCCTAAATATTCAAGGATGAAGGAGGAAAACGTCCGTGGAATGATACAAACTTAATACTGCATGACTAAAAGATGTATGTAGAATTTTTAAAAAGTCATATCTCCTTAATACTTCATATGATGAAAAAAATGTTTGATTTGCCTTTAATTTCTGCCTAGAGTTATTGCTGTAGTTGCTCCAAAGGTTGTGACATATTAAACAGCAGTGCCAATGAACTTTATTCAAAAGGGAAAATGGGAGGAAAACCTCACTCTTAAGACATTTGCTCATTTTCCCACATCTTTTAAAAGTTTACTACTCTTACTTAACTCATCTTGAGACATTAGTAGTTCTCAAACAATGTGTGGTTCAGAATGTTATATGTGGTGGTCCTGGTTAAGCCCCAGAGGCCAGCAATCCCTCTAGTAAAACTGGTATTTCATGAGACTCACAGGACTCAGTGAGCACAGAATCCGAATTCCCTCTGACTCTAGGGAAAGGGTCAGAATTCAGATCATTTAGATAATGTGAACACAAATAGAAAACAATTGTTACACAATTGGGTCTTAAAATTCATTTCAGGGATGCCAGAGGCATGTAATCCTTATTTTCTGAATGTATGGGGAGTTTCATATTAAAACTTCTACACAAAGCAAATTATAACATAAGCCGGTTGATCTATATTGACATATTCTCACCTAATTTTAACATAATGATTACATATGTGTGTATAAGGATTGTATACGTATCAGAGTTTGTGTTTATATATACCATAATAAACTATATTCGATTTCTTGTAATGAACTGTAATAGAAAAGAAACTGAAAAAAAAATATATATATGTATGTATATGTATAATTGAACCTCTGCTGTACACCTGAAACTAACATTGTAAGTTGACCACACTTCAATAAAAAAATAAGAACTTTAGAAAAGGCTGTGTTTATGTATGTGTGTGTGTGTGTGTGTGTGTGTGTATACACACACACATATATATATATGTGTGTGTGTGTGTGTATACACACACATATATATATATATAAATTAAAACTAGCAAAAAATAACCATTTTCTCATAAACAAAACACAAAAATTATTCTCTATTACTCAGTTTCTGGATTACTTTTGTCCTAATTAAATTTTCAGCCCAGAGTAATATACGAAGAAATTATGAAATTGTTTCAAATTTTTTGATAATGGGTACATCCTCCCAAAGCACTGAGATTCCAACTTCCCAAAGTAGAAAAGGAATTTTCTTTTCTTTTGTTTCTCGCTTTGTTCTGGTCAGTCGGATGCTGGGGCAGGATGGGAGAGGAGGACGTTATCATACAATGGAAATTAAGTCTCTGGAGTTGTGGCATACTTGTGGTTATCAAACATCTAAACTTTACTTTTGATTCCAAATCCTGCAAACCCCTTTTAGAGCCCACTAGTTCTCCATTATAAACTGGTCATTTAAACTGGCAAAAGCAAAATCACCCTTTGTATGCTTATGAGAAGGTTTGCAAGCCTCCTCCAAATGCACATGCCGTTCTGCAGAAGGATCCACTACCATTTCCTAGGAACCAGGAATCCTGTGTGCATTGGGAAAACTCATAGAAACAAAGATCATTTGGAGCTTAATATATGTCTCACATTCAACGATAAAAACACTTATCCTCTTTTGCAACCGCATTTCTCTCTTTTATGAAATTGTCTGTAAGCCTGTGCTTGTCTAATGTTTACAGCTTGGTTTCTTTTTTCACTTTAAAACAAGGCATTCAGCCAAATTTAAACACTGCCTCCTTCTAGCCAATTGTCCTTTTCTCTCTGTCAACAGTTTTGTTAAAGGAAAAACACATGACCAAATGCGATGTTTCAAATACCTTTAAAGAGAAACTGTAAGGCTCACTCAAGTCAAGGAGATGATAAATTTCTACTGAGATGGTGGTGATGTTTAACAGATAATCACTGCTGGTGCTTTCCTGGAATAGTGTTCCAAAAATTCTTAACTTCCTCCCTGTAGTTTTGGTTGCTGATTTAACCCTTACGCAGTCTTGAATTAAAAATAGGTCAAGGTCATGACCGTTTAATCATTAATTATTATAGAAAAGTCATTAAACATTCAAAAAACAGCCATTCTTATTACACCGGCCACTATCTAAATCTTCTACAATGCATAATCCCATTTAATCTTCACAACAATCCACCTAGGGTAATACTACTATTTTTCTTTTACGATGAAGAAATTGAGGCTCAGAGAAGCTAAGTATTGTACGTAAGGTAACTGTCGGCCATTAAGTAGCATCATGGCCAAAGTACAACTCAGGCTGCTTAATCCATGTCCTTTAACCAGTACACGGTGCATGTATTGGGTACACAGATAATGAGCACATGTATTTTAGATATAGCTTTGGAAATATGGATATATGTACATGTTTATGTGTACATATATGTATGTATGTATGTACATATGCATGCATGCATCTGTGTATCCATGCTTATATTTTTATATTTATTTATATTGCCAGCTTACTATCTAGACAGAAAAAGAGCAAAACACCATATAATAGAGGGGGAGAATATGTAATTGTTAAATTAATAGTATAAACAAATGGTTTTCAAATATTTTTCCAGTAAGACATATATGTAAAAAAAATACTCTCAACTAAAATTCTACGGCTTAGATAAAAATTAGCCCAAGTAATGTCCAATTCCAGCTTGATGGCTCAAATAAAGGCAGGCAAATATGAATGATGGTTTTATAATGTGGATTGATTAGTTCACTTATTTATTCAATAAGCATTTATTGAGCAAGAGAAATAATGATGAAGAAAAAGAACGTTAAGGCCCCTGCCTTCACAGCATTAGCCGTCTAGTGGGAAAAACAGACATTAATCAAATAATCCCATATGTAAAATTCCAGCCAAAGGCCAGTGCCATAAAGGGAGCCATATGGGGACAAAAGTAGAGGCGCTCGTCGGGAATGTGGGTAAAGCTTCCCTTGAAGTAGCAATACCTGCGTATCGATCTGAAAGATGAGGAGGCAAAGAGGAGCGGGAGTGGTGCTTCGCATGAGAGGACAGGCTGTTCAGACTCTGGTGGAAGGGAACAAAGCAAGAGAGAGGCACAGGAGGTCCGTGCGGCTGCGAGGTTCAGGGCCATGTGGGACACTGTGGGGCAGAGAGCACAGTACTAGAGAAGGCAAGAGACAAATGGAAGTAGCTTCTGACCTGCGGCAATCCACACATATCAATACAAGACCCTGGAAAGGGCGACACATTACATGCAAACATCATATATTGGATCCTACTACAACATGCAAGTTGAGAACTGTTAGTATATATAATGATTTCACCAGAATCAGAGAAAGGGCATGCACTCAGTAGGAGGGGGCATTGTCATGAAGAGAATGGGACTTCAATGGCCTTAAAAGAATGGGTATCCACTAGACAGATGGAGAAGAGGAGAGAAGTGGGGAACCAAAACTGGAGCAAGACCTAGGAGTGGTCATTTGCTGAACGGAATCAATGCCTTTACTCGGAATGGACTGGTGCTTTTGCAACCTGGCAAATGCCTGTTTGAGGGCTGTTGAAACTCCAGTCTGCATCTCCTTTGTTCATACTTGGTCTTTGGGACAACTTGTTCCAGCTCATCATATTTAGTTCTGGACAAAATTCTGGCTGCTGGCTACATCTACCAAACAGGTCCAATGGTCTTTGTGCATGTGTGTGTTGGGGCAAGGGATTTAGGAAGAGAAGAGCTCAGATTCAAATGGAACTTCCCTAGTACCTCTCAGGAGGGAACCCCTTTCCAGATGAATGCACTACACGGAAGGGCCCCAGGGGTGAGGTTGAATGGAACATACAAACAAGGGCAATAATAGAGGACAAGCTATCTCAAGCCACTCTGCCAGCAACGGTGCCATAAAGACACCCAGCCATCCCACAGTGCCATATTATTTATAGTACGACAGAATAAAGCTTCCACCTAGAGAAGCCCACTATCAAGATCACAGCTATCATACACATTCACTCTCAAGTTTACAAATTGTCTTCAATAACATTCACAATCAACCTGAAGAAACTATTACGTAATGATACATAAAATTGTGAAAATGATCGTGTACATAAAACACTTTACTCCAGAATGCAGAGAATAATTTTTATGGTCAAACGGTATTTTTTATTTCTTTCTTCTACATCAAAATTTATAAATACCATTTGTAATTAAAAAGAAAAAGAAAATCTACATGGTTGGCAACAGGGGACTGGCTAAATAAATTATAGTCCACTTGTACAATGGAATACTCTGTACCAGCTGCAAAGAATGAAATAGATGTTTATGTGTTGATGTGGAACTAACAACATAGACCATTTAGTTTAAAAAATCAAGATACATAATAGTGTGTGCAGTCTGGGTCATACATGGCTAGGTATATCTATATTTATGGAAGTGTTCTGAAAAGAACAAGAAATAGCTGAATGGTTATATCTGGGGAGTGGGACTGGAGGTTTAGAGCAAAAGGGAGATTCGGTTTTCATTGATCTCTTGTCCTTAAATATTTTTTAACTATGTGCGTAAGTTTTTTAATAATAATAAAAATAAGCTAAGCTAGGTTTCAAATGTTAACTATTTGTTATAAAGACACAGGCAAAAATAATAATGTAAAACCAGAAAGAACTAGGTAGTAACTTGAGTGAAACTTCCTTGATTATGTTATTGTCTCCTGCTCTCATTTGTCCCAAAGTCTAACTCTATAAGACTCAAAATAAGCACAACAGTATAATTATTGGCAGCCAAAGACAAATGCTTTGGTTCGTCCTCCAATTTCTTTTCATGGCTGTCAAATTCCTCCTTTCCAGTTTGCATAGCTGGGCAAATGGTTAGAGATTGGAGATTTTTTTTTATAAACAAAAATCCTTGCTGGCTATAATTTTCATTTGTTTTTTTTATTACTCAGTCTATCCTGAAATAGAACCTCAAATTATTACCCATTTTGTTGTTGATATAACTAAAAGTAAATTTCAAACTAATAAACAAATTCTTGAAGACTTTTTTAGTCTTCACTAGATATACCCTCAAGTCACAGAATATTTTGAAATTTGGTTTCCCAATTTAAAATAGTCATTCAATAGAATGACTGCATCAAATTATCTTAGTCTTTCTAAGTCATGATTCACCTGAAACTCTCATACAAAACTTCATGGTGAGCAAATTGGTATGGGCTCAGCTGATCTTACAAACAACTACAAATAAAAAAACAATCTGAGTTTCTGGTCCTCTCTGCCTACCCCAACCTCCAAATCCCTCAAATCCACTTGAACCATGTGATATTCTCCAAGTCTTACGAATTACAACATTCTTTTCATCATCTGTTGGTCTCAAAGAGTATAGAGCTTATACAGAAAATTTACAAAATTCAATTCTTCTGGGACAGACATGACAAATATCCAAAAGTACTTTTACCTTTAAATCACTGCAATCTTCCTATAGCCTAGCTAAATTCTAATTAAGAGATAACTACACCCAAATCTCTAGCTACATTAATTTATCAAAGATTAGCAACATAGGTGTATTTATTTCTCAAAGTTGTTTGAACTGTACACTAAAGACTTGCACATTATCTGAAAGTGAAATTAAGAAAACAATTCCATTTACCTTAGCATCAAGAAAGAATAAAATACCTAGAAATAAATTTAACCAAGAAAGGGCAAAACTTGTATATTGAAGACTACAAAACACTGTATGAGAAATTAAAGAAGAGATAAATAATACGAAGACATTCCACGTTCCTGGATTGGAAGACTTTCTATTGTTAAGATGGTAGCAATCCCTAAACTGATCTTCAGATTCAGTGCAATCCCTATCAAAATTCTAAGTGCCTTTTTTATAGAAATGGACAAGCTGATCCTAAAATAATATGAAAATGCAAAGGACTCAAAACAGCTAAAACAACCTTGAAAGAGAAGAAAAAAGTTGGAGGACATACACCTCCTGATCTCAAAACCTTCTACAAAGCTACAGTAATTGAAACAATGTGGTACTGGCAAAAGATAGACATACAGATCAATGTAATAGAATTGAGAGTTCAGAAATAAGCCCACACATCTACGGTCAACTGATTTCCAACAAGAGTGCCAAAACCATTCAATGAGGAAAAAGCAATCTTTTCAAACAAACAGGGCTGAAATGATTGGATACCCACATGAAAAAATTAAAAAAAAAAAGAATTTAGAACCCTATCATACATCACAACTGAAAATTAAAATCAAAGACCTAAATTTAAGAGCTAAAACTATAAACCTCTTAGAAAAAAAGCATTACAGTAAATCTCTGTAACCTTGAGTTAGCCAAAGATTTCTTAGATGCAATATCAAAAGCATAAAAATTTTGTGCTTTAAAGTGCATCATCAAGAAAGTGAAAAGACAACCTATGGAAGAGAAGAAAACTTTTGCAAATCATCTGTCTGCTAAGGGACATGTATCTAGACTATGTAAAGAACTGTCACGATTCAACAATGAAAAGACAATAATCCAATTCAAAAAGGGCCAAGAATCTGAGTAGACATTCTCCAAAGAAATGTACAAATGGTCAATAATCACATGAAAGGATGTTTAACATCACTGGTCACTAGGGAAACGTAAATCAAAACTAGAATGAGATACCACTTCCTTTGTACTAGGATGGCTGTAATTTTTTTTTTTAAGAAAGGAGGAAAGGAACAAGTGCTGATGAGGATGCAGAAAAACTGGAACCTCTTATATTGTGGACGGGAATCCAAATTAATGCAGCCTCTGCGGAAAATAGTTTGGCTTTTCCTCAAAAAGTTAACATTTCCATATGACCTAGCACTTCCCACTCCTAGGTACTAACAAGACAAATGGAAACATATGTTCACACAAAAACTGGTAAAAGAATGTTCATAGCAGCATTATTGATATGAGCCAAAAAGCAGAAACACCCCCAATGTCCATCAACTGATGAATAACTGTGTAAAAGGTGATATATGCATACAATGGAGTCTTTTTGGCCATAAAAAGGAGGGAAGTACTCATACAAGGTACAGCATGGATGAACCTTGACAATGTCTTGCTCAGTGAAAGAAGCCAGACAGAGAACGTCACATATTTGAGTGACTCTGTTCCTTTGAAATGTCCAGAACAGACAAATCCATAGACATAGAAAGTAGATTAGTGGTTACCAGGGGCTGAATTGGGTGTGACCGCTAATGGTCATGGAGTTCCTTTTTAGGGTGATGGTAATCTTTCAAAACCAGATAGTGGTGAATATGACACTAAACTGTACACTTTAGTATAGTTAAAATGGTGGGAAAAAAGACTTGTGTATTTCACGCTGTAAATGATAACTCAGTAAAGCTAATGTGGGGGAATAAAGGTCAGGAATAAAGGCTATTAAGGTGAAGAAAGAGAAGAAAAAGTTCAGCATTCAACTTTATAAACAGAGGCGCCCACAGACATCATTTGGTTTAAATGTACCCGTCAAATCTATCACTGATACCATATAGAAGTGGCACAATTCGTGACCATCCGATAGAGCCGTCTATATAAACAAAGAGATGAGAAACAGGAAGGGAGTAGTATGTTCATACTTTCTATAATAGTCACTTTATGAAATGCTGCCCTTGGAGAACCCATGGCTACCCTGAAAATGATGGATGGAGGTGAATGAATAGGGCTTCATAAAAATTAAGGTCTTACTTTAAAGACCTCAACCTACAAACAGCCACTCAGCCAGAGAAGGAGCCAGCAGACATGCTGCCTTCCCTGTGGACACTAGCCATACAGACAGGTGTGCTCTGAAGATCCTTCTCCAGCTCCTGGGCTCTGACCCAGAGGCAACAGCCCCCAAACCCCGAGCAGGCTCACGGCGGGGCAAGAGGAGGCCTGCAAGACCTTCCACCGAAAGTCTAATCTGTCACTGAGTCCTGGGCAGAGAAAAGACAACAATCTCACAACGAGGCACTTTATCATCAGATGGATCAAAAATCTGTGAACGGGTGGGTTGCTATTTTCATCCACCCATTCAACAAATGTTTACTGACCCTGCCACGCACCGGGTACTATGGGGATACAAGGGAACAGTTATCTTTGTGTAACATTCTTTTGTGGGTATCAAGAAAAATGCAAAATGACAGGCTTCTCCACTTACAACCTTGTCATGACTCCTCATTTTTCTGAGAACAAGAGCCAAAGTCCTTACAGTGGCCTCTGAGGCTCCATCTGACCTGAGCCCACTCCCCACCCATGCCACCCCGTTGACCTCTCTGGCCTCACCAACTTTGCTAGCTCTCTCCCCGCCACGATGGTCAGTGGCCTGTTTCTAATCCTCCCACACACCAAGCACGCCTCCTCCTTTAGACCTTTTCACTAGGAGTTCCATGCCTTAAAAGGTTTCCCCTGATTTCCTCATGATTCCCACTCTTTACTTCCTTCAAAATTTTGCTTACATTACACCTTTTCAATGAGGCCTACCTACTCTGTCTTATTTAAAATTACAACGCACTTGCACCACTATTTCCTATTCCTCTTACCCTGATCTAATTTTCTTTCTCTTTCTGGGTTCCATTGAAACACACTGTATAAGTTCCTTATTTATCATGTTTATAGTACTGCCCTACCCGCTACCGTAGGCTCCATGGAGGCAGAGATTTATCTGCACCTGGACTGCTCACTGCTGTCTCTCCAGCACCTACGACAGCACATGCTCCATAAATATTTATTGATTTGTTTTTTAATTGAAGTAGAGTCAAGTTTACAACGTGTCAATTTCTGGTGTACAGCATAATGTTTCGGTCATACATATACATACATATATTCATTTTCATATTCTTTTTCATTATAAGTTACAAGATATTGAATATAGTTCTCTGCGCTGCACAGTAGGACCTCGCTGCTTATCTACTTTATACATAGTAGTTAGTATTTGCAAATCTTGAACTCCTAATTTATCACTCTTTACCTGCCCCCGCCCCCGCCGGTAACCATAGTTTGTTTTTTATGTCTTTGTGTTTATTTCTAGTTTGTAAATAAGTTCACTTATGTCATTTTTTTAGATTCCACATATAAGTGATGTATGGTATTTTTCTCTGTCTACCATAAATATTTATTGCATGTACAGAAGAAGTCAACACCAATACCTTTAGAACACTTTCTTTACAAGAAATTCCCCTGGGACTGGCTCTTGCGGACACTATTTTTGAGCGTCTGAAATCTCAGCTGAAATCCCATGGCACCAGTAACTAGACCCCGCCTCCGCAGCACCCTGTCACTCAGCAGTGGATACCATTTCCTGAGATACCTGAACACCACTCAACTGTGCCTCCCATCCCTGCGCCCCCCATTAATACCTGTCAGTGAGCTATGTGGGCGGACAAAAATGATTTCTACATAAAGTGTTTATTATGTAATGCTCTGTGTTTTCCACAAACAGTCCTAGAGAGACTGGAAACAATGAACTGGAAGAGAGGTGTTTTTACTCTTGTTTTCCTAAGTCTTCTCTGATTCTTTATAATCCCTGGCATTTCAAGCAGTACACGCAGTCACTTAAAACGTTCATTTCCTCCTCTTGTTCTTATTTCTTTCACTCTCAAAAGAAAACAAAGAAGAAAAAGAAAAAATAAATCCCTGGTGCTTTACTGCTAAGTCAAGTTTATCCATAACGCATTGTTAAAGTTCCCTTGATTTTGTTTGTAATTCTTGTCAAATCTCGTACATTCACAGGCCAGGAAAACCTCAGGCCATTTAGTCATGACAGTTTTAATCAACAGAAAAGACTTCATTAAAATGCTCATTTAAAAATGTGTGGAAAATGTAAATGGGGATTATCTGTATATGACATGAGATAATCCAGATACAAAATGGGGCTAAATAAGGCACTTTTGTTTGCCTTCGTACAACAGAACAAAAGCAGTTAACTTGGCCGAAAGCAGGTGATGTTTTCTGTTCTTGTCACCAGTTAGGTCGCTTGTACATACGCATTGTCCTGAACCATTCCAACTAAATCCCATTGATTTGTCTGTAAAATGGAGAGATTAAGATTAGCCTCTGAGCAATTTATTTACTTTCTAGAGTGAAAAAAATGCAGGCAACTTCAACCAAAAAGTAAAAATCCCATAAATGCCTTTGTTGTGTTCAAGCCTGAGCTTAATTTCCCAGTCCCGTGGAGTCCAAAATAATGGATGTCAATGGACTTAGCACTAAGGAATTGAAACATGACACCTAGTTTACCAAAAAGAAAGAAAGAAAGAAAATCAGTAGAAAGGACAGTTCAAGCTTCAATTTTAAATAGATCTTTAAGCAAAATATCAATCTGTTTAGAGTATTCTAAAACAAACATCAGTTATTGACATCTACCCAATACAAATTCAAAGATTTTGCCTCTATGTGTATATTAACTATAAAAAGTCTGATGAAATGTCCTTGAGTAAAAAGGGCTTTTCTCAATGGGCAAGAAAATTAGAATTGTTTTTTCTGATGAATAAACTTTCAAAAGCAAATGAGATAGCAAATGTACAAAGTATATATCTGCATTTGAATGAACAGTAATTTTTGTTAAGAAAAAGAGGAAGCATGAGCTAGCCGAGGCTGTCATCAATTTTAAGACGGAAATCACTGAATGACCCAAGAAACATTTATTATACCATCTTCCATATTGTACTGGAAATAATGATAAACATCTAAGCTGTGGTATTGACCAGAAGAACCTATTCCTTGATTTTTTTTTTTTTAGAATCAATTCACTAATCTTTCAAAAAATATTTTCTGAGTGCCTACTATGTGCTGGGACTGTGCAAGACGCTAGGTATTGTAAGGAGTAAAAATGATACTGTCTTTGCCTTGTGGTGTCTACACTTGGTCTACATGTAACTGAACCAATTCCCTTTACCTGATGAGCTTAATATACAACCGTAAAGCTGGCTGATCCACAAGAGTCCTCTGTTAAATTCCCTCACCCACTTTTCCTGTAATCCAGCTGGGCAGTCCTGCGAGTGGCCTGGAAATGATCAGCAGCATCAGCAGGTGCTACACAGGAAACTGAAGACAGAGATTTATCCTCCCACAGAGAAAAAGGAAGGAGGAGGAGGAACAGGAGAAAGAGGAGAAGGAGGAGAAGGGTGGGGAGGAGGAGGAAGGGAAATGAGACGGGGAGGAAGCCAAGAGGGAGGTGAAGGGACAAGATATTTTAGTGGGTGGTTAAGTCTCAGGTCTACCTGAAAACTGGTTAAACAAAACAAAGTTGGTTCCATTTCTACATTTTTTTCTGCTTAGAAAGAAAGTTAAGAGAGGACCGCATTTTCTTTACCAGGGCACAAGAAGTATCCATAAAAGAAAGTATTAGTAAATTAGACTTCATTAAAATTCAGAGCTCCTATTTGTCAAAAAAACACCACCAGTAGTACATGAAAAGGTACCTAACATAATTATTAATTAGGAAAACACAAATTAAACCACAGTAATATATCTAGGAAGGTTAAAGTTGAAGGATTAATAATCTCAAGTGTTACTGAGGCTGTGGAGTAATGGAGAACTCACACACTGCTGATGGGAACTGAAGCTGGTTTGTTCACCTACACTGGAAAACTGTTTGACAGTATCTTCTAAAGTTAGATATATGCCATGTACCTAGCCTATCACCCAGTAATTCCAATTCTAGGCATATTCTCAGGAAAAAATGAATGTTGTCACCTTGTGGATGAATATACTAGAAAAGGGGGTACAGTGGAGGTGCTGAAAATATTTTATCCCTTTTCAGTGGTAGTTATAGGGTTGTGAATAAAAACGAAAATCCATAAGCCATCTCATAACGTTCCTCTGCTCAAAAACCATCAGCGGCTCCCATGTCACTCAGGGGAAAAGTCAAGTTCTTTACAGTGGCCCACAATATCCTACACCATTTGGCCCCCACTACTCTTCCCTTTTATTCTGAAATAATAAAGCAAGCCCTGAATACCCCTCTCCTGGGACTTCTGCTCTGGTTGTTCCTTCTTCCTTCTTCTTCTGGTCTTCCCTCAAATAGCTACAAAGCTCACTCTCTCACCTCCTTCAAGACTTGATTCAAATGCTATTTTCTCACTCAAACCCTTCTCTTATCTGGTTTGAAACTTCAAAGCCCTCATTTAAGTTTGGGGGGGTTGCTTTTTTGGTGGGAGGTTGGGGGGAAGTGAAGGGAGAGAAGGGTGGACGGGTTACAACCAGTTACAATCTGGTTGACAACAGTGGAGAAGAAATAAAAAAGAAACTGAAGGTTTTTTTTTTTAATTTTCAAGAAACATAAATATACTTAGGCTTTTTAAAAAAAATGTTCAGTTTTTTAAAAATATGCAAAATTCACTCACATTCTTTCCCCTTTAGTCTTCAGCAAATATTTAGAATATACAAAAGACTTTTTATGTGGCCTCTGGGGAAGCTGGGAAAAAAACCAGCAGGATGTGGGAAGACTATGACCGTAGCCCCAGTAGTGTCCATGGTGTGTGTGTGCGTGTGTTTTCCTGGGTATGCAAACATATAGGACAGAAGGTAAGGATTGAAAGCAGTGATGTAATGCATAGAAACGGGCCCAAATGCCAGGTTCACAAGGGCTTTTCCTTCACTGTGTCCTTACACTGACCCCCAGAGACAACAGAGGGCTTGCGTCTCGTTCCTCCTTCAGGCCGAGGAAATGAGTCTGGCTAAGTAAGGATGAGGCACTGGACTGGGAGCAGTGAACAAAGGCTGAAAGAAGCAGCATGAGAGAGTGAATTGTTCTCTTCTGTCATGGGATAAAGTTCAGTGAAGAAGAGAAAAGCGTTAGCCCCAGGATTCCCATATTTCTGGGACTTCCACAGGGTCTTTCGCAGCTACTGAATGAAACTTGGGACACACACATCAGTCAGCTGGTTGACCCTACTCTTCCAGGAAGGTAATGCAGCAGGTTACCCAGCTCTGTGGGACCTGATTACCCAGAGCCGCCCATCCGCACCAGGAAACGGGAAAAGACTGATGCTCATCTCAAGGGAGTTTTAAGAGATGAAGGTGTGGAAAGACCTTCCCTTTGTCCTGTGGAAAAAGACAAGAGAGATGGAATGTTGTGTTCAGAAAATTACAAGAATTAGTTTTGCTGAAGCACGCACTGCAGAAGGATGAAGGGCAGGAAAGCAAGCATCAAATTAGTCAGTGAAAGGGAAAGTGCATATTAACTGTAAAGCGCCAGGCAAAGTGTCCCATGTATCTTTAATTACCCAAAGGATGGCTGTGAGGATCACACGGGTCCATGCACTGGCTGTGATGGCTAGGTTTTGCTATTGTCATAAATGACTCTAGCCTGCTCCTGACCAAGCATGGCCAGGCATGGAGGTTGAAATCCCTTTGGGGTCGTCCATCTGCTATGGGTTGGGGTGGCAGGCACAAAGGACGAGTACAGTGACTTCCCTACCCCTGTCTGAGGCCCCACACTTTCATTTCCCAAATGATGTAGCCAACCTGTAACGTGAACTAGGCACGCAGGGAAATCCTCTTCAAAGGACAGGACAAGTTACATTCCTCTTATCACCCAGAAGGAAGCACAACCTTTCTCAGACCTCAGCAGGTTTTATGGGCAACATATTCTACACAAAGGGATCCTACTTCCACTCATTTCTCAGGTGACTTAAAACATTACCTTGCAAACAGAGGGTGATGCCAGCAGCCCTGCCAAGTGGACCAAATGACATGGCAGGTCTATGGTACTGGTGACATCTGCCGTGGGAAAAGATGCTACATGAGTGTATGGCTAGTGACAGCAAGAGAATCAGAACACAGACCTCTAGGATTCTGGAGCCATGCCATCTGTAGCGGGAATTATTAACTGTCATTCAAAAGCAGCCCCTAGCATTCTACAGGGCCAGGCAGAGACAAAGCCCCTGACAGTGGTGGTGCCTTGTCTTCTGATGCTCCAGAGTTTCTCCCAGGTAACAACACAACAGCCTAGTTTGCTTGTCTACAAAGGAGACTGTAACATGAGCCATGTGTTTTGCTGTCCAGTAGCAAATCCTGACTCTCCATCGTAACCTTATTGCAGACTCCTGGAAAGCACCAGGGATCTATCATACCTGCTACCTTCAGGGATCATCCTGCTGCTCAGTGTGCCGACTCTGAGGAGTGCCATCTTACCACACCTCTCCCTTCCATTTGCTGGCTGAGAGCACAGACCTTGGCTCCAGGCTGGCCTGTCGCAGGGGAACTGGAGGGTAGGGAACACATGCTGAGTTGGGAACCACACCTGTGAATTCTTCACTGGCCACATGGAAGCAATATGCAAAGTTCTGTGCCCCTATCAGTTGCCTTCAAATGCATATGCCAATCCCCCTAAAGAGCCTCATGGTCATTCATAAAACTAGATTCCAAGGCTGAAAATTTAGGGAAGATCTGACTGACTGATGTACATTTCAATCCAAAGTGCATGGTGGTATATATTACATTTTGTATATTTATTGTTGTGAATAAAACATAGCTTTTCAAATTCAAACTTAGCAGTGTTACATAAAGTGTCAAGATGGTTTCCTCCAACCAAAGATTCAGGTGAATATTTTAAATGATCAGATATTTCACATGGAGAAAAACTTGTGATTTTTCACCTATGTGTAACAAATAGGAATTTTATTTTCATATTTTGAAACATTTTCCTTTAGATTGGCAAAAGTAAATCCATTAAATACAAATAGCGGGTTCATTCTAAAAGTTATGGGTGATATAACACTGACAAGAAAGGGCTTGGGAATGGAGCAAAGTCACAGGCTAAGAATTTCAAATCCCATATCCACAGTTTCCTCATTCCTCTGAGTCACGCAAGAACTTTTAAACAAGAAGACAACAGACTTAACGAGAATAAAAGTACAAGTGAATAGAAGAGTAAACCAGTTGAGGGGGGAAAGGAATTTCCTGGTTTTGGAAGCTGCCATTCCAAGTTCTTAATTAGCTCTGGATAAATGGATTATGGTTTTTGTTTTCCTTTATATTGTATTTTTAAAGTGTATTGGGTCTTAAATTAAAACCTGCAGAGGTATTCTCTTAATCCACTTACAGGGGGTTGTCACTGAGGTCCAAGGCATCCTAAGGGCGCTGTGATTGAGTTCAGGGCTTTTCTGCGTCTCCTGGAACAATGAAGAAAATTCTGTTTGATGTGCTTTTCAGTGACTGAAGAGTCCATAGCTTCTGCCAACTTTTTAAGAGACCTGTGAAATTCCCGCCCTCCCTCCAAAGATTAGGATCTCAGAAACAGAGCTTAATTAGCGCCAAAGGTTTGGGAGGGTGGGTAGAGAATCACGGTAGGATCAGGTTTCGGGGTTTGAGGGGCGGGGCAGAATCATCACAGCAAGTCCCGAACGCCTGCTGTGGTGAAGACTTGGGACCATTAGACCTGGTGTTGAGGCACCATGCCTCACTCGGAGAAATCCCCATCATAATGGTGGAGGCAGAGTCAGAATTCTAATGGTGTTAAAAGCGCTGTGCAGACACAGTGGGATTCTTCTCTACACTGCACTTGGGATGGTGCCTCCAAGCCCCCAAAACCCTTGAGAGGCACACAGAAGAAACCGAGGTATTTGGAGGAATTGCTCTCTTTCCCTCGTGTTCCTACCATGGTCTTTAGATCATGAAGCTTCTGCTTCACTCCGCAGGGAAAACTTTTGGGAAGAGCCTGTGGGCCCCATTCTCCGAGGTTGAGTCATGTCTCCTCTCAGGAGAGGTAGGTCAGGAAGGAACGGGCCATGCGCAGAGAGAGCATCTCTCGCTCAGCATCTTCTCGCTCCAGAGAAGATTCTGCTGCTCGGTTCCCATGCTCCTCTGTGCAGCCCGCGTTGGTAAGAGCCAGGAGCCCGCAGCCCAGGCCGGACTCCAGCAGGAGACCTGCAGGACTGCTGCTCTCTTTCTGTCCCCAAAGAATTCGAGGGTAGGGTTCTGGGTAAGCACATCTGCCCTGCAGACCCAAATGCTCTCGCAAGTAGGTGGTCTCAAGGCCACGCAGGCGGAAGTGGAGAAAGAGGATGGATATCAGAGACTCCAACTGTGTCAGGTGACCTCCCGTTATCCAGTTCAGCCTGGGTTGGCAATAAAGATGCTATTTTATATCTTCATCTGCATGGCCCTATGTTACTTCTCAGGTAGTTCCAAATTCAGGGGTGGGGAACGAGGCCTGACTCCTTGTTGTCCCTTACAATCCAGGCCAGAGTTTCATAGAAATGAAATGATTTAATCAGGCTCGCCCACCTAGTAGGTGGTTTGTCCACAGTAACCACATTTTCTCAGTTCTCTTCCTTTGGCAAAATTCTGTACCAAGAAACAATCTTAGAAATTCAAGTGTATGATTGGGATAATGTAACAAATTATTCGAAGTGTGGGCTAAGCCAGAAAGTTTCCCCAGGTGTAGCTCACTTATTCTTTAAGCAGCAGCTCTAATTTCACTTTCTACACCGTCTCATTACTTGCTGTGGTGATTTAACATTCTTTGGCCTCATTTTCATCTGTAAAATGAGTTCGAGTAGATGGTCTTCAAAAACACTCCCATGTGAACATTCCCTAAGTCTTTGAGCCCAAACCAATCTACAAAGATCTGTAACTTTCCTGTACTTACTTACCGTACAATTACTACCTTATTCTTCACTGTTCTATTTTCCACCTGTACCTATAATTTAGGCATGTTACCATAACATCATACTGTCCTGTAAGTTTTTGGAAGAGAATATCATTTGTAACCCTCTCTTTTGTGCCCAACTCCTACCAAAAGCTCACCATCTTTTGTTCATCTAAAGGCATCAAAATAGTAAAGAGGTAAGGCACAAACTGAGAGAATGGATTTGTAATTCATAGACCCAGCAAAGGACTCATATTTAGAACATATAATGATTCCTACAAGTGATTAAGAAAAAGACAAAAAAAATCCAATAAAAAAAAATTGGGCAAAAGCCACTAACAAATGACCAACAGGCATAGGGAAGGGTATTTCACTCACCAAGGAGATACAAGTTAAAATCACAGTGAGGTAACACTGCATAAGCACCAGCAGGGCTCAAATGTTTTAAAGATTAATAATGCCAAGGGCTGGTGAAGATGCAGAACAACTACAAAACTCACACATTGCTAGTGGAAGTGTATGTATACTGGTTTTGGAAAACAGTTTCGCAGTATCAGCTAAATCTAAATATGCATCTGCCCTGACCAGCCATTTCCTTCTGGAAGAAAGGAGAGCATATGTCCAACAAAGGACATGCACAAGAATTTTCATAGCAGTTCTATAAATTATTTTTAAAAAGAGAAAGAGTCCAAATGTACGTCAGTGTTATAAAGGATAAATAAATTGTGAGTATTCATATAATAGAATACTGCATAGCGTGAAAAGGAATGAGCGACTGCTATATATTAAAACAAACAAACAGGGATGAATCTCACAGACATTATATTGAGAAAGAATTAAAGAGTAGATTCAGTTTACATGAATCTCACTGTGAGGCACAACTAACCAATTGTGATGGAATCAGAACAGTGATGGGTATTGACTAGGCAGAAGGAAGAGGGACTTTCTGAGCTGCTGGAACTGTCCTGAATCTTAACCTGGGTGATAGTTTTAGACAAACATGTACTGATGTAAATATTCATCAAACTATACATTTCAGATATGATCTTTACATTTTTGCCACGTTTATGTTATGCCTCACTTTTCAAAAACCAACAAAAGAGTAATAAAAGCCCAGATTCACAAAAGAACATTCATGAGAATTAACTGAAAAATATCCAACCCACTGATTCCTTGGGATAGTCTAAAATTTTACTCTTGAATGAAAATAGACCTCCACAACTCCTCAACCTCATTGTGTACCTTTAGCTGCTAATTAGAAATTTACTGGTTTAAACTTTAGTGTTGTCTCCTGTCTATGTCGAGGGCTTTGTAAGAAAACAAGGGGAAATCTGATGTCATTCGGAACATAAGGATGTCAAGGACATTTTCTACCATTTCCCTTTTATGGAGAAGAACTGGAGAAAATTCTTTCAGTTCTCATGTCAAGAAAGCCGTTTCTCTTGAGCAACTGGTATGTTTTTATCCGGCGAGTGGCTGCACATCATTATGCATTTGTCAAAACCCATAGAATGTACAACGGATACCCTTAATCCTATAGCTGAACTTCCTGGTGGTCAGGGCAAGAAAAGGAAAACTCACATCAAGTTGCTAGCCACTCTTTCCTGACTCTCCGCCTACCTCTAGAGCCACTCTCTTTTTGGAACTTTCTGGAATGTTCATCTTTGTTAGCTACTTTTACCCCTGGCTTCATTTTACCTCTATCCTTATTTTAATGACAGCTTAGTTTCTTTGTATTTTTATCCCACTGTACTATTTGTTATTGTACTATGTAACAAGCACTGTAAATGCTTTCTTTCAAAACAAAAATGACAATGGAAAAAAGAGAGACAATCAAACAAATATATAAATGCATATATAACGCAAAGGAGGGTACACACAATGGAGGGTATTACTGTTAGATACTGTTCAGCTCACTGACCTTTTTCCATAAGCCCGTTTTACCTCCTTTGCTATACTCGAAGCTCCATGGGTCTGGCCCACGTGTGAGTTTTTAAACGGTTTCAGGTAGACAGTAGGCGCTTAACAAGCACCATTTGCCTGCTTCTGTGCAATGAGGGGTGATGGCAGTGGTTTGAGATCATGTGGTGGGGAGCACGAACACATTTTTAAACCATGAAAGGACTCTTGCTCCAGGCCTGCAAAAACTTGCACACCATTTGGAAATTGGGTTATTTTAATTACAGTGTCATAGAGAACGACATGCATTTTAATCAACTTCAGTTGACAATGCTGCAACCACATCATAGTCGATGCTGATTCCAAACCATCTAAAGAATTACTTCCAGGTTTTAAGAACTGGCAGCTTAACTAGGCCAGTTAGGAGCACAGCCCGCCCAGCTGCTTCCCAAGCCCGAGCCCGAGCCCGAGCCTGCAGGATCCGGGCTTGGTCATTAGGAAGGTTCTGAGGACCAGGGTGCGAGGCCAAGTGTGATCTCTAGGACTGGGGCCCAGGCCCTGGGGTGGAGGCACCTCCCAGAGGCTGCGCTCTTCCTCACAATTTTCTCAACTACAGGCAAGAACTGAGCTTCTCTGCCCTTCAGCACAGTCAGCAAACAGCACCAGAGTTTTGCTTGGCACTTCCTTTTGACAACATCTTGCAGTTTACACAGCTGGTCCTCTATTATACAAGTTGTGGGTGACCTTTAGTACATAATAATGCCTTCAACTTTTGAGAAGCTGGTTGCCATTTTTGCCCACTGACCACAAGACTTCCTGAAGGGAGATGCTTCTGCACCATCAAAACTGACTGACAAGGTTTCTTGATTTGCTTAATTAAGTAACCATGGGGTAGCTGATGCTGGCATAGTCATTTCAGAATTAAACCTTGCTGGTTCTTTGTGTTAACGGTATTCTACCCAGTAAACAAAACCATAGAATCATCTACAATTTATGTTTTTAATGAAGTAATTTGAAAATTAGTTGTTTATAAACAGACACTTGAGATATAATGGTGGGGATAATATTTATATCAATGGTGGGAATATTGGATACACCAACGCCAGTATTTATAGAAAACATAGAAGTACTTTAAAAAAAATTCATGGGCTGATAGATATACATATTATATATATACACACACACACACATATGGTATATATATGTGTATTATATATTATAGATGTATATGAGAAAAGGGCATGATTTAGGGAGTTTACAAGGTAAGTCTTCTTTGAGAAACTATTGTGTAATTATGTTTTAAAATGTGACTTAAAACTCACAATGAGAAGTTTTAACATCTTTTGGAAGGAGCTTTTAGAAGCAAAAATCCAGTGGGAAAGAATCCACAACATGAAAACATGGAAAGCTGTTTAGCTGAGAAGGTTGTAATCTGTTAAAACTTAAAAATTTTTCATTGAGGAAGCGATTTGCATGCTATTAAGAAGCACTGACAAGAAAAGAGAATGAAGTTGTCCCTCAGAATCCTAGCGGGATTGGGTCCAGGAATCGACCCCCACCTCCACAACCCAGGATACCCAACTCCACACATGCTCCGTTATATAAAATGGTGCAGTATTTGCATACAACCTACACACATCCTCCCATATACTTTAAATCATCTCTAGATTACATATAATACCTAACACAATGTAAATGCTATGTAAGTGGTTGTAAATACTATGTTGCCTGTGCACAGCAAATTCAAGCTTTGCTTTTTGGAACTTTCTGGATATTTTTTCCCCCCAATATTTTCAATCCCTAGTTGGTTGACTCCACGGATGCAGAACCCATAGATATGAAGGACGATGAGAGAAAGGGAGTGAGCAGATAAAACATATGTAGAGCACTGGCTACTTGGATTGGGTACCACTGCTCCTTCTTGGGAGGAAGGTCATACAAAGCAAGTCACACTACTGACACTCAAATAATTGGAGATTGAATAAATTAGTGACTAAAGGAATAAAATAATTTCAGGTAAAGTCTCAAAATATTAGCTCTAAGAGAAACCTAAGCAGTCATGGGGTCTCATTTCTTCATTTTATAGAGAATATAAAACACATGTAGCCAAGTGGCATCTTTAAGAGACCATTCAGCTAATTAGTGGCAGTGGTGGGACGAGGACCAGGACTTCCGCTTCCCGGGTCACTGTTTTCTGCGTGTCACTGTGTTCTCTTTTTATTTTTAAAAGAAAGCAGGAAGAGAAAAAAAAGAAGTGTTGTCTGAGGAAGCTGAACTCGTTATTTGTGGGACCAGGTGGAAACTAACTCCTCATTCCCATAGATAAGGCTCAAAGAGAAGAGAGTTTTTAATTAGAGATTAAAACATGATCAGTGTCCTTATAAGACAAAGAGGTTAAAACACACACAGACATAAAAAGAAGACAATGTGAAGACACAAGGAGAAGACGGCCACCTACAAGCCAAGGAGGGAGGCCTCAGTCATAACCAACCCTGCTGACACCTTGACCTCAGACATCTAGTCTCCAGAACTGTGGGAAAACAGATTTCTGTTGTTTTAGTCACCTAGTGCATGGTACTTTGTTACGGCAGCCCTAGCAAACTAATACACAAGTATCCACAGCTTCTGCCCTTAAGAGTCAGAATGAAAACTGCAACCCCAGATACAGTCATGTGGCGGTTGCTAACATAACAGCAGATGGAGGTGTGAGGCATATGTTGTTTCCTGTGACTGTGTTCAGCTTGCTGAATGTAGTCAACCAATCATCGTTATTTTAATAATAATTTGCATTTCTATTTAATAAGCAAAGTTGACTGTACCCAGCATCTAGTTCATACCAACCAGCATTTTACAGGGAAGGAACTACTGGCCTTATCTTACTCTGGATGGCAACTGTCAGTCTTCCAGGAGCTGTGATCCCTAAGCAGGATGGTAGATGGGTTTGAGGTCAAGTGCCAACTCTAGTCCATGGCAGTGGTCAACTGAAGTGTCATGTTTAGAACTGAGTCCAAGATGCTGTCTTGGTTTAGGAATAGGGGGCCGGTGGTAATGCCCACAGCAATAACCACCAGGGGCACAGGAGGGATGACAGCAGCACATATGCCCCAGAGACGGGACCAGCCAACTGCAGACCTGTTAGCTTCCTAGGAAACATGCTGATAACCTCACATGTTCAGCTATTTTTGAAAATTGTCTTAATAGACTAATAATGAATACAACATATTTTCAATGGAATAAAAATATGGAGAAGAGATGGCAGAAGGTAGAGACAGGAATGATCTGTCCCTGGCAGATGACACCCTCTGTCTGAAGGACGATGGTTTTGAGAATAAACCGACACGTGCACATATGCTCTTTAGGAACAGCTAGACCTCTTCTGCTCCCCACAATCTTATTTTTTCTCCCATTCACCAGCCTCACCACTCTACCTCCATGACTGAATATGCTCTCTTAACAGCTAAAAGGCCTAGAATTACACCACTGTAGGTTATGAAGTAAATAGTAACATAATAGCCATTAGTACACAACAGTAGAACTGTACAGAAGGAATCTGCACCTTTCTCACTACATAAAAAGACCACGGGGAATTAACTACTAATAGAAAATCACGTCATACGAGCTTTTTGAAATCCTTCTTATTCAATACCATATATAAAGATATTTTATTCCCACTAGGGGAGAAATGGACTTCCATTCCTCTGAACGTTTTAAATTATTGTGAGCTTCATTACATAGTATACGTTTTATTTTTTCTAAGTGAAACTTTCTGTAGTGAATTTCAAGAGGCTTCTTTGGTTTACATAGGATGGGACTGGATCAATCAGGGAAAATTTCAAAATAAAATTCAGCTGAGCTTTTTACAAGTTTCATTGTAAATCGTAATTACAGTATTCAGGCAGAATAGCTTTGCGCATAATTTCAGAGCTTGCCTTTGTAGATCTGAAATTAGATAGTGCTTCATTTCACAGACTCCAAACAAACCTCAGAAACAACAAAACTGTCAGACAATCATAAAATTATAAAAGCTGTCGGTTCCCTGCAAACAGAAATGCATTACACTGTAAGGTTAATTCACTTAAGAGTTCCAGTTCGCTTATTTCTTTAGATTATACTTTTCCTCCATTTAATCAATGCATTATTTTAACCAATTTCAGCAGGGTAACATAACGCTACACTATTTAAATAAAGACATGATGAGTAATAGGTTAAGAAAAATTCTTTTCACTTGTGCATTCAAATTACTCTTGTGGCCTGAGCAAGGTATACCCTCACCAAAATCAGTACTCTTGCAAGCAAAGCACAGAGGCAAAAGAATTTTAAGAAAGGTAGATCATTAGCTTCAGTCACCATATAACATTTGTGAATAATTTGCTCGGTTTCAAAACGTGCAAGAAAAACGCTGCACATTTGAAATCTGGTGAAAGGTAAATGAAGACAAGGCCTAGAGAAAGCGCTACATGCCAAGGGGTAAAAACGGAGTGAGCCCACAGCTGCTTTAAGTCAAGCATTTATAATCTAAAATATGTAGAAGAAAAACACCCTGTAAATAACAGAATTAAGCATGAGTACCACATATGTGAATACGTCCAAGCCAAATTCAATAAAATATTCATTAAACAAGTTCACAGATAAAAATGGAACCATAAGTTTTGAAATTTGTAATAAGGTTCATTCCATTTCTTTTGGCCAAAGCAACACTGTATTTATAAACACAGCAATAGCAAACTCCCAAGTAGCTTATGAATATTTTCTGTCCTTCTGGAAGATACCACAATACAGAACATACTTAGGCGAACCACCAACCCAAAGCTGATGACCTTGCAAATTTATACTTAAAAAAAAAAAAAGGAAATTGAGAAAAGCAAAATCCACACATTAGAGAGATAAACATTCGTGGTTCTTTAAAATTTAACTGCTATGAAAGATAATTCTTTTCTGCAATAAAATGCTTGAAATATTCAAAATTACTACCATAGTATGGCCAGGACAATGTTTTTTTTTCCCCTCCACAATAAAAACAAGCTGTGGCCATAGCTCTGATTTGATGTGAAATTCATTTTGAAAGTTCAATAAAATTTAATTCTAGGAATTATGGGAACTACTAGACTCTTAGATATAGTTTTAAGTCAACATTCTGTGCTGGTTATTTTTTCTTCCCTAACAAAATGAATTCTTCAGAAGTTCTCTGTTTAAAAAAAAAATCCACCAAAATGACACCCACGATTCAATAATTAGTGACTATGAGTGGCCTTCCCCAGTGAGCAACAACATCTTAGCTCCCTTCATACTCCTACCGTGACAGGGGCTGCCTGGCCAGCAGGTCATCCCCCAGTGATGGCCCCTGCAAGCTCTGTAGGCACATTGTTCACTTAAAAACTAAAGTTCTGCGATAGGTGAGCAGTGAATTATTATTCTTAAATATCGGTCTTATTCTGAAAAAACTCAAACCAAGATTTTTTACATTTTTAAGTCAAATTAAGTTTTTTTAAAAAAAAGCTCATGTACGAAGACACTCTGTCTAATTTTTAAAAATGTTCCAATGAATGAGTTTTAAGAAAAGGCCATATAACTAAACTGAAATATGTAGAGGCAAGTCTGATAATCCCCAATTGCCATAAAACTCAACACCTGCAGCCTATGTAATAAATCAGTTTGTGAATCTAATTGCTCTTGTTCTGCATGCTTCCATGAGCCTGTGGAGCTAAGCTAACACCATTGTCATAGCCTTAATCACAGCCAGGTTTATTTTTGTTGGCAGCCTTATGCAAATCATTGTATTATGGGTCTTTGCACTTAATTCACTCAGATTATACCCTGATACTGAAAACAGACTGTAAAACAGGAAGGGATCTTCAAATTGTTTAATTAACTATGAGTTGTAATTTCTATTTATACCTACCTGAAATGTTATAGCTCCAACTGTGTTAAATATTCATAGGAAAACAGATTATTCTGTTTCTAATTTAAAATACTTAAGCTTGCTGTAATTTAGAAGTTATAGTTACCCACAGAGAATATATCGGCATTTCTTCAATGTTTTAAGCCAATTTCTCTTATTCTGTGAACTAACCTCTGGAACTGAAATTCATCAACAAAACACTAATTTACTAAATGGTACCTTAGTGGCCTAAAAGAGTTACAGCAACTTCAAAATGGCCGCAAATTTTACCCTCTGTCTTTAAATCTTTTACCACACAGTCTTTCCCGGGAACCACAGGGAAACCAATTGTATCAGTCAATTACCACCAATTATCGTTGGTCGATTAAATTCTCAAGAGCCAGAAAAATCTGATATCTATTCCACATTGTTTACCTCTTTCACTTTTTCTAGTACAGTGAACTTTCTAGAAAAGACCAAAACAAAACAAAACAAAACAGATGGGCCACCAATTAAAATCCAATCACAATGCTGCACACCAGAAATTGATACATTATAAGTTGACTATACTTCAATCAAAAACAAATCCAAGCACAGTACATTCTCTTGCCCATGAAGGAGCTGTTGCATATTGGTATCAACATAGTTAGAGTAGAATTAATTTCAAACTTTTCCTTTTCCCATTGTGATGAACCTAGTTTCAGAACTTTTCTGGATGCTAATGTTTTTACACTGAGAAGTGGTAGGTAAAGGAGGAAGAGGATAGGAAAACACCCCTACATTCACTCCAGGAACATTGATTGTTCGGTGGACATAATGCTTATGAGCATTAGCTCTGAACCATATTCTGTCTACCAGACCACATACATGGCGGGAAGGGCTCAAGGCAGGGGCACTCTTGGGATCTCTCTGCATGTGAGGAGAGGAGAGTCCCAAAGACCAGAAGAGAAATCAGGGAAGCCCTCTTCTACCGCTGGGCCATCAGTCTCTATGCCTGTTATGGTATATGGAATCTACATTTACGATAAAAAGGTAGCAGCAGGACTCAGAAGGGCACTTGAGTGAAGCATCAGAAACTACACTGTGGTCATGAGAAGAGCTAAAAATAAATGTCAAAAAAGAATGATCATTCATTGGTTCCAAATGTCCATCATTTTCTTGCCACTGCTGAGCTGTGGCCCAGAAGCCTCCTCCTGATGAAAGTACCCATTATCCTCAAATAGGAACCAGGTTGTGGCTCAACAAATTTAATTTAGACAAGGACAAGATGCCTTCCTCCAGCTCTAGAAGGAGAAGTGGATTCTACACAGAATGGATCAGCCCTCAAGGATACTGGGGTACTAATCCAACCAGGGTGTAGTTGTGGGGCCAGGGACCCTCTGCTTGGAGATTTCCCTCACACCCTACATAATGCTCACCAGCACATATGGTCCAGCCCTACTTCCAAATGAAAAGTAGAGAGAAGGTCAGCTCTCATCACTAGTCAGAGCCTCATCAAATCCTAACTGGTCCTTGTCCTGCAATGACTTCTGGTTATACACCTTCAGTTTTATAAGGTATTGAGCATGTTCTCTGCAATAATGTATAACCATGGGTTGCCTATTGTGTGCCAAATACTGACTGTCCTAAATGTCTGACATTTAATTTCACAAGTATTTGAAGCAGGCACTACTGTCCCTATTTTACAAATGCAGAAACTGAGGCCCAGAGGTGCTAGTAACTTAGCAGAGACTGCGTATTCCTAAATGATAGAGCTAGGACTGAGTGCAGTCTGAGTCCAGGGCCTGCTGGGAGCCATTATGCTTTGCTGAGCCCATGAAAATGAGTAAGATTCTGTCCCCGTCCACTAGGGGACCAGAGATTTTGCTTGGTGGTATATTTGCTTATTTTCAGGAATAGAGGTGAGTTGAAGGTTATAGAAAGCTCAACAAATTATTTAAATACAGTGATATGACTATGACAGATTTATGAATGGGGCATCTAACTCAAACTGGATTATAAAAGAAAGGGCTGAGATGTTGCTGACAGGTTGATATGGTGAAGGCAAGAAGAACTTCCTATGCCAAGGAACTCGGGATTTTTACTGTAGTTTTAGCAAAATTGTCTTCCAGATAGATCATTCTGGTTGCACAGACCAGATATAAAAAGAGCAAGAGTGGGGATAAATGAATAAATGAGCAATTACTGAAATAATCCAGTCAAGGAAATTTAAGAAGCAAATCCACTGAACTAGGGTGGTGGTAATTAACATCAACTTGAAGTAAGGATTGAGAATTATTTTGAAGGTAAAATGAGCAGGATTTGATTGACTGGATATAAAAATGAGGAATTGACAGGAGGGAAGTAAAAGATGACTCAAGATGAATGGAAATGAAACAAATACACAATGAGGTCAGTTTCAGGCATGTTGAATACCTACCCATGTCTTACGTAGAAGGGATGCCCAGAAAGCATCTGAATGTTCGAATATGACACTCAGGGGAGAGGTGTAAACTGAAGCTAAATGTGTGAGAATATTAATATATTTGTTCTGATCCATTGCAACCATCTTAAAAGGAAAAAAAAGATCACATGTTACCAGGAAACAAATACACAGAAAAGCAACCTAATCTGAAAGATTGACCTCCACGTACGAGGAAACTAGAAACCATACTTGACATACAACTTCTATTGCTGTCAGAAGCTACCAAACGCCCAACAGCTAAGAAACAACATCTTACAGCATTTCTAGAATGATTCTTCTGGATTCTTCATTCCTTTCTCAAAGAGCTCTCCCTACTCCCCACTGTGGTTCAGACACTGCTTTGCCCTTTCACTCCTAATTTGCCAGTGGTGTCCCAGCTCTCCTCCTTTTGGAATCTTCCTACGTGCTGGAGGAGGTGGCTGTGTATACTTGGTAAAAAGGAGAGGAAATCACCTGCTATGAATCAGTTTTTACTCTAAGTAAGCTGCCAAGGGGCTACATTAACAGTGAATACAGGCACTTTCTCCAACCTTGATATTTCTATATTTTTGCTTCAATCAGGTCTGTGATCCAAGTGAAAGGGAATTATCTATATTCTGCGTTTTCTTACTACTTTCCTACAGCATGAGCTTTTTTTTTAAATTGAAGTATAGTCAGTTTACAGTGTTGTGTCAATTTCTGGTGTACAGCAAAATAATGTTTCAGTCCGCCATATACATACAATATATCCGTTTTCATATTCTTTTTCCTTATACGTCACTACAAGATATCAAATATAGTTCCCTGTGCTATACATTACGACCCTGTTGCTGACCCGTTTCTGTGAGGATTCTTCTTGTATTTCTGAAGTAAGAGATATTGTGCCAAAGTTCAACAGGTATTCTGTGTGTAATGTGTAGTTTTGGATGTAATCATGGGAGACGGTGAGCTATGCGTCCTTCTACTCTGCCATCTTGGCATCTCCCCTCAAGCATAAGAGTTTTTATTCACACACTCACACACACACACACACACCGGGAGTTTTGTCATGACTTTCTTCCCTACTATAAAAAGTAAAGATATTTACAAGCAATATGGATCCCTCATCTCAGCTGGTCATTCAGAATCTTAACATTTTAAGGCCAAACTTAGGCCAGATAAAGAGAGGTCTAGTGGTATGATTTGATGAGGTCTGAGAGACTTTGTGCAAAAAAAAAAAAACTCTCCCTTAATCTCTACTCATTTCAGTTTATGCTTACATTCCCATCTTGGCCTCAGCTTGGTGTTAAGCCATAAAAGGTCACTACTAAAAGGTAAATATGTCATCTGGAGTAAAAACTCATCCAGCCATTAAGTTTTATTAGCATACTAGAATAAACTTTTCATATTAACCCACAAGTCACTTGATATGAGTTTAAGAGAAGAGTATAGTGTATTAAACTTGGGTGGTGGGACAGAAGGAAGAGAATGATCTAGAATATGAGGCAAAGTCAGGGATAAAAGGAAAGCAGGGTCCTGGTGGGGAGGGAGGCAGGGGAAGGATGTCAAAAAGAAGGAATAAACACATTTGCCTACAGCAACCTTGCCTAGATGATGAAAAAGCACTTTTACTTCTGAGTCTCTGGGTTTTTTTTTTTTTTTTTTTTTGAGATGGCTTGGAAACACGGTCATTATTTGCCTGAAAGCCTCCAGGAAACTTTGAATTAAATATGTACATATTGTACTAGTTATCTTTGAAATGTGATTGGGCTGCAATTATGTCAGTAAAGCTCTAACTACCAAAAGAAAATTGTATGGCATCCTCTATTGTGCCTGGACAAATTTAGATGATTGAAAGCATAAACCAGGCCATATTTTATACCAGAGCGATGCAAAGAAAAGGAGGAAAACACTGAGTTCACGCATGCTGGATGCTAAGACGACTTCGGGGCTTTGTAGTAGAAGTGGCGTGCTCCCTGGGGGAAACAGACTCTCGGAAAGAAGTACAGTAGCAATTCTGCCACAGCTACACAAAGTCAAGAAAATGGTTCACTCAGACTACTGGAGAGCTCCATTTGTTTTGAAAAACCCAGCTTGTAAGTCAGTTTTCCTGGAAATGGCAAATATCGCATACTTAAGGATTAACTCTTTCTGGGCAAATATTGCACACTTAACTCTTTTTGCTACAGAAGTCTTTCTCATAATCCTCAGGCTGGATTTACTTGGGAGACACGTGTAACCAGAACAACAGCAAGCACTGCATCTTGTCTCTTTCAATGTCAGGAACTGTCAGACTGGAAAAAGCTCTCAATTCTAGGACCTGTGAACACTATCTTTCAGTTACGAGATAAGCATGTCCAAGTACCTGGGATGGTACCTGATAGATATTAGATGCTTGGGAAGTGTTTGTTAAAAATCAGGACAAACAAAAAGATTTTTAAAACACATCTCTCAGAAAATTTTAATCATTGGGATCTTCAAACAATGCAACACCAGATTACTTCTCCCCTCCCCTCTGATGTTCCATTAGACTTGGTGATACAAAAGGGACTTGATCAGCACTGGAATGACAGATGTGTGAGCTGTGCGATACTTCCTGTTCTAGACGCATCTTTTCTTATACCTGCTTTTCAGATCATTTCCTTTCTCATTATTTTTCTTGTGCTCCACATATTATTTTGCAGGGAAAGGAACTATAAGGCTCCCCAGCTCTCATCCCCCACACTATCAGGGCTGGAGTTTAGTAATTCTAATTCACTCAAGGTTGCCTGCAGGATTGCAGATTTAGTGAATAAAAATACAGGCTGCCCAGTTAAATTTTAATTTAGATAAACAGCAAATAATTTTTAGAATAAGAATGTCCTGGGAAACATTTGGGATGCACTTTACCAAAAAAATTCTTCATTGTTTATTTTACATTAAAATTTAGCCGGACATCCTGTATCTTTATTTGGCAATACTAGTTATTTGATAGAATCATAGATTATGACTTAGAATTTAGCCCTTTACAGGTAGGGATGGTCAAGCCTGGAGATAAAGAGATCAGTGTAACTCAGACAATAACAGCCTTGACCACCACCTAGACCTTTGAACCCCTAGTCAAGAGCTCTTCTACAATCTTGCCTCTTTGTAAAAGCATCTGGTTAAATTTAGCCACTTGCCTTTATTCAGCTGAGTACGTATCCTTTCTAGCTTCCAAGTGTAGAGGGCATTTTTATTACACTGAATGGTTGGTTCTGTCCCCATTTTTTGTTAATAAACTTGGTAATCAGTTAACTATGACCTTTATTGTAGCACTTTTGATATTGAATTGAAAATACTTCTATACATATATTTCTTTCCAAGAAAAGTATATACTCCTTAAGGTCATGAATTCTACTCATCTCAAACGCTCAGTGACTAGCCCCAGGCCTTGGATCACGGTAGCCTCTCACTAAGTACTTAATAAATCTCTAAAAATGGTTAAACAGCTTAAACAAATAAATAGTATTCAAAGTGAAAGAGACAGCCTTCAGTACTCCCAAATGAACATGGAAAGATCAGACTACAGATTTACCCTTGAGGTCTACACGCTCAGAATGTAGAAATACACACTTTCACAAAGTAATCTTTGACACTGTGGTGGTTGAATTTATATGTCAAGTTCAATGGCCAGCGTGTGCCCAGATTAAACATTATTTCTGGAGGTGTCTGTGAGGGTGTTTCCTAATGAGATTAGCATTTTAGTTAGTGGCCTCAGGAAAGTAGACTGACCTCCCCAAAGCAGGTGGACATCATTCAATCCATTAGGGACTGGATTAGAATACAAAGTGGAGGAAGGAGGAATTTGTCCCTTTTCCCTGCCTCCCTGTTAGTCTGGGACACCTCATCTCATCTCCTCCTTCCCTCAGACTCGGATTTACACCATCAGGCCTTCAGACTCAGGACCTGAGACTGAACTAGACCGCTGGGATTGTGGGACCTCTCAGGCTCCACAGTCACAAGAGCCAAGTCCTCATAATAAACCTCTTACTGGTTCTGCTTTTCAGGAGCACCCTGACTAATACAATGTCATTGTTGGAATAAATACACACCAGGTGGGCCTTGATGATAAACTGGTACTAGGAATACTACCTCTGTAACAAATGATACCCAACACTGAAGGTCAGTAATGTACCCAATGTGCCCATAGAGCACAGGGGAAGAAACAAATCTGGGCTTGAACCCAGGTGTCTACAGTTCCAAGCCCATGTACTTAACTACCATGTAGGGGTCCTACTGGTGGTCTCCCATCTCATTGGTGCCTCCAGTTGTTGGATATTTCAATATCAGCTCCTCCCTGGGATGAGAGGCACCTACCTAAATTGTGTCAATAATTTTCATAGGTAGCATGATCACTTCTTGACTTAAATAAGTATTTGTTTAATTTACTTTTTAGGAAATTATTTTTTAGGAGGTGAATGTGTTCATGTATTTGCTTCGCCCTGCATCTCTTTCTGGTTGGGAAACAAACAATACAGATCATACTTTCATTTACTCTAACTTTTAAGAATTTCAATTTTAAATAAAAAATGTAATACTGTAGAAATAGAATCACTAATTGAATTACTGATTATAGAGGGATTTTGGGTGGTGTAGAGCTTGCATTTAATTGTGAGTAAAACTCAACTCATTAAGAAAAACTTTCAAATTTGTAAATCAAGTGAATTTTAAAATATGTAAAATACAAGTACACTATTTAGATATGTTTCAAGTCCCATTTATCATATTTCTTTATAAACCACCCAACTAATTTTCTATTATTCTCTCCTTGATCTATATTTTTACTACTAAAACTCATATTTAGGTTTATATATATTTTTACTTGCACATATTTTTAAATCTCTTATAAAGCACATATTCTAAAGCTTGTTCAGAGAAAGAGTGAGATCCAAAATTTCTTCCATATCTCTACAATGATAAAATTCATAAGATTTTGTTCTAATATTCCAGAACTTAGTTTTGTATCAGTTCTCAAAGTTTAGTGAACATCAAAATCACTTGGGGTGTTTATGAATGCAGACTTCTGGCCTCCATCTCCAGAGATTCTGCTTTGGTAAATCTGGAGGCAGGGAGTCTCTAAGCCTCCCTTTTAACAATGGAGGTGATTCTGACCCAGGTGGACCAAAGACTTCATCTTAAGAAATTCTGATTTCCGTCCTCCACTATGGTATTTCACACGAAAATAAAATAAAATGAAGATTAATGTTCTGGTTCTCAACCCTGGCAGCACATCAGAATCTCTAGGTCTGGAGAGGGGCCAAGGGCCTTCAGTTTGGTCTAGAGTCAAGGTTGAGAGCTACTGGCTCAGTAAATATGAGGCAGGACTAGAGGGTGCTGCCACGCGGCTCCTTATGTCGCTGGTAGGATATATCTTAATTAATAAGCAAACTTTGTATTTAGAAGTAACAGCAGCAGCAAATACACTTGCATTAAATTTCTTTGTTTTTTCACTCCTTAGCAACTTGTGACAGGAACAGGTGAGTCTCGAGGTGACCACCCACATGGAAGAAGCCATGTTCTCCCCTCGGTCCAAAAAGACTGAAGTTTAGGAATGCTTTTACGGCAGCAGAGTTTGCCATCTTCTGAAAAAATTCCATCATTTTTCTGATCTAACAGATTTTTGTGGGTGCTACAACAGCCACGGCCAGCTTGGAGAACGCAGCCAGCTCTTTCCTCAAATATCGGTCCCTCAAATGCTTCAGACACCAGAAAAGCTGAGTTCATTTGCTCAGTCAGCTTTATTACCCCTCCAGCACCCATTTGAATTATTTTGTATTAAAACTGAGAGAGCGAAGAGGTGGACTCTGCATTCACATCCAACACCCCACCACTGTGACTGTGTACCAAGAGGAGCCAAAGGCAAAAGCATTTAGAAAAGGAATGAAGGTGACTTGCAAAGAAGCATTGCCAAGGAGGCCGGCCTTTAGAAGTACCAGCTCAAGATTCCACTGAATTTGTGGTTTTTACTTACGTGTTTGTTTCCCTCAGCATTCTTTACCTCAAAGTGTTCTTCTCCCTGACTGGGAGACACGATGTATATCCTTTGCCATCACTGCCTCAGAGAGGCAGATATCGTGGGAATTCCTTCTCAAACCTATGTGTGCCTATTACAATAGTTACTATTATTGTAGTTTTGCAATTCTAATTGTATTCCATAAAAGGCACTCTGTGTGTGTTGTCATTATTGTTTGATAACTAATGCTTGGGAAAATACCTTTGATAAAAGCAAATTAAAAAATTTTCTATAACCATCCATCAGTATAAAATCCAAATGGATTAAAGACTTACATGTAAAAACATGAAATCATAAAGATACTAGAGAAAAACCCTGTGGAGAACTGCTTGATAGCCTGAAAGAGAGAAAGATCTCTCTAACTATGAAGCAAAATCCTAAAACCTAATAGAAGAAAAGACCGATAAATTCAATAGCATAAATGTTCAGAGTGGGCATGACAAATTACCATAGGCAAAAATAAAAGACAAGCAATAGACTGTGCAAAAATATTTGCAGGTTGTATAGAAAGGGCTCAGCTTAACATATTAAAAGCTCATAAGAATCTGCAAGAGAAAGACTAACAAATAATAGAAAAGGGAAAGGACAAAAATTCATAGAAGAGAAACAATAACAGACCCTTAGAGACAGAAAATGTTCAACTCCACTAATAACAACAGCAACAATAATAATATCCCAACCATACTGTGTGCCAGATACTGGTCTAGCTCTTTATATATGTTAACATATTTAATCATTAAAACAACCCTGTGAGGTAGTTTATACTCTTTTCAATAGAAGCATAGAAAATGGAGGCACCGAGAAGTTAAGAACTCTGCCCAAGGTCACAGAGCTGATGAGCAGTAAAGCCCGAATTTAACCCCGAGTATCTGGGCCCCAGAGTAGGTGCTCCTAACCATCACGCATACATCCTTTCCTAATAAGAGAACCGCACATTGGAACCACATTGAGATTTCAACAATTTTGCCAACTCTCAGACAGACAAAAATTTCAGTTTGTTAATATACTCTCTTGGCAAAGGAGTGGAGAACACAGGCACTTTGGATACACTGCTGGTGAAGTGTTTGCACTTTTGGCGCCTACTGAGGGCAATCCGGCAGTGGCTGTAAAAATTACAGATGCATGTGCTTTTGGAGCCAGCAATCCCACCCCTGGGAATTTATCACACATACATCATTGTGCACATACAACATGACACGTTTCTAAGATCATTATGCACATAGCGTTGCTTGTAACAGCAAAAAAAAAAAAAAAAAAGAGAGAACTTGCAAATGCCCATCATAATGGCATAGCCACTTAATAGAATGCTGTGCATCTATAGAAGGAATAAAGCAGCCCTCTATATACTGATACGGAATGATCTCCAACACATAGTAAATGCAGAAAACAAGGTGCAGACCACTGTGTGCAGTGAGCTGTCTTTTCCACAGAGAGAAGAAATAAGAGTATATATTCATCATACGGGGAGGGAACAAGAAAAGAGGATTCTGAATTCCAAACCTGGATCCCTTCTCAAAGGAAAAGTATTAGCCTAACCTCAAAATACTGACAAATAAATAGACCTTATGTTTTCTAAATTAAAAGGGACTGATAAAATATGAATTCATTATATTTTTATGAGTCACTAGTCAACTTTGTCAATGAATCTGATCAGGGCTTGTTGGGTTTAAACGTGCTGCTCTGACTAAGGGACCCTCCACGTCAAGGTGCTACCTCACCGCCCAAGTCAGCTGAGCTGTGTCTCTGTGCATCTGCTGTTGCACTTTCTCCTTTGTCTGGATTCACATTTCTCTCCATCAGACAGAAAAACTTATTATCCAAACTCTTCTTCGAAGTCTTCAATGACATTAAAACCATGTGGAACTCACCAGAACAAACTGGTTTTTCGAAAGGGCACTGTTACTGGTTATCCAGAAAAAATACATTTTGTCACTCTTATTCTATAGCATGAAGTGGCCAAATAAATTACTCTACCGTATTTTTCATAACAGATTATTTTGTTTGACTTCTTAAAGTAAGCAAATATATCATTTTTCTGGAAGTAGCCTAAATCACACAATTTCATAAATATTAAAAAACAAGAAAACCAACTTTTCTTCAGTACTATTATTCCTCCACAAAAGGTCAACTTTTTATAACCCATGCAATAAATTATTTTAAAAATTACCTTCATACAAAAAGAAGCAGACAGCTTATTGCTTAATCAAGCTACTTTAGAAAGTACGCTTATGCAGGAAGAAAGCCATCCCTAAAATATCTTAATTGCCTGAAAAGAATTTCAGAATTTCTTAAACAAAGGAAACTCATTATTTGGCACTGGACTATGCATGCTCCTTTCTATGTGAACTTCAATGCAACCTGACTTTCAGTACCTTAAATATAAAGTTCAGTAGTGCCTTAGCCACTGTGAGTCAACAGAATGTAAAAAGAAAAAATCTCTATATGCTTCACTAAGAGTGTCTACAAATACGTTATAACCGAATACCAACAGAATGCCATTTTTATTTCAAAAATATAGCTAAGGAAGGTTTAAATACATAGCCTTTTTACTATACACTTGAATCTACTCCACTGGAGAGTACAATGTCATTGTCATTAAAGATAATAAATCGCTTTTTGTTTTAAAGAATTAATGCTTTACTAGTAGAAAGAAGAAAGTGCTATTCGCAAATAGATTGGCACAAGAATTCCAAACCAAAACAGTGCTTCTAGCTGAAAGAATCACAGATTAGGGGTGTGCTATTTGGGATTCTTGTCCTGTAATTATATACTATCCTACCCTCCCACAATAATTTCTTATTTTAATCTGTAATAAAATATGGAATTATTTTATGAAAGTTAGGCCTGACCATGTGACTTTCTTTGACCCATGGGATATAAGCAGATGTGACACTAGTAAAATCTTAAAGCGTGCTGTTTCAAATGATCATCAGATCCAGTGTGATGAGAGACTTATGGGGCAAATCTGAACCAAAGCAAACCCTAAAGCAAACACAGCCAACCCATGGCCTGAAACAGAGCTGCCCAGCCGAGCCCAGCCGAGCCCAGCCGAGCCCAGCCCAAAGCAGCCAATCTGCAGACTCTTGGCACGAAAATGGCACGTCAGCTGTCATAAGCCAAGAAAATGTTTGTTCGTCATGTGGCATGATAAGCCGCCTGCTGATGGGCTTTGAATTGAACATAAAGGATGGATAAAATTTCAATACTGAAATTTAAATATCTAAAAAGGAGGAAAAGGACTTCCCAGGCTGAAGAACCACGTGAGTAATGACATCCATCCCATCAATCGTTCATCAAGATCTGTCATTCTTTCTTTTCAATCTTACTGCTTTGACATTTTTGAAGAAGATGCTGAATTTATCTTCATATCTCACCTACTATTGTAAGAGTCTCCTAAGGTGTTTTCTTCACTTCTTCACTTTAAACTACCCTGTCCATAAAAGCCAGATTAATGGTGCTAAAAAAAAAATGACAGTGTAAATTTCCTATTGAGAAACCTTCAATCCATCACCATGCAGACTGAACTAATCTGTTAAGCTATTCTTCATTTCACTAAATATCTTTTGAGTACCTACTATAGTCCAGCATGACTACCAGATGTAGGCAATAAAAAGCCAAACTCAGACATGGTCCGAGATGTGTAAGGAAACCAACTGTTTCACAGCTATGAGACAAGACCATGATGGAATTGTGCAGAGAGCTGGCAGACCTTCAGGTTCAGGCAAAACATCTTCTCAAAAGAGGTGATGCTTAAATTGAGTTTTTTTGTTTTGCTTTGATGAGTAGAAATTAACTCCAGGAAGAGATACATAGGGGTTACGTAAGACTTGCAGGGCATTCTAGGCAGAGTAAACAGCATAGGCGAGAACACTGATTGTGCCACAGCACAAAGGCTCATGGTTAGAACGGAAGGTGCACACGAGGAAGAGAAGTAGGTGGCAGTCCATTCATGAAGCCATTAGACTTCCTGTAAGGTCCACGTCCCATGCTGCTGCTTAAAACATGCTGTCACTGATGTTTTTGTTCTCATTTAATAAATCAAGCCTCAGGATTATATTAAAAAATGGGAGGAATTTATGCAACTAATACATTAATCTTAAATATTTTCTTTCCATTAACACAAGGAACAAAGTGAGAAGGAGAAAATACCACCAAACTAGGAACCAGAGTGGGATTTCAGTACTGCTTTATCGTGTCCTGGACCTGGTTCACTAGCCTGGTGACCCTGGCCAAGACTCATACACTCTTTGAAACCCAGTCCCCTTCCCAGTATAAAGGCAGGTAACATTTTCCGTGTGTTCATATTTTGGTGTCATGATCAAATGACACCTATGGAAGCACGTCCCAGTCTAGAAAGTGCCACATCAATTCTAAGCACACCCACAAATTGTAAGAGGTTTTGCCTTTTGTACAATGCTAACACCGATTTTATCAAAGAATACATCGCTAGCTTCCCTAATACTCTTTCAGAATGGCTTCACAAATGAATGAGAATGTCTTCTAAGCTCATTAGAGTTCATAGGTAAATTTCAGAAAGATGCCCAGCAGTCCAGAACTACATATGCCACATGAGACATTATGCAGGGAGAGTCAAAAAAGAGTTTAGAAAAAGAATTTTTAAATAAATTATAGAATACATGACCCTTTTAAAAAAAAAAGTTCAACTAAGACAATATAAAAAAAGGTGACAGAAAGTAAGCAGGCAGAACTCTAGAAAGAACCAGAAAACTAGGAATGTTACAAAACTAGGATGTAAAAAGTACAGAGAATCAACAATAAACAGAATAAATATGAATTAAACAGTCAGGGATACCAAAGAGAAGCTGGTGAAAATATTTCAAAACAAAATGGAAATGAATTAAAACTGATTTCATAAAAAAAAATATATGAAGGACAGATAGAAGATATCTAACATATACAGAGTCAGGCTCGAGAAGGAATTTATTCAGTAAATGAACCAGATCAAAATTTTCAAATATAATGAAACAAAATGTCACCTCAAATTTTTACTTGAACTTTCAGTCAAAAGGGCACACCAATCTCACATAACATTAATAGAGTTTTCCTAGTAAATAAAATTTTTAAAAGCCACAAAGAGACACACTGTGTGCCACCAAAAAAGAAAAAACAGTGATACAAATCAATTCCCAAACATAATGTTGTTATTAAATCTCAAGGACAAAGAAAGATCATAAGGATATTCAAGGAGGAAAGAATCTCACTATTCACAGGTAGAAAGATCAAGTCAAACTCATCCTTCTCCACAGTAGCTTGCACTAACAGAAGACACCAGTATGACGTCTAAAACTTTAAGGGGAAAAAATGAGACCCAACAATCTTGTACTCTTCCAAGTTCCCTATTAAGTAGGAAGGCAATCTAAACATTCTCAGTCTTGCACAAAATCAGGGAACACAGCACAGCATGAGCCTTTCTTAGACAACACTCTACTAAAAATTTCAAAACTAACAAAAAAGAATGACAAACACTAGATTCACTGAAATAGCAAAGAGTATTTAGTACTTAATATTAAATAACTATTAGGATTTTCATAACAGAATGTTATAAACCTTGACAATGTCAAAAGAATAGCTAACAAAAACTGTCAGAGAAAGAGGAAGTGAGCAGTAGGCTAATTTCCTCTGGGGTTAAGCAAAAAGTCAGTGGTCTGTCTAAAGTTGATACATACAGCTAAAAAATAATTCTTACTTGGTAGTTTCATATTAATCTTTTCCCCTTAATTTGAGATTGTTTCATCAATTAATATTCTTTGTAAAAACAACATATTCCTGGAGTTCAGCAATTCTTTGACTTACCTCAATTTTCTTCTTCTGAAATTAAATAGGATTAAATAGAACAATCTAATTTCTATAAGATTATTTTTTATCTGCATACATCCATCAAGGAAAGTCTGGGAAGATACACACCTAACACTATCAATGGTTATAACTCAATAGGAGGATTTGAGGTGATTTTCTTTTGCTTTATTTTTAAATAGTTTTTTTTGTGTTAGGAAGTTTTATTTCCATTGTACTATTTGTAATTAGTACAGCCTTTTAAGAAAACCTGACATATAAATGAATAAAGAAGACAAAAAGTAGGGAACTATACAAAGATCTAGAATCAGACAACTCCCAATAATTAGCACAAAACTTGCCTCTGAGCATCCTTCCTGGCTGCAAGGTGAAAAAGAACAATGAGGTACATATTTTTAGTGTCAAGTAAAAGAAAATCATCTTGGACAAAAGAAAGAGACCAACCAGTGTTAGCTGAGTAGTTATCATATGCTAAGCACCATATCATGTATTTCTTGCAACTCCATGATGTTTCACTAGCTCATTTTTCAGAGGAGGAAGGCCAGATGATAACTTGATATGGGTCACAAAGCCAGTCACTGACAATGGCCGAATGAGAACCCAAGTCACATGACCCGAAGCCATGCTCTCCTTCGCCCATACTCTCCTTCCCAATTTCTTGATTCTAAGTCTAAGAGAAATTAATTTCCTTTATCCTTTTAAAATGAATAAAGTGTTCAGTTGCTGGCTCTGTAAAAGTATGCAGTTAACCACAAGCTCACAATCAAATTGAATCTGAATAACATCAAAACAATTAATTAATTATACAATAGCATATTTTCACTGCTGACACAGTTTATACCAGGACATTCCCATGACAGGAAAGCGCCAAGTCTAGAATGTTGGAATAAATGATGGGAAACAGAAATCACATAAAACATTTCTTATCCAATCCTCTTTCTTTTTTTTACACTAATTTGCATTCCACTTACTTTGATGATTCTTATGTAGTGGGAGTGACTGTTGTGAAGAAAAGAACTAAAAGCAAACAAAACTTTTCAACAATAGTTCACTGAGCATTCTAGCCTCTATTAAAACTACAACTGTGTATTCTAAATACTCCCAACAGGACAGTTTGCAATTCAGACTTCCTTTTGAAATTCTAACTTATTTTCTCATACTTGACAACTAATGATGACTATAATAAACTAAGTATATCTCCATTCGACATGTTACATACAGTATAAAACCTGCACAAATATATTCTTTTCAAAAGGCTGAGACTAATAAACTAAGTATATTCCTACTTTTCAATAAATAGGGGTCATGATGTGAAAACATAATCTCAATTAACCATATTGATTAGCCAGTCTTTATAGGATGAAGGTGGCTACTAGCTAGTTACACATAGATGAGTATAATGAGTATAAATAATCTGTCACCACAAAGACAGTGTTTTGGTGCCTCTCCCAATACTTACAGTTTGTCTTTTCTCATGTCCTCCCTCATCCATTCATTCACTGAAGCAATATTGATTAAGTGTCCACTAAATGCCAGGCAATGTGATAAGACTAGTGATTAAGAGACAGGACAGGTGCTCCTCCGAGAATTCACAGTTCATTGGAAGAGAGATAGGTAAAGAACTAGTTGTAAATGAATATACTGAGAGCCTCAGTAGAGCTCTCAAAGGACCACAGAAGAGAGAATTCAACTGGTTGGAGTTACCAAAGCAGACTTCACACAGAGGTTGGCCTTTGATTTCAAACTAGAAGGAGGAGGCTTTTGCCAGGCAGAAAAGTAGGCATGGAATACACAAAGCCAAGGAAAAAAGTACAGCTTCTAGAAGCACGACAGTTAGTACAAGTTGATCTTCACTCAGCGACACATACATGATTATTTGCTACTATGCAAATATAAATATCCTGCGGCCCCAAATATAGCTTTCTTCATGCGTCTCCCATTTCCTACCATGTCGTGCTTTCTGAAGAGCAGGGGCATATGAGACAGTGACATTGGAGGGAGTTTAGAACCCGAGGAGGAAGGATGGGCCTTCCACAAACTTCCTCTGCATGGACACCTTCTCCTTTAAAAATCCTCCCTCGGTCCTTCATCTCGCTCTAGCTAAGGCTCTAACTCTTCCTACTCAGCCAAACTGCTAGAAAGGGTCATTGAATCTCAATACCTCAGTTCTCATTTACTCATCAACACAAGTAATCTGGACTCCACCCTTCGCTCTCCCATCAAACTGCTAGGACTTATGGTCCACTGTCCAGTGTATACCTTTTAGTACTTATCCATCTTGATCCCTCAGAGGAACCTGGCACCACTGACCTCTCCTCTTCTGGGCACTGTCTCACCATCTCTGGCTCCTCTCCCTCTCCAACTGCACCTCAGACCTCATACTTGCCCCCTCACCCTCTCCTCAGCTCTAATATCCCTCTAAATCTTCTCCTGTTTGGTCCTTTTCTTCCTCAGCACACTTTTCCTGGGATATCTTAGATATTTGCTTCAGAATCATCCACTTGCTAATGGCTCCAAATCTATACTTCTAGGCCAGTCCACTCTAGAAACTTATGTCCAAATTTTCAACTGTCAACAGAAATTACCCACATATCTTCCAAACCGCTCAGATTCAAATTGTCCGAAACTGAATTCATTATCCTTGGGCATCTGCAGTTAAACATACTAAGATGAACTCTTCTTCTACATGAAAATCTTTTAATCTTTTATTTGGGAAAAAAAGCACTCTGTCTTCACTAAGTCTTTTATTGCCAAGTAACTATAGGGTTAATTATCCAGATGTCAAATTTATAGTAACTTCAGACAAAACAAAGTGATGAACCTATGCATAGTATTGAGGAAAACAGTTATCATCAAGTCTATTCACATAATTTAAAAAAAAAGATCAGCTACCTTTTACTCAAGGTTCCTCACTATTATATGTATGCATAAGTAATATGTATGTAATGATAAACATTCACATTACACTGATTTTAAGTAAAGAACTAGTATTACTTTTTAAAGATAAAATATCTTTAAAATCAAATGGGTCAGGCCCCATTGAGATTTGTTGTTTAGAATGTAGAGAAAAATATGAAATATTCATCTTCAACGTGAAAATATCTATATGCATTTATTAATCATGAATACAAAGGAGTTTTGTATTACTTAGATTCCTGATCAAAGTATAAAATTGCTGGTTCCTAATGGAAAATATGCAGAATAAAGCATATAGCTAGCTATTATCAAAACTAACCATTTCCAAACATCTTTTAAACATTAATTCCTCATCAGTAAAAAAATTTGAGTAATGTATATCTATACATTAATGCAAACAGCACTTAATTAACATATTACACATAAAACCTACACAAAATACATTTTTTTTAAAAGATGGAAATTTAAAACTAGAAATTCTATTTTCTTCCCCTGGCTCAGTGGATTGTGCGACCCTGGCAGATATTCTCCGCTGTAAGTCCACTGGTAGAAGCAACTATTATCTCCTAACTGTCCTCCTATATTTTCAGCTGCACACGTTTCTCAGACCTTTACTATGTACTTACAGACAGTCTTAGCTCTTATTACCAAAGATAGCTTAACTCCCCTCCCCACCTAAATTCATCAACATTGCTGGTCCCAGTCAACCATTACTTAAACCTCTCAATTTACTTCTTTTCCAAAGGCTATTTCCCACAATTTATTAAAGAGCTGACTTTTTTTTTTAACTCAGAATTTCAGTAGCTAAACGAAAAACTTGAAAATGATATAAAGGTGAATGACAATACTATTTTCTTTCTGCAACACCCAAGAATAATGTGAATGTCACCTCCCATTAGAACAGTCTACCTTCAGAGATTTTTCTTATATTTACCGTGCACTTTAGCTTTGCAAGGGCAGCCAATCTAATGGAAAACTGGTACAAAAAGATAAAACTTAAAGGAAAAAGGTTTGACAGCTTCAGTAATGAGAATGTGGAGCCCCAATCATTGCAATTCAAAACTAGCAAACAAACCTGAATACAGATCAAAATCAATACAATTACAAATTTATTTTTCATTTAAATTAATCCAGGAATGACCAAGTGCCTGCAACAGGATTGGCATACTCATGGCTTAAAAGTACCTAAATTACTGGGTAATTCTCCAAAACTGTAGAATAAAGTCTAAAACCAGAAAGTCAGTTGGCATCTACTAATACCCAGAACTCTTCAACTACAAGTATTATTCAATCCTTTTTTTCCTAAATAATACTAACTGTTAAGTGCATAATTGTGCTATAGGGGACATGGGATGTACTGTGTAAAAAGAAGCAGTTCCTATTTCTATCTTAATGTGCTGTTATTTGGTTACCAATTCTTACTTTTAATTCATTTTTTTAACCGAAACCAGAAAAGGTATTTTTCCTTCTGCAACAATGAATATTTATCTACAGTATAATGAAGGAGTCTCTTCAAAATGACTTTGATCGACTCTGAGCTGGTAGTCAAAAGACACCTGGATGGTCTCATGCTTCAGCTCAGGTGACAGTTGGCTTTCAAGAATTAATGGCCTTAAAGATCTACTAATTTTTTTGAAAATTTGACAAATATGAAATACCTACTTAGGGCTTCCAGTAAACCAATTTAGTAAGGTAGGCTATTTTAAAATATAACCTGCTGTTCGTTTAATAAAATTAAGATTTTAATATAGCAGTATTTTTAGGTGGCAATTAATCAAAGCAATGAACTTTCTCTCTTTTTTAATACTAAGAAAATAATGCAGGTATAGGTGATGACAATGCAGATATACTGACTAAAATACAGCTCCTGTAAGGTTTTTTAAGGGTATAATAATTTTGATTTTTGCCAGCAACCTAAGCCCAGTAAATAAGCTTCTGCTATATGTACCTTGGAACTTTATTCTCAGTCTGGTCGCCTTCCTGATTACTAAGTCTTTCTAAATTAGAGCAAGCAATTTCTCTTTGTTTTACCTAATATTTGAAAATGGCAAAAAAATCCCCTGGGTCACTGAAAATTATCCTTTCATTCCAGCCGCCTGTTTCAAGTCAGTCAAAACATTCCAGACTTCAAAAGGAGGCTCTGCCTTCTTAGGCCATTTTGGTGTCCCTCTATGGTTGGCCTAGGAGGGATCGGTTATTTGGATAAATTAATTTCTGGAGCCTGCTGGCCTCCTAGAAGACCTCAATGTCTGACTGCAAATTAGTTCTACTGAACATGAAGAAATCCCTGGACAGGCTAGAAGAAATAAATGGTGATAAAATCTAATACTACAACGTTTGTAATGTGATTTTATTCTGCTATGTGGCTTGTAAGCACACTTAATGTTGAATTAAATATTTTAAATTTTTTTTAAAAAAAAGGGCCGTGAAAGCAGAAAATCAGATCAGCATCCAAGGCACAGCAAAAAAAAAAAAAAAAAAAAGGCTAAAAGCCAAGTTTAAAATAAAACTTCCAGCAGGAATCTTTTAAAAGAACAAACAAAAATGTCCCAGTGTTCCACAAAATCAACTATATTTTTACATTACAGATACAAACCCCGTTGTCGGCCACCCCCTCCTCTGAGACAGGAAGTGAGGCAGTTGAATTATGCTTTAGCCGGGGCTGTGAATAAACTGTTAGGCAGCCCCTGAGCACCGACTTGTACAAGTGCCTAAGGAGAGCTTATCCTGAAGGAAGAGAGGTCCTCGGGCCAAAACTAACAAACAGGGCCCCTCAAGCGGAACAATGGTCCAGAAAACTCAGCAAAAAAGAAAATAAACTTCACTGGCAGTTTGTTTTTGACTGTTAAGAGCTTAGCTACAACTCTATCAAGATTTTTAAGAAGGTAAGAAATTTCACACATAAGGCATTCTCACAGCTGCTTGAGAGTTTATAGTGCAAACGTATCATCTCCTCTTGCCATGTCTAATCCACTTTAGGAGATAATTGTATCTTTTCTCTCCAAAGTAAACAGAACCACACCTCGGGAGAAGGAGATGAAGGAAAGCTTCCTCTCCCCACCTCCCCACCCCCAGGCCAGGGTTCAGCTTGAGTGAGCTGAACTGAGCTCCTCTTGATTTGGGCTAATTCCATCTAAGAGGTAGTGAACATTGGAAATAAAAACTGAAGCTGGGAACATTTTTTTTTTCAGATCCAAAGTATACATACAGAAGATAAATGAACCCCAAATATGGCATCTTTAAATATTAATACACTTATTTATTTAATTAATAATAAACCTAATTATCCCCCCAAAAGTTCACATTAGATATTAGAATTTATTTTTAATTCTAACATTAATTATTTATCTAAGAATTTATTTAATTATTTAATAAATCTATTTTTAAAAGTCACATCATTTTAAAATTTACATAAGGGACTGCAGTTAGCTGTCTTTGTAATTAGTTGCAAATATATTCTGGTTCCCAGGGTTTCATGAATCTCAACATGTAAGTACATTTGCAAAAGTTTTTTAAAAAATATTTATCATGAGACTGGACATACTAGGTTAATTATTCCCCCAATCCTATACTTAGTCCCGTTCTTTTAAAAAAAAAATTTTTAATTCAAATTAAGCCAGCATTACTTGGAGCTGAATCAAATATATACATATATAGTATCATTAATAATAGATGAAAACAGCATCAACAAATAATGAGAAAAAAGCTATAAAAATAGCTGAACATGATACCTTCAGTCATAGCACAAATTTGTGCTCAATATCACTCATATTTCAATATCATGGAATTAAGGCTAACAAGATGAGCGTATTTGTGAGTTTTATTCTAACTTAACTGAAAATATTCATATACTAATTTTTTTTTTAAATTTGGAACTACATATGGGAAGCAATTCACGTATATACAAAGAAACAAGAGAAGCTGAAAGACTGTTCAAAGCAAAATGAAGAAGCATCCATGGACGCCCTGCAGAAATTTGTGAAACCAGAATGCATGGAAAAGCAGGCGTTTATTAACTGGAGAAATCACTGCAGAATTCCTTTACTTTTGTAAAACTTTAGAAGTGGGGTATACGGTCTCAATATACTTTTTTAAACCATCAACTTCTAAACATACTTATTTTTACTGTAAATGCAAAGAAAAGTGAGGTAAATTGCTTTGTGCTTTCTAAACATTTCACAAGAAAGCTTTGTTACACTTTTCTCTTGAGGCTGCACATATTTTCAAAGGTTTTTATTGCTTATTCTACAAATAATTAGTTAGATTTCCCATTTTAAGGTCAAATTTGTAACTACTGACCTGAACTTGAAAGAAAGAAAGAGAAAGAAAGAAAGAGAGAAAGAAGGAAAGAAGGAAAGGAGGAAAGGAAGAAAGGGAGAAAGAAAGAACAAGTTTATTACTTTGAGTTAATTTATAACCAGCTAAAAAGGGTCAAGAATTAATTTTGTTAGATATTATAAAGAATTAAGGGAATTCATTACTGTATTTTAGAACTCACAGAGGGCTTGGAAAATGGCAAGAAATAGCAGAAGTATTTTTAATCTGTATGTGCTTTATGTGAACCTTTCTGGAAAAATATAGCACATTTTCTTTAAATTATATGCTAACCCCAAAGGAACACAGAGAGCATTATGCATTTTGCCTCCCTGAATATGGAAAAACCACCTTGATCCTTATAGCCCTATTTCCGCTCTTTCATTAAGCACTAGGTAATAAATCATGGATTCACTAAATCTCAGCGGTGAAAGGGATTTTAGAGGTAATCCGGTTCCACCGTATTCCCATGCATGAGTCTTCAACAGATTATCACCAAGTAGTAATGAGCTAAGGCTATATGTGAAAAGTGCTTAGAACAGCCCTGCTATGTAGTAAGTGCCTAATAAATGTTATTTATTCTTTGTAGTAATAGTGGCACCACACATCTCCAAGGACCTAAAGTGGATACCTCCCAAGAAAATCAGCCCATTTCATCTTCCTCCGTAACTTGTAGTGTTTAAGGACTATTATTGGTTTAATGACTTCAAAATAGACAGTGGATAGAAAATTTAGCTACCAATGCAAACAACTTGTTTGGCAACAACTTAAAAGGACTTGGAACAATATCTCAATTGACTTAATATGCAGTATTTGTGGGTTTTTTTTTTTAGCAGAATACATTTATCATCTTAAAACTTTTCATTAAACTAGAGGATTAAAAACTTAATTTTTTTTTTTACAAATGCTTTCATATTATACCACCCTTTCTCATTGTTCAAGGTAGGTGAGAACTTTTTAAGATTTTAGAGCCTGCTCTTCCAAAGTAATATGAAAATCTATTCAACTCTTATTGGCAGTATAGGAAAAAGTCACTAATTTCAGTTAAAATTGCAGCAGATCACATTTGTCCCAAGAAGTGAAAGACAATCTTCAAAGGACTTGAATGCTCTGAGTAATGAATTCACTCACCATAGACTCACATGGCACTTGTGTGAGTTAGTCCAGTACCTTCCCTGCTGCCACTGCCGGTGGTTGTGTGACTTACAGCCCCCAGTCAGTATCACAAATAGATCACACATTCATTTGAAAATTTCCATCAGTTATATTGTTTTAAGATGGCAGCCTAACTCACAGCTTGAATTGAAAACAGATAAAGAGCATATCAATTTTGACTGAAGTCAGTCACCGTGTTTTAAAAATGACCTCAGGCAACCAGAAAAATAATCATTTTTTTAAAAAAGACAAGATAAAATGCTAATTGATTAAGTTAAAATACAGATCTGTTTGTGTTGGTCCACAGTAAATGGTAAGTCTATTTTTTTCCCCCAGATGATTTGGAATCTGAGCAAACAGCTGATTTCTAAGATCTAATGTGAATGTTTTTTGGTGGAGGGGAGGTAATTAGGTTTACTATTATTTATTTATTTATTTATTTATTTATTTATTTATTTATTTATTTATTTATTTACCAATGAATGTACTAGGGATTAAACCCAGGGCTCCGTTCATGCTAAGCATGCACTCTACCACTGAGCTATACCCTTCCCCATAATGTGAACTTTTTAACAAATGAATTTGAATCAAAGTCAGCTTTATGGATGAAATTATTTTAAGTTGCTTAAGTTCCACTTCACCACCAACAGTTTCCTATTTTGAGAACACAAGTGGTTAGACACAGGCATAGCTAATCAACATTTTTCAGGGCATATAATTTCACATACTTGAACACAAAGTATTTTTGAACCCAGTTTTTGAAGTTAACCCTCCCAGCCTACCACATAAGGTCAGGTAAATGTATGTTTGTTTTTTTTTAATGTTTCAGAGAAGCTTGGATGGACAAAGCACTAAAAATCACTACTGTAAACACTGAGGGTAAAAAAAGTGAAACATGTATTTGGTCATTGTTTCTTATGCCAAGAAAATCTATTTCTTTTTTTTAGTAGAAATTAGAAATGCAATTTTAAATAAATCATTTTAATGATAAATAATCCAGTAGGTATTTTTTTTTCTCCTTGTAAAACATGACTGGTGTTGAGGTGAATATTTGGTTACTCAAAGCATACAATTCTATTCTTGAAAAACATCTTAGATGGTTATCCTTTAAAAGAAATACAACAGCTTCATTAAAGAGAGAAATGAACATATCCTATATGCCTTACCAAATGATGTTTGATATAATAAAAAAAATTGAGAATTTCTAGAGATCAAAATAAATTTCCATAAATTTTAGGATTCTTCAAAGGAATTTTTAGTCCACACATGATTTAAGTAAAAACAAGAACTAGTGAATGAACAGTCATCTATTTCAATATTTGAACAGCCAAATAGCAATTATCTCGTGTCCCTTTGAATTATGAACACCATATTTCAAAATGAAATAAAATCAGTAATTAAAAAAAAACTTTTTTCCTTTCTTTTACAAAAAAAGGGAAAACTATTGAAAAGGACCCAGGAATTTTTTTAATACAATTTGGAAGAAGAGAGATGCATTTGTTGTTTTTGATAAACACACACCATGTGTACATGTGTTGCTTAATAAAGACACGCATGTTCTCCTTTTGACCCTCACAACAATTCTGAGATACCCAGGAGTGAAATATTATCTTGTTTTAGAGATGAAGACCGTGGCTCAGAAATGATCAGAGATTTGCACACACTCCAGCCAGTGGCTGAGCTGGAACTCCAACACAAGCTTCCGGCTGCCTGCCAAGCCCATGCTCCCTCCTGTACCCCACGGGTATCCTCTGACTTGAACTAGTAAGAACACAAGCTCAGTTATCACTTTATTGATGCGAGATGTCAGCATTGCAGGAATCAAAGATTTTTTTAAAAAGAGACTGTTAGTCTGATTTCTGTTCAATTTGAATTTGGGAGACCTCTCAAAGAAATTTCAAGAATTCCTCTGAAATATAAACATTAATTGATCTAGTCTAACCTAGTAGAGCACTTGGAAAAATTTCTTCAATGAATAACATTTATTTGCAAAAAGCCTATGAAATTTTTGTATATGATATTCAGCTTATTTTGCCTACTTTCCTATATTTCCTGCAGTTAAAATTAATCTATATTGTTATTTTCTTTTATAATCCTGTTTTCCTAAAAGGACATATGTAAGAATTAACTTCATCCTCTGCTTAAATTATCAGAAATTTTCCATTAATGGAGGCCCAATTAATGAGGTTTCACAGCAGTGATGTTTGCTTTCAGTGTTCCTTTACCTTGATGAAAACTGATGGAGCAAGGAAAGCTCTGAGCTCGATTCTGGTCTGTTTCCAAAGGTGCCTGGTTCCCAGGAACCACGTGGAGCAAAAGCTGCCAAACTAGCACATGTGCAGATTTCTCTCTGTTTACAAAACCTCTGCTCCAGGCAACTGTGCTTATTCATTCATTCATTCATGCAACCAAAACATTTTTTGCATCTATAGTGTACAAAGTAGAGAGGGCTGAATGCTAGAGGAGGGTGATTATTCCTGTCATATCCTCTGCCCTCAGACAGCTCACAGTCTGGAAGGTAAGCAGATTTGTAAGCAAGTGTGGACAATATAAGAGAGAATAAAATATATGTTAATTAGCAGTTTAAAGCATTTATTGTGTGAGGAAAAAAAACTTCTGTCTGAGGAAGCAGATAAAGAGAAATAAACTGACATCTGGATGCACCCAGTTTGCAAAAGAGAGAAAACACCCTGTGATTGATTCTACATGAAATGCAATAGGAAAAAATAGTTTTATTAATTATATTTATATGTTTATATAAATACTGAGTAAAGATAATTTTAATGCAAAAATAGTTGATAAGATTACTGTATTAGTTATCTACAGCTGTGTAACAAAATGCCCCAAAACTTAGCATCTTAAAATAACACACATTTATTATCTTGCACAATTTCTGAGAATCAGAAATCTGGGATAGGATGCACCTCAGTTATTTGCATCATCTGAAGGCTGGACTGTGGCTGCAGGACTCACTTCTGAGAAGGCTCCCTCACATGGAGAAAGGAAGAAGAAGGCTTCAGAGTCTACCTCTCCACACGGCTGTCTGAGTGCCCTCACAACATGGCAGCTGGCTTCCCCAGAGTGAGAGACCAAGGGAGAGCAAGAAGGAAGCCACAGTGGCTTTCATGACCTAGTATCCACACTGACACCTCACTTCTCCCTTGTTTCCACTTATTGGAAATGAGTCACTAAGTCTAGACCATACCCAAGGGGAGGAATTCATCTCAAGGGGTTCCTCGTCAAGAAGCTCCATGTATGAAAGGGAGAAGTATCCAAGAATTTATAACCATATTTTCAACTCGCTACAAACACAGGAAGTGGATATAAAATGTAGAAGTGCTTCTTTAAGATATTCCAAGCACCTTTTAAAATTAATCATAGGAACGTTTGTATATAATATTACATATAAGTAAAATAACACATGTACAGAAATGAAGACATCAAAGAACCCTTATCACAATATCAGTGCCAATATAAAAGTATTCTATGGGCTCTACAATAATCATATTAATTGACTGAAGGATAAAGAAGGTCACAAAAAAAAAGGAGACCTTAGAAATGTGAAGCTGCATCATATTAGGGTCAAAGGCAATCCTGGAACTGTGGAATAGGATCCTCAAACTGAGCACTTCAGAAAGATGCTCTGTTTCCCAATGAGTCCTCCTGCCCAACCCCTGGCAACCAGCACACATTTATTTTGCAATGCATAAACTTTACAAACTTCAATTATCCAGTATAAAATGAACATTAATAGAATCATACTTGGTTAGAACCAGAAGAGATCATCTCCTCAATTCTCCATCTTATAAATGAAGAAAATGAGACTCAGAGAGAAGAAATAAGTCAAATCCAGGATGACAGAGCTACCCTGATGGAAACAAAATGGGAAACCTTGAAGAGGGTGGGAGTGCAATGGTAGGCTCACCTGTGAGTGCTAACAAGAGAACACAGGCAGGGATCCTCCATCTACTGAAGCACATTAATATCACCCCGGGGCTCTGTTCTGTATTGCCAATACTTTCACGACACAACTGCAGAGCTGAGTGCATGCCATAGAGATCTTCTAACCGACAAAGTCCAAAGGATCTACTCTCTGGTCCTTTATTGTGTTTTTGCTATACTGAAATGGATTTCTTATTTGAGCTCACACTTTCGGTGACTTTTCATCTATAAAAGAGTTGTAAACCAGAAAGTGTTGGGGTTTTTTTTCTTTTAAGTAAGCTGCACTTACCTCCAAAGAAAAAAAAGGTCCCAAAGTCTGTGCCTTTTCCTCAGAGAGATGCAAATGGCATGATTGGTAACTGCTCATATACATCCACTTCTGAGCACCATGGTCACTGTGCTGTCAGCGCCCCACACATAGGTGCCAGGTCAGAGGCAGTGAGTCTCAGTGGTTAGAGCCCCTCTTTGCTTTCTTTACAGCATCAGCCACAAGCAATTTTCATCCCTGTCACACTGTAATTGTTTGGTGCATATGGACCAATTGAGCTGTCCCAGGACACAAGATCCCGGTCAGCTCAGATAAACAAACGTTTACAGAGTGCATGCAAAGGGCTTGACATTGTGTTTGGCCCTAGAAATATAAACAAGTCACTGTCCTGGCTCTGGATTAATTTTCCTGTCTAGGTTTTATTCTTCACCTAAAATACCCAACCGGTAATACAACCTGGTACCCACTTTGAACTTTGACAGCCAGTCTCTTCCAAACTCTCAGACCATATTCCAACCTGAGCTCTTTTAAGGGGCAAACCAGCCTTGCCCATGCAAAGGGAAATGTTGCTTTATTCCTTCCAGCATGGTCTGACATCCCACACCATCTCCCCTTAACCCTGTAAATGTGTGTCTAATAGAATTCAATTAAGAGGTAGTATCTCATCGCCCCAGTTAGATCCATCTTAATTAAATAGCCACCAGTGTTTTTTAAGCACTTACTATATGTGTGCCTGGCATGTTTGAGATAATATTAGTAACAATGGCAAACACAGAGATAGCATTTCCTGTATGTGAGGCACCAGTCTGAGCACTCTCCCATATATAATTTCATTCCATCTTCACACCAGCCGTGTGATGTAACTTATTACCATCATCCCTGTCTACAGACGAGGAAAGGCGCCCCAGGGAGGCTTACACACATGCCCAGCGTCACGCGGCCACTGAGTATTGCAGCTCAAATCTGAACGCAGGGGGTCAGGCTCTAGAAACTGTGTTCTCATTCACAAGCTGACTTTCATATGTTCTTTCCAATCAGAAGGTATTATTCCAATCAAGAAGGTATTATTACCTCTTCTTTACAATTGAGGAAGAACTGAGGATGAGAGAGGTTTAAAAACTTGCCCAAGTGCAGGGCACAGACCAGAGCAGATATGTCTGATTCCAAGTGCCCTGCGTTTTCCAAAACTATGTCCCACAAGGCTTGGCACTAATGGCCATATATATCGCTCTACAGTTTACAAAGTGCTTTGGCATATGATATCCTATTTCTACATCACAGAGACCCAGCAATGTAGGTCTTACTATCTCTATAAAAACAAAGTTGAGGCTTAGAAGTTGAAATAACTTCCCCAAGGTCCCATGGTTAGGAAGATGTGACTCAAAATCAGGTATTCTCATTCCAAGTCAAGGCTTTCTTCACGATGCCCAATTGCCTGTCTTTTCACATGAGCATCTATCCCATCATAGCCAGTTTAGCCCCAGCTCTTTACTGCCTGGAGCTGAAAATGCAAAGCATTGCTACTGTCAGATCAAGGGAGAGAAGAGAAACTAGCTTATTAGGGATGCAGCTTGTAACTGACAGTTGTAAAAAGACCTTAAGTCATCAGGAAAGAATTGTGTATATTTTCACCTGTAGGTTTTTCCATCAAGATGATTAGCATGTAGGTGATGGTACGTCAAAGGCTAAACCTCCCCATCTGTAAGATCATGAGATAGGACTAGAATGGTGGTTTCAAACTGGTGCCTCCATCGGTACACCTGGGGGTTTCTTGAAGGTTCATGGGAGGCACCTATTGGGTGGTCCACCCAGTCCCTACTCTGGGCACCGCCATGTTTCTGCTGCAGCTCCTGGCTCCATCAGCCACAGAATTGTGACTCACACCAGACCAAGAGCAGTCTTTCTTTCTGCACGGTAGATGGATCAGTAACACGTAACCCGTGGTCGGCAGGCAGCCAGCGCTGTACAAGGGGAGTACAAAAGCCAGTCTATAAAGAAAAGGAGGACAGAAGAAAATGTGCAGAGAAAAATAGAAAGAAATCTCCCTGAATTCCCCGGATACCTTTTTTCTTAAGACTTTCCTTTTGTTTGCTTAAGCCAGCTCATGGTGAGTTGCATTATTTGCCACCAAGTAAACTGGAGTTATTCCAAGTGCTGAGACAGAGGGAGGTGGGATGGGTAAGCAAATAGATAAGGTTTGAAGCCACATATTCTCATCAGGCTTTGTTACAGGTTGGATGGTATCGGCCCGAAAAAGATACATTGAAGTCCTAATCCCCGGTATCTGTGAATGTGACCTTATTTGAAACAAGGATCTTTGCAGATGTTATCAAGTTAAGATGAGGTCATTAGGTTGGTCCTTAATCCAATATAACTAATGTCCTTATAAGAAGAGGAGAAAAGACAGATGTAAGAGGAGAATGCCAAGTGACAACATGGCAGAGATCAAAGTGCCGTAGCTGCACGCCAAGAAGTGCCAAGGATTGTTCTAGATGTCCAGAAGCTGAGAAGAAGCAAGGAAAACTTCTGCCACAACTTTCAGAGGAAGCCTTGTCAACAACTTGTCTTTGGACTTCTAGTGTCCAGAACTGTGAGACAATAAATTTCTGTTGTTTTAAGCCACCCAGTTTATTGTGCTTCGTTACAGCAGCCTGATGGAACTAACACAGGCTCCTGCTTTAAAAAAGGAAACTGAAAACTACTGAATTCTATATTTTTTCATTTACCTAAAAAATTCGCTTATATAAAGTATCTCATTCTTGGTAAAGCTGAATGAATGGAATCCTGATTTAATTTATAATTTCCCAGTTAATTTGACTTATGTGGATGTACTGTACCTGTATAACTACTTTCAGTAAAATATTCTGCTAAATAGTGTCCTTCTCTCCGTTAATAAATACGTAGTTAATTTTTACATTTTGGTCAAAGTCACTTTTCATTTTTAGAATGTCCAAGTATAGCAATAAGATATATACATATTTTAGTTCATGGTTTTCTTGCAATAACAGCTGTTAGCATTTCAATTTTACCATATAGTTATGAGAATACAACAGAGCCCTAAAATACAATTATTCGAAAAAGCTCTAAAATATTACCATCTGAAGTTTTGTTAATAAAAGGAAGTTAACCATCTACCATTTATAATAAAATGCTCCTTTTAGAGTTTTGGGAGACCTGATTCCCTCCACAGCTGATAACATAACCAAACACATGTACTGTCAGAATTTATAACACCTGGCACTGGTATACTGGTTGCATTTAAAAATTTTTATTGTGGACTTGAAGGTGGCCAGATAATTTTTTATCCATGACCGACATTTTTCTGATGATATTTACAATAAAAGTGCATTAGAATTATACTGCACTTTTCAGTTATCAAAGAATTTTTAAATGCACGACCCCACTTGACCTACAAAATTATAACTTTATTTTATTTTAAATTTTTTTGCAGGGAGGATTTACTTATTTATTTTTAGAGGAGGTGCTGGGGATTGAACCCAGGACCTTGTGTCTGCTAAGCATGTGCTCTACCTCTTGAGCTATAGTCTAGCCCCTACAAAATTATAATTTTAAATAATAGAAGATAAATACTGTCTCTGTTTTACAGAGATTTACAATGTTACATTAGTTTCTGGTGTACAGCATAGTGATTCAGAGATAGACAGACAGACAGACAGACAGACAGACAGACAGACAGACATATTCTTTTTCATTACAGGTTACTGCAAGCCATTGATATAGCTCCCTGTGCTACACAGTGGGACCTTGTTGTTCATCTACTCGGTACATACTAGTTTGTCTTCTGACTCTGAATCTAAAATGTAGTTTTCAGATGCCAGGACTCTATCTAAATCAGACACAAGGTTTAGGTTTACAGCACGCAGGGTTTTTAACTATAGGGATCACAGCTTCTTTAGGAAAATACAGTGATTTTTTTTTAAATTTGCTTTTTTTTTAAGCACTAGTAGGTGCTTTTCTTATCTTGACATAGTTTCCCTTTAGAAATCCTCGTAAACTAAAGAACTTGAGAGATGCAGCCATAGCTTGGCCTTTTGATGTTTGAGTTTCAGAGGCCTTTACCCTGAGAGGACCCCCAAGAGACAGTGGAGCTGGGCTCGTCCAAATGGGGCTCCTCCAGAGGGGATAGTGGAGGGGCCAGAATTAACACTAAAGTGATGTAAAGCCCCACCAACGTCCTCCTCTCCTTTTTGTCCTCAGAGGCAATTGGAAGAGTCAACAAGACCTGCAAAACCACATGAGCTACTTCTTCCAAGATTTGGAAAACACACAGAAAATTCCAGAATAAGAAAGGCGGAATTTCTCATTTCAATGTTTGGCCCAGTGCCACACGTCCTTAGGCTCAAAATGAGAAGCTACCTCACCTCTGCCAGTGGTCTCTTGCCAGTGTCTCTTGTCACATGAAAGGCACATTTCCAAAACTCCACTGCGGTCCAGGGGCTACATCCGGGGACTACTGGGGGTACAATACACTCTTGTGTTTACTCTGAAGATGTTGACTTTCTCTAAGAAAAACTTTGTGAGCAAAGGACAGCGTCATTCACGTTTGGAAGTGCAAGCACTTCGGGTACCAGGTCTCCCTCTACTCCTTTATTTTCCTGTTACTTTATTGCTTTCAGCTAAGTTCTAGGTCCTCTTCCCATCTTAAGCCCATGTCCCCACCTTCCTCAGGAAACGGGAAACCTGAGAGCCAAAGCAGGTGAGCCTGGAGGAGCCCACCCCGCACAGGGGCCTCTGAAACAACTGCGTGCCCTTCGCGGTTGAGTGGGCAGGGGCCAAACTGCCCGGAAACGGCTTCTCTGATGCTACATGCTGTCTGCCCTTGAGAAACAGCCCTCCCTAGTCTTCCACTTCTGAGACAGCCGGGTATCTTTGAAGGATAAAACTACTTCACTCTTCACGGAACAAAACCCCTCAAAATGGTACATGATGAGCTAGCCCATTAAACACCTCTTTGTGTTAGGATAGGCAGAAAAAAAAATTCAATTATTATATTCTTTACCTGTTTTTTTTTAATATGTCTCACACCTTAATTTCTTGTCTTAAATGAGAATTGGCAGAATATAAAATCTCGGAAGAAATTCTGTAGCATTTATTTGCAGATACTGTTCAATTTGTTAGTGATTCTCTGACACTTTAACCTGCATCAATCTAAGGGACAAAGTTACTTTTAGGTAAGTAAGTAAGTGGTTATCCGTGAGTTTATTTTTCATTTATTTTATATGCACTACAAAACCATCTTTCATATCATAAGAAAATCAAAGATCACAGGCCCAGGACAGGAGTTTAAAAGAACACAAATTAAATGTGTTAAGGGTGCTTTTCCTGTTTAGGGTGAAAGCTACACCGTACAGAATGTTCTCGAAGTGCTTTCTGTGAATTACCTCACAAGATGATTTGGGAGATCCATAAAATACACTTGGTAATTGCATACAGTGTGACTGCCAAAGTACCCTGATAGCATTTGACCCTGTGTTATTAAAATTCTAATCCATTAGCAGTTACTGCTTATTGCATAACAACCAGTAGGTCTTGTAAAACACACATTTACAGGAACCACAACAGCATTACTAAAGATCACACTTCGGGTTTGTAATAATTCCATGGCGAACAAAGCTGAGCTACAAAACCACACGTCTAAAAGTGCCATAACTGATCAGAGAATTTACAAGGCAAAGCTATATAAGGCCACCCCAAATATTGCTATGGAAATTTTCCAAGAAAACAACTCTAACTTACTGAAATAGGCTTTTTTTTTTAACATTAAAATCCACTGACTTTTTCAAGTTCTAAATAACTCAAAGGTTATTTATAAGATTACCTCTAATTGGGAATATTCATTTATGAGCCAAAGGACACAAACCTGAGGAAAATGTCTGAGCCCTTTCTCTTCTGCTCAGAAGATAAACAAACAAAATAAAACCCAAGAGACCTAAGGTTCTCCTTAATTTAAAGCCCACTCAAGAGTTTGTCAAACTGTGAAAACTACCACACTAAACCACACATTTTAAAGACACGCACACCCACACAAGTGTTCCCATAAATAACAAACACATACAAAACAATCCAAACTTAGGCATTCATTTCAAGTGTCATGAGACAAATCTATGTTTTCCCTAAGGCAAAGGAAAATCTAAGTCTGAAAATTACGTTATGCATGTTGGCATAATTAAGTAATATTAAAGGTTAGCTTTTTCCTCTAGACCTCTACTTTTGATAACTGATGCCTTTAAGAAAGATATAAATTAGGTTAGGCTGATGAAATTGTGTCCTACTTAATTCATAACTTTGAAAATCATTAAAAGTTGGTACAGAGCTTTTGAGGAATTTCCAGACACTCAAGTTACAACAAAAATAGTAATTACGATTTTAAAAGTAATAACTCTTGCCTTAGGACTGACATTCTGTTTACTTACAGACTGTCCGTTTATCCCCCGAGGGTCTTCCATTGAAGATTTCTTCTTCCGAATTATATATGGGCTATTAGCTACACACTTCTTCAAAGGGTTCCAACTCCTCTGCACCTGTGAAGAATAGAGCATCGAGCAGCTATATTAATTGTGTGGCGTGAAATTACGAGCTTATTTTTTTATATCTGCAGCTTTCCATTCACTAGCGTGTATACACAAGTCAAGAATACTTACCTTCACTGAATGAATCTTTAAAATAAATATTATGGGCTCACTGTTTATCACAATTTACACGAGCCAAATGTGGCCAAATTATAGCTCAGTGTGTCTGCTGTTAGCAGCTGCAGCCCAAGGAGGGGGAAAAAAAAAAAGAATGAAGAGGGCAGCTAGAGAGCTTTCCACACACATCATTTCTGAGCCAACAGTATGAATAAGCGTTTTTTTTTTCTTTTCTTTTTTTCTTTTTGAATTCAGTTTCTCCATGCTATCTATCAACGTCAGCTGTACCACAATGCAAAGAGGAAATACTCACGAAGAAATATGATTGTAGTCAGAGCAAGGATAAAAGGGAAGAAGCTAGAGCTGAGTGTTTTGCCCTCAGGGCAAGGATATTATTATGCTATTTCTTAGGAAGTTTACATTAGGTCACAGCTTCACGGTTGATCAATTTTGAACCTTCAGAGACTCAACACTTTCAAGAAGAATGGGAGTTTGCTTCAAGATATGGACAATCAATATAGTGTTTGGAAATATATTCTATGTTCAGCTATCTTCATAAAAGAATAATAATATTATTATTCACCTAGCTGCCCGTCAGTATTACTTTTTGTACTTGAACTTCTGCAGGTTAACCTGGTAGGAAAACCACAGAGGAAGTCAAGAGGTCTGAATTCAGGTTCTGACTCCACCACTACCTTATTGAATGAACTCTGGCAAATAATTTAGGCTCCCTGAGACTCAGTTTTATTATCTGTGAAATGGGAGGTTTCAGCTGGATGACATCTTATATTTAGGTTTATAATTTAATGAACGCATGCATTTACACACATAATTTTCAGGTGCAACATTCCAAGCTTGAATCCTTTGCGACGTAATTCTGAAATGCCGGAGTAATTCCTATTCATGATTGTTTTGCTCACAGTTATCAATGCTGGAAAACATACGCCTCATCCGCTGTCAACACAGATGTGATGCTTCTTGGATAACATAAGACTCATAAATTGCTCCTAAAATCTGGAGAATCCTTATTAAAGCGAAATATTTTTGTAGTTTCAACAAGAAACAATTTCATAATTTCCAGTGAGCAGTAAATAAAAATCATATGGATGTATTTATGATCTGCTAGCCCAAGAAAACACAACAGACCACTCTATTTTGAACTGCACAAAATTTCAGTACTGAATCTTAAAATCCACCAGCATTGCTTTGAGAGGATTTCTTACATAATGAGGGAAGAGATATTACAGAAACTAGATTTGTTTCAATGCTTACATTACTCTCTGGAGGCGTGTTAACTTTTCCAGGCGATAAAGTAGCATTTTAAAATAATGATAATAACCCTGCCTCACACTGCTAAAACTTTTACACTTTACAAAGTGCTTTCACATAAATTGCCCACAGTGCACCTATATGTGGCGAGACAAAGTCCAGCCTCATTCCTCACAGAATGGGGCAGGCCCAGGACAAAGCCCCCTCTGATTTCCCCTAAATTCCTGTCCTCTCCATACCTGTCCTGAGAGCATGTTCCAATCAAAGTCTGTATACTTGATATTCCAGGATTATTTCCCATGTGTTTCTTTTCCGTGTTTCCCTATTGGACTTACTGAACAGTTTAAGGCATTAAGAACGGTCAAGTTACACGAGCACGGAAGGTATTTCACTCGTCATTTTATGTCTTCTGAAGATGAAACTCTTCTGCACTGAATACTATGCGTGTTATTGTTTCCGGGGCTAAAAAGAAAAGACTGAGACCGCTGAGAAAGCCAAAAGAATCAGCCCGCATCTAGTTCAGGTAGATGTTTCCACTACCATCCCCAAATCAGAAAAGCACAGAGACCCACGGACTTTATTTACAAATCCCCCCCTGCTTGCCAAATCAGCATAGTTGTTTCCAGATTTCTCCATGTCAACCCAAACCATGAAATATACGCCATGACTGGATCTACTGATACTTGGGAGCCTGGCTCTGGGAAGCCCTTAATTCCCTTGTTGGACTTGATCTTTCATGGTTTATACATAAGCCTGTGCCTCCATTATAGCACTTATCCAATGGGACTGTAATTACTTCTCTCCCTGTCTCCCTGACTGGATTGTAGCTCCATAAGAGCTAGGACCATGCCTCACTCTCTAGTTCTGGCCACATATGGTGCTCATTAAGTATTTTGAATGAATGAATGAATGAATATTATTGATACACGACAATTTTTGAAGACATGTAAACTCTGAGCTAAAATTAGATAGGCAGGTAAGTGGTGGTGCTACCATTCAACCAACTTTTTAAAAAATGATTTATCAAATTTTAGGTCTTGAATATTTGTTCCAATACCCTAAGAAACAGGCTCAAGCAAACACAGGTTCATCGATTCATGCCTATCTAGCTACCTGCCTACATACATATTGCGGACATAATTCATAAAACTATATAGATCTAGAGGGTACTTAGAGGTGAACTGCAAAGGGACTTCATTTAAACCAAGGAGTGGTTCCTAGAGAAGGAACAGAAGAAGGTCCAAGGAGGCTGGTCTCGGTATAGGCTGGGAGGGGAGGTGCACACCAATGGAAGGATCAGTGAGATGAAGTTTGTTTGGGGAGATTTATAGAGCAGTACAGGCAGATGTCTTGGTACCAAAAGTAGCCCTATATGACAGGGTGCCAGAAGTCTGGTGGCAGTTACCCATCCATACACCCATCCCCAACACCCAGCACGTCAAAGCAGGGAACTGGATTAATTACCCACCTGTGCATTTACCTCCAAAGACCAAACCCTTTATTTACCCACTCCTGGGTCAACTATTTGGTACCTCTCCCGAAGTGGAGGGAGGGGTGTTGGCACAGTACATAGTGGAAGGCCATCTTTCCACTAGTTGTACCCAATGGAAGGCTACCTGTCTATCATTAGTACACCATGGAAGGCCATCTTGCTAGCTCACTTTCTATCTCAAGTGAAAGATCTCTCATAAAGAGAAAAGGGAATGAAAGATGTCCTGGGGCTCTACTGGCCAAATTCAACACCCAGTCGACTCCGTGATCTAGTCTGAGCATAGAGGAAAAGCCTGGATGCCTCTTCCTAAAATGTATGTCACTACTACTTAAGTAGGAAGAAAAGATCAACTGAGCAAAACAGTGAGAAAAAGCTGCACAGCGGGGTGCACATTTAAAAGCTGGGCATACATTTAAATATGGCCTGATTCTTCATATTTGCTAGGCAGACCACCTGAAAAAGATGCTCTTCCTGGACAGACAGCAGTATGCAGCCCCTTCCAAGGTAGGGGCACCCACAGCTCACGGTGGTAGAGCTCTTGACTTGCATTCACAGCCCCGGGCCAGATGCTACCCTTGGCATCGGTGCTAGGCAGAAGCGGGCAGGTGGCCAGAGGGACAGTGGGTGGTAACCCGGGCAAGGGAAAAACAGAGTCCTGGCCCTGTTTGAATTGACCTTTGCAACACCTCAGGGAACTATGCCCTCTTCTGTCCCAATCACCTGGGCTGTTGATGAAACACCACAGAAAAACCAATTTTGTTACATAGACTCTCCTGACACAAGATTAATGGAAGCCTTAGGATCTTTCTTCATATTTGCCACTCTTGAGGGAATGAGGTTGGAAGGGGCCAAAACTAGTATAGACATGCTAGCAAATAAACAATGGCAAATAAATGTTAGATTTATACATGATGAAACAGACTGTAAAGGAAAACATCAAATTAAGGCTGCACTCTGACAAATCCTGCAATCACACAAAATCCCCTCTGGGGGCCCAGAAGCATTATGAAATTGAGCCCCTGGTGAGGACATTATAATTATACCTCCAGAGCTCAGTGATACACATTTGGAAGTGATATTTTATCCCCTACTACAACTAGCAATCTTATTAATTGTTAAAATATAGAATAGTTCTAAATTTGGAAATTTTAACACTTGTGAGACAGAATATCTATTTTGTGTACTCCTGCTATAATTTAAGCTTTCCCTGGGATAACAGTTTTTTCCCCAATTCTACAAATAACCCTTGCTACCAAAAAAAAAAAAAAAAACTCAAGAGCTTTGAACCTCAAGTTTTCTAGGTTCAGTAAAATCCATACTCACCACCCCAGACAGACACTTTCTAGTCTTTTCCACCCATTGGCTAAAGCCAGGCAGTTGCTAAAACAAGCAAGATCACCTCATCTCACCTGTAAACATGACCTTATTTCGGTTCTAGCTCATCACAAACATCCCGACTATTGTCAAGTTGGAGTAAGAGTACAAAGTACAGAGAAAGGGTGGGGGTAGGCAGGTGCATGGGGCAGACTTTCTAGATGGAAGAAAAATAAGGTGGGGGTGGATATGGAAATTAATGTGATTGGGAAGAAAATAATCTTTGTAAAAAATTTATATGTCACATATATTTTAATTTTCCTGTTGGTTTTGAAAAATGGGTTATAGTTTAGACGACACATAAATCATCTCTAATGAACCAGAGATCCATCAGACACTGTTAATAACTTGTGGCTTCTTGGATGAAAGAGTATTTTCATTACAACACACCATCACTTTAATCTTTGCCTTCTCACCAAGTGCTGAGTTTTCTAACATTCCTGAGAAGCAGAAGGAAACTAATGGTGGAACACTGCTTTGTAGAAAAGAAAAAGGGCCACTCTGAAGTGTATCCCCAGAAGACTTCAACTGCAGATTGAATAAACATATCAAATCAAGGGGGTCTTTAAGAAAATTTACAAACAGAAGCCTGCAGTGAAATGAACCATTGGATAAATGACGTCCAGAGACTTTTTCAACTCACTATTCCCCAGCTCCAGAAGCCACAAGCTGCCTGATCTCAAGGTGGCCTCTTCTCTGCTGTCCTCACCTTCCTAAGAAATTTGGTTACATCAAGGAAAGCAGAGACTGGGCATACCCAAGTGAGTCAGAAACCAGATTCTCGCTGACCTTTCCAATTGTTGGAAGGACCACGTCCCAACCACTGAAACCGGTAATGAAAAACAAGTCCTGCCCTGCATTGGTGAAAGTCTTCTACAGCCAGAGATGTAGTTTCTATAGAAATAAATGTCGACACCAATTTGCTTTTATAGCTTTTCCACTGATTTACTGGTACTGCTGTTTTAAAGTTTTAAGTATGAAGCCCGTTTATTCTTTATAGGCCTTCTCAATAAATATGACCAGATTTCTGCTTCCACCATCAGCAACTTCCTTCTGTCTTTTGGGGAAGATTTTAAGGCAAGGGGACAATCACATGAGCTGACACTGCACGGATTAGGAAAATGATGACATGTGTGCATTCAGTAACTGGACTTGAATTCAAGCTATGTTTTCAGGAACATTAGACCTACACATTGTTTTAATGTAGCACTTCCTACATTAACAATGTTAAGAAAACTCTAAAGAAACACACCTAGAATCCCCTCAACACCACTGTCTTGTCACAATTTTACATCACTGTGATCACAGCAAATCTTCAAGCTTGTGTTTTTTTGGGTTTCTTTTCATGTTGTTTCATAAGCATTTTACAGTCGGTATTTTAACAGCCATGTAGTATTCCATTGGGGAGGTATTCCTATCAAGTGCAGCATTTGGGGTGTTTTTCCTTCTTTCACCATCACATATAACACTTCAACATTTTTATTCAACAGGTTTTTTCCTTCTTTTTAATTGTTTAAGGATAAATTCTAAACAGTCTAATTAGAGGATCAAAAGGCATGACAGCTAAAAATAGTAATTCTTTTAAAGTGAGGTCAAATTCACTTATTCAAATTTCTCTCTCATACAGCACTGGCCCTAGTGGAAGGATGAAACACAGAATTCATCTTTTTTAAATATTCAAATAAAGTTGCTAGAAGAGGAGTCTGTAACCTTGACAACATTCACGAGCCTCCCTATATTAGAAGTTATCAAATTTTTGTGTTGATGTCAAACTTTTGAACACTAAACAGCATGGCAGGACACTTGGAAGCCTTAACTAAATCACTGGTGTGGGCTATCACTGTGCGGATAAAAGTAGGCCGGTTATTACACACTCATCGCTTGCTCTTTCATTCAACTTCACTCTTTGAGTGGAATCTGCTCCCCTAGACTCAAGACGAAAAGTCAAAACGCATTTCAGTAAACACGGGATCTTTAACCATTAATCATTTTGTCCTCTTACATTCAGCAAAGTCAGTCACCATGTCCCCTGACTCAGTAGGTTGAGTCTGACAGCCATTATCATAAAATAATTTCTACTGAAGCACAAGAAAAGTCACCGTTGCCCACTGATTATGACGAGTGGCACCCTCACGAGAGGCTTGAGCGACAGTGGTATGCTATAATAGGACGATGCTTGAGAACCCCAGGTTTATAAATCTTACATAGAATGAGGAAATTCAGGCATCTAAGAGAAAATATTCCCAAGCATAATCACCCACGATAAGCTTATCTAAACTCTCCCCAGGCTGGTGCATTAGTTCTGCTCCAGCTACTGACTTCAGGCATTGCTAGTTCCCCACGGATGTCACTCGTACACAGTGCATCACAGAAGTAGTTGCTCAGCCTACCAAGGCTACAGTTTTAATTTTAAAATAATTTAGGCTTTGGAACAACTAATCTGGTCCCATTCAGTGGTTGTCTGTTGCTGTCCAAAAAACGATAACTAAATGATGAATTTTCTGACTTTATTAAAAAGAAAAAGGGATCTGAAATATCAACTCCTTTACTTTTACAGAGAAAGCTCTACCATCGAATAACTCTGAAGATGTTAAAAAATACACCCCAAAAACTCATCTGGAGGGGTGGGGGGCAGGCTAGTGATTGCCTGGAGTCAGGGGCAGAAATGGAGCTGGAGAGGGGTTTGATGGACTGCAGAGGGGCAGGGGGATTTTTGGGGGTGTCATAAATGTTCCATACCTTAATGGTAGTGGTGACATGGGTGTACATAACTGTCAAAATTCACTGAACTACACACTTCCTAAAGCTGATTTTTTTCTAATGTGCCACAATTCATATTTCCTATCAATTGTCGACCTCCTTTTTCCTGATACTATTAACGAGCTAACAAGTGGTCTTGATAGTGACTGCCTCCTTCACTGGGAATTATAAGCCCTTGCCCCTCCAAATCAAACAAGGTGTTAGGGCTGATCTTTATCCAGACGTTCATCCACCAGCACTCCTCTCTAACGCAGGTGGCACTTACTCCTGCTGGACTGTTTAACCCACAATAAGTTCAGCTGTCAAGAGTAAAAGAAGGGGCTTTATTTCTAAAAACAAGATGAAAACCTATTTCTCAGACTCTTATGTCATTTTGCTTTCTTTCGCTGCTAAAATTCAAAGGCAATTTTAATCATGGACAGAGGCAGAGACTTCAATGTCCAGCTCATTAGGAATTGTATTTACTACAGGGGAACCGAGCTCCTCATTAGAGCTTAGAAGTTATGCAGATTACATGTGTAGTTTAGGAGGAACGAGGGAATGAATGCCTCCCTGCACCCTTACCCTTGACATCACAACTCAAGTTTAACAAAGCAATTTCCTCATTTCTTGGATGCTGACTCTTACTTATACTTGCGTCCTGTCCAGAGAAAGATTGCTTGATGCAGAATAAGACTGCAGGACTGCAGTCTCCAAGGCCAAAACACCAAAAATAAAGACAGTAATGGAGAAAGCATTAAGCTGTCAGAAAAGAGCCACTGACTCAGGGTTTCTTTGCAATTTCACTCTTTCCTTAAAATCATAGGACAACTTTTATTTGAGCAAAACTAGAAAAGTTTAAAGTGGTTAATCCACTAAGAAAGTTAATCCACTAAGAAAACAGTTAATGAGTGATATAATGGGATGGGGGGAAAATGTGGTAGGGGCCACAGAAGGAAGCTATGGAATCCAAATTCCATCTAGGGCAGGAATCAGCTGAAACCTCCTTGACAGATCTCCAACTTGCTTCTGCATGAACACTTCTGGGGACAGAAATTCACCAGCTTGCCAAGCCGCTTGGTCCACAGCTGGAAGGTTTAACCTTTATGAGGCTTTCCCCTTATACTGAGCTGAAACAGACCCATCAAAACCCTCTCTTCTAGGGTCAATTTTCTTCTGCACCAACACAAATACATTTTAATATGCTCCTGATACAAAATCGTCCTTGAAACAGCTGAAGATTACAGTGATCCTTCCTAAGAGCTCTCCTCTCTAGGCCCAAAACCTAATTACTCAACTTTTTAGAAATGAGTTACTTAACTTTCTGATCCCCCTCCACAGAACATGTCTGTTAGCCAGTGGCCTCTGGAGCCAAACGCCACTGGCACTTATTGAGCTTAGGGACACACAAACTCTTTTGCAAATGACCCGTTTTCAAGTCATAATCCCTCTGTTCTATACTTGGGGAACTGATTCATTCCTGTGAAATTCTCATGTTGTTAGTTTCTGCCTGTCAGTCAAGCTCACTCAGATTCTCTTTGACCCATGACTCTGTAAGCCAATGACTGAGCTATCCAATCAGCTTTGCGTAATATGCCAACCTCAAAATCATTCCTTTAGTTTCCTTCTTTTAAGTTACTGATGGAAATGATAAAGAGGAGAGAGCCCCAAACAGCTAGCTAGTTGTGATGACATCAAAGGGTAAAGAAAAAGACTACTGAAGACTTGGGGGGCAGGTGGGTAGGGATTTAGCTCAGTAACTCTGGCACTCATCAACTCTGTAAGCCTGGACAAATGTATTAACCTCTCTGAGTTTATTTCTTCATCTACACAATGACATTAATACCATCTAATAGGATGGAGAAGTCTGAAAGCACCCTATACATAGTCCATGCTCAATGAACATGTGAGTGAATGATAATAATCACTCTGTAAAGGATGAAAAGTCATAAAACTACAATGCAATATGCTTAATTGTCTCTCATTTTTACATTCTAAAATGATCGTGTAAGTCAGTTGCTCCAGGACAACAGGACACATTTCAAAGTTGCACTTCAGGTTACTAAAACAACAATTAGTAAAACAAGATTGTTCTGATAATGCTCCCTCACTTTGACTACCTCCTGTGAACACTTTGACTTTTTTATAGGCTAAATAATCCCACTAATAGATTTTTTTATACTTCTTATTCTGTAACATCTTAATTACGTTCTCCTCTGCCTTCTCCCTAAGGCCTTCACATGTTCCAAATTGTGAAATTTGTTGGATTTTGCTCTCTTCCAAAGAGGGAACAAGTCTGATTTAGTCTGTTTGCTCTGACATTGAAGCCCTTTCCAATCTGTCCCCAGTCACTGTCCCTGCACATCTCTCCTGCACCCTGCATTCCTTCTGCTCACCTGTGGCTACATCAGGCCCTTTCCAGATGCCCTGCTGCCCACAGCTCTCTGCCTGTTTCTATGAGACTTCACCTGACTGCTACATCACCTTCAAGGAGCATTCAGTCCTGCCTCAGGGAAGCCTTGTCCATCTGTGTTTCCCCATCAGAGCACTAGTCCTATTAGGTCACAATTGTGCACCAGACTGCTCCTTCAGGGCAGAAACCATTTTAATCCATGTAACAAGATGTTTGGTACATGGCACATTGCCCTGTGTTGGCTGAGTGAACAGCTCTGAGCTAGAGACACGGGACACATAGGTTGCTAGGGTCTCTGAAAGGATGGAAGAACGCCTTCCCTGACCTGGAGGGCCATCCTGCTCCACAGTATCACTGCACTTGCCACGCAGAGCTGGGATCCTCTCTGCTGAGTAGACACTCACTATTGGTTCTTTTGAATACATAATCAATTCACATCTCTTGACAGATTTGAGTCGTTCTCCCACCCAATTTTTTTCAAGAAGCGTTTAGTTTTATGAGATGACTCACCTAGCTAGCTAGCATTAGTCAGTCTGGCTACCAAAACAAAAAAAGCTGCAGTTGCGTGGGTCTTAATTAACATAAACAATGAGAAACATTTCTACTGTATCCATTTCCCCTCCAATCCTCACCAGAGCTAAAGCGGAGATTATTTTCCCTGCTTTAATGACAACTCGCCCTTGTTGGCCCCTCCAACTACTGCTCATAACTGGCCTCTTTGAGTGGGACCAAACAACCCACTTTGGGCCGAAAGAAGAAACGCTGGGGACTAGAAAGCGCTAAATATAAATAGCCCCTTGCCCAGACTACTCCCCAAATGCTTCCCCTACTGGAGCTTCAATTGCAAGCACATGTCCAGGACAGCAATCACGACATCAGATAAAGGCAAGCTGACCCTCTCCATCCCCCGACGTCCCCATCAGTCAACACCTCCCGGAAGAAAACCAACAGACCCCCAGACACATCCCTCCACGTGAGCGCCCTGATGCTGCGGGACCCGGGGGCGACGCCGGCGTCCCCCGGAACCCTTCCGATGCGCGTCCCCATTATTGCGCGCGCGTCGCCGCGCCCTTCCAGGTGGCTCCGCATACCTGGCGGCGGTGCCCACGCCGAGGCGGCGGCCTCGGAGGCGGCCTCGGAGGCGGCAGGCGGGCAGGGGCGCGGGCGGCGCGCGCGATCGTCGGCGGGGGGCCGGGGAGCCGCGTCGGCTGCGCCCCCTCCGCCGCCCCCGGGCCGCGATCGTCACCCTCCCGGCCCGGGTCGGGCCGCGGGCGTCACGGCCCCGGGCTCTTGGCCGCGGCCTCGGAGCCAGAGGGTCAGATCTCGTTTCACAACAGAGTCTCCCGGTCACCACAACCCAACTGGAGGCCCGGGCAGGGGCGGGAGCGCCGCCGCCGGGGGCCAAGGTGGGAAGAGAGCGCGCCAGGGGAGGGTGGCCGGCGACGGGGGCCCGGAGGCTGGACTTACTCGTGTCACAACTTCGGCGACGCGGGACCGAGGAACCGGTTCTTCCAAAACCAAACCGAAAATGGGCAACGGAGAGGCTGGGGCAGCGTTAAGAGGGGTTCTGTGTCGGTGTTTAGGGCAAAAACTGCTCTGGCTTCCAGAAATCCGAGCCAGTCCGGGCTTTTTTCTTTCTGTTTTTCTGAAATGCTCCTGTGTCTCCGGGTCGAGGGGCGCCCTTGGCGCGCCTCTGAGTGCGCTGCGACAGCGGGGCGGGCGCTGGCGAGGGGAACCCTCTTTCCAGCTCCCCACCCCCCACCCCGAGTCTTCCCAGTACCCACCTCCTCGCCCTTCCCCAACCCCCAGCCCAGGACGCCGACTCCCCTCCGCGCGGGAGCTGGAGCTGGAGCTGGGCCTGGTGCCCACGCCCCGAGGAGGGTGTCTCCGAGGCTGGGCCCTTGCAGTGCTTCAGCTGAGGGAGACGGTGGTGGGGTTTGCTCTGCTAACACAAGGGGAGCTAGGTGTGCAGGAGGTGGCCCTGAAGGATAGGTTGGTAAAGTGACATGGTGATTTTTTTTTTACCTGGTGGGGTGTGGAGGTTATAAAGGAATATGCAGTCAGACTGCAATTTATCAAAACATCCGGAATTCAAACAATTTTGTAAGAGGTCTTAAAATTATGTTCTCTTCTTATAGCTAGGGAAACTGAGGCAAAGAGCAGTAAATGGATTCCCCAGAATCACGCAGAGGGGCCTGGACTAAACGTCCACGTCTAGCCCTTACTACGAAATGTTTTGTCTTTCTTGGCATCAAGGAACCCTTTGGGGGGATAAGGGAAAGTTTGTCACCCTCAAGTCCCTTTGCATCTGTCATTTAGTGGGGGCGAGAGAATCTGGTTTCAACCTGTGAAGTATTTCAGCATTGGTTGAAGCATCCATTATAGGCCGGTAATCTGAGATACTCCTTCTTTGGGAACTTCCTCTTACTTGACTAGGATCCAATCACAAGCAGTGAAAGAGATGCAAACACCTTGAGGATTTGCTCTTATAAGGACTCAACGCTTCTCAGTGAGGTTCAAATGTTTGCACTTCTCTCTCCTTCTCAAGTGAATCCCTGCCCCACTCCTCCCCCTCCAACTCAATTATTCACATTGAATGAGATCGTGTGAGCCAAAGGGCCTCGGAGAGTATAGAGCGTGGCATGAATACGGGTATTACTGAACACACTCTTCCAAAATCTGCTAGATTCACACAGTTTGCTGTAGTTTCCCATCAGTCATCGAGTATCTGTAGGCTTGTAGTAGATACGGTGAAGTTTGAGTCAGAACAATGAGACCTAATCCTTCACCTTCAAAGACCACAGGCTATAGATTTGGAGATAAAGCCTACACAGGAGATAATTGGTAATATACACAAAGACTGATTTTTTACCCTAAGCTGTTGGATGTTTATATATACACAAAGCCAGAAACTTTTCAAAATAGACCATGTGTATTGGATGAAGAGGACTTCCTATAGAAGTCAAGGCATTGATCAATTATGTTAACCCAGTAAGACCCCAATAACTTGTCCAAATAGAAATATTAACCAGTTTAGCCAGCTGATGAGGATGGTTTTGCTTTTTTGAATTCATTGCTTATCATTTCTACCCATTCATAAATAGAAAGAATTTCTATAACTTAAAAAAGCAAGTCCAGAGTCTCTTAAAGCACAGGTGATCAAAAGTATTATTTCAGGAGGAAGCAAACAATAACCTCAAAGTTCCAAATATGTGTCTGCTAAGAACCCACCAAAGGCAATGTCAGTTTCTTTTGTCAAAGACTACAGGCCTGTGATTTATTTGAAAATCACATTTGGAAAGTCGATATAATTCAGAAGCAACAAATAATCTAAAAAGTTTATGTTTTAAGACAAGGAGTCTTTTGATCCTTACTCCTGCTACTTTCTTAAAAATAATATGTAGAACAACTTTCAACCCGAATATCTCACCATTTTATTTTTTTAACTTCTCGAAACCCAGATTCATATGGCCTTTGAATAAAAACAGACCTAAAGTTTGAACCAGTTTCTGAATTCAAAGGTATGGGGAATTATTTTGTTATTGCTTTTTCAGAAATGCCATGTGTTTAAAATATTGGCAAATCCTAGATTCAGAAGATTTAGAATTTTCTTTTAAGGAAAATTGTTATTTGGTCAAAGTACATTTACTTTAGCACAGTATACAGATTCTTCATATTCTCCAAAACGGGAGTAGCAGGAGCCAATTTATCGAGTATAATGTATTCCAGACACTTGCTGGGATAAACAATGTTCCCGAGCCCCTCAGATGCACAGCCAATAGGGAGCTGTTGACTACTTGAGGTTTTTACACATCTCTCAGCCAAATCAGAAATCCAAATACCAAATCAGTCACAGGCACACAGTGTGGATTTACAGTCCTGCCTGGGCGTAGGGTCACAATCTGCAAATGAATTATACCACCCAAGATAGGTTTATTCTTGACATAAAATATCCTTATTTTTTTCATTTGATATGAATGCGACCATGAATAAAATTTTCAGGAAAAACTTAAATGTCCTTTGCAATGCCAAGCCAAAACCCAATAAAACATATATTCATAATTATCCATTTGAGGATATATATGAGTTTATTTTCATCTATTGATGTATATATATATAGATATATATATATATTTGTTGGATTTCCATGTGTGTAACTAGTAAATGCCATAAGGACTCAATTATGTATCTGTTAGTTTATGTTGGACTTAGAACATTCAGCTGTTTACATGTCATAAAATGCTAACCCTAACTGCTGGCCTAACTTACATTGTGTAAAATAGAGAAATGACTAAGTTTTTTGCACATAAAGGCAAAAAAGATTCCTTAAGTGTAGAGTTATACCAGGGCTTATGGCATAAACACAGAACACATGTGACAGAAATGTACATTTAAATGCGGGTCCTACTCGGATTTTCAAATGCAGATCCACAGAAGGCAGAGGGCAAAAATCAACAGGAGTTTTCTGGTTCTTTGAGCATTTGTATCCTGCCTATACTGACAGGTATGTTATGACTAGTCCTGATTCGAAAGAAATTGCTGTCTCTCTCTTTCTCTCTCTCTCTCTCCATCACACACACCCACACTCCTCACTCACACATGTTTTTTAAAATTCCTTTATTATTTAGATTGGTAATGTAATTTCTTATAGAAAAACTTGTCAAATGCACCTAATGGGAGTTTTCTTAAGGAGGAGGAAGATCCGGCCACTAGTTTAGATCAAGATTTACCCCTGAGCATCAGTGAGAGAAGACTGGACCACGTGGGAATAGCCAAGAGAGAAGTCAACTCTCCAGGTGTGAGTTAGAAATGCTCTTATGTACATTTAAAGAACTATTTAAAGAACTTTTAATAGACCAGTCATTTTCCCCCAGTACTGACCTCTCTTCTTTTACTCAGTTAAATTGCTTAGTCCTGGTAGGAATCATGTTAACTCCTTCAGTGTAGAATGCATCTTGCTGGAGAGCATTGATTGAAGGCACTAGAATAATACTAAGAAAAGTTATGCACAAGACTCAAGACATGGTCCCTATACTCCAGGACCTTTATACTATAAAAGTATCTGTATACTTAAGTCTATTGGAATATCCTGTAATCTTAAAGTCAATGTTTATGCCTACGGCTCCCCTAAAAATCATACGAGGTAAGCCAGGGAGAAGTCTACTCCCTACATGGGAACTTACTACATGAACCATACATTTTTTTACTTTTCCATCCAATTTCTTGTTACATTCAGACAGGTTTTCTAAAGCATTTATAGTTGACCAACCTTAGGAAATACATTTCCCCCATCAAGACTTCTAAAAGAACATCTTCAAATTCTTGAATCACACTAGGAATTCTGAAGGTCTGCAGTGAGAGGGCCTGGGGTGAGAGAACAAGTTTAAGTTTACTTTTCTCTTTATGCACTTACAGCTTAGGAGACCAAGTGAGAGGTGCAACACTAGGATTCTTGGCCAGATTTCTACTAAAGCAGACTTGAGGATAATTTTCAGGTGATATTTTCCCCATATCCTATGTCTCATAAATAATTACTATGGTAAACTTGATTGTATGTTTGACTAATTTTTTAAAAAACCTGTTCTGTTGATCTTTTCCTTTTCAATGAATCTTCCAAGGGTACTGAGATGCAGTCCTTCTGTGTTTTTAATCTCACTTGCTTGGATTTTCTTTGCTTTTTATCATTTTTCTCTCAGCATATATGTGCTTTCCATTGCCAACAACTGTTATAGGCGGAGCTTTCCTGAGCTTCCAGTTTGCTTTTACCCAGATCATTCTACTTATTAACATATCCACTTGTGAGCTGCCTTTACCTTTATAAAGAGTGGATATCTAACAAGGGCTTTGGGGGAACATGATTCCTCAGTGTGGAAGTCACTTATCCACCCCAACCCCAAATGCAACGGCTTGATTGTTCTTTTTACATTTCTATAATATCATATGACAAACAAGCATCAGATTTATTCTTCTTTCTCACACCTAGGAAATTCAAAAAATAGCACCTCGTCCCCCAAGAATAAAATTGCTGGTGCATTTAAAAAAAAATCCAACATAATTTTTCTTCCAGTGCAGTTTAGAACAGAACTGCATACTTCATAAGTAAACTCTAATGGCCAGAGGAAAGGAAATATTTGGGAATTTGATTCACGAACAGTGTGGAGTTGGACCTCAAGTTTATGACTCCTAGATTCAGTTTCCCCAGATACTACTTCTACTTATCCGGCTTAAATCTCACTTGCTATTTCCTGACCATGTATTTGGCAGAGAGCTGACAATACTTTAATTGACTTTAGATTTACAGTTATAAATTGTTATTAAACTTTTTGTTTTAATCTATTCCATTTTGTGAGTTCTGTCATTATGCAAAAAATAAAACAAAACAGGTACACTCTGACTTCAGACAGCCCAGGATAAGAAAGCTTGGATTCATTGAAAAGATGTAACATAAAGGGTTATTCTATAAAAGCATAGATTGTGGGCTGAGGCCCATTTAGACAAAACAATCAGCTCTCTATTGGCCAACAGTATGCCTGAAGAACAGCACCAGAGGTAGCTGTAAAGATAATTTTCAAACTGCCTTGCCCTGTGTGCCAAGCCAAGCACCATCTAGGTGCCAAATTTAGTGCCAAAGGAATAATGAAAAGGAGAAAGCAAATAACCCATTGTTTGCTTGATAAGCATAAAATATTTAGAGTGAGGAAAACTGTGTTTCCAACATTGTAATTGTCTTTATTTCTTAACATGTAACAAGAGGCACTAAAGAGATGTTCTTGGTAATGAAAACCTATTGTGTCCTTGAATATTAGTCAGATATTCAGAGAGCTGAATTGCTGATTGAGGTTGACTTCTTTTGTTTCTGTTTTTGTTTATGTCTGGTTTTTTTCTTTGTTTTGTTTTATTCTTTGCCTCCATGTGGTTTCTCTCCTAACACCAGACATTTTGTTTGCGTGCTTATTTTTTATAGGTTGTTCTATTTTATCAAACAAATGTTTGCTAGCTTCAGCTATCTTTCAAGGAACAACATTGAAAATTGCTTTGTGCATCATTTAAACCAGTGCTTTTACATGATATAAAATCTATGTGTTAACTGAATCATAGCCAAACGCATTATGTCTATAGTGAATATGAAAGGAAGGAATCTAACAGATACATTTTTACCACTTTTCAAAGAATACATAGCATGCTAACTGCTAATGGCCATTCTACTCTAAAATCTTTGTCCCAGGATTTCACTTTTAATTTGCTGTAGATCCTGAAGTAAATGGCAAGCCCAATAATTTGCCTAAATCTAACATGATATAGGTATCTCCCTTCAAACCAAAAAATTTATACAGCAAGAGGAAAACTTAACCACTTTACAATCAGCTAAGGAAATCACTGGTGATCAGCTGGGGCAAAAATATTTGTTGGAGTGAAAAAGGAGTTGTTCTTCCATATGTAAGAAAACAAGATCCCTGTGGTCCCAGCAGTGTGACTGCTTTTAGCAATCTTTACTCTTTGAAGTTATGTAAAATTTCTTAGCTGTCTCAAGTCACCAATTCAATAGGTGTCGTTCCAGCAACACAGGGAATTCTGAAGTGAAATCAGATGCAGTGACATCAACAGAGGCGAAATCACGCACCCAGCGTTTACCTGTACCCTGTGCTGTTGAAAGTGGACTTCCGGCGAGGCCAGGCACTAGGGGGTATGAATGTCTGTTGAAAATTAAACGTGAGCTAGAAATGCTGATCAAACCGTTTGCCTCGGAAAGAGGTGCTCACTGTTCAAGAAACACTGCGAATGTGGCTGCGAGGATCAAACGTGGATGACCCATCTGATGTGAAAACTGAGCTAGGAAGCTTGAGAAGAGAGACCGAGAGTCTGGGGTCGCGCGCGGGTCCGTGGCGACGTGGGTACATTCGCACGAACACAGATCGTGAAACGGCTTGAGTCCGGTTCAGAGAGTTAAGCGAAATTCACCTCAGGTAGGAGGGTTTTCTTTGTCGATTTCGCCTTCACTCTACGGAAGCCCAGCTTCTTTCGTAAAACCCGTCTTTTTCCTCCTGCCTAGGACGCTGGCACATGTGGGTTTGATGCAGTCTCCGAAGAGCCCGGGGAGACTCCCGGTTGCTGGTAGTGTTGCAAGCGCGTCCTGTCGCTCTGCCTGGTGGCTCTGCAGTTCGACTTCGGGCCTTCCCCCCGACCCCCCACCCCCTGGCATTATTTTTCTGACTACTTGAGAGGAAAAAACCAAAAACTACACAAGAAACTCGAGAAGAGGCTGTGGGATGTAGAACCGCACACGTGGTCCTGCAAATTGGATAGGAGGGTGGGGGAGGTGGAGAGGAGAGAAGTGAAACTGGAAATTACGGCACAGCTTTAGAATTCGACAATCTCCCTTATGCCTTTCCAATAATACTGTTTTTGGTTCTTCACAGCTGCACTTATCCAATAAAAGTGGAAGAGGGACAGCGACGCGTCTACGCACATAAATGTACGAGCAGCTCCGCGGTGGGGAGTTTTCGGGGAAACCTCACAGAGAGATGCAGTCCACGAGGCTGTTTCCAAGCAGGAGTAGATTTTTTCCCCAAAGACCATGAACAGTTCCTTTGTCCAAATCTAAGATACAGAAATACATAATCTCCCTCAAACAGGACATTCGAATTTCTCTTATTTAGAGAGATCTGAAGCCCTCAAATATTAGAGAAGCAAAATGAAAAGACATCTTTTTTTATAATATGTTTTGGTTAGCTAACCAGGTAGGCAGATGCATGAAAGAGAGTGGTTTTCTTCTGGAAGCTGTTTTGCTTCACAAGGTACCTTCTACTTGCTAACAGTATATATACGATTGTAAAAAGAATCAAAGGACAAACTTTTTCAACATAGATGCGCCATTTGATAAAATCAAACACAAATTTCTTTGGAAAGGAAAGATTAAGTGCTACCACTGATAACTCAATCAAGATTTAAGAAAAATTATTCCCTCCATAGGAATGTTCAGTTTTGTTTTTCTTTTCTAACATGTCTTGAATTAAACAAAACATGTTAAACAAGATTGTAACGAAAACTTTGTATGATGTAAATATTCAAGGAAAGAAATTCTAGATTGATTATATTCTGGGACCACAAAGATTTTATTACTAGATATCACTAAAGTAGTGGAACCAGAGGCCACGAAAGTAGGACTCTAAGGGGGGGTGGGAGAGGGGGAGGGGAAGACTTTAGAGAACTTTCCCCCAGTTAAAAAAAACTGCATAAAATGTAAATGCAATAAATTGAATCGAATTTTATTTTTCCAGGATTAACATATGTATTTAGTAGGTTTGGAAGGCCAATTGCCAATTCATGAATGTATCGGAATAAAACTCAAGAGCAAATGCCAAATGTCTGTGGTCTATGTAAACTACATAAAATCACGGGGGGGGGTTATATTTAGGTGGATCAAGGACGGATATAAAATGATGGTTAAAAATCAGTTGTTATGGTTTGTCGTGGATTTTCATGTGCTTATTAATTTTCCTAAGTTCCAAATGTTTTCATTTACCAACACTTGTCTAATAGTTAAAGCTTCCGAACAGGCATCATTTCCTTATTTCCCTTCTCAGAAGTACGTGGGAAAAGATAATCAAAGAAAAAGTTTTAAGTGAAGCGAGTCCTTGCTGCCCGACCTCAGAACAATGGGAAGTGTTTGGCCATCTGCGCAAGGGTGCTGGGTGTTGGGGGGAGGAGGCCAAGGGACTTGAACTGTCATTCACCGTCCCACCGCCTTACGAGGCTTGGGATAACGCGCATCTAAGCATCATTCTTAGGGTGTAAGGAGGTAAAAAGGAAAGCGCTCGTTCGGGTGCGAGAAGCGGGAAGTGCGGTGTGAGGGGGGCTTTTTACCACGTCTTGGTGAGGAGGGTGGATCAGGAAGGCCCTCTGGGACTGACAGGTCCCACAAAAGTTAAGGGGGTCTGCACTGAGGCCTGCCTGTGGAGCAGGCTTCTCCGCTGCGGGTCGCTCCTGCCGGCGGTGACTCCGGCCGCCCGCGCGCCCGCCGCAGCCGCGAGCGACCAGGGTTGGGAAACCCGCTCCCTCCCCGGCGGCGCCTATTACCAGCAGCTGCTTCTGCTTAGCCTCCAAGGATCAGTTTGCCCCAACCCACGGCCTCTCCCTGTGCTCCATCTCCTCCCGCCCCTCCCTTCCTTCTCTTCCCCACCTCCCCCGCGAGCTCCGCTGCGGTCGGGCGGGTGGACGCGGCAGCGCAGTCACGCACTCAGGTTCGGAGCTCCAGGATGCGGGAGCTGGGGGAGGGAGCGGGAGGAATGAGCCAGAAGGACCACGAGGCTTTAAGCCCACCGTGGGAGGCAGAGGAAGGCGCAGCGGCGGTGATATTAGGAGGCCGCGGGCGAGAAGGGCGCCGGACTAGGCTCGCTGCAGACCTCAGCCTCTCCACCCGCCGGGGCGCGCGGAAGAAGGCGCAGCAGGCCTGGGCTGGAGATGGGGGTCGGTGCCCTGACTGCCACCTGTAGCGTTGGGGAGATCGAACGGCCGGAGAGGATGCGGGAGCGCGTCTGCCCCGGCGCGGGGCCCGGGGGTCGGGAACAGCTTGCCCCGCCGGCGCTGGTGGGGTGCGCGCGGTGACCCCAGAGGCTCGGCTGGCGGAGGCAGCCCCCTCCCTTGTCCTCGAACTCCACTTCCAGCGTGAGCTGGAAACAGACCCCCGCGAGGCGAGAGCAGGCCCTCACAAGGTTCGATGGAAACTGGGACTACAAAGCCAACGCTGCTGGGGGGCGCCGCGATGGGCGCGGTACCCAGGGCTGGGCTCTGCAGCGCGGGGCTGGCGCAGGCCGCCGGCACCGGCACCGCGGTGGTCCCGGCTCCAGCTGGCTGGAGTCCGTTCTCCTCCGAGTGCCAGGCGAGAGTGGGACCCCGGGCCGCGGCAGGAGTCGCCTGGTAAGGACAGGCCGGGCTCCGGGCTGTAAAGGGGCCTAACGCCGGCCGGCTGGCTGCCGAGGCCTGTTCTGACACCGAGGATGGTCAGATACGGAAGAATACGCCTCTGAAAAGAGGTTTCACCTCGGTGTGCGGTCGTATTTTGGAAAACAAGCCTTTCGTGGCTGCGATGAGGTAGATCCCGCACTTCTGCACGGTTCTGTTGTGCCGGCTTAGCACGAGGAACAATATTATCCTGCCTGCCTAGAAGTGACCAAAGCAAAGGGCCTATCGGGTCCTTCTCCCCGCCCACCGCCGAGAGTAGGGGGCTCATCCGTCAGCGGAGGGCACACCCATTCGCGCCTGTGTCATATTTGACAGCTGGAAGGGATCCTAGCGGCCTTGTAGTCGTCCAACCCTTAAGTTGTATGGATGAAGAAATGACATTCCGAGGGGTCAAGTGACCCTGCCCAAAATGGCACGGTTGTACGCCCAGCCAGCGTCTAGAATAATGCCTAGCGCGGGGCGAGCCATCAGGCAATATGTGTTCAATGAAGGAATACCCAGCGAGGAGGTCGCAGACTCGGGATTCGAGCCCAGCTCAGACTCCCAGGGCAGCCCTCTTTAACCGAAGCGTAACCACGTGCCAGGCTGTTTCCCGCCCAACCCTGCGCGCTCCAAGGCCAGGCCACAGCATCTCCAAACGCAAATGCCCCTTTGCCCACAGATTCCTGAGAACCAAACCTTTCGCCCTTTACTGATTTCTAAGAATCCGAGGTCTCCAGCCTCCACCCCCACCTCGGTTTTCATTCTGCAGTTCTGCGGACTGTCCTGTGGTCAGTGTCATTTCCATAGCATCGAAAACTGCCGCAGCAGAAAATTACAAGGAGTAAAAGCCTCTCTCCCTAGTCTCCTTTCTCCTTAAGGACACCACCTCCCCACCCTCGTTTTTAGGCGACTTTAACCTCGGCCACGGTCCCTTTCAGGGCAGGGTTAAAGCTTCTAAAGGTCGTTTGGGGAGGCCTTAGCATCTCCCCCAACTCTAGCCCCGCCAACAACCCTCCTCCGTGAACATACAATCTAAGTGGAAAAAAGCTGCGCATCACAGCTTGAAGACCGCCGCGCCTCTACTCCCAGCCGCACTCAAATCAATTGCTGGCCTGAGCTAAAGCCTCGCAGAATTTCATGCAGTCCGGGGAAGGAACGAGGCCAGGCGCGGGAAAGTGCGCAGGAGCCCAGACCCGTCCGCGGGATCTCGGCTGTCTGGGCTCCTGCAAAGGCTGTGAGCTGGCGGTGCTGGACGCAGTCAAAGGATCCCCAGTACTGCTGACTGGAGAAACACCTTTGCTAATGCGTTTGGGAGGTTGTGAATCCTCTGGGCCAAGTGCCACCAGAAGACTAATAATAGTGCTTTTTCCAGGTAAAGACCGCCTGCCATAGAGGGCAGATTCGCCAGTTTTCCAGAGGTGGAGTGAGATTCAGGGCGCATTTTCGAAATTTAGATCAGCAGCTTAAAAACCACTTTCTGATAGAAAAAATGTGGGTAAAATTCGACACTCGTTGTGGGGGCACCTGCAGGAAAGGCCAATTCTCACCCCTAACACAGGACTTACTTGGCACATAAAAGTGCAACGATTATTGAATGAATAAGAGTGACCATTTGCAATAATACAGATGATAATGTTTCTTCCTTTGGTGCGTCCTTTGCAGCTACCATCTTCTCTGTTTTTAAGACTGTTGTGGGACCCAAGCAAATAATTTCAATTTCACGATTATCAGCTTATCTAACACAAGTGAGATACATATGGAATCTGACACTGGGGTTCCTTCACTGTTGTCACTATTTTCTGAGATTAACTCCTGATCAGGAATCCATGTTTATACTCACAATTAAAGTATGTAAAGTAACATACAGTTATTTTTGACAATGGAAAGAAATTGGCTTCTTTGGAAGAAAAATGGCTGGGAGAGATGCTCCCAGATCCCTTTACTGATAATGAATTTGGGCAGTACATATGTAATGCCTAGGGAATTCAACAGTGTAGCAGAGAAATCAGAGCAGTAAAGCTATTTTCATGATGCTACCATCTTTTAAAAATATCCCCAATCTATTGTACCTGTGTGTCCACACAGGAGCCCCACATCTTTTCATTTTCCAATATTAGCAAAAGTTGCAGAAAATATTACAAATCATTCAAGAATAAAATGAATGGCATTTTCAAAGGCTAGCTGTAGACATGTGCAAATCTCTCATTTTCCTAGGGTTAAGCCTTTGCTTTCTCTTTCTGTTGCAATTTAAATGCAAAAGAATATTTATAGGTAATCTGAAATTCTTGGTCCCCCTCTCTCAACAAAGAGATTTTGTTTTGCCTCTACCATATAAAACTGGAGGCAAGACATTTTGCAAAATGAGGTTTCTTTTTTTTTTTTTACTTCCACCTTTTAATGCTACACACTTTGTCTTCCTAGTAAACTTCCAGCAACCATCGCCAATATGTGAGTTGAAGCAATATAAAGACAAATCTCCCCTGAGCCAGCCATTCTGTGGAGTCTGTGGGGATACACAGCACTGTTAATTCCTCTGAGCTCCATCTGTGGGAATGATGAAACTCTGCCATTATGGAAGATTATGAGGTTAAATTAATTAGGTTCTTCCATTATACTGCAGTCTTTTGGAGATGATTGCCATTTTCCCTTTAAATGTCATTATTTCTAGATCTAGTTAGCAGCTGATGCAATTAAAGGGGAGATAATGTAAATTTAACAATACAAATAACACTTTCTTTCATGTCTGTTGAAAAAAATGCATGGAGAGGACCAGCCATATTGTACCTGTCTGCCATAAACAACTGATGTAACTTGTGCTTTAAAAGAATAAAATAAAACTAGCCAGTGTGCACTTGGATTCTTCAGTGAATTCTTGAATCAATACTTTTGTTTCATGTTTTCATGTTCTCAGTAATGTTAATGTATCCAGTTACAAACTCTTGCCAGTAAGAAAGAAAATATGCCCTGCTGTGCACCCTTCTAAACACTTTTAAAGAATCACGTTTTCTTTTCATTTGGACTTACGATTCTGATTGTTGTATCTTTACAATCTTCAATGGATAATAACTAGACACACTTAATTCCCTACACTAATCACCTGAGTTGAAAACCAGGGTCACATTAGCAGACCCAATAACATCTCTGATCTTGTACAAAAAGGGTACATATAGGCACTCAAATAGCATTAATTATGATTTTTATTCTGCCACTGGAGAAACAGATCAGAAAGACCGGTAGGCTAATGATCTATACAGCAAGTATTAGAAACAGATGTATTCCTGTTGCAATACAGAGTAAGAATGTACTATTAATAGGTGATAAACTGCACATTCCTAATAAAAATAAATGCAATATAATAATTTTTTATTCTTTTCAGCCTTTCAAGAATTATTTTATTAGCTGTATAGTTAATAAAAACTTTGGTAATTCAATAGCCAATATTTTTAGGACCAATATTTAAATAGCTCACAGATCACAAATGAAAGTCCTTTGGTCCACAAAAAGAAAAAAATTTGTTTCCTTTGCTCGAGGTATTTTCAGCTTTTCTCTGTTTCCTACGAAATGGCTATACGTTTTAAATTGTTTGTAAAGGGCACTTCGAGATACGGGTTCAGCTTATTAAAGACGCAGCCCGCTTAGGTACAGGAGATCCGGGTATATGGTTGGCCTTCTAATGCATCTGTGGATTTTCCTTGATGGGTGGATGGGCGTTGCAGTCCGGGTTACCGCGCCGCGTTCTCAATTCAGAGATTTACGCGAAGATGTGACGTTACCACCACTCCCTCCTCCGCCCCAAGGTGCCTGAATTTGGGCGGGGATTACCCTGGGGCATTTACTGTGGGTTGTGCAGCCTCGGAGGGTTCGAGGTGAAGACAGCGGGCAGCCAGGGATGCTGAGGTGCACGGAGAACGCGGACGCCCGGGCACAGTAGGCTCAGGCACCCGCAGGCAGTGACAGCGCCAAAAGCTGCCTCTGATTTAAAATCTTAAACCCTTGTCCCACATGCGCGTCAAAACCTTTAGGTAGTATCCGTAGCCCGGGAATCTAAAAGTGCAAGTGTATTTTGAACTGAGAACGTCTCTACTTTATGGAAATCCCCCGTTTAGGAGATGGTAATTGGATTGAGACTAGGAAAGAGAACAATTAAGTCTGAAGATTCGAGCTAACTAAAATATCTTACAAACATTACATTATCAGATCGCCCAATGGATGCACCAGCAATCTAAAAGCCATGCCTTCCACTCAGTCTTTTTTTTTTTTTTTTAACTTTCTCTCTAATGTCAATGTTCCCAAATCAACACTGTTCTTAACTTTCCAAACAGAGAATCTAGAATTTGGACCCTCAAAAACTATCCTTCCAGAACTACTAGAGATAGAAATATTAACTAAGACTTAGGTAGTCAGATGGGGTGGGGCGGGGAGAGAAGGGGCAAACTCTTTAAAAATGTAAATCTCTCTCCACATTTTTAAAGAGTTTGCCTCTCCCTCCCCCCCCCAAGGGGGAACCATAAAATTCTCTGCAGCACACACTATAAATTGCATTTTGCTGAAAGTTTTAATACTTAATTTAAAGTCAAAGGATATTTTTTTGACCATTTTAGCTCTTGCTGCTCATCTGGGAGAAAGTCCAGGGGGCAAATTTGATGTAATCCAGTAAAATTTTCCAGTGTAGCCTTGTTTAAGACAAATATCTTGAGTGGAACAGGTACTATTAGATGCAAATCAAACTGTTTTTGTTGACAGGAGAGGCAATTAGCATTCGTTAATATATTCAGAACTTTGAAAGTGGACTCGGTGGATATTCAGAGGAGGAAATGAAGTGGATGAATAATTAAGAGCAGGATCCCTGTTTGTAAAGATACCTTTGGACAATCTTATCTGTCAAGCAATATTCAAAATCGGCTGGGAGATGCTTTTGTATTGTGAAACAGAGTTAAAGAACTAAGCCAGCACTTCTAGAAAGACAAGAAAAAAATATGGATTCTGACACTTAAAAAGAATTAATCACTTTGAATTAGCCTAAACAGAAAAACACGAAGACTCATTCAAGGAAAGTTCTTAATCTTTTCTTATTTGTAACCTGATAGGAAATACTTTGAATAATTACATTAACTGCTTTCTGATTCAGACATATTTTTCCTGCATTATCTAAATAATCTCCTATTATTTGAACGCATTTAAAAAAAATTCTGCAGAATGCAAAAAGAATTCACCTTGTTTTGAAAAACAGAAACAAAAGTGATCCTAGTGTAGGTAATACTTTTTTCCCCCCCACAAGAGATGTGATGAAACCAACCCTCAGAACATTTTTTAATGTTGATAGAGCAGGCTTGAAAAAACGTGTCATATAAATCAAACCGTTCTGGGGGCAAACCCATGTTGTTTTTAAACCACAGCGTGGGTCAGTGGGTGTGGTAAGGCGCATGGTTGAATGGTGAATGTATAGATGAAAATACATTTTGCCACACTAGTTTCCAGAGGATTGTTTTGGCCTGGTGTTCCAAACCATGAGCCAAAACTTTGGTCAGTATTTTGACAACAGAGCCAGGAAAAACAAAAAAGGCTTAGCCTGTGAAAAAGAAATGAAGATGTAGTGAAGGAAAACAGTAGTCTCTCTGCCACTGCCTTACTCAATCCATATGTGGGCTTAAACACAGGAAATACCCACCATTCACCGCAATCAAGCCAGAGGCTTGTGCATCAGAAAGTGCCTTGTGGAACTAATTGGACTCTATTAAGATTGTCATTGACATGGGAAAGCATTTTGAAATTTTAAATCAGAACATGCCATGTACATAGAAAAAGATAACAGTCACATTGTGGATTCAGGACTACAAATACAGGCATAATACACAGACGGCCATGAAAGATTTGTACGCTTTACTCAGTGACGTGCTGTATTAATTACCATTCGGGAGCACGTTTGTCTTCCTTCACATTGTGTGTTTGCTTTTAATCTACAATCTTTCCAGGATGGGCAGATTTCACTGAATAGGTTCTGGCACCAGCTCACAGCAGAGAAAATCCAAGCATTGCCAAGTTAAAATGATAATCAACAAAATTCATGGTACTTGCCATAATAGCAAAGTTTAGAGAAAAACAATATATAGTTTGAAACAATGAAACATCCAGGGAAGTTTTTCACTCATGGTGCTGGGCAAAACCACCTATAAGTATTCATGTATACACACACACAAAACTAACTTGGCCAACGAATCTTTGGAAAAGAGTATACTTCAGCATTGCCCTTACAAATGCCTTTTAAAATTACCCAAATATCGCATATGTTGGAAGCTTAGCCTCCTTTTGTTCTTGGTACAGTCCATCATAGTATTACTTGGAGCACGACCTACAGTGGTGTGTGTGTGCTTAGATCTGACAACTATCTCAATGTAGTGGCTGTCACTCACATTTGTTTTCTAGATAAGGCGAACTCGTTGCTAATATTCTTTGGACTGAAATCTGTATCTGGTTTGCCTTTTTAAAAATATGATTTCCCCCTGTTACAAAGAACATGCTATATTTCATCTACCTAAAGTTTTTGGAAGGCATTCCGTTGCACAGTCACTTAAGTCGAGATTTCTTTCCTATGAAGGGTGACAATAACCACAGCCACAGTCTATTTCAGAAAATAATGGATGATGATGACTTCTCACCAAAAATTTCAGCCCAAAGTTTGCTGCCATTTTTTAGTAGGAAGCTTCTTTATTTTGTTAGTTTCAAAATGTCTTCCTTGCCATGGGTCACTTCCAGTGGAGCTTAGCATTTCTCCAATTTCAAAAACAAAATGATTGCAACTAGGGAGGGTATGTAATTTGTGTTCATGAAACTTAGATTGACCATGAAGATATTGCCAAAGGAAAGGGAAAACTGGACAAGCAACAAGTCATTGGAAGGCTCTGATGTGTGTGTGTGTGTGTTTGTGTGTGTGTGTGTGTGTTTGTGTCTGTGTATTTAAATACCTTCATAATCCTAACATCATGAAAATTGAAATCTGGTCATCCAATTGCCAGGCTCTTAATGTGAATTCTGAGATCGAATTCCAGATTTTTTTATGAATTAACTCAATTAACCCTCACAACAACCCTCTCCAGTAAGTGCATTTATTATTCCCACTTTATGAGGAAACTGAGTCACAGAGAAGTAACTCGTCTGAAGTCACACAGCTAGAAATCAGAACTAAGTAATTTCTTGGCAAATAATAAAACATTTGTTTCACCGGATTCCTGTACTAAGCTAGAAGGTGTGCAGAAAAAATTAAAAATAACTTTTCAGGTGATTTAAGTGTGTCTACAAAGCCTCCCACCTCCATTTAAAAATTTCCTGGCATTGGAAGTAGAATATGAAAATATCAGATGAAAAATAGGCAAATAAAGATAAAAAAATAGCTACTGTGGAAATACATTATTATATTGGTTTGCAGTTGTGTCATGTCCCCCCACAATCACACTGTCTTATATGTACACATCATGTGTGCACACCTCATGCCAGGTGACAGTCATAAAAGGCTCTCACTGAGACAGCGAGAAGGAGGCCACCAGTGACTGCATGAGCAGAAACACTTCTGTTTTTAGCCACACGGACAAATTCTCTCCAGTGGGAGGATAAAGTACTAGCCTCTACAGAGGGAGAATGGTACATTTATTTTTAAAGTAAAACAGTTTGGAGAGGGGTGACTATCAGATTAAGGAGGTAGCCTAGTATAGGAGGAAGAGCTTTGCTTTGAAGTCAAGCAAGGCTGTGATCTTGCCCAGGGCGAGGGCCTCCGTTACTCCATCTTGCAAAATGGAGGTAGTGTATGCAGTCTCACTGGGTTTTGAACATTATGGGTGACAATGTCCCTTAACTGATTTAGCAGCCTAGTTTAAGGCAGATGTTCTGGAAGCAGGCAGCCTGGTCTGAATCCTGACTCTGTGAGACCAAGGCAAATAAATTAATCTTTCAGCTTGCATTTCTTCTTCTGCAAAGCACTTGTGAAGACAACCACCTTACCACATTGTACTGAGAATTCAATTAGATAGTGTAGATTAAGCACTTCATTGAATTCTTGGCACAGAGTAGGTGCTCAGTGAGTGCCAGTGTAATTATTGACATCACTTGAAAAACAAGATCAATAGGATTTGAATCCCCACACCCTTTCTAATCATCCCTTTTTTAAAAAATTCAAATAATACATTTCTGTTTTCCCTACAGCAGAAATCTGGATTCTACATTTCTTTCCCCTCTTGGTGATTTTTAAATTTGAACTTCAGTTTTTTCACCTATCAAATGGGTACATATTCAACCTTAACACTGTCATGGTAAGTTTTTAAGGTATCTTTATGACATCTTTACATGGAATTGAATTTCTCAAAATGGCATCTCTGTGGTCTGCACATAAAAATTATTAATGAACTGACACTGGGTGAGACATGAGCTATCACTTTTGTTAGGTCAAATTCCTAACCTCAGAAACCCAGGGGGTAATAGTCCTTCATTGGCCTGGATACGATGATAATTTATCCAAACAGACTTAATTCTAAAAAGTAGTTTCAGGACAAATCTTTCTTCATTATCTATACATATATATAATGGGTTTTATGTATATGTTTCAGGCCACAGCTTACAAATGCCAGTGGGAAAAAAACATAAGTGAAAGAACATATCAAAAAATATTCCCAGATTTAAAGGAAAGACTGTCAGTTGAAAATGTCATGAGTGACAGTTACACTGTGAGTCACCAATAAAAGATCAAGGCACTTTGGACAGTACTCCTGTGTTCTTTATATCCTGACCTTTGTTACAGCAGACTTGGAGTGATCTTGACTAAAAATCACCCCTGAGGGTACAATGAAATTTGCTCGTTAAACTATTCTAGTGTTTTTTCTGGATATCATGCATAACATGCTGCTGTCTTTCTGTGGCGGAACCCGAAGCTAATAGCTTTTACTGATTCTGCAGATAAATATCATATGTCACCACTCATTAAAAAATCTGTTCTAAAACCCACATTCCCATTAATCAACATTGTCTTTGTTTTCAAATAATTAATGCAAAAAATAACACTAAAAAAACCTTATAGAGAGTCTATAGTTGGTTATGGATAGAAAATTTTAACTCAAATATTATAAAGTCATTTTATAAATTCATAATTGGCCCCTGTACATTCTATTTATTTCTTTTAAAATATATTCCTAAGCACTATCCTGTAGCTCATTTGTGTATAAGTAATTTGCCCATATATTTTATTTCCTGAACCAGGATATTTTGAATATTACTCAGAAAAATAGGGATTGTCCTGGGAATAAAAGGAAGGAAAGTCAGCCTGCCTATAAGCATAGGTTTAATCAGCCTCAGCATTTAATTCTGTAGATTATGGAATAAGTTGGTGGTTTCATGAAAAAAAAAAAGCCACAATTTTTGTCAATGAATACTCATACTGATACCAGAGTGTAATGAAAACAAATGTGCAAGGATCTTTAAAACCTTATGGTTTTTCAAATTAGCCAGCGAACTGTCAGAAATTCACATTATTCTGGACTATTTGTTGTTCTTTGAATCAGATTACATGACCATTTTTGGAAAATACTAAGTACTGAAGACTAAATCTAGACTTTTCTTTTGGCATTATATCTCTGACTTTTAAAACAGTAAGTTGCACTTATGAGGTATTCAGCAAATATCTGTTGAATAAATGAAAAAGTAAATGACGGTATTTCTGGTTAACCTGGGACTCCTTGGATAACTCAGAGCTAATCAACAAATGAAAAAATTTCCTTATTACAAATTTCTATGTAAAAAGAAAGCCATAATCCATGTCTTTTTGGAAGATACACATGTATTAATACAACCATATTATTTACAAAAAATTCAAGTCACTATGGGCACATTACTGATGAAATCACACAAATCAATTATAGACACAGAAATGCCACTTCAACAAAATGAGCAGCTTTGCTGTTTTATCTTAAGGGAGCCATTTTTATGACTAGCATGTTCTTTCAAATTCTTGAGAAATAAGTATCATCTAATAATATCCTTTTTTCTTCACCATGAAATAATTATTTAGCAATAGCTCTTTTTTTCATATTTAGACACTACTTAATACCACAAACTAATTTCATCTTCCAGAAAACAAGAATTTTTGGTATGTCTCATTTGAGAAGCATCATGTCCAGGCAATACAAATACTTTATGACATCTTATTATCCTAGGTTCTCAAGGTTGGATGGCAACTTGGATGTTATGTGTTATAAACACTTGACCAATCTTCCACTCTTCAGTCATTCCTGAAATGTCCTTTATTTTCTCATCCTTGACACAGCTCTGAGATGTGGGAAACAAAGAAACCACTTTCATGAATATGTTTGTCTATTTCCTAACACCACACACGACTCAGGATTATTAATCATCTGCTGTTTGAAGCCCATCTCATTGGGCTAGGCCATTCTTCTTTGAACTTCCTAGCCATTGAAAGACACTGGCCTTTGGCTATGGTCCTTTCCTCCACCTCAAGCCTGACCATCATCTTGAGTTACTTCAGTGCCCACAGGTTCAGCTGCCATCTTGGTCCCCCCTCCTGCTGACCTCACTCCTCACTCTCCACTCCAGTTCACCTCACTTCCGACATCATCAACATCTCATCTCCAATTTCCTTACCTCCAATATCACTAATTTTGGAGTCCATATCTGACCACGGCCCTCCTGCTTTCAACTTGTCTTTTCAACTACCCCCACTGTAATTCTTCTGTCACCTTATTTGGGACCTCTAGGTCATTGACCATTTCACTTCGTACAAATATATTAGCCTTTGCTTTTTAAATTTTGGTGCTATCCAAATTACAGCTTGCAAGCCATCATTCCAATAATAAAAACAATCTTTTCAACAACCTAAAGTTCCTCCACCTCTTCTCTTTCAACTATATTTACTTATAAATCATCAGGTTTGGTGAGTCCAGCTATTTATTTCCTCTGTGTCATACAACGTGGCAGCTTGGTTCTACTACATTTGTGGCAAGCCTCAAATGGGATCTCAACAATGCTGCATTATTTTGATCAAATAACTTTCTTACTCTCCTTAAGCCTCTGATATGACACCTCTACCTCTTTCCCAGCAGATTATCTTACCTCCTAAGAAAGAAGAAGAAGAAGAAGAAGAAGAAGAAGAAGAAGAAGAAGAAGAAGAAGAAGAAGAAGAAGAAGAAGGAGGAGGAGGAGGAGGAGGAGGAGGAGGAGGAGGAGGAGGAGGAGGAGGAGGAGGAGGAGGAGGAGGAGGAGGAGGAGGAGGAGGAGGAGGAGGAGGAGGAGGAGGAGGAGGAGGAGGAGGAGAAGGAGGAGAAGGAGAAGGAGGAGAAGGAGAAGGAGAAGGAGGAGAAGGAGAAGGAGAAGAAGGAGAAGGAGAAGAAGGAGAAGAAGAGATCAGAAAGGAACCTTTTCATGCACCAAATATACAAAAATACCTTTATCCATATCTATTTTATATTACTTCTCTAATTACAAATAATCTCTAAGTTTTAATCTAAAGTTAAATCCCCTGCCATTTAGGAGGTTACTGTAGCTGTCTAAGTGGAATATGCTGTTGGCTTAGAATAAAAAGGTGATAATTGGTTACAACTGACATATATTCAGGAAGATAGAACCCAGAGCACTTCCTGGTGGCTCAAACATGGGTGGTGATATAGGAGAAAGAGGGAAAAATCAAATTGGCTCCTGTGGGTTCTGCTCTGGCTATGGTGGATTAGACTTTATCAGACCATGCACTAAGAACTGGAGAAACTAGATAAAATATTTAAAACATGGATATAAAGTCATCATGAAACCACCAAGACAGTCAAAATATGAAGCTTCAAGAATCATGCTCCTCCCCAAAAAAGAGTAAGTACAGAGAGTGAGCCCGACACTCAGTATTGTTTTTCATCTTGAAACATTTACAGAGCCATGTATGGTGGCACAGAAGTTGAAAAACTGAGCAGAATTCTCAGCACTCTCATGGGGCTAGGGAGACAAAAGTTGGAGTTTAGGGCTTATCAAAATAGAGGGATCCTGGAAAGCACCTCAGATGTGCTGCTGGGACCACGAAAGGGCTATAGACTTTGAGTAAAAGTGAACTACAAATGGATCAGACTTCTAAAAACTGAAAAATCAAATCAGAATCCACTCAAAACCTGACTTCTTTCAGATTTTTTGCTACTTCCTATTAAATGCAAAATTCTCTAGAGGAAATATCATCCAGAGCCTCAAATGTCTGACATTCAACCAAAAATAAACAAGCATCAGGAAACATGACTAAATAACTGAAAACCAAGAGGGTAACAGAATATCAACAGACCAACTGGAGATCCAATTATTTGAGTACCTGACAAGAACGTAAAAAAACACTGATATATGTTTAAAATATATAGAGCAAGATAGTGAATCCCAGAAAATAACCGGATATAAAAAAAGTATTAAATAGAAATTCTAAGGCTGAAAAATAAAATAATTAAAATTAAGGACTTAATAGTTGTGTTTAAAAGCACATTACATTCTCTGGCGTAAATTTTAGCAATGTTCTCCTAGGACAGTCTACCCAGGCAGTAGAAATAAAAGCAAAAATAAACAAATGGGACCTAATTAAACTTACAAGCTTTTGCACAGCAAAGGAAACTATAAGCAAAACAAAATGACAACCTAGGGAATGGGAGAAAATATTTGCAAATGATGCAACTGACAAAGGTTTAATTTCCAGAACGTATAAACATCTCATACAACTTAATAACAAAAAGAAACCAAACAACCCAATCCAAAAATGGGCAAAAGACCTAAACAAACAATTCTCCAATGAAGACATACAAATGGCCAATAGGCACATGAAAAAAGTTTCAGTTTTGCTAATTATCAGAGAAATGCAAGTCAAAACTACAATGAGGTATCCACTCACACCAGTCAGAATGGCTATCATTAAAAAGTTCACAAATGATAAATGCTGGAGAGGGTACAGAGAAAAGGGAACCCTCCTACACTGTTGGTGGGAATGTAGTTAGGTGCAGCCATTATGGAAAACAGTGCAGAGAATCTTCAAAAAACTAAAATCGAACTTACCCTATGATCCAGCAATCCCACTCCTGGGCATGTATCTGGAGGGAACTCTAATTCATAAAGATACATGCACCCTAATGTTCACAGCAGCACTATATGAAATAGCTAAGACATGGAAGCAACCTAAATGTCCACTGACAGATGACTGGATAAAGAAGTTGTGGTATACTCACACAATGAATACTACTCAGTGATTAAAAAAAAAAAAGGAATGAAATAATGCCATTTGCAGCAACATGGATGGACTTGGAGATCATCATTCTACATGAAGTAAGCCAGAAAGAGAAAGAAAAATACCGTATGATAATAGTCATATGTGGAATCTAAAAATAAGAGGACACTAATGAGCTCATCTACAAAACAAAAACACTCGCAGATATAGTAAACAATCTTATGGTTACCGGGGAAAGATGGTGGGAAAGGATAAATTTGGGACTTTGAGATTTGCACATGATAACCACTATATATAAAAATAGATTAAAAAACAAATTTCTTCTGTATAGCACAGGGAACTACATTTAATATCTTGTAATAACCTATAATGAAAAAGAGTACGTAAATGAATATATGTATATAAATGCATGATGAGGACATTATGCTGTACATCAGAAACTGACACATTGTAATTCACTATACTTCAGTAATAATAATAAAAAACCCACATTAGACACAGCCAAAAAGAGGATTAATGGAGTAGACAATAAGTCAACACAAATAAAGCACAAACAGACAAAAGTATGGAGAACGTGTAAGAGACAAGGGAAGCATGATGAAAAGATTGAGCAAACTGGTTTTGGGGTTCCAGAAGAAGGGAAAGGAAAGTGGGGTCAAAGATTTGAAGATATGTAAGTCAAAAATTTCCAGAATTGGTTAAAGTCATAAAGTTATAAATTCTGTAATGTCATAAAGTTATAAATTCTGTAATGTCATACAAGTTTTTGTCTGAAAACCTGGGTGAATAATGAAGACATTTATTAAAGTATAACTTTGAGAAAGAGAAGCTTGAGCCAGGGTTAGGAGTAGAGGAATCAAGAATTCAGTTTGGGATATGTTAATGTCAAGTGCCTATCAGACGTGAATGTGAAAATGTTGTGTAGGCAATTTGATATTGAACAAATGGGTGGCAAAAAATCATAACCCGTAGGTTTTTATTCTGTTCCTACCTACCAGGCTGCTTTGTGACAGTAGACACATTATCCTCCTTACCCTTCTCTAGGAATGACTTTTCGTTTTTTATTACAGATTAAAAACTTTACTAAAAGACAAGACTATTTGAGTACTTAATGATATTTTGAATGCATATTCCCATAAATTGTGGGACATGTGGAATCTGGTATTTGAAGACATTTAGCGGCTGGGGATGAGCCATGAGGAGCTCTGGTGTGGCTCCATTCATTTTTTCATTAGAGTTCTAGGAGACTGATTCAGTCACCTTATCTTCCATTTATTATCCTCTGCCCCATGCTTTTCTCTCTTAGATGTGGAAACTTAAGGTACGAATTTATTAGATCCTAAGTACTTTGTAGTTAGCTATGATTGTGCAGTTTCCATTGGCACGGTTGCCAACTGATAAGCAATGGAGTTCTTCAGATTTTTATAATCCATGACATGTATCACCCTTGGCCTTTTTTGTCACTAAAAGTTAGAGTGAACGTAGGGATAGAGGTGGAGAAGGGTGGCTGTATCACAAGGAAAAAAAAATATCTTGCAGGGGAATCCTAAATCCAAATATTACATTTGAATTAAATTTTAAATGTGATTTTAAATTAAACCAGCCTAAAATTAAACTAGTATATATATATTACATATATACATATATAATATACAGAACCAAAAAAAAAGCTAAAAGGTAAATGTCTCTGATATTTGGATTTAGGATTTGGTTAACAATATGTGACAATCAAGGTGGATGTGTATGCTATTTAAAATAGGAGGAGATCACTTAGGAAGGAGACACAGGAAAGTGAACATTTGCAAAGACTTGCTCTGGCCACACTGATATTTAGGATCCAGTTCAAGTTAAGAGACATCAGCAAAGGATCTTAGGGAAGGATCAGCTAGCTGAGATGGGAGAAAAATCAGGAGAATAGGAAGTCCCAGAAACCAAGTGAATAAAGCAAAATTTGATCATTAATACTAGATGCTACTGAAATGTCAAGATGAAAACTGGGAATCCCACTGGAAGTGCAAATTTGGGAGTCACTGGTGACTTTGAGAAGAACCGTTTTAATGGAATGATAGGGATGAAATTATGATCTGAATGGGTTCAAGAGAGAACAGGAGAATTATGCCCTGGTAATGGTAGTCTAGGTCATTCACTTCTTTCCACTAAGAAAACTAAAAAATATGAACAAAATATTTTCAAAAACTTCTAAAAGCATTAAAAAGCTAACACAATATTGAGTAACTACAAAGATGCTATAAAGGAGGAGATGCCAATCCAGAGGATGGAAATCTGCACTATGGGGCTGTTTTGCCCTGGAGATGTCTGTTACTGTGGAAGATTTGCTGATAGAGTAAGCAGTACATCTAGCAGTTTCAAAGAATTGGGAACCAAAAGTTTAGTCTGGAGTCTTCCAAGGGAGAGAGTCTCCTTAAATCACCATGTGCTTTGGGTTAGCGCCCTGAAGGGATGGACACAGACTCACAAGGAAAAAGGAAGGAGGAATAAAACAACGTTTGCAGTGACTGCAACCTTCATCTCATTTTATTTCTCAAGCCCTGAAATTAGACTGAAACGATCCCAGATTATTATTTTCCTCCTGTGTTTGGCAGAGAAAATAATAACCCATGGATGGATAGATATGGGATAAGAAAAGTGTAGTCAAATGTTTAAAGATGTTAAAGGTAGAGTTTGGTGAATATATAAACATTCACTGTAAAATTCTTTAATTTTTTCATTTTTTGGAACTTTTAAAAGTAAAATGTTAGCAAAAGAAGACAGTTGTCTCTGGAGGAAAGTAATATCATCTTAGGTCTCAAATCAGGTTCAAAAATTATTTTCCAAATGCAGTGTCCAACAAACAATTAAACTAGGCATATGAGGAGTCAAGAAAATACGATGAAGATCAAACACTAACTACAGACAACAGATAGAGACCTACAGATATTGCACACAGAACAGGCACCAGACACAGATTACAGAACCACTATGATTGCTATGTCCAGAGAAATAAAAGCTCAACGTAAATACAGCAAAAAGCTTTAAACTAAACTATGATATTGAGTATGTGAAATGAACTAAATAGAAAGTTCAGAAATTAAAACTATAATAACTAAAATTGAGAATGCAATGGCTGAGTTTAAGAATAAAATAAACTCAGGAAAAGAGACAAACAGTAAACTTGTTGGTAGCTAAGAATAAATGGTCCCTAATAAAGAGTGGAGTGACAAAAAAGATAAGGAATACACAAAAGATAGTGAAAGACTGCGTTCAGTGAGTTGATCTAACATCCATTCAACTGCAGAGGAGGTGAAGAATGTAGAAGATGCCATATTTAAAGTGACTGTGGACTAAAATTTTCCAAAAGTGATGAAAACTATCAATTCACAGATTTTAAAAAGTTTAACATTCTAAAGTCATAAAAATAAAAGAAATCCATGCCTTTAGAGATCATAGAAAAACTGCCAAAGACAAAGAAAAATTCTTGAAAGTAGCAGGGGTGGTGGTCGTAAGGGACACATTACTTTAAGAACAACACTGGACTGACAGCTGCTTCTTAACAGCAACAAAGCTAGAAGACAGAGGAATGATATCACTAATGCATGCAAAAATTTCCTCCCAACCTAGAATTCTTTATCCAGAGAAAAATCCTTCAGAAATAAAAGTGATACAAAATATTTCCAAATAAAAAATGACAGCAATTGCCCTTAGAAGATCTGCATTAAAATAAATACTCCAGGATTTTTTTTTTCAGGCAGAATAAGAATCATTCCAGTTGGAAGATAAGAGATGCAAGAAAAGATGGAGAAGGAAAAATGATCAAATATAGGGAAATATAAATACTGACTATATATAAAATAAAAGTAAGAGTTTCCTATGAGAATAAAATTACAGAGAGAATTAAAACACACAACAGTAATCTAAATGGGGAGAGGGATAAATTAAGTCCTTTGTCTAAGATAAGGATAAGAGTACTAATTAACATGATATTTTTTTAAATGTAAAGGTTTTCTTTACTATTTTTCTTACACATATAATATCTTTATAGGCTCTTTTTTAAAAAGCTTTTTGAAGTATAATTGATATATAGTAAGCTGACAAATTTTAGAAGAATCTAACGTTATAAATGCCCATGAAACAATCACCACAACCAAGATAAGAAACATATACATGCACACCAACAGTTTCTTTGTGCCCCTTTGTAATCTCCCCGCCCTCAACACATCATTCCCAGGCAGCTATTGAGCAGCCTTCTAGCATATAGATGAGTTTGTATTTTCTGGACATTCAGGTAAATGGAACCATACAATACATCCTTCTTTTCTCTGGCTTCTTTCACTCAGCATAATTAAGATTTATCCATGTTGCTGCATGTAACAGAGGCTTATTCTTTTTATTGATGAATTGTATTCCATTGTATGGATAGAGTACCTTTTGCTGATTCACTCATCTACTGGTTATGGTCACTTTCCAGTTTTTGGCCATTTCCTATATGAACATTTGCGTACTCGTTTTAGTGTTGACATATGTTTTACTTTATTTTTGGTGAACACCTAGAAGTAGAATGGCTGGGTCATATAGTGGATATATGTTTAACTGAAAAACAAAAAACAAAAAACAAAAAACAAATGACAAATGAATTCCTAAAGTTGTTACACCATTTTGCATTCGGTGTGAGAATTCCAGTTTGCTCCACGTACTCACTAACATATAGTAAAGTCAGTCTTCAATTGCAGGCGTTCTAATAGCTATGTAGTGATACCTCATTGTTATTTTAGTTTGCATTTCCCTAGTTACTAAACATGTTGGTTATCTTTTCATGTACTTATTTACTATCCATATATCTTCTCTGGTGAGGGGTCCATTCAAGTCTTTTGTCTATATTTTGAATTTATTAGTTTGTTTTCTTATTATTGAGTTTGAGAGTTCTCTGTATTTTCTGGAAACAAGGCTTTTAAAAATTAGATATGTGATTTGTAAATATTTTCTTGCAGTCCTAGCTTCTTTTCAGGCTCTTAACAGTATCTTTCAAATAGCATACTTCTTTATTTTGATGAAGTCCAATTTATCAATTTATTCTTTTATGGATAATATTTTGGTATCCTATTTAAGAAACTGATGCATTATCCATAAAAAAATAAACTAATAAATTGGACTTACAGAGAGGGAATTTGCTTCTTGTAGGAAGTATGCAACTGAGAATTTTGTTTTCAATCCAATCTGACTGTCTACAACTTTTTATGGGAGTGTTTAGAACACTTACATTTAATGTGATTATTAAATCTACCATCTTGCTGCTTGTTTTCTAGTTGTCCCATGTAGGACTGACTACATAATTTGGGGGGGCCTAGTGCAACACAAAAAAACGTGGGCTTCGTGATCATAAATTACTAATCATTTAAAAATGTCAGCAGCAGAGCGCTAATCCAGACATGGGACTCTTGTTAAGTGCAAGGCTTCATATGACTGTATAGGTCAGATGTCTATGAACCTGGCTCTTTTTTCTCTTTGTTCTCTTTTTCTACTCTTTCTGGATTGAGCAGCTTTTTAAAAATGATTCCATTTCAGATTTTTTATTGATCTATTAACCATAACTCTTTGTTCTGTTATTCTAGTGGTTCCTTTAACATATATATACACACACACATGTATTTATATTCAAGTGATATACTAAATCACTTGTATTGTAAAAACCTTACAACAGTGTAATTTCACTTGTCCTGTTCCAGACCTTCTGCTATTGTTACCATATATTTTACTTTTGTATATGTTACAAACCCATAATACATTGTTATTGTTTTGCTTTAAATGTTGATTATCTTTTGTATGTTTAACTGTCAAGAAAAAGTGTTTATGTTTACCCACGTTGTTACCATTTCTGATTCTTTTCATTCCTTTGTGTAGATACAGATTTTCATCCGGTATCATTTTCTTTCTGCTTTAAGGATTTTAATATTTCTGCAGTGCAGGTCTGCTGTCATCTTCAACTTTGTACCTCCCTTTTTTTCCTCTACTGGTTTTTAAGATTCACTATCATTCAAATCGCATTTTGATAATAATGAACCTTGATGTACTTTTCTTTGTGTTTCTTACGTTTGGTGTCATTGAGCTTCAGGACTCTGTGGGTTAGCAGTTTTCACCAAATTTGAAAAGTTTTCGGTTATTACTTTAAAGCATTTTTTTTTCTCTCTCCTCTTTCTCTTCTTCAGAGATTCTAATTTCATTTATGTTTGGCTGCACAAAATTGTCCTAAAGTTTAATGATCACTTATCCTCTGTACTTTTTTTGTCCTTTTTCTCTCTGTGTTTCATTTTGGATTGTTATGTCTTCAGGTTTAAATATGTTTTCTTCTGCAATGTCCAATCTGCCATTAATCTGATCCAGTGTATTTTTCATCTCAATCATTGTGAGTTTCATTTCAATAAGTTTCATTTCTGTCTGTTTTAGACCCTTCCTGCCTTAAAATATTCAATTGTTTCTCTAACATAATAACTGTTTTAAAGTATTTTTCTATTTGTTTTACCATAAATGTGTCATATCAGAATCACATTCAATTAGTTGATTTTTTTCCTTATTATGGGTTATATTTTTCTGTTTCTTTGCATGCCTAGTGGCTTTTTATTGATGCTAAACAAAAAAGAGTATTTTGTTTTGAGGGGTGTTAGGTATTTTATATTCTCAAAATTTTTCTTGAGCTTTACTGTGGGATGTGGTTAAGTTACTTGGAATCAATTGTATCTTTGGGGGTCTTGTTTTATCCTTTGTTATGTGGGATAAGAGCAGCATCTAACCTATGGTTAATTTTCATTGGCTCTGGGATGTGGGGGTGATCCCTAGTCATCGGGTACCTGGCCCTAGGGAGATCAGGGCAAAGGAGCATCACCTCCTGGAGTATGAGAGTTCAATAAAGAAGACAGTTGAAGTATGGGCTCTTGGTTGGTTGGTTTACCTATGAAAAGTGGAGTCATTTGCTTCTCGGGGAATTAGCTGGCCCTGAGGGGTAATCTCTCCTCTGTCAGTGAAGCCCAGACATCAGAGCATTAAGAACACAGAAAATAAAAAAATAGAGTTAATATAGGAGCAGGCACTGTTTCTGTGCCTGGTGATTTAGAGACACTGTTCCCTCTAATATTTTGGGTGGTTCCCTCCCTGGCCTTGGGTCATTCTCTTCATATGCATGTGTTGATCAGTATCCAACTAAATACCTGAGACAAACGTTTTATAGCTTTCCACAGTCCGCCCCCTGTGCAGTTCTCTTCTCTTCAGCGCTCTGCCTCACAGACCCTAGCAAATGTGCTTTCCTTGGCTCCCAGATCCACCTCCACAACTCAGAGATACCACCAGCTTCCCTTGGGACCCTCCTGCTTCCCCGCAGCCTGCAAAGGCTTGCTGACCTGCTCTGGGCAGTAAGCAGAGGCAACTGCAAGGCTTGGCTCTTTGATCTCTGGCCTCTCAGGGACCACGGTCCTCAGTTCCCTTATGCCCGATGTCCTTAGAGATACCTTTTCATATATCGTGTCTAGTGTTTCAGTTGAGTCAGGTGAGGGTAAATCTAGTCCTCCGTTTTGTTTGGAATTAGAACATCAGATTTTGAAGAGTCAAGGTACATATTATAATTTCTAGGATAAGAACTAATAAAATATCTCCCCTCAAATATAATTCCCAAACCAATAAAGAAGTAAATGAAAAAAAATCTAATCTAAAATAAGGATGGAGTGAAAAGTAATAGCGAACAAGCAAAACAAATAGAACAGCATAGTAAAATGATAGATTTAAGCCAAAATAAAATAGTAGTTACATTCAAAGTTAAATATACTAAATTATACCATCAAAGGCACACACAAAAAAATACTGGATTAAAAAAAATAACTAACCATGTCTTGTTTTCATATATACAACAAGAACAAATTCTGAAAATAAATGAATTAAACATTTACCTCAGGTAGTTAGAAAAAGAACTACAGCTCAACCCAAAAAGAATAAGGAAATAATAAAATAAGACCAGACATTAATGAAACAGCTATAATGGAAAAAATTCCAAAAGATCCATGACAACTGAAGAAGTTAATTCTGTAATTTTGAAACTTCAACAATAACCAAAACAAATAAAACAAAACAATCCTTTGGGACTAGATGGATCACTGGCAAACTCTCCGAAACATTTATGGGAGAATTAGCACACAGACTTTTCCAGAGAACTGAAAGAGAGGGAACACTTCCTACCTCATTTTTATGAGGCCAGCCTACCCTTACTATTCAACTCTGGCGAAGCTTCTATGAGAAAGGAATAATTGAGGCTGCTCTTACTCATGAAGATAGATGCTAAAAATTCTAAACAAAATATGTGCAAGTAGAATCCAGCAATACATATATTGGACAATAGATTATGACCAAACTGGATTGATTCCAGGAATACAATGTTGGTTCTACATTTATAAAATTCATCAGTGAGGTCTGTCTCATTCTTTTCATAGAATAAAGGGGGGAAAATTATACGGTTATTTCAGTAGATGCAGAAGAAAACTAAGATTCACATTTATTTATGATAAATACCCCTAGGTCAGACGACACATGGGATACTCTGCTGGTTCCTTGGGGCCCTAGTCTAATGGGGGCATGGACAAACTGTAGAGAGCCAGAAAAGATGGTGAAGACCATAAAGCATGGTGAGTGAGCAATGACGAAAACAGCTAAGGAGAAGAGAAGTTTAACAAGTGGCCAGCATTTTCTGGGAAGGAGGTCTCGACTTTGAGTGTTTGGGGAAAATATAACTAGTACTAGAGAAGGGTAGTTAAAGATAGATGCACTTAGGAACTCCACAAAGAAGAACATTTTAACAAATAAAACTCTGAAAATAAGAACCATCTGCTAAGTTCTCTGATGCTGCTAGTGTTTATGAAGAAGCTGGATGAGCCTTCAGCAGGATTATTCAGAAAGGGTTGGGAGGAATTAGCAACACGCAAGAAGGTTTCTAACCCAAAGATTCTATCATTCAATAACCATAGATGAGAACTTCAGGCTTTTGACAAAAAGGCCATTGCAAATTTACTCCATGCTGCCTGTTGGTTACAAACACAACAGCCACATCAGAGAAGCTCTAAGTGTTCATTGCTTTGTAGCTCCTTTTGGAGTTTTGTTAGAAAGCCCTGCTAAAATTTACTCTCCAAGGGGATATTTTGCTTATATCGTCATTGATAAACTCTGAAGTCATTTCACAAGACTCTAGCTCAGTCACCATAATGTTGCCCATGGTACTTGCAGCTTCATCTCTTAGCTTCTGCTTTGGGAATCAGGACACTTAATGAATAGAAAGCTTGAGGAAGCTGAACTGGTTTCTCAACATCCCTGAATTTGCTCATGACTTCTTGAACTCTTCTCATCCTTTATAGTGAGTTCACATATCACATTTCCTCTTTTGAGATTGGCTTTATTTCCAAATTGCCTTGCATATTTCTCCCCAACTTAATAGTTTTTAAATTAAATGACAGCAAAAAAAATAGCATTTAAGTAAAATTTCTCATCTAAATTTGAGGATTTTTATCTCCTTAATGTACATGTCTAAGTTATTTGCCTAAATATCTACTGTCTCTTATTTGAGCTGTGTCCTTTTGAAATTGTACATTTCTTTGGCTGTATGGGTTTATCAATGCATCTTATTGCTACTAAATTTTTCTGGCATGTAGGTTCCATCAGAATACCCAGGTGGTTTTAATGTTTTGATAGAGAATTAGGGAATTCCTTTATTTTTCCCTACTCACCAATGGTTCTTTTCAAGCAAAGGCTTTGATGGTTCAGTAGGGAGAAAGGGTGAATCACAAAGTAAAGCCTATAAACCAGCTTTAGTCAAAGACCTTTGTGGCTTTGTGTCCAGTGTCTGAAAACCACTCCTGATATTATGTTTTATCTCCTCAGAAACATCTAAGCACTGAGATAATGGTTAGTGTCAAGGCTGGCCCTCTAGCATCTAAATCCTAGTATTGTATCAGAAGGATTTATACACATGGGTATCATGTTTTCCTCATCTTTTGTGATTTATGGTTTGTTCAGATTTTTAAATTTTTTTAAATTGAAGTATAATCAGTTTGCAATGTTTTGTCAATTTCTGGTGTACAGCACAGTACTTCAGTCATATAGGAACATAAATATATTCATTTTCTTATTCTTTTTCACCATAAGATACGAATATAGTTTCCTGTGCTGTATGGTATAAACTTGTTGTTTACCTATTTTATGTATATTAGTATCTGCAAATCTAGAACTCCCAATTTATCCCTTCCCACCCCCTTCCACCCAGTAACCATAAGTTTGTTTTCTATGTCTGTGAGTCTGTTTCTGTTTTGTAAATAAGTTCGTTTGTCTCTCTCTCTCTCTTTTTCAGATTCCACATTTGAGTGATATCATATGGTATTTTTGAAAGAAGCTTAAGAAAAGAAAATATTCACCCTCTTCTTTTAAATACATAATTTTATTTTAGCAAATAAATATTGTTTACTTTCTTCTTTATAATTTTACTCACTACTTAATCAAACATATTTTAATAGGGCCAGAATAATTACATATTGTTAATACTGAGGTATTTTTCAAGTGCAATGAAAGATACTTTTAAGGATTACTCCTTTTCAGATCAGTATTTGTTTTTACCTACACATATGTTTTAATAATACCACAAGTATGTGTGTAGTCTTAAGGAATCCTTTCTGATTAGTTTTTAAACTTACCTAAAAATTTTACCTAGAAAGTGTGCTATTACAATGACTATATAAATCAGAAATGGTGTACAATATTTTAAACAACACACTAGAAACCCATCAAATGATATCTTAAAATGTCATATGATAGATTTTTATCTGACTGAGTGCTATAAAAATTTCACAAATTGAAGCATTTGAATGACTAGAATCAGGTATTTCAGTACTATACATACCGAATTATCTTCAAATTCATTTATTTAGAATTTCACAAATTAGATCACAAGCACCTTTATTATAATTTGGCTAAGTAAAGTTGTGTTCTAGATAATAAATTACAAAGCACCCAGAAAAAAATGTTAGAAAATGCATGGGTGTTTTATAGTAACCCAAGATTGTGTAGAATTTGGTATAAGACTAATATGTTTTGGGCTCCTTCCAAGAGAGGCTCATTACTAGAAATTTAGAAGTGCTGGAAGGAATTTATTATGACCTGGTCCTACAGCATAGACCCTGAAGGCACTGTCAGGGCAATAAAGAACAATTAAAAATCTAAAAGTGGTTAGCAAGCCAACACAAATCAAATTTGATCTTATAGTAATTTTATGTTAAAGAGACCAAACCTATACTTCGGAGCTGGGTTTCCCAGAGCACAGATCAAGCTAGGCTTTTCCCTATCTTCACTGAATACATTGTGTTTTCTAAATAAATAAAAGGCAAATGAACTTTTAGCAATAGAGTAAGTTTTTAGAGAGACCAATAAAGAACATTTTCCCCATGGGATATGTAAAAAGAAAGCAATTTTTGTGCTTTATGATTTGCAGTCAGATTTGGAAATGACATGAGGAAATGTAAATATATCTTATTCTAATGGGCATAATAAAAATGAACTCAAAATTATACAACCCAAGACTCATGAACAGTACTAGCTAAAACAGTGCTAGGTGGGGCTTCTTATGTTTAAATTTTAATTAATCAAATAAAGTTAAAAATTCATTTCCTCTGTTGCATTAGCCACATTTCAAATGCTCAATAGCCAAACATGGCTAGTGGCTGTGGTACTGGACAGTGCAGATAAAAAGTATTTCCATCGCCATGGAAAATTCCACTGGACAGCGCTGCTCTAGAATAGAAGAGAGGAAAGGTCTGTGCACGTTGAAGGGAAAAGAGCCCAGACTTGATGCGTGAACAGTATCCTGAACCCAATCGGTCCTTCTTTTCCTCCCTTTTCTCTCCTTCAATTTTTATTGCACCAGAAAATCCATACATTTCAAGAAGTCATTCTCTGGCCCTTTTGAAGAAATAGTGTATTTTTTTCAGAGAGCAAGCACTGCTGCCAAAACTGATCAGGTCTTTAAAAACACAGCCCAAACTTCACTAATTGGCAAGACACTGAAAATTCATACCAGTACTGGAGTAGCAGAACTGATTGACATTAAACTTTTATAGTTGTAAGGGGAAATGATCATTAGTATAGAATATGTATGGACACCGAGACGGGTAGCTTGGTTATGGATAATGGACTGGGTCTCCCTAGCTGAGACTGCCTTAGATCCCACTGCTGTCTCCTGAAGGAGTTCCACCTGGGCCACCAGGAAGAGAGGAAGCCACACAATCCTGCAGGTTGTCCATGGAGACATCCCTCAGGCCCACAACTCAGGGGGGCAAGTGAACCAGAGAACGGGTTGGAGTTGGGGTCGGAGAGGCTCTTTAAGACAGAAAAAATGCTCCACCATGTAAATTCCAACCTTCAGAAACCAATTCCAGGAAAACCACAGTGACTCAGCAGGCAGAGTGCTTATTTGAAGAATATCTCTAAATTGGAGACTCCCAAACTCTGCATTTGATTAAACCCACTTAAGAAGAAAACACCGTCATTTTTGTGTTGGTCTATTAGCTGCAAATGATTAAAATGATATCATTACCACTTATAAATTTTATATCTCCCTTAAAGATTACATTAAAAAAAAACCCACTTAAATGATACCATGCTGCCATGAAAGGCAGTTTCTCTCTCACTGAAATAATATTCCCTTAGGGTCAGATTTACATCTCGTGCAATGCCATGGGAGAATTAGACTCCAAGAAAGCAAAAGAGAATCCTCATAGAGTTACATAGGATGAAAATTTGGCGCAGACGTTATTTTTTAGATAGAAACCGATAAACAGAATAAAAGTTACAATATACAGAAATGGGGATCCGGGGTAACAATGCCAGAAGAAAGGGGCCTTTTGTTGTTGTTTCCAGGGCTTTTTTTATTTTTCCTCCCTTCTCTGTGCTATTTTGACCAATTCTCTCCTGGTCTCTTTTATGCTTGTGCTCTTAGGGCTTGCTAATATGAAATTACTAGGACTTTAAACAGAAAGAAAATGGTCCCTCATCCTATTTACCCTTCATAATGATGAGCTCTGAACTGCATACTCTACGTGCCTCAAACTGTGACCTCAAAGTCCAGACTCCAGGCTGAAATCATTCCATGGGACGTGGAACTACAGGGCAGCAACGACAGAGATGCCCCTTCTGCTCTCTTCACGAGACATCCCCCTGTGGCGGGGCATCTCCGTGTTTAGAAGACTCATGTGGACTTACGCTTCTTAGAATTGCAAATGTGAAACTCGTGTACGTCGCACGTGTAGAAGTGGTGCGGTTCATTTCTTGTTCTTATAAATCACTTTCCTGCTTATGTATTTTGTGCTTTACCTTCTCCTTATTGCTATCCACAAAATAACCTAGTATATTTTTGTGGAAATTCCAAGACCAGATTAACTTTTATTTATTATTATTCAAATAGTCTATAACAGCTCTTTCTAATTTCAAAAACCCAGACTGTGGTGTTCTCTCTTACTCTTGTGAAATACATAATTTACTTTCAAGTTGCATATAACACTTCTATGTTACATATTTTGGGCTGCTTCTAAATTACTCATTGACTGGTATTATTTGGCTGAAACTCAATTTCACAACCATAAACCATCGTAAGAAGGTGGGAAGTGATTTATACTTGCATTAGGCATATTTTCAGATATTCCTAATATGCTAATTGCTGATTTTAGAGACACTAAGCTAATGAATCCTAAGAATTTTATGTGGCACAAATCATTGCCTTCTTTCTGTTGCTGTAGTATCTGTGTGTGGTTTCTAGGCTATGAGCTGTGGTTGGTACATTTCAAACTTCCAGGTGTTTTTTTGATAAAGAAGCCAATTCTCCTCCAGCTTGCAACCTGAAAAACCAGACCACTGTATTCAGAGAGTATCCACTACGTGCTGACAATGCTTTAAGCCCTTGAATGTCATATTGTTTTCTTTCATTTTCATAACAACTCTCTTATTGTCCCCACTTTGCAGACAAAGAAACTGAGCCTTGGAGATGTTAAGTAACTTCACCTGGAGATGTTAAGTAACCAGACCAGCTGGAAGATGGTCCAACCATAATTTGGCCCCCACAACATCTGACTTCAGAGAATTCATCACGGTGAGGAGAAAGCACATCTGCATGTTTAAACCATCACGAGGAGCAGTAAGGAAGTTTTTGTATTTAGTTGCTAATTACTGTTTAATGCTCATTGACGTCCACAATACAATAGCTTGATTATATGAAGGGGATGATGGAAGGATGCTAAACTTATTGGACACCTGCCCTGTGCTCAGCACTGTGCTCGGCACTTCATTTGTCATTTCATATGATTAGCAAGCAAGTTTTGAAATGCTGTTTGATTTCCTATTGTGCCAAAGTAAAGCCACTTCTCTTTTAATATTCCAAGTTTCTTAAACTAAATTGTGCTGAAAAATGTCTCTGAAAGGAGGGATTATTGTAAAAGCATCACTAAGATAAGAAACAAATACATGACTGAACTGAAAGATTAATTGCCTGTTTTCAACATTTGTCACAATATGGAGACATTTGAGATATTAAGCATATAATATTATGGTAATATATAATATATTAAAAAGGTAACAAGATATTTTTTGAAAGGAGGAAGATATAAATCTATTATCTATCTATTCATCTGTCAGTCTGTTCACATATCCATTCATCCTTTCATCCATCCATTTTATTTTCATACAGGAATCTTTGTAGAGAATTACGGTTTTTGTCACCTTGTGCCATGGATGTGTAATACCTCCAAACTTCTTTTTGTGGGTAGACTTCAATCCGTGATAGTTATGGGGCTTCATTAAACTTTCTTTTCTCGGCTGGGTGGTGGCCCCAAGGGAAAGATGATGGAGAAAGTTCTCTGTTGGAACAGTACTGTTCCATTTTCCTCCCTTCAGCTTCCCAGAGTCCCTCCTACCGTTGGCCCTTCCCGCTCAGGCTTCCCGTCTATTCATCCCAATGCAGTTTCTGGTCAATGCGAAAACTGCTGTCCAGCTCCAGGCAGAGTTATTATTCCATATGAGCGAGCAGCTTGGCTGAGCATCTGGAGCAAGTGTGCACACCTGTACCTGTGCTGGGGGATGATGTGGAGAAGGCTAAGGTGGGACTTCAACCAAAGACTTGTTTGGGTGAATGAAGGGACCAAGGGGCCTCCAAGAGATGGTAGTGGCGTGTAACATGTGCACGTGACAGGAAGAGAGGAGAGAGGAGGAAATTGTTCTTTTGCCCAAAGGCAATAAGCAGGCGCTCCTACCCTCTCACTGTGGGGAACTGCAGGAGGCATCTTCCATCTTTGTTAGAAAGTTGGCCAGGACAAGAGTTGGTTATCCCCTCCAAAATGTGGTCTGAAAAGCAGGAATGCTGAAGTATCTATATTTGTATCTATAAGGCTACCATACTGTCCAGCATTCGGTTGTTGCTTTATACGAGACTGTATGATGGATGCTGGAGTGAAGAGATGCATTTGGATGCTGCTGGGGATGCTGGATCTCAGATAAAATGTGCTAGGAGACTGACGTAAATATATTGCAGAAGGGGATGGTATGGGTACACACCTTGAGGAAAAGCCTGAGACAGAGGTGAGTGTTGATGTGGTGTGTGAACAACCTGGAGAACCTGCCTGTCTTCACCCGAAGCCCCATTCTCCCACCCTGCTCAATTTTAGACTACAGATGACATTCTGGGGATCATGTGCATGTGGGTGGAACTATCACAGAAAGAGAGTCAAGATTTAGACGTATCCCACTATAGCTACCCATTCACTATTTCTTTCATTCATTTATCTACTCATCAATCCATGAAATATTTATCGAAGACCTCCTATGTGTTCCAGTAACTGTTCTAGGGACTAGGGATAAAAGATGGATAAAACACTGTCATTGCCCTAAGAAATTTGCAGCCAAGTTGGGGAAATAATTACAACAGTCTATGGAAAGTGCCAGGACAAAGAAATGGAACTAATAAAGTGTATTTTGGGACCCACTTACCATAGCCCTGGGTAGAGAAGACTTCCTGGAGGAAGTGATGCCTGAGTTAAGTGCTGAAGGTTGTCTGCCTTACTCAACGATGTATGTATACAAGAGGAGAGAAAAGGCTTTAGGATGGTCAGTGGTCCTGTGAGAGAGGATGAAGGCTCCACAGGTGGGGCCAGCAGGGACCAGGTAAGGCAAGGAAGGCAGATCAGGCAAGATGTCACTGCTTTCTGGTTTGGATGACTGAGCAGATGATGGTGCCTCAATCTGGGCAAGAGAATTTGGAAGAAATAGGTTCCGGAGGTGATGAGTTCGATTTGGGGTGTACTGAGTTTGAGGGGCTTGAGAGCAATCCAGATGATGTGCATGAGTTAGTCAGTCACAAATATCTAGAGTGGAGAGGAGTGTAGGTTGTAAACAGTTAGGATGTTTCCCTATCTAGGTGGTCACCAAAATTATGAGTAGATCGTGCAATCCAGAGATGGTGGATGTAGTTAGAAGAAGCTTAAGCCACATTGGGAGAAGGAAAGGGAGCTCTCCAAGGAGAGAAAGAATAGGCTGAGATGCAAAAGAAATAGAAAGAATGATGACAGGGAAGTCCTCTCGGCACCTCCCCTTTAGATGCTTTTATTCTGTGCTCCTATAACATCATGAGCATAACTTTCGTTATAATATCTACTGCATAGTATTGATGATATTCTTTCTCTTGCATCAGCCTTTTCCCACCAGAGTGGAGGATTCTACTGCACTGGGGCTGTGTCTTGGTAATCCTTGTATCTCCAGTGCCCAGCACAGAGGACACACTCAGCATATTGCAAGCATTCAACACGTTAGGCATTCAACACAAATGCACTGCACACACACACACGCTGATACACACATGCTCCTCTGTCCCTTACTGGAGACTATTCTGATTGTAAGTTATAAACTCAACTTAAACTTAATAGGAACTGGCTCTTGGCATCCAAGAAAGACTTGAACATTTTAACTCTGTGAATGATAGGATAAGTCCTGGGCTTCAGGAACAACAGAAATCAGGAAACTGAAAACACTCAGGACTCTTCTTTATCTTTCATTTTCAGCTGCTTTCTCTCTGCAGATGGCTTTTTATTAACATAATGGGAAATGAAACCACTGATAGCTCCTATATTTTGCATTTTATACCTTCAGTGACTGGACAGAAATTGATCTGATACTTTCACTTGATGCAAGTCCAAAAATTCATTGGTCTAGCTGGGTTGAGGTGACCATCTTTGGACTAATTGACTGTTCCCAGGAGGTCCATTAAATTTTTACAGATGTCTTCCCTCACTGAAACCATGAAGATTCCCCCAGAATGGCCAGTCTACCAAAGATTTATAAACCTATTCAAGAGTTAAAGAACATGAGAATTTGAGCAGAATCCTGCTTTCCCAGAAATTTGGAGAATCCTGGAGATAGCCCATGGAGTAAAGCAGCATGGTGGAGTACTGAAAACACAGTCTTGGCCAAGGCTTAATCTTCACTGCTACCCCGTACTAGCTCCATGGACTAGGGCTGAAATTATTCTATCTGGCTGAGTGTTTTTCCTTAGATGTAATATGTAGATAAGCATTATTGGGTTGTCGTGAGGACAAAGCGAGATAGTGTGATGATAACAGCTAGTTATTTACTAAATGCTTACGATGGGGAAGATATTGTTGTAAATATGTCGTGGGTATCTACGAGGTGGGCATTCATTTTATTTTCACTTTTTTGGGATAAGGAAAGTGAGATCCAACTACTTAAGTGTCACAGCTAATCAGAGATGAGTTAAGATTTGATCCTGGGGTAGGTGAGGGTATAGCTCAGCAAATGCTTAGCATGCACGAGGTCCTGGGTTAAATCTTCAGTACCTCCACTAAAAAAAAAAAATTGATCCCAGGACTCTGGTGCTAGAGTCCACACTCTACCACTGTGTTCTACTGCCTCCCTGACTAGCTATTGCTGTAAGAGTACATGCAAAGGGCTTAGCACAGTACCTGGTCCACAGTTAGGGGAGAAAAAATTCATTCATTCGGCTAACATGTGGTAGACACCATTCTAGACCCTGGAAGTAGAGCAATAAGGCAAAAATCCCTGACCTCACAAATTTTACATTCTAGTATGGGGGGAAAATGCAATAAATACGTTAATAAAAATACATGAATAACTCTAAGTAGTGATTAATATCATAAAGGCAATAAAATACTCCAGTGGTACAGAGCCTGTGTGAGTGGTATGGGGAAGGCCGTTTTAGCTCGCGGCAAAAACAGCTGAGGGAGTGATCCCTGATCTGCAAAGACCCGACGGAAGGATTTTCCAGGTGGAAGAAATAGCACTGCCAAGGCCCAGAATGGGAATGGGCGTGGGTTTGAGGAGCATGAAGAAGGCCGATCTGGTGGAGGCAGGTGGGGTTTTAGGGGTGGAAGGTAAGAGTTGTAGGTGACAATTAGCTAGATTATTAGGAACTTTAGAGCACGGTGAATAGTTTGGAATTCTTCTTGGTATGATGGGCCATTTGAGGATTTTATGAAGGGTAGTGATATCATCTGATTTAAGCTCTGAGAAGATCATTCTGACTGCTAACCAGAGAATGGAGGGCAGACAGGAAGGAAACCAATAAGATGATACAAAAGATGATGATGGCTCAGGCTAGGGCTTTGGGATGCTAAGAAGTGGTCAGATTAAGAATATGTATTGGAGGTGTTACTGACAAGATTTGCTCATTCATGGAACATGGGTATGAAGACAGAGAGGAATTAAGATTTACCATAAATAACCAGAGGAATGTTGGGATAAGGAGGCGAGGGAGAGTGCCTGGGTAGAAGAACAAGGAATTCTGTCTTAGGTGTGTTAAATATGAGCAAATATGTAGCAGTTATCAGCTGTCTGCCTTCTAAGGACATTATAGTGGGAGAATAAAAATAGTTTGCATATAACATACTAATTTGAATTTAAATTGAATTAAATGTAAAATGCAGTTGGATTGGAATTTAAAACTCTACCTTTTCAGGCTATTGAATCTATGTTCTTGAGGGTAAAAAACGAGGAAATTATTCCTGTAAGATTTTATATTGATCAGGTTTTAGTTCTTAGCACTCACAGGTATCAAGCTATCAGGCAGCATGTTGATTCACAAATCCCATGAGTTTGTAGCCCCATCACCTCAATCTGAACTCATGGCTGCCTGACAGCTGAGGCCTCAGGGAAGGCATCATCTGAAAGCTGAGTAACCTGGGGCTCCAATTGCCACGGCCACCGTGGCAAGGAGGCTCTCAATCCCGCCTCCTTTGGTCTTCAGCCTTTGGCACAAAGATTGGATTTTCTCAGAGAGTGATTAAGTGCAGGGCTGGTGATCCATGTGCTTCTAGGGGTGCGAAGGACTATCAATTTCTGCTTCTTTGCCAATTTACCCTAATTTCATGCCATGGGAATTTGGCCAGCCTGTCTTTGTAGGTGGTCCACTCCCCGCTTCCACGTCTGTCATTTGTGGCTTCCGTCTTGGAATCTCACCTTCGCGAGGGTAATGACCGCCATGATAGCAAAGTACCAGGGCAGGCTTGACCTCCGGCATCCTCTGGGGAATTGGCCCAGAACTTTCCTTCAAGCATCTACGAGTGACCACAGTGTGACTTCTGTCTAGGTGCTCAGTGTCAGAGAGCCTCAGGTCAGTGGTTTTCTGCAGAAATCTAAGGGAGGGGGGAAGCCAAGCACAAGGAACTCCAGGCCTCCTGCCTCCATTTCGGCCACAGCAGCTCCTCAGTTCTCTGTTTTATATTTCAGAGCTCGGAATGAGGTTACATGTGGAACCACTGGAGGGAAAAAAAAGTTTGAAAAGCACTGTTTAGATGACTAGGTCTCAGACTTTAAAAAACAGGCTCATAGATTAGATTTGTGCCTTTCCTCTAACTTTAATTTGCCTCAGAAACATTTTGCAGAGAAGTCAAAACAGACCTGGGAGCTGAGGTTCAGAAATACCGTATGTGCCCTTATCTGCGGACCGTTTATCTCCACGAGGAGGAAGGGAAGAACCGCATCTCTTTCTCCATTTGGCTCTGAGGGTTGGCCTGGATTTTTAAAATTTCTTCTGGCCCCAGTTTAGCCTAGAATCCTTGTCAAGCTCATATGTTGTTGCAGAAACAAATATTTAACGATTGCCGCTTTGCCATGTGCAAGTTTTCCAACCACTCTTGTTGGCCTCCGTGCACGTAGTGAGAATAGGTTGAGTAGGTGAGGTCTTTTTGTTTGTTTCTTTGTATTTCTTTCTTTCTTCCTTCCTTCAGATTTCTGGTGAGTTTTCAGGATCCTAGCTCCAAACTCAGCAAAATAAAACATTTCCCTCCCCCTCCTTCCCGGTTATCTTTTAAGTCAAGAAGATGTAAATCAGCTTGTGGGTTTACCGGGATAATTTATTGTTTCCCATGTAGAATTAGAGAGTTCCGTGAGGCCCGCAGCTTCCTCCTGCCTCTCTCTCCTCTCACTCCCTAGCCCCTGCTGTTGTTGGGTTTACAAAAGGGAAAGTTAAAGAAAAAAAAAAAAGAACATGGAAAAGTTTCTCAACTGCACTAACACACAGGGAACTTGTACTGTATCCAGAAATCCAGCAAGTCCTCCGGGAACCTGGCAGACGGATTCTGGCGTCAACGGGGCACCAAGCTCCCGCTCCAGCTAAAGGTCTACAAACAATGGAGCTGTCCAGAGAGCTGGGCGGCGCTGATACCTGGACCCGCTACAGGTACCACTTTCCCCGTCTGGGCTGGGCCCCATCAACTCCATCTATAAGCTTTGTTTAACAAGGCCGCCATTAATGAGGTTCTGCCATGGGCTCGAGGAGGCTTTTTTTTTTTTCTCCCCAATTTAGTTTCATTGGGCTGGACATCTCAGGATCATTATACTTTATCCAAGTTGCTCATAAGCTGAACTAAAGTAACCTTGAAGAAACAATATAAGTATAGCAGGACCTGATACTAATTGCATGGACCTCAAGGAAAAGGTTTCAAACAAGTTTCCTTTGAATGCTCTCCGTCCAGAATGACTGCTTGTGGTCCTTCCCAGACACTCCTCCCTACTCCACCAGTCCTCATGGTTACTACATGGGTTTGCCACGTCCTTACATGACCCCACACCACTGCTTAGAGATTAACACAGGGCCTTCGAGGTAGCCCATCCATGAGCGACAGTTGATTGATTAACTGGGGAAAAGATACCAGATCCAAGTGAATTCACTGGGCTCACTGACTGAACTTGAGATAGAAATGTGGAGAAGTCCCACCTCTGTGGCTGGAAGATAAAACACTGGGAAACCATGGGCAGCTAGGAATTGTGCCACTTTAAGAAGCTATTTCATATCAAGGGCAAAAGAAATCTGCATGCGGAGAGTGGCAGAGATTGGGGTAAAGCGAGGTCAGCGGTTTTAGTTGTCCTGGTACCAGCTCCACCTCTAGCCTTCCCTGACCTCTGGTGTTCAATTTCTTGTTTTTTGTGATTAAATACACTTCTTTCAGCTAATTGGACGTTTGCTTCTGTAACTTGCATCCGAAAAAGTCCTACAGAATCACCCTTTACTACCTCTTTGAGGCAAAATCTCCTTTCAGAGACTGTATGACAGTTATCAGTCAGGCAGTTACTACTCACTTGACTATGAAGACAAATTTGATGGGAAGTATTCTAGGCAAGAAAAACACAGCATTACGAGTTTGATGAAGTTTATCAATAGATTCCATACCCCTTACCTTTAAGAAGCTCACTTTCCTAAGCATTTGACCCAGGCTCATGTTACCAGAATTGATTGAAATTGATTTTCCAGCATCTTTTTTCTCGGGCTTTATGTTATCCAAAGTGCCTGATTTAGTAAAAGAAACCTGAATCAAATAGGCTTAAGCAAAGAAAGGAATTTATTGTTGCATAGTGCAAGAAAGTCTAGGGTAGATCTACTCAGAAAAGATTCAAAAGTGCTCAACTCATGTCATCAGGATTTGTTCCTCTCCATCTCTCTGCCCTGTTCTCTTAATTGGTTTAATTTCTCAAGTAGCATCTCTCCTCTTGGTGACAAGATGGACACAGTGTCTCTAGGCCAGAAGTTAGCAATCATTGGTGAATTTGCCCTTCAAGGGACATCTGACAATGTGTGGAGATATTTTGATGGTCACATTTGGGGATAGGGGTGCAAGAGGGCTGTCGGCATCTCACAGGTAAAAGCCAGGGATACTGTGATACATCCTACAACACACAGCCCTTCCCCCCCCAAAAATAATTATCTGGCCTTAAATGTCAATAGTGTTGAGGGTAAGACACCCTGCCTGATTTCATTGCTATCACCAATGAAAGAAAGCTTCTTTTTCTAGAGAGATCTAGTGATAGCTCAGGGCTTGCTGGTGCTGGTTGGCTCAGCCTGGGTTGTGTGTACATCCCTGAGGAAATCACTGTGGCCAGAGGGTTGTTGTATCCTGATAGGCGGGTATGGGTCCAATACTCCTCTGGTTACTAGGCAGGGCATTAATTCTATTCAAGTCCCAGAGAGTTGGAACGGGGGCAGGGATGGTTCCCTAAAGGAAAATAATCATGTCCTTGCCAGAAGGGTAACAGATGCACGGCAGCAAAGTACAGTAGCACCTGCGAGAGTATCCTAGTTGGTAACCAGGAATTGTATTAGATCAACGCATGTAAATACGCCCACATGAGAGATGCGGAGAAGGATGCCCCCGCTGCTTTCTTCCTCTTCCTCCTGGTCAGCGTGGCCTCTAGAGACAGTGTCCCTTTGTTTGCTGGTTAACCTAGGTGAGTAACACCAGTGGAAGGTCTTCAGATTTAGGAATGGTAGGTCAGTGGGGTAGAGTTCGGGAGCAGGTAAGAGCTTAGAGGGGCTTTTAATTGTCACCGGCTTCCCCGTCTACACTAAGCTGAATCACAGCCACTGTCGTGCTCATTGTGGCAGGCAGAATTCCAAGAGTCGCCACCCTGCTGTAAACACCCTGCCTAATCACTATGAATAGGACGGGTTTTACTCCCATATTCAGGTTGCTTTATATGCACAGTAGATCTTAATAAGGAGATGTATGCATGAGCCTAACCTAATCACACGAGCCCTCTAAAAGCGAGGAGTGTTTTCAGTTGGTGGAAAAGAAAAAGTCAGAGATTCAAAGCATGAGAAGGATTTGAAGTGCTGTCGCTGGCTTGAAGATAGAGAGGGTCAGGAGGCTAGGCTGTGTGTGTGTGTGTGTGTGTGTGTGTGTCTGTATGTGTGTCCTCTAGAAACTGAGAGTGTCCCCTGTCTGAGAGCTAGCAAAGAAATGGGGATGTCAGTCCCACTGATTCAGGAAGATGAGCTCTGCCAATAATCATGAACTTGGAAGAGAACCCTGAGGCTCAAGTGAGAACAGCAGCCCTGGCCGCTACTGTGATTTCATCCCAGTGAGACCCTGAGCAGAGAATCCAGCCACACCACATCTGGACTGCTGACCCAGAGGAATGGCGAGGTAATAAATGTTTCTTGTTTACACAGCTAAGGTTTTGGTAATTTGTTACACAGCAACCCAAAACTAGTATACTCATGTATTAGCTCACGTTCGTCCAGTTCCACTGCCACATAATGCTTAAACATGGGGTGGCAGAATGACAGATGTTATAACCCTACAAGCGGCAATAAAGTTTGCAGGAGGGCAGATTAGATTACATAAAATGTTACTTGATTTGAAAAGACAATGGTCCAGCTCCTGCGTTCACTGCTTCTCAGCCTGAGGTGGCAGACTAGTCTGGAGGCAGGCAGGTGCCTTCTGTGACTGTTCAGCTCTTTCCTACTGAAGACTGGAGCGCTCAGCCCGCCACTGAAGACTGGTCTGCAGCTCCCATTGCTCAGGCCACTGAATGGGTCGCAACCACCACTGAGTGGTCTTAAGCTATTCTTCCCACCAAGTCTCAGAATGGAAAATGGTTTAAGAAAGGAAGGAAGGAAGGAAGGAAGGAAGGAAGGAAGGAAGGAAGGAAGGAAGAAAGGAAGAGAAAGAAAGAAAGGAAGAAAGGGAGGGAGGGAGGGAGGAAGGAAGGAAGGAAAAAGGAAGGAAGGAAGGAAGAAAGAAAGGAAGAAAGGGAGGGAGGAAGGGAGGAAGGAAGCAAGGAAGGAAAAAGGAAGGAAGGAAAAGGAAGGGAAGGTAAAGGAAGGGAAGGTAAAGGAAGGGAAAAGACAATAGATGGCCTCAGTGCAGGAAAGACCACTGCTATTTTTCCCATCCATGAGTCCACTAATGGATAACTAGCAGCATTATTCTAAGTCTTCGCTTTGCCCTTTCCTCTCACTGAACTCCAGCCATGATAAATTAGCCTCAGTCCTCTGGATTTGCCTTGTAGTCTCATACCTGCCTGCTCTGGGCCAAGCTCTTTCCTTGAGATGTTCTTCATTCTTGACTTTCCCTGGAAATTTGACTTTTCCCTCAAGGTTTAGCTCAAGTGCAATTTCCTCTGTGAAGAATTCTTTCAGTTCTCCAGCCCTTGGTACAATAAATGTTTCATCTCTCTGTGCTTCAGATCGCCTTGATGATAAGGATTTTGAGAGACTTCCTGCTTTTGGTAATTCTCATAGTCCCTGAGCACAGGCCTGGAACATCATGGGACTGTGGAATAGACGTCTGCCCCAAGTCTTGATGAGTTATCATCCCAGCAGGTCATCGTTTGGAGCACCTGGGAGTAAGGCTTCTCGACTGAGTTTTGCTGTATCATGTCTCTTGGCAGCTTTGGGTGAAGAATCTCATGTCCCCTGATGGTATCAAGGTTTCACCCAGCTGGTGATGCCGTGTGGGTGATTTGTTGGAACACAAGGACTGGTTCCCTTGCTTTCACTGAAATTGTCAATAAAATTAATTTTTTTCTGCAAAAGTTCACCATTCTTGAATATCAGCTTCATCACAAGGCACGCAGTGTGCACAGAACCAACTTCTAGAATAAATAAAAGACAGCAGAGCATGGTTTCATGAAGAATTCCTATGCTTGCTCACCTGTTAACACTATTTGGGTTTTTACACATTTGGAAAGTACACTGTATATGCCCTCAAGAGTCTGCAGGCTGGGAGAAATAGGAAGCATCCCTAAGAAGGGCTGAGAAATCTGCCTGACTCAAACATTATTGGTGGGGACTCCATGTGCTAGGCTAATGTGCAGGGGCTCTAACTTGCCCCACCACCTGCTGACTGTGCCTCAGACAGCACTGTTTGTGAGAAGAGACTGGTCTCTTATTCCTGGTATTGAAAAGAATTGTCAGCTTGTGCTGTTTGGTGCTCTTGGGACTTCAAATGTATTAGCAAAATCTAGCAATCTATTTTTATTGCAGTATATTGGATTTACAATATTATATTAGTTTCAGGCGTATAGCATAGCAATTCAATATTTTTATAGATTACATACCATTTAAAGTTATTACAAAATAATGGCTATACATTCTGTGCTGTACAAGATATCTTTGTTGCTTATCTATTTTCTATGTAGTAGTTTGTATCTCTTAATCCCATACCCCTGTCTTGCCCCTCCCTTCTTTTCTCTCCCCATTGAGATCCAATAGTTTATTTTCTATATCTGTGAGTCAGTTTCTTTTTTTGTTATATTCACTAGCTTGTTGTTTTTTTTTAGATTCCACATATAAGTGATAACATACTGTTTGTCTTTCTCTGACTTATTTTTGCTAAGCATAATACTCTCTACATCCATCCACATTGTTGCAAATGGTAGAATTTTATTCTTTTTATGGCTCAATAATATCCCATTATACACACACACACACACACACACACACATATATATATATATATATATATATATATATATAATATCTTCTTTATCCATTCATCTTTTGATGGACACTTGTGTTGCTTCCATATATTGGCTATTCTAAATAACACTGCTATGAACATTGGGGTTCATGTGTCTTTTTTTAATTCATGTTTTCATTTTTTGGATGTATACCCAGGAGTAGTATTGCTGGATCATATGATAGTTCTATTTTAGTCTTTTGAGGAACCTCCATACTGTTTTCCATACTAGTTGCACCAATTTATATTCCCACAAACAGTGTACAAGTGTTCCCTTTTCTCCACATCCTTGTCAACATTTGTTATTTGTAGACTTTTTGGCGGTAGCCATTCTGTCAGGTGTGAGGTGAGATCTTACTGTGGTTTTGACTGTTGTCTCCCTGATGATTAACAATGTTGAGCATCTTTTCATGTGTCTGTTAGCCATGTGTATACCTTCTCTGGAAAAATTTCTATTCAGGTCTTCTGCCCAGTTTTTGGATTGAGTTGTTTGGTTTTTTTATTTTGAGTTGTATAAGCTGTTTATATATTTTGGATATTAACCCTTTGTCAATCATATCATTTGCAAATATTTTCTCCCATTCAGTGGGTTGTCTATTGTTTCCTTTGCTGTGTAAAATCTTTTAAGTTCAATTAGGTCCATTTGTTTATTTTTGCTTTTATTATTTTTGCCCTAAGGCACAGATTAAAAAAATACTGCTGTGATTTATGTCAGAGTATTCTGCTTATGTTTCCTCCTAGGAGTTTAATGGTTTTACATCTTACATTTAGGTTTTAAATCCATTCTGAGTATGTTTTGAGTATATCGTGTGAGGAAATGTTCTAATCTCATTCTTTTACATGTAGCTGCCCAGTTTTCCCAGCACCGCTTATTGAAGGGGCTGTCTTTTCTCCATTGTATATTCTTGCCTCCTTTGTTGTCAATGAATTAACCACAGGTGCGTGGCTTTACTTCTGCGCTCTCTATTCATTTCCATTGATCTGTGTTTCTGTTCTTGTGCCAGTACCATACCATTCCATCTTTTAATCCATTAATTCATCATTCAGCAAATATTCACCGAGTGCCCACTATATGAATACAACAAGGGGGACACTTCTTTGTGATAGTGTCTTGGAATTTACCTCCAGTAGGGAAGAGAGACACATAAATTAATATAAAGATGCTACTGTAATAGACACTACAGAAGAGAGGTTCCCAGGGTTATGAGAGGTCATAAGAAAATTCGACCGAGTCAAGGAGGTGAAGGGAAGCTTCCCAAGAAAAGTGAAAAGAAGAAGGAAGAGCATTTCAGTCTGATAGAAGACCATGTGCAAAATCTGCGCAGCAGGACATAACATAGGGATCTCAAGGTGCTGAAAGAAAGCCGGCGTCCCTGAAGTGCAGGGAAGGAGCAGAAGGCTAGCGTGAGAGATGACCAGGAGGGCTTGGACCATGCTATAGGGGTTTGGCTTGACCCTGGGAGCCACTGGAAGCCTTCAAGTGTTTGAAACAAAGTGGCATGATCAGATTTGCACTTTCTGAACACTTCCTCTGGCTGCAAGGCAGAAAATGGATTGGGGGAAGCCAGAGTAGATGCAGTAAACCATGTAGGGGACCACTGTGGCTGTGATGAAAAATGATGGTGGATTGGACAAAAGTGATAGTGGAAGAGATATATTCAAGGGGAGGGACTTGAGAAATATTTAATACGTAGAGATGCATTTTCCCAGAAAAAGCTGTAGAGAATCATTGTAGCAGGATCAGCTTCTGAGCTTCTGATCCTTAGGTTGAGAACTGAAAGTGTATTAATACAGAGAAGAAAAAAAAAAGCATTTTTTAATGCAAAAAACCAGACAAATTAAAAAATAATTTAAATAACAAAACTGCAATTATATTAAATAATAATAAAAATAAGACATGGCACTAAGCAGAAATTATCTGAATCTCCGAGACACAAAAACAACCCTATCTCATGTGACTTATACTTCATCCTAAAACTAGGTAGAAAACGCTTATAAAGTGGAGACTTTAATGTGATTCAAAGCTACAAATGTGCAGCCAGAATGTAACGTGATGGTTCATGTTTTGTTTATGTTTTTTCACGTGGGACTTCTCATGGCTAAGACATTTTGGAGGTTACATGACCATTTCTAGTCCTGAAAATAAAGTCAGTCCAGTCGAAGCAAATAATTAGAGTCAAAGAAAAATAAGTTATTTGAAGTAGTCAGCTTCTAGTGAAAACGTTCCAAGCCCAACAAGCAATTCTGTTCTTGTGTTTATCCTGGGACTCCAGCACTGCACCACAGAGACGTGGGTCTTCTCTGTGTCTCCGTGCGGAGATTTAATTAACCATGAAGGTGCTTGATGGGGAGGAATCCTGCTTATTCATGGTGTTTTAACATCTATGAAAAGGAAATACCATGGTTTTCAGGTCTGGTCATGCAGCCATTCGTTTCTATTCAGAAACAACTGGGAGGGGGTGTATTCCTTAAATAAATAAACTGAAAATATGTGCTGCAGCACACGAGATAAAATGACTGACAGTCACTGTTCTTAGATTGATCAAAATGACTCAAAATTAGAAGGACTTTAAAAATATGTGTGTGTGTGTGTATAAAATGAAAGTAAATGCTGACTACATGAGAATATATCATGACCTTACCCTGAAGCAAATATTTCAATCAGGAAACATCTTAGAGAACAGTTTAAAAACTTGAAATCGCAGGCTCAAGTGAGACCACTTGACTGTAACTTCAAAAGATGTGATAGAGATTTACTCCCCCGTGAAAAGTTATGTTTCAACAAGAACAGCCCCAATTTGGATTAACGAGAGGACTGGAGAAGGAAGACGGGAAAGCCACATGTGCCGCCACCAACTGTAAAATATGAAACAAAACCTGTAACTGTAAAGAATAGATTTCCAGTGCTTTCCACTTCTAAGACCTGTTTGAAGAAGGCGCAATGCCATTTTCATGTGGTGCCATGTGTTACCTGGTGGTAATTCTTCCCAGCACTGGAGCCATTTTTACCTTCATGAACCAGTAACTTTTGTGTATAGCCGTCAGTTGGTCTAGACAGACAATTCTTTTGAGATCCATTCTCTTTTGATAGGTTTATCAGATTTCCGCTCTCAATTTTCCTTTAATACTTTTCTCTATTCTTCTGTCTCTCCCGCTTGAACATGTGATGTAATGATATTTACTGGCAAAGGTCATTCAATGACCCAAAGTCTCCAACTGCAGCAGGAAGAGCAGGATATAGTGGATTCTGCACGCCTCCCGGACTTTCCTGCTGGGAATCGCTCCTTCCTCACCTATCCCATAAGAATAACCGTCCCCTACCTGACTTTCAGTTCCCTTAAAGATTGAATCCCAAGGAAAGTCAGGTCAACTAAGAAGCAATGAAACGGGGGAGTTGGGAACCCATTCTTTGGGTGACCTGGCACCTAGGTCCAAGACCTAATTCTGTCACTGCAAGGATGTGCGCCCTTAGGCAGTCACTAACCTTCTCCTATTTATTTTCCCCCCTATGAGAGGAAGAGTAAGTGTTGTGACAATTACATGGGGGAAAAAAGCCTAAAAATGTCCCTGTACACCACCCAGCATGTTATAATCAGCCAATAAATATTAGTTATTCTTACTAAAGCTCAGAGATCCTATCATTTGAACCCCAGCAGGGAGACCCTGGGCACATGGCATATAAAATTCAGTATTTCTACTGCATTGTACAGATATTTATTTGCTCTGGCAAGCTTTATCTTTGAGCACAAAAAAAGAGTTCTGTCGATACAGGGGATGACTTAAAAAAAAAAAAGAGTGGGGAGAGCTTTAATCAAGTTGCGCTCAGACATGGGGATATTATTTTGTTTATTTTCAGAGCAGGAGCATTGGGCTTTGGTAGTCCTGTCCCACCGGATGTGCGAGATATTTAAAAATCAATTCCAAATACCAAAGCAGTCCTGTTCAAGATGCATTGAGATTTGAGCTACACGGTCAATGCAAACAATGCAGAGGCAGAAGTCACCCCTTATGGTAAGCCAGCCAAAATAGGAGTAAGACAAGCTAATGAAATAATTAAAGTAGGTGGAAAATAACTAGTTGGCAGCAACAAGTCCATTTCTGTAGACAAACTACTTCGCTCCAAATACATATACACGTTCATATACGATGGCTACAAATGAGCTTGCGATTCCCCTCTGCAAGTATTTGGGCAGGAAATAAAACCTTTTCCCAGTGGATGAAATAACACTCGTTCCTGCCAATCTAAGCAAGGCAGATTTAAATTTTATATGTGTCCAACTGCTTGTTCCCCCTTAGCTAATAACCTGCATGGTGGAAACATTTCAAATGAAAGGGAGTTCACAGCCCCACAGCCCAGCTCTGAATATATCTACCGCGCATGTAAACAAGTAAACCATTATGTTTCTTATTGAGATAAAGCTCGCAATGATAAGTGGGGACTTTCACCAAACAAAGAGCTTCCTATTGGGAGTGTGGATAATCTTCCAGAAAACCCTGTGTTTTGGCAAATCACACCAGATTAATCTATTAGGCATCTCCTTTCATTATCAAATTTCCGCTGCCTATCACAGGGATGGCCTTATCAAGCAACCCTGTTTTCAAAAGCAGCCCCATTCCTAAGATTTCAGATGCTGGCCTTCCCTGCTCAGAAAACAGGTGTCCCTACTGTTTGCAGGCAGCAAAGGTCCCTGCACAGAAGCCTGGGAAAGGGCAGGGCTATCAGACTCTGTTCTACCTGAAGGAACAGGTAACAGGAAACTGTTGAGTCGATGAATAGAACCTAATTGGCACACAGGAGCCAGAAGTGAGTGTTTTTCGGAATTAAAATTCCTTAAAAACTTCCCACTGACAAGAAAAGCTTAAAAAAGAAAAACACAGAAGATTGTTTTGTGATCATCAAACGGACAGCTCCAAACAATGGAACTATTCTTTACGGAATTCTCTTGTAAACATAACGTTCACCCAAATTCATTCTTAAAATCAGGTATCGAGGTTGATGACAACATCACGGAGTTACCTATGGGCCTTAAGCTTGAGAATATATTGTCTACATTCAGGAGGAAACGAATTCCACAGCTCAACAGAAGGCTAATATTCCAAGTCAATTAGTATGATGTATCAGGTTTTCTAGTTCTCAATGTCTCCACTCGCCAGCCCGTCTTCTTTTCTTACTTAATCAAACTGGGCATGTGGTTTCTGACCAGACCTTTTGTGTGCTAGGCCAGGGTCACCCACCACCATGGGGCACTGAAATGCACCGCTAACAAAAAACTCAGCTTTCCTGGGGATGCGCCTGAATACGCACATATAAGCACCTGATTGTTTATATTAGAGATAATATTTGTAGTCTAGGTACATGTCAGACGCAGATTGAAAGTTACTTGTAGACGGTCATTCAGAGGAAGACGATCATTTTGTTTTGCTTAGTCAATGCCAGGATTTCTTCAATTTCTTCTTGTCAAATCCGTACCCAGCAAGTTCTGGTCTCATTAGCATTATCCTGGCCCATCTGCATTCTCCTACAAGTAGAAAGACTTCATTCTCTGCTCTGAGCCGAGCTCTTAAAAACTTGGCCACTGTGTGCCTTACTGTAATAAAATAAAGGCATTCAGGAAGGCCACTGTACTGACAACCGGAAGATCCAGTCTGCCTGCAGCTCCCCCGCCTGCCGGCAGGACGGCTCAGAGATGGGTGCTGGCTCTCGGGGTGGTAGGAAGCAATTGATAAGCACATGCCTTTGCTTCCGGCCCGCTACAGCACCAGCTTTGTTTCATCTACAGATGATTAAATAGTCTACGAGGCAATTATGAACTGGAGGAAGGAACAGCCAACTCTCTCCAGGTTTCCTCAATCAGCCTGATTGAATTTCTCAAAGGCAGAGAGAGCAGGAGCAGGAGCTGTTTCAGAAGGGACTTTTCCTGGAAATTGTTCGGCAGCTCAGAATCGAGCCTTTCAGTTAACTGCTTGCTGTTTCATTTTATTATGTGCAAATTGTGGCTTAATAGATTTACAGTTGCTATAAACTCTCAACCCTCAGGATAGCCCAAGTGGCTAGTACTTATTCAAATGACTGATACGAAAAGTGATGGTTGCAAATTCTAACCAGAGGTGAAATAAACTCTACTTTAATAAACGGCATGCCAGCATCCTCCACCATTCCAGTCACTGGGCAGGGTTTTTATTGCCCCTTATAACTTATAGAAAAATACATGGTATTCATTCTGGCAGGGAGGGAGAATAAGGGACAAGTGCTGGAGAAAAGTTGAAATAATTATTATGTCACAGTTGAGAGGTAAAGTGCTATTATTTAAAGATGTTGTTTTGGAAATTTATATAGGAGGTAAATATGTATATAAAAACAAAGTTAATAAAGTTTCATTTTTTTGAAAAAGCCATTAGATATTGGAATGAATTCCTTTCCTCCCTGCACATAAAATAGCAGTAAAACAAAACAAGGCAACATCCTGCAGTCCTATACACTCCTTAGTAGTGTCTCCATCATGGGTTACTCTCAGCAATGATCACAGATCGGAATCCCTACGGTTGAGTCACTTATCTGATATGAATGATGTTTACAGACATGTTGAAATTCTCTGTTACCCAAATGGGGCTTTTGAAGATCGCTTCACTAAAACTGTGCAACTCATTTTGTCAACTGGCTTATAAAAAGAATCCCTGACTGGGGGTCATAATCCCTGCATATGGTTCCAGAAGCACAGATACTTGCTGCTTGACCTTGGACTCAGTGACTTAAGCTTCGTCGTGGACCTTGGGGACTCAGGTTTCTCATATGTTAAATGGGCTTTTTTTTTGGCCCTGATTGGTTTATGCCACTTCAAAAAAAAATTTTTTTTAAGTGAAATAGCTTTGATAAATACAAAAGGGTATACAAACAGAGGACAAACTAATATGACAATAACACTCTGTCAAAAAGACGTCATTGGATGGGTTGGACTGGTTGTCTATGCTGATTAGTTCGAGGCATCTACAAGGACATGGATCAAGACACTGAAAATATGGCCCATGAGAGAAAGGACTTCAGCAATTTAATGGGATAAATTCTTTTGCACTATGACTTAAGTTTCCAAGAAGATCACATCAGCAATGGCACATCTTCATGACACTCTGGAATGGCAGGCAGCCTTTTTAAAAAGCGTGAGCAACCAGTGGTTTAGACCACGGTTTGAATGCTCAAATCCAGGGCTGGTTAAGTCTGGACCATTTCATGACTGAGCAGAGCAAAGTGAGTCCTAATTTTACATGACTTGTCGGAAACACACACAGATCAGTAAACACTGAATATTAAACACACCATCTGAAGCCGTCATCGGGATAACATAATTGCTCTTGGTGTCTTTTAGACTAAAGGAATCTTTTCACTCTAAATTATATAATAAAACCTATGGTCAAATACTAATTTTGGGAATCTGAGCTCAAGCCACTAATTTAAACGACATAATCTTTAAATATTTAAATAATATATTTTACTACAGAGTAATTTCGTTGACTAATTTATTTTTCCTATGCATGTTTTCCGAAGGAAATCAACTTACTCTATTAGAGATTGGATTAAGTAATTAGCAGATTATTCAGGAGGCCAATTATCTATTTCAGCAAAATCTGTACAAGGAGGAAAAGGATGTGAAATTTAAGCCAATTGGATTCCTATCTTTTTGGAATTGGTAAAAGACTTGAAGCAGTAGGGAAAAAAAAAAAGAAAAAATTACTTTATATATTTTATGTCAGGCAGAGGATGTGAAGCTGATTTAAATAAATTTAAATTCATTACTATGCTTTAAATTCATTACTATGCCTATCTGGAGAAGACTGGCATTCTGTACTTCATTTGGAAATAATAATATGAATACAAGACATCATGCAAAGGGGGCAATGAAATAATTTTAAACATTTGGGTAAAAATGTGTTAAAGCAAAAACCAACCGTACAGAATGAAAAATATTAAAATATTTGCAGAGGAATTTATTTTACCCACAGCTCCTTTGAATTGTACTCAAAGTCCCCAAGATGCTTTTTAAAATGTGTACATAAAACATTTAAATATTACAGTTAATGTCTCCATATATTTTTCTTTTTTTACAAATTTCTCATCTTCCTAAAACCAAAGGAATATGTAATTATTCACTGAGTAACAACATCATTTAGGGAAAAAAAACTGTATAATATGCCCTTGAAATAACATCTGTTTAGCATAATGCAGATAAGAGAACAGTTTTTAATTCATCCATCCACACAGCCACTTAAAGTCTAAGAATAGATAAAGTATAATGTGATTTGCTACGTTTTTGTTGTGAAACATGATATTAAAATGGTTCAGAAGCTCCCAAACGTGATTTTAAAATTGCATAGGCTTCTACACTTCATTAACAAACTACAGATGGACAGATAATAAGGCTCTTTATTGGGGAATATGCTATTGTGCAGCTGTTAGCACAATGCAGTAAAGGAGGCCAGTTGCAAATCTCATCAATAGTTCTACCGTTTTCCACCACTTGAATGGAAAGTGATAATGTATAGATCTCACAGTCATTAAGAACTTTCCGTTACTCCTTTAGGATTAATTTGCGTTGACCCAGAGTTTTGTATTTGCTTAACACAAGCCATGGGTTACTTTGATGTTATCTGCTTCTATAAACAGTAATATACAGTCCTCTCCTGGGCTGAAACAGCTCTTTTCCAGTGAGAATTGACGGTATTAATCATTCTGAAGTCCAAGAGCGCTGATCATAAATTGTATGCAGGGCCCTCACTTAGTACCTCCCAGGACTCCCATTTATCAGTAATTCCTCTTTCCCACCTGGATATAAATATATGAAGAACAATTTGTCTCAGAACTTGGGCTCTGTGATCTTCTTGATGTCTAAGTGACAGGAGAACCGTTTTGTTAACAAATAAATATTTATTCTCCATTTTTTGAAATAAAGATCTAAATTATCTGCCATTTCTAAAGCCTGATTCCCTCAAGTGGCCAGAAGAGAAAATGCATGGCTTGCCTGTTTCACGTATGTGAAATAAACCGGGATGGTGGCAGATGAAAGGAATCGTTTTGCAACAACTTTAAAAATAAAAGATAGTAGTTTTAAATCACGTCCAAGATATCAACACGGACTTCTTTTTACCATACATTAAGGCTAAAAATGGTAGTTTACAATTTATCAACTGTCGGGTCTGAAAAAAAAAGGTGTCTGGAGAGCACTATTTTTTTAATACAAACTTGCAAAGATCTGCAGAAATTATTTATCCTAAACAAAACCCGAATAATTCAGCTCAAGATCAGTACAAATCAAAAGAAAACACAGAAGTAAACTTTGTCACGTAGATATTATTAGCAAAGTCTTCCTTCCACACCGCCCACATTAGCTGCTCACTCAGAGAAGTGGTTGAGTTTGGTATCTATTTTTCAGGGGAAAATATCCTTATACAGTGTGGAAGAAGATAGGCAAGAGGAACAATAACCAGAAAGAATATTTAGAGACTAACTATTTAGAAACCTTTAATTTCAGGGGGTGTTCATTTCTCCATATGACTGATTTGGTAGCTTTGGGGATTTTCCATCACATAAGTGAAAGCAAGCAGACCAATACACAGAGACTCAACCTCTTGAACACAGAGACATTTCTGCAACATGTTTGGTTTCACCCCCGGCTTGGCCTGGATTTGTGAATTTCAAAGTTCTCACTGTTTCACTGTGAACCTGTGGTTTTAAAATTTTGTTGGGCTCTAAACTTATCAGTATGTGAGTTTATTTTATGTTAAGCACCTTCACATTCCAATCCTTAAAAATGCCAATAGAAACAACAAAAACATAAATAAACTATTGCAATGAGCCAAAAAGATCCAACTGAAGAAGGTAAACCTAAAAAAGTTTAATGGAAAAACGTCTAAGTGGAAAGGATTAAAAACTTTGCAAACACAATCGTTTTCTTTTTGCTGAAACTATAAACTCCACAATCTTCTTTTTTTTTTTAATGTGATCAAAACAAAAACAAAAATGGAGAGTGGAAATATGTGAGTCCCCAAATTATTCTACAGACTGTCATTTGATAGTCTCTTTTGGAAGATTAGTTTGTGCTGAGTTCTGCTATCAGAACTTTCTTGGTATTACTGTAGTTTCGCATCAGATGGGCTGAAGGAACCTTCTTCCCGTGTTAAGATGTGTCTGGGTTTGCCATTTGTAAATTGCACCGTTTGCGGAGTTGAGCAATGAACCAGTAAAGTCAGGGGCACCTGAGTATTCCTGTTCCTATCTAGAGCTGCCTCCGGCTCCCTATAGGTTGTAATCTGAATGATACGAGGGGCTTACTAACCAAGACGTCTCCCCCAAACAGGGACCAGATGTTTGACATTCCATCTCTAGACTCCTTTTGGATTCTTCTCTTTGACATCACGTTGACCAAGTGTAACTCCTGGGAGGTACCACACGTTCCATTAGTGTACCCAAGAGGCAGGGGTGAGGGAGAGAAGTCAGGAGCACTGGAAGACTGCATAACCTCTTTACCCATCTCTGTGTGGATATAGGCTCTTCCCACTCCAGACCCCTCTCCCTGCTTCCCAGACAACTGCCAGTCACTCTTCTACATGCATCGAAACATCTCATCCCATCCATTATCTTTCATCATTCCCTGCACAGCTGATTAGACCTTCACACACACACACACACACACACACACACACACACACGCGCGCGCGCGAGTGCATAAGACTGTCCCAGTGAACTTCTCATCATGCCAAGCTCTTTCATTACTCTTTATTTCACTTTCATTTCTTAACTTCTTTGTATGGCTCGTTTTTTTCTGCCTGCAGTTCCTTGTCCTATTTTTTTTTTGCTTGTTAAACTCCTACTTCATCCTTCAGGATCCAATTCTAGTGACACTTTCCCAGTGAAATCTTTCTAAGACCTTTATTTACTATTTACTCATCTATTCAACAAATATTTATTGAGTACTTCCTGTCTGCCGAAAAGAGTCTTAGGTGTGGGGGATGTAATGGTAAACCAAAACAGACCTATCCAGTTTTTGAGAAACTTCAGGTACAGTGGGAGAAAAAAATATTCATCAAATAATCATCAGAACAAGTGAGAACCTGTACCTGTGTCAGTGCTATGGAAGAGTTTCTCGTTGCCATGATTACTAAGATGGGATTCAACCTATCCAAGAGGTCAGGGAAGACTTTTCTGTTGAGGTAATGTTTGTGCTGAGAGTTGGAAGGACAGATTCAAGTTACTAGTTGAGGAGGAGGGGGACAAAAGAGTGTCCTAGACTGAGGGAATAGCATGTACAAAGGTTGGGTGGGAAAGGTTATAGCAAAAAGAAGAGAGTAAAAATAAGCCAGAGCTGACTTACACAGTGATTCCTTAGATAAAATGTTAAAAGCGCACAGAATAAGAGAGGAGGATATAGTTCAAGTGGTAGAGTGCATGCTTAGTTAGTATGCACAAGATCCTGGGTTCAATCACCAGTACCTCCTCTAAAAACAAATAAGTAAATAAAAGTGCACAGAATAAAAGAAAAACAAAAAGATAAGTTGAACTATAAAAGTTAAAAACTTTTGCACTTCCAAAGACACACTAAGAATATGAATATATGTATTGGAATGTATGACTGAAGCATTATGCTGTATGCCAGAAACTGACACAACATTATAAACTGACTTTAAAACTTCAACAAAAATATATATTAAAACAAAACAAGAAATGGATTTAAAAAATTATCAGTAAAAAGCTAAAAAAAAGTGAAAAGATAACCCATAGAATGAGAGAAAATATTCACAAGTCATATATCTGATAAATGACTTGGATCAAGAATATATAAAGAGTTCTTACAACTCAATAATGAAAAGACAACCCATTAAAAATGGGCAAATGATCTGAATAGATATTTCTCCAAAGAAGATATACAAATACTCAATAAACACATGAAAAGATATTAAACTTCATTATTTATCAGGGAATTGCAAATCAATACCATGATGAGATACCACTTTAAAGATGGCTATACTATGTAGAGAATAACAAGTGTTGACAGGAATGTGGAAAACCTGGAACATTTATACATGGCCGGCAGGAATATAAGAAATTGTGGTGCTACTTTGGAAAACAGTTTTTCATAAAAGGTTAAACATAGATATCATATGACCCAGCAATTCCACTTCTAAGTATCTCCCCAGGAGCACTGAAAATATATGTCCACACAAAGACTTGCACAGGAACGTTCAGAGTAGAATTATTCCTAATACCCCTGAAATAGAAACCACTCAAATGTCCATCAACTGAGAAATGGATAAACAAAATGTGGTCTATCCATACATCCATACAGTAGAATACTATTCTGCAGTAAAGAGAAACGAAGTACTGATAAGTGTTCACAACATGGATGACCCTCAAAACATAATGCTCAGAGAAAGAAGCCAGGCACAAAAGGATGCACATTTTATGATTATATTTACATAAAACGTACAGGGAAAAGGCAAATGTGTAAGGATAGAGAGTAGATTAGTAGTTGTTTGGGTTTTGGGTTTGGGACTGGGGAATGACTGTAGATGGACATAAGGTTTCTTTATAGGGTGATGGAAATGTTCTAAAGTTAGATTGCGATGATGTTTGTATAACTCTGTAAATATAACAAAATCTTCTGAACTGTACACTTTAAACAGGTTAAGAGTGACTTTTATGGTATGCAAATTATATCTCAATGAAGCTGTTAAGAAAAGGTATAAGCCTGCATGGCTGGAACCCAAGAGTGAAGCAGACCCAGGGACACCAGAGCAGGGTGATGTTGGGTTTTGTAGGCTACCATATTAAGGAGCTTTGTTTTCATTCTCAAAGGAGTAGAAAGCAATAAAATGATTTTAACATGGGGTGAGTGATGACGATATAGTTGGATTTGCACTTTGAAGAACACTGTGGCTACAGGGAACCAAAAACTTACAACTGGAGGTAGACCAGGTAGATTGACTGCATGTGTTCTCACCACATCAATGTTTCTAATTATGGAGCTACCATATTCAGTAATGATTTAGGCATTTATCTGCCTTTATTTACCCATTTATCCTTTATTCCTGCAGTTCTGGAACGTGGGAATGATGTCTTATTCAAACCTTATATTGCCAGTACCCAGCACTTGCCTGGCATTCAGGAGGCTCTGAATGATTATACAATGAATGATATTGAAAGGAGCAGAGGAACGCAGGGGAAATCTGACTTCTGGTCTGCCCCTCTCCACTAATTTGATAGGCTGTTAGCCCCGTTCGATAGATTTGCAAATAGGATAACAGTTTGACCTCTAATCAGAAGATCGCATCATTGTCATGCTTCCCACTCTGCCCTGAACTCTTTTGGAATCAATATTTTAGGCACAAATAAATAAGTAAATTACTATTGTGATAGGAACATATGCTCTGTGTGCCCACTGCAGCTGTTCAAATATTGGTAACAAAATTCTAATTTAGGTATTTTCTAAATTTTGCATACTCTCAGATTGAAGTCTTGACAGCCTCTTCTATAGGTTGTTAAGCTGAACAAAATGTTGGTAACATTGATTATGCTACCTATAAAACTGATGCATCAAGGTATACATGAGTGTCTGTGTGTGTGTGCGTGTGTATACTAATAATATTACAGGAAAGCATCTTTTTTTGAGAGGGTCCTATAAGTGACTATACACTATAATTCACTTTTAAAGGAAAGAAGGGAATGAGATGGAAAGAAACATGTTCCATAGAATATGTAAAAACAACTCCCAGCCTGCACCCTGCAGGGCCTGTGTTCAACCCAATCACCTACATTTCACACATACATATGGTGTTTTGAAAGAGAACACGAGCCCAGAATTAAGATCATGAGACCCTGAATGATCCTAAATGAGAAATAAAGACCCTATTCTGCTGTATAAAGAGTTATGAATGAAGACAAGAACAAATGAAAAAAAAAAACGTTTTTGAAAATTAATTGGCCATCTCCAATATAGTACTATCTCCTATTATTTTATTTATTTAAAAGTCAACTTCATACGAATTTGACAAAATTGTAGTAAATTATGCAAAAGAAGGTAACTGGCACCAAATAAGTCCCACAGCACATTTCTCTGTAGTCACTGTTTTGCTAGAACCTCTGTTGAGTCTGTACTCCTAACACCAAAGACTTGGGGATCAGTGTAGCATGTATTACTTGTGGTTGCCCTGCGGGTTTTCTCCATACAGCATTCATGAGCTATTGGGCACAAAAAGCCAGATAGACACTGAAAAGAATCTGTCCCCAAACCATTTCAATCAACCATTCTGTTTTTTCGTTTGTTTGTTTTTTAAGTCTGGTTGACCAGTCATCTAAATTGACTGACTGCTTTTACATTTGCATCTAGGGAGTAACCATTGGTGAACTTTTTGATTTGCTGTAATTAACTGGGCCAAAATCTTTGCTGTTTTAACCAACACAGTTTTCTATTCCACAGAAGTAGTCTGGCATTTTCAAACCACTTCATTACATTTTGGAGAACTTCTTTCTAATTTGCTTTTCACATCAAGCTCAACCTACAAGGATCGCCTGGTGTCTACGACTTAGATGTTTTTGAGTAATGTGAAAGAGAAAAAGGCAAAAGAGGTAAAAATATACGTACACATATTCCTTTCATGTTGCTATCACTCAAAAATAAAAGCAGATTTCTCTCAGATTAGACCCGTACCCACAAATCAACTTCGGGAAGCATCAAACAGTAATGAGATTTCAAAAGAACATTTCTTAGAAAATCACATAAGCCATTATGATTGGATCCCTAAACAATTTGGAATCCCATCTATAGCACTGAGTTTTTATAAAGTCCAGGTGCTGTTTTAAACATTTTAACTTTAATAATTTAGATGATAGGCATGAAATGAACCACCTGCATCTCCCTGATGCAGTGAATTTCCTTCTCAGAGCTGGCCTGCACTTAAATGCTATAAGCCAGGGGGCCAGCTAACCTCCCCATGTGTGATAGCCATCTTTTGTAATAGAATCTGAAATGAGACTATGTTGTGCAAAGTTGTGTAACGTGGTCCGAAACTTTAATAAACCTGTTTTGAATGCTGTTTAAACCTTGTGGATTTTAAACTCAAGTTGCTATAGTTGAAAAGTCAGGAAGATTTTATGAAGACCTCATACTTTCAATGACAAAGTCTTCAAATTTTTCAGTAACCTGGAAAGTTCATATTTTAGCTAACTAGATTTTAAAAAATCCATTAACGGGTGTTGAGAATAGTCCACCCAAAGTTGGCAATATCTCAGGCTGTTCAGAGAGGCACACTGAAGGATATTCTTAATGAATGCTTAAAGGTGCAGTTAGAATTGGTTGCAGAGCAGAGGTGACACCATGGGTCATGAAATCGTTCCTTGACTTGTGTTTTAAAGCCAGAAACAAACAGAGCTAGCTCTTTTGGACATCTCATTAGTATCCAAGGAGAGACTTAAAGGCAAGTCAGAATGGTACTCACCTCTGCAGCCCGAGGCCACCTTCAGCAAGTCGGAGACAAGTGGATAATGCTTATCAGGATGCAGTCAAGTATTTTGGAGAACCGTTTAAAAGAGGAATGACCAGTGTCAGCAAATGGAGCAAGGATGCTGAGTCAGCTTGCAGAATCAGTAGTGAGGCAAAAGTCATCAAGAATAGGAAGATATCACAAGGAGAGAGGGGTCGCACCTGGCACCTTGCCCCTCTATCTCACGACAACATCGGGGTTTCACTCCGAACCCACCAGTCTCCGTGGGGTGCTGGGCCAGCAGATGTTCCTCCTTGGAGGTCCTCAGGGACTCGGGCTTTGGGTCAGACGGGTGCACAAGCCAAGTGGCCACTTTGCAATGCTTAGACTTGGCACTTCTGTCCTCGAACTCATGCAGCTTGCACCTCTGTCTGCCAGACACTGCAATTTCAGGCAGATAAAAACAAGACTGCTAAGTAAAAGGTAATGCTATTGGAAAGAACAATTCAGCGACTTAATGCAATGATGAGTTCTGGGTTCATTTTAACATGTCAAGGGGAAAAAAAAATGGTCTAGCCATGCATGATGAAACAACTTTGACAGCTTGATGGAAGTTTAGTAGGTAGTGGCTGGTGCAGCCTGAACTCAGTCAGCTGCATGGAAACAGAGCCAGGCGCTCATCTAGTTCCGGAAAGTCATGGATGCCCAAGTGATACCGCCCAAATACCCCAGCAGAATACAATTCCGTGACCACAGCCTGTATGGTGAAGGCACACTGGTCAAAATGGAAACTATCAAGCCATTTAAGAGCCATGTTATAGCATTACTATATATGTATGTGCACACACGTATGTATATACACACATACATATGCATGTATGGGTGTCCACATCCTCACACACACACTTTAGTCATTTTGCAATTAGAAAATACATGATAGAAATAAAATTAAGGACCATTAATATCCTTCAGCTCTGAAACTGTGGCAGAGTGGGGGATTCATTTATCCTTTGAAACGGAAACACTGAAAATTTAACTTAGGTTAGAAAAACCCAACTCAGTTCAATAAACATTTATTGAGCACCTACTAGGGACTAGGGTGGGTGTTACAAAAAGATGCATAAAATATAGGCCCCACCAGAATCTAGTAAGGGAGAAAGACTTGTATAAATAACTAATTATAATAAAAGAAAGAGGGTGAGGCTGCTTTCAGTAGAGGTACCCACAAAATGCTAAGAAGGTACTGTGGAGGATGGCTTTATTCTATAGCATTTCTGTAAAACATCAGCAATGTGCCACCTCATGTGTGTCACTGTTGTGTCTAATGCCTAATGCTACAGTAAAAACAACTGAAGCTGTCAGGTCAATTCAGTCTTGCGATTCAAAGTGTAGACACCTTAGGGTCAATCAACAACTCAGGGTTCAGGCTCTGTTATTGGCAAGGTCAAATTTATACTGAACTTTCTCCTTTCTCAGGGGACCTCAGGGGGCTTCTGAGTGTAGGGGAGGCTGTCTGGATATCAGGGTGCTGCCTCTCTCCTCTCCGGTCTCTGTTGAGATATCTTCGCCCAGGTGGGCTATCGCTCTAGCCTGGGTCCTGCAGTAGCAGCAGCTGCTGTACATGGCCTTGTCTGCCCATGGGCAGCGCCAGCACCTCCTGCTGTCTGAGCACTCTACACCGTCCTCTTCTTACCCAGCACTGAGAAGACCCCAAATGCGTGCATGGGGTTATATGCCTGCAGGCACTCCCCCAAGCCAGGGGTAGGGCACCGGCGATGGAGGGCGTTGCGTTGGGCTTGCTCTCACGCTGAATATTCCACGCTGCCTGTTGTCTTTATCACATCCACGCATCCAAAAATGGGAAGTGCTGTGAGGCTACCTCCTCCCAGAATTGCAGGTGGGAGGCAGGGCCAGATCTCTTCCGCTCTCAGCATCCAAATCTGGAACTCAGTCTTGGGGCTTCTCTCGCCCTTTGTAGGTAACAACCCAGGTGCAGGTGTCAAGGAACACACTCAGTCACAATCTGGGCTTCCTCTCCTTTTATCTCCAGCCTCCTCCACTCAGACTTGGACAGAGTTTAAGAAAGATGACGTCACATCCAGTATGCTCTCTTTTCTGGCTTAAAGACCCTTTCTTGATATTTAAAGGAAGTGTTTGAAATTCAGGAAAAAACTTTTACTCTCAAGAGCCAAGCTCCTGCAAATCAGATCTTTGACTTCAAACCTAGGTACCCAGTTATTGTCTAAAATTGCCCTCATATTTTCGGTCGCATTCATCCCCGAAGAAGCAGTCAGTAGATGCCTCAGGCAGAGCCGCAGAGTTCTAGCACATCCCAGGTAGTGAGTATATCCCTCTGGATGGGCTATCTGCATCTTTCATTGTCTGAATTATTTTACAACTCTGAACGTTGTAGACAACTGATGCCATGCAAATGATTCTTGTTCATTGGGATGCAGATAAAGTTTCTCTGGTGGAGATACAACCATTTTGCATGTATTAGCAAATTCATTCCAGCATTTGTAAAGGCATTCATATGTGTGTAGATCTGAATTCTCCTTTGTGCCCATTATAACAGCTAAGGTTTTCCTTATTCACTAATGAGTTAAAAAACTCTTTGACGTGCATTCATTTTATATTTGTATGAGAATTATTTTACCTTTGTTAACAATTACTCTTTAACCATTTCTAAGTCCCATCGAACTGATGAGGGGATTAAGGTTCAAAGAAACTCGTCAAAGTGCCCAAGGTTAGCCAAGTGGTAACTGACAGAAGGAAAATGTGAACTTATTTGACCCCAGATTCAAGCTCCTTAATGCTGTACTGCTCTCTGATTAAAACATAAAGAAATCTGAAAAATATCTAGAAGGTCCCTAGACAGGTATTCTAAACATTCCAAAACTTTCCTGTGATTTTTCTTCTTTACTAACTTTGCCAACACCAATTTTGAGCCCCTGTTGAGAGATAACTTGTCTTTATGCTGCAATTTTAAAGCACAAGAAGCTGTGGAATACACTGTCACGTGTGTAATTTAATAAATAGCACCCCTACCTCTCAGGTTCAATGACTGTCAGGGAAAGAAAAAGAAAATACGATGGCGTTTGTGGACATATCCTATGGAGATTTTTCAAAGTACGTTTTTATGTACAAAGTACCAGGCCTTATGGAAAAAACCATGAGACAACCTTCCTATACCTCAGAAGGAATGCCTCCGATGTCTACGCCACATAATTAAATACTCTGTATGGAGACGAGGGAGGATAAAAGTAGCTTATAAGGATAACTTAAAATTGACTCTGAAGAGAGTCTGGTTAGTGTCACCTCAAATGTATTTCTGACTACAAAAATTCCTAAAACTAAAAACATCACCTATATCTAGATATAGAACAAAGAATTCTTTGAGAAAAACAGAGCGGCACGTCAGCTACGTCATTTGTCAGCATTTCACAGTGCATCAAATGCCATGTTAATTCAACCACATTTCAAATAGATTCCCTTTTCTTAAAAAAAAAACTCACAATTGTGTAATATCCATTATAGAAAATTTGGTCAATGTAAAAGGCACAATGACGAAAATGCAAATTGCCCATAGTACACCTGTATGTTTCAATATTTAACACAGATTTAGAGACGCAATGCCCATAAATCCAAGGCAAGATTCCCACCGGCAGGAAGCTCTGGGCCATGGGCATTGTGGGGACGTTTATGTTCCCACAGATCTGGGAGCATCTTCGGGATTGCACTGAATGCTGTCCATGTTTGTGCCGCTCTTCCCAGGGCAAATGGTTTGTTACCTGTGACTACTGTAAGTTAGCCACTCGTTTCCAGATGTCTTGTTAAATGGCTGTGTTTCCCAGCCACGTTCTCCCCGAAGGCTCTAGGCAGGCAGGAGAGTGAGAGAACAGAAGAGGAAAACCCACTTCATTTTGAAAGTCTGGTCCCTTCTGTTTTACGTGCATGGTAAGACCACGCCAGGATGGCAGTCTATAGTTTAAGAGATCTGACCATTTGTCCTCTTTTCAAGGAGGCTGGATTTGATAGAGAAGAGAAAGAAGGTAAGGAAACACCACCGAGGGGCAGCAGGGAACAGAATTCTCTTCCGGGTGGTCAGAGGGAGTTTTAGCAACGGGGACCACAGTCCTTTCCACAGCTGGTGTTTTGGTTTCACTGGGGAGGGAGGGGTTTGTGTTGCTTCCAGTCCCAACAAGGCCACACTGCTTAACAGAGGTGAAGGCTTAATGTCAGAAACACCAGCAAAAGAAGAGAAGCTTTCCTACAGCAATTCACTGTGAACACATTTTTAGTTTTTCCCTTTTTCTTTTGGACAAAATAGCCAACAGTGCGACCACTAGAATCAACCAAAATTCTCAAAACCGGTCAACTGCTGAGTCACTCCTGAGTTCAACTACCCCTCAACGATGGATTAATTCCCCTCGTCTGAATCTGCATGCTCCCCCCCGGCCTGATCACCACACACTTTTGAAAGTGCTCTGAGCTGGAGGTGAACCCCTTTCCACTGGAATGAGAATGTGGAAAATAAGAATCTGCTGTGTATCTATCTGTTGAATTTCCCATCACATATTGAAGAATTCCATGTGACTTGTGGAAGGATATGATAATACACTGCCCTTTTCACCTTCCTGCTCAGAAAATTTTTTTCTATTGTGGAACACTACTGTAATTTTACGAAGCTCCTCAGGAGAAAAGGAGACTCATTTTAAGAAATAGGGAAAAAAAATCTCCAGGGAAGAGAATGCAGCGGAAGACCACGAGGAAATGTGATATTTCCAGGAATCGAGAAACGTAACTTTTGCATTTGATGTATCACTGAGATTGGAGGCCCATCTTCAGTTTCAAACCTGCTGGGTAACTCTTTCTATCATTAGCCAATAAAAGTCTCCTTGGTTACATTTTTGTGGCACATTCCCAGGGTTATAGAGTTTCTCTTTGAGTTTTTTCCCAAGGCTTAAGGAAGGAAGGAGTTAATGCTCTTGGTCATCAGCAAAAGAGTTACAGGCAGAGGGAAAATACATGATTGAAGAACTCAACACTTAATTTCACATAGAGGTATTAAAAGAAAGATCCCTTGAGCTAGCAGACCATGGGACAATGGATCAGCAGTTTTAGAATCTATTTCTGACTCTGCCATTCACTCAGGATACTGGGAAAGTCCTATGTTTCTGTTTTACAAAAATGTATTGCACCACCATGGCAATCCTTCTTGATAAAAAGGATGCTTATTGATCACCCAGAATCTGGGGACTTTTCACCAGAGCAGGAAGTAAACTGATCTTCATCTTCAAACAAAGGAGAATATAATATAAATTCAAACAGTCATCAAAAACCATTAGCAAAGACATATACAGGAATGAAGGAACAGGATCTGATGGAAATCTTCATTTCAGGGCTCCTGTAACGGTTTTATTTTCCCCATGAGTTAGATGGGGGCTAACATTTATGGAACATCATTTCCATGTGCCTGAAATGTAATGTGCTTTGTTTGCTTTAAAACCTATGGTAGGTAGTATGTCCGTTTTACAAATGACAGAGCTGAGTGTGGATTTGCTCAGAAAGCTTATTAAAGCCCCCTGTCTGGGTGGCTCTCAAGCCTGTACTTAATGCCTTTTAATTCATGGACCTAAAAGTATCTCTCATAGGTGAGTGTTACTGCCAACCAGTTGGCTGCTTTCCTGTTCTCCCCTTCCTAATTCGAGTTTCTCTCTTAAATTCCAGAGCTAGATCTAGAAATACAGGGATTCCCAGAACTCCCTGAGATTCAACTGTGCATGGCTTACGTGATCAAATAGTCTAATGAATATGAAACCTCTTAAGGGAAGGGAGGCTCTTTGGCTCTGTTCCTTAGCAGAAGTGATTCAGACTGGGGACAGCTCAGGACCTGGGTTTTCTCGCCCTTTCTGTGCCTGTGGGAATGCTTCCCCAAGCGCGTGTTCTGTGAGTGAGAGGCCTTATCTCTTCTGTCTCTGCTCCTTTTTCTTATGTAGTTGGTAGCAGGGTTTACTATTACCTGTGCCAAAGTTCCACGTGGGCCCAGCAGGACTCTGTCAAACCATGTGCTCCCACAGCTTCTCGGACAGACTGCCATTCTGCCTCTTGAGTACAAGGCGGCCCTGCAACCTTCACACACAAGCCCTAGCTCTGCTCCAGGAACAAATACAATTTGGGGAGAAATTCGGAACACTGTGCCAGTCAGCTTCCAACCAGAGAAGCAGGACCAGTAGGCAATGACATATAAGACGTTAATCACAAGGCTTCGGCTTAGAGGACGTGAAGGCCAGCTCAGGAAGTCTGAAAATGCACAGGACAGGCTGTCAGCAAGGGCAGGCTGAAACTCTCCGCACAGGCTGAGGCCGCCGTCCGAAGGTGGAATTTCTTCCTCATCACCTCTGCTTTCCTACGGCCTTTCAGCCGCTGAATCAGGCCTGCCTGGAATATTTCAGCTGCTCTCTCTTACTTAGAGTCAACTCGTTATGGGTTTTAGTCACATCAGCAAAACGCCTCACTGCAACCCCTAGAGCAGTGTTTGACTGTGCAACTGGAGGTCACAGCCCAGCCAAGTTGCCCCATCAAAAGGCCATCACAAACCCGGAGTAGTTGGTTGTATCAAGTTTTCAAAAGCCAAAGGATGGCAGGAAAGTCCGAAGCAGGTGAGAGGGTTGCAGTGATGGAAGGGAGGAGGAGGCGAGGGGCAGAGGGAGGAATAAGTCTCATGTCGGAACTGCCTGGATCAGGCCCAGAGAGCTCCCAGAGCCAGGTGGGCAGGGCCCCTTCACTGGGTAGTTGGCCTCTCATTCAGCTCCCATCAGATCCCCACCTCTAACCCCATATTTACATATCACAGTGACACTTGATATTCATAAGAGATTTATAACTATCAAATAATTCTGGCTCTCTGGTGACAAGATAGGAAATTAGGAGAGTCTGCTTAAAGTTTTATACAAGGCAAACAACAGCAGAGGATATGTCTGTTCTACAAAGTAGACACTGAATCTAAAAGTGATGTATGACTGTAAATAAAACCAAACAAATGTGCAAAAATACTAGTGGAGAAATCCAGAAGAAAAATTCTAGATCTTATTGACCGCCCCCCCCCAATATTTTTTCTTGAGCATCTTTTCTATTGCATTTCAAAATGCTTAGCCTGGCATTCAAATAAACTCAGAATGGATTAAAGACTTAAATGTAACACCTGAAACCTCAAAACTTCTTGAAGAAAACATAGGCAGTAAACTTTTTGAAATCACTGTCAGTAATACTTTTTGGGTATGTCCTCTCAGGCAAGGAAAATAAAAGAGAAATAAATAAATGGGACTACATCAAACTAAAAAGCTTTTGCACAGGAAACTATATGTTTTGATAGGAAACTATCAACAAAACATAAAGGCCACCTACTGAATGCGAGAATATATTTGCAAGAGATATGTCTGATAAGGTATTAATGTCCAAAATATACAAAGAACTCACACAATTCAACATCAAAAAACAAAAAAACAACTTGATTTAAAAATGGGCAGAAGATCTGAATAAACATTTTTCCAAAGAAGACATACAGATGGTCTACAGACTCATAAAAAGATGCTCAGCATCACAAGTCATTAGGGAAATGCAAATCAAAGCTACAGTAAGATATCACCTCACACTGTCAGAATGACTATTATCAAAAAACAACAAATAACAAGTGTTGACCAGGATGTGGTGAAAAGGTAACCCTTGTGCACTGTTGGTGGGGATGTAAACTAGTGCAACCACTATGGAAAATAGTATGGAGATGCCTCAAAAAAATAAAAATGAACTACCATATGGCCCAGCAATTCCACTCTGGGGTATTTATCTGAAGAAAACAAAAACACGAATTAGAAAAGTTATACACACCCCTGTGTTCATTGTTAGCATTATTTACTATAGCTGTCATATGAAGGCAACCTAGATGCCCATCAATAGATGATTGGATAAAGAATATGTGATAAGTGTATTTCTATGACAGAATATTACTCAGCCATCAAAAAGAATGAAATCTTACTATTTGGGACAACATGGATGGGCCTAGAGGGTAATTACAGTAAGGGAAGTGATTCAGACAAAGAAAGACAAATACTATATGATTTCACTTACATGTGAATCTAAAAAAATAAAACAAAACAAATGAACAAACATAACAAAACAGAATTACAGATACAGAGAACAAAGAGGTGGTTGCCAGAGTAGACTCAGTGTGAGAGGGGAAAGAAATAGTGAGGGAGATTACAAGGTACAAACTTCCAGTTGCAAAATAAATGAATCCAAAGTATGAAATGTAGAGTATGGGGAATACAGTCAATAACTATGTCATGTCTTTGTATCTAACTAGACTTATCCTGGTGATCATTGGAAATGCATAGAAATCTTGAATTACCCTGTTGTGTAACAGGAACCAACATAGTGCTGTAGGTCAATTACATTTCAAAATCAATCAAACAGACTCATAGAAAGAGACCAGATTTGTGGTTACCAGAGGTGGGCAAGGGTGGGAGCAGGAACTGGATGAAATTGGTTGAAAAAGTACAAACGTTTAGTTATAAGACAAATAAGTACCAGGGATTTAATGTACAACATGATAAAAATAATGAACACTGCAGTATGTTATGTATGAAAGTTTTCAGGAGGGTGAATCCTAAGAGTTCTCATCACAAGTATAAAATTTTTCTATTTCTCCCATTTTGTTTCTATATGAGATGATGGATATTCGCTAAACATATTATGATACTCAATTCATGATGTATTTAAGTCAAGTCATTATGCTGTACACCTTAAACTTATATAGTGCTGTATGTCAATTATGTCTCAAGACAACTGGAAGAAAAAAATAAATATAGGGTTGGAGGTAAAGAGAAAGAGGGGGAAAAGGGAATAAAAAAGGTTAATCTTCTCTGATTGTATCACCAATTAGCTCTTGAGGATATGACATGAATTTTGAGGGAGCCATGCATCTCAGATGCGAGTACAGATGGACAGTCAGATCTACGACATGATTAGCACTTTATTGTTTCTTAATTTTATAACTTTCATAGTTACACAAATGATTTCATAATATTGTGACCCTTTCCTAAGTGTAGATTGTTAAAATCTGGAATACAACAAAAATAGAAAAATTGTGGGAACACCACAGATGGAATGAAATTTCTGTAAGATAACAATAACTATCTTATAAATCATGAATCTTAGGGTAGGGAGAAGGAATAATAAGGACCATTTCAACAAATAATGTTCTTGAAGTTTGTCAGATTTGTTCTGATGTCATTTTTAAATAGTTACTGCCAAAACCTTATCTTATAACGTCCACACCCAGTTCTCAGTGAAAACACATCCTGAAGATATTTCAGTTTGTATGGTTAAAAATAAAATAAACAGAAAACCACTGGAAATCCAAAAATTACAAATGCTCAAAAACAGGGGCAATCAGCTTTTATAATACTTGCTCTAAATATGTTCTCAGATATATTTTCAGAAATGCAGGTAGAGTTGTCTTCATGTAGAAGCATCAGTGAACTCTGCTCAGAACATCTCTACCTTTTCCTGGATGCCCAGTCACACTGCCTGTGCTGAGGCCAAATGCATTATCTTCTTCCCTCTTGAGCTATTTGGGTATTCAGTTTATGCTTAAAAACTTTTGGATGCTTAACATTAACATGCTGATGCTGAGGACTTGGTCCTGCCTTCATTCTATAGACTTATTTTCTAGCAATCAATTTGAACTGAAATTGAGTTCACAAGCCTAAGAGATGGGACTTTTTGTCACCTCATATGTCTAACTATGAAAGTCGTGAAGTTAAGAAACAATAAAGTGCTATGAGTCTTCTTGCTCAATGACAGAGAGGTTAAGGCAGGGATTATAGAAGCATTGTTTGGCGGAGGGTCCCTCTTTCTATCCATCCCTTTTTTATTTTGCATCCAAACATGAAGACTTACTAAATTAATTCACATGGAATTAAATCACAGATGATGAAATGCTAGGCTACCCCAAGCAAGGGGAGGAAGGAGAGAAGGATAGAGGTCTTTGGAGGATGGAGGCCCCTTTTTGTATCCACATTGGAAGCTGTCCCCTTTCTTTTTAGATCAAATCTGCCATCAGTAGCATATACATCCTCCTACTTACTCAGATTCTTCAAGTTGAAGCTGTTGCCTCTTTAGACTCTTGCCTGACCACCTAGAGTGATCTTTCTCTTTTTGGAATTGTTGTAGTATGTGTGGTCTGAAAACAGTCCAGCTCCTGATTTCACACAGACTCGTATGGCTCCCTAGCAATTTTGTATGCTCTCATCTCGTTAGGTAGACTGAGATCATGTCTCTTCTTTCTTTCACACCTCTGAGCACAGCTGGCGCTGAAGACGCTTGTCCACGTTTCATCCTTTCCCTTTTTCATACTCCACCCGCATCTGCTCTCCTGGCCACCTCTGATCCTACGCCTTTTGTTTCTAACTCCTTTTTCTGTCAATATATCACTTTTCTGTGTCTCTTTTCTTTTGAGCCCTATTATCTGCTCTCTAAGAGGTTGGTTAATATCTAATTATTTAATTCTATAAAACATGGCTTCATCCATACAAAATTGCCACTTTTTGACCTACCAAAGCAACTACTTTACATGGTTTAACCTAATAGATGAAGTCTTATTATCTCTCACACATGATATCTGGTGAAAAAAAGTTATATTCCAGAGGAATGAATTCATCACAATTCTAATTTAGCCTTAGCAGTTTAGCAGGGGAAATATTTGGGGCATTAAAATGCCCTGACAACATTTCTCAATACTACCTGTTAGACAGCTAATCTGCATGCAGAAGTTCAGGCCCCCGTCCTTCCTGGAAACACACCATCAGGATAGTTAGTATCTGTTGACTTCTTTCTTCCTTCAGCGCCCTTCATGTTAACAATATAGGCTAGAAATTGCCTATAGGCGCCAAGATGAATGGAAAGTGAATAGATGAAAGCTTACTTTTGCTACCAAATATCTTTCATGTACATACAGTTCAAATTAACAGATGGAATAAGATTGTAGGCAACACATAGAACGTTGGAGAACAAGGTACTTTCAAGAGATTTCAAGTTCATCAGATAACCATTTACAAACATTTGCTGTGTCATTTATAATGACTCTCTCTTTGGGGCCTGGAATAACCAATTTGTATGAATTTTCCCATCTGTACACTAAGAAGGTTGGACCAGACATACAGGGGCTTTCAAATTTTATCTTCTGCAAAAGCCATTTTGTAATGATTTCTAGGCAATGATACTTTAAACCCTTGAAAGTAAAACTAGAAGTCATTAAAATCACATAATGCCCATATCCTATAATGGACTTTGTATTAAATCTCAATTCTTACCTTCCTTGGTCTGAATTATTGAGGGTTTATTCTATTTTATTGGAGTGAATTCCATTAGTGTTTGCAACAAAGCAGATTCCTATTTTTATTGGCTTGTTACAGTTTGGGATTTTTGAAAAGAATTTGTTCATATTTTAGAGAGCTAGATGGCCAAAAAAATTGAAAATGGCTAAAGAAGACAATTCAGGAAGACAGCTTTAGAACTCTTATGGAGGCTGTTTCCAACTTTCAGGCACTGTATTTGTTCTACTATAGGAGCACTCTTATTTTGCCTTTGCCTCAATTATCTGTATGTTGTGTCTCCTATCAGACTACTAGCTTCCTGAGGAGAGAGACTGCATATTACTCACTGTGGACAGCTGAAGAGTCTAGCACAATATTTTGCACATCTTAGGTGCTCCATTAATATTAACTGAATTCCCCTAAATTATAACATTGTAGAATTTCAGAGCGAGAGGAGAACCTCTGAGATCATCACAAACATTTTGCAACTAGGAAAGCTGAGGCCCAGAGGAGTTAAGTCACTGGTGCAGTGTTACACAAATGTTATGATCACGAAGAACGATAACTGTGTGAGAGCCCCTGGGATCCAGCCCTGTTTGCTGGGTTTCAGAAATAAGGGAGGCCCTGCCAAATCTTCCCCGTTCTTGGTGGCCCAAACTAATGCGGTCACATTTGCAAGTGCAAGAAAACCCTTTTTCTTTTCTTTTTTGGTGGCTTGATTCATGATGTAGCATTAACCTGCTTTCCTGTTGTTATAGTCACTCCTTCCCCCAGTAAAGACTCTGTATTGTGTTGCATCCACATGTGCCATGGAGGAAGCAATGTTTCCGTAAGAGATGGATGGTCTCTGAAAATAAAGTTTGTTGATAAGCATAGGATGTTGCAATAGACCAAATCCAACAGACCTTTAAGTGAGTGTTGGTATAACCTCCCCAGACCCCAGACCCACATTTCATGCCACGTCCACACGTCACCAAGCTCCACCAGCCTAGCAGGTCGAAGCAGAAGAGATTCTTTAAGACCAGCCCCCTATGGTTTTGAAATTATATTGCTTGCTGTTTCCTGCTATAAAATACTGTGAGCTAAAATATTTTCAGATGTGAGCTTTCATAACAGCTTCCCTTCATCTTACTGCAAGAGTAATATAAGTTGATTACAGAAAAAAAGAAAATGTAGATAAGAGGGGAAAAAACCAAAATAAAAATTGACTGGAATCCTACCACACTGAGACACTGCGATAACTACAGGTAACGTTTTCATGCTTATGTGCACACAGAGTGATGTCTATTACATATTTTTCATGTAATATTTAGTATCTTTCCTTTACATTTTAATATAAATCTTTGTTAGTGTCCACATTATTTTCCAGTGAATTGATGTACTCTAGTTTATCAAATTTCTTCCTGTTGCATGTATAGATTATTTCCAATCTTTCCATATTTAATGATAATCTAAGCATATTTAGTAAGCACCAAAGTCATTATTTTTTTCTGCCTTTACTTGTTCATGTTTTAGTATTTTAAAACACTGACAAAATCACTGTTAAAATCTGCAGTGTAGTACCATTTTTATGACTTAGTATATAGCTGGAGATTCTGCTGAAATGATCTTCATAGGAAAGATCACCTACGAACAGGCACAATTTGTTTCCGGTAATCCAAGCTAGCTCATGCTGACTGGGAAACAGAAAAAAAAAAAAAATGATGTCGATATACTGAGAATTTTCATATGAAATTTATACATGGGCTTTTCCCCAGCATGGTAATGTTTTACATCATCAAATAATGGCAGTTAAATGCAAATTACATGAGCGCCACTGACTGCGAGCTGCAGGGGTATTCAGTACGGTGCTACGTCCTTGTACCCCCAACCTCCCCATTAACTTGGTTTTGGTTACATGCTCTGTCTTTGGAGTCCTTGCTGTGATGTCCTTCTGACACGTGGGCATTTCATCCTGGCTTCCATGACTCAGTAACCTCAACCTTTCCTTATTTCTTTATCCATGAAGATGAATTCACCACTAAAAAAAAAATCAACATCTTTTAACTTTGTCATTAACTTAATTAGATTATTTTCTTTGTTGATGCTCTGATTACAAAGTTGCATAGGTTTTGAGTGATCTATATCTAATTTTCTTTTCTCTATTAGCCTTGTTATGTTTTAGTACAATTTTGCAGGATGTGGAGTTATTCAGAAATGCATATATTGCATTGCAGCCAAAACCTTTATCCCATGCTAAGGCTTCTGAGCAAAGATAGCAGAATAAAATCAAATCATTAATAATTCCTCTCCTGATACCTCACAAAATGACCCTCCTTTTCCCCCAACCAAAAAGAGGAAAAAAAAAAAACAATAGCAAGCTGATAAGGAAATGGATAAAATTCCATGATATAAACTTTAGAAAAAAACAGAATATTTGTGTGTGGTTTCCAATCATCATCCCTGTGTTTCCAAAAACACGGTATCAAGGAAAGAAAGCAAAACAAGAAAATCCAAAGGACTCTTTTTTACATGCCCTGGTGTAAAAGATTGTATCCTAAAAGGATGAGTATGCAGTTTTAGAAAATTAGAGGAAAAATTCTTCAGAGAAGGAAGCCCTAGCTAACTACCATCAGCAGGCTAGAGATGCAAAAAAATTCTATGCTCAGTCATTTTTAGGAGCCCACGCCCTAAACTTAAAGATCCAAAGCAGGAGTGTGCATCCAGGGAATAAAATACACCTTGACTGGGGCTGGGGTCGGAGTCGGACTGAGTCTGGTACAGGACAGTTAACAAAATCAGGGGAAAGAACAGAGCTTTGGTTGTCTAACAAATGCTGTTCAGTTTACAAAAAATAGGTAATACCATAATCTTCCAGCTCACCAGTGGTCACTTGGAGTGGGAGATAAACAGGAATCAGCTAAAAGAGAGTGGTGTGCTAAAAAATTTTCAACCTCTATCACACTTTTTGGAAGTCCTGGATTGAAAGGTCAAGTTGAAATATGAAGAGGATTAGAAACAGTATGATAAGTATGCAAATATTTTGCCTCTCTTTCTCTCTCTCTCCAAAAAGAAGAAAAATACACGTGACAAGATCTCTAATTTAATTGTGTACAACTGAGTTGTGTAAGGAAACTTTATTTTCTCTAGAACTGCTCTGATCTTCCTCACAAGCATACACCTCAGTGGGTAGCAGGGGAGACGTCAGCAGAGTGTCCTGATACAGTCATCAAAATAGACCCCTAGGTAAATACTCGGTCTCTGCGTTGCAGCTGCCACATGTCTTAGATCTACACTCAGTGAGAACTCCACCAGGCAGTGTTATAAATTTTTATTTCTACAGTCGTAAATATTTTAAAGACCTTTCAGGGAAAAAAAATAGTCTGTCATTTTCACCATTTCTGTTATTCTTTCTTCATTCCTGATGTTTCATGCTTCCCTCTTAAGCCTGAAAATTTTCTTTTAGCATTTATTTTAGGTCAGATCTGCTGGTGATACGTTCTCTCAGTTTTCAGTTATCTAAGAATGTCTACCTTGTCTTCATTCCTGAAAGATATGCTTTGCTGAACAAAGAATGACAGTTCTTTCCTTTCAGCACTTTAAAGATATTGTTCCACTGTCTTCTGGTTTCCATGGCCTCCGATAAGAAATCCATAGTCATTCAAATAATCATTCCCCTCTATGTAATGTATCCCTCCCTGGCTGCTTTCAAGATTTGTCTTTTTTTTTTTTTTTAACATTTTTTGTTGATTTATAATCATTTTATAATGTTGTATCAAATTCCAGTGTAGAGCACAATTTTTCAGTTATACATGAACATATATGTTCATTGTCACATTTTTTTCTCCATGAGCTACCATAAGATCTTGTATATATTTCCCTGTGCTCTACAGTATAATCTTGTTTCTCTATTCTGCAATTTTGAAATCCCAGTCTATAATTAATCAAACTGCTAAAAATCAGTGATAATGATGTGAGTGGGCATGGTTTTCTTTGAGTTTATTCTTTTTGGGGATTTTCTGAGTATCTTCAATCTGTAAATTGATTTCTTTCACAAAATTTGGGGATTTTTTGGCAAATGTTTCTTCAAAATTTTTTTTCCTCTCCTCTTGAGACTCCAATGACCCAAATGTTAGACTTTTTGTTATTGTCTCACAAATCCTTGAGATCTGATCATATTTTTCAATATTTTCCCTCTTTTTTCCCCCAGATTAGATTATTTCTCTTGGCCCATCTTCAAATTTGCAGAGCCTTTCCTCTGTTATCTCTGTTTTGTTATTGAGCCTAGCCAGTGAATGTTCTTACTCCAATTATTGTATTTTTCAATTCTAAAATTTTCATTTGATTCTTTTTCAGTCTTTATTTCCTCGTTGAGAATGTCCATCTTTCTACTCATGTCAAGAGTGTTCACTATTATCTCACTTTTAAAGACTGTCTAATAATTCCAATATTTGGGTCTTATTGGCACTGGCAACTGTTCATTGTCTTTTTTCTTGGGAATTTATCAGCTATTCCTGAGATTTTTGTTTGTTTCTTTATTTTTGGCATGCAGTTTTGGATTGCATGTTGGGCATTTTGGATATAATCTTGTTCAAATCCCCTGGAGAATGCTGATTTGCTTGTTTGTTTTAGGAGGCGCCAAGCCCAGCTGTATTCAGCTCACACATTCTGTCTTGCCTTCTCTCAGCAGTGGTTCCAGTTAGGTTTTCAAAGCCTTTGCTATGCTGTCTGCATCTGCTCTGCATATGTGTCACTTAGTGGTTAGTCTAAGATTTGGGTGGTAGTTTTTATTATAGCTCAGCCCCTAAAACTATTGCTAGATTTCTTTGCCACAGCAGCTCAGGGGTTAGCCAGGAACTTGGGTTGGTTGACACATAATTAGGAGATCCCTTTCTCCATCTTTCTTCTCTCTGAAATATCCCCCACTCTCTCTGGCTTTCAGAAGTCCCTTTTCCTAGGTGTCTGGCTAGAAAGCAGGGGTTCCTTTAAGATATTTATCCCCCAGCACTGGTCTCATCCTAAGTGCTAAGTAGTGAGATAAAAGAGAGACAAAAACAACAAAGATGAGACTTCCCCACACTCTTCAGACTTCAGGAGCTCCCTTCTCCCAGTTCTGGCCAGAGAGATGCATTTTCTTTTAGAGATGACCCATGCCACCACCATTACTTGGCAGTGCAATTCCATGACTGGTGCTGCCCTCAAAAAAGAACCAGAGGAGGACAGAGGGAGGGAGACAGAAGAGTCTCCCTCTTACATATCCTTTAAAGCTCACAGTGTCCACATTTCCCCATCCTCCTCTTGGAAACAGGGAGCTGTCTCCTGGAAGCCTTGCTATCCACACCTGCTACCATGTTCCAGGACATCAGTTGCCCTCAGGTCAATGTCAAAAGATAAAGGAGGGAATAGAGCCCAATAAACTCAATGGCACCTGGTCATTCTCCAGCTTTTGACGTCCTTCCCTAAGCTACTTGCCATCATTTACTTTCAGAGTGCCCACATAATTGCTCTTTTACTCTGTCCAGAGTAGTTAAATGGAATCAGTAGAAGATACGGGCTGTAGTGGGCTTACTCTGTCTCACCTGGCACAAGAAGTTCCTCATCCTCTTTATGAAAGGTACCCAGCCTCTCGGATTTTCTTCATCTCTGTCTCCTGTCCCCAGTTCTCTCCAAGATGATCTGGGTGACTGGGGAGATGAGTGTGTATTTGAGTATATAAATGTGTGCATGCATCTGCACGTGTGCATGTGTGCATTCTGCATAATCTAATGTTAGCAGTAGAGTATGAGGGCCCTCATATTCTTGTCTGTGTCCTCTGGGTGTCTGCAGATAGGCTGATGTGGTTCTATGAACCAGTGCCCATTGGGTGCTACTGGTACCTCTGGCATTTTGGGGGCAAGGTTTTGGTTCACTTCTTGGAGTCCACGGTACCAATTATTTCCCACTGGTATCAAAGTCCTCGCCTATTTCATCTTATATCTTGTGATCATGAGCCTTTCCTGCACCCTCTCTGTGCCCCAGGAGAACCAAAAATATGAGTTAGGTTCACCCTTTTACCTGTCTGCCTCCTGACACCTCCTCTCCTTGGCCCCTGCGCCAAGAAACGTCAGAAGTGGGGCTTCTTCCAGGGGCTTACAACCGCCCCCATGTGTCCAGGGAACCAAGTCACCTGGCCCAGTCTTCTCGGGGGATTATCTGAAGAGTGTGTTGTAAAGGAGATCTGTGCATCACAGGCTATCTCTAACCTCAGACCTATCCCCACTCTGAGATCCCATAATTCTGGAAATGTGAGAAGGCAAGGAAGTATCCACATTCTAGGTCTTTTAATTCTGAAGTAGTAATTCTGATCTTGCTCATTGCCTTTGTTTCCCATCGGGAAAAAAACGAGAGGACAAGGGAAGGTGATCACTATTACTTTTTCAGTTCCAAGATCCTCTGAGCCTACAATCTGCTGTACGTGATGATTTTATATAGTTCAGTTTCAAGTCAATTCAGCAAATATCCACTGCTTGCCAGCTACACACTGGGCCCCACGCAAGGCACTGAGATCGTGGCTTCGCTCAGTCTCCTCAGGGTCTGAGAGGTAATGTGGCTTCAATGTGGTTTTAACACTGTGTGAAAAACCAAAACTAGCACATTCCACAATGCACAGTTTCTATTTTGTGCTGACTGATGTCACCAAATAGTTACTTGCTGGCTTGGTGTGTAATTCTTCCTGAAGAAGGCATTCGGACAATAAAAACTTGAAATCCACACAGCCCTCGTCATCTGCATGACTACAAGGATGCGAAGAGGTGTTAGCTTAATCTAAACAGCCACTCAAAAGGCATCCTAAAACAGTCAACCTCAAGGCACAAATGGAAAGATGTCTCTTTAAGAAGTTGTGGAGAAATGACATGGTGACAGATTCCTGCTTCCTACTGAGATGAATAAAACATGGTACTTCTTCATTTTTTTAAAAAAACCAATAGTGATTATATGCAAAAAGGGTCCCTGAGAAGAACCCTCTCAAATGCATTTATTTTCTGTTGTAAAGTGATATGTAAAAATAGTAACTGTTGTAAAGTCACATGTTGTAAAATTTATATGTAAAATGTAAGATTACAACTAACTACCCAAAATTCAGGCAACGAAATTTTGTATTCACTCAAATTATGCTTTAAGAATAAGATTTTCTATCACTGGTTTTCTCCTCCACCCCATCTCTGAGGTTATCCCCTCTGAGCACTGTTTATTGAACGCAGTCATGGGGTGGAAAGTAAACAAACCAAGAAGATGCAGGTGTGTGATGTGATGAAATCTGATAGAGCCCACAGTCCAGGAGGAAAATAAACAGCAGCCATTGATTTAAATGAACTTAAGTGTTGTCTGTAACCCTAAGGTCGCTATCCTTCCTTTCCCCCTTCCTTTATCTTCTACACATATGCATTTAAGTGACACATAAACATTTGGACTTACAGGTGAGTTGGGAGCAATTCCTTAGAAACATAATAGAACTCACTCATCATAGAAAATTCAAAATTAATAACGCCAAGGGTGATAGCTCATTAATCAGTATCAACAAGCAAATTTGTCCAAATCTGCCACCCATGATGGAAGGCCGACCCATTGGATCGGTCTTGCAGTATCACTCATTTTTAGAAGGTACCTTTGAGAAAGCATTGCCTTCGAAAACAATGAAACAAGCCAGATCATTGTGTATACGATGACTCTAAGAGAATCACAGAAAATACACATTTCTTTCAGTTGAACCCAAACTTGCCTCGATTTACAGTAATTCTCTTCCTTGTCCTACTCTTTTAACACAATAGTTGATTTGAAATTTCTCAAAGTCATTTTTGCTTGGTTGGCTGTGACAACTTTCATTTCAGTCAACAATATTTGGCCATAGTGTTCAGAAAAAAATGGATTACCTTTATATTATAAAAACCGTCTTCCAATTTCAGATAATGGCAGGTAGTAGCCCCTGATGGTGCCACTTTTAATCTCTATTAACATATCTATTACATCTTCCAGGTCAGTATCCCATGGAACACTACAGGAAGGTAACAAGTATTTCAGAGTTTTCTCTAGGATACCTGTGCACCTTTAAGATGCTGAGAGGAACAGAGGAGTCTAGGGTGTGAGATTTCTTATCCTTATTTAACCACAGTTTTTCTTTGTTGTCACCTACGGATGCCTCTAGAAACAAGTTTTTTAGTGATACTTAGGAAAGTGAACAAAGATACAGGAAAAACTAACACAAGACCCCAAACTAGCATAATATAAATATTTCTTGGTCTTTCTCCTCCTTTAAGGCTCATCTCAGCATAGTGTCACATTCTTAAGAAATAAGTCTAGTCCTCAAATACCGTTCAAAGTAATGCATTTTCTTCTGAAGTTATTTAGGGACACTGAGGAGAGGATTGCAAGGCACGAAACACAGCAAAACTTCCTTAAAATCCAATTTATATTCCCTTCCCCAGTTGCTATGCCTCATGGCATCACCACAAATCTCTCTCTAACCTGTCCTTTGTCCCTACCCCTCATCCTCCCTCTCAGTTATTTTCCCCTTCTAAGCATTTGCAAGCTCAGTAATGCTGTGCAAACCACCTCATTTGCATCCTCCTCTATTTCATCCTTCAGCCAAGCAAAGGGAAATTTCTTTGGACTCATCCTATTTTAAAGACCAGAGAGAGAACTGCAAATATTAACCCAATAAGAGGATTCTTTAGGCAAGAGTAGGGGATTAACTGGGTCCTTTTATTTATTTATTTACTTTCTTGTTCTAACCTCACCTAGGAAAAAAGGAAAAATGGAAGTATGTAGTTTCTTTTACCAGTTACTCCTACTCCCTTCTCTCCAGGAAGAAGTAGCCAGACTTTCACGTCAAAGGGATGTTTTTCAGGGCCAAGTGGAAGTAGAGTTTCTTGGAAGATAATATCTTCTCTTTGAGGGCTGGGCCAGTTTGTGGCTAGGAAACAATCAGTGTTTTCAGTATAAATAGGGTGGGCGGGAAGGGGCCAGGGCTGGGGGATGCTTTGGGGCACTCAGAGGAAGCCTGCCTGAGAAGCCTGAATACTGCTGACATCAGCTAGGGCCATCAGTAGCCCATACAATGCTGTCTTTAAAAAAATGAGGAAGGGACACGCTCTCCTTAAGACATTGTCTCTATCTGTCAAAAAAATTGGGTACTAGAAATTTTGTTAGAACAAGAGACTTCACCGCCATCTGATGAAAAATTTGTTGCAATAAATATGTGTATCTATGATGTCAACGGTGCATATGGTGCCCCCTTGGCTCGTGCAGTACCCAACCTGCACAACTGTCGATGACGGCCCCCGTTCTAGCCTTGGAAGCTGTGGCGAGGCTCTCTGTGCTGTGTATCAGGGGATAGTATCTTGACGGCAAAATTGGAAGCCTACCTTGTGTCTGAGAGGACACTGTTTAGCAGAAGAAGCAATGTTCAAAATGGGGGCTACTGAGAACGAAGGAAAAGGCCCTCACCTGGAGACCAGGTTTTCAAGAGAAAGCCCCAGGATCCAATCCAAAAAACAGTGTGGAGGAGCCCTGGGAGGGATTTCCTCTGATGGTAAGACAGAGGTTCCACTAAGAAAAGGAACAGGAGTGGCTGTTCTTTGCTTCTCCTCTGAGAAGAGGGGAGGCGCCGTCTGCCCCCTGACTCTGTGCAGGGTCAGCAGCCTGTACCCCCAGGACCTACAACGCCACTGGCTGCCACTGTTCTGCCACCTGGGTGCCGGCATGCCTGCTGGAGTGTAGAGTCAAGAGAGCGGCTTTCAGAACCAGACCTCCCAGGTTCAGGGGCTGGCTCCACTACTCACCACAAAGAGCTTGACTCTCTCTGCCCCAGTTTCCTCATCTGTAAAATGAGGATAATAAGAGAATCTACCTTATAGAGTTGGCGTGAAGATTCAATGAGGTTTTCAGGGAGTGTGCACAATATACAGAACATGGCATGGCGCATGGTGGTGCCGGATCTTGCTACTGTTATCCCCGGCCAGCTTAATCCCAAGCAGTTCCATTCACCGGAAGACTGAAACTCCCAGAAAATGTAAGGAGTAAAGTCAGGGGTGTGAGTGGGTGAGACGGGGGAAAGGGAGACTGAGGGGTTTACTGCCTCCCAAGAGCACAGAAGGCAGAGGCAGACAGAGAAAGACGGCACTGCATGTGCTATGGGTGGAAATATTGCAGATATTTGGTTCAGTGCTTTAGAAACTGGGAGAAAGGAAGAAATGATCCCACTGAGCAGAGCATACCTATTCTTGGTAAACACCCATGGGCCAATAAGCCTGGTCTGGAAGCTGGACACGTTACCCTACCCCTTGCTATAAAACTGGAAGGGTGTTTGCCCATGAACAATGGGCAAAACCAAGGAAAAGTCAGAATCCAGTCCTTTAGCAAAGGCGAGAGCTCATTGTAGAATCAGCAAAGAGTTGGAACAGCAATGGCTTATCAAAGAGTGCGTTAAGCGGCAGGCACTACAGCAAGCCCTTCCATGGGTTAGCTCCCTAAATTCTGGGATCAACTTTTAATACTTACATTGTCCAAAGTCACATGGTTGCACATAAGTAGAGAAGCTAGTTTAAGATTTACTAGCAAAAAGTTAAAAAAGGCATATTCTTTTCCTATTTCCATATTCGTCAGATCTTCATACTTCTTTACCCATTTCTTATGAATGAGGCTTAAAGTTTTCATTACTATTACAGCTCTTACAAAATGCAACTTTTTTTCTTAGTTTTTTTTTTTTTTAATCTAACCAAGCTATATCTGCTGAAAATTTTCCCAATTCCTGTCTTATTTTTGCTTTGGCCAGATTTTTCCCTACTTTGATTTCTTATGAAGCTTGAAGTACAATTTCTTGGGCTACAAGCCAAAGAAAATATGTGCAACCTCTTTCTTTTCCTTCTTTAAACATCTCTGGAAACTGGTGAAGTTTAGTTTAAAAATTTCCTTTCCTAATTATGTTCAAATTTTTGTATTTTTGCTATTTTTCCTGTATAACCTCATTAGCAAAGAGGAATTGAAAACTGATACAGTCTAAATCAAAGTTTTTTTCTTATATAATTGAGTTATCCTCACATAATCAGGGATTAAAAATGAAGCAAAATTCATTATGCAGATACCTTTATGGTATGTTGTTTTATTAATAAATCTTTCCATTCAGTGGGACTTTTTTTAATCCCAAAGGATTAATTTCCTCTAAACATATTTAAAAACTAATTTTTCATCTTCTACCCAATTGTTCCCATACAGAAGCTCCTACTCAAATATCAGTTTTATCACAGTAGAGTCAGCATTGTTTGGTTCCCTAAACTTCGGATCCTATTTTTTTCCTTCTCTTGCTATATTCAGTCACTATAAAATCTTGCCATTTCTACGTGCATATCTCTTGCTTTTATATTTCATGCCTATCACTGTTGCCCAAGCTTCCATCATTGCCAGATCCTCCACCTCTACTACATCAATGTCTTAGCTGGTTCTCCTTTTACTCTCTTGATCTGTCTCAATAGACTGTCCATTTAGCTATAGGCTCAGTCACCATCAAACATTTCATGGCCATCATCAAAAAGTCTACAACTAGTAATTGCTGGAGAAGGTGTGGATTAAAAATCTACACTGTTGGTGCAGTTTGGTGCAGCCACTATGGAAAACAGTATGGAGCTTCCTTAAAAAACTAAAAATAGAGTTACCATATGATCCAGCAATCCCACTCCTGGGCATATATCTAGAGAAAACTCTAATTCGAAAAGATTCATGCACCCCAATGTTCAAAGCAGCACTATTTACAATAGCCAAGATATGGAAGCAACCTAAATGTCCGTCTACAGATGACTAGATAAAGAAGATGTGGAACATATATATATATGAATACTACTCAGCCATAAAAGAGAATGAAATAATGTCATTTGCAGCAACATGGATGAACCCACAGATTATCATACTAAGTGAAGTCAGTCATACAGAGAAAGACAAATATCATGATATCACTTATATGTGGAATCTAGGAAAATGATATACATGAACTTATTTACAAAACAGAAATAAACTCACAGACATAGAAAACAAACTTAGGGTTACCAAAGAGGAAAGGAAGGAGAAGGATAAATTAGGAGTTTGGGATGAACAGATGCACATATCATATATAAAACAGATAAACATCAAGGTCCTATCATACAGCACAGGAGGGAAGGGGGCCCTGGCCCAGATATGCAAAAGTGTGAAGTGCAGACTTGGGGGTCTGCTTTCTGGTTTTGAGGCAAAATAACCCACTTGGATTTATAGGGATCTCACAATCAAGTTCCACTCCAATACTGCCCCCTCCAGGGGAGTGCAGTGAAAACCTCGCCTTACCTGGAAAACTGAGAAGCAGGTAGTAAGGGGGGCCTGTCAACAGAACACATGTGCTAGTCTCAAGACTCAATTAACTGCTCACAGGCTGCTAGCAGGATGCAACAGGCCACAACACGCAGCACAAACTCTGCTAAACAGTCCTGCTTTCTGAATAGTTAGGAAACATGAACAGTGAACAGCAGCCTAAATACCTGTGGGCAGATGATTACATTACACGAAGCAAACAATCCCCGATCACCATCATTATTACTGGATAGAAAGGTTTTTAGTGTTTATTATTCACAATTGACATCGTTAGTACATAAAGAAAAATGTGCCGACTAGGAACTCTTTAAAACAAATTCACTCTGTTTTAATAGCTGCAACTCCTGAAGGGTTGCCAAAGAGCTTGGTTTCAGTTATAAAATTATTTATAAAGCATTAAATAAGTTTGCTTAATAAGTCAAATATTATAATAATGGAGATTAAATGAACTTCTACACTGAATGCACATTGCATATGTTAATAAATACACCCTAAAATAATATAAATTATTCTTCGCTAGGATTTGGGATGCCAAAGTCAAGCTATCTGTATACTCTCTGAAGTACTCCTCAGCCCAAGCATGTTAAATAAAGCTTGAAATTTAAACTTTTGTTTTCCTACTAGAGAAATACGTAAAGCTGCTTTAAGTCAGGTAATGAGGAAGGCATGCTTATGTGGCAAACGTTGTTGCTTTCATCAGTAATATTGAGACATTATTTAAAAATAATACTCTGAGAGCAATGGTTCTGAGTTTACCTGGTGGACTGAAACTCAATTCTGAAAATGACCTTTGGGAGATGGTGTGAAGGTAGCACTTTGCGGAAATTTGCAAGCATGATAGGTACTTCCTGAACCCCAGGCCACAGAGGTGGCCAGTGTTAGGTGCTGGCTTCAAGAGAGGATGAGAGACTGGAGAAGCCCTGGGTCCACTTGGAAGAGGCCAGGACCTGAGGAAAGGGTGGCTCCTCAGTGGATCAGCTGAAGTGTGGTATCAGAGATAAGCCCTCAAAAAGGCTGGTCTGACCTATGTATAACTTTTTGGCTGGGTTTTTTTTTTTTTCATTTTAAATGTGATTTCTATTTAGTTTTTAAATTGGTAATTTATTCTGTGATTTGAAAGGACAAAAGGACTGATAGTAGCCTCCCAATGTACATTCTTGCTTTCTTCCTTACTTCAGCCTTAAAGTACATTTCCTAGAAGCCCCTTGGGAAACGAGGTGTGGCCACATCCTTAAGGTGTAGTCAGTGACCTGCAGTGAGAGTGCTGGGTAAAACTTCTGGGAGGCCTCCTGAAAATGGAGGGGCTTCTCCTTCCTTCCTCCGCCCTGCTTCCTGGAAGGGGGTCTGATGGTGGCGCCATGAGGACACAGGTCACAACCTGAGAGGGTGGAGGGCAGAGGCTGGAAAAGTCTAGGGGGTCTAACTTTATGGAGCTGTAGCAACAGCCCTAGAGTGCCTACCTCTGGACTTTATTCACATGGGAGAGAAATTCGTTTCTCTGTCTTGCTTAAGCCTTGGTTATTTTTCTTTTTTGTTTAAATGCAGCCAAACCAAATTTGAGTAATGAAAAGCCTCCCTTTTGCCAGGCTTCAAACAATGTATTTCTCTCTCTTCTGAAGATATTTTAGCTGGTAGCATATACAGGTGTGTGCATGTGCACATCTGTAAGAATGTGTATGTATCTTGGGAAATAATTCTTATCAATACCTCTTCATTCTCTTTTGGGGTTGGAGATTTCAAGTAGATTGAAGTAATGTAAAGTATTGATGAACATTTAGGTCATTTCCAATCTTTGACCATTACAAATAATTCTGTAATAGATAACTTTGTACCTCTTCTGTTTAGATCCTGAGAGTTTATCTGTAGGATAAATTCCTGGAAGTCAGAGCACTAGGTCAAAGAGGATGTGCATTTGCAATTTCGACAGCTGCCCTTAGTAGATTTCATACTGATTCATCTTTTTAGTAGCAGCGTGTGACAGTGCCCTCTCCCCCACATCCTTGCTGACATGGTGTTATCAAAGAAGGCTGGATACACTTTCTTTCTGGAGCTGCTCAGGGAAGAAGGAAGGGAAGACTGAGGGAAAGTTGGGAGAGAGGGAGGAAGGAAGGTTTAGGCTGAGATGCAAGTATAAGCTTTACCTCCATGACTGTCCGTGTTGCATGGAAGCATGCGCCATTGAGGGCACATGAATTGGAAGAGACAGCCTTTTAGTTATCTAAATTTAGTTTTGTTATGGAGGAGTTGTAAAGCTGAGCGTATAGGACTTAATCAGACAGCTTAAAAGCCATGGAGTGAATTGTGGTACATGTGAAGCATCTACCAGAGATTAATCTGTGGCGTGATCGACATGTTCTTGTTGTCTCATCTTACGAGGTGTGGTACTTGCACTGATGTCGTGGTTTGGAACTGAAGAGCTCAGTCTCTTCAGGAGTCTCTGCAGGAGGCTCGGAGGGCACCAGGCGGGAGGCTGCATGCCAGGGGTTCTGGGAGAGCCAGTGTGGCACTGAACAAGAGCTCACCCACTTCCTTGTAAGACAGGAACCAAATCTAGCTCTGGGCCAAATCTTGCAGCTGAGGCACCACCCAGGAGCCTGTCCACCCTTCTTTCCCCGCTTTCACTGCAAGCTCACCCCCTGGGCTCAGCATGTTTGTGTTCCCGGAGGGGGCTGTAAAAGATGTCACAGCACAAGTGAGGCAAGCAGGCTCACTTGAAAAGCACTAGCACCTATTATGGGCCAGGAATGGTTCTAAACACTTGTTACATATTAACACACTGACCTGCATCACCAACCTGCAAGTAACACAACTACTTACCATCATCTACATTTTATTAGGAATTGAAGCACAAAATGGTGAAGTCAAGATCATGCAGCTAGTGAGGGCTAGAGCTAGGATTCGCCTCTAAACTGAGTCTGCGGGCTTCACCCCACACGATCACTGATCACTGCGTGCCTTTTTCTGGGTGGCCAGTGGGGCAGTGCTAGGATCAGATGCACTGCTGGTTTCTTAATAGTCTCTGTGTACCTGGCGTCTCTCTCAGTATTTGGTAACCCCTGCTTTTCTCCCAAAAGCACATGGCCTGAGGGGACAATTAAATAGCTGCTTCCATTGTGCTCTGAGGAGGAAGATCCAAGAGAATCAACACGAGATGCTGCTCAAGGCAGAGGAAAGAGAAAAAAACAAGCGAACCCAAGAGGGAAGAGTCAGCACAAGAATGAAAAAGACAAAACAGTAGAAAAGGGAGCAGCAACGTGGACCTGAATGTAATTGCATTTTTGATCCTGGAAATAACAGCAATGGATGGGCGTGCGAAACTGTGAAATGCACTCAAATCCTTATCTCACTCACAACACTCAGACGTCAACAGGAGGACCAGTCAGGTACCAAACTAACAGCTTAAAAGCTCTGCGACCTTTGTGCTTATCCCTGTCACTGTTCCTGAGTTTGTTCCCCTTTGGGAACCTAAAGTTTTAGCTGAGTCATGTACAGAGCCCAGGGGCTGCCTGGCCTGAGCCAGGGGCTTTTGAACCCCACCCATCTATCCACCCCCCTCCTCAGCCACACAAAAGAAACAGACAATTTAAGGAAAAGTAATGTGCTTCCAGGAAAATTTCTCTAGTCCTCCCTTCCAACCCAAAATTGTGGCTCCTAGACTGCTTATTTATAAATATTCTGAGATGAATTGGTGTCTCGTTGCTCTATGCTGGCCACAAAGACTATTCTAGCGGCTCCCAATCTACGGTCTTCAACATGAGGGATGCTATCAGAATACTGCGACACAATATACATCTTACGATTGTCATCATCTTTACAGGCACAAGGAAATGATACACATTATTCAAAGGTGAAATCTGGAGTAAGCATTCGCCAACAGAAATAAGCAAAATTTTCATAAGCACATGCATATTCCAAGTATAAAAAAATACAATTCCTGCTCTTCCCATCTCTCACAGAATTCTCTCTGCCATCTCTAGAAGGTATCTTGTTCTTCTCCCACGGTTCCCCATTTTTATTTCTAGACATCATGGATAAACGGCTGCATTCGAAGAGCTGTGCCACAAACCAATCCTATGACTAAAGTTGTGTGGTTTGGGGGCGACGCTTGCATTGAAATGAAATACCAGAGGATAGAACTTGCCGCTGTGATGAGAAGGGGACCAGCGAGGGCAACATACCTACAACACAACCTGAGGATTTCTAAGCAAAAACTGCGATTTGTTTTAAGGAAAGGTAATTTTATGTAATTTAAATTATTTTATCTTTGCTACCCGCATTATTACCTCAAGGACTTTTATTGAGATTGAGATGCTTAATTGCAGGAGACTTTTCTAATAAAATGATTAATAAATAGCCCAGATGATTCAGGCTATATATACAAAATATATATGTGTATAAGAACTATCAATGAGGGATTAAGTAGGCAAACTCTTAAAAAGCAGAGGGGGAAAGATAATTAAGTTGGGGTCTCACAGATGTTAAAACTAAATACAAAATGGAGACCAGACTTGAACGTTCCCTGAGCAGGCAAAACCATGTAAGCCACGTAAGCAAAGCTAAATCTAGCTTATACACGAACAGAATCCACACTTAACTTAGGTTATTTCATAAACATAAGCAAAACTTAACTTCTATAAATGCCTCTGATAACCGTAAAAGAAACACGTCGTCTTCCTAAAATTGATATGAGCTTATCCTTTTAACCCATCCCCTGCTTTCTGGAAAACCTCCATTCTAATAACCGATCATTACAAAGGTTAAACAACTTTCTCATTTTCACTTTAGAAGCCACTCTGGGGAAATATACACAAAATGTTATGATAAATCACAGAGAAAAAAATGTGACAATGAGTGTGTATATGTCCATGAATGACTGAAAAATTGTGCTGAACACTGGAATTTGACACAACATTGTAAAATGATTATAAATCAATAAAAAATGTTAAAAAAAAAAAGAAGCCACTCTGTGACGTCAGGCCCCTGAGCTTCACAACAATTTTACACTAGAAAACTCCTGGTTGGAGAACTGTTCTTATACGCACTATAAACTCTTACTAAATCTGATTTACCGATACGGTGGTTTTAATATAGCTATTTCTGGATTTTTGAAAACAGGATACAGATTTCCGGAGAAATGAGAAAGAGACTAACTGAGTCTTATAAACTGTTTGATGACGCACTCAATTTAAAGACAAGAGACTTGTGACTAAAGAAAGGAAAGGAAAGGAAGCCAAACATAGATGCTGGCAAAGGAAACTGAATTGTAGCTGCAGGATTCCCAAGAAGAGGAGTACAACTCTGTGATAATATTAATGGCTTTTGACTGTTTAAGTACCTTCAAATGATTGCTTGGAGCCGACGGTCCATTTGTTTTGAGGCAGCGATGTTTTCCTTTATCTTTAAGAGTGTAATAGAGGCTTTGAAGTAACAAGGTCAAATTCAACCACTTTTGCCCAGACGCTGTGCAAAAATGCTGGCTTTGAGTTTCCAGAGAACATGAAGAAGTCATTTCAGCCAAGCTTTTACCACCCAGAAGTCCTTTTAAAAGACTTTCAGAAGCATCCCGAATTTGCACATTACCTCCTTGACCTTTTGAGCTTGAGGTCAGGGCTGGAGCACGTGGTTTCAATTGTCTGATAAGATACATCGCTTCAGCCTTGCTGGCTGAAGGTTCACCCAGCTGTTTTCTATCTCTTTTTCTCTAATCATTAGGCATTAGGCAAGCCATGAAAATGTTATCACGGCATTTTATTAAAGTCACTACCAAGTCTCAAGATGAGTGGAAAAATAGAAACAAAGCAAACAAAAGGAGACTTCTCTAGCAAAAGCCCAGACTCCTAAATAAATTTTAAAAACCCATGACTCTGGGTTTTCTAAGAAAAACTTAACAAAAATTTTGTTAGGAAGTTAGTCTTTTCTGAATAACTGACACCCTTCCTTTTGACAGTGGAAATGAGGAAGTCCCTTCTGCTTGTCTTTTGGCCTTTAGTTGCTAGAAAGCTTGCACGTTAAGTGTATTGTTTAATGACAGTACCAGAATTCTGTCCTCTGTTTTCTAGACAGTGATCTCTCCTTTCTCTACATGATTTTCAATTCTTTAAATTTTGAATTTACTATTAGCTAGTCATTTTTATTTAAGGATTATCCTATTAAGTTCATCAGGCTAATCAAGTGTAACTTATAACAACAAAAACACAAACTCAAAAATAAATAAGACAGCATAAGCTGTATTGTAACTCTGAAACACGAAGTTATTAGTGACACTGAAATATAAATCACACTGGTAGAGCCACTGAAGATATCACTTTTTAATTGGCCATTGGGGCTGTGTGGAAAGTAACCTGAAGTACTGGGAAAGTGTATTTGCTACCATCTAAAACTCAAATATTTAAGAACATCGTGGAACCTGGTGCTTTCATAAGGCAGTAGCTATAATATTAGGGCTCTTTCAATCGTATGTGGTAGAGAATTTATCTCATATTGACTTAAAGAGAAGATACATTGGCTCAAGCAACTGAAAAATACCAGGGTGAGCTTGAAGTATGGCTAGATCCAAGAGCTACACAATGTTATCAGTTCTGCCTCCCTCCCTACCTGCCTTCTGGTCTAGCTTTTCCTCTCTCTCTCCCTCCTGGTTCACACTCCCGTCCCATGTTGGCACCATATTCCCTGGAAGTCAGCTTCCTTATGGTGGTACGGTGGCTGCCAGCAATGACTACATTATGGCCTATCTACTCATCAACCCCACAAGAAAAAGAGAGATTCTTTATTTTAACAGGCCAACAAAAACTCTGCTATTGAGTCCAGTGGGTTCCAACTGGTTCACAATGTTTTATTTGAACCTCGTCTAGGTCCCACAGTTCCACTCAGACCACAGAAACAGAGACTAGGGGATGGGTATTTTAAGGCAAAATCACGGTGCTATTTTCAGAAAGGGTGAGCAAAAATCACAGATGTCCGCTACAATATTTCACTCAACCAGACCATTTTTTTAAGACCTTGTTTTTCCAGGAAATTTGATTGCTACTAAACTGTTAAGATTGATCAGTAAACTAGCCAGGAAAGGAAACCCTGGTCTTGATTATTCACATGAGACTCCCATTAACCCCTGATGAATTTATTAATGAAAACTGTACAGGGACGTTAATGAGTGACATAGACCAAATTTTGCTTTCTCCCACCAAATTGTGCCTGTGTGTTAGCTTATACAAATACTTAACTGCACATTGTGCTAACACCTTGCTAAACTATTTCATATTTCATGTGCTGCTTATAAAATCTGCAATGTTTTCATCATTTTTTTTAGCCATGATATTTTAGGAGATTAGATGAGAATTAGTACCACCTCCTTGATGAATCCCCTGAATCTCTTACTCATCTTAATTATTACAAATCAATAAGGTACATTAAAAATAAATAGAACAAACGATGATCAGCACATACATGTAAACCAAAAAAAAGCTCAGTATAGTGTATATATGTATTTATTTATATGGAATATAATGTGTATGTGCAATCAAACTGTAATAATTCTACCTAATAAAACTGAAAAAGGAAAAAATTAAAATTAAAAAAATAAAAAATAAATAAATAATAGACTTTTTCCTAATCACTCCTGTTGAATTAAAAAACAAAAAAGAAATTCAAACACATTATTTATGGAGAAAAAGCAGATCGGTTTAGTTATATTGTGTGCTTGAAGTTCTTCAGGGAGACAGAAAATAAATTTCCAGAAATGTCTGCACCCCGTTCAACTTTACTTAGCGGTTTTATTTGTGGAGGTTACGATGTCAGTGTCAAATGTACAGCCTATGAACGATTAAAACGAGAAAGAAAAAAATTCAGCTCAAGGGTAGAATTAGGCAAGGCTCAACAGGCCAGGTCTCTATAAGCAAAAGAAGCCCTCGGCTGTTTGTTCCTCCAGTCTGTAAACATTTATTGACTGCCTCTTCTGTGCTGGACGTTGTGCTGGGTCTTAGTCATAAAGAGAACTCCAAGCACAGTCTACGTAATTAACTCAGGAGCAGCAAACAAGCAACAATAACAAAAAAGGTATTTCACCATCCAGGTGACCTGGGGGTGCAAATGCACCTGGGTTTGGATTCTGATCCAGCCTGTCCCGTCTGGGTAACCTTAGGCAAGCTACTTGACCTTTTCAAGTAGCAGTTTGCTGAGCTGCAAAATGGAGACAAGAATACCTACTTTGTAGGGTCCATGGGAATGTTAAATGATGTAATGAGAACAGTAATAGCGATTATTTATAGGATTCTTAATACTGAGCCCGTCAGTCTTCTGAGCGCCTTACGCACTTAGTCGTCACACAACCGTCACATAACCCCGTGAGGGTTACCAACTTTTGCCAGTTGTTACCAACGCCGTCATATACTTGGGGAAACCAAAGCACAGAGAAGTTAAGACCTTACCTGGACGTGAAGCTGAGCAGCCTGGCTCCGCAGCCCGTGCTGTCTGTGGTAGACCTGAGCTGTGCCTCCAGATCCCCCTTCAAGGGGCAGCTTGCAGCCCAGCGGCAGTGGGTGCGGGGAGGAGGGCCCTGGGAGCTAGGCCCGGTGACGGGCCCCCTCAGCTGCAGAGGGCATACTCTTCCCGGGGCGGCCTGGACCGGGTGAGGGAGCAACATGAGCTTATTTATGAAGGTCGCGCAGAACACTCTGATGGGCGTGTTCAACCCTGTGCTTCCTGCCAGGTTGGCCAGGGCTCCCTCGGCTCCGCACCACGCTTAGACCTCTTTCTCTGCTCAGGCTTGCTTCCGTTCACAGGTGAAGACCCCTAATCCAATTACACGGCTGTGTGAAGCTGCCCCACCCCTCACCGATGTTCTGTTCATGTTAAAAATTCTCTTCTTGAGATGGGCCAAGATGGCAGAGTAGGACGCTCAGAGCTCACCTTCTCCCACAAATACACCAAGACTCACATCCAAGGACCCATCCATCCAATCAGAACACCTGCTGTACTTTGACAGAACACCACTTTCTTCAAAAGACAAAATACACCATCAATCTGGTAGGAGAAAAGGAAAAAAGGAAGGAAAAAGAAAATAGTGCGGAACCGGTCCCGTGGGGAGGGAGCGGCAAAGGAGGAATAGTGCTCCCTTGCTAGGTCTCCCCCTCTGCAGCAGAGAGGTCAGCAGGATGGAGGGGGAGCCTCCGAGGCTTGAATCTATATGGAATAGCCCTTTACTGACAGAACTAAGTTAAATGGGCACAAAGTGTCCCCGTGAACCCCAGCCCTTGGCATGAACTAGCAGGGGTGGGACGGGACAGGCTGCCTGAGCCAGGCGGAGGACTGGGACTGTACAGAGGCAACCCCGGGGGACTGCAGGGTGCTGTGCGCCTTGCTGGCAGGGGATACAGAGCAGAACAGCCTCGGTCCCCCATAAAATACACACAGAAAAAAGCAAAGCAACATTGCTGGTGTGCCCTGGGGGGAGGGGCGCCATAGCCTTTGTCTCTGCAGACCTGTGGCACCATAAAGGCGGGGCTCAGCGACAGCCACCATATTCTCGCGTGCGGCTCCCGGGCGGAGGCCGGGCGGAAACCTGAATCCTCATCTGGGGGCTCTGCAACCTCCCAGGCGGGACTGAGACTTGTTTACAGCCCCAGGCAGAGGGGAATGTTCTGCCCCGGTGCCTCTGTGAACTCGCACTCTGAGACAAATGAACAGGGAGCGGCGTTCTGGCACAGAGCAGGGGCGTGGGCTGGTAAGGCCGCTTTCTTCCAGCCCGCCTGCCAAGCACGGACCCCATGCAGTGCGCTGAGCGGCACCGAACGGCCGAGCAACCCGCCCGCCTACCGGTGCACGAGCCTGGCCCCGGGACACGGAGTCAGGAGATGGCACCACTCGCCCAACTAGACCCTCCCGCCTACCGGCCCTGGGAGCAGCACAGACCCGGGGCGCTACCACAGCGCCTCTGGAACCACCGAGCGGAGTTCCCACAGCAGGGCGAGGGCAGGAGCGGCGACAACAACAGAATAAAAAGGAGGCCCCGCTCAATAGCCAGGGCAGGCTCTGGCCACCAGAACACCGGCTACACCCCCAGCCAAAGGGATAACAGGCAAAAGGCACGGAAGGAAGACTTGGCAATGACCCATACTTAAGAAGGACCTCCCCTCAAAATTAAGAGCACACAGTCTCCAGGGGAAAATTTTTTCTTTTTTTCTTTTTCTTTTTTAATTTTTAATTTTTTATGTTTCTAATTTTTACTCCCTTTAAATTTTTTCTTTTAAAATATTTTGTATTAATTGAAAAAATTGTCTCAGTGTGATTTTTATTTCTCTTTGTTTTGTTCTGCTATCAATTATACTGTGTTTTCCAATCCTTTTTTCTTTTTTAAACTTTCTTTTTTTTCTGTAGTTTTATTTCCACATCCACTTTAGATAAATAAACAAACAAACCCCTTCAGGACCACAGTAGATAAACTGATACTCCATAATCCATAGTACCAGAGAGATATAAGTAAAATGAAGAAGCAGAGGAACCACTCCCAATTAAAAGAGCAGGAGAAATCCCTGAAAGATCAATGAAATAGACCTTGAAAGTCTACTAAATCACGATTTCAAAAAAGGTCTGCTCAAAGTACTGAAGGAACTAAGAAAGACTGTGACTAGAGACAAAGAATATGTCAAAAAGGAAGTTGAAACTATAAAGAGGAGCCAATAAAATTGGAAAACTCATTTGCTGAGATGAGAGCTGAGCTAAAGACTAAAAAGTAGGCTAGATAATGCAGAGAAACGAATAAGTGATTTAGAAGACAGGACAACAGAAATCACCCAATTAGAACAGCTGAGAGAAAAACCAATGAAAACAATATAAGGGATCTATGGCATAATAAAAAGCATGCCAACCTATGCATAATAGGGGTCCCAGAAGGAGAAGAAAGAGCAAAGGGGATTAAAAAGGCATTTGAAGAAATCATGACTGAAAAGTTCCCAAACCTAAAGAAGGAATCAGATATTCAAGTACAGGAAGCACAGAGGGTCCCAAACAAGAAGAACCCAAACAGACCCACACCAAGACGTATTATAATTAGGATGGCCAGGGTGAAGGATAAAGAAATGATTCTAAAAGCAGCAAGAGAAAAACAAAGAGTTAATCACAAGGTTAACCCCCATAAGGCTCTCAGCTGATTTCTCTACACAAACACTACAGGCCAGAAGGGAGTGGCAAGATATATTCAAAGTCCTGAATGAGAAAAAGATGCAACCTAGGATACTTTATCCAGCAAGGCTATCCTTTAGAATAGAAGGAGAGATAAAGAACTTCACAGCCAAGCAAAAACTCAAAGAATTTAGCAACACTAAACCCATGCTAAAAGAAATATTGAAAGGTCTACTCTAAACAGAAAAGAAGCAGGATGCTGCAGAAAAGAGAAAACCATAATTGGAAAGGTTATATCTACGATGAACTACAAGAGAATAAACATGAAATTGTAAAAGAGGACATCTAAATCATTAAGTGTGGGAGAGGGGAGCAAGAAAATTTTTTTAGTTTTTTTTCTTTTTTTCTTTTTTTTTTTTTCGGTAGGATGAGTTTGAGCTTACATTACTATCTGTTTAAAATAGATATAATAATGGGTTACTATATGTACAAAACAGGGTAACCACAAGCCAAAAGTTTACAATAGAGTCACAAAAACTAAAAAGAAACCAAGATAATACAAAGGAAAATTATCAAACCACAAAAAGAAAAAGAAATGAACAAAGAGGAAATACCAAATCAACTACAAATCTAAGTCCAAAATGGCAATAAACACACATCTATCAATAATTACTGTAAATGTCAATGGACTAAATGCTCCAATCAAAAGACACAGAGTGGCAGACTGGATAATAAAGCAAGAAACCACAATATGCTGCATAGAAGAAACCCACTTTAGGGAGAAGGACACACATAGATTGAGAGTGAGAGGATGGAAAAAGATATTCCACACAAACAGAAATGACAAGAAAACAGGAGTAGCAATACTGATTTCAGACAAAACAGACTTTAAAACAAAGGCCATAAAAAAGATGAAGATGGACATTTTATAATGATTAAAGGAACAATACAAGATAAGGTTATTCCATTCATTAACATATATGCATGCAATATAGAAGCATATAGCAAATACTAACAGATATAAAGGGAGAAATTGATGGGAATACAATCATAGTAGGAGATTTTAACGCCCCATTAACATCACTAGACAGATCCTCCAAACAGAAAATTAATAAGGCAACAGAGAAATTAAATGATACAATATACCAATTAGTCTTGGTTGATATTTTCAGAACATTACATCCCCCAAATAATTAAAAATAATGATCTAAACAGACAGTTCACCAAATAAGACTATGAATGCCAATAAGCACACGAAATCATTATTAATGAGGGGAATTCAAATCAAAACCATACAAGGCAACACTACCCACTCCCTAGACTGGCTGAAATTTAAAAAGACTGACAGTACCCAGTATTGGCAAGAAAAAGGAGCAATCAGAATTCTCAAACCTTGCTAGTGGAAGTTAAAAACATTATATAACTGCTTTGGAAAACAGTTTGGCAGTTCCTAATAAAGATAGCCATGTCAGTATTGTATGACTCAGCAACTCCACTCACAGGTCCAAGAGAAGTGAAAACAGGCATCCACAAAAGGCCTTATCCATGAATGTCTATAGCTTCATTTATAAAACTTAAAGGTTGGAAACAGCCCATGTATCCATCAATAGTTGAATCATACATAAATTATGGTATATTAAACACTGCAATATGAATCTGCAATAAAAAGAACCAACCGCAGATATACATACAAACACAGATGAATTTCAAAAACATTATACTAAACAAAAGAAACCCCAACGAGTACATTCTGTGTGACTCCATTTATATAGAAATGGGAATAATTGTCTATGGGCTAGGGTGTTGACTGGAAAGTGGCAACAGGGAACTTTATAGGATAATTGAAATGTCCTATATCTTGACTTGGATGAGGATTACAAGGGTGTATAATCTATCAAAGTTTATTAAAATATAAACTTAAGATCTGTGCATTCTGTAATGCAGATTTTTAATGCATATATTTGCCATTAAAAGGTTAAAAGGTTTACTCATCCATAGAAATATTTTTTGTTATTCTAACATCTTTTGCCTCTCATCATCTCTTACAAATCTCCACCACAGAGCAGAAATGTTAGAATATATGGCAAATGGAGCACATTAAGTATTTTTAAAATTTGGGTTTATGAGCAATTGTGTGCAGCAGGTTACTTACTAATATTGTCAATGTTAACAGCTCTATGGCACCATTTTGGACAATCAGATTTCCTTGATATTAAAGATAAAGTTGGCATTTTTGTCAAGAAGGTATTTTAAACCTGTTAGGGGAGTTTTTATAGTGTAAAGGTAAGATCTGAGGTATATAAATTATATCTCTTTAAAATTAAAAAAATAATTTGCAAGTAAACAAATAAGAGAGATCCACTACCTGCCTGTAACCAACTGGGTTCCCAGGTCTGTTCTAGCTTAACATAGGAGATAGAATACTAGCCCATGGATTATGGGACTCTTCAAAGCTATAGGTAGTTTTTGGAGCAAATAACTCCCATTCCCCGTTGGGCCAGTTGACCTCTGATGGGACTACGCTACTAGCAAAAGTAGATAATCATGAGGAGATGTGGTGAGTTAGGGACAAAGTCTCAGCCAGGCCAACGTGGGTGGCGGTCAGCTCAACCAGAATAAAGCTACTGAAACTCCATAGTGGCCTCCAGGAACTAAACAAGTTCTTTCACCTCTTTTAGGGAAAATGCTCTCAGGCTACAATGGCAGAAAAATGGAGAATGAGCACCAGTAATATGTGGGGAACTCCTTGAGTAAAGGAGACACAGTCTGAATTAACTCCTCAGTAGTGGGTAGAGAGCAAGAAAGGATCTAAAGTGAAAGATTAGTGGCAGGGAGTTGGAAAAAAATGGAGATAAGAGGTTTGGGAACGACAGGAAACCGCGGAGGGGTGCTTTAAAAGCCCCTCTGCAGATGAGCTTTCGAGGGAGGGAGGCGCTGTTGGGATGCTTTGGGTTGCCTTGGACAGCGGCAGGAAGTTGTTCTGACACAATGTCCTTTTTTTACCCTATGACTGCATCATGTAGATGCAGCCACCGACTGTGTTTTGTGCCCACTTCAAAGTAATATTTTAAAGGGAAAGAATTATAAACACTAGAAATCTGGAATCTCCCTTTGAAAAATAAGCTAAAAGTAATTTAAATTAAAATGTACTGATTAAAATAGCCCTGTTTCAGATTTTGAGGCATGCTGTTTCTTTCTGATTATTATCTCCCAGTGACTTAAAAAACCACCCCCAGATCAAGAGAATCAGGCAGAAATTTTGTGATAAACTCAGGAACTACTCATAAATGGCCAAGTACAGCTTCACGGAGCGCCTCCTGAAGACATTTAATAAGTCTGTCATAATTAGCACATGATCCTCAAGAAAAGAGAATAAGAAACAGCTGCTTTGTAGCAAATCCTAACTACAGTAGGGATTCATTCTAAATTCACGTCAAATTTAGTCAGTTTTCATTTGGGACAACAGCGGAAATCTTTGCCAGGCTAAGGGCAGTTATGCATTTGTCAAAACAGATGAAACCTAAAATGTTAATTTTGTTTTTCTCTCAGACAAATATTTCCGTGGAACATGGAACCTTTTAATGTTGGAATAATCAGTGAAGAAAGCCATCTAACAGCCCTTATTGTGCCCTGCCTGTTCTGCTCTGCTTCACTGTTTTAAGTCTGGTCTTAACTCACTTTGAAAATTCTTCGGTGGTGATGGTGAGTCTTTCTCCTGCCTTCTCTCCTTTATTTGTCTCTGTAATATATTCATTCTTCATAATCAAACATAATGATAACCAGTGGGTTTTCTACACATGGGTATGGAGATTTCTGAGGACAAATTGGAATTAAGATTCCAACTTTGGGGTTCTAAGAACTGGAGTTTGAATCCCAGATCCATCCATTACAAAACATGTGCCTTTTCAAATTTAAAAATGTTTTTGGATGTCAGTTATCTCAGCTGTAAAATGGGAATAATAATAGCGATTTCTTCACATGGTTGCACTGAGATGATTCATGTGAAGGAACGATATTAGCTCAGGACAAATGTGAAATACATGGTAGCTACGATGGGGGTGGTAACAATGCTGAGCACTCTAGAGGTGCTTTTACACTTTAATTGCACATGAACCATCTGGGGGAGGGGTAGTTAGAATGGATTCTGATTCAGTCGGGCTGGTGATGGGTCTGAGAGGCTCTCTACCCAGGACCTGCCCAGATGCCCATGCTGCTGGTCCATGAACCACACTTTGAATAGCAAAGACCTCTTTCTCTTTCCGGAGGCAATCTGGTCTGTTTTCTGATTCATTATCACCCATTTTTACTTTGCCTCCCAAATCTTGACTATGTGATGCAAATTAGTTAGGTTTTATTTTTCAAGAGGCCAAAACAACCAGGATAGAAGTCAAGTTTTTAATCACCCAGGTGTTTGTTCTACACCATGCCAAACTTGGATGTCACAGAGAGCCAGTATCTGAATTTCAGACTATTAATTCTTAAATCTTTGAATCATATATTTTTCTTCTCACATAAGGACAGACCAAGTACTTAGACATCTCCCCTCTATTGATCTGGCCTACGGATGTTTATTTTAATTGCTCACAGGTCAAGGCTTATAGTTTGCGTTTCATACCCTCTGTACCTTCACCCACAAGCCAGGATTTCAAAAAGGTTCTGAGCCAAGTCTGACTCCTTTCCCTCTACTTCAATCAGAAATGCATCAATCCTGTTGTCCTCTGACTGTCCTACAGGCCTTTGTGCTGGACCCAACCATCCCCAACAGGTGGACCAAAGAAAGCAGAGGGTAAATCCCTTCTGCCTGTTGATCAGGCTCATCCATCTCCTCCTCCCTTCTCTCTGGTGGTGCCCCTTCTCTAGCTCCCCCATTCGTGCTCTTGCCTTCCTTGACCACATCTCTGATTTAAAAACCTAGTTTTCTATTTATCGTCATGGACTCTAAACCTTCCTTAGCCTCCCTCTCGACCTGTGACTTCTCAAACAGTGGAATTAGCTCCGCAGAGCTTTGAGCTCTGATACCAGCTGCAGACAACTACCCTGTTATGTCTTGATCCTCACACTTGTCTAGCCAGTGTTACTAGAAGGCCTGCACCACAGTAGACCAACTGTTGGGGACCCACAGGGGTCTAGAATGTTTTTTCTCTATGAAGTTATCACCTGATTTTCAGCAGTTGTGGGTGGTCAGACACAGAGCCACAAACCCTACCCCAGTTCCTCCGCCATTTAGTATTGTAAATTACATCAGGGAAGGCATCCCTTCCCTTTTGGAGTCTGGAGCTGATGGATTGGTGAAGTTGAATGAATTGACACTGAGGGAACATTGTCTCATCCAATGTTTAGAGGCAGTACAGCATCGTCAATGAAAAGAGAAGGGGCTCCAGCATCAGATCAGAATTTGAAATTCAGCTGCATTCCTTACCAGCTATGAGAACTTGTGCAAGTTATTATATATACACATATGTGTGTGTGTTTGTATATATACATATATATATATCTTTTTAAAAGAAAATATTCTTATAATAGAAAAAAATTTTAATGTATATTAAGTAACAGAACAAACCCTGAAATACTTGCGTACTCATAACTGCGCTTCAGCAATTGTCAGTTCATGGCCAATCTTGTTTCATCTCTAACTTCACCCTTTCTTCTCCCTGTATTTGTTAGAAGCAAATCCCAGGCATTGTATGAGTGCATCAGTAAATATTTCGGTATATACATCTCTAAAAGACAAGATCTCTTTAAAATAAAAACTAACCATAGTGTCTTGCTAATAAAAGTTAAGACTCCTCAATGTGATCAATATCCAGTAAATGCTCACATTTCTAATTATCTCATGATTTTTTAAAATGTATTTTGAATGAGGATCCACATAAGATCCATACATTATGACTGGTCAAAATGTCTAAGATCTCTTGTAATTTATCTTTTTCCTCCATCACATTTCTTCCCTTAAATTTATCCGACTGGATTATCTGTCCTGTAAGGTTTTCCATCATCTGAATTTTAATTAGTGCAGAACTGTGCTATCATTCAACAGGTTGCTTTATCTAATTTCCTGTAAACTGGTATTTGGATCCAGAGGCTTGAAAAGTTTCAAGTTGTTTTTTTTTAATGTGTGTGGTTTTTGGTTGTTTTATTTTGGTTTTTGGTTTTTTTGTGTGTTTTTTTGGTGAGAGGACTTCATAAGTAGTGTTATGTTCTTCCATCAACAGGCACATAATTTCTGGTTCTCTTTTTTGTGATATTAACAGCCATCATTGATCCACTAATCCATTAGTGGCTGCAAAATGGTGATATTTGAAACCTGTCATTCCTCTCATTTATCAGCTAGAATATCTCTATTAGGAGAAACTTACCCTCATCTGCTATTGGGTTATCCAAAGGTGTAGTCTGCATGGAAAGGCCAGTTTTCAAAATAAAGAGTTGATATTTGAGCATCATTCAACAATGACCAATAAGTTTATCTTTATGAACTTATATATATAAATGTGTCCAAAATGCTTGAATCTGATTGCAATTATTACCCTTATCTATCCTAATACATTTTTGACCAGTGAGTGACTCTTTGAGTTGATTCCTATGTTCTTTGACATGATTTAAGTCTTCTTTTATAGCTTCATTGCAATGTAGCATGATAAACTGATTCAGATTCATAATGTATATTTCTTTCTAAAACCTGGAAATCATTGCAATCTTCACTGAATCTCCCTGGTAGCGGGAAACTGTATTTGGAAATTATAATTTGGGCACGAAGAGTATTCATTGTTACTAATCATTATTTCTGGGTCTTTTTAGCAAACACATCTAGGAAAATTTTTGTCTTAAGTAGAATTCATCATAAGTTTAAATAATTCCAATCCAAATTGAGGACTGGCAGGATTTATTTTAACCTTTTGATCTCAAGTCGGAATCTCCTTTACCCCATGCTCAGAATTTGAGTTCTAGTGACACAGACTGATAGAATTAAAATACCATATACTTCTCATTTTCTGTCTCCCGTAATACACACAAAATCATTCAAAATAACAAAAAAAAATTAATACCAACCATATGATTAATGAAAATAGTATAAGATTTTTTTCTTGCAGTTTCAAAAATTTTTCTTCCAAGATATATTGTATTAAAGATTATAATCAAATAACTGTTTTTTAGCCACTTTGAACTTCTGGGTGGTTGTGCTACCAACTAATTCACCCCATTTTTATTTTATGGACATTTTTACTTTAAATTTTTAAGATTATGTAAAATATTTACACAGTCTAAGTCAAACCTATAAAATAAATCTTGTTTCAATCCTTGACTGTGTCTCCTTATTTCCCCCCTCCCCCTTTATGCAACCACTCTTTTCATTTTATGTCTTCTTTCCTGTATTAATTTTCTATTTCTGCCATAAAAATTACCATAAACTTTGTGGCTTTAAAACAATACAAATTTGGTTTCTATAGTTGAGTAGGTTGGAAGTCTGACACAGCTTTCACTGGGAAAAATTGATCCTTCAGAGGGCTGTGTGCCTTTCTGAAGTCTCTGTGGTAAAACCCAACTCCTTACTTTTTGCAGGGAGCCATCCATGCTCCTTGCCCAGTGGCCTCTTTCCTCCATCTTCAAAGTCAGCAATCTTGCATCTCTTTGACCATTCTTCTGTAGCCACATCTCCTTCTAACTCTCCTTTCCTGCCTCCATCTTGATCCTTGGGATACTCTGGGCCCACCTCAATAACCCAGGACAATCTCCCAACTGAAGGTCCTTAATTTAACCATATCTGAAAAGTTCCTTTTGCCATGTAAGGTAACATATTTCGAGTTCCAGGGATTAAGACCTTGACATCATTGGGGAAACCATTATTTGGCCTGTCACAGCTCTCCAACTTCTTAGATGAGTAGGTGCATGCTACACACATTTTCTCCATCTTGCTCTTTGCATTTAACAGCACATCCACTCCAGAGTAGTGTATAGATATATCTCCCACTTCTTCACTCTTTACAGCTACATAGCATTCTAATATGAGCATAAATCTTGATGTGTCCAACCAGACCCCTGTTAATGTACATTTGATTTTGTTTCTAGTTTATACTATTATGAATATCCTATGATAAATGGCCCTGTGAATTTATCTTTTTGTATTCTTACACTGTGCCCGTGGAATAGATTCCTAAAAGTGGGTTTGCTCAAAGAGTAAAATAAGTGTGTATTTTTTTCTAGAGACTACAAGTTTCTTGACAAATGGCTATGTCATTTGCATCCACACCACAAACATATGGGAGTGCTATTACATTTGAATATGTTGCCAAACTTTTGGATTTTTGCCAACCTCAGTATACTTTTAATTTCCATTTCTCTTATGGGTTATTTGTGTCTATTTTCATATGGCTAAGGAACAATTTGAAGTTCATGTTCTGTGTGTTCTATGTTTGCATTTCCTACCTATTTTTCTATAAGGTTTTCCATCTCCTTTTCCTCCCTTTTTGAAAGCTCTTTATAAATTAGGATGGTCCCTGTTCTGGATTATAACTTGTAAGTATTTTTCCAAGTTTGATTTGGTACTTTCACTTTTCACACTTTATCTTTTGCTAGGCAACAATTTTTATTTTATGTGATTAAATTTATCTGTATTTTTCCTTTATTTCTTCTGGATTTTGAATCACTTCAGAGCATAAATGAATTCACTTTTTCTTCTAATGTTTTTATAGTTTAATTTTTATATTTAAATATCTGAAACATGTGGAATTTATCCTAGTGTAGAGTGTGAGAAATGGATTCACATCTACTTTTCCATATGCTCTCTAGTTACTCCATTTGGAAATTCTTTACCTTTTCTGTGCCTCAGTTTTCTCAGCTATAAAATCAGTATGCTAATAGCACTTACTTCAGAGTTTAAATGAACTAATGCATATGTATCACTTAGCATGACGCCTGGCACGTGGTGAAAGCTTAATAAATGTTATCTATGATGATGATGATGTTGACATAGAAAATAATTCAGTGGTTCTAGTCCCTTATTTGTGCCCAAGGTCAAGTCACCCTTGATAATTAGCATAATCTTAATTTTTTAGTCTGGTGGAATGCTGTGTTTTGGTCTTATTTTTGAGATTCAGTAACTAGTCCTTTTGCCTGATTTGCTAACCTGGATACTCTTCCTTGATTTCCAGGCTAGCCCCTGGCTGAGTTTCCTACCTTCCTCCTAGGACAAGACCCCTCCCTGTCTTACTGTTTCCAGGACCTTTCTGTGAATTCATCAACTTCATGAACTGATTCTTCTGATGCTGACTACTCATCTGGATTTCTGATACTGGCTCCTCCCTCCATCATCTTGTTGGGATTCTGTCTAATTCCTGGGAAATCCAAATAACATGTGTGAAAACTGCTGACTTTTGCTCACCTGGACATTGGCTATCCTTGCCTTGGAGACCAGGTTTTGCTTACCAAACTCCTCTCTGATGAACATGTAACTGATTCAGAGTCTCCTCTCCTCTCATCATGGCACCAGGAGTGGGGAGGTGGGGTGGGGTTTAGGTGTGTTGAGGTGGCTTAGCCAGTAACAGGGCATGTGGTTAGAACAGGGATTGTGTTCCAACAAGGTGAGCCTAAGGTGGGGGGGATTATACTCTGGGTAAAGGATCCTTACTCGTGGGTAAAGGATCTGAAACCAAAGGGTTAAGACAAACTAAGCCCTGTAGAAGAAAACAAAAGCCAGGATATAGGGCTGCAAGGTCAAGAGTTCAAAGTTTGCAAGAAGATGCAATTGTTTCTAATATCCAAATTATACGATATGTGGCTGCACCCTGCTGGCTCCAAGGACCAGGATAGAGAGAACAGTTTCCATAACGTCTGTCTTACCTGATGACTAGGCTTGGTTACAAACGTATTCCTTGTCCGTATGCCCTTCAATTTATATTGAATTCCTGATTGTGTCACAAGACAGGACGAACCATGTGTTTTCCGTTGATAAGTAATATCCAGCTTCATTAGACAAAGTTATGTCTTGAGTGAAGTACACATTTACGTATCATCAGAGTCATCAGCTGCCACTGCAGTGTGATTTGAGGATTCCTTGAAGACTTCCTAACTTAAAACACCTCTTCCTTACACAACTTTTTTCCAGATGCTTTACTCGCTCATGTCTATTTGCGATGTATACCTCCTACTTGAATGACGACACCTCCATCTCTGCCTTCCCCACTTTCATTGTCTTGATTGCTGCCAGAACAACACTGAAGACATTAAAGATATGATTAATCCACTCTCCTAATTTAAAGCCCAATGAATGGTTCCCTCTGCTTTCAGAATTCTTCAACCTGATGTTACAGAAATACATTTACACTCAATGCTCAGATGAGGTGCCACATTTATTTATTTTTAAAATCAGCTCACACCAATATGAACCCCCACTGATTGAGGTTGTTAGTCCAGTGTCTGTAATTTTTCACACTTTGTGGGTGGTGCCTCCAACTTTGCATTGTAGTAAAATTCTAAAACTTAAACAGTTTAGGTTACTTGGAGGAAGAAGCCTCTGAGCATCACCAGGCATCCTGGTCATGCTGAAGACACTCCTTGTCTAGGTCTTCATGGTCCATTCAGGAGCTGGTGCTCATTGGCTCCATATCAAGTTTGACCTCTAGGGTATTTGACGGGGCCTTGGAGCTTGGACCCAGACTCCACATGGACTGGTGCATCCACTCCTACAGGAAGTCTGACCTCTCTTGCTTCTACTTGCCTTGTGTCTGGAAAGTCCACAGTTGCTATTAACCCTGAAGTCACGGAGTCAGGATCTGAAGTGTGTGTGCGTCTGTGTGTGTCACCTGAATGCCAAGATTACTAATATCTTCACATAGAGCCCAGAGTTGCAGAATCAACAACACATTCTTTAGGGAGGGGGGCAAATTACCTTTTCATATTTTATGAGAGTTTATTCTAGCAAAAAACAGAAATAAAAAACCCAAAACACAGAAGTGATTAAATCAAAGTACAGAGTATTATACTTACTTATTAATAATTGATACTTCATCCAACCTAACATACTATTGATTATGAGATACATCATTACTCTATGTACTACTCTGAAAGAAAAAATGCCAATTAAACCGTGGCGTAATGCTTTTTATCACTTAGAATTCTTAATTTATATTTATTGAAAGAATGTTGTCAGATTTACTTCTCAAATACCAAGGGTAAGCCCCGCTACTCTGTTTCTGTGCCTTTCTGCATAAACAAAAACCCTTTTTGCTTCAAAGCTGATGAATTAAGTGTAGTTTTTAAAAGAAATTTTAATGGCATGAACCCAACATGTTGTACATTAACTCAGCTGAAACCTGGAACAGCCATGACGTGCCAGCAAATAACAGCAACCTCCCAAATGACAGTTACTGAAAGAGACCATCATGTGAAGGAGGCATCTCAGTCTCAGGGATGTTAAAATGTGAAAGCACGTGCATCTTGTAATTACTGGAATACAATACAGCTCTATACGTCTGTGTCTGCCTCTACAGCTTATCTTTCACCATCTGCTCCCTCGCACCCCTGTGCCTCACAGCCACACCAAAGCGCTGACAGTACTCTGCATATTACAAGTTATTTTATGCCCCCACGCCTTTCCACCTACAGTGCCCACTTTCTGGAAGTTCCTCATCCTTCCTCTTGGCTGTAAGCTCAACTCATACTCATCTCTCCAGCCAGAGCTCTCGTGTTTCTTCACTTGAGAAAACATCTCTTCCCCTCAAGCATAGCTCCCTCCCTCATGCTCACCCAAGCCTGGTACGTGTTTCTGTTCCCGCACGAACACAGAGGTTGGGAATTTCCTCTGCTCCACCGGAACTCCTGAAGAGCAGGAGTTTTCTTGTTTGTATTTTGATTCCCTGATGTCTTGCGTGGTATTTATATACGACAGACTCTAAACCAATCTTCAATAAATGATTGGATAGTTTGTCAGATAGGTTTTCAGTCCAGAACAGGTTGTCAGGGACAGTAAAATGTGACGAAGACAAGGACAGAGGCAGATTCTGTGTAATAAGAATCACAAGAGGCTAAAGCTGGATCCTCAAACAAATATTTTAACTTGTACAAGATTTATATGAGCCAATAGCACGTTCTTAGGTCTATTTTCAGCAAAACCGCTTTTACTAGCTAAGCAATTACCATTCCTGGCATACTTAGTGGCCGGCGTTAGGAGAAAAAAGAGGTTACAGTGTTGAGTGAGATCTTATCAGTTAAGATCGTCTGTTAAGCACAGTGTGTTCATAATTCAGATTTGCATGCACGGTTTAATATCAGCTTCATTCATCTTATCAAGCTATTTTTCTTGACCTCCTGCTTGTTGTAAAAGAATTCTAAATGAACGACGTGGTTTTGCACCCCAAAAAATGATGTTCTTTCAGATGTAAGGCATGTGTTTCAAAGACACTTTGCTGTTCAAAAAAGAGTCATATCAAAAAGGCTTGAGCAATATAAATGTGAAAGATCTCTAGTTTATAATTAACATCCTGCATTCTGTTATGAAAATCAACTGATAGGCCAGTATTTATTTAAAATGTCCATTGACTGTGTTTTATTCTCTTCTGAAGGATCGAAGATACTCATCAGAGATCTACTGTCAAGTGTGGGTGTCTCTTAAATAGAAATTGCATAGTACAGACCTCATCCAAAGTAGCTGTTTGGATGAGACAAACTGAGTACAGAAGAGCTGACATTTCTAAGCTGTTCTGATCTGTTGTGTGTACTAAATATGACAAGCTTAAGTAGATCCAAAGTGGATAATATTTTTAATCTTCCAGCTATTTATACAGTAACTTTACAGTCTGTGTTTCAGTTTCAAGCAGAAAATAATATACAATATAGATGTAATTTATATTTATCACCAAAAAAATCATATACACTATACCATTTCATTATATTTAGTATATGGGGAAAAAATTGAAATAGCTTTTTGAGAGCAGTTGGTAAGTATTTGTGTGCCAAGGATGAATCAATGTTTATTATACAACCATTTTACTTTTATGGTTTCTTAATTTTAGGGGTGGTTAATTATACAGAAACTTAAGTTGTCTGTATCTATAAAGTTATTCATAAGTGGGCAATAAACATTTTATCTGTCTCCTACTCTCTTATAGATATAGTTGAGTTGAATCTAAGAGAAGTAAATTTAATATATGACACCTAAGAAGTGGGAGAAATCTGCCGTGATTTACTAACTTTTAAATATTGTGTACCAATTCCACACAAAAAAAAATCAGTTAATACAGGATCGCTGATATTGAAAGTCTGGTTTAGAGCCTCCGTGTAGAAATGTCACTTACAATGAAAATATGAACATAAATCTCTTAGATTTTGTAATTTAAAAATGCAAGTAATATACTAGTTCTATTTTCAGTTTTTCAGGGAACTTCCATACTATTTTCCACATTGCTCAAATTTACATTCCCACCAACAGTGTACGAGGGTTCCCTTTTCTCCACGTTCTTGCCAACAATTGTTATTTGTGTTCTTTTTTGTTGTTGTTGTTGGCCTTTCTTTCTTTCTTTCTTTTATTGTCAGTTACAATGTGTCAATTTCTGGTGTACAGCAAAATGTTTCAGTCATATACCTACGTATGTATAATTGTTTTCATATTCTTTGTTGGCCATTCTTTTTTTTTTAACATTTTTTACTGATTTGTAATCATTTTACAGTGTTGTGTCAGATTTGTGTTCTTTCTGACGATAGCTGTTCTGACAGGTGTGAGATGATGTCTCACTGTGCTTTTAATTTGCATTTTCCTGATTAACAATGTTAAGCATCTTTACATGTGCCTGTTATCCATCTGCATTTTCTCTTTGGAAAATTCAATTCTTCTGCCCATTTTTAATCGGGTTATTTCTTTGATGTTGGTGGTACTAGCTGTTTATATATGTTGGATATTAATCCCTTATCGGTCATATCATTTACAAACATTTTCTCCCACTCAGTAGGTTGTCTTTTCATTTTGTTTACGGTTTCTTTTGCCGTGCAAAAGCTTTTAGGTTTAATTAGGTCCCGTATGCTGTTGCTGTTGTTTCCTTTAGGTGATGGACCCAAAAATTACTGCTCTGATTTATGTCAAAGAGTGTTCTGCATATGTTTTCCTCTAAGAGTTTTATAGTATCCAGTCTTATGTTTAGGTCTTTAATCCATTTTGAGTTTATTTTTGTATACAATGTTAGAGAATGTTCTTTCTTTTACACAAAGCTGTCCAGTTTTCCCACACCACTTATTGAAGAAACTGTCATTTCTCCATTGTATATTCTTGCTTCCTTTGTCATAGATTAATTGACCATAAGTGCATGGGTTTATTTCTGGGCTCTCTGACCTGTTCCATTGATCTGTGTGTCTTTTTCTGTGCCAGTACCATACTCTTCTGATTAGTATACCTCTGTAGTGTTGTCTGAAGTCAGCTCTGTTCTTCTTCCTCAAGATTGTTTTAACTATTGAGGGTCTTTTGTGTTTCTGTACAAATTTTTAAATTATTTGTTCTGGTTCTGTGAAAAATGCCATTGGTATTTTGATAGGGATTTCATTGACTGTAGATTGCCTTGGGTAGTATGGTCATTTTAATCATATGACCCAGCAATTCTACTCCTGGGTATGTATATAAAAAACCCCACTAATTCAAGAAGATACATGCACCCCAATGTTCCTAGCAGCATTATTTACAATAGCCAGGATATGGAAGCAACCTGTGTCCATCAAGAATGAGTGGATAAAGAAGATGTGGTATACACACACACACACACACACACACACCATGGAATACTTCTCAGCCATAAAAAAGAATGAAATTTTGCCATTTGCAGCAACATGGATGAACTTAGAGGGCATTATGCTAAGTGAAATAAGTCAGAGAAAGGCAAATACTGCATGATATCATTTATATGTGGAATCTAAAAAATACAATAAGCTAGTGAATATAACAAAAAAACAGATTCACAGATATAGAAAACAAACTAGTAGTTACCAGTGGAGAGTGGGGAGGCACAATAGAGGGGTGAGGGAGTGGGAGGTATAAACTACTGGGTGTAAGGTAGGCTACAGGGGGGTACTGTACAACATGAGGAATATAGCCAATATTTCATAATAATTGTAAATGGAGTGTGATCTTTAAAAATTTTAAAAATATTAAATTTTTGTATAAGAATAAAAAATAAAATTAAAAAATATAATTTTACTTAAATCCAGAACTGATAAAAGATGAGAATTTTCAGATTCAGAAAGGATAATAATCCAAATAAAATAAATAAAAATTATTCTACACCACATACATTGTAGTGAAATATAATACTAAAAACATAATTTAAAGGATTAAAAGAAGCAACCAAAACAAAAAGATAGTTAAATTAACAGCTGTTTTTTCATTGGTAACAATAAAAGTGAGAGAACAATGGAATATCTTTCAAGTGCTAAAAGAATATAACTGTCAATATAGAATTTTATAGTCAGTAAAATTATCTTTGAAAAGTGTAAAATCAAATCATTATCAGAGAAACAAAAGCTTGGAGTATTTACCACTTTGACACTATCCTAAAAGAACTTCTAAATTATCTATTTCAGGCCAAAGGACAATGATCCCAAAGCAAGGCCAGAGATTCAAGAAAAACTGGTAGACAAAGAAAATGGCAAAGATGTGTGTAAATCTGAAAAGAACACTGACTCTATAACACAATAAAAATAATGTTTAGCCTGGAAAGTTAAGCAATGAGAGAAAACAAAAAGATTTATATGATAACGTGTGCTGGGATGTGGGTGGGTGATCAGCTGACCCATTCTAAAATCCTTGTATGATCTGATAGGAAGTTAAAGGTTTTGATTAATTTTATATTTCAGTAAATGTTCATGTTAGAATTTTAAGAGTAACCATAACCCCTGGAAAAAAATTGTAATAGACTGTGGAAGTTTCATGCTATTATACAGAAAATGTAGAATAAAAAAATTGAAAACTCAATCTACATCAGAGAAGATAAAAATAAGACTGCAGTAGAAACAAATTTAAATGTACCAGGAATCACAACATATTATTTTGAGATCTGCATGCATATTATAAAACGATGATAAGAGCAAAGGAATGATAGACCAAAATTTCATGATAATATTTCCTTGGGAGTGGCAACGTTGAAAGCTGTCATAAAAAAGTACAACAAAGAGTTTCAAGTGCATCGGCAAAATTCTATTTCTTAAGCTGGGTGGTGCATACACAGATGTTTCTCTGTCTTTTTATCTCTCTCTCTCTCATTCTATATATCCATATGCATATGCGTATTACATTTATTTTCATGTGTTTTAAAATAGTTCACAATAAATTTCAAAAGAAAAAACTACAAATTGTAGAAAATTCAGAGAAATGTGATTATGGCAGCATTACTAGTGCATAGAAATCTTATTTTATGAGGAAAGCATTCAGAAGTATAGTTTTAAACTACTCTTTTCAGTTCTAAATGAAGTTATTAGACTTGGCAAGCTTTGTCTGTTTAGAGATGCTGCTTTGGATCTTTCTTGGCTCCTCTTCCAGTGTTTACTTCTACTTACTGTGGAGAATTTATTCTATACATCCAATGAGATCATCACCTTAAGGCACCTTATAACTTTTTACACTTTGTAAGAAAAGCAGCTGAAATATTGTTCATTATTATTTCCAATCAAATCAGTGGGATTTATTCCAGCCTCTGAGCTGGAGCTCTCCAGGCCTCTGTTGTCAGGGATAAGTATAATTGAGACCTAACCTAAGCAGGCAACTCTGGTTTCCATTTAAACACATCTCTTCCCTTGCAGAGAGGCAGAAGTGTCCACTTGAACATGCTTTGAACTCTTTTTGTCTTTTGTTTCTGCTCTTCCCACTGCCTGCTTGATTTCACCCTCCCCCAAGACAAGTACAATTCGAGGTCCTTGCTGAGGATGGGGGTTCTCATTGATGGAGTAACCCTTCTTGCCCTACCTTGGCCACCAAGTGTACAGCCAGTGTCTCTAAGGTGAAACCCCAGAGGAGAAATGGTAGCAGCAGCATGTGAGTTACAGAAACAGAACCTAAAACTACAAGGCTGGGGTCCAGCCACAAATGACATGCCAGTGTTGTAATGCTGCCCATGACATCACATGAAACTCGGTGAGGTTCATTTCTCTGAGCAATGACTACTTTGAAATAGTCTGAAAAAGGTAACATTGTCTATATTTTTAGGAAAAACTAGATTTTCTTGGTAATGCATTCCAATGCCTCACAATGTATAGTGGACAGTCAGATTGGGAGTGGGAATCAGGGCAGCCATGCATAAGCTGTGGACATGACTTGTCTAAGGTCAGTTTCCTCACCTGTAACATGGGCCAGAGAGAGGATCTGTTAGTAGCACTGCTCACGTAGAGCTACACCACCCTACGTGATAGTACTCCATTATACAACACTTGAGAGGATTAAAAACCACAGTACAAGCAGAGTTATCAACAAATATTAGCTACTCTCATTACTGATCTCTCAGAGCAGTGCTTTCAAGCTTAAAAAAATGTAAAGATCCATTTTAAAGGAAAACAATTCTAACAGGCTCCAAGTTTTTATTCATATGATTTTAATACTTCTCAAATATGATTGAAAAGAAAACATAAACCCTGTATTTCTATAACCATTACACATCTATAAACAAGGATGTGTTTATAAATTAAGCTCAAACCCAAGAAACCAATAAAATTCAAATTAATAAATTAGTTTAATGCTTTGTTGCAAATGATACTAGGTGCCAGCACAAATTCTTTTGACATCTTCTGAGTTTGGCCTTCCTAAATTACTACGTGCTATGTGATACTTCCATTTTTCCAGTATTTAAAGTCTCTCTGAATTATTTCACCTGAATTATTTCAAAACCACGTGTCTGAACACCTTATTGACATACAAAGCTCTCCTCTTTTTTTTTTTTTCCGGTTAGCCTGAAGTTCAGAATTAACCCAATGGCAGCCAATGCTATTGAAAAAGCAAAGGCAAACATGAGCACTGAGGCTGAGAGGCAAAGTCTCAGTGAGAGATGCCCATCTAGGTAAGCCAGGGACGGCTTGACTGGCTTTTTAAGATAATCATCTAACTAATGAAAACATAGAAGTAAAATATTTTCACAGAAAACTTGCAAACCTCCTGGATGAGCTAAATGGACTATGGGTGAGAAACTTAAAATTAATACATCTTGGTTGAAATTGAATAATCATTTTTTAAAGTGCTGGGTGGGGACAGTGTTAGACAATAGTTAAGCAATGTTCTTGATAAATTCCATGAGCTCTACCAAGTGCAAAGCATCACTTTCCATGCTATACCTTTTCACCGAAGGCGAAAGACATTTCCTTCCCGGGGCAATAACAGGTCTTCATGGCGTACACATTAATCTGAGAACTCAGAAACTTTGACATAGAATTCTGAGTGCTAATGGTTGTGGGTGTAAAATGAAGTAATTTATGTGTCAGAGCTAATTAAGATTACAGTGTTTCAAGGCACTTAAAATTCAAGTTCAAAGAACTTTTAGTGCTTTGGTCTGATAGGTGGTGTCAAGGAGATTTTGAGAGTGCTTCCTGCCTACAGTGATTGGCGCACAGTGGCTCATTCACCACATCCCATAATTAGAATAGAACAAAACTTCACCCTTACTTCTAGGGGGAACTAAACGTTCTCAAAGATGATTTAGTCATAATTTGCTACAATTTTAGGAAAAAATAGAAAGCTTTTGTGGGACTTAATTTTGTTGTGATTCTTTTCATTAGGAAATGGCTTTGATTGAATTAAGCTATATTTCTGATGTAGATGAACTATGCAAGAAGGAGCAGAAAGGAAGACAGAGGGACCCTGCAGGGAAACAGTGAAGCTTTATCTCCTAATACTAAAGACAGTCTTCCCTGGGTGATGTATATACCATAACTATGTGGTTGCATGGACACTAAGGATAACAGCAAAACATGCATAAAAGTCAAAAATTGGAAATGACAGAAATGTCCAAGACAGTACAATGGTTAATAAATGTGGTATAGTCATATAATGGAAAATTACACAACTTGAAAATGAACAAATTACAACTACACACAACATGAATGAATTCTACAAATGGTATTGAGTGAAAGACACTAGACACCGAACAATGCATGCTGTATGATTTCATTCATATTACATTTAAAACAGGTAGACTAATCTATAATGGTAGAAGTCAGGAGAGTGGTTACTGTAAGGGAGAGAGGACTGACTGATCAGACACGAGGGGGTTCTAATGTGATGGCAGGGTTTTATGTTTGAACAATACTTACTAAGTGTTCATGACTGAGCTCTTCAATTTCACTTGTTCAGTGGGATTATGTCCACCTCAAGAGGTCATGGAAGGGTTAAATAACAATGTGTGTAAAGTGATGCGCATTATACCTTATATGTAATCAGTGCTCAAACAACTATAATTGTCATTGCTATTATTATCAATGCCATAATGTGCATACAATACGTTTTGAAAACCATGCTCTTAGAAGTGCTTTTTTGAATCTCCATTTAGTGTTACACAATTTCTGGCACTGAGGTACATTCCTGAAAATAGCCCTATGAAACCAGCTATAAGGGTATTAGTGAGGACATTGTTTTTTACAGTACACGTGTTCTTTCGATCAGGACCTACAGAAGAAATTTCCTTCTGATCTCAATAGGAAAATAGAGTAATGGATCTTGGTTATTGTTCAAGTTTAATCTTACATATATTGTGAATCTGGTAAATAGTTATATCTTTCTTCCTGTCTTGCTATCAATTCTGTACTCTAATTTTATCTAATGTGGAGAGAAAAGATATATTTTCTGGATAAATTCCATTGTCCTTATTTACTTGATTTTATTTTGTTTTTATTGCATATTAACATAAGCCATCAAATTCTTTTTGGAATAAGGGGAAGGTATAAATGAATAAGTAAAGAACAAACAAATGACATTATGTTGCATTCAGTTATGGACACGCCGTTAAAAATGTACTGAGTAAGTGAATAAAAGAATGATTTGGCATTTGGGGATGACTCCTTATGGGTGGCTCACTGGAATCTGAGCAAGGTTTGGGGAAAATAAAAGCCTGTGGTGTGAACAATGGACTGGAATGGATTGAAATGGGAGACAGAAGAAAGGATGAAGTTAAAGCCAGGATAATAATGTGGTCTGCAGAACATTCTATACAGAGTGTTTTTGTCACGTTGAGCAATAGATGTTTGTGGCTGATGGCGATGGGGACCAGGGTGACAGCAGTGAAAATGGACAACAAGGGGCAAGTCCAAGTGGAAGAAGTAACAGTCTGAGTGACAAATTACAGAGAAGGCACAAAAAATAAGAAACCAAGAGTGACTTAAAGATTGCTTTGAGTTTAGGATAAGTATGAGAGTTTTAAGGAACAGCTTGCTGAGGAATAGGTAACCCAAAGCTCAGAAGATACATGTAGAAATCTAGGAAATCAGTTTCTTTCTCTGATATAAATCATTTACAAATTTAGAATTTGTGAATTCTGACAATCTAGGCTTTGCATTCCGTACATTAAATCACTGGAATGTAAGTTTGCTCTTTTTGGGTTAGGAGGAAGTGGAGACCAGTTAGGAGTGACCAAGGAGAGGGAAAAGGGAAAAAAATCCATTGTGATTTTAGTACTTTAAAAACAGAACAAAACATAAAACATGGGTTGTATGATAAAAGTCAATAAAACCATTGTTGCAGTGATCTACAACCATTATTCTTGATTGATTTGCTTACTCAAAACTGTGTATTAGAATAAACTTCAAGAAAGATGCAATGGTGGGCAGTGGCCTATAGTCCCCGACCTATCAAAGCTTATATTTTGGGAACACAAGCCTAAATAAATATATCTTAAAAACAAGTCATAATTTATATTGAAGTTTTGAACTTATTGATAAAATGGCTTCCATTCTCTCTTAGGCTGTAAGAAAATATTTCCCATAAAAATACAAGTTGCTGTCTCTTTACAACCTATTTTGGTAGATTTAACATCACGTTAATATTCACAAAGCAGCATTACTAAAATAACAAAGAATTCTCCCTTATTGAGTTTCCTGGAAACTGCCTTCAGTATTTCATCCACACTTCATCTATAATTGGGAAAGGAAAAGTACTAAGTCGATTCATTGTACAAGGGGAGAATATACCTTGAATATGAAGTGTTATCACTGTTGACAGTCCAATAAGAGAGACACAGTGGAAGAATTTATGGGAGTTTCTGAAATTGGCTGAAGCAATTTTTAACACACTGTATTTCACTCTTGGACAAAACTAAAGCTATATTTCTTACACTTTTTTTTTTTTTAGAAATCAACATATAGATACTTCTCCAAAAGTTACTTGACATTATCCAATTCCATTCATTTTAAAACTCCAGTATTTGACTTTTAGGACTTCTGATTGGGATGTCTGGCCATTTAATAATTCTAATAGATTTATTGTACAGAGAACATATTTTACAGACAATAAACATTCCATAGTTGCTTAAATGCTGTATGCTTTCAAACTGCCCATGGAGGGTACCTTCCTAGGGTCCTACATGTTTGCTAGGCAAATAGGGAAACCTTCATAAACTAAACAGCCCTGAGACATTCATGTGCTTTATCTTTCAGTGTCCCCAAGTTTCATTTGATTTATGCATCTTTTTTTCTCCCTGTCAGGCAAGTTTCTCAGAAAAAGCTGGAGTCACTTCCCTGTGTCTGCTTAGCCCTAACAAAAAAGTAAATCTTATTTTTCCTTTGCTTGAAATACATGTATCAATGAGTTCTTTCACTCAGCAGTCCTGAGGGTCCAGGATAAAAACTGCAGCTTGAGGTGGAGATTTGAAGAATGTATTTTTAAGAACATATTTTCATTTTGAAGGTGAAGAAGCCAAGTTTAAGTCAATTTCCCAGAGCAGAGTGAGGTTTAGAACTCAGAAGTCATACACAAATAGCACACCAACAACGAATGCTGGCTTCTCAATTCGATTTTTCTGAATTCTGCATTTTTTCCACCTATGGACTGTATCTTTATTTTTCTCTACATGTCATCATTGTAACCAATTATCTATTTGAGGTTAAATTAGACCAAGTGTACCCAGTAAGTTGTGAAAATTACTCTAATGTTCTGAGCACAAAATTATTGTATTCATTGTAGCTTAAAAAAATTATCTGGGGCATACTGTTAAATTTTAAATTATTTTAGTTCATCTTTTTATGATTTACATTACTTTTGAAAAAATATTTGTCCTCAAAGATATTTTTCAGGATCCACTTTTCTTCCAGGATTGAAATTATAGCAATAACTGGATTATTTAGAGAAATTACAGTGTTTTTTTTTCATGTGTCATATGCTTCCTTCCTGTTACTCCTGAAAACGCCCCAGACACAACCCAAAAGCATGAGCAAGGTACAGTCCATTGTCCACACATAGTGTAAGCTGAGCAAGTGTTTGTTTAGTCTGGAAGAGGAAGAGAAGATAGACAACTGGCCAGTTTGTAGAGAGCTTGCCCTTCAGTTGTTGGAGATGATTTTTGTCCGTGTCATTCTCACATTTGGACAGCGTTGATGACCATCTTTTCGTACTTAGAGTGGCTGTTTTCTGCTGTCTTATGCACTGTGACCTCACAGTCTGAAGGCAAGGCCAGCACATTTTATTTCAGTACTGACCGTCATTCAAGTACCTCATCAGCTGGTGTGAAAAGCAGATCAGCTCACACTCCTTTTTTCCATCATTCTATTTTTTTAGGTGCAGAACCCAAGACCCAGGAAGTGAAGTAATTTATCCAAAGACACGCGGCAGATTAGTGTTAGAAGTGGTTGTTGAAATAATTTCCAAGCATCAGATTCAGTGAAAAAGAAAATTCTCCAAATAGCTGTTTCCTGTCTCTTAAATGCAGCCAATGGCTTTCTATCCGTGCGCACCCTACAGACACAACATGCACACACACACCCACGCGCATTCACCCAAACGTTTTTAAAAGTTAGGAGTCAGCCACTCTTACCAGATTTTCACTTGTTCTACCTTTTCATCACTTTGTTTGGCACTTCAGCTTAAGTTTGGAGGTGAGGTTGGCTCTCAGGCCCCAGCCAGGGGCGCAGATGGTGCCCTCCAGGGGCACGTCACCACTTCACCGGCTCCTCGCGGCCCTCAGGTCCCTCAGGACGACCTACACAGGCTTCCCTCTCTAGCGTCCACATTCTAGCATCTTCCTGACCTGCCCTGTCCCTCACCCTGCCTCACTGCCCACATACCATACCCTTAACCTGGGTCCCAGTCCTTCAGTCTCCACCAGAGGCCACAGTAGCAGCCGGCAAGGGGGGATGTTAACTTCTGCTCACAAATATTTGTACGTTCACAGGGCCTTCTGCAGGCCACGCCTAGGCCAAAAGACTGACTCCCACACACTGAGGATTTCTGTCACCCAGGCAAAGAGGCCTTTGAAATCTTTGACACTAGCCACACTCTTTAGCCAGCCACTTGCCATTTCTCATCATATTTTCCAGTAAAGTTGGATGGTGGATGTTACGGCCAGGGCTGCCATAACAAAGTACCACAGACTGGGTGCCTTAAACAACAGAAACGCATTTTCCCACAGGCTTGAAGTCTGAGATCAAGATGTCAGCAGAGTTGCTTTCTTCTGAGGCCCCTCTCTCTCTGGCATTTAGATGGCTGCCTTCTGCCTGTGTCTTCACACGGCCCCCCTTTGTAACTGTGGGTGTCCTAATGCTCTCTTCTTCCGAGGACATCAAAATATTAGATTAGGGCCCATTCTAACGACCTCATTTTAAGTTAACTACCTCTTTAAAGACTCTATCTCCAAATACAGCCATATCCCGAGGTGCTGGGAGTTAGGGCTTCAACATACGACATAGATGGGGGAGACAGTTCAGTCCACAACGGACGTGAAGGTCAAAGTCTCAGTTCATCTACTTGTCTTGTATTCTACCCGGTATCAGAGTAATTCGACAATGAGAGATGACTTAGACTTGTTTTACGTCATGGAACTTCTCTAAAACACTTTGGTTCTAGAATAAAAAGTGATATAATTCAGTTACCGATAGAAATTTTTGCTACCACAGGTGTGCTCTTTCGTATAGTGTTGTGGGCACATATGTTCTAGATCTGCACTAGTTTCAGCTCTTCAGGATAATCCTTCCACTGAGACATGTTATAAAATATTTTTTTCAAAAATAAATTTGGTATTGCTATTGTCTAAAATTATTTTCCTTTATGTTTTAAAATTTTTAAATGTTTACCTAATTATATTTATAATATTAATAATAAAACCTTATTTAACCCATTTGGATTTCCCCCTTAAGTATACTCATAACCATATGTGAAAATGTTAATTTCTACACTCAGTAATCTTTATGACTAAAGAAAAAAACTTGATTAATGTCATAATTTATCTTTTCTGCAGTGGTTTGATAAAACATTTGATAAACCATGGGTCTCTAAGTCATGACTATTTGTGGTTCAATAACCAATGAGGTATTACATTGATGAGAGACAAATTTCTCCATTAAGATAAATACAAACATGATCTTCTCCAAGTAAAATATATACTTTAAACAGTAAGAATTGGGATAATTTTAATTTTCTCCTATGATTTTTTTATATTTTCAATACAATGCTATGTTTTAATTTTATAATTGGAAAATAGAAAAATTTATTTTTTAAAAAGAATAAAAACATTTAAATGTTCAGTATATCTTACAATGGCCCTCTCAAACTAACCATTTAGCATATTATTCTATGGTCTATTTGTTTCCTAAAGTGGCCAAACTTTATATGACTTTAAAATGGTTGAACTAAATTCTATTACGATTGAGATTGAAGGACATTTAAACACAAACATATTTACGAGGCAATCGTGGGAAAATAATATGCACCCACAAGAGCCCCACAGATTTTCACAGTTTATACACAGACAACTCTGCTCTGGTTCAGAGAGAATTGCTCCAGGCCATTTTTTATGATTTCTTGTCAACAAATTATACATACTAGACTGACAGCCCGAAGCCCCAGTTTTCTGCTTTAGAGAACACAGATAGTAAGAGCCACCTCTCCTTCCCCCACGTCTACTGGAGCCCCATCAGCTCGTAGAGAAGAAAAACACAAGATAGAAACAGAAGGTTCTAGAAAACTACTTAATAGAGTTAGAAAATATTTTCTTTGTTTAGATTTACTACGAGGGTGAGAAAAACTATGTGGAAAAATCCCGAGAATATGGCAATATTCATTCATTAATTCAATAAATATTTTTGAGATCTAAGTGGGAGACACAGACAGAGGCCCTGGGACTATGATCAGGAATAGGACAAGGTTCTTGCCCTTGTGGAATTTGCAGTCTAGCAGACAAGATAGACAGCAAGTAAGGAACTAAACAACAGGTCATATCAGTATATAGTAATAGCCCAATTAATACAAATAATAGCATAATCACATAATTATTTATAGTTAACTACAAAAAGTAATAATTCTATGAAGGAAATTGGGTACTGTGATAACAAAAGGAACCTATTTAAGATAACGATTGCACTGAGCATAAACGTAATTCTTTGTAGGTTTTATATAGGTTGGGGTACTTGTGTTTTGCCCTTTAAATCCAGGGATTGAGCATGCAATGAGAAATTCTAATGATACAAAATTAGCTGCATTAAGAAGAACTAATTACGAATTACCCAAAAAAGAGCACTTTTCAGTATTAGGGACATTTTGTTTCTCTAGATTGTTCTCCCCTTTAATCACATACATACACACAAGTCATCATTTTAAAGTTTTTGCAGCACCTTTGTTTGTTGGAAATCTCAGAAAATTGCCGAACCTTTACTGAGCCCCTACAGAGCCATTATAAACCCATTTTGTGAAAGTCACAAGTGGAAGGATGGGTGGAAAAAAGAAAAACAAATTTTGTCACTCATGAAATATGCCTAGATCCAACCTTCACTAACCCCATTGTGTAAAACATTCAGAATATTATTGAGAGAAAGCTTACAAGTGTAAATATACTTATTCTCAATGAAATCAACACCATCCGACTGATTTGTAACTATTCCCTTAATGCTGCTATAAACTTTATTGCAGTGAAAACACTGGTTCTACAGATTGCTTTCCTCTTCCTCAGGATGTGTTTGACCTTTGTGGCATTGCCACTATAAATCTCATGGCCCAACAACCCCTTGTCTGCAAGTGATTTCAAGCACTATCATAAAAATGAAACAGACAGACTTAATTTGAGTTCCAGACTTGAGGAAACTCAACTAAAATATTAGCATAATTTTGCTGAGGACGGAGGAAATTGTTAAAATATGTGTATTAGAGAGTGTCTGCAATTTGATCCATCTTTTCTGGCTCTTGGGTGCCACCCAGTGATTAACTTAGCGGCAGGTTTCTCAAAGGGTCTGTGGTGCACAGACAGCCGCTGGTCACAGGAGAGCAGGGGCAGAGATACTAGGTAGGAAGGGCTGAAGTCCTAAATTAAATTTAGGGATTGAAAAAAAATCACTGTTTAGAGATTTTTGTGTCCCATCCAGAAAAACCCAGCCTCTACTGATGTGTTCCTTCCAGACACCCAGACGTCCAGATGATCTGCATGGGAATGAGGAAAATCAGATCTTTGAAACACAGACTGGGTGTGCATTACGTAGGAAGAAAAGCAGCAAGAAGTAACCGTTACTGGCTTCCCTTTCTTTCCTCATCTTCTTCCCCATCCCTGTTCCACGCTGCCTGGTCCCTCTCCCCAATTCTGTCCTGAGAGAGAGCTTGAAAAACTCTGCTGTATAAACACAGAGACAGGAGGCTGATTCCACCAGGTGATTATTTTCATCTCATACTTACTAGACCACTTCTTGCTTTTATAATTCATGAGGTGGAGATAAGAACACACACTGCCCTTAGCCTCACACTCCACAAAAATCAACAACTATCCAGTGTTGTGGTTGTTTGTCAACAGAGTTCTCTTTCTTTTCATAATATTTGTGGCATATACAACACATTTTACCAAGGATTCATGTTGTTTTTTGGGAGGTAAAGCAATATACACTTATCTTAATGGGCCTGTGTTTTCTTTTAGAAAAATATAAGTTTATACATAGTACTTCTCTATAATGATACATATTTTGATTAGTATGTATTATATATTACATGTTTTATTGGTATGTATCATATAAAATAGTACATATGTAATTTTATTCATTATGTCTATTTTATATATAATACATAATATTATCTGCTTATTTTATCACTTGTCTAGTCTCTCCTGCACTAACTTCTTAAAGGTCCACCCATGTCATGCAGAGGGCAGGGGTAGATCTTACACAGAAGTACCAACAGGACATGGATTCCTCAAGCCATTGCGTTTTCTTCCTGCTCTGCAGCTATCATCATGGTTTACAAGGGAGGTAGGATCAGAGGACAGAGAGTTGAAAAAGAAAAAGGAAATATATACTGCAAAGGACTAAGAAGATCCCTATGAATGAGGTGGGAAGGGTGGAGCAGGCTCTGGGATGGGAAACGAGTATCGCCATCGGTCCCCTAGTCTCCACCGTGTAGCTGCACCATCACCCCCTTCCGCAGAATCTGCTCCCCCCGCCCCACACCCTCTCAGCCCTCTGTCTGCTCTCTCTGCCCTGGATCTACAGGCTGAATAAAGCCAAAGGGTGGTGGTGATGGTCACAGCAGGTCCAGACGTTGGCCCGAGGCAGGTAAGGACAGCAAGAGTTCATCTGCAGAAACTGGATACCACCAAGATGCCGAAGAGCTAAAGCAGTGGCGGATGCCAGATGAACTGGGGACAGACACAAAGACGTCTTCCCTGGAAGAAACCTCTAGAGGAACCCCATGGACCTGTGGCCTTCATTCAATGCCATGTTTTGAAGAGGCTGGAGGTCCTCTCAGCCGTATCCCTGTCCTGGCGGTTGTGGTGACACCTTAGGAGGAAAGGGGGAAAGGAAACTATGTTCTCAGACCCTCTTAGTTACAGGCTGCCTTCTCACAAGGAGGCTGCTTTGCCAAAGCCAAGTTGATGAAGAGACCCTTACGCTGGTCCACGACTGAGATGCGTGAGACCCCTCCTGATTGTGGTTTCTCACGGCGGTACCACACCAGCAGGGAGATGAAGTGCTTTCGTTTATGATGATATCAGACTTTTTAGCCAGTTTTACTCATTTATGGACTGTTGACACATGCCAGGCACTGGGCCTGTGCCGTTTAAAACTTAAAACCTCTAAATACATGTTATTATTATTACCCTCCTACAAATTTGTATAGTTGTGTAAACGGAGGCTAACAAGGTAATAAGTACTTGTCCAAACTCACGTCGCTGGTAACTAGCAGGTAGGATTCATCTTCTGGCAATTTAACCCCAGAGCCTTTTAGTAGCTCATCATTTGACACAATGTTCAAAATAACATATATTATAAATGCTTTAAAAATTGCAAATTAAAATGAACTGTCTCAATATGGATTAAGCAAACTGACCTAGTCTTAACATGGATTAAATATTAAATAAGCTAATTTCCTTTTTTTAACACCATTATAACACCACTGTTTTTGGAAATACACTCTGACTTTGTATCAACTTACAAATAGAATGTTGAAACACAACCAGCTGGTAAGCTGGGTATTAACTACGTACATGATTTACTGGGAAAATTGAGCAAAATCTTTATTTACCACAAAATCTGATCATTTAAATCTGCAATTTCTGAGATCCATTCCAGTCCTGTTTATTAACATAAATGTTCACGAAGGTGAATTCTTTTACCTCAGAACTGCTGGAGGTCAAGACTTACTTAAATAGAAGCTTTGGATTCATCCAATTAGCACATCATTGAAGCTCTGGGTTTTTACAGTTTAAATCGCAAAAGAAATAACCTGACTCAGAGAGATTTTCAGCCTAGGCTTCCGCAAATCTCTGATTCTCCAATGAAACATTCAGTGATTTCATTTTGCACAGGCTTTACCCTGATGTATTCACTACGGGCCCCTGAACCCATCCTCACATAATTAACACATTAACATGTTGAGTGAAATTGTTTTATATCATCCAACTGGATGTCAAACATAATGAGTTTGATTGGAGTATAATTATTATTTGTCCTGGAAAGTTATTGACCAAAACATCCATGTACTGGTTAATTGCCGACAACAGTGGGTCTCCAGGAATGAAAGAGAAGATTCAGCTGCCATCATATTAATAGGTGAGTGTTTTTCCTGTTTGTTTTAGGAGGAGAGAATGATTCCAGCCCATCTAAAAGCAAACTCTCCAAGGAAGAGCTGGACAAAGCCTCATTTCATATCATTTAAATAAAAATTTTACTGAGTCAAAAGGCCATCACTGCTATTCTAGGGCTCTGACTTGCACTGTAACAAGAACTCCAAAGGAGCATGATACATATATACCAGGCTGATGCTGAATTCCAGAACTGGGCCTAAAATCATAGATCAATATGGTGCTGCCCAAATGCTCAGCTGTGCTCTGGAAACAGACTCATTCCTGGAAGGCCAGGAACTGGCTTCCTTTGGAGCAAGGCAGCCAAGGATGTTCAGGAAATGGCGACTCAACAATCAGCAACTAACCCCAAGGTTTACCACTTTGGAACTGGACACATGGGCAAGTCGGACAATCACATAAATACACAAAAGCAGCCACTTCTTCACTGCTTTGGAGAGGATATGCACCTTCCTCACGTCTGCTCCAGTGAGGTATCAGAGCTTCCCTTGACCGCTGATCCTCTGCTCCCTCCTCCTGCTTCGTCTGTCTTCAGGGCACTTACCACTACCGAATACATTATTTATATATTGTTTACTGACAGTTTCCACCAGTTAAAATGTCAGGTCTGGGAGGGCAGGGCCTTGGCTCTGGTCACCTAACAAGCATTCAGTGACTGGTGGATGAATGAACTTTGGGGGTCTCAGTCTGTCTCTCTGTATAATCTTGTTTGTCAAGATTAAACAGACCTGTGCCTTACACATAGTGGGCACTTTTCTGCATATTTCTCACACTGATTGGAGGGAGAACAGCTTTGCTTCTGGGAACCTCTGGCTTTTATACCCTCTAATCTACATCATCGGGACCATCAAAACCACAGGCTTTTCTGTCCCATGGATAGAAAAGACAGTCTGCTCATTTGTCACCTATTCACTCAACAAACATTTATGCAGCATATGTAGGGACTCCTCTGATACTCTGGGAAGATTCCTCGTAGCTGAAGTTTCTAGAACTTTCGTTTTTCCTGGGCCCAGAATGTGCCTGAAGCTGGATGCTGCCCCTCATCCTCCCCGGTCTGGCCTGAAACCTGCAGCAGCCTCCGCAGGGAGGGCCCTGCTTATTTTCCGCAGCTTCTTGTTGGCATGAGAGCGATGCTGTTTTATCTTTCCCTACTTAGTGAGAGCGAACCTAATTTCTTTCTTAAGCTATTTCATCTAGAAAATCTTATTTTCCTCAGGGAAAATGACAGCAAAGAATTTGATTTCAATTGTAGTAGCAGTAACCCTTGTTCTAGCCCCAGAATTCTTAGCAAAACCTCTTGTTTGTAATAGAAACGGGCAAAATTAGTGAGGAAAGCAACCACTAAAATATGGTCTTGTCTTAAACACTTGTGCAGCCATTAAATCTGGATTGAGTTAGCCAAGGTACCTCCTGATGTGTATCTCAGCAAAACAGATTCTTTTTTGCATTCACGTGGAGAGAGCTGTAGCATCAATCTCTTCCAGCAATTGCTCTCACAGTATCCTTAAGTCAATCACATTCTCATCTGGCTAATTATTCACTTCAGAAAGATGAGGTATGAGGGGGAGGATATAGCTCAAATGGTAGAGCGCCTGCTTAGCTTGCACTAGGTCCTGGGTTCATTCCCCAGTACCTCCACTGAAAAAGTAAAAAAAAATAAAATAAACCTAATTACCTCCCCTCTGCAAAAAAAGAAAGATAAGGTAAGGTGACCACCTGAGCAAGGTTCTACTCATGAATTCCTACAGTCTGGCTGATAGTTGTCAGAAACAATGGCATCTGAAAATCTGTAGGTTGTGAATAACTGTTCTGATTTTATTTTAGTATCTTAAGCCTGATGAATGGAGAAGTCCTGTGAACCATGAGTTGATTTATTAGAACACAAATTCATTCTGCATGATTCCTATGGAGTCTTGGCCAAGGTTTCTTAATCCACTCTTGTGGAAAAGAACATGCCTTTGACAAAGTAATGATGCTTTCCAATCTTTGCTTTTAAGCTAAGATATCCCAGATATCAAGATAATGCAGTGGTCACCTTCAGCCAATGCAGTTTACCCACAAATGGAATGTTTTATGGCCAAAGTAATTCATGCACATTATTTGGGGATAGCTTTCACTTCTCTGGCAGTTTCTTGACTAACTACATCTCTATAGAAAATAGAAGATGCAGAATCTCCAAATCTTGTATAATCTTGTGATTTGGTTTGTCATCAGAGATAAACCAGAATTTACGTTACTATGAAAATGTCCAGTGATGGTGCACAACACGATTTGGATGTTCAGTGGTAGATGGAGCACATTTGCCTCTCCTGTTGCTCTTTAGAGTGGTGGGTGGTTTTTTTTAGTCAGAAGCACTTTGCCAAAGATGTAGCCGAGAGGGTGGGAGAGTCCAGATATAATTTTTGATCACTATGAATTTTAAGACAAGGCCTTGGAAGTAACTGTAGAACTTCCTGATTCTGACAAAAATCGTTCTGTCAACTTTGATTTGGGTCTGTGATTTCAGTCTGTCTGCTGTTTTTCTTGAATAATGAGTAATACACATTTTTCGAACATTGTGTAGCAAAACATATTTCCAGCACACTTGTACTGGGGCCTTCTCAAGATGATTTGGTAATGCTAAAATGTACTATAGCTGTAAGTTTTACATGTAGACTTGACTTTGGACACTGGCTTTCAAAGAAACATTGTTTTAGATTAAAACACAAATTTTTACAGAATAGAACCCCAAATTTAAATGTATTTTAAAGCTGAACATAGGATTTCAAAGAAGTTCTGACCTTGCTGGGCATCCCTTCTGGCCAGGCCCCCAACCTAGGATCTATGCGATCCTCTGTCTGCTGTTGGGGGTATGTGGTGGGAAAGTCTCCAGAGAATGTTTTATGCTAGAGTGCTGGGATAAGAACTCTTAATGTGTTCACAGACTTAGAAGTGAATGACCACTTCACAGGTTAGAAAACTTTCCTTAGACTGTAATACAGCATCATGGAATGCCTTTTTTCTTGCAGGCAATAATGAGGCTCTGCATTGGTTGCCTTTTATGGAAGAAAAATGTGGTAGAAATTAGATAGTACCAGAATGACCTGAAATGCTTAGTTTGCTTTTGGAGGAGGTATATCGTGGTTTCTTCCCTCCCTCCTTATCTTGAACGAAGTAAATATCTATCATTCTGGGGCAGTGACTTAATAATGAACCTAGCACAGTTCTGATTTTATAGTGTAACTTTTCCACTGTTAGGTCAAATCAATGTAGGACTTCCTAGAATATTTTTGTGAGTCTCTTTTCAGTTGACACATTCACTCAGTTGTCCTGTGGAGCCTTTGAATTCATCAGAGCCCTAAACCTTCTTCCTGCACGCTAAGAGTTGGCAGATTGCTCTTTAAAGACTGAGATAATAAATATTTTAGGCTTTGCAAGCCACGAAGTCTCAGCTACAACTACTCAACTTTGCCATTGTAGCAGGAAAACAGTCACAGGCGATATGTAACAAATGGGCGTGGCTGTGTTCCGATAAAACTTTATTAACAACAATGTGGAGACAGTAGACTTTAGCTGAGGGCGGTTTGCTGACTCTGCCATATGTTCTTGCTTAGCTAGTTCCACAGCTGCCTATTCACTCCCCTGTGACCAAAGTTCTCCCTCTCCATTCAGACCCAAATGAAGATTAAGTCCAATATTTTTCCCTCTTATATTAGTTTTGTAGGGCTGTTGTAACAAATTATGATGAACTTGGTGGCTTAACACAGCAGAAATTTATTCTCTCACAGTTCCAGGGGCCAGAAGCTCAGAATCGAGGTGCTGGCAGGGCCATGCTCTCTCTGAAGGCTCCAGAGGACAAGTCTTCCTTGCTTCTTCCCAGCTTCCCTGGGGCACAGGCAATCTTCGGCAGCATCGTCCAGTCACTGTCTGCATTGTCACATGTCTTTCTCTCCTGTGTCTCTGACTGTATGTCCAAACGTCCCTCTTCTCATAAGGACACCATTCATTTTGAATTAGAGGCAATCTAATGCAGCATGGAGTCATCTTAACTTTATTACACCTGCAAAAGACCTTATTTTAAATAGTGTCACATTCACAGGTTCCGGGTGGATGTGAATTTTGGGGGGATACATTCAATTTCCTAATCTGTCCTCTGTTTTCTATCTCAGCTACCATAGCCCTAATTCAAATCTTTATCACCCTGCCTCTCTCATCTGACTATTCCAACAGCCTCCACAGAGATCTTGCCTCCTATAATATCTAGAGTGACTTTTCTCAAATGCAAATGTCACCATGGCCCTCTCCTTTTTACAATCCTTCTTTTCCCTGTCATCTCAGCAGAAGTCCTCCGTCTTTTGGCCAGCACACATGATGGATGAGTTCACTGTGTGACAATGTATTGGGTGCCCAGATGATGTGCAGACTGACTACACCTCTACTCAACTGAGTCTGCTTGAATTTACAGAGAAAAGCAAGGCATTTAAGTTACTGGCATTGATGATGTTACTTTCAACTCAACACTGATTGGGCCAAACTGCTTTTCAACTCTATGGCTGAAAGTCACTGGCATTCAAGCCCCTCCCTAATGGGACCTTAGCATGCCCTCTTTTTCTCCTTGTCCTCTGGCCGGTGCTGCTTCTTTTTATTTTTTTACTCATACTCATTACTCTTGTCTTTTTATCTGGAATAATACATACTCTGCCTTCAAGTAACTTAATGATAACACTCTTTCACTTTAGCCTTGGGAATCTGAAGTTCATTGGCATAGCTGGACAAGTTCAACAAGTACAAGTGTCCTTTGGGAATAACATGACCAGGTATCTGAATAAGTCTATCCCAGAAAACCGAGGACATATGGCTGCCCTAAGAAAATATAACAATATACTAACAACTTCTAATGTATTTTCCAAATTTTCTGTAACAAAAAGATGCTATCATAAAGGAATATGGTAGACAGAAGTCTGTCTCCTGGTCTCAGTCACTCTCACCACTTAGATCAGTTCTCTTCATGTCAGGACAGTTTCCCTCAAAGGCAAATCTCATCACTTGCTCCTGACTGTCTTCTGGGTGAGACCCTTATTTTCACTGTGTTAAACAAGACCCTTCATAGCATGCTCCTGCCAGTTTGCCAGTCACTTGGGAGCCCAGCCCATGGTTTGGCCCTCAGTAGTTCTTCAGAAATATATGTTGAATGAATCAATCAGTAAATGGATGGCTACATGAAATGTTTTACAAATTAAAGAAAATGCTTTAAAATAGGCTGTAGCTAATTTCATCACACAAATAAGTCCTTTGGTTGGAGGATATAATCAAGAGGACCTGACCACTGGCTGACCCTGAAGAAGACCCAGGCAATCAGAGGCTCCTCACATCTCCTCTGCCCTTGGAACATATGCTGTATCTACCGTCCCCACGGCAGGAGCTGTCCCAAGGACACGGCTTTGGGAGAGGAAGGCGTTGCGGAGACCATCTGGATTGAATGTAGGACTGCACCCTGTTACAGCCTCTATATACATTTTTAAGATCTGATGGGGGGATACAGAAAACTATTCATTTTGTGACCACTCAAGAGCAGCCTCATTAGTGAGTTTCCTGGCTTATTAAACCTGCCACCTACCAATCTGGAATGTCCTGCCTCTTTCTTGGGCCTCTCCCTGCCGTCTGTGTGCAGGGACCACTTTCAGACCACATCCAGGAAGCCCCCAAAGCTGTGACCCAACACCCCTCTGGGTAGAGAGGAAAAGTAAAACAGAGAAACTAAATCATTTGCCAAAAGTCACACATGTGACCTATAGGTATTCGGACTTCAAATTCTGCTCCACGGAAGAATAATATATCTACTTTTACATCATCACTTCAAGTGTTCTAACCAAACTATGCTGCTATATAGTCAACTTTACATTTTCAAAAGCCATTGGTCTGTTAGTAACTGCATGTGAGTTTGACATACGGAACATCTAATGGGCCTTATAAGCTGCATGCTGCGCTGTTAACCACTGAACACACGGGAAGTAATCTTTTGTGTTCAATTCATTCATTCATTGTAAAACTGCGAACAATCAAATGACCATCTCTCCATCCGTCCTTTATAATGTATAAACGTCACGGCTAAGTTCCATGCTGTTCAAAGATTTGAAAACATGGTTCAGTTTCTACTTTAGCACCTGCTTGACAGTTCTTTAATTATTTAATGTTATTAAGGTACTTAGGTTAAAAACAATACTTGCATGTCTTCCTCTGGGTGTGACTAATGCTCTGACAATGCTGCTAAGAAAGACAGGACTTGTCAGAAGATGACAATGAAGGTGATGCAAAGATAAATGCCTAATAACTTGTCAAATTAAAGGACAACTGTTGTAGACCACCAAGTTAACTATACTGTACAAGCTATCAAAAGAAATTTCACACTAAATGACATGATCTCTCATTCCTACTAAATGCTAAGATAACACAGTCAAGGAAAAAAAAATAAAAGTAAATATTTCATCCTAATAATATTGGAGAAAAATAAATAGGTTTGGAAAAACGTATTTTTTATTTTGATAGGGTAGCAGCGCATACAAATCAGCATTATTTTTCTTCTGTCTTGATACAGAAATGCGCTGTAGACATAAGCTTAATGTCAGGCTGCCAAGACCATCGCAGAGCACTGTAGGGAGTACTGTAGTGAGCCTTGTCCTTGTGGGTGGATAAAAAGACGAATGTTAGAGACCAAACTCCCTCAGCCTCCCTCCCTACTTCCTGGCCTTTCTGTTCTCAAAATTTCCCTGCATCTCCATCCAACTTCTCCCGCACTTCACCTCTTTCCTCCTACTCCATTCTAATCCTTCTACCTAATCCCTTGTTCCCAACCTGAAACTCTGCTGAATCAATTACGCGGCTCCTACCCCATCCCCATGAACGTTTGTTAGTATTTCCCTCTTCAAAAGTCCCTTCCATTCAGCCTGCCAACATGCTATTGTTTTCCTATCCAAACCCAGCTTTCTCTTGATCCTCCCATTCCCTCCAGCTCCCCCATGCTTCCCCGGTTCCTCCTCTGGGCCACAGCCAGACTCCTGGAAAGATGATTGTCCGTCACGGTCGCCCAGCGCCTACTCAGAACACTGATCTGGTTCTCCCAACTCCTTAAAACATCTCATTCCCAAACTCACCTACTTTGGCTTATATAACTCTCATCTCTCCTGCTTCTCTAACTTCTCTGACGATGCCTTCTCTGTCTCTTCTCCCACCTGACATTCTCCATGTGAATATAGTCTGGAAGGATCAGTCTTGGCTCCTTCGTTTCTGTTTCTGGGACCATTTTCCTTCTTTCTTTCTTTTTTCCTCTTTCCCTTCCCTTCCCTTTCCTTCCCTCCCTCCTTCCCTCTTTCCTTCCTTCCTCTCTCTCTTTAATTGAGTAATCTCATCTAGTCTCAACCATTCATCCATATCGGTAGATACCAACTCCTGCTTTCACTTTAAACACTCTCCTTGACTCTGGACATGCACTTCCCTCTGTCCCCAGATATGTTTATTTTAATGTTCTAACTCGGTCTTAAGTTCATTCATTAATTTGCTTATTCAATCATTCACTCAATATATATTTATGAAGTGCCTACTATGTTAGCTAAGATGAGAGTTAAGCTCCTGTCCACATACAATGACTTGAATAAGGCAGGAGTTTATGTTTTCTGTTTCACAAGATGCCAGAGCACCTGTACTCTAGGACGTCATCCAGAAACCCAGGGCCCTTCCAAATTATCGTTCTGCCCCGCGAAGGTGTTGTCTACATATGTATGGCCAGAACTGGGTTATGTTCCTGTCAGCATGTGAGAAAGAGAAAAACGAAATGGAAAAGTCCATGCCTAGGGTCAGAAGACCAAGCCCCAGAGCGGTCTCTGTCACTCAGCTCACATGGCATTACCCTGACTCAGTCATGTCATCACACTGAACTTGTCAGGGAGGCTGAGTCTCTAGCTGGGTGGCCGTGTCTTCTGCTGAACTCTGTTGCTGTGGAAGAAGAGGAAACTATATTTTTCGGAGGAGGGACATCTAGTGATCTGTCACTCCCACTGGGACTAGGCCTTGTGCCACACATTCAAATTCATTATTCAGAATAATTCTCATTATATTTCCTCTGGTTTCTGTTCAGGATTTTAAACCTCTGTGAATGGTATTGTCATCCTTGTAGGCACACTTTTTAAATATCCATGATATCTTTTTTTATTGAAGTATAATTGATTTATAGTATTATACTAGTTTCCTGTGTATGACATAGTGATTCAGTACTCCCAAGATAACTCTGATGCTTTGTCAGCCATTCCTAACCACCCCCCATAGCAGTCACAATTTTCCAAATTGTGATGTCATCTTCCTCTGTTATATCCCTTGCTTAGCACCATCCTTTCTCTTTTCCTTAATCCATGGGAAGAGTCAGTGCTCATCATTACCATTTATTTGAGGAAGAAAAAAAGACAGACTCCCAATTTATCTCCCGTGTTCAGTCTAGCTCTGCTCTTACTTATTCGCACACCCCACAGTAATGTCTCTGAAGCAAGTGCAAACCCTGTGTATAAAGGAATGATGCGGACTGCTAGGAATGGCATTTGAGGTTTATGAGAAGGATGTGTGTCTTGTCTAGGACTGGGGATTGGCTGCCAACAGCTTCCCCGCCCACTTCACTGGCCCCGAGACGTTCTGCTTTGAGTCATAGTACAAGCTCCATGTTATCTTCCTCTGCACATTTGTTCACATGTTCTCCCTGGGTACCATGCCCTTCTAGATCCAAAATTCAAATACTCTCAATATTTCAAGGCCCAGTTTAAATTCCATCTTTTCAAAAAAGCTTTCTTTGTTTCTTTTATGAAAAAAAATTCTCTCCTCAAATCATCTATAAACCTTTATGTGTACCCCACTTGTGGCATTTAACTCTTTATTTATTGTATTATAGATTCTTTATTGTATTATAGCTTTCTTTTCCACAGAAAGCCCCTCAATATTGGGACTAAGGCTTATTCTTCTGTGTTTTCCACTTAGGCTCTAGTACAATGCATGAAACAGTGAGTGTTTAACAGAAATCAGTTAAATGAATGAATGTTTGAACAATCAGTTAAAGACATCCAGACTGTGGTAAATACAGGGCAGAGAGTCTATTAGGAAAATATGTCATTTTTGACTGAAGGATTGATAGACTATTGATTCTAGAACTGATTTCCACTCAGTTAAAATATTAGTAAGACGTTTAGGAAGACACATTTGTAATAACAGCAGATGGCATCTTGGTGTTTTAAGCTAGGAAGAGGGATACAGGTTTAAAAGAATCATCATGAAAGTGTTTTCCTCAACAAAACACACTTCCCTTATGACTGTCTAAGACGCTTGTGAGGTCCTAACTTCTTGAACTATTGTGGGGTGTTTTGGGCTTTTTTTTTTTGTTTTTGTACTACGTTTTCCAGTTAAGCCTAAAAATATTGAAAACTTTTTCATTCTAATTATTATGTGGTATTTCCAGTCCCAGTCAGAAGTAAGGCTATGAAAACTCTTACTAGAAAGACTCTTTTCATAGTATTTCCCAATTGAGTTTTATAGCCTGGAGATATTGCAATTCTTAAGATAATTTCCCCCCAAAGCCCAACATTTTTCCAAGCAATAATTCCGACTCTTTTGACATTTATGTATCTGAAGCATTGGTAAAATCAAACCAACATTTACTTGTAGCAATGCTACATCTGCCTTCTGGAGCTAGGACAATATTTTAAAGTGGCAGGATCTCATAAATGTTTCATGGAAAATAAGAAAAACATGCTATAAAAATCAGCAAACCGTGAGATAAGAAGGAAGAGGAAGGAGTGGGTGATCAGTGAATCCCTCTGGGATGATTGTGGAATAAGTTCTTCTAAATACTGGCCACATTTTCACAACTGATAAGTGACTTTCTGGCCATACATTAGCTAATTCTGGAAGTTGCTTTAACCCTTTCAAAGTTAATCCTTTCAAGAACTGCACCTCTATTATCTACACAGCTAAACTTGGTCCTTTCTACATAGTCTACATTTTATTCTGAAATTCCCCACTTCAGTTAGAAGTGGATCCTTATCAACTGTGAAATCTTGGCAAGTCCCTTTACCCTCTCAGAGCCTTAGTATCAGTATCTATTAAAACGTCCATTATAGAGGTTTCTGTTACACTGACAATGGTGGGTACATAGACTCATTATTTTTGAATGTTTGAAATATTTTATGATAAATTTAACATGGGGCTAAAATATAGGCAAGTTTTGTAAGAATACAGAGATTATGAATGCAAACTACCCAGTTCAACACGTGGCTTAATAGTCGATAATTATTGTTGCTAATCATGATGCTGTTGCCGGTGGTAATTGATGTATTTCCTTAGCAATAGTTATGTACAGAGGAGTGTATTGGGCATTGGTGGGAGTGGGGAGCAAAGAGAGAGGACAGTGCTTTAAAAAAATGATAAGAGACCTAATCCCAGTCCTCTGTGATCTAAGCATTTTATTCTGGAAGAGTAGCATTTATAGACATGAAACTATTAAGTAACAATGCAAGGTAGCATATGATGAAGGTTAAGTGAATTATGCAGATAATATGTTCCAAAGGAGTTCAGAGAACCATGTGTTCAAATAATTTGTGTGTGGTGTTTGTGTGTGTAAAATACATGTTAAATAGGACCATGCAGGACTTTAAGAAAGGAGAAACTTTCACATTGCAGCCCAGAATGACAGAGCACCGCCGGAGTTTGTTATTTAAGAAGAACTCTTTCAGGGGCCATTTTCTGAAACCCAGAGACCTGTTTGTGACAAGTCTTTCCCCTTCTGCCTACAAATGCCACCCGTGTACTATTATCCTGACATATATGGTAAAGCACAAAATATGCAGAAACCACTGAATTGATGAGTTAACAAAATACACATGAGCACCAGGAAATTAACAAGATGATGGTCCCGGGTTAGCAGGAGGCGTATGGCGTTCTGCTCCGTGTGGTTTTCTGGCATGCTTATTAGACTCCTGGGCAAGGAAATACCTCTACCTGGAGATTTAGACACTCGAATTGATACTCCCCAGCGAGAGTATACTGTTTGTAATAAAAGCAGTCTTTGTGTGGAGAAAATAAAACTGCACACTTTGTACACTTGTAAACCACCCCTGGCTCACAAAGTTACTATCCCTGCCTTACTCTCAGATTGACAAGCTTTTAAATCTGATATATTTTAGTCTGGGAAAGAAAAAAAAAAAGAGCAAGATTCTGTCAGCCTAATCTCATTACACATGTAGCCGTTACAGTCAAAATGAGTTTCCTGTGAGTAAGTTTGGGTGAGTTTCAAAACCAATTCTCGGAGGAAAAGAGTCATTACGTTGAAGTGTGTGCTGCGAGATGGCGCTTTCCTATTGTACCAGGGCTTTTGCCTCTATGTTTGCTTAAGCCAGAGGATGATGAGATGAATAACTCAGATTTTGTTCAATGAAAGAAGGGGAGAAAAACATTTAAAATGCATACTGTTAATACCTTGTTAAAGGCTTTCTTTAACAAGGAGAAAGTAATAGCTTTGGGGAACTATCTCATAATACTCTCTTGCTTCTATTTGCTGTCCTACCAAGCTCTTTTTGGACATTTTCTACTCAGAATCATTTCTCTGTTGGCCCATTCGGTCCCTTAAACCACCTCACTTCCATCTCCTTCTTTGCTCTTTTATATAAAAGTTGTCCTCTCAAAATACATGCTGTTTGATGGCAGGGACTGGGCTTGGTGTTCACTGCATCTTTAGGGACAAAAAGTATCTTATTCCCAGTAGGTCTTCCATTAATGTTTGTCTATAACTGACTTTACTCTGGAAGCTCCCTCTCTAGTGACTCCCTGTGAACTCAGTACCAGAAAAGATAAAGTCCTCGTTGTGCATTTTGATAGTAAGGACAGTAAGGGCTGCATGTGCCGTGAGAGCAGCCTGGGTCCTAAAACAAAAGTTCAGAAAGAGCCCCGATGGTGAGGCCATGTTGCAAAAAAGTCTGCTGGGTTAGGACATGGGAAAAAAGGAAAAGGATACGTCTTTGATTTACTGGGCATTCATTATTTATTTCCTAGTTTTCTTCAAATGTGTCACCAATGGGGCTTTTGTTCGTGTTTAGTATCACTAGGAACTTGCTTTTATTATTCTTACTGCTGCTCAATTGTCCAATCCTTGGCCAGGAGAGCCTGTTCAAGTTGACTACTTGGTTCTTTTGACAAAACGCTAGATTTCTTTCCTCGCTTTGTGGTCATGACAAGATGTAGTAGCCTCGTCTTGCTCATTTCTTGCCGTAGACCTGTAGTTGGTTCTTTCTCTAAGAGTATTTGTTCTTTGCAGCAGGAAACATTTGGAGGCTACAGTTTATGCAATAGGGCTATGCACTGCTGTTCAATGATCATTCATAGGTTTCTTCAGTGGATATATTAGGGAGTGTGTGTGTGTGTTAAAATAAATCATTAAGTCATATTGATCCGACCAAATCAAATTCAGGGATGTAGGGTTTTTACTTAACCTCGTGAGTATTATATTTGTATCTACTTTCTTACACAACAAAAATCTCGGTTCCCCCACATGGGGAAGGGGGTTCTGAGAGATGAAACTACCCAATCTCTTCTGTGACACAGGGGACACCCTGTAACAAAGTAGAATGAGTCAGATACTAACTAGCCTTTGCTTGTCCTTCAGGGAACAGAATTTTTTCCCCTCTACTTTAAAATTATTTCATTTTTTATTCATTTTTAGATGGGAAAGGGGGATTGTGAATCCAGCTAAAAATAATAAAAGCAATAGCCCTCATTTAGCATTTATCATGCGTTAGGTATTGGGCTAAAGTCTGCACACATGTGTGGGGACGAGAAAGGAGGTTCTTATCCTCACAGCATTTTCTCTGAGTTTAAGTAGTTATAAGGCTGCACAGGGAAGAAAACATACTAACAGGCCAATATTCACTTATGAACTGATAACACAATAGAATTTATAATTAGACTACACTTAAAAACCTTCTTTATTTTTACTAGCATCTTTTCTTGACCATAATTTAAATATCTTTTGTTTGTTTTTCCTTTTTCAGTTTTATTAGGTAGAATTATTATAGTTCAACTGCACATACATATTATATTGCATGTAAATACATATATATAGTATACTGAACTTTTTTAGTTTACATGTATGTACTAATTATTGTTTCTAAGAACAGATTCGAGCTTTAGCTTTTTAAACTTCCATAATTATCAAAGGAATAAAGCCAACTACAAAATAAGAATCAACAGAATGTGGTAATCCAGTCATAAAGGACAGTCAAATGTGCTTTGATTTGTGATAATCAAAATAATAATTAGTCCATTTGTGTCCTGATTATGATTTTTTTTTGATTCCTCATATAAATGATGTCATCTGGCTTATTGGTTAAGCTCTTGAAGATTGTACCATGTTGTAAATATTTAGCAATAAAATAGCCAAGATAATTTTGAAAAAGAACAAGAGTGCCCAGTTTGTAGTCTCTAAGTACAATTTTCCACTAAAAGGAATCTGGCTCAGAGAACTATACAGAGAAAATATCAGGAATAGGAAATGTGTAACATCAGCCTGGCAGGTCTGTTCGTAGCAGAAGGAAGGAAATAACAATGACTATTGGGGTGGTACCAAATGGATTCAGAAGAGAGTCCCATTAACCAAGGATGCGATAACCTGACCATTACCAGTAACACTGTCAATGGATTAAAATATATCAAGTATGTTTAAATCCATGGGTTCACAATGATACACAAATTGGTTGGCGGAGAAACTTCATGGGTTATCTTTGGAGGATGCTAGGGAACAAACTCATTACTGTATAAACTGATAAAGGGGAAAAAATGAGCATTTAATCTGCCTTTCCTGTTTAAATTGAAACTCAGAGTAACCAAAAAGCTCATGAGGAGAAATTTCTATGTTTTCAATAGAAGTTTTCTACCAAATAAATGAAGAGGGAATGATAGACTATCACCACTTTTCAAAATGCTAATTAATTAATGCATCTTAACAATCATCAAAGGCCACAACATAACAAAATGTGAGGCAAATGGAAATTATGCCCCTATTGATAGGATGTTGAGTTGTGTGCAATTATTCTTGAAAAAAAAATCGAATCTAATCAACCCCTAAATCTAACCACCTTTTGATTTCACTGGCCCAAGAACACTGGCAAGGAAGGCAGATGATATTGCCTGGGTGTAGACATTGCTAATCCTGGTTAGCCATGGCTGATTCAGATTTTTAAATGGGATGGGCTGTGTGTGTGTGTGTGTGTGTGTGTGTGTGTGTGTGTGTTTGCACAATTGAGGGTAGGTGGGATAGAGTGTCATCTAGTTCAGAGAGGATGTTGAAATTTCACATATAGAATTCTTAACACATTGTTGAGGTGACATCGATTTTCAAAGTCATAGAAAGGGGAGCTTTATGGAAATTCTGGAGGGGAATCAAAGATCCCTGTTCCCCTACAGCTACAATAATGTTACTGTAGCCCTAGAAAATAGAGCCATGCATATTTAGGTTCTTTTATTAGTCTCCGGAAGGAGAGGAAAAAGATGTTACATTCTAACAAAGAAAATTTAATAAAGGAACTATTTACAAAATGTGGGAATCCAGCAGGCACCGTAAACAACTGGTAGTTAGCACAAGCAGGAAGCCATTACTACCCCAAGGCTACAGGGGAAGGGTCACTGGAATTCAGAGAGAGCTGTAGCTGAAGCTGTCAAAGAAAACTCCCAGACAAAAGATGTGGCCTTTGGTAGAGGAATTCAGTCACTGCCAACCTGCACCTAGTGGAGAGGGAACTGATGTCAGTCCCCTCCTCTCCTCTGACCTCCTGACCTCCTCTCATCACCTCCCATTGGATGAACTGAGCTTGAAGTCAACTGGAAGCCACACGGCAAGAAAGCCCACGGAGACAGTCCATGAAGGTCCATCTCCCAAGGTGATGTCAGCAGGGTGACAAGGATAGCCTCTGTCTGCACCCTTGCAGTGGCAGACAGAGGCTATCCACCGTAGACCCGCTCCTCATCTAGGGAAAGCTGTCTGTTCTCGGGTGATCCTATCACCATTTTTTGATAAAATATTGAATCTCTGACTTTGACACTATCAGTAATCAAGTCAACATTTTATGATTTTATGGTTCTAGGCAGAATGTGGGTTCTTTTCCACCTTGCACATCTCCAGTGATCCCTCTATATTCTAGAAAAGAAAACAGAGAACAGGCCACTCACCATTTGGTTGAGCCCAACCCTGCTCTCAGTTTACCCTTATTCCGTTCCCCTTATTCAACTCTGAACTTCCATACCATTTCCCCTTTCTTTGCCTAAGACAGGCATCATCAATTGATCTTGGCTCTCTTTCATGATGAGCTAAGTTGCAGCCTCAGGATCTTTCTTAACTTAGTGCTTTAGGAGTCAAATCAATCAATTGGAGTTGGGGTGCAAGATGAAAGCTATTTATTTTTTTAATCCCTGGTCTGTGAGTAGCCTTCAGTTAGATGTTTCCACGTTTTGTTTAATAGGTCATTTCCCATTAACTCTGGGAAACATTTGCTACCCACACTGTTTGTCTTTACCAACTGGAATAACATCACCATCATCACCGTCATCATCACCGTCATCACCATCATCGGTAGTAGCACTAGTATCATTAATTGGAAGCCTTTCTTGATCTTTCTAAATAACAAGGTCTCACAGCTTCACTTTTACTGTGAGTTTCTTTTCCTTTGTGTAGCTTAGGTCTGACATTCCATCCTTTGTTTACCACTTCTACCTCTGACTATGCTTTCATGACCAGGTTCTGATCAGAGCTTTGATTCTCTTACTTAGGAGATGCTGCTGCCTCACAGGATCCGTAATAATAGCGATACCTCATATTTATAGAATGCTTTACAGTGCACAACACACACACACACATATTCATAAAAGTCTTTCTGATGAAAGGCAACCTTTTGTGATATAATTAAAGGATTTTAGATTTTTGGTTTATGGGACTAAATTACTCTTTAGACGCTGATTATCTTTGTATGGCTTTCTGTCACCTTTAAAAAATAATCTTTCTACCCACAAATTTCAGAGTTTCTTTTTCCTCATGTATTTTCCTTCAACTACACAGTAATTTTGGCTTTATAGAGTTGGTCAAAGGAAGCAACCCTTTAGAGAAACATATCTATAAAACAAACTTCCGATTTCAGAACTGAACTACAAATAATTTCTTCCTCCAAGATGATATTCAACAATTGGACTTAATGTAAACTTAAGTTCACACATATATTGTTTAGCAATTTACTTACTACAATTTACTTACAGAAACATATTGACATCACTTTTTAGAGACTTTTTGTTAAGAAGGGATCTTTTTGAGGATATTAATGTTCTAACCCGCTGTTTTTTTGCTGTTGTTAAAGAAGGGGAATGGTTTGTTTGACATATTTTAGCTGGTCCTTAAAGAAAGTTACACTTGAATTTACATTTCTTGTGGTCTTTTTTATTGGGGGCCTTCTTTAAAAATCTTTTCACCTTTTTAAAGCCTGTTGCACCAATGCCTTTCCATAGACATATTTCATCCAGGTGTTCTGTCTGAGCCTGTAAAGCTTTCTACCATGATGAGCAAGCTGAAAGCCTTACTAAACTTTTTAAAATAATGAGACCTCATCAGGCAAACTTATGATCAGGCTTCTTTTCTTCCCAGGCTAACCCATTGAATCTCACATCAGTTCATAGTTGGCCATGGCATGTGAGACAGTGGTAGTAAACAATTAAAAGGGTTTCCTAGGTGTCCCAGTCTCTTTATGAGAAAGAGGAAATGACCGAGTGATTTCATGTTAGTCTGTAAAGTCATTGGATGTATTGTAATGCCATTATTAACCTTGAGTCCTGATTCCGGCTCCTTTATTTTTCCCTCCAGACTGTTTGCTTCCCTTATATGATAAAGCCAAAGCCTGCGGTACATTGGAAAAATAGAAAAAGAAAAAGGTAAAATTAGAGTGTCTCTTATCCTCTTTTAATACTCCTTGTGTTTCCCAAGGAACTTCTGTTCTCGGTCATGGTTAATCTGGAGTTTGCAGCTTTAGCATTCTTACAGTATTCTGTTTCTTCTGTAATTCAGGGCCACTAACACCCCGGGGAGTGTCTTTAAAACAGGAAGTTGCTCAAGCAAATTATAGTCTTTAGGAGGACAGATCTATGACCAAAACACTGCAAAGGCCAGTTGCCTTTTCTTTAGGGAGGCACGATGACGGAGGGATACTTGAGCAAAACCAAACACACAAGGATGCTGCTTTCTGTCCTCTCTCTTTTACTCCTCAGTGAAGCCACTGATGAATCAAAAATAAGTCACTTAAGACGAATTGTTAAGAAGCACTTGCCATCTTCAATTGAGTTAGTTCCTGTTTTTCTGTAAAGCATTAAGTGGTTACATACGCCATCTGCATTTTCCTTCAACATCCCCACCTTGCCCATGGTTCAGTGGCGAGCTTCACGAAGTCTTCTCATTCAAGTTTTACTTCTTTTTCCACCTCGTCACCCAGCGCTCTAACGCACGTGTGTCCCTGCAGTTGGCTCCAGACCTGCACGGTTGTGGGGGAGGCAGCAGAGAGCCCGGGTGTGGAGTTAGACCACTTTGATGAACTCTAGCCAGTCCCTCTTATACTGCTTTGATTTCAGGACTTGAAGGTTCCTGTATCTTATTTCCTACAGCCCCTAACAGAAATGGGATGTAGGGGGCATCTGCTGAAGGACATATCAAAAGGCTTGGTACTAAAGTTGGGAAGGATGTTAATGGATTTCAGCTTCAGGGTTAAAATCTCTTCCAGAGTAGAATTGAAATTTTTCACTGCACAGAACTTTGAAAAAGCAAACGACAGAATGATTTTGTCATAAATGTCTATGTTGGCTGTCTGATATGGGAAAAAATGGAGGTCAAATAGTCTGCAGAGAAGATAAAAGACCTGTGCAGTGAATGCCCTGTGGAGGGTGCACTCCTGTCTTAAGATGCCTTTAGGCCTTTGGGCCACTGTAGGCATGGAATCCAGTAGGCATTTAAGAATTGCTCATGAAATAAACAGGTGTCTGGCAAACTGAGTTAATGTTGAATCCCAGATAAATTTAGACAAATGGTCATAGAAAAGTAGAAAGTAGTAAGTGAAAAAAGCCTTCCGTTCAATTTTCTCCAAGAGAAGTGGGCTCATGGTGCTTAGTCAGAGATGAACCTGAGGTTACAGATGCTTGAGTCCCTTCCACTTGCAATTTTTAAGGTAAAAAAAGCTTCTTCTAAAAACAAAGTATAACACTATGAAAACACTGAATGTTTGATGTGGAAACCTTTTTTAACACCAGTAAAAAAAAAAATTCTTTTATTTCAAAAATAGGGAAATGGTTTTGGATTTCCTTGAACATTTTAGAATTTAAAAGAATTTCCCATGCATGAATAAAATCAGATCATCATCAAAAGGCTTTTAAGCAAAACGCCACACTTTTCTCCATAAAACAAAACAAATATTTTGCAGAGCAATATTCTCTTACACAAAAGATTTTTACAAATCATTAGAGTGTTCTGTGTGAGGAAAATAAAATTCAAAATTATTCAGTAAAATATTTTTCTTTCATTTTTTATTGCTACTGTGAATAAGAAAGCATTAAAGAGGATGTATGACTATAGATGAAAGTTATCCTGCCAAACATTAAAAAAAAACGCTTTTAATGTTTTGGTCACGAACTCTGACAATGATAAATCACTTTTCAACAGCTGCAGACAGCTGTTAAAGTCTGGAGCCTAAAACGCTTAATTGGGGAAGTGTGTTAAAAGTTAAAGGGCCAGTGTCCTTCTAGGCTACATGAGGACTTTCTTCAGTACGCTCGATACAGTGCATTCTAAGGTTTGGGAAAGAATCCTCTGTAGATGCATTAAACATTAAGCGTTAGATGGATAAATGTAACGTCTCCCATTATATGAGCAAGAAACAAGTGGCAGAGTTTAATAAAAGCACACAAACTCCTTCATTTAATAAAGTTTTCATACAGTATTTGGTGATGTGACTGAGATGAGTGGTGCTTTTATTTCAGATGTGTGAACTGGCAATTCCTAAGCCTCGCAATGTGGATCTTATCACAATAAATACATTTACCCAGGATTAATTTACTGAGCCATGAATTCCAGCCTGATTCAAATCAGTAGAACAAGAAAAAAATTTTTTAAAGCTTAATGGGCTTTTTGTGTTGCTTATATTTTATTCTGGCAATATTTGGGCAGTGAGATACTCCAGTTAGTTTAGGGACTTCTTCACCTCAAAATTTTTCTTCATTAGGATGTTTCAAACCAGTTTGCAGTCATAATGTTTATCCATGGCACACAACTGCTAAGATAGTATCCTTTTGAAGCAGGCTTTGTTGTTGCACGTGATTTTCCAGTGTGTGTGTGTGTGTGTGTGCATAACACATTGCATATATTATATAAATTCACTACATATATATTCACTACACATACTATACAATAGTCACTGTATAATGATATATTCACTGCAGAACACTATATATGCATGTGTATATATATATAAACTCTGCAAGAACTGAACTGGTGGTTTTATTTTACTCTTTTCCACGGGTAGCAAGTGTGTAAAGTTAAACATCATATATCTGTTTGAGGAGGGACGTTTCCCGTTGAGTAACTGTCGGTAGGTCATTTCTCCTCTGTAAAACTCCTGACATTCAGGAAAGGGAGTAGTTCTGTTTCACACTCCGTAGCAAAGGTGAGCTCTGGGAATTGTTTGCTGAGTAATTTGCTGTTACGCAATACATCATTTTTATTGGTAATAAGGCAGATGTCACCAACAGCGGAGTTTGTCCAAGGCTGGCTCTGAAATTTCCTTTAAGGCATTATGCTCCCAATCAGGCAGAAAATCATCGTCAGCTATTGCAGATTGAAAGATCACGTTGCAGCGTCCAAGGACTGTTTATGACTTTTCCAGCTATACACAGAGTGGGTGGTGGAGAGTGGCCTTGTGCAAGCGTATTTGTTCCAGATATGATGTATCCAGTGTATAAAATTTGGGAAGAAATGCACCATAAAAATATGTCATGTGAAGTTCGTTTTGTGTGAAGCAGATGAGTTTATATCAAGGATGAACCGAAAAAGACCCATTCGCAAAGTCTGTTTTATAAAGGTGTCTATTTCTAGCAATTTTACCTAGGTCTTAAAAAAAAATCTAAGATGCATGGCTTTAAATGAAAGCTCTTTATGGCTCGTTTAATTAGAGAGACAGATTTACACGTGTCATTCATTGGAATCTGGTGGGCCCTTCTTAACACACTTAATGACCATTGTGTCACCATCTATACTTTTTCAAAGTTCTATGCTACATAAATACAAAACAGAAGCAGACTCATAGACATAGAATACAAACTTGTGGTTGCCAAGGGGGCGGCAGGTGGGAAGGGACAGACTGGGATTTCAAAATGTAGAATAGATAAACAAGATTATACTGTATAGCACAGGGAAATATATATAAGATCTTATGGTAGCTCACAGAGAAAAAAAAATGTGACAATGACTATATATATGTTTATGTATAATTGAAAAATTGGGCTCTACACTGAAATTTGACACATTGTAAAATTATTATCAGTCAATAAAAAATGTTAAAAATAAAATAAATTTTAAAATTTCTTTAAAAAGAATTTTTAAAAGGTTCAAATTCAACAAATTACTTCAAACTTGGGACAACATGGTACTAACACTATACACTAAGCTTGTGACTTTCAGTCTCCCAGGAATGTAGGCGGATCTTCTTCTCATACCAGGAGCTAAGAGCAGCAGAGCCAGAATACAAACGTCACCTTTGCATCACAAGAGTGGTGAGATGGCTCATGACCAACACTGTGCCAAGCCATACATTCTCTTGCTGCTTTGTTAGTACAATAAGGACTCTGTATTTCTAAAGGTAACACTAACTGGTAGAGATACCACCCTAATATTTCCATGGCTTTAACAAAATTAAAGATTATTTCCTCTCACGTCACAGTCCAATGCGGATGTTCCCAGTCAAGTGATTCTATCCCAAGTGGTGATTGAGGAGCCCAGGCTTCTTCAGTCCTGTGGTTCCATCATTGTCAACATAAAATAGCCCTAGGGGATGATATTCATTAGGGAAGGGAGAGAATGGAAGTGTCTGGGGCACTCATCCCATTGGCCCACATGCCGTTGGTCAGAACACAGTCACACAGCCTGACCTAGATGCAAAGAATGCTGGAAAATGTAGTCCCCCATTGGGCAGCTACTTCCCAGCAACTCCACCTATGGAGGCGAGGCAAGCAGGGAACTTAAGTGGCCAGCTAGCCACCTCCACCAGAGAGCAGAGACGTGAAGATCTCATGTTCACATTCTCTTCCTCTCTCCCTCATTCTTTCCTCAACACTTGGTTACTTGTTTTAGGGATTAGAAAGTAGGGTAAAACCTACAGTAAAAATAAACAAAAACAGTAAATAAGAAAAATCTTATTTTGTGGGATTTGCTAGAAGTCTCCAAGCAAGAGTAGTTCTTTGCTCTTGTTTTTGTGATAGCCAACTTGCTAGTGACTTAAGGCTTTAAGTATTTGAGCTTAATTAATATAAAGAAAATGTCTGTACCAGCCTCCATCCTTCCCCCACCTCCATGCCCATCAACCAGGCTGGGAGCTCATGGAGTCAGGCACACAATTCTTCTCAGTGTCCAAAATGTCTAGCACATAGTATGTGCCAAATACATCTTTGAAAGTTGGCCTATCCGCGTGCATGGATAAGGGAGCATTTGTGGGAGTGCATATATAAATGTAACCTTGTTTCCTGTTGGAGATCATTTTCAAGAGTAGATAATAAATACATTCCTTAAAATGTTTGTAATCCGATTTTATAAAAAGAAAAGGGGATATGCAAAAATCTAAATTTGAAAATTAACCTTAAAAAGAGGCAAATGCTAAAACTGGGGCTTCCAAGAACAAGAGGAGACTTTTTTATGAAGTAAGGAAAATGTATTTCAATCACACAGATGATTTATGCTTATCAAGTTAAAAAAATAATGTGTGGCAAATATATTGCAGAAGTATTTTTAAAGGCTAAACATTAAAACAGCAAGAACTATATAACACAGCACTTAGGATATTTGAAAAAAAATTAAAGTTTCCACAATAATAACAACAACAAACAAACAATTCAAGAAACCAAATGCAAATGTGTATGCCCACAAGAAAAAGCTGGCATTGATTGCTCAAAGATAAATCCAGAGAGAGAACTAAGCTAAGACATATAAGAGTAAAGGTAAAGAAAATGAAAAGACGTGCTTGTGTTAAAAAAAAAAAAAAAGACAAACGCTAGTGTTTCCATTTAGTTACATAGACAAATACATCTTTTTATTTTTTTAAATAAAATATTTACTTTAAAAATACTGAGGCCAAGCCATGCTTTGTAAATGGGCAGGAAACCACTTTGTGTAGGAAATCATTTGATAAAATCTAGGTTAAGAATAATTGGCCAACATCTCTGAAAAGACTTGGGACAGAGACAGGAAAGAACCAGCACTGCTCATAATTAGAAGAAAAGGAAAAGCCTTTGCCTTTCATGACTGGGTAAGGAGGAAAAAGAACCCAAACAAAATCCATTCACACTCACAGACATGGAGGGTCTAGGTTCTCAAGAACAAATTCCACCAGGCTGTGCAAGGATCTGCCTCTAACGAAGGAGAAGCCAGCATAGGGCTGAGGGAAGGATTCCACATTCCTTTACTCTGCATATTCATCAGTGGACCCAGCAAAGCACCCGAGACCACTTAACTCTTAAGTATCTTCACACCCATGAAGCATTTCTTTCTGGGAAAATGGGTGGTGGAAAATCAGCATCTATCTTAGAAACCTCACGTAAGTTAGCAGGCAGGGATTGGTCCTCTCAATGGGTACCATTTTCAAGTGACCTCTGCATGCTGCTTTCTCAGGGAAGCCCCAGGCAGATCTTAATGGATTTCCCAGCTGCCCTGATGCCTCTTGTTCGTAGCCTTTATCTTGATCGTAATTTATACCATTTGGGGAAGTGATGATGCGTTTAATATTTGTCTTCCCCGCTAGACCAAACGCTCAGAGAAGGCAGGGCTTCTGAGTGTGGTCTGTTGCTGCATTTCTAATATCAAACACTGTCTCTGGCAAATAACAGGCTCCCAATAAATGTTGCTTAGTGAAGGAGTAATCTGAGGATTGGAAGAATGTTCGTCCCTCCACTCTTCACTTGGTATATCCCTCCTCTTACTTCAGAACTTGACTTAAGCATGGCTTTCTCAGGAAAGCCTTCCTTGATCCCCCAGATGAAGCCAAATCTACCTGTTCTGTCACTGTTTTTGTCAAAGTTGCAATTTTATACTTACTAACGGGAGTAACTGATTAATGCCTCTTCCCGCAATAGTCTGAAAGATTTATGAAAGTAGATCATTTTATTCCTAGTACCTAGCATAGTGATCAGCATATAGTTGGCTGAATTTAATTAACCAGCATATAATTGGCTCCTATAGTTGAATGAAGGAACAAATAAATGAATATGTGAATGAGTGAAGAGAACGGTATTTATAAAGTTTGCCGTTAAACATATCCTAAATCTGGAGATAGTCCATTTGCATATTATTCGAGAATAAAAATGTAAAGTATCTTTTAAATTGATATGGTAATGAAAAACAAAATGTGTAGTAACATAATAAGGCTAAAATATAAAATGCACAATGTAATAATGAGAATAATATACATTAGATACATCTTTGCTAGACAGGAGTGAAGTCAAAGTTCTGAGATTAACAATTGAAAAAGAATAAGGAAAGGAAAATATATATATATATGTATATATGTACAACTGAATCACTATGCTGAACACCTGAAATTAACACATTATAAATCAATTTATACCTTAATAAAAAAATTTTAAAAACCCCAATACTGAGATTCCAAAATTATGTGGGAGAAATTCTCAAGGACTAGGTTGAGTGAGCACCAGCGAGAAAGAAGCGTGTCCCTATCTGGCTACCCCACTGCATACAGTTAAAGAAAACTTGAAGCAGATTCAGGGGAATATCCATCTGAAGAATGAATCAGGGAATGAAAATTAATCCTTAAGAACATGTTAAAAGGACTAGTGCACCTGAGCTCCAAGGACAAGGAAAGAGGCAGCACCCTTCATGTAAAACCTTTTACACTGAGATGCTATTAGTGAGCTATTTCCAACTCTTCTGTTGCCAGAGCGATAAAAATGAACAAAATTCAGCAAGTGGGATCTATAGTAGAAGTAAGGATAATTATTTGGAATTGAGCCTTTCAAACTTTGGACTAACTGATGAAGGGCACTGTGTTCCTCTCAAAAGTGTATAGGGGAAGGTCTCTTCTCAGTGGAATGGGATGATTTAGGGGCAGTCAGGGGAGGAGGTCCAGGACAAAGACCTTCGTGACCTCTGCAGTGCCCTCTACCTTCACACTGAATAATGAGAGTGAGCTGGATAAGGAAAAACTGTTTTTCCATGGAAATCTTTTATGCCTTCACTGTAAATTTGCTCTGTGTTCAACCACATGATCTGCCTACTTTGTTAGTGAAACATCTTCAGGGGTTTACATGAAAGGAGACAATCATAGCAGATTTATCCAGAATGTGAGTCATAATACAGGATTACTGGATCATATGGAATCCAATGGTGATTATTTCAAATTTGGGGTCAGGAATTATAAATTGAGACTGAGGAAAAATTCATACTATTAAACCAGAAACAGACTGAAATTAGTGCTAAGTTTATGAAATACAAAGTTTTCAAAAGTTAAGTAACTGTTGATCAAGTGTCTCAAGTATTAAGAAAGCTAGTTTTTTTTGTCCTGAGAAATTTGAAGATATCACTGGTTCATGATAGAATATGGAACTGCCTTGTGACCAGCTAGTTCACGTTATTTTTTCATTCAGTGTCAAGAGAGTATGAACTGAGCACCCATCCTTGTGTGTGCGAAGTCAAGTGTGAAGTTCTGTGGAACTCAAGAAATTTAAAGCAGGAAACCCTCCCTCATGAGGTCTGCAAACTAACCTTTGGATTCAGTGTATCAGAAACTGGATTTAGCAAACTAGAAAGTATCTATGTTTATTCTGCCCTAATATAATTAAACTCATTTATTTATTGATTCTTTCAATCAACAAATATTTATTGAAAGAGAAATGAAGCTATATTTTATCTCAAGGAGTTCTGGGTTTAGTAGGAAAGAAAATCAGTTCACACCAATATCCAGGATATTAGGCAATCCACTTTCAATGCCCAAGGCAGATACTGTAGGTTGGCTCTCTCTCAACACCACCATTCCCAAACCACTTTTCTTTGTTTTCCTAATCTATCATAAAAACTAGAAAGCCAAATGCTTGATTTTGTAGACTCTCTTGCAGTGAGGGTGGCCTTGTGACACAGTCTTCTCCCAAAGGATGCAGGGCAAAGTCTGCCGAGGGAGACTGAGCAAAAGCTTTTGCTTTCCAGACAAAAACAGACACAATCTTTTGTTATCCTTCCTAAGCTTCCTATCTGAGATGAAAAACGATACGTAGAGAAACAGCAGCCATCTCGCGTCAAGAGGCAAGAAGAGTAAGAATAAAAAGTCAACATGACAAGTCTCGTGTAATCTTGGTGTCTAAGGACACCAGTGATCAGTGGTATCAACTCTAGCAAGGGCCCAACTCCAGACCTGGAAAGAAACAAAGTCCCTCCGTTTGCCCTGAGATAAAATAAAACATACCTAGGAAACATTTATTGTGTCTTCACTGTGCTCTAGAAACTATGTTAGGTGCCAGGGATATAAACATTAACTGTCTCAACCTTTCAGGAACTCACTGTTAGTTGGGAAAAGAGGCAAGCTGCCATAGTTTCTATGAGGCAAGCTTGTCACTGCACAATGGAGCCATGAAGGAGGGATTCCAGCCAAAGCTGCACAAAGTCAGTGCCATGAGCTGACAGTCATTAAAATGGGGTTTGCATTTTTACTTACTAGTTTTACCTAAGTAAAACATCCTTTATACTTTATTAACTAACAATCAATTTCTTCTCATATTACCTTTTACTATATAAATAAAATAAAAGTTTTGAATTAACTCTTCTAAGAACAGAGTATTTGTGCCGTAGCTGTGCCATTAAAAATTGTCTTGGAAGCACAGAGCTGATTTTTTGGCATAATGCTGTGCATAGCACAGGTCAGTCTTGGAGTCAGCAGGAATTTATTTTTAGAAGCAGAAAAACAGCTCTTATATAAGGTGGTCTTATAAACCATCTGGCCCTCGAGCCCACAGCATGGCTCCTAAGGATATTACTGAAATAAAATTCTGGATTAAAAAAATATTTTTTAAATGATTTAGAAAAGAAAAATATAGTTGCATATTTTTAGGAAAGATAAAATTCGTGTATTAAAATTAAAAAGTTGTTTTATTTTATACTCTACTGAAGAGATGAGGAAAACTTAGAAGAAAATTAATTCCTCCTGTAATTTTAGCCATTGAGCCCCCACAACCCCCAATTATTCCTAAGGTGGTTTCTATACACAGTACATCCTCATTTTTAGATCCTGGGAAGGACAAGGCTCTTTGCTTCAAGTCTTTTGACTTCCACCCCCTCCCCCCATCCCTCCACCAACCCCCGGTGACTTTTCATTCAACACCTCCGGGAGCAAATGAGTTTCTTTTGTCTAAAATTGTCTAGACAGATACAAGGGGACAGGGAGATCACCAGACTGCTTTTTTTTTTTTTTTGCTTGGTAATTGAGGCTGTATTAACTTACTCCATCCCAGTTCATACAAAAGACTTTGAAAACTGCTAATGTAAATCCACGTATTTAGATAAAACTATAGTGCTTACTTGTCCCTTATCTGGTGGTGCCTGAACATTATAAATATCCTTTTAGCAGGAATAATCTCCTATTTGGCTCATGATGAAAAATCTTTGTGCTTAAATCTCTTTGCTCACAAAGCCCTAAAGTACAGGAACTCTTCTGCTCTTGGGGGTCTACTTGAGAGCAGAAAGCCTGATTATTACACTCCTGTGTTTTAGCTGAAATGTAGGCTTTGTTTTCACGTTCCGGGAGCTTTTTCAGCTTCAGCAAGATTTTAATAGTAATTTTTATTCACAAAGAGAGTGACAAGAATTCCTCTCCACTCATTAGTGGACAAACAGATGACCTTGAAAACTGGCAATCTGCATCCACTCCTAAGGATGGCAGCTGGATAATAAAGAAATGTTCCAGGGCTCTGAAGTGACTGCTTTCTGCATATGTACTTACACACATGTGCACACAGGTATGTGTGTGAGATGCTATGTATATTAGTGTATGTGTATCAGTGTGTATTGACATGTTAGTGCATGTGCCAGTGTGTATGGTGGTGTGTGTGTGCACCTATCGGTGTGTGTTCGTATATGTGTTGTGTATGTTGGGGTATGTGTTACAAACACAGGGGCAAGGATAAACCCCCAAGTAGGAATAGGAAATTTGATGAGCATATTAAACAAGGAAGTCTGGGTTCTGGGTTTTTTACTTCCATGAAAACGCTAGCTGGACCTATTCCATAAAGCTCTGGGGCAAAGAAGACGTTGGGAAGAGAGGAATCAATTGAGAAGGAGGAAAAGCAAGAGTGAGGAGAGAGTGAGTGAGCTAAATAGGGAGGGAGAGAAAGTACTCGGAGGAGGCTGGAAAGGCAGCAACACTCCCTGAGCCCAGGGATGCCCCTGGCTTCCCCACGGAACGTTGAGAGTAGAATGTGCAGGAAAAATGATTGAAAGGTCAAGTTCAACCACACGGGCTGAAATCCATCTCACCTCCGTTCTGCTTTGCTCTCTTTCTGAGGAACATTAATGATCAGCCTGATGAAGGCGAGCGCTGGGCCAGGACACCTGAAAGCTTCTGAGATGCGGGTGACTGCCTGGGGCTGGACCACAGCGTCCTCCTGTGGATGCAGCACTGGTCCCAGGAAGAAAGGGGGAGTTGCCCTGGGGGGCTGATTCTCTTTGTGTGTGGGGTGGTGGGGGGAGGACAACCGAGGCAGAGGGAAGCACAGTTCCCCAGCAGAGTGAGCGCTGTTGGGTAGTCCTACCTGTTTTCAACTTGAGATCTTACTAACGGCATTTTATTATGATTACTAGTAAAGATTTAGTCATATTATTTATCTACACACACACACACACACACACACACACAAAATCCTAGAGCCTTGCCCTGCAAAACAAAAACTTTAATTGCATTTAACTATAAGGGAGGTTAAAAATAAATAAATAAGGGGCACATTTGCAGAAATAAACGTTCATGGCAAATGTGAAAATGGGGTTTGGACCAAGGTCACAGGTAACATAATTAACAACAAGAAAACCACTGAAGGATTTGTGAGAAATATACCCTAAAAGGCCTCAGAAGGGTGACGGGCTTTCCAAGTCCCCTCATTCCTCGTGCTCAGCCCCCACGTCAATCATTTCCCTCCCAGCAGTCACTAACCTGGCTATTTGTCTGTTTCCACACTACTGCATCACAAAACATCATGCCCACTTGCCTGGAAAAGATAATATCTCACACATATGGGGCCTGCCTTTGATCTCTGTGGTCGAGCTAGGGGTCAGAGGCCTGCCTTCTCCAGGCCCTTACTTCAAATGATTCCTTTCATTTACTGAGAAACCAGAAGTTAGAAGGGCAAAGGCAGGAAAAATAAAAGCCATGATTTAATAGCAATTTATGTGTTTGGCCTATTTCAGTTTGGGTTTTATTCCCTTTGGGGCACATCTAACTCGCCCTCCCTCCCCCATCATTTGTTTGTTTTTGCAGCCCTCAGACAAATTGGCCCTCAAAGGGATGCTCTTAGATCCTCTTCCTTCACTTCTGCTGCTCCATTTTGTCAACATAGCATTCAAGACTTAATTCACTCTCTTGTTGAGAGGAAGGAAATATTGTATATAAGTCACAAGACACAACTCTGGAGGAGACTCTTGTAAATTCCATGTTTTACATTGTGGACATAAATGGCTTTTTTCAAACTCACATGATTCACTGAGGGAATGTTCTGTTTGTACACAAATGGGGAAAGGAGGCAGAGGATGAAGCAAGTTGGACCCCAAATTGGAGTGGAACTTACCCAGGGAAAAAGATTTTATGATATTTTCTTTCATGAAAAAAATAAAAATTATAGTATCAATGGCTGTTTCAGATTTTAAAAGTATGAATTTTCATGTGAGTTATAATCATTTGTTTTGCAACTATTTCACAGGGTCATTAGCGATCAGCCCAGCGCTATACTTCACTGCATAATAACGTGGAACGTTCGCATTTATTAAGGGCATCCCTTGTGTACCAGGCACTGAGCAAGGCGCTCAGTTACCTTTACTTCAAGTCATCCTCACAAATAAGCCTGTGAGACAGACTGTATTATTCCACTTTTTAAAATGACAAGCAGTTTGTTGGTGAGTTGCAAAGAAAAATGCAAACCACTCTGATTCTTCTTGAATTGACAGCTCCCCTGGTGAGACTGACTGGAATGGATGTGCTTTACTGAAAAAAAAAAAATACTCTACTGTGCTCCTAGAAAGGGAAGACTGGAGAGCTCCACTCAGTACTGCCACACAGGTGTCCTGGGGGCTCAGCGCTCTCCCTGCTGTGCGTACGGGCAGCCTCCAGAGTCAGAGAGCAGTGGAATCCCAAAGCCAATGTTAGCCATGTGCCGTGGGCAAGTTATGGAACCCCCTAGACCTCAGCTTCTCTATAATGTGGGTTGAAAGAGAGTACCTACTGCATGGGGCTGTCATGAGGATTAAATGGGATGACATGCGAAATCTTAGTTTTGTGCTTTCTGTATTCCATTGTATGTGTGCACACGTGTGTCCCATAGACCTAGGCCCCGACGTGTACATATATATGGGGGGCACAGGAGAAACTTGGAGACTGAACTGACTATTGTGCCTGACAATGGATAGCAGTGTTGAGTGGAAGCTGGGACTTGTGGAGACATAGCAGCCATGCGATAAAACAGTCAAGACTTCTGCAGCTGAAAAAGGGGTAGCAGCAAAAAATTTCTCAAAAAGTTAGAAGTAAAACTACCATACAATCCAACAATTCCACTCCTGAGTATTTATCCAAAAAAAAAATAACAAATTAGAAAAAGATATGTGTACCCCTACATCCATTGCATCATTATTTACAATTGCCAAGATATGGAAGCAACAGATGAATGGATAAAGAAGATATGGTGTGTATATATGCAGTGGAATATTATTTGGCCATTAAAATTGATAAAATCGTATCCTTTGTGACATTCTGGATGGACCTGGAGAGTATTATGCTAAGTGAAATAAGTCAGACAAAGACAAATACTATATGATTTCACTTACTTGTGAAATCTAAAGGACAAATGAACAAATAAAACAGAAACAGAGTTATAGATACAGAGAACAAACAGGTGATTTCCAGAGCAGGGGTCGAGGGCAGTAAGGAAAGAAATAGGTGAGAGATTAAGAGGTACAAACTTTCAGTTGCAAAATGAATGAGTCACCATATGAAATGTATAGTGTAGGAAGGATTGTCGATAACTAAATAATGTCTTTGTGGTGACATATCGTAACTAGACTTATGTGAAGATTATTTTGAAATGTATAGAAAAAAGTCATCTGTGTAACAGGGACTAATGTAATATTGTAGGCCACTTATACTTCAAAAACAAACTCAGAAAAAGAGATCATATTTGTAGGGGTGAAGGGAGGGGGAACCAGATAAAAAAGGTATGGAGAGGGTAGTCAGATTTCTCAACGTTACAGCATGGTTAGCTTATGGAGACTTGGCAAAGAAGACAGGAGTGAGACCTCTCTGCACATACTGTTGCCTGACTATTAAAAAAACAAACATGAGTTCAGTTGATTTGGTCTAAGCAGCTTTCTGTGCACAGCAGGAGGGCAAAGGAACTGTCCCAGGGTTGCTACGTGGGGCTTGCGCAGTCTGTTGAGGACAAAGGCATGCTACCGCAGAGCCTGCTCCATTTCCTGTCAGTGAAAGGGCAGTGGTGTGGCAGTTAAGAGCCTAGACTTTGGAGCCAGGCAGCCTCTGTTCAAATACCAGCTCTGCTGATTATTAGTTGTTGGACCTTGAGCGAGGTCAGCACCTCCACCTCCCCACGGGTGCGGCACATACAGGTGTGGGGGCTACATGAGTTCACGCATGGGAAGCACTTAACAGCGCTGCCTGGCACAGTGTCAAGGTTCAAAGGATGCTCACTATATAGGAACCAGGTTCAGGCTGGGTGGATTCATGTCCGTGCCAGGGGCTGCCTGGAATATTTTTCAAAGCTTTCTCTCATGGCTCTCAGAATCTACTGGAAACTTTATTAAGGAGGAACGATGCAAAATTGAGAGGGGATGACATGAGCTTTCAAGAGGCTTCCAGTGTCTGATCCATTCATTGCTGGGTTATGAGAGCGTACACCAGGTCTTGCACCAGCCAGGGTACCATTTGCTTCCTTTGCTCCTGAGTGAAAACATTGATGACCTAAGAATAGCCTAATGGCTGAGAAGACAAGACTCCAGTGCTTCTGTCTGACTGAGAGAGCAGAAGACTACAAACATTTAAGAAACAAGAGTTGGATGGGAGCTAATGTCTATTTTTACCGGATGGTTCCATGAAAGTATGAAATTTAGGATTCTGAAGGATGGATTGGAACTCGAAATTAATCCAATTGAGAACCAGTGGTTGCTACAATCACAAGATGAGCCCAGGAAACAGAGAAGATGGCTTAGTTATGTTAGGCTAGCATTGTATATGCTTGTCGTGTTCATCCAGCATTAGCTACACTCGCTTGACAGATTTGTGATAGGGAAGCCTTCATGATAATCGATTTTTAAAGAGTAGGTTCTCCCTTCACCCCAAAATGGGTGACTCCCTTATTTGGGAAGGTGTCACTTGCTGACACCTGAGAGAAAGGGACAATTACACAATTAACGTCAGTTTCTCCTAGAGTTAGAGGGAAAAAGAAACTGCAGTGGAGATGTATATATTTGGCAAAACAGTTAGTTTTTTACTGGCATCCGAGAAGCAGGGTCTCGGGCAGGAGACACAGGGGGAGATGCCCCTCTCCGGGTCCCTGTTACAGCAGCTGAATTCTACCTCTCAGGTGCGCACTCCACAGCAGGAAACGCTGCAGAAGGGGATCAGCACAGTGACGGTCTAAGCTCGGGGTGACCTCGGAACACAGGACGCTAAGCTTGTCTAGGGAGGGGTTCTTACTTTCCACTCGTTTGAACTGAACCCCATGCTGCTTTCCTACACTTTTCACTTCCCACTGCGCCATCTTTCTCTATTGTTTTTAAAGAAACTCTCTTGGGGTCTCCAGCCGAACCTGGTCCTGATCGTCTCACACTCACTCATCTCCAGACATTAACAGTCAGAGGTCCTGAAGACGTAGATCTCCTACCCGCCTGCTAGCGGTTAAAACAATTACATGGTCAGGAGCTCGCAAACAAAGCGGTTCGTAGTGGACCCAGCTTCTGTTTCCTCCTTGTCCCTCATGTAGGAGGATGAATTATGTCCTTGTCCACCCAGGACTTGTGTCTCTGGGACAATGGCACACACACAAAGAAGAGTGGGTCTTTTTTTTTTTTTTACTGCTCCCAGTAAAAAAAATCTGGACACCTGTCTCCCAATCCAAGAACATCACCTCACAGTAAGCAATTGCTCCCTGTTTGATATTACAATTTACTTTTAAAATCCTCTTTTTTTTTCCCCATCATGTATCAATCAATTTTTGCTCATTAATCCGATACTTAGCACATACTCGTGAACTAGCTTACCGTCCCCCGGGTCGCAGCGCAGCGGTGAGTGGAGAAAGCCCTTGATCCCTGGAACTGGTGCTCTCAGGTCTGTGTAGGCTGACTGTGTCTAGAGCTTGGCAGGTTAGATAGAAAGTTACATTCGAGGGTAAACAGGATGTTTTTCAGTCTCCTTTTTGGTAAGTGTGAGTTTTAATACTAACAGTCATTTGTGATAGTTTGTGAAGAATTCTGGTCCTCCCGGAAGGCACTGTCTCTGCTGGGGCTGCCTGGCTTTTTCTGAGTTATCCTGCCTCCTGTTTCTCAGAAATCCTCAGCATGTCCCATGGCACTCCAGGTAGTGTGGCCCCTTTAAACTCACTTTAAATTAAAAAAAGAACAGTAAAAGTCATGCTGGAATAAATCTTTAAAACATACACAGCAGAGTAGCAACATTAAATTCAGAAAACAGGAAAAAGTAAGATTCTGCCTGAGGAAAGGGGTGAGGGGCGTTAAGCCCCTTTGCACCAAGGGATTGTGGGAGCTGCCTTTTCAGTGTAGCTTCCGTTAGGAAGCTGAGCTTTTCACCGCCCTTCCCCAACCCAGGCCCGCGTGGCTCGGGACAGAGGCTTCTGGAAGAAAAAGCTGTGGACCCAAGAAAATAGAGCACAGGACATTTTGGAGCTTGGGGTAGGGCAACCCTTTTCAAATACAGCTGATAAATTCGTTCCAGTTAACAAACACGTGAAAAGCATCTTCTCTGTGATGGGCTTTGCGCCAGGTGCTGTGTGAGGAGTGGATTGGGGGGTGAGGGTGTAAGTAGGGACACAACTGATTTTTTTTTTTGCTGTGAATAATTATTTTTAATTGAAGTATAGTTGACTTACAATATTGTATTAGTTTCAGGTGTACAATAGCGATTTGATATTTTATAGACGCTATTACACATAAAGTTATAAAATACTGGCTTTATTCCCTGTGCTGTGCATCAAATCCTTCTGTCTTATTCGTCTTATTCCTGGTAGCTTGTACCTCTTCATCCCCGTCCCTTCTGTTGCCTCTGTCTTCACTGGCAGCCACTAGTCTATTCTCTGTGAGTCTGTTTCTGTTTTGTTCTATTTGTTTGTTCCATTATTTTAGATTCCACATATAAGTGAAATCATACAATTGGCATTTAAGTGTGAACTTGGTATAGCTGCAGATATAAAACTGAGAATTATCAGTCAGTAGTGACAAGGCTCTTGATACAAGAAAACAAGAAACCCAACGTGTCCCAGAGTGACCACAAGTAAGAGAAAACAGGTATGGAGGGGAGGGTGTCATGAACCCTGGTGTTAATTAGAATAGACAATTGCTGCCGAAGAGATTCAACCAATTCCTATTGACAAAGAATAGAAATCAATATGAAAATACTATCACATAAAGTTTGTTGTATATGGTTATGTTTAAATTAAATGTATAGTGAGCTGTGTTCGTTCAGGCAACAGATATGTATTGAGCATTTATACAAGTGGTTCCCACCCTGGCCAATGTTAGAATCACTTGGGAAGAATTTTATACTCAGAGCCCCCACCCCAGACCAAATCAAAAGCTTGGTGGTGGGGTGCATACACTGGTATTGCTTTAAAACTCACTCAGTGAGTGACTTGGATGTACAGCCAAGAGTTGAGAACCATTGGCCTAACGTGGTGGTTCTCAAACCTAGTGGTACATTAGAATCACCTGGGGAGCTTTTAGAACGTACTGACCTTAGTTCCCGAGACCGACCAATGAAGTCTGACTCTAGGCGGGTGAGGCCTAGACATCAGGACTTAAAGTCTCCCCAGGTGATTCTAATGTTCAGCCACGGTTGTGAGCCAAGCAACCCCGGACACCCTGGTTAGGTGCTTGTCAGCAGAGAACAAAGCTAGTGAACAAATACATCAACCCTGTTCTCATAGAACTTAAGATTTAAAAAGAAAAAGGCAAACAACATGGTACAAACAAATTATGATAAGCTGAAACGAATATGATAAAAACTAAAAGGTGGCAACAATTGAAAGTTATGGTGGAGTGTGAGCAAATTTAGGCAGAATGGTCAGAGGGGTGACATTTAACCTGGAAATTAAAAACAAAGAGCTAGTCTTTGGAATAGGAGGGAGGGGAGGAGAAGGAACAGGGTATAGATGTTTCCAGGTAATCCGAACAGCACATGCTAAGGCCCTGGGGTGAGACAGAACTAGACATGTTCAAGGACAGCAGGGAATAAAGATGAACACGTGATATGAGGTGACCTAGAGAAACTAGGCAGGGGCCTCATCGTGCTATGTTAGAGAACTTGTATTTCATTTTAAGCTTAATGAGACTCTATCAAAGGTTTTTAAGCAGGGATGTGAGATGCTTCCATAAGTTTTTTTAAAAAGATCAGGCAAGAGATGAGAGAGGCCTGGATGAGGGTGATGCAGTGGAGATGTAGAAAGATAACTTTTATCAGCTAGGAATCGTATGTGATTGTAACAGAGACCCAGGATAGTAGTCATTTAATAGAGATTCAATTTTCTCTTACATAATGAGCATTCCAGGGCTGAAATGTGGCTCCTTCCGCTCTCACCACCATCTTCCCTAGAGTGTGCCTCCACCCTCAGAATAATCTTATGATTGCAACACCACTGATGCAGCCCTCGCCAGCCTGTCTTCACTCCAGGCAGGAAAAGAGGGACAGAGCAAATAGTCCCCCACAACATGTACCCCTCTTTAAAGCTCTTTACTGGAAGCCCCACCCATTTCTTCCACCTGCATCCTATTTGCCAGGACTCTGGCTAGCCCCATGTGCCAGAGAGGCTGGAGAATGAAACTTTGCAACTAAGCACGTCGCGACCTCCAACAAAAATTAGAATTTTGCTGGAAGGAAGAAGGGAAAAATTGACGTTTGGTAGGCATTACTGGGTTTGAGATTATATTTGGAATTAGAATCCCTATACCTTGCTGACTTGGAATGCAGAATTATCGGAAAGGGAGCAATAAAGATAAGGGCCGCAGGAGACGGGGAAAAGCATGGAGCAAGAGGTCAGGGAATCACGTCCACCTGGGAAACGGCAAGTTGAAAATACCTGATACCTAAATGGCATTGTTCAGCAAGCGCGTGACTGAGAAAAAGAACTGAAACCAGAGAAATGGTATGGGCTGAAGATGCAAATTTGGGAGCGATTATTTAGTTCAAAATTGAAGCTCTCAGTGGAATGAGGCTGCACAAAGAGAAGGCAGGCAGGAATAGCAGAAACTGGTTGAGGACTGAACCCTGAAAAATGCCAAAATGTAAGGTTCAGTCTGATGAGAGGGAGCTGGCAAAGGAAACAGAGAAGAAGCCGGTGATTTTGGCAGGAAACTGGAGGGTGGGTCAGGGCAGCCCTGAGTGTAGAGAACTTAAGGAAGGTTGGACTCAACCTGTCTAAGGCTTTTGAGAGGCTGAGAAAGTTAAGGACAAGGGTGTGTCCATTGGCTTTGGCAAATGGAGGTGACCAGTGACCGTGAAAAGAGCAGTTTCAGCGGACTGTTAGGGTAGGAGCTGACGGAGGAGAATTGAAGAGAGAATGGAAGATGAGGAGGTGAGTGCAGACAGCATGTCAAAAACCCCTCTTAAAAGAGGTGTGACTTGGAGAGGAGCAGAGTAATGAGCAATTGCTGGGAAAAGACTGAGAATCAGAGGGTTTATGTTGGTAAATTGGGAGACACTAGAGAATCTTTGCAGACTGAGGGGAAATTAGCCAACAGAGAAGGAGAGAATGATGATGCAGGAGAGATGGGGAAACCAGAGGAGCTGGCATCTTTAGGAAGCCAGGAAGGATGGAGTCCAGGGCAAAGCGGAAAGCCTGGCTTGTGCCGGGAGCATCCCGCATCCTCCATCACGTGGTGATGCGTTGTGTGAATGTAGGTCAGACACTCCCGGGTGATTTTTTTCTTCTGTGATAACGTGCTCTTTAAAATCTTAGGAAATTCTGTCGAGGACAAGGATTGCGGTTAAGATCGTTGGACCCATCGTGGGCTGACCAGGTGAGCAACACCCCCTGTAAAATGCAAGGATTGTTCCCCTCTGCAAGCACAGAACAAACTTAGTAGGTGCACTACTGTTTTTTTCTTTTTCAATAGCATACACTGAATATAATATTATTCCTCATTTTCTTTGTACTATAACCTCAACCCTCATCTTTGTTTTGAAGCAAGCAAACATCACAAACATTTTCAGTGATTTAAACTAGCACATGTATTTGGGTACTATTTAGTTTTCAGGCATGGAGTGCTTGTCTCCGGACTAGGTGATATTACAGGGGAAAGACAGCTAGACAACATAAGATCCCCAGAGTTTTGAAGTGTACAGTCAAATAGTAAAGTTAAGACCCATCCGGAAGTAACCATTGGTAGAAATCTGACTCAGTAGTAAAGTTACTAATCCAAGTATCTCAACTCCAGCTGAATAGAGAACTTAAAAGGAGTTCTTTTTTTTTTTTTAAGTTTATTGTGTTGTGAATTTCAGAGAGGCAACTTTAGAATGTATTTCACCAGATTGCTTTAAGATTTTCTATTTAAAAAAGCCCTCTAAATGGTAATGATAAAAGTGAACGAAAGTTAAAAGCCAGTAATGAGAGAAAATAAGTTATTATGGAAAAGTACTTTCAAATTTTATTTTAAAAGTTGTATAAAGGAGACTAAAAAGCCATGATAACTAAACACAATGTGGGATTCTGGATTGGGTCCTGGGACAGAAAAAAAGGACGTTATTGGAAAATCCGGTGAAATCTGAATAAAGTCTGTAGGTTAGTTAATAGTATTGTACCAAAGTTAATTTTTTAGTTTTGATAACTGTACCATGGTTATGCACAGTGTCAACATTAAGGAAAGCTATAGAAAGCTGAATGAAGCATGTATGGAACTCTGGGCTATTTTTCGCAACTTTTCTCCAAGTCTAAAATTATTTTGAAATAAAAAGCTTAAAAAATCTATAATGATAAACATAAAACAATAAAGCAACAATCAATTTTGGTCTCCTAAAATGTTAGAAGATCCAGGCAACATTTCATAATTATTTATTCTGAAGCTTATTTAAACAAAGGAGAAATGCGCACATTGAAACATCAAAGTACCTGATGGAAATCATCAGATGCTTAAAAGTGTATGTCTCTATTCAATGCCAGCTCAAAGTTACAATTTAAAAAAATTAATTCTGTACCACAGAGGCTGCACCTAAAAATGAATGGTGAAGAGTTGCTTCATAGTATTTTTGTCTGTTCAAGCTAATTGCTGACAACACGGCTTAGTTTCAGAGTCTAATAAACAGCAATCATTTTCTTCTTTTCTTCCAAATGCCTGAAAATAAAGTGCACAAAACCTCCGTGAGTTTTGTCATTAGACTTAAATCTAGAACCACATATACTTAAGAAAATATAATTTCCACATATAAATTCATATAAAAATTGATAAAGCATCCAGATGAATTTACATGAAATACCCAAACTAGCCATATATATTATTTTAATTCATCATGAGCTTGTTACATTTCTACCACCTTTATTAAGCAGTTGTATTAATTTTTTATTAAACAATTTTTAAAGTACAGAGTTTAGCAGTTTACCTTGTCTTGTATTTTATGACATGAGTCAGCCCAAATATACAAATTTTATAAACTATTCTCAGCTGCCACACTGACCTAGTTTTTATATTTGGGAAGCAGTATCATCTGATAAATGAGAGTGAAAAAAAGTTAGGCAAATACTTACTAGAGCTTTGCAAAGCAAAAAAGGAAATGTAGTTGACAAGTATTTTCAATTTTTTTCTTTTCAAAATGCATCTCTAAACTCAGTGATTACTTTCCATTAGTATAAATACAGTACCAAAATATTTCCAGAAACTGATAAAAATAGAAGAGTGTAGGTCTTTGCTCAAAATTTCTCTAAAATTCTGCAACCCTACAAATGGATATTTATGTACTTTTGGCAAGTAAATGCATCTATACCAAAAACAGAGGGAACTGGACTCGTCTTGGTGATATCCTCCCCATACCAACCGGTATTAAAAAAGTAAAATTGCTCAAGGTTCATCCGCCTGATTTGAAGGAGAGGAAGTTTATTCTTCATTTCCCAGCAGATTCTCTTTAATTTGGAAGCCACATTGACAGGTGGCCTCAACACTCGGGGCATTGCAGACCACCTTGAAGATCTCAGTGCCAGTAGCCTTTGAAGTCAGAATAATCAGCAAGTCATTTGATACCCGATCAGATGAAATGGCCCCATGGAGAAGGCTGTCTCTCAGGTAGACCGATTGTCTATCAAACAGGAATAATTCGATACAGTTTGCTGAGCCAATTCATAGACTTAATGGAACTCTAAAGTGGAGATAAATGGGCATTACAGACTGATTTTCAGTGCTCTTACTTTCTATATAAGTATTAATACATTTTCTTTCAAGAGTGTATAAGCATCTATAAAAAATGGTTCTTTACTAATAATGAAGGGAAGAAAAAAATAGTTTGTATTTTATGGGCAGATAAAGCTCCCTCTTTTTTTGTTAAGCGGTAAAGTATTTGATCAAATATTTTGAATAAGGTGTCATCTAAAGTCATGTATAGTACAAAGAAAAAAATTAATTTTTCCCCATGATGTGTGAATAGACAGAGAAAACAATTTCCATTCTTGGAAAGGAATTGATTTTTTTCCCATCAGGACAAAATAAAATTTTCTGGACATTGAATGTTCTCTACGCTAGGATGATGGTTATTAAGATTTCTATTTCTCAAACCTGATTCCATTTGCGTTGATTGAGTTCTTAGCTGGGTTTTTGCCCTTAGTTGAGCAGGTAAATTCATAGTTTTACTTTATGTAACCAACCCTTTGTGTTCAATTGAGGAGTGATTTATAGCTGCATTGTGTGCTCAGGAAAGGACCTAACAACATTTACTTGTACCTTTGTGACACTTATATTGTTGATGCTCATATCAATTCAACTTAGTACAAAAGTGTCTGAGACCCTCCTATAGTTCACTCACTGGGCCAGGTGCCATGTGAAGGCTGCTCCATAGATTACAATGGCTTTCTCAGTGGTACCGACAAATGTCCTGGTCAATCTCCCCAAAGCGAAGGATGTGTTTGACATCCTTTACATGGCTGCAGTTTCCAGAAAATCAGTTTCCTAGTTCACAGGAATGCTTGACCTTATGGAATAGGAAGAGGTTCCCATTAACAGGGACAGATCCCATGATTCACTACCTGTACTTGGGGAAAAATACCATTTTTGTTAACCTTTCCCTTACCTATCATAACCGGCCCACCTCTTTAGAAGCTCAGACAGAGTGAAGGAAGAGATGACAATAAATGGGGTAAAAAAAAAATAATTCTTTGAATACAAACCAGTAGCCCTGGGAATGTTCCAAGACAGCTGAAGACTCATCTCTCTATGATTCCTGGATTTAATAGTCACTGGCCTCATCTTCAGTGAATGTTTGCCACTTGATTGTTGCCACATGGTTCTAAGGCAGTTAAACTGGAGATTCAAGGGCAGACTCAAAAGCTACATGCTGTAGGATTCATTTAATGACATTCTAGAAAAGGCAGACTTTTAGGAACGGAAAATAGATCAGTAGTTACCAGGGGATTAGGGTGGAGGGAGGGATTAATTATAAAGGGGCAGTGTGAGAAAATCTGGGGAGGTGATGGAACATTTCTGCGTCTGGATTGTGGTCGTGCTTACACAACTGTACATCTGCACCTGGAGACCTGTAAGCCAAAAAGAGTTCATCTTATTGCATGTACAATTTTTAAGTGATTAGAATAACAATAAACCAGAAAAAAAAATCAAGGTGTTTGAACTCGTGTGGTTAAGAGGAAAAAGATTAAAAGGTTAAAAACTAGAGAAGACCTTAGAGAACTAGAAAGAAAACCAAAACTATGTAGAGTCATGGAAGGAAAAGGAAGAGAGACCTTCTAGCAGCAGATGATGGTAAACATAGTGTCAAAGAAAGTGATTGTTGACTTCAGAAAGAGCTGTTTTAGCAAAAGAGTGACCCCATTTAGCAACCACTTTATTCTTTCTTAGATCAGCAATTCGGTGTGGCTTAACCACTCTCTGGTAATGATAAGAAAAGACAAAGGTAGTTATTAGATGGGGCTTCAGGTTCAAGAGACAGAGTTTTAAACATGGGGACAGACTTGGGAATATGAGACATAGGGGCAAAGAATTCACAGGGGAAGAAGAGACTAAAGATGTTGATGGGAGTGAGAATGTCCCCTCTGGGGATGGGAAGAGCTAGAGGTTAGCCTTTAAGGAAGGGCAATGCCCTCTCTTCCCTTGAGTCAGAGGGAAAGACCAGAGATAAGACAGTGAAACTGAATCACTGAGGGGCAAAGGGCTGGATCCTGGGGTGATTATCCCAGATGGCTGTGAACTCCATTCTTTCTCTCCAGTGGTGATGAGTCTTCATACAACTTACTCCTTCCTCTGGTAATTTTCATAATTGTTGGTGGGAGGTTTGGGGAGAGGGGGCTGTTTTTGTTTTTGTAGCTTTGACTGCTCTCTTGGGCAAGCTTACACCAAAGCTTACACAGCGGGCCAGGAAAGTGTTAAACCAGTGCCCCCTTGTGGCCTCAAGGAAGAATGGGGCCCATTGTATACTTGGAAACACAAACTCCTAGACTCACGATGCTCTGTAAGAGGCATACAGAGGTACCATTACATCCACCAACATTTTCTTCTCCACCAACATTTTCTTCTCCGTAACGTAACCACGGTTTACTCAAGTGTTTCCCTGAATAAATATTCAGGGATAATGTGCAAGTAGAAATATTAATAATGAGTACAATTACTGTTCGAATGAATTCTACTTCCAGATGTGTTCAGGTACATGTACAGCCTTCGTTCAGACAAGACTTGTGAGTCTGTAACTTTTGGCATCAACAACAAAAAAAAAAAGGAGAGTAAAACTGGCTCTGAAATTGTTCTGACTCTTCCTAAGCTTAATGGGTGTCATTTATAAATCTGTTCGTAAGCCTATGGACCAATGGCTGAAGGACTAGAAACCAATTTGCAGTGGTGTTTGGAATGGGAGACTTGGGGTGCAGATGTTAAACATCAGCAAACTCAAGGCAGTTGTTCATGAACAGGCCTAAGAATTGATAAAACTTGACATATGCCATACCATGTTTGCCAATTAAATAAAAACCCTGCGGAGACACACGTAGAGCTTTAATTGCAAAAATAACACCTACGCTAAGGAGAGGTGCAGCAAGAATTCTCATGATTGTCATTACCTCTAATTGGAATCAAACAGCAAAATCCCTGGCCTCCGTAAGCCATATTCATTTCACAGCTGACATTTGTTTTTTTTCCCCTCAACCGATATTTTAAAGTTATCACATAGGAAGGAAAATGTTTTAGGGCCCTGCTCCGTTCAGTGTTCTAGCCTTGATTTGTAGGATTACATTCAGAGGCCAGGCTCAGCCCTTTCTCCATACTCCTTTAGGTCCATATGGCAAAATGAAAATTGTGGCTCTTCCTCCTAAGCCTTCGTGTCCATGGGAAAGTGTCGGCGCGAAGCAGAGGAGAGTGTGAATTTCCACACTCAGAACCTGTTAGTAAAGAAACAAATGACTTTATGGTTTCCATCCTTAAATGGAAACAAAATGGCTTCACCTTTGACTCATGACAATTTTGTCCATTCAGTCCAAGTGGTTCCCAGAGGCCACGCACTTCCAGATCTGGAAATGATTCGATGTGGCAAAAGCGAATGGCAGGATGTGCCCGAATGTTTAGACCCCTGCTGATAACCTGAAAGCTGAAATTTATAACAGCTTCAGAGCTATGATGGTATTGATTCCTCAAATTGGCCTGGTTGAGGATTGATAAATCTGTCAGGAAGTACCACGGGGAATCCCTTCCCTGGTTGCTTGAATGGTGGAGAAGAATGAAAGTAACATGGCTGAGAGCTGAAACGGTATTTAGGGACTGCCCTGAGTCTACAACGGCAGATGCCTGAATAAAAACCAAAAATGCAGTCAATTACCCTGGACGTTTGGCCTGTCCAATAGCTAAATACACAAAAGGAAATAAAAGCATAGACACAATGTCTTCCTTGCACTATTGTTCTTGGATTCATTGGAATTTTCTATGGAGAAATTATAATAAGGTCTATTTTTTGACTTTCTATTTTTTTATTATTTTTAAAGTTGTCAAATAGCAAAATCGTTTCCTTTTTGGTGTACAGTTCTACAAGTTTTAACCCACGTATAGACTTTTATTACCATCCCTACGGTCAAGTTACAAAATAGTCCCCCAAAACACCCTCTTGCTGTATCAGTCTATAGTCATGCCATCCACACCCCAATCTCTGGCAACCACTGGTCTATTCCTCGTCACTGTAATTTTGTCATTTGCGAATGTTACATAAATGGAATTACACAATGTGTAACATTTTGAGACTGGCTTCTTTCACCTAGCATGATGCTTTTTGAGATTTATCCAAATTGTTGCATATACTAACAGTTCCCTGCTTCCCCAGTAGCTGTGTATCGTGTAGATGTATCATAGTTTGTTTATCCATTTACCCACTGAAGGACATTTAGGTTCTGGTGATTATGAGCGGAGCTTCTTTCCATTTTTGTGTGTGCCGGGGTCATCATTTCTCTAGGACAGACACCCAGAAGTGAGCCTGCTGGGTCTTATGGTAAGCGTATGTCTAACTTCGTAAGAAACTGCTCAACTGGTTTCCCGTACCACGGTACCACTTTGCATTCTTAGCATTAGGGTGGAAGAGCTCCAGTTGCTCTGGAACACCTCTGCACTTGGTACTGGTGTTGTCTAAAATAGACCTTACGTCAGAGAATGTGACCCCAAAGGCTAATATGTCAGAGAATGCGACATAAGGTCTGTTTTAGATAACACCAGCCAGAAGAGTGAATTCACCCCCGAGAGTGATGGTAAATCAGGACTAGAAAGGAATAGATACAGACATAAACTCACACAACAGCCTTGGAGAGGAACTGTGTGAGCAGATGAATTTCCCACGTCTCGGAGCATAGAGAAGGACCATCAGAAGGTCAGGGAGAGGTGCCTGGTGGGTACACGTCCAGCATCACACTCATCTTTATCCCCACCTGACTTTATATACTTATTTAGCATCTGTCCTCCCGACCCCAGCCCTATCTATAAGCTCTGTAAGAGCAGCTGTTTTGTATTTTTGAAGTCACCATGCCTAGATCATTGCTTGTAATGTAGTAGATCCAAGGAAAACACGCAGATACGGTGAGTGAGGTGGAGAAAAAGACAAAGACGAGAGATGAAAAACTGTGGAAAGAATCACAAGAAGTAGGTTGCTCATTTCTGGCTGATGAAGCTGAAAGGTACAGATGCAAAAAATCTAGGAAAGGGCTATACACGAGGATAATGCCTCAGAGAAAGGTGAAGTGGCGTTGAGAGCAAGCCGACCACGTCATGAGTGGTGTAGCATGTCTCCTCCTGAGAAGCATTCCTCCTGGTGGTCCTCCTTAGCACCCGGGAGTCTCTTTTCAATTAAGCCAAAGCGTTTAATTTGCAGTGTTGAAAAAGCAGGAGGCAGAACGGAAGATTAGAAGCTATTAACACAGACATGTCTCTGATTGTCACCTTTCCCCTTCACTATGTGCTTTTTTTTAAGATGACAACACAAAAGTGTGATGTAACACATGACAAAAATGTCTTCCTGATTATTGGGAGAAGTTTCCGAAATTAAGATTGCTTAAGGAGATGAGGACTGAAATGTATTTGGAGTACGTGATGTGGTATCTTATTTCAGCACATTGCATTTCCTATTCTGATCAGGTTAATATTCACGCAGCTTTGTTGTTTGCAAGTATTCCTGTTGAGGGCAGAACAAATGACCTTGGAGGCTAATACGGTGCAGGGAAGGCAACTTGAGATATAAATGTGCTCTGAATACATACAACGAGCCACCTAATATTTCTGTGTTATCGTTACGGGTCTAGGGCAGCCAGCCAGAGGAAATGCATGTCCTGGAATTCAATGGAGGTCTGGCTTGAGCTTGAGACAATTCAGCTTTTTAATCAATGACACATAAAATCTAATAGAAAATATTGCTATTAAATATATGGATGACTAAATTAGGCCACTGTGGTGCTATAGAGAACCAAATTAAAAATAGCAAAGCAACCTTATTAAATTGTCAAATAGAAAATGAGGATACAAGTGAGCAAGACAGGATTGAAAGTTACAATCTGACAATCAATAAAGGAGGAGGAAAGGGTGGGTAGGAAAGTGGGTAAGGAGGACCCATTCTGTGCAAACTGGGCAGAAAAAGATCTGATGATCACAGTGATCTGCAAAATGAATACTAACCAGTAATGTCAAGAGTGTTATGTGCTTTTATGAAAGCAGCTAGTATCATTAATACATGAATAGGGACATGGGGGTAAAGGAAGTATCTATACGAGTTGTTCCCTCTGTTTTTTTTTTTAATTCAGACTAACAGAGATTGAAGTCAACCTGCCACAGCAAGCTGCCTTTGCCACTCAAGCCCACCACATCAGGCTGCTGAGATCCGCTGGAGTGAGGCCATCTCTTCACGGATAGGTTTTCCCATAGTTCCTGCTTCCTCCAGGCGACGGTGACCACTGATCTTGAGCATTCTCTCCTAATCTCCAACCCACAATTATGTGACAGCAAAAAGTTAGTGAGAAGGAGATGCCCCATGAGAAAAGTGGCCCTTAGCCATCTGGGGAAACTGACTCTTTTGTCTAGTTACTTTGCTAACAACACCTGGAAATGAGTGGCCATCCTTTGTAGCTGGAAAAATTATTCTGCAACTTACCAAAGCACACTGAACCATCTCTCTGCTCCAATGCCCAACAACCCCCACCTAGTCACTGTTGACTCCCACCTGTCATCACTAGTAAAGGATGGGGGCTGACTAGTTATGTAGGGATTAAGCTGAGACACAGGTGCCTAGAACACACACACAGGTCACGGGAGTCCTGACTGCAACTTCAGTGTGTGGCAGACTGACTTGGAAAATGCTCAAAAACAGTGGTTAAAAAAAAAAGGATATGATTATGGGTTTAGGAACCTGATCTGGTGGGGAAAAGAAAAATGAACTGTATCTATTTTATGAACAGAAGAGAATCCTGACTGGGGATCCTGTTTGTGATGGCTAGTGGCTGTTTTATGTTTGAACTTAAGAATGGTTCAGGAGCCTTGCTCTGCAGAGTGATAGATGCAGGTGAGACACGAAGACCTGCCTAAATGAATCATTTACAAAGATAATGAATTTCGCTATAAATTTTTCAGAGGAGACACAGCATTTTGGAATGTTTGAAATCAATCACATTAAATGTATATGAAAGTGTGTGACTTTTGAACTACCCCCAACTAGGATCTTCTGGGGAAGCATGTACACATTTAAGGGACAAAAATAGTCTTCAAAAGAAAGCTCACGTACCCAGGGCTGTTAGGCCATCCAGCCTTAAATATTGTTTTGTGCTCTCTATTCTCCAGATTTTTTTTCTCTTGAGCACTACAGCTATATTTAAAGTAGGGTCATAATTAAAGTTAAAGGAAACTTTTAGAGTCAAAGGAAAGGGGCTTGGAGATGGATGAATCAAGATGGAGTGGTGTCCTGCTCACAGTAACCTTTTCTAGAAAGGAAGAGAGGCATGGCAGTGTTGGGCTCAGGCCACCAGTTTCGTGACTTTTGACCCCAGATTAGTGACTTAACTACCTCTGAGACCCTGAATTAACCTTCCTGAGCGTAGCATTTTTTATAACATGTACAATAGGGATAATGATATCTACCATGCTGTGCTGTTAATAGGATCAACACTGATTTAAATAAATAGCTGACATACAACTGGTACTCAGATTGTAGTCATGTTTACACCTGTCCCTTCACATGCCCCACTGAGATACATTATACTGTATTGCATTGTATATAATGTGATGTTTACCTCTACAAACATGGTAGGCAGCCAACTAAATCTGATCTGAAATTTAAATTCCAGATAAATAACATTCTTTTCAGTGTAAGTATGTTCTACGCAATTTGTGGGACATACTTATACAAAAAAAGTGTTTGTTGCTTATCTGAAATTCACATTTGGCTGAGTACCTGGCATTTTTGTTTACTAAATCTGGCCAGCCTGCCTACTCAGCATTTATTCAGTTTACCCCTTTCTAACAGTAAGTAGACTTTCGTTCTGGTAATGAACCCTCCCCTACAACAGTTGACAGCGCATTTCCTCCCTCTGGCCGAAGTAACTGGTTATTCGTAGGCATGTGATCTAAGTCACAGTGAATTTAGGGACTCTTGTCTGGAACCCCTTATTGGAAATACTTGCTCTCTGTTGAGTGTAAACAAGAAGTAAGGGCTCCCCACATTGTTGGTAATCGTTTGGCTACCATGCAAGAAGCTCACCTATAAAAGAAGAGAAACCCAGCTGGGGAACTGCCATCCCTGGAGCTTGGGGTAGGACCAGTTTCCTTCGAGGTACATGGCCTTGTGGGATGTAGGGAGAGATGGACGTCTGAACAAAATTTTTTTCCCCCTTTTTTTTTTTTTGGAAGGAAGGTAAAAGGGATAATTAATGCATCATGGGGAACTGCCAATATCCACTACAGGGTGAAAAGTTGAAGCAAGAAAAAGTGTGTGTCCTCTGGGTTAGAATGCTTTAGTTGCAGGTAATAGAAAAAACCTAACTCAAGTGTAAACAATAAAGGGAATTTGTAGGTTCTTGTAACACAAAATCCCAAGGGTAGGGGAGCTTTGGGGTTGTCTTCAGGCTCCTGGGGAAGCTGTTTATTTAATAGTGAAATATAGCGACAGAGGGGAAGGAGGGGTAGTTCTCTTTTTTTTTTAAGTTACCCACTTCTTCCATTTTTCTGATTCCATAATTTTATGATAATTTGGCCAACTCAAAATGCAGCTGTACTCATCAGTTTTCCAAATGAATATTTATATAACTTGATGCAGACTCCGGGGCCAAATTTTTAGTGGACCTTTACAAACATTTCATTGCATTTCAGTCTTATCTGCTTAGAGAGGCAAGCATCACATTTTCCTATACACATCCCAGAATTACCTCTGCCAATTTAAGATTTCATGATAAGTTTGCGTTTGTAAGCTTCATTTCCTGATGACTTGACGTGGGCCCTTGCAAATTATAATTCTGTGTATGTTCCATAGGATTAAGAGGACAATCACAAAGCCTGGCCTGCAATGGCCCTTATTGCCTGATTTTAGAGCTCAGATATTTTTATAATAATATTTTTCCCACAGCTGATTTTAATAAAATCTGTAATACTAATTGCTATGAAAATGAAGGGCATGTGATAAGGGTTCTTCCTTTCAGCCCAGCAGACTTGTTTTGAACACACTGATGTCTAGCACTGGGATATTTTTACACACATGAACTATTAATATGCATATAATGGGAAATCTTTGATCCAGGGGTCGGAACACTGGAAATATCCAAACAGTGGAATTGTTTTGAAATTTTTTTTAAGTGGCCATCCATTTTTAAAATTAAATATTGAAATACTTGAAAATAGTATAGCTAGGTACCTTCCAGGGGACCACAATGGCAGCTCAGTGTTGCTCTGTGGCCTCAGAGATGCCAGGGTGGCCATCAGAGTAAGACGATCACCTGGCGGGCATGTGGGTACCACACTATCTGCCTTAGCTCTTGGCCGGTACACAGTTCAGAAGGCAACCACTGTTTTAAAGTGTTATTTTTCAATCGTGCAAATACGTGTTCTATAAATCATTCCTTAATTAGGATCATGGAAAGAGATACCACAAGGGTGTGCCTAGGGGCACAGAGCAAGTCTTTCCCTAATCGCCAGGTTCCATTGGTGTTCAGACAGCTCAGCTCCTGAAATACTGTTGGTCTGGACTAAGATTTCAGACTATCCCACTGAATTCTCCCCTACTAGAAACATCATTTTATTAATGATGAAAATAAGACTGGCTCTTATTTACTAAGCTGTTATTACATCAGGAACTGAGCTGAGAGTTTGACACAGCCCTGTCCTCATTTTGTGGAAGAGTTTTTTTCCCCTAAATCCAGAGTCATGGTCGGCTACTTGGTCCAAGCATCTGTAACAGCAGAGCTAATGAGGACACAGATCATTCTGGGCCCTGCTGGGGATCACAGGCAGTAGGCGACATCCTGAATAGGAGAGTTTTGTGAGACAGGCACTCATCTGTCCATTCTGGAGAAGAAACTAGTCATTTGCCAAACTCACAGAGCTGATGAATGCAAAGCCTTTAAATTCAGACTTCTGATCCTAGCTTCATTGCTCTTTCTACTAAGTATCTGCTACTGTCCCATTCAAATACTGTATCAGTTTTTATCAATTTGGCATAAAAAGCTTAGGAATGCAGATGACATCTCCCTTGACAGGAAGAAATGTCCAGTGGCAGAGCTAAGATGAGTTAAGGAAATTTTGTGGTGTAATTGATTTGGAAGGGTAAACTTTCAGAACACTCAGCCTCAAAGACAACTCCTTTTTAGTCAGTGTAAGCAAAGGTAGCTTAATGCAAGCAATAGCATTCTAAACCCAGATATTTCTTTTAGCCATAGACAAAAAAAAAAGAAAGCTGCAAAACGACATCAACTTTGAGAGAGAGATTTTCCTCGCCATGCGGTCAAACAGCACACACAAGCTCTATTACTGGCGTTGCTGAGAAATTGTTTCTTTTACGTCATTCAAATGGCACCATAGTCTTCCCTTCAGGATCTGGCTTAAATTCAAAAAACAACAAATTACAAATTAAGACCTCCCTTTTCCAATTACTCCTTTTGTTCTGCACAGCTGGGGCTAGCCCTCCAAATCAGAGAACTTGGTATTCCAGCAGAAAGCTGCTGCTTAAAGCAGAACAGCCTTTAATATGGGAAGGTTCTTTCTTAGATTGCCCAGAGTTTTTCCTTTCTACTTGTAATCGGCTTATTATTATAATCTACCAACAAGAAAGATGTCTTTCGCGGGACGGTCATGAGAAGCAGACAGACTATTCTAAAGGCCAGGTTGTCGTTTTCACTCTCTACGCTGTTGTCCTTGAGGAGTGGCCCAGATGTGGCAGTGCGGCTGGTCCTCCTGCCTGTGTGGGGCAGGGTCCAGAGCCTGACTACCCGGGACTCGATGTTCATGTGCCTACATGCGTGTGCACGTGGGTGTGCGCCTGCATTTTGACACGTTTCCGCCTCTCACCTTGGAAAAGATCACTTTTTAGGCTTCAACCTCCTCCTCATCAATAAAACTAAGGCATTGGACAAGATCAGCCACTATCAAAGGATGGTCTGGCAATATCTGGTGGTTCCCAAGACCCTTTCAAGCAGTCCTCATGGTCAAAACTATTTTCACAATGACAGCTAAAGGTGTAATTTTCCTTTTTCACTCATGCTCTCACCAGTGGACAGTGGAGTTTTCCAGAGAGGCTCCCTGACATGTGATGATGTCATCACTCTAAAAGTGTGCTTAATAATTTTTAGTCTTAAAAATCTAATAGGATTCTCAGTAGTTTTGAGGAATTAAAAGGGATCTTAAGATCAAAAAGTTTGAAAACTGCTGGACTGGATCACCTCTGCCTTGATGGTTTCTAACTACTACTGCTAGAGCTCAAATGTCCTTTTCATAAAAGGTGGTGATGATAGGTCTTAAATGCTCAAATACTTTTTTAAAAACCTTCTACTTGGTAAGATAAAAAGGTGTATCCTTTATAAGTCCCTCCATTAAAAAAATTATTATACTACTGGTTTATACACAGGCAGCCCTATGAACTCTTCTTGTTACTGCCAAAGATTCAGAAAAAACCATTACTTTTTATGTAGACTGCCATCACTCAAACAGGCATTCATGGTGTTCTGTGAAACTGTCCTCAGGCCCCCAGAGCATTTATATAGAGTTTGCACTTAGTTGATAATGTAACTAATAAGGACACACTTCTCTCCATTACCACCGATTCTCTAGTGTTGAGTTCTGCCCTGTTTTGTCTTTACTTGGGCTTTCCTAGGTTTCCCACTATTAATTTCAAGTCAGATCCTCAGACAAGCCGAAAGCTCATTCCTCAAACGTTATTTTAAGGTGTCAGAAGAAACTGATCAATGTAAACTCTTCCAGGAGGTGCTCAAAAAAATGCCTGCTGGCAACCTCCAAGGGGAACATTCCCAATTCAATCAATAGCTCTCTTTGCAACAGTATGTCTTTGACAGATTACTTCTGGGTAAGCTACAAGACAGAAAGTTCAATTTTCAATTTTGAATAGGAATCTTTATGCTTAAAGAATTGCAACTCAGGATAATATCAATGAATATTTCCTTTCCCGAACCAATTATATGGTAAAATAGGATTATTGTGTTCATTTTATCTGTATAAAGTCCATCACATTAAATGATACATCAGCTAATCAATTGATTCCAAAGCACTTTGGGAGTGCCAAAGGATGCTTTGCTAACTCACAGACTCCCTCTTCAATTGGCTTCCCATGGTACTTTTCTCTTGATTTTTTTTAAAGTACTTCTTTTTATTCTCCATTATCTCATCTTTTTTCCTCCTTGTTGGACTGATGTGACAAGGGGTGTCGAATTCATGATGAAAGAAAATAATTGAACCCAGTGAACTCACCACAGGAAACTCTGAGTTCCAACTCTGGCACCGTCTCCCCTTCATTATCAAACCCTGGAGTTTCACAGTTGGGACAATGTATGTTGTTATAATACTTCATGGAGATGTTGTAAAGATTACTGAGTGCATTTGCTTTGGCATCACTAGTCTAAAAGGCGAGGCAGAGATAAATCTTTTTCCAAATGCACTCCCCTTGAGCGAGGGTACAAGATCTGGGAAGCAACTGTCAGCCCAAATGGCAATCAGGTCAGTAGCACTAGAAACAAGGTGATTAGTACTACGCTTTTCTTCACTTATAGGAAGTTGCAGTTAGCTTAATTTCTTTGGGAGGAAATCTGAGGGACTTACCACCTGGGAAGTAGAACCTTGCTTGGAAATTGACTTCATTCTGGTATGGGTTTCACGGGTAGGTGAAAGGATCAGGGAGCAGGTCTCAGACCCAAATGCTCACCCAGCTCTATTACACTTCTCATTTGCTCTCTGGGAAATCATCAGCTAACGACTTTCAGTGCAGAATCCCTCTGATCGCTGCAATGTTCTATTCTCCTGCGGAAGGACCTTCCCAATGATGACATCCCCGTCTGCAGTTGGGCTTCTCAAACCTGAAGCACCACTGACATCTGGGATAGCGTAGCTCTTTGTTTGGGAGTGGGAAGGCCTGCACGTTGGAGGATGTCTAGCAGCAACCCTGGCCTCTGCCCACTAGAAGCCAGTAGCGTTCCCTCTTCAAGGGGTGACAATCAAAAATACCTCCACACATTGCCAAATATTCCCTGGGGGCCAAAATCACCCTCGGTTGAGTACTGCTAGTCTAGAGTCATAGAATGTCAGAATTAGAAAAGACTGTTCATATCATATAGTTCTTTTTTCTCCCCAAACTGTAGCTCATTGAGGTATGTACCGCTTGAGGTATGCCTGATGGTTTTAGGTAGAAAGCAGCACTAAACGGCATCGACTCTCATGGCGGACAGTAATTGCCTTTGCGGTTGTCTCTTGGACGTTCTCTTTAATCAAGGAGAAAGTCTCTGTTTAGTACTACAGCCTCAATAACACCTCCCTAGTATTTGCGTATGGCAGCTGCCAAAGCCAGCGAGGCCTCAGGCACACAGCCTTCAGCAGCCATTATTGAGCTGGTATTTAGGAACATTTTTTTCTTTTTTGAGGTGGGGGGTAAAATAGGTTTGTTTGTTTATTTGTTTGTTCGTTTAATGGATGTACTGGGGATTGAACCCAGGACCTCATCTGTGCTAAGCACGCACTCTACCACTAAGCTAGACCCTCCCCCCACCACTGTTTTCTTTTTATGGTATTTATTTTGTATGGGGGTTTTCTTATTTGTGGTAAGTGGCATTGATTCCTCATCTGCCCTACCGATGCAAAAGTTTATTTTAAAATTAATGTATTTGGTAACCTCACTGGAAAACACTTACCTACCACTCAGCAATGCCACGCCTAGATATTTATCCACAGAAACCTGGATTTATAGTCCCTGAAAGACACGTGAAGAAAGTTCTAACAGCCCTGTTTGTAGCAGTCCCAAATTGGCTATTATCCAGAAGGCCATCCACAAATACACTATAGACGCTCACATAAGGGAACTTACACAGCAAGGAGAAGAATGAACCAAGCCATTACACAGCAATGAAGGTGAACCTCACAAAATATTGAGTGAAGGAAGCCAGACCAAGCAAAAATCTATCTATCTGGCTATCAGGAGAGTAGTCACCCTCATGCACGGGACAGGAAGGAGCTTCTGGATGCAGGCGATAACCTGGCTTCTTTATCTGGTGGCGTGGGTGTGTCGAGTGTGTAAAAGTTCATCTAGCATATATTATGATTTGTTGTGTGTATACACTAAATTTCAATAAAATTTCAAAATTAAAATAAAAAAGTAGGTAGATTGAGAGACAAATATTAAGCAATATTAAGTAAATAATTGTACCCATCATATGTTGAATGAAGGAACGCAATATGCATACAGTTTGTAAACAACTGAAGTTGGGGAAATCCTGGCTTCGTACAACCCTGTGGGTGTTAAAAACAGGACACGTCAGATCAGGAGAAGGAGTGACCTTCCCAGAGACCTCAGGCCATGGGTAGCTGGTGACCATTATCAAAGCATTAACTCCCACTTCAGCATCTTCTGTAACGAGACAGGTGCTTGCCAGGTGCCCGACCACCTGGTCTCAACCCTCCATTTCTGGCATCCCCTTATTCCTGCCTCTTCAATCAGCCACCTGCCATGGTCACACCAGTACCCATTATCAAAGCGTTAACTCCCACTTCAGCATCTTCTGTAACGAGACAGGTGCTTGCCAGGTGCCCGACCACCTGGTCTCAACCCTCCATTTCTGGCATCCCCTTATTCCTGCCTCTTCAATCAGCCACCTGCCATGGTCACACCAGCAACTTCAAGTGGACAAATCGGAAACTTATTGACATGATGCACCTCAGTTTTGCCCAGTGTCTCCAGAACATCCAGGTACCCACAGGTCTGTGCAGGCACTGGGCCCCCGAATCTTTCCCCGTTGGTTGACGTGAAGGAACAGAGCAAAGTGCGGAGGACTCCCAACCCTGCTTGTTCTCATTATCTTAATAGAAACCACACTGATAATTTCTAAAGCTTGACATTATTCTCAAATCATTTCAAAGCATTTCCAGGTATCACTGTCTAAAGTGAAAGCAAAATGCAGAACACTGACTGTGAAAAGGGAGAGGGCAAGAGGGAAGGCACCCTCTTCTTTCTTCTAAAAGACGTCAGTTGAAAAGCCCCTCCGCAGCCCCTACAGGGGAGCAGTTTTCTCCATCGTCCTTCGTACAGACTTACTTGTCACCTCCTAAGGACACTGCTCTTGAGTTCAGAACCACTGTGGTGAGGTGGAAAGGGGCCTGGGTTTGGTGTGGGATGCTTTCGGCGGTGGTAGGGGGGTGCTGTTCATCTCACTCAAAATCATCACCTGTGAGATGAGAACGAGAAACATGCACCCTGTGTATCCCACAGGGCTGTCATGGGACCCATGCAAAATACAGCACGTGGGCAACGACGTGTATGAAAGGTGGAGTGAGGCTAATTGCTTTCGCCGTTAGGCAAATACTTTGCCTCTCGTAATGGACATCATAGTTGGCATATCTTAATATTAACATGGTATTGGCAATGCTAGTTTGCCTCCATAAAATATTTTAACTTGACCAGAGACAGCACCTTACAGTTGCTTCATTTATAATGGGGCGAACCCAGGCTTAAAGTTCTAGAAAAAGTGTTTCATTTCATTGCAATGAGAAACTCAACTGAAACAGATTTACTACCATGTCCCTGGGATGATTATTCCTCTAGATGGAAATGCTTCTCTGCAGTTTTCCCCAAGATAAGCAGTGTGGCATTCTGGGCATCCAGCCGGCTCCAGTGGAGAACTGGGCATTATGGAAAGTTTTGCATGAATAGTATACAGAGGGATTCTGTAATGGTGTTAGAAATTATGCCAATGACACAGTGGATGATTAAGCTATGATTTCTTCTCAAACGCTACTAGACCTCTTCGCATACGGAATCAGGATGAGAATAACGGTGGTCTTCAGCCTGCATTACACGGAGGTTCGACTTCTGAAAGTGATTTTTGAGCCTAACTGGTATGATTTTTTATTTCCCAGGCCAAAATTATGTCAACAGCAGAGGCTTGATTGCTGTCTTGTCAATGTGTTTAGGTACCACGGAAGGCGCTTGTTTTTACTTATGTGTGACAATCACATTGGGCTGAAGAAACAGGAAAAGCTCCTGCAATGAAATGCTCTGCAGTGAAAGGGACTCAACCTTTGCAAGTTTACAAGTTGCTGGATTTCCAGTGGCCTGAGAGGAAGCCCCTAGGGCCGGAAGTTGGCATGTCATTGTGTATCCCTTAGCCTGACCTGCTCCAAACATCAGCTCAGACACAAAAGACACTTTGCTCCAAATGACACTTTTACCTCCAGGCTGGTAACCCTATCATCTTCCTGAGTGACACCTCCACCACATCGACTCTTGTCAGAAAGGAAACCTTTTCATTCTTTGAAGCTCAAAGCCAGCAACTTTCTTCACAGTGACCTTGAGGGGCTGATCACCCCTTGGTACTTGCCAACCACAGATTAATTTCTATTGTCTCGCCCAGAGACACCTGTCAAGGAGCTATGGATTCATGTAAGCCTCCCCTGACGGGCTAAGTCATTTTAAATTTATTTGCAAGTGGATTTGTTTGTGGTTGATACTTTGATGGGAATTACGGAACATAGCAGGCTCTTGAAAACACTCTCGATTAGAAAAAATAGCATGAAATATCAGTGGAGCTGAACATATTTGCATCCGTGTAAGGACTGCAAAATTGTTAGAAGAAACAAGTTAGGTTAAACCATTCTATTTTGTTAACTAGACCAAGAGAAACAGAGCCAAAGACTCGATTTGAGGGTTGGCCTCAAATAGTTTCCTGTAATGAAAATGGGGAGGAAAGAAACAATCCAACGGCAATGAGAACCAACTTCGATTTAAATCAAGCTGTTGGAAGCTCAGAGAGAGTACTTTTCCTTACCTTGTTTTCCATTTTAAAAATCCTCTTTCTCACTTAAGGCTGTGTGAGAAATTGCCCAGAGATTATTGGAAAAACTTGTTAGATGGGCCATCTGACACATTTTGCTTCTGAGCAACAAAAGAAAAGGCCCAGGGGTCCTGCCACGATATCATTCAAGAACAGAGTTACTGGGAGTTGAATTTGGAGATGCTTTTTACAGTTTCCTGTGTTGCATTGAACTGAAACAGAAGGCCTTTGGGACTCCTGGAGTACCACGCACTTGTGCTGGTCCTCTGTGTCTTAGGGTCTCTGTAACCCTTAAATGTTGAGGGGTCTGTGTGTGTGCATTTGTGGGTTTTAGTTGAGGTGAAATTCACATCTCACAATATTAACCATTTTCCAGCGTGCAACACAATGCTTTTTAGTGTATTCAGAATGCCACACATCCATCACCACTAACCAGTTCCAAAACATTATCATCCCCCGAAGAAATCCTGTGCTCCCTAAGCAGTCACTCCCCATTCCCCGTTCCCACTAACCCTTAAGCAACTACTAATCTACTTGTTGTCTCCATGGATTTGCCTATTTTGGCTATTTCCTAGAAATGGAGTCGTGTAATATGTAACTTTTTGTGTCTGGCTTTCACTCAGCGTGATGTTTTCAAGGTCCGTCCGTGCTGCAGCACGTATAGTACTTGATTTCTTCATATCAACGAATAATATTCCATTGCATGGATAGACCACATTTGTTTATTTATTCATTGATGGATATCTGGGTTGTTTCCACCTTTAAGCTACTATGAAGAGTGCGGCTGTGAATATTTGTGTGTAAATATTTGAATACCTGTTTTCAGTTCTTGTGGGCATTTACCTCCAAGTGGAAGTGCTGGGTCATCTGGTAATTCTGTTTAAATTCCCGTGGGGAATCACCAAACTGTTTTCCACAGCACGTGCTCAGGTACTTGTGTGCATATAATCCATCTCTTTTCTTTTCACATCTTTTCGAACACGACTCAAGCAAAATAGATAAATCTTTAGAGGACCCTGTCTTCTTGAATCTTCTCAGTGTGGAGTTGGAAGCAGCAGCTGTCATCTGTTCCATTTGGAAACCCTTTCTGGGGGCCTGATAATATGAGACTTTGTTCAGCCTGCTTTATGAATCACCCCCAACTCCAAATCTGTCTCTATCGGGGAGGACAACTGTCCTATTTGGGAAGTATTAAACACAGTAAACACTTCTCTATGCTGTGACCTCTTAAGACCTGGATCTGCAGTTGGAAATCTGCCCCCTTTCCTCACATTGGTGCAGAGCAGCAAAGGGACTTTTAAATCAAGAGAACCAAGCTCCTGAGGCTGTTGGAGGCTCTGAGATGATCGTGTTCTTGTCATGTCCCCCAGGTTATATCACATCCTCTTCTCATTCTCCTTCACGTATCTAGGGTCTGGGTCCCTGAGCCTTGAGAGGTGGGAAGATGTTCAGCAGGTGGGCCTCCAGGAGAAGGGAATTCCAGGCAGAGAAAACGGTCCATGGAAACAAACATCATAAAAGCTGAGTGAAAGGAAGGACTCCTGAGAAGGGTGTGAGTTATTTCCAACTTTCTCTGTGGGAACTGGAAAACTGTTGAGAGGAAGTACAGAATCCCATAGGAAACAGAGATCCTCTCTTTAAAAAAAAAAGTTTTATCCATATTATTTTTGAATTTTCATCCAAAGTTAGAAAGAAAGCTCCTTTACTGTGTCAAAACAAAAATAAAACCCGACAGACGTCTTTGAACCCTACACATTGCCCAGCTCATCCGTGGATACATAGAAATAGGAGGTTCTGACATTCTGGAATATCATCCAAACCACTGTTTAAGTTTTGAGACAATACTTGTTTTTACTCAGCCTTTCCTGGAGGCTTCCAAGTTCTCCAAGATTAATAAATAAATGAGTTGTTTAGCCATTTCTGTGAATTGTTTATGTTACAAAGTCACCTCCGTCCTTTAGTCTCCAAGCATTCCGTTACTGCCAGCTGATGACTGTTAATACACATTCTCTGATTCCCTGAGTGTTCAACGGGGCTAGAGTTTCTTATTAAGCATGGATTTAAGAAAGAGTTCATTCTTTCTGACTTCAGGTCATAATGACTTCTCCGTCTCTGCTCATTTATCGGGAAGACAACTTCCTCTTGGAACCACTTTCTTGGTTCTTGAAATATCACTGGGTTCGACTCTTATTTGCTAAGTTATGGATTCAAAAAGGCCCAGTTTGCTACCTTGGACCCCCTGGTGGCTAAAGAGACTTAATTTACACTCCAAGTAATTAATTTATGATCCTAGGCTAACTTGGACACAGTGCAGTGGCAAATTTGAGTCTGATTTTTTTTTGAATGATGTATTTAAGATCTATATAATTTACTTTTTCTTTTTGTCCATAGACCGTCTTTGTACTGACATATTCTATGTTGTCTATCCTTCCATTTTACCCTTACATAATAAAGTCTTTGAAAATCCTACCTCTACATTTTCTCTCTTCGTGGGTTAGTATTACTCATGAGACCAGGAAATTTCAACAGTGTCTCAGATCTCACTTCTTTTCCCTATCATCCAAAAATGGGAGAGCTCATATTTAAGAATTGTGTTTCCAGGGACTTGAATGGGCGGTGATGTCCTGAGAAAGAGGTTGAAAAGGGGCAAATCTTCTCCCAGGTCTTCCGGAAAAGGCAATGCAATGGCTTGTGTGTTGTTCCCAGACTGGGGCAGGACCACAGGAGACAAGCTAGGTCACAAAGAAGCCAGTGCTCAGCTCCCTGGAGGTAATTTAGTTGAGTCGGTTGTGGAACAATCCACACTTTTTTAAACTCAGCTGTTCTCAAGATGCAGCGCAGGGAGACAGGAGTGAAGAGCTGAGAACTCCGGGCGAGGGTCATGTCCTGTGTTATTACGTGCTTAAGAAGGTAGTTAAGAGGTTGGTGGTGGAGAAACCACCACTCAAAGGAGAGGACGGACTCCCAGACACATCGTCTTTGAGCTCCTTTTATGCACCACCGAGCCAGGCCCTCGGGTCTAGCCCGATTTGGATGTTAGACAGTCTCCTTTTCTTTTAAGGGGGTCACGGATTCTGTTTTGTTTTCCATGCGTTTTCCTGAAAGCATGCCATCGTGTTACTGTACCTCTCCCTAAAGTGAGTCAGACGTGCTGACCATTAGAACACCAAAGCGGTGGTTCCCATGGCAGCCAGAACTACATGGAAGCAAACAATAAAATACCAACCCTGTTCTCAGATCAGCGGAGAACTACAATCACTAGAGCAGATCGGGGACGTCGTCAGGACGCCGTGCCTTCCTGAACTTATCATTTCTTTTCCAAACTGGAGGAGTTGTTCCTCCTCCTCAGAAGGCGTCTTCTCAAAGTGAACGTTAGAGTTGCTCAGACTTTCCAAGGAAGGATGCTCTTAAGTTCCCTCCTGTATGCACGGTTCTGGCTAGGATGACGTTATACGGTGGACTTGCAAACAAGACCCTTTTGTGGTCTTTCAAAGTAAAGCCAGATGTTAGTTGCTGCTTCCACAGAGACTAAATGAGGTTTCAGGTAAATCAGATATATGCATGATTATGAAACTGCATGGTCCATTTCATTGAAGTCTGCACTGGTGCAGAACATAATCTCCATGGTACAGCCTTAAAATGTGGAGTTGAACATTTACCTGGAAATATTTTCAACTTCCATAGAATCATATTTGGGTAAAATAATTACAGGGACTTGCCAGTTTTAGAATATTTACCTTTGGAACAAGGAGAGAGAAGAAGCAAATGTTCTTAGGAATATGACCAAAAAGGATTTCCTTGATTCTGTATAAATAAGACAAAGAAGACATTAAGTAGGAGACAAAAAGGGAAAATTTCTAACATACATTTGCTTGTGTAATCGGGAGACAGTATGACTCAGGGGCTAAGAGCACACACTCTGGAATTAGGCAGATCGGTGTCTATCTGTGAGCTTGACGTGTCCAAGCCTTGAGTGCCTCCCTTAAGAGGGAAATTAGAGTAATAGCAATAGTTCCCATTTAGTGAGCATTTCCTGTGTGACAGGCACCGTGCCAGGGTTCTATCCTCATTTAACCCGCCAACAACTTTGCAAGGTAGGTGCTATTATTGGCCGATTGCAAATCAGGAGACTAATACAGAGATAAGTAAGTTGCCCAAGTGCCTCACAGAGCTGACCTGTGGGTTAAGCGGTTACTACTGGGCCTGATACATGTCAGCACTAATAGATGGTACCTATGGGGGAATTGGATAGTTTGCACAATGTGTATCATTATTTTCTGTTTCATTTAGAAATGCATTTTTAGAAAGTTTTTTTCTCTCTTTCCTTTTCTCCCAGTTTTATTGAGGTACAATTGGTATACAAAAACTGCACATAATTAATGCATACAATTTTGTGAATTTGGATATATGCATACACTTGTGTTAGCAACATCAGAATCCAGGTAATAAACATGTCCATCACCTCCAAAAGTTTCCCTGTGTCCTTTCATTGGTTTTTTTTGTTTTGTTTTGTTGTGAGTGATAAGAACATCTAACATTAGATCAACCCCTCTTAAAATGTTAAGTAGAAAATATTTTATTATAATGATTATAATATTATATGATAATATCTTATTAACTCTGGGCACTGTGTTGAAGGGCAGATCTTTGGAACTTACTATCCTTGCATAACTGTAACTTTATACCCATTTTCATACGTCAGATTTTAAATCTGGTCTTCCCCACTACAAGAAGTGAGCAATAGATCTTCAAAAGAAAGATTTTCTTCTGCTGCTGCTTCTCTACCTAGAGTCACCATTAAATGTCACGGGGCAGTTTTACTTTTTTTTCTCTCTCTAATGAGTGAGTTTAGTAAGGTTGCAGGATACAAGTCAATACACAAAAATTCTTTATTTGTAGTATAGTTGGTTTACAGTGTTGTGTTAGTTTCAGGTATACAGCAAAGTGATTCAGATATATTTATATACACACACACATATATATTCTTATTCAGATTCTTTTCCATTGTACATTATTACAGGATATTGAATATAGTTCCCTGTGCTATACAGTAGGTACCTGTTGTTTATCTATTTTGTATATAGTAGTGTGTGTCTAGTAATCCCAAACTCCTAATTCATCCCTTCCCTCACCCTTACCATAAGTTTGTTTGCTATGTCTGGGACTCTGTTTCTGTTTTGTAAGTAACTTCATTTGTATCATTTTTTTTAGATTTCACCTATAAGTGATACCATATGATATTTGTCTGACTTACTTCACTTAGTATGATAATCTCTAGGCCCACCTATATGACTGCAAATGGCATTATTGCACTCTTTTTTATGGCTGAGTAATATTCCATTGCATATATATACCACAGCTTCTTTTTCCAGTCCCCTATTGATGGATAGTTAGGTTGCGTCTGTGTCTTGGCTATTGTAAATAGTGTTGCTGTGAGCATTGAGGTGAGTGTATCTTTTCAAATGAGAGTTTCCATCTTTTCTGAGTATATATACCCAGGAGTGGGATTGCTGGATCATATAATAGTTCTGAGTTTTTTTAAGAAGCCTTCATACTGTTCTCCATAGTGATTATACCAGTTTACATTCCCATTAACAGCATAGGCTGTTTCCTTTTCTCCACACCTTCTCCAACATTTATTATTTGTAAACGTTTGATGATGGCCATGCTGACCAGTGTGAGGTGATACCTCATGGTAGTTCTGATTTGCATTTCTCTAATAATTAGTGATGTTGAGCGTCTTTTCACATGCCTGTTGGCTATCGGTATGTCCTCTTTGAAGAAACGCCTCTTTAGGTCTTCTTACTTTTAAAAAGCTGTTTTTTATGCTACTCTAAAATTAGTCTTCTCACCTCCAAACTTTTGATATATTTTTTTCCTATGTTTTTGGGAGGGTATTTCTCCACTTTCTCAGCTCTCATGGGGAAAGTATAGAGCAAAGTCTCTTTAGGGAGAATTTCTTCCAGTGAAAAGGAAAAACCTAAAAATAAATCTGAACAATCCAAACACCCATAAGTGCTTTAAAAGAAAATATTCGGATCCCCATGTTTATACACATCCAGAGATGTACATATCCCCAGCAGGCTGGACCAGAGCCCACCTCAGTTTCTGCAGTGATGAGAAAAAAAAATAAATGCATATGGAGCCATGCTATAGTGAAACTCTTCTTATAAGCCTTATTGTTTCATGCCAGATAAAATAAAAGTGAGTTGATTGGGAAAGAATGCCTAATAATGCTAGCATCATCAAGAAATAGGTTAAAAGATCTTGTAGGGAAATGAGAGCCAAAACAGATCATCATAGGCTTATTACATAAATAATAATCTGTCCTCATATTGTGGTTGTGGCGCATAAATCTCGATTCATTTTTCTGACCGTGGGGATGAATGTGACCTGACCCCGTTCACACAGCCTTGTCCGGACCGCCTCGTGATGAGGGTCAGGAATTTGTGGATGTGGGTGGGATCTGAGTGCAGTCCAGAATATGAATCAGGGGCACAGCTTTCTGGTCCAAATCCTGTCCTGGCCATGCTGCCATGGGGCTCTAACCAAATGAGTTACTGCAGGGAGCTGACCGCTTCCACACAATATTTCCAGAGTTCCAAAGGATGTTTCATTTCTGTTTATTGAACTCACATGTCTAAAAAAGATAGCTGTTCTTAGAACTGACATCCAGCAGGTATGTCTGGGGACACGAGCATTTCTCCTGAATATGGTGCCTATGAGTTACAGGTTAGTAAATATCTTGACTATCACCCTGAGTGATTGCATGGTACGATATATCCTGTTCATACAAATACTTTTCGAAAGTCTGAAAGCATGTTAGATTTTTAAAACAGCAATGCAAAATCAGACATTCAGAGTCTGATGTCTAAAACTGGCTTTGCTCAGTCCACTTAGATACGAAGTTTTTAATTTTTTGCCTTGGAGATCTCTTTCTTTCCAGGGTTGCCAGCTGAGTGTTGATAAATGATTCTTCCAGGAAGGACTAGGCTCTCGCCATTGAAGAAATGATTTCTGTGACCAGAGGATCTACCTGCTTAAGCCAATCACCGAGTCTGGGGACCATCCAGACTTCACAGCAGTTTCAAACTATACATTTAGACATTACAGTTTTGAAAAACTTCCAAAACATTTGCCAAGTTCCTCCCCCGTCCCCCCCCAACTTTTAATATTTGAACAGATTTAAGGGAAATCTAATCCATATGTTTCTGACTCATTTACACTTGAATCATATATTATTATCTAAGAGCCATTTAATAGCCAACAGCTTTCTGTCACTTGCAAAATATATATTTTTAGACCTCCTTCCCTTAACAACAACAACAACGACAAAAAACAATTTTGAGCAAACTAACGTGGAAAATAGGTACAATTCTAATTCAAAGTTCTGTTTTGGGCTCATCTTAAACTTGGCAAAGGGTGCTCCTTACATGTTCTCTATTTGTTATGTTAACTTCAGAAGCATGCCAATTTTTCATTCTTTTACTATATAATTATTAACTTTAGTGCCGTTGTGGTTCCTGTTAATTCATTCCACACGTTGGATATCCTCTGAGGACCTTTATTTTTCAAGTATCTTCAAGCTTAGGTCATTTGGGGCTGAAAGAGGAAAAGAAACAATTTGGGGGGCAATTTTGCTTTTTTTGGAATGGTGAATAATTTTTCAGCAAATAACTTCTTAAAAGGCATATACACTCTGTGATCCCTAGCCAGCTCTGAATTATTTTTTCTTCATTTTGAAAACAAATAAATAAAATTCCAGACAGCACAATCATTCTAGGAAAATGCTCTAAGGAGGCCAATAGCCGTTAATGCAGTCCTTGAATTTAAGGTGATTTGAATCAGAATCTGCTGTTTCCAATGCACTCATGAATAAAGAGGATTGAAGGACTGAGAACCTCAAAAACACTAGTATTACACATTACTGTATGACAGCCAAAAGCTTTTATTTTTTTAGCAAATATTATTTTTTCACTTTCTCCAAAAAGTTCATCTTGTTTAATGCATTTCAGTAATGGCCGTAGATATGTTTCTATTTCTCACTGAAAATACTTCTATTAATTGCTTCCATGTGTTGGTATCCACGCTGATGTAAAGTTGTCTTTGCTGGGAAGCACCTAGTTACTTACTTTGACATGATGTTTTAAGTATTCTGTCTTTTCCTTACATTTGTTTAACAGCTCCATACACTTGATAGAGTTCAATTGCTATCAGATTTATAGCTCTATCTTGAGAAATAAAATGGAGCCCAAGAATTTTGGGAAGAACAATTACTGTTGGCCCCATGAGATATTTCATGCATGTGTATGTGATCTGGCAAACTATTTTCCAATGCATATTTCTCATGAGGTATAATTAACACGTGCCAGGAATATCCAGGCTCCATTAAGCTATTTATCTCAAGAGTTTAAAATTCACTTTTCATTAAAAAGGAAACTACACACATTCAAATATATCCATGAAGGTTTATTTTGATTGGAGGTATATCAGAGGTTATTAGAAGATTCAGTAAAAATAGTTCAGACTACGTCTACGTGACAAATTCATCGTAGTTTCACAGTGCGTAAGTCTGCAGCAATTCACAGTAGACGCAAAATCAACGGCATGATAAAAAGAATGGTTGGCGTGGGTGGCCAGGTCTTTGCCGTCAATTGATTTGCTGTCCCCACTCGCCTCCCCCGGCCCAGGAGCCATTTCATCAGCTTATGTACCTGACTGACAGCATCTCAAGACTTTTCTTTCTAGTCTCCCACTTCCTTTACTCCAGTGCCATCGCTCACCCTCCCTGCCACATGTAAGACATCCTAAGACACCCTACTCCTGTCTGCAGCTCCCACCAACACAGACAGAGACTTTAGCTTGGAAGATATACTTGCACACATATAGAGGAAAGGGAGCTAATATTTTTGAAAATCTCACACTGATCCCAATGCCTTGCATACCTAAGCATGCTTTAGAGAATCACCTGCTTATTGACAATCTATGTGGTGTAATTTATCTCTGTGAGATAGAGGTGTTTCAAGGAGACACGCACAAAAGGTTTTGTCATCTCCTTTAGTAGCCACAGTGCTGAAGCATGAGTAGCATGTGTCAAAGAGACAGACACTGATCTGAGCAGTGCCAGCAGTTGCCTGCTATTATTAAATCTACATTTTAAAACCCTGATCTTGTTTTAGAAGTAAAAATTGCTGTTTTGATTCCTACTTCAAGCCAGAGAAACAAAACACACGTTTTGGCAGTACTGGACAATACTAAGAAAGTCTCCAAGCAGAAGCCAATTCCTTTACAGTTGACATTCCAAAGGCTTATTTCTTAAGGATCCTTGGTCAAATGTTCAGAGAATTTATGTTCTGAAATCCTGACTCTACCATTGGCTTGGCACACAGCCTAGGGCATGTCACTTGGATACTAAGTATCTTGAAAAATTAATATAGGGTATGAGACTGTGGGGTCCTGGAGGAAGGGCGAGCCTGTATTCAGGCCTAGGTATGTTGATATGACTACAAACATGGAAATAGGGGAGCCCAGGGTGGTTCATGGCATGGCTGGGGAGCAGAGAGACAGAGAGGAAGTAGCAGGAGAGATGACCTGGGGCCACATTGAGATCAATTCCTTAAGCCATGCTCTTGAGTTTGTGCTTTATCCTCAGTGGCCAAAGGGAGCCACTGACATGGTTAAGCAGGGAGGTGACAGTCATTTAGAAAGCTCACTCTGGCTAAAACAGTGTTTTTTTGAAGTTCAAGGTCAACAGAAGCACTGTGGACCTTAGGAGGCAACTCAGCATTACTCTACCAGGATCAAGGGGGAAGCCACCACCTAATCAAGACCTACACTTTCAAGGTACTCTTAGTTCTGTATAATAATAGAACAAGACAGATGGTGTCACATAAGCTGTTTTAATGGCAAAAAAGCTTGAAAACTAAGTGCCTGCTCTGTGTACACCTTCTGTTGTTAACAGGATAGTCTAGTAACAGTTTTCACCACATGATTAATCTTTAATATTGCTATTTATATCTACCAAATTCATACTAGGTGATAACAAATGTAAATTATTCCATCTTCTTCTAGGTTATCTGTAGATTGAGACCAATTAATCAAATTCTCAATATGATCTTCAGATGTCCCTATGTGACAGTGATTCTGAATAATTTGCTAATGTCACTAAAGGACACATTTCCTCCTATTCCAACTAAAATATTGTACTGAAGTTGCCATTTCTTTGAATCAATTCAAAACCCATTCCTGGACCACTCGACTCCTTTAAAACCTATCAGCCTCACTAATATTTCTTTAACTTTGGCACCTAGAAGGGACTATTGGAGAACTGGTTATGATGACCAGAAAGAGAAGGAGCGGCAGAGAGACAATGTGAGGTATGGACTGAGAAAACACCAAGTGGAGAAAGAAAGTCATCAATCTGCAGTGGGGCTTTTGCTCAGGGGTAGAGAGAATTAAACTTGGCCCAGGCTGGGGAGAATAGCTGTTCTGTGATCGTTATTACTTCTGATTGTCATACATTCATTTTTCCACTGGAAAAAAATATTTATTCCACTAGCCGCTCCATGGGACATGACAAATACATAATAAATGGAAACAATAACTCCATTTGATACAATTTATTTCAGTGGGTCAAGGCACATTTTTATTGCTCGCGGTCGAGGACCTTGTGCTTGGAGTGTGTTCCTGTGTCTATTTATCAAGAGACAGGTACTGATATTGGCGGAAGAGGGGGACCAACAGGAACTAATCAATTCCAAGCTCGTGGTTTCGTTGGAGTTCTTCAGCTGCCAAATGCACAGGCTGCATTCAACATTCTAAGAGCCTAGGAAACCACAAGCCAGGAAAACCCGCTTTGCTCTTACAGTGGCACATCCTGCAGAAGGACAGATTTCCCTGGTTCGGGGTGCACCATGACATTTGGTGGTGAGCAGGAGGTGGGGGCTGATGCTGGCCTTCTGAGAAGCCTGGCACTGTTGACCGTTGAGCCAGCTGCCTGGCCTCACATTACTTGGAAAACAACCCTTCATTTTTCACTCCCCCGAAGCTGGAGGGCGGTAATTCTCGGGCTCATTACCCTTGTCTGTAAAATATTGCAATGTGAGAATGTGCTGGAGAGGGTTTCAAAGCCGGAGGACTTTGCGGTCTCGATATCTACTTGGGTGCCCAGCTCTGCGTTTTATGGCACCATCGCCCTGGGTGCTCTGTGGGCATCATACTGGATAAGCACATTGCTGCAGCCAAAGCCCAGAGGACCCGGGGTGACCAGACCATTTTTCTGTCTGTCATTAAAAATCTGATTGCATAGAGACATTTCTAAGCTATATATTGTGAAACGAAAAAAAAAAGATGGATAGATAGGTATGTATGTAGATTATATATATATATATATATATTATTTGTAATATTCATAGGGGAAAATCTGGGAAGCCACGCGACAGCAATGTTGCAGATAGTTCCTTCTGAATAGTGGGATTTAGGTTAGTATTTCCACGCGTTTATTGCCTGTGCTTTTTTCAGAGAGCTGACTCTGGGTTTGAGTTCTTCCCCCACACACGATACTAGCTGGCGATTTACGGTGTTTTTTAACTTCTCTAAATATCAGCGTCTCTACTTGTACAAATGGAAATAATCATCAGACCCACTACGAAATGAAATGAGGTTAGATACGTAAAAGCTTGGTTCAAGTCCTGGCTCACGCTGAGCACCCCGTGAACGTCCGTCCTCTCGCACACCGTGCTATTCTGTCGTGCTGTTGGTGGTGCCATACATGTATTTGGTGAAACTGACAGAGGCGGCGATCACCTGAGACCTGTGCCCACCTGCTCACGTGTGTGTGTCGTTCATGGACCTCATGGACCAGGGTTATCCGTCCCAGCAGTGCTTCCCAAGACGGGTGGGATTGGTGGGTTCCAAGCTCACCCACACCACTCACCAAAGTTGCTTGGTCCATACCTTATCTAAGAAAACCATACATTTGTGTTTTCTGCCTTAACTAAAAAGAAAATAATCTTCAGACCATGGCTACTCACCAGGATCCTTTACATTCTCTTAAGTCACTAGGGCTGTATTGAAAGTCCCAGGTAATTTAATTGGAGGGTCCTATGAGAGAATTCCAGAATGAACATCCCAGTCTTACGATCAAGTGCCTCATCTGAACAAAACGAGTGCATGATTCTTGCCATCTTGCAGATCCTGAGAGTAAATAGGCAATGGGTGAGACTGCATGCTTGCAGACCTATTTGCTTAGGATGCTGGAAATCCTTACCTTCACGTTTATCATAGTCGAGACGTTTAGGAAGGGTTGTTGAAATTTCAGATTGATCTCTAAGTATTTTGAGTTTCTCTACAAGGTTCAAGAGATTGCACCTGCATCTCCTCTCTGTAAAGACACGTAGATGCGCTCTGTGCATTTTTATAAGGAGAATCGACCTTAGGCCAGAGCATCTTCCCATGGATGAGATTCCAGAAACCTCAAAATGCCATGTCTCCCAAAAAGCCGTCACCCCACCCATCTGCCAGGATGTCGCCCTCCCCGCCTCTAACTGGTCTGAAATTCCCTCAGAGGAGTCATTTCCCTGGATTAGTCATTATCTCCAGAGAACTGACATTTTGATGGGAAGGGGTTAGGATTCTAGTTTGAGGAGCTCTCTCAGCCTGCCTGCTTTCCACTGGCCCGGGTAAGTCATCTCCACTCTGAACAACTCTTAGCGGTTTCCAAAAGGCAAGTTGACCCCTGCACGTATTGGCAGATGCAGGCAATGTGAGGAAATAATTGTAGCCCAGTCTGATCAGACTTAGTGAGGCAGGAAAAGAGGAGGAGCTTCTAGAGGCTGGGCCTTCGACTCTGGGAGTATTTTAAGGTGGGGCGTGGTGGTGGGTGAGGTAGAGGAAATATCCAGGGCTTGCTGAGGGGGTTGTGCCCCAAAGGGAGTGGGGAGAACCTAAGCCCGGCCAGGATGACTTCCTTATTTTGTCTCAGGTCCAGTCTGCCCTATAATGATGTTAGTGCAGGGAATCGTAAAGATCGTCCTGTCCAATGGTTCTGGATGGATTGAAAGTCGTGGGGAGCTAGTAAAAATGAGTTTTCCCAGCCCACTTCTAGGAATTTTGATAGGCCTGGCAGAGCCAGGGCAGAAATCTGCATTATCACAAGTATTGGTGATGCAGGGGACAGTTGGACAAACTGTAGCGTCCTGTGATCTCGAACTCCCAAAAGTGGACAATGTCCTGTGTCTGCAGACATCATTCAGCTCCATCCTTTTAATCCTCAAGTCCTTAGATTTGACTCAGACGAGATTAAGGTGACAGGACATGGTCGGAAACTTCATTCTCCACCTTTAGGGTTCTATTGAGGGAAAACTGACGTTGATGATTATAAAAATCAGAGAGTGGCAGAATAAAACAAATAGGATTTTAAAAATATTGAATAGGGAGAAAGTTGCTGTAATAATAAATCAAGCAGTTAAATAAAGTCATGGGGAGAGATGTGAAGTCTCTCTCTTGCTCTCACACACACAAATGTACAGGGAATTGGCATAATGCCAGAATTTTTTTTTTAAAGCCAAAACACTAGAAAAAGAACAGTAAGTCCAGAGTAACTGAATTGTGGTGTAAAAACACAGGGCCAATGTTTCTGTTTGCGAATTGCGACATTTTGGCTGCCAATTCTATCTTTCTGAACTTCGCCACAGAGATCTGGAGAATTAAATACTGAGCTCCCAGTTTTGCTTTTCTTCATTATTTGCCCTTTCTTATAGAAGTGCTTTAAAACGTGGAGATGCTGTTTTGCTCGGAGAGATTTAATCACAATATTTGGGTACCTGATTCATGGAGGGTGGTGATGAATGCAGCCTTTCATTCTTATGCACGTATCCATTCACCTACTGACTGAGATTTAGAAGCTGACGTCCACTCCAAAATGATCTCATCGTCCTCCCTCAAACCCTCCTCTTCTCCAGCGTTGAACGGCTTCCGTAGTGGCATTATTGTCCTTCGCTTCTCTCTTTCCCTCACTAGCCACCCTTTTCCCAACTCCATGACAAGCATCCTTGAAAATCTAAGTATTGACTAAATTGTCTTTCCCCTGCCTCAATCGGGGATTGTCTGATTTTTCTTTGAATCTCTCCTGTGAGGCAAGTACCTGATCAGAGTAGGTGTTTAATGAAAGTAGAAGGAAGGAATGAAACAGGGAATGAATGAATGATTGATTCATCCTTTAATCTCTCTCACATGCATATCTTCTTTTTACCACCGGGGTTATAATTCAGATCTGCAATCCCCCTGAACAGACCACTGAAGTTGTTTACTGACACAACCTCACTTCTATTTTCTCCCCACCACTACCATCCGTTCCCCACACCAACCCTTCAAGCAAGGATCTGATCTTGTTACATCTCATGAAGTCTAAAAGGCCTAAAATTGGCACTCAAAGCCCCCCCACCATTTGGCTCCAATTTATATTCTCAGTCCTACCCCCTACTCCACCCCCATTAAATCCCTGCTTTAACTGGTCCGGACTACAAATATGGCTTTGCCAGTTTCTCAGTCTTTCTTTCTGTCTAGAATGTTCCTGCCTGGATGCCCATGGCCACCCCATCTCATCCTATCCAAATCCTACCCACTTTGAAGGTTTGCTTGTATAGAGCAGTTTGCTCTGTCCCCTTGGGGTAAATTTTACTTACAGCATTCATCATTTGTCACCATATCTTATCTTCCTCTACTAGATTATTGTATCATGATGGGGAGAATTTGTGCTTCATTTATCTTCCTTCCACAGTGTTTAGAAAGTGCCTTATACATTTTAGGTACTCAGTAAATGATTCTAATTGAATTGAGTTGAACACAGAACTGCAATACAGTCCCTACCCTTAAAAGAATTCATGAAAGAACACAACAGAGACAAAGCCGTCAGCCTTTGGCCCTGGAGATATTTTACTGCCAGCTAGAAAATGCAGATTTGTACCATGTCCTATCAGTGTCTCTTATGTGTTTGACACTGAGAGTGTAGAATCCTTCTGCTCTGATACCTCCAGCCCAATCAGGGTATTAACAATAAAACGTTAAACACACATAAAATTTAGCATTTTCAGTTGATAAGGGACTTAAAGATCTCTTCTATATCCCTCATGCCAAACATGAAGATGCTGAATGAAGCCCAAGGAGGTTAATAATATCCTTGCACCTTTACTATGTGCCAAATGCTGAGCTAAAGACTTTATGTGCAATTCACCCTGGATCCTTATCACCCGGTGAAGTGGACACAGCTGTTAGTCCACATTTCACAGGTCGGGAAGCTGAGGCTTGGAGAGGGTGAATAACTTGCCCAGGTTACGTGAAGCAAGAAGCAGACAGAATCAGGGTTAAATATATAGATATAGGTATATATATATTGATAGATACATAGTCTGGTTCAACCATATTCTTCATTATGTAGGTAATGCAATGTTTTCAAGATCTTGCAGTGAGTTAGAGGTGGGCATAAGAAGACAACTCCAGATTTCTGAAACCTGTTCCATGTCTCCTTCATTTATCACTTTCATTTGGATTTTGCTAGTAAATATGGCAAGTTTGCAAGTCCTTAGGAAATGCAAATTAACATTGAATACAATTTCCTTCATATCTCTGAGTGGGGGTGGGTACTCTTCTTTATCTATTCTAATGTCTTCTGTGCTTTTCTATATGTTTGCAATTACCTATAATTTTAAAAGTCTAAAAGCAAATACTTTATAATAACCATAAATAGAGTATAACACTTGTAAATTGTGAATCACCATAGTGTAGACCTGCAACTTCCATAACAGTGCACATTAATTATATTTCAATTAAAAAATAAAGAAAGAAAAATAAATTCAAAAGGCTATGTCCAAAACATTAATAAAATAGGATTTATTATTCTTCAACACTAGAGAATCATTCTCTAGGGAAGGGCTGTGTCAAAAGCTCCTTGGCAGGCTTTATTTTATCAGCAATAATCCTTTTCAAGAAGATTTTCTACTGCGACTCATCTGGGAACACAATTTTTAATTTAGGTAATGAGTTTGCAGGACAATGTATCAGAAGTGAGGGAAGATCAGCATATAGTAAAGATGGGGCGGGGGTGCAACATAGTCCTTTCCCAGGCAGAGGCTGCCCTCTGCTGGAAGAAAGAAGCTTTCACAGCCCCCTAGCGGATTCAACCACTGAATTCTTGTATCAGGTGTGCTACATGAGGCAAGATTGTTAGGTATTAAATGCCACATTTATATTCATTATGTGAAAATCTTATTGCCTTGGATCTGAAAAGAAGGATCTGAGCTTCAGGTTTGTGGATTCAGTTAATGAGATGATCTTCACACATGCCTAAAAAAAAAATCACCTTTTTACTTTATAATGACTCCCCAAATGACCAAATCTTATTTAATGGGAGGTCAGAGCCACTAACCAGAGCATTTCTTTTACTCTCCTGCCAAAAGGAAGTGCCAAGTTTCCGTCACAGAGTAGTGGTCCAGATTACAAGATGTATGCAAACCACCCAAGCGCAAAGCCAGGCACACAGTAATTGCTCAGCAAATAGAAGTTTTCCTCATTATCTTTATCTTCATCATAATCATATCTACAGCAGGATATTAGTGTGCTAGGACTGCCATAACAAAACACACAGACTGGGGGGCTGTAAGCAACAGAAATTTATATTCTCACAATTCTGGAGGCTACAAGTCCAAGATCAAGATGACACTGGGCCTGGTTTCTGGAGCGACGACTCTTTCTGGCTTGTAGACAGCCAACTTCCTACTGTGTTTTCACGTGGATTTCCTTCTGTGCACGTGCCGGGAGACAGAGCTCTGGCGTCTCTTCCTCTTCTATTGAGGACGCCAGTCCCATTGGATTAGGTCCCACCCATATGACATCACTTAGCCTTAATTACCTCTGTAAAGCCCCTACTTCTAAATATAATCACATTAGGGGTTAGGGCTTTGGGGCAACACAACTGAGTCCGTAACATGGAGGACAATAAAACGTCTCTCGGGCACATCCTGGAATGCACAGACAGGTTGGTTGCCTGCCTTTCTACTGTCTTGGTCTGCAACTGGGTAAAATGAGCATTCAGGTGTGATAAAATGACCCTGCGGCATTGTACAACTCCCTGGGACCGTCTAGCCTGAAACTCACAGGCTGGCCTCCTGCACTTCAGGAAGATTTTCAATGAGGGCTGAAGAACTTTATATTCAACACGAAAGGAGTTAGATAAACCTTAATTTAAGCTGAAAATTCAACAAGAAATATCCCAGTCCTCAAAGCCCGTCTGCTTAGTGGAGGTTTCACTCTTTTATTTTCCAGTGGTTTCATCTCACATCTTAAAGCCAGAGTAGATTCTCTAGTGCGGACCAACCACAGGGCCAGTCAGCCTGTCCTTGTTGACACCAAGGCTCCAACAGAATCGAAGCAACTGTTGGTCCATAGAGGGAGGTCGCTTTGTACTGGGAATAAAAGTTATGTTGTGCCCCCAGGGCTATTTTTTGGACTCCCAAATTGCTAATTCATTCGCAAGTCATTTAAGACCCAAGGCACTATTTGGTATAGGGTAGTAAGTATAGCAGAAACGCTGAAAAAGTGCTCAGATCTTTGTGGATTTCACTTAAAAAAAATTATGAGCATTTTGGCGAGAACATCAGCTTTTACTGAAACCACCACCACATCGCTTTCAAAGAACAACTCAGGGAAATGAGACAATGCATTCACATCATTCCTATTTTGCTTGCTGAGATTTAAATTTTTCTTGTGTTTTGTGGGTAAGAAATCAAGCAGAGGAAGAGAACAAATTAATACAGAGAAGAACACGACGAATCTATAGATTTAGAACAATGGGCATCTGGCCTTCCACCTCCTCCTCGTCTTACTGTGGAAAATATTTCGGCCTTTGACAAGTGGTCAACGCTTGTTGCCCTAGAGTGCTTTCCTTTCAGAAGAATAACAATCCCCGTGGTTTTAAAAATCTTCTTGGTCAGCCCAAGATTATTCCCAATAGTTTTTTTTTTTCCATGCGTAGCAGATACTTTTGTGACTTCATTCTTTCAGGGATCTCGAGGGACTTGCGAGGAATGAGACTTCTTCACCAGGCCAGCTAGACTTTTGAGAATCCAGCCGCAGGCTCAGACACTTCACCTGCTCCTCCTCCTTCTAACCATTAACGCACTGATCCCTAAACACGCTGTAGTTGCTCTTCACTTCACATGCCTTTGCGTAAGCTGTTGCTTCTGTCTAGAACGCCTCTCTAACCCCATCTTGTCTGTCTGTCAAACTGGTAACCATTTACATTTTAGATTAAATCTTTTGACGCTTTGAAACATCATAATTGCAACAGAATTCATTTGTGTAGAACGTGCCTTTGTTATAAGAAGTGACAGCACCTCTTAATAATGAAAGGCAACTCTTTCCTTACATAATCGCAATAGCGCACATTTTTGAGTCCATCATGTGGTAAGAACTCTGTTGTATATTTCACGTGCGTTGCTCCTTCTCCTCCTATGAAATTGCATAGTTGTGGAAACTGAGGCTAGGAGGAGTTAAGGGGTGGGCCTGTGATTACACAGTTCCTGTGTGTGGAGCTCAGCTGGAAGCCCATTCATTTCCTTTTGGTCCACAAGCCAGGCGCTTCGTCACCCCTTTCGCTGCCACTCTATTCCCCACCCCCACGAGATGACGGGCTCCTTTCTGTCAGGCTCACACTCGATGATTCCTTTTGGCCTTCCGAATGTGAAGCATGATACTCTATATCTAAACGTCGTGTCAAAATCCATGCTGAATGAATCAGTGGATATTAATGAATCATTGCAAAAGTGCTTTGAAACAAAAGTCAAATAGTAAGAACTCTGCTTTCTAAGGTTGAGAAAGAAGGTCCTCCGAGGGAGTCAACGTGAATTTCTCCTGGTCTGGCCCCATGTCCTCACCTCCCATCCACTTCCCTGATTTTCCCCTGTTCCCCTGCACTTCGGTCCCGCAGAGTTGTTCCCTGTCCACGTCCTCAGACGCGCCAGTGCAGCTCCCTATGCTGCATTAGATGTCCCCACTCCTCTCTCACCTTGCTCACCAAGCCCTTTTTCTTTTGCATCCATGCAGCTGGTGAAACCCAGACTCCCAACAGCAACATTTCCTGGACTCTTCAGACAAGGAGAGAGTCCGAACACTAAAAGCGGTAAAGGGCCAGCCCGCGGGAGCAGCAGTGCTGAGCGGTCAGATGTGAGGGCTCTGGACTCAGGCACACCTGAGTTCATCCAACGATGCTGCCACTCACTTTGCTGCATTGTTTTGGAAAGGTAATTGAAGGTCTCCACACGGCAATCTTTCTCAGCGTGCCCATCTCCGAGGGAGCTTCTGAGAATTCATGCCTCTAAAGCTTAGGATTTGGTTCAGTATAACCACTCCAGGAATATTACTAATAAAGCAGAAAAGGAAAATGAATCCTTCTGAAGATGAGTGGTCAGGCAGAATGGGAAGGGAGGAGGGAATTTTAACCTTTCTGCAGATTTCAAGGCCCAGCTTTCAGGGATCTTACGAAAAGCCCTAACTCCTGGGCTAAGTACATGGATGTAGCCATGGTCTGTGCATCTTTCTTTGAAAGCACATTGAAATTTGGGAGCAGGAAGCAAAAACTATAGCCCTCCCGCTAGTAAGCCAGGTAACAACTCCACACCCTGTGATTTTTGGCAAGGAGATTGATTCAAGGGCAACTGTTCAGGAAAAACAGGCCATTTCCTGTTTTATGGAAATGGCTCGTAAACACATGGGCTGTAGTCTTTGAACTCGAGCACGTCAGGTCTCCAGTGACTCATGTTCATAGAAATTATTAATTGCAAGGCAGGGACACTTAACAAGTGTTGAGTCTCACAGAAAATGAATGATGGTTTCTTCAAAGGTTCATAGAGGGAACATGGGTCGGGGCAGGGGAGAGGAAACAGGCTCCCATAAGTAACAGGGACCCGGGAGAGAAGGCTGGGAAGATAATATTGCCCGATTGACAATTTTTAATTCTTCTTCTCCTAATGAGCAATGTCCTTCCTTTACCCTTCCGCCTACAGAGCTCCCAACAACCTCTTTGACAGGAAAAAGGAACATTTTCTCTTCCAAAGTGTCCCTTTGAAGTAAAGGCTATGTCCCCAAATGATGCTTCCTTGGAGGAAAAACCTTTGGAGGAAGCACTGGGGTGCGGTAGTCAAAGGAGGAGCTTGAAGTAAGGACACCCTGGGCTTGATCCCAGCTCTGTCACTCAGTAGTCGGGTGACCTCAGGCACTTTGCTCAATCTCCCTGAATCTTGGGTCTTTTCACTGCAGCAATATAGATAAATAATTTCCACTTCAGAAAGTTATTGTAGGGATTCAATGCAAATACCTATGAAACATCCTTAGCATGATTCTGGTACTCAGTATTTGCTAACACACACACACACACATACACAGCCAGTCTTGGGAATCCAGCCTCACGCTACCTCTCCAGACATACCTTTTCCTCACCTTCTCCTGCTCCGTCCAATCAACCAACTTGCTGACCCCCTAAACTCTCTATCCATAAATACAGGTATACAAATATATTTGTAATTAACCAAATTATATTTGCAGTAGAATCCCCATGCCCTACGATAATACATCTATTTTATTTTATTTCATTTCAGTTGATTTACAATGTTGTGTTAGTTTCAGATGTACAGCAAAGTGATTCGGATATACATGTATGCGAACTTCATTTCATTTTCTGAGTTACATTTACTTATCAGAATTACATTTCAAGAATCTGAGAAAGAATATGTGTATATCTATATAACCTGCTGAGCTACCTGAATCTTCCAGGAGCACGTTCTCTTTCAGTCTCCTAAATAGGGAAGCACATTTGAGAAATTAATAAAACCTCCCATCAAATGGCTACTCTATTGTTAATTTAATTGGGGCCCACGTCTAAAAACAGATTTACAGGCTGATATTAATTTTGCTAGTTTGATGTTAAATGAACATAGATGCAAAGTTATAAATTGGGGGTGAAAAGATACAACTGTGCAAGGAGAGATAAGTAGGTTAGTGGTGAAACGTGTGAAAAACAATTAAACGAAATCAGTAAGAATTGAAAGTGACATGCTTGTCAATAGAAACACTTCTGGGCCGCAGTCATGAGAATGCAATGAATAGAGCCAAGGAGGCCGTAGGCTGGGCCTCCGCAGCTCGATCCCATTCCTGGAATCCTTCCCATGCTGAGAGCGACGTCTGCAAACTTGAACTCATCCAAGAGAGGGCAATGAAGGCTCTCGAGTATAGGTGTCATGACGAATGAACAGCAGTTGAAAGACCTCATGATTCGCAGCTTGGAGAGAATCTAGAATGAACATGATGGTGTTTTCTTGCCTTCAGATGACCAGTATAGGAACTAGACTGGACTCTGGGTATCACTGGGCAGAAACAGGTGGAGGTGGGGGAGCCTTCAAGAGACCAAAGAAATAGCCAGGGAAGGGGCCGGGAACCAAGAGTGTAGTTGTATCATAGAAGCCAGGGAACAGCTCCTAGCCTGGCGGTGTTCCTCTGGAAAGAGACTCACGGCACCATGCGGACTGCCCCTCACCATGGCCGTGCCAACTGAGAGACCAGGAGGGAGAAATCGGGTGCTTCCAGAAAGGGGGAAATCCTGGAACACTCTCACATTTACGTACATTCTGTGTCTTGTCACATATCTATGTCCTTGATTTGGGCTAATCTGGTGGGGGAAAAAAAACTCAATTCACCTGTCTGCTGCCTTTACTCTGGGTCTAAATGGTTGTTCACTGCTGCAGACCACCTGTGAGGAAAGTTCCTGAAGACCACCGGAGTCAGGAAAAATAAAAACAAGGTAATAAGTTTTCCAGTTGAAAGAGTTGCCCTTCATTTTGAAATAACATCCTTCCTACATTTTTGTCTGAGTGTTGAATACTCCATCTTTTTTGGACATGATGATAGTTCGAACATGACTTTTTTGTGTCTGATTTTGGGAAAATAAAAATGTATCATCCCTTTTATGAATTTTCTTTTTTTTTTTGTAAAATTTTTTTTACTGGCAAACCCAGAACTCTGAGATCCAGGGCTCCAGAATACAATAGAAGGAAAAAGAAGATTAATTTTTAAAAAATTCAAAGACAGGAACCTCAAAATTATTGTAGAAAAGGACGTTTTCCTAAGAAATTAATAAGGAAGAATACGATGTCTAGATATGTTACTTATCATTTGGAAAGGTTTTAAAATGAATCGGGTGGGTATGTTTCAACATAAAACTAAATAATTAGAATGAGTTTTGGGCTAATTCAGTTCCAAGCTTTTGCATCTAGCATTTCGTTTGAGGTCGTTCTAATTTCATAGGGGAAGGCATCATCTCTTCGGTGCTCACCTGGGCCAGGAACAGAGCAAAGACTTTTCACATTTCATCTGCTCCCAGCCACTCTCTTAGCCTCTCGCATTTACTCCATTTTACAGAAAGGGAATGTGCGAGTTTGGAGAAGTTAACAGACAATGGAAGAATTAAATTCTGTGCCATAAAACAACCAAAGTACACGCAACCTTTCCAAAATAACTGCCTTTTTGTTTCTCACTAGCAACCCTCATTTCTGTAATACCACAATTGACCACAAGGGAGAAGTATAGACATATTTTCATGTGTTCATTTTAAATGACCAGTTTTACCAATTTTTAGATTAATTAAAGCAGTTCAAAGTGCAAAGATATATGTTAACCATTTTTTCAGTGTTTCTGCTTTTATCCATACTATTATTTGGCTGGAGTGAAGATCCAAAATGCAAAAAAGTAAACAGAAGTCAGTACTGCACTAGAACGTGTATTTTCATCTTAACAGTCCTGTGTGAAATGAGTGGGGGAAATTACTATAATTACGGCCACTTTACTCGTGTTAGACCCAGACCTTGTCTTTGAGAGTAAATATGGGGTGATAGAGTCTCTTGCTGTGTCTTTATGAAAATACTAGTATCACTCTGGTCCTTCTCATGGAAAACCTACATCCCACATGTATAAATTCCTTATCTGTTTTAAGATGAAAATACACATTCTAGTGCAATGGGAGCCCCTAACATTTTGACACATGTGCGGAACCCAGTTTATAAGCCTCTTTGGGTTCCCTCCAGCAAGGACTGGTCTCTAGAAAGACCCGTTCCAGCAGCTGCTTTCTTGTTGGTTGCTTAGGAAGAAGTTCCTTCTCTAGGGAACGACATTTAATGAGCTCCATGGCTGCCTTCTGGAAGGGGACCGCATCACCAGCAGGGAATCCTGACATCGTGGGGGGTTGGGGGGTGGGAACACCATCACAGGGCTGTGTCCTTGGAGGAGGGCGTGGGCCTGGCCCCAAGTGGTGCCCAGGGCAGGTGTATGGGAAGGAGACTCCAGGTGGGGTGGACCTCCAGGAGAGAGGGATAGAGAAGGCAGGAAATCCATCCCATCCCTTCCGCAGGACCCCCACCAGCACCACCACCCTCTGGGGACCCAGTAGTTTCCTGCAGCCTCTCTGAGCCCTGCTCATCCCAAAACTGTAAGCAGCGTAGCTCTGCACCACCTTATGTTTGCTCGCCCTCCTTCCCTGCCTCTCTTCCATTTCCCTCCACATTTCGCTCTCCTTGGATCACTGTTCCCCAGTCAGGTGTTAGCACGAATGCTTTTGCCTCAGGCTCTGTCCCCTAGGGAATCCAGGATAAGACAATGTATTCTTATTGTAGAATTTGAAGTCTTCAAGAAGGCGTGTAATCCTGACCTTTGTATTCGTGACCAGTAATCTTAAACCACTTGAGCTTGAAAAAGCAGAAAGTAACCTCAGGGTTGATATATGCAAGCAAAGGGTTTGCTGCAACTTACAAACTGGTCACTAGATGGCACGCTGATCACAGCCTTGCATGACTGGGACGGTTGCATGACAAAACTCAAAAACTTGACCTTCAATTCCGTTATTTCTCTGATTGAACCCTGTGGTAAGTACTGGAGCTGCAGAGTTCCCAACACAGCAGAAACAGTGGCTATGGAAGCGAATAACATAGTGTGGAAATGTCTACTGACAGATGTGTTTACTGCCCTTGAAGGTGGATTTCAGTGACTCATTTTCTTATACTTGATAACAAATATATGTTATTACTTTAAAAATATCATTTTTTTCAGATGAAATTCACATGACATTAAAATAAACTATTTTAAAGTGAATAATGTAGTGGACATTAGTACATTGACAATGTTATGCAACCACCATCTCCATCTAGTCTGTAAACATTTCCATCATTACAAACTAACTACCTTTTAAGGGGTTTCTCCTTGTTCCCCCTCAACCCAGCCCCTGGCACCCGACCAATCTGCATTTTGTCCTAATGGATTGATTTATCTATTCTGGATACTTCCTATAAACTGAATTACACAATATGTGATCTTTTGGCTTGGCTTCGTTAACTTAGCATAATGTTTTCCAGGAATGTCCACATTGTGACATTTATTCATTTTTATGACTGATAATAGTGTATTATATGGTGATGGCACAATTGGTTTATTTATTCAGGACATTTGGGCTGTTTCCATCTATGGGCTTTGTGAATTGTGCTGCTATATACATTCATGTGCATATCCTTGTTTGAGTACCTGTCTTCAATCCTAGGAGTAGAATTGGTGGATCGTATGATAATGCTGTGTTTAGCTTTTTGAAGAACTCTCAAACTGTTTTCCACATCAGCTGAACCACTTAACAGTCCCACCAGTAACATGGGAAGATTACAATTTCTCCACATCCTCACCAATACTTATTACTGTCCTCTTTATAATTATTAGCATAACCATCCTAGTGGGTGTGAACTGGTAACTCATTGTGGTTTTGTTTCAAATGTTGCGAATGACTAATGATGGTAAGCATCTTTTCATGTGCGTGTTAATCACGAGTATAACTTCTTTGGAGAAATATCTAAGTCCTTTGCCCATTTAAAAAAATTTTAGACTGTTTGTCCTTTTGCTGTTGAGCTGTAAGACTTCTCTACATACTCTGGTTACTAGACCCTTATCAGAATACAATTTGCAAATATTTTCTCTCACTCTGTCAGTTACCTTCACTTTCTTGGTAATACTATCTGATACACAAAGGTTTTTAATTCTGATGAGGTCGAATATGTCCTTTTTGTTGTTGTTGCTCATTTTTGTGATGTTAGATCCACTGCCAAATCCAACGTCTTGAAGATTTACCCCATGTTTTCTTCTAATAGTTTCATGGTTTTGACTGTTACATTTAAGTCGTTTATACATTCTGAGTTAGTTGCTGGTGTGAGGTAGAGATCCAGCTTCACCCCTTGGCATGTGGACCCCAATATGCCATTTGTTGAAGAGACCATTATTCCTTATTGAATGGTCTTGACACTCTTTCAAAAATCAATTGACCATAGATGTATGGATTTATTTCTGATTCTAAACTCTAGTCCATTGGTCTTCAGTCTATCCTTATGCTAATATCACATTGTTTTGATTGCCGTAGCATTGCTGTAGTAAGTTTTGAAATTGGGAAATGTGGGTCCTCGGGCTTTGTTCTTTATCAGGATTGTTTTGGCTGTTGGAGGTTCCTTGCAATTTCGTATGAATTTGAGGATCATCTTTTCCATTTCTGCCTAAAGAGCCATTGGAATTTTTATAGAGATTGCATTGAATTTGTAGATCACTTTATGTAGTGCTGACATCTTAACAACATTAAGTCTTCCAATCCATGAACACGGGACGCCTTTCCATTATTTAGTTGTTCACTTTATTTAAGCAATGTTTTATCGTTTTCAGTGTACAAGTCTTTCACCTTCTTGGTTTAATTTATTCCTGGGTGTTTTATACTTTTGGATGCTATTACAAATGGAATTTTTTAAAAATTTCTTTTCAGATTGTTTATTGCTAGCATAGAGAAGCAGCTTATTTGCGTGTGTTGATCTTGGATCTTGCTGCTTTGCTGAGTTCATTCATTAGCTCTTGCAGCTTTTTGTGGATTTTTGTGGACTCTATTGTAAGTATACAGGACTAGGATCATATCATCTGAGATGAGATAGTTTTAATTATTTCTTTTTAATTTGGATGCCTTTTGTTTGTTTTTCTTATCTAATTGCTCTGGATAGAACTTCCAATGCAATATTGAACAGCAGAGGGGAAAGTAGGCATCTGTGACTTGCTCCTGATTTTAGGGGGAAAGCTTTCAGTCGTTCACCGTTGAGTTTGATGTTCGCTGTGGATTCTTCATAATTGCCCTTTATGATATGGAGAAAGTCCCCTTCTTTTTCTACTTTTCTGAATTTTTTTTATCATGATAGGGTATTAAATTTTGTCAATGGCTTTTTCTGTGTCAGTTGAGATGGTCATGTGGGTTTTTATTTTCCCTCATTCTATAACGTGATATGTTACAGGTTACATTGATTGATTTCATATGTTTGAAAAAACACCCTTGCTTTCCTGGGCAATCCCTAATCCCAGATGGTTAAAACACCTCTTATCAGGCAGCTTCCTTAGGGGTACCCTAATTCTCACATGTTTCAATTCAGACATATTATCTCTTGTCCTGTCCTTGTGAAAATGGATAACGCAAGGAACCACTTGTTGCTAGTGGAAAGTTGTGTCTTCCTCAGATGACTTAAACAATGATCTGTTAGGCACATCTAATCCGACTGGCCATTGTAGGCAGGGTGGGGAGACAATCAGAGAACACTTGTGGTGAGAAGGGCCCTCAGTCACGGCCCTTCCCGGCTCTCCCCACCTCCTTTTGCCCTCCAGTGGTTCTTCTCTGATCTTCAGATTAGCCACTTCCTGCCTCCTCTGCTGGGCTTTTCAAGAGTGTACAACCTTCTGAGCTAAACTTCCCAGGTAAGGATAGATCTACGTCTTTCAGCTCAGTATGTAGACATCAGGCATTTTTCAAATCATCTTCCTCAGAAAATAAGGAGGAAAACACAACCAAAAAGGAACAGATATCTTTATAGATGACAAGTGCCTTTCCCTGGGTTGCTGTGGTTGGCACTGCCAGCTGAGCAGACAGACCTTGGCTTCTTTCCCCACGTCCACACCAGCTGAAGAACTCAGAGCCAGTGTAACTCTGTGGCTCATCCATTGGCCCTAGGTCACACCCAAGGCTAAGGTGGCCTTGTTGGTGGAGACATCCTTGGGGAGGCAATGGGATGGGGCTGGTTAAAGGTTCAGATGCTGAACTAAAGAGAACTGGGTTTAAGCTCTGAGTCTGCTACCTATTCCCTGTGTGGCCCTTGGAAAGTTACTCAAGCTTTGTGGCCCTCAGTTTTCCTCTCTGTAAATGAAGAGAATCACAGACTTACTAATAGTCTAATGAGAGACTTAAAGCGTTACTATCTGTAAAGTGCATAGCATGAGACTTAGCGTGTTTACAATATTAATGTGTCTCTTTCGATTTTAAAGCTTTGTGCTTTATGATACTGACTCAATAAGTCTCCTTTCTGTCTGAAGGATCCCAGGAACCATCAGATCACGTGCAGAGCTGGCGAGCTGCATTGTGCACCAGGGACCAGTGTCACCGGTCAAGCAATGTCCTGGTTGTTCTGTGACGACTGCGTGTCTCAGATGTCTCTAGAGAGCAGGCTTTTCCAAATCACCATCATTTCACAACAGAAACATAATTTAAACCAAAGAGTAGCATTAACTATTTTCTATTAGCACTAATTCATTAAATATTTATTGAGCACTTGCTTTGTACCAGAAAAACAATTTCATAAAAACCCACGCTGGAAAACCATGACCCTTGTGCTGAAGACATTTACAGTTCAGTGACAAGAGCAAGCCATGGTCGTGCAGAACTGGGGCAGGGACATTGTTTCCAAGATTTGTGTCTCTGAACCAAGTAGTCCTTGTCTCTCTTTAGGCTCTGAGCTGTTAGTGTACCCACTTCAAATCTGAACCCCTGGAACAAGACCAAATGTGATAAGAATCTTGTTAGGCCCATGCACGTTAGAGTTCCTGGATGAATGGTAGGGTTTCTAAATTCTGTACTCTTTCAAACTTGCCCTTTTAAACTTTAGTGATAAATGATGACTCATGACATACTGTACACTGTCTGGCCCAAGTCAGAAATCTTGTAGTCATCATTAATTTCTTCCTGTCTTTCATCACCCACATCCAGTCAATTCGATTCTAGCTGTAAAATGTCTTTCAGAGTCACCCCTTGTGTCCCCACCACCACTCTCAGCCTCAGGACTTGGTCTCTCTTGCCTGGCTGTCCAGATGGGACCGCCTTCAATCCATCCTGCAAACCGCATGCCAGTGAGCGTTCTAAGAGCCCAGGCTCTGGTGGATCACATCTTGAGACGTGAAACAAACTTACAAAGTGTGCTGTCAAAGCACCAACCAAAATTTTGAAAAATCGCACAGGTGAAAACTACAAAAGTAGCAATGGGGAAAGAGCCTACCTAAAGAGGGAAAAGCTCACTAGATTCTCAGAACCAGAGACCAGATTTCAACATTTCCTAGGCTTCTAGGCATATTAAAGAAAGCCTTTTTTTTTTGCCTCCTTTTTCTTTTCTGAAGTTTCTTTTATTTGGATCTGATGTTTTTTCACTATAATTTTGAATCTGGGGCAAATCAAATATCATCATAGAACACTTGTTCAAAGGTCTGATAAATCTCCTTGTCTTATCATTTTTTCTAATACTAGTGAAAATCTGCCTTCAGAAAGAAATAGCTTTAAACATCAAAACTTACTATTTTTTGATTTCTGTATCACACAGAAGAAGACTTTAGTACCTTTGTAAGACTGAGTATTTATCATAGAAATGAAGAGTCTGTAGTGAAGTTTACAATTGACAATAAAATCACGCAGAAATAGCACAGTTCTTCCACAGAACAAGTCAAAGGACGCCTGCGGGGTTTGAGCTCATCTAAAATGTTTATGGTGGACTTTGTCCTTCTGCTCAGGGGTTCAGCCTCCCTGTTTGTGATGCACCAACAAACTGCAGGAGGCATCACCAACGGCATTCAGAAGACCCACAAGAAAGGGGGCACTTTAGAACTGAGAGAGACTGGAGGCTTCATCCAGCCCAGGCCCCTAGTTTTCGATGAGAAAGCAAAGTTGGAAAAGGGAGTGGTTGCCCGGGGCCACCCAACTAGTCAGTTTCTCAGATCACCCCGCTTGTCACCCTAGGCAGCCTCCCCAGTGCTTGGCCAGTGCTCTTCGAAAGCAGCTGCAGAAAATAGCTGTCGTGGTGCCAAATCCTTATCTGCTGGTGTCCTTCAGATTGAGTGGGCTGTGTGCCAACGGGAAACTCAGAGTCTGTGAATTCTAATCCAGGACAGTTTGGGTCAGAGGGTCTTAAATTTCCCTCCAGAGCAGAGGTTCTGTACCAGATCGGAGGGGAGCTGAAAGGCAGGGGTGCATACTGTGGGTGCGTCTGTATCAGCGCAGATGGCTGGTGCTGTTTTTAACCCCAGTGTGTTATAATGGCCGTATGATCAATCTTCGCATTTTTCTATCCAGCTGTCCTAACCATGCACATATGTTTTATCAATCTACCCTCACACCCTAAAGTGAGCTAGGTGTGTTGCTTGTCGTGCAGATCAATACCTTGGAGATTTCAAAATTTGGAAGAGGCCAATCCCTTTAGAGGAGAGCTGAAACAGAATCACAGTTAAAGGCTGAGAATTTTCAGATTTAAGGAAAAACCAGGGACTCTGAATACTCAGAGAGATTCCTAGCAATTTCTCCTCCATGCGGAGAAAATGACTTTTCTCAAACGGTCATCTCAGTGTGCAGGTGTTACTGACGCTGAAACTAACAGACTCACATTTGTTGACCACCTATGATGCCAGGCCCTGTGCTAAGTGTGTGACATTCACTGCTGGTTTGAACCTTCATGAACAACTCCATCAGGTAGGTTCTATTCTATCTTAATTTTACAAGAGAGAAAGCTGAGGTTCAGTGATGTTAAGTCACTAGTAAGGCTGTGTTCTTCACTGCCATACTGGACGTTACCCTTGTCATCAGACTAGAGTTTGAAGCCCTTCTCCTGCTTTGTCCAGACTGGCCTCACCTGTTGGCTCTGTGGGAAACCTTCCATGATGATCCAAGGCTGGGTGTTGTGCCCTTCCTCGCAGAGCATCACCTTCCCTCATGGCACTCGGCACACCGTACTTCAGTGATCCGTCCATTCATCCCTTTCTTTGTTCCTTGGCAGCTCTTTGAGGCCAGGCAACGCTGTCATTCATTTCATTCCTATGAGCACTGTCCTGGCTCATAGCAGATGATCAGTAAGTGTTTCTTGAATAAATGGCAGAGGTGGAAATTGACTTGACTATATGTTTTGCTTATCTATTGCTGAGTTCAGAAACTACCCCCAATTCAGTAGCTTGAAACAGCAACTGTATTATGATTATGTCTCACAATTTTGCAGGTCAAGAATTAGGACAGGGCCTGGTGGGGATGGCTCACCTCTGCCATCTGTCCTCCCGAGCTTCTTCACTTCCCTTAAGACACCTCCACTGTTGGCTCTGCTGGGATCATCCGTGTGGGGCCTCAGTCCTCACTGTCAGCTGGGCTCCTCAGTTCTTAGGGTCTCTCTCTCTCCTGTGGCCTCTCCATGCAGTCCCTTCAGAAACATGGTTGGAATTCTCAGACGGAAGCTCAGGGATCCCAAATAAGTGCATGGAGAAGTGTCTAGTCCTTAAGGCTTAGGCTGGGAACTGTCAGAGTCACTGCTGCCACCTTCTATTGGTTAGAGCAGGTCCCTGGACCAGCCCTCCACAAGCGTGTGGGCAATGGGAGGCCCGGTTCACCAGAAACCATCTTTGATGGTTAGGTTCCCCATCGTCTAGTCCAGCCAACCCCATCCCAGCCCAAGCATCCAAAGAAATGGTGTCAGACAGAGGAGGTGGATAGCTTGGCCTACTCCATCACCACTGTTTGAGGGAAACCTGTCATGAGAGCACATAAAAGTCAGGGATTGCCAGAGCGTTGTGTGCATGTAAACAGCGAGTGGTACAGTGCCTGGTCAGAAGCGCTGAAGATGTTCTGTTTAGAACATAACATCCAGCCTACGCCTGGCGATGCGGAGGTCTGAGATAGTGTTAGAACTGTGGTCTTTCCTCCCCTCACCGCTCCCTCCTTTTCTCTGTGTATATTGGGTTCACCCGCCTCGTCCCCTCAGGCTCCTGAGGCCTTGGCTTCCGCCCCTTCCAGCACTGCCCTTGGCCACTTTGATGCTCCTTTATTGGGCTCAGCCTGAGGAGTTCCTGCTATTACTTCTGCAAGAGGATACTCCCTCCTAATTCCTGGCTCTCAGAACAGTTTCTTCAAGGATCATCCAAGTCCCCTGGACCGCGTGTTACTGAGTTTTTGAGTTTATGGGATCCTTTCTTTGCATTTGAAGATGCTAGCTTCCAAAGTATTTGAGAACTCTGTGCATTTTTGTTGTTGTTTTTGTTTCTCTTCTACTCACATTCTGCATGTCAAGGCCTTCAGTTACTTCAGTGATGTGCCCTGTAGAAGTTAATCAACATTATCATGAATCAATATATTTTCCCCTACTTGGCAAACCTACACGTGAAATCTCTTAACTGAGGAACAGTGCAAATGATTCCCCCATTTCCTTAAATAAATTTCTTACGTTAGTGCTATATAATGAGATGATTCTAACATAGCCCTCAGAGAATATTAACATAGGGGCAAAAGAAATTGGATTTTACAGCCATGAATTTGGAACATCACTTTCTCTTTCATCTGAAAACCAGGTCCAGTCCGGAAGCTACAAATGCTCAAAATTAAGAGCCTATAGGGACAGGAGAGATGGGTATGAGATAGAAAGAGTAGGAAATGGTACCGAGATCTTTCTGAGAGCAGCCTGTGTGGAAGCAGTACACACGTTGGTCCTGCTGATTTTTCAGCCTAGTCCAGAGCCATGTTGCCTGGAGAAGGCCTGCCCATCTAAGTTGTTATCTTAACCTCTCCAGAGAATCTTTTGGATCTAATGTTTGCTCCTGTATCCAACCTGGACGTGATCTACAGGCTCCTGTCCTGCAGAGATCACCAGAAAAATCAAGAAAATGTGAATTTTATCAATGAAAAGGGCCTTAGGAATTATCTAGGTCAGTGGTTCTCAAACATTTTTGCCTCTGATATTTTTACATTTGAAAAAAAAATCTTAAAGACCTTGAAAAACTTTTGTTTATGTGGCTTGTATCTGTTGATATTTACTGGATGGGAAGTCAAAGCTGAGAGGAAACTTCCATTAATTTATTTAAAAATAATAATGAACTAATTACATGTGAAAGTAAATAACATATTTTCAATGAAAGTAACTATGTTTTCCAAAATATTTTAGTGGGAAAAGTGGCAACGTTTTGCATTTATGCAGACCTCTTTAATATCTGACTTCATAGAAGAGAGCCTTCTCATTTCTTCTTTCCACATCAATCTGTTGTGATATGTTATTTTGATTGATGTATAGGAAGAAAATTCAGCCTCATACCGAGTTGCAATTGTAAAGGAAAGAAGTGTTTTAATGGCCATTTTAGGTAATTGTGATATTCTTTGATTCTACACCTAGACTGCACAAGTATGGTTTCTGAAAAGTTGGCTACAATGTGAAATCTGAAATCATATCAATGAACTTTTTGGATTCTGTTACATCAAAATCTACTGGCCCATCTTGCACTCCTAAATGGATTTGTTTTGTATCCCATGTATAATTTTTGATGTTAAGTGTTATTTATGATCTTCATTTTTAAAGAGAAAACCAAGTGAAAATTTCTCCTTCATGACAACAATATAGGACAACTAGATGTGGCATAAAAGAGCAAGGCGATAAACGTGATGGTGGGGAATGGCAGGACAAATGTGCAGATGAGGATTAAGGGACACCCGAACTATCGTTAGAGGAAGGAAAGAAATCAAGTCTTCAACTTTTTAAAAAAAATTAACGTTTATGGAATATTGCTCAGATGCTTTAAAGAATTATCTCATTTAATCCATTTTCAATACAGTCTGTGATGTAGGATGTATCAGTTGCACCTCACAGAGAAGAGGGTAAATGGGTAAAGGTGCAGGGCTGTGGATGGCGGGGCTAGACTGGAACCAGCTACATCTGACACGGCAGCTTGCAATCCTTTTAAAAAATATGAGTTTTTAAAAATTCTAAAAATAATATATAAACGTTTTAACAAAGAAAAGTGAAAGATAAAAACCTCTTGCTCTTTGCTCCCTACTCCTCCCCATTTCTACTGATAAGAGTAATAGTCAATACGAATACCATATTTCCATCCAGCTGAAAGCTCCTGCCTTTAACTGCTCCACAAGCCTCTTTACCACAAGCAGTGAAGGATCTCAAAGCTGATCCATAACCTATCGTGGTGAGAGGAGAACCACAAGGTCTGAGATCATTCAAGGCACTAGCACTCTCGTGCTAATTATGTTTACACAATTACATGTAGATTTCAGGTTCCGGCTACTTCCTATACTGTCTTAGAGTCATGGATTCCAGGGATTTCTCTGGACCATTGTTTTCACTGTTCTGAGAGAGAGAAGAAAAAATAACACAAGAGGCAAAACAGCATAGAAAAGGCGCTGAATGGTGGGTGGTGAGTGCAAAGACGCAAGCCCACTGCCCACCCTCAGGTGGATAAGCTGAAGTGCTCAGTGGGAAGAGAGTAGCCAGGCACCCAGTACGAGGGGAGCCAATCTGTACCTCTTAGTGAATTCTCCCAGAAGTCAGATGCTTGGCAGTGAGAAGTCAATTATGAACTTACCTGCTTTTTTGCCCTCCCAGACACTTTCTTGGTCATTTCATTTTATTTTGAAAGTATTAGGCAAACCATTTATCTATTACCTATTAAAATAGGGTATGTTCCACATAGTTCTTTTTATGGAGGGGGGATATCTTTCTTATTTACTTTTGACTTATGAAGCATTTATTACTGGGGGAAAAAAATCTCATTTGTAAATTGTAATGGTCATTGTCACTGTCTGTTGAAGGAGCCGTCAGAACATGAAGTTGCAACTGGAAGCTCATTGCAGAAGAACACGCCCCAGGTCAATTCTCCATCCACAACCAAGAGCAACGCCGAAGTGTTTCAGAATTACAGGGCTGAAAACATTTCTTTTAAAATATTCATCTTAGGAAGAGCCTGTGAAAGGGGATTTTTGTTCTCTTTGATTGAGTCAGTCTCACTAATAATACTGCTTCGGCCCCTCAAAAAGCCCCCTAAAGAGTATTTTTCAATTTACTCATTTGATTTGTCATTCAGTACTTTTACATTATATTTCTTAAAATTTTTTCCCTCAACTTTTCTTTCAGAGTTGTAGAATCAAATGGAAATAACCCTAAAGACAATCTTACTTCTCTTTCTTTTTAATTCCCTCATTTCCCCAGCCCCAGCTGCTGTTTCTCCAACCCAAATCCCTAAAGGAAAATGATGAAGCCAAAAAAGAAGAAAGGAAAGTCTGGGGATGCTTTTCTACCACTTTGAGCACACGGTAGTTACAATAATCAGTAGTCGCGGTTGATCAAGGAAGGACCGGTTTAAGCTGCTTCAGGCTTCTCCCAACAGCATCCCTTGCCCAGAAGCTTGAGCAATTTATACTGAATCATTGGGACTTACTAGAAATTGGCCTCTCTGTTTCTTCTCTTTTTGTAAAATAACAATTCTTGACATTGGATTTTTTACGGAAACCACGAAGTAAAACATTCTTGAGAAAATGTTGTTTATTCTCTGTAAATTGTCGGATTATCAAGTGCAATAAAAAATGAATTTGCAGAGTACAACACTGTGGGTCTGTGAGTCAGCAAACAGTACCATCTGAATGGGTGTGGGAGGCAGAATAAGGGGCAGAAAATCTGTGAGTTTGCCGTTGAAGTGTCCTGAAAGAATATAATAGTATTGTAATAGTAACACATATTTAAAATATTTTCTTTGGCTTATGAAAATGTGCCCTAATATTTCCTTGTTTATTCAAATGCTTTTTCTTATCTGTATTTGCTACAAATATAGCTTTTCTTTTCTTTCCTTTTTTCTTTTCTTTTCCTTCCTTTTCTCTTTGCTCTTCTTTTCTGTTTCTGCGCTGGTGGGGCACTACTCTCACTGTTTTCATCCAGGCATCTCAAAACAGGACCCTGTCTGAAAGACTGGAGTGTCCCTCTCGGCCAAAGCCTCCCCTCCCTTTTCTCATAGTAGTCAGTCAGCATTTAGGGCGCTGCTCACTGCCTTAGAAGAGTTGCTGAAATACTGTTATCACATTTATTCCTGATGACAGTCTCCTGAGGCTGGCACTGTTATTATCCCATTTTGTAGATGAGGAAACTGAGGTTGAGAGGGGTCCCTAGTCTGTGGGGTGGCAGAGCTTGGATTTCAAGTAGGGGTCTTCAGACATACAGGTTCACCTTCACAAGATGCCTAAACTACGATGCCTCCTTTCCGTGAAAAGGACCTCCTTGGCTGGAAGCTTTGGAAAAGACCTTGACTAAGAGCTGGCTTCAGCCGACACCCTTCCTCTAGGCACCCAGAACTTATGACCAGCCAAAGTGCCTTTAACCACCACGGTAAGGTTTCCTGTCGCTAGTTACTCCCCGGGTTTCTTTTACCAGAGAGCCAGATGCCACAGAAACCAAGTAACTAGACCCCCAGACACCTACCCTGAAGACTGGACCTGCAGGCTGGATCCCCACCGAGCATGAACAAAAGCCCAAGAAAATGGTGCCAGAAAGCAGTTCTCCAGAGTTTTGGTTTGGTTTAATTCAAAACAGGAAATCACGTTCCCTCACCTCCCTCTCACCTCCTAAACTCCAGCTGTATTTTCTCTCTCTGGTCAAGAAAACTGCCTTTCAATTTTATAAAATAACAGACACACCTCAAATTGGACAGTTGTTTAGGTAGCTTTTCCCCTTCACACTTTTCTACATTTTCTAAATGTTCTACAAAGAGAATGCTCCTTTAAAAAAAAAAAAAAGACCTGCTTTTAAAACACCATGTCATGGGCTTCCCAAGTCATTACTTCCTGTGAAAACTGCAGTGGGAATGGAAGAAAATAACAAGGAAGATGAGGTGGTTACGTCAAAAGCTCTATATAAGAATTATTTGAAAAAAAGAAAAGCGCTACAAATTGGCACCTTGTATTATGGTTTTATTCTGTCATTTGGACCTGAGACCCATCCCCTACTCTGGGTGTGTGGGCTTGAACTACCCAATTGTAGGCACTGGGGTGTGCTTAATAGGTTGATGAAAGTGTCCAATATATGTACGTGTGCGTGTGTGTGTGTAAGGAAGAAAGAAGTGCATCTATATGCCTTTGAAGAGTGTATACCTTTCAACCTGGCCCTGACCCCAAAAGACTCTTGGGGCCTAACAAGCCTCCAGTGTTTGCCTTCCAGTAGCCCTTGCCTTGAGAAGAAGAATCAGAACCATAGAAATTAATGAGAGTTACCTGCGGAAAAGCGCCCTTCTGCTGACAGCGACCCAATCCCTGCCTAGAGACAAGAGGGCACCTTCAAGTGAATTCCCAGGCCAAGCTCGCTCAAGAGCAACAAAGACCACACTCTGGTGCCCCAAGGGTTTTCACAACGCGTTTTATTATTCATAAAAAAATAAATTTATTTACATCTGCTAATTATGGTAGTGCAGCCTGGGGCAGCGACGCGGTCCCCTTGAGCAGGTCGCTAGGTACCGAACAGCCTCCGCGGTCCAGCCAGAGGTCCTGCCACGGAGGAAAACGTGGGCGGCGCCGGGAGGCAGAGTTGGAGGGGGCGGCCACCTGAGCTTGGAGATGGGAGGCCAGGCGGGGACGGTCAGGAGTTGCAGGGGGAGGTGGGGTGAGTGGGCTGCAAGTAGGTGTGGGAGGAGGGAGTAGAGAGAGGCCCCGAAGGAGGCCCAGCTAGGTTGGTGGTGGAAGGCCTGTGGGAGGTTCGAGCCTAGAAGGGGAGGAGGGTAGACGGGAGCCCGGTTAGGAAGAGACGGGAGCCTGCGGGGAGTGAAGGGCTTCGCCATACCGGAGGCCGAACTGCTGGGACGCTCCCGGGAAAACCCAGCGGGGTTTGGTCTCTGAAAGCGCGCCTCCCCCTCTCCCCGCACCGAGAGGGCACCGTCCGTCCCGCAGCGGGGAGCTGACCTGTAGGGTACAAACCTGGGCCAGGTGTGCCACACTCCTCTCTTTGCAACTGAAGAGCGTGCCCCGATGTAGGTCTTAAGTGAAGACCTCTGCTTTTAAAGCCGACCATGGAGAGCGCGTTCTAACCACTGCCTAACCGTGAGGGCCTGGCCTGTGCAGAGTCGTGCCACCACAGATGTGTATCTGGCTTAGCTTGCAAACTAACCCTTGGGCGGCTGGCCTGGGCTCAGACTGCAGCGCCGGGGTTAGTCTACACTGCTAAAAGCCCAGGTTGGATCTGCGTCCGCGCGTAAAGCGTCCTCGCCCGGACGCGTGGCAGCCTAGCGATCCGCGCCCTGTGATGACAGCTGCGCCGCCGACCCTCAGGCTCTGCCCCCAACGCCCGCCACCTGTTGAGTTCACAGTTCCGGGGTGGGGGAGTCTAGGAGAATCCAATGGAACTTCCCATTTCTGGGGTTTCTCACGCGGTCTCGCTTCTCTCCTTGGCCCCCAAACACAGGCGCTTAAGCAATAATCCCGTCGAGTTGGAGCTCCTTCTAAGCGGTGGTCCCACATAATCTGTTAACTGCGGCAACTTCTTTGGTGTCAGAGTCGGGTCGTCCCGAGACCACAAAAGGCCAAGTCTGTAAAATCAAAAAGAGCATTAGATACTGTGGGAGAAACAACCGTTTCAAACCGAAACCGCTCTCCAACATGAACCCTGGAATATCCCTGGCTTTGAGTAGATCTGAATTTGTCAATATTCTGGGAATCTGCGTGTTTTCTCTCTAAACTAAGACTTCAATTTTACTGGAGTTTGATAACGTGAGACGTGAGGTGTCTGTCCATGCTGCCCTCACGATGATTCGGCGAAACTTGCATGAATTAGGGATTTTGCCGCTTAATTTTCTTCTCCTTAACACACACACACACACACACACACACACACACACACACACACACAAACACACACACACACACTCAGCCATTCGCTCCAAGTAGGAACTAGGATATGATCTTTCTCAAGCCCAGAGTGTTGGCAAGTCGGAGAGGGACTTTCCAGACAAATCCCGTTTGGGGAAACCTCTGCTGTTCTTCAAGAACTGAAAAATCCAAAGTCTTTTTAAAAAGAGCTCGGCCTTTGCTCCTTCCTTTCAGAAAGTAGAGCTCGTTGATTCAAACCTGTCACACTCAGCTGGAAACAGTTAGGGAAGGGCGATTTGCCATGCAATCTGCAACGGGGTAACGGACTCAGATGGAACCTAGATTCACCCCGGAAGTAGGATTTTAACCAATAGCTGTCACTGGGCAAAGCACCACGTACAATGGTCAGAATGATGCAAACCCAGAAGGATGGATGGTTCTCCTCCAGGAAAACCGCTGGCATCTCCTATGATTTGGGAGAAACTAAACCGGTCTCCTCACCACCCAGTCCGGACTCCACCCGCCATCCCTCTTCAGGGTTCCTCCCGTCCACTAGACTCTGCCCGGTGCCCGGGAGCGCGCTGGGCATCTCTGGGCCGCTCGCCCCGGGCCTCGCGCGCGGCGCCCCTACCAGGTTCACCGGGTGCACGTAGCTGTTCTCGTAGCGGTCCTCCTGCAGCAGCTGCCGCAGGTGCGCGATGTAACTGGAAGCCAGCCGGAGCGTGTCCAGCTTGGAAAGCTTGGTGTCGGGGGGCACCCAGGGCAGGCTGGTCTTGAGTCGGGAGAAGGCTTTGCTCAGCACGCGCATCCGGGCGCGCTCGCGGGCGTTGGCCGCGTTCCTCTGCGACTGCTTGCACTCGGCGGCCGAGCCCTTGGGCGGGAGGGGCTTCTTGCCGCCGCCGCCCCCCGCCACCCGAGGCCGCTTCCTCTTGCAGCCTCCCGCGCCGCGGGCCGCTCCCAGGGCACAGCGCTCCTCCTCGCCGTCGGGGTCTTCCTCCTCCGCAGAAGAGTTGTCACTGGGCGAGATGTAGCTGCGCTCGGCGCCGCGGAGGGGCGGCCTCTTGGAGGCGGGGACCGGGTACCCCCGCTGCAGACCCCGCAGCTCCATCTCCTCGGGGTCGCTCACCGAGCCGGTGGACATCGCTGTGTCCCCCACGCCCCCGCCTTCCTCCTCCAGGCCAGCCTCGCGGTCTCCGCCTTCCGCTCCCTTGCGGAGGCGGGGGGACAGGCTGAACTCCCTTGAGCTCTAGATACCGCGGCCGGGAAGCGCGGAGCCCCGCCGCTGCCCCGGGAGAGCGCGGCCGAGAAGTCAGCGCCCTGGCCCCGGCTCGGCGCTCACAACCGCGCGCTGCGCCTTTTGACAGGTCTATTTATCCGTACTGCTCGGAGCAAACCACCCCAGGCAAAGAACAGGGGGTTGGAAAGGGGGGCAAGAGGTGGGGCGGGGGCGTGGAAAGGGTGGGGACCGCTTTTCTGAGTGCAGAGGATCTGCTGGTGGGGCGGGGAAGGGGAAGTCTCTGCTGAGCAGAGATTTGGGCCCCTGGGCCGCACCGACGGGTCACTGCGAGATAAGTGTGCGTAAAGTGAGTGGAGGAGGGACCTTCGTTCCCACCCACTTCCCTCCCCACTCATCTTAGCGATGGCTAAGATTGCTAGACACTTGGAAACCCTAGGATCGCGACCTTTGCTTCTGTCCCAAGTTTTTTCCATCAGAACTGTATTTTCCAAGTTCATCACTCATAATGTATGACTGCCAATCCAAACCTGGCCCGACGAAAGAGTAAAAGCTAAACAAGCAAACAACACCGAACTATCCGCAAGTTACCTCTCATTTTCCTGCCCTCTTTTCCTTTAACGTCGATAAATGATTTACACAACTTTCATCTACATTGGTTCCTTTTATTTTCAAACATCTGTGATTTAAATGTTATTGTCTCCGCTTTGCAGAACTCGGAGCTAAGCCTCAGACGTAGATATTAAGGACCGCAAATCAACAGGCTGGTAAATAGGATATGGAGTCAAAATCCATGTGTAGAATCCCTGGCCTCTCAGTATTCCAGTCGCTACACCCCTCCTGGCCACACAGCACAGGATGCTGTATCTGCTGTTTTCTGCTGTCTTGACAGTTCCTTGCGTCAATTTTGTTTTTAATACCACAGTGCGTAAGACAGAGGAGGCTACCCCAGCTCTTCGGGTTATAGTCTAGGGAATGGACTACTATTTTAGATGGTGTGTTGAAGAGAGCGCTCCTGGATGCTAAGTCAGCACAATCGTCCAAAGTAAAAACAAAACAAAACAAAACAAAAACGACAAAACAGCACCCAGATGTATGCTCCTCCCCTCAAAGGAGACAAAACACAACTGCGGTCTCATCATTTTCTAACTCGAGACGCGTTTGCAAAACGTGGCCTAGGGATGTGTACTTCATTTTGGAAGCGGACACCAATGGCCAGCTATACTGAATGCCTGCTGTGTGTGCCAGGCACCGCTCCAGGCGCCATGCGACTGCCCATCAAGTAACTAAAACACACAAAAGTAAAACAACAAAATAAAGCTCTATGAAGTCGGGGTTTAGTTAGTTACTCCGTTTTACACTGAGAAAATTGAATCTTCACATGCAAATTAGGTATTTACCTGTCCTTCTCTTAAGAGCCCACAGTTTCCCAAGCTGAGTGAAGCTTAAGGAGACAGATGTGCAGGCAGCCCGGGACGGATTGGGCAGAAGCTGCCGGGCCAGCCTCCCTCTGCTGCCTCCTCCAGCAGAACAAATGCTCCCGGCTCCCTGCCTGAAGTGCAGCAACAGGTGGCTGGCCCGGGCTGACTTCATCACTCAGGCATCATTCCACCTTCGTCTCCTGTGGGGATGTTTCGCCAAACCCCTCCAGTTCGCCCCCGTTTGCAGAGGTTTTCTCGCCGTATATTTTGTCATTTTGTTGGGTGTGTGGGGGGGTCGTGGTGGTGAGGAGGGAGGGAAACTGGGGGAGAGGTTCCTTTGGGAGCAGTTAAGTGAAAAGATCCCTTGCTCTCGGTTCTCTCTGGGCTGGGAACACCCAGGGAGTACTAGACAGAGCAGAGAAATCCTTCCTGGGACGCCTGAGCTTGAACTTGACTCTAGTGTGACAGGCGAAGGAGAAAAGTAAAAAGAGAAGGGGGAGCAAAAAGATGTAAAGGGGAGATCTCGGGCAGCTTTCTGCATCACCTATTGATGACTTGAAGCTATCAGTATAAATACAGAGTCTCACACATTAGAGGCAGGCATATAGGTTTTGAAAATCTGGATTGTTTATACAGGTGCAGAACAAAGTCTTTCTTTAGAAAAGATTAATGGCAGAGAGAGCGCTAGATTTTCTCTAAACAGTCGCAAAAACTGTACCCAGCCTCAACGCGAGGCGGGTCATGGCCAGTTTCTTTTCCTTGAAGCAACTGCCTGACCCCAAGGATTCGTTCTTTTTTTTCCCCTATAGCTCTTTCCTTTGCTTTCCCTTCTTTTTTTCCCTCTTCTTTCTCCCTTCCTCCCTCCCTCCCGTCCCTCTCTCCCTTCCCCCCTTTCTCCCTCTGATCTCTTTAAAGAAAGACACCTATTTTCTCTTTTTTTCATTTCCCCTTCCCTCCATTTCTTCTAGTTATATTTCCATCGTTTCTTCTCTTTTTTTCGAGTTGCAGACTCCTAATGAAATTAAGAAATGTATCTTCATATACATTTCCTGTTTGTATATAACTGAAGTTTGCTTTTAACACGTTTGTAATGATATCTGACTCTTGTCACCACTTCACACTTTCAAAATGCTTTTACTTTTCCTTCTCTCTCAGTGGCTCCAAAAACCTCATGAGCTGAATAACGCAAGTAGAATTCTTTTGAAAACCCAGTTGTTTTAATTGTTTGGGCTAGTTACCACACATTGCAGGTGAATAATAAAACTTTCGCTTTTGTATTTTAAAAAAGCACATTGAAGCCAATTCCTACCTGCTCATGCTTTACAACCTTTTAGATGTGAAACATGAATACACAGTTGCTTATGGTATGTATTGATGATTTTGAAATTAGTCAAGATATTCTTTTTAAGAATGCAATGGGAAGTGGAGTTAAAGTTATCTTATCAGATATTAATACATTTAATAATAATTCATACATTAATAATTCTGGCTGTTCTGCTTATTAGCTGTATGACCTTGGGCAATGTACTTTTCCTGAGGCTCAGATTACTAATCTACAATATGAAATATCTATTTTGTTGTGAGGAAGGGAAGTATATAACCAATTGCCTGGGCCACAGCCCGATGCATGGGAGAAAATCAATAAATGCTAGTTATTTTTATTACTATGAATTGCCTTCTCAACATCACACATTTACGAAGTGTCAGGGCCCAGAACTGACCCAGAGTTTGTATATCAGGCCTTGTTCTAGGCTTCAGAGGGCACCAGATGTTTCATTTGCTTTGACTACAGGTTTCTAGGGTCTGAAGTGCAAGGTCCCATAGCCCAACATTTTCCATAGATCTCATAAGAGACTTTACTGAGGGAAAATGGATGGAACTACATTAGAGTCTTTCTCCAAGTTTTCTCACCATGAAAGTCATAGCACTTCTCCAAGGTTCCTTTTCCCTATCTGAAAACTGGGATAAATTGCCTACATCAGAGTTACTGACAGGATTAAATGAGAGTGTGGAGAAGCAGCATGCTACATGTAACACAGAAAAGGTGCATAATTTACTAAAATATTAAAAAATGCAGACTTTGGTTTTCTAAAAAGGGAGAATGAGGTGGACAATAATCAGAGACTATAGAAAAAAGCCATTTAATGCCACTCGCCCACCAGAAGTACGTACTAGGTAAGGACGTCTGACGTTGGGAAAGTCAAGTACCTTCAGAATTTTTTGTGGGGGGGCTGTGTCTATACTCTGTGAACACAAGTCAAAGCTTGTAGTAAGTAGGTGTTTAAGAAATGGTTGTTGGTGGGAATGCATTTGAATGGATACAGTCCTCCCCACATGACTTTCCTAGTGGTGTCCCCAGAGCCTCCTGATGTTCTGGGTTGTCCAGTTGGCCGAAGAAACTGCCCATACCTTGATCTAGAAAAATAGTCTAGATCAGCACTGGCCACCATGGAAGCCACCAGCCATATGAGGAAATTGAGCACTTGGCATGTGGCTAGGGTGTACAGTATTGTAAAATACACATCAGATATTGAAGACAATATGAGGAGAAGAATGTAAAATATCTCATTGATTTAAGAAAATATGACAAGGATAATACTTTGGATATACTGGGTTAAAGGAGGCATATTATTAGAAATAATTTTACCATTTCTTTTTACTTTTATAAAATTCCTAGAAACTTAGAATTACAGATGTGGCTCACATTATTTATTTCTATTGGATAATTCGGGGATAAATGCTGCAAATGTGCATTGGGTGTCTACTCCTTGCCGTGGCAGGTGTTGGTGAGACCAACTTCCGCCCATTCAGAAGGCATTCTCGTGGGAAAAAACACCATAATGCGGGAAGCACACATGGCAACACGTTTCCTCTTACTAACCCTGTCCTCTGCCTGCACCATTTCACGTGTACCCAACTACTTGAATCTGCAACCCCAGAACATGCTGACAAACGCTTCTGGTTGGCTTGGATTTCTGCAGCCTGCGGAACCGAGAAAACTATCAAAGAGGCGCTGGGCTACGTTCCCCAGGAAGGACCGGCCGCCCTGTAGACACCAGCCAGGGCTCCAGGGCCCAGGTCGTGGGCCTTTTCACGGCAGCGCCGGGTACAGAGTGCGATGCCCGGGCCTGGGAGCTGGAGGTTCCGGCGCAGGCGCCGCGCAGGTCACGTGGTGTGCAGGTCCCAGGACGGGGGGGGGGGCGCGCAGGTCACGTGGGTGCCGGTCACGTGGTGTGCAGGTCACACGGCGGGGGGCGGGGCGGGGAGGTCACGTGGGGTGCGCAAGGTCCGGCCGGCCATGTTTCTTCGTCTCCCCGAAGCCTGGGGCCGCCTTCGCTCCTGGGTTCGCGCGGGGTGTCTCCACGCTCCCTGACCGGGAGAGAAGGGAACTTCTGGCACTTGGATCCTGCTAGTCACGCGCCTGTGGGAACAGTGGAACTGGGACGGGAGGAGTCCTTTGTCATCCATGACGCGACAAATCCTCCTCTGCTTGTTTATTTATCCAAGAATTGCAGCCAGATTTTTCCCTCCTTGGAGCCCCAGGAGGCCTTAGGGTTTAGGCAGGCCAGTGCCTGGACACATCAGGTTTGCGAAGTTTGAAGGTAGACAAGCCGGAATGAAGCATGAAAAAGGGGAGCGGGAAGGTGTTGAGACTCAGAGACTTGATTTTCTCTGCCATTTAGGGCAGAAGGAAAAGCCCTCACTGATTGTGTTGGCAATTGAAAATGCAGGAGACTGTGAAAAAGATTTTTTTTTTTAAAAGCGGTGCATGTGGATTCTTGGACGCCATAACTGTTTTGCAAACCCCAGATTACTAGAATGCTGCTTGTCTCCTGCAAATGACTTTGAACACTCCATTAGGAGATTAAAGCAGCCCAGCTCTCAGGAAGAAAAGCCCTATTGGGCGAAGATCTCCTTAGGAGGCCTGTTTGCAGAAACCCTGGACTTCACCGATTTGGTGGTTCCTGAAGAGCAGGTAAGTCTGGACTGTGGCTCATGGGTCTGATAGAAATTTTATTTAAAAAATTTCCTTGAGACAGCCTTTCATTCCTAGGCAGAACCTAAGACTCTGACATAGGAGATTTTTCTTTTACCGTTGAATTTTATCGGCAGTACTTTGGAAGTGTGAAAACCTTCCATTACGAAACACGCTTTGAAATGTAGCAGCCAGCTCTGGTCTCCAGTATGTGATCCCAAGCCTTGGATTTAATTTAAGGAGAGAGTGACATCCTGCCATGTGGCATGTTCTGGGAAGAGGCACCTCTGTTCTAGACATTAGGAGATCTCTGCCTATCAGCTCAGCCACCTTTGGCCACTTGCTGGCCTTCTTGGAGTTGTTTCTCTGTGCATAGCCACCTCCCAGGTGGTCGTGGTGAGGGACAAGCAGACCACCGTGTGCAAGTTCCACTGGAAACTGTAGAACATTGTACAAGGTCAGTTATTACGTTTTTGTCCCCATTCTCTTCCCTGGGGGCTCGTTCTTGTCTTCCCCCTCTCCCAAAAGTAGGCTCTGCTCAGAGTCACTCTCATTTCAGCAGCCCTGCACCCTCTGTCCCCTTCCCCCTCAGTGCCTCATCCTCTATAGAACATCAAGTAAAAACTAAATGCCGCCTGGCGCCAGAAGGAAATTCTCATGTAATAGATACTTTGTGGTGTCGGAGAGCAAGGATTCTGTACACTTTGTCAACCAGTCCCTTAAACTCTTCTGTAAAAGGAGGCCTGGCTTATTTACATACAAACTTTGTTTCCCTAGCCCCAAGCCCCTCTGACCTCCAGTTCTAAAATGAGCTCTCATAACGATCAGAAAACTGGGAGGTGTTTTGGGAAATGTGCCCATTTTTTCTTGATTTTTTTTTCCTTTGGCTTATTTGTGCTGCTCTGCCCAATTAGCAAGGATAATGAGCCAATTAGCTAGCAGAGAGGGGGAAAAATGCTGCTACATTTCTCTGTAGGTTTCAGTCTCAAAGGAGAACTCTTTGAGGATGTTGGAAACAGAACTGGGTAAGTTATCCTCATGCCTGTTTCATCACCCTGCCCCTAGTCCTTCTTAGATTGCCACACTCAAGCAACTCCCTTTAGGGAATAGAGGAGCAGAATTAAAATAAATAATAAGAAAAGTAAAAGACTAAACTGTAAACTCAAGGAAGGCAGAGGCTGTGCCTTGTTCATCTGGGTCTTCCCAGTATCTAGCACTGCCTTTGAAAGGTACTAACTAAATATTTGATGATTTAAAATATTCACAAACACGTAAACACAGTCCAGTATTCACTCGTTATTCATGGGAGACACACGTTCAACCTATCCTTTTCCCTTCATTTAACCAACTCAGTTTATTGCTCTCCCCCACTGTCAACACTTACAGAGATCCAATTTAACTTTTCATTAATTGAATGGACTTCTAAAGAGCATCTTCTGTTTTCAAATGTAGCTTTATATGTCTGTTTACTTATACTATACTTGCCACAACCACGGAGTTAATTCTAAATAACTAAAGAGTTGCATTTATGGTAAACACTGCAGTGCAAGATTTCTTATGAAAATGAAATCTGACTTTAAATAGAATTTGTAACTTTTTTCCTGATTGAAAAAAATACAGAATTTTTATAAAATTTCAGGGGATCACAGACTTACAAAGCCTCAGATTAAACCTTTATCATAGAGTAAGGGGAGACTGAGACCCTTAAAGGCCCACACACTTACTGGGTGAACAGAGAAGGGGAATTCAAAAAAAGGGGCAGGAATCAGAGAGGTGAGAGGAAAACCAAGGGAGAGTAGTGTCGTTGAAAGCAAGGGAGGAATTTCAGGGATAAGGGGGGTGGGACTTGCAGTTGAGGAAAGGTCTTGTTTTGAAGCTTCCCCTGTGCTCCCAACACATGGCAATAAGAGTTAAAGTGTAACAGTAGGAAACTAAAAAGACATAGCCATGAGCAAAAGCTAGAAAAATACCTCTGTGGACCAGGAATAGAACAGAAACTGAACGTTGCGTGGAGTCGAAGCTCCTGGCAGGTCCTCAGGGTCTCCTCCAGGCAGGAGCATCCAGGAGTTGAGTTCCTTTGCACAAAGGGGAATGTAACTGTCCCAACTGAGGAGGGAGACTGACCTGGGTCACTCCCTAAATTAGGATGCTGGAGCATGGCTCCACTTTAGTGAATGCGACCACTGAGGAAGTAAAGGAAAGCAGGCGCAGCCAGCATGTTGGCTGTGTGACTGGATCAGTTTCTATTGTATTTTTTCTCTTAATTGTGGCTCACGTTTTCCTACTACTTTGCATGCCTGGTGACTTTTGTTTGGATGCCAGACTTTGTGAATTTTGTCTGTTGGTTGCTGGCATCTTTGGATTCCTGGAAGTATTATCTGTCTTTATTCTGGGATTCATTTAAGTTAGTTGGAAATCATGTAATCCTTTTCGATCTTGCTTTTAAAATAGGTAGAAGGAATCAGCGCAGTGCTTGTTCTAAGTCTAATTATTCCCCCTGCTGAGGCAGCTCTTCCGAGCACTCGACCTAATGCCCTGTGAATTGTGAGCTTTTCCCGTCTGGCTGGGGCAGGTATCATTCCTGGTCCTGTGTGAGGACCTGGCACTGCTCCCTCTGATCTTTTTTGGTGGGAGTTCCTTTCAGCCTTTGGTAGGTTCCATGTATTCTTGTGCTGATCAGCTGAAAACGCCAGGGGGACCCTCTGCAGATCTCCAGAGTTGTCTCTGTGCAGCTCCCTTCTCTCTGGTCCTCTTCTCTGTGAATTCCAGCTGCCTTGTTCTCCCCAGTCTCTCAGCTCTGTCTGTTCCACTCAGGGGGTCGGTCTGGGCTCTCCCTTTCTGCTCCTCAGTCTGGAAGCCTCTGTGGTGGCAATAGCCGGGGTGGCTGTAGCCGTTATAGGGCTTTCCTGGTTTGTTTCCCATCCCTTAGGGTCCCCTGTCCTGTACTACCTCATGCCCAGTGTTTGGAGAACCATTATTTCATGTATTTTGCCTGTTTTGTGGTGGTTTCTCATGGAAGGGTGAGTCTTTAATTTTATCTCTGGAACTCAATTTTGGTCAAGTGGAAGTCTTTGGAATTACACCTTAGAAAATTTTCTTTCTTTCTTTTCTTTCTTTCCTTCCTTCCTTCTTTTCTTTTCTCTTTCCTTCCTTCCTTCTTTTCTTCTTTCTTTCTTGAATTATACTTGCTTAGACATGCTTGTATTTTGAGGAAGAGATTAAAGATTTTAAAAATATGAGAAACAAAAAGGAATAGCAGTGGGCCATGTTCCCAGAGAGATGGAGGGGTTAGCTTTGAAGAGCAGAAGATACACCTCTTTGCCCAAAATGAGTTGAAAATAAATAATGTAGGATGCAGGTAGATCAGCAGAGGTTTCTCATGGGAAGTTAAAGCGCTGTTAGCCCCTGAGGGGCTTTATTTGCTCAGTGGACTCTAAGTTAAGGTTATTGGCTTAGAATAGGTGAGCAGGCATGAGGAGTCCAGATTAACAGAAGTGGGAAATGTGGAGTAACCATTTTGGACAATGTAAGAAAGGACTGAGTAGGTGTAAGGAAAGTCTTTCAGAGCCGTACTAAGGGCCCTGATGAGGTTGGCTGAGTAGCACTCACGCCCAGTAACAAATGTGAAGTTTCCTAGCACTGTGGTTGATAGGTATTGGTTTTTAGGTAAAAATAGTTGAATCTTGATAATGAGTTTGCATACTTAGTATGAAGAATTTATGGGAATAAGCTGCTAATGGGTTCAGTTAGGCTTTAACGAGGTAGAGAGGCAATTTAGGAATATGGAGATATTAGGGGAGATACTCTGAGTTTTAGAAGAAGCTTCTATGGTTGGAGACCCGTGGTATGCAGGAGGGAGGCAAAATGAAGGCATATTTTGTTTATTTTTTTCTTTTTGGGTTTAGTAGAAAGGGAAGGATTTGCAGACACAGTGCCACTGAGTTGCACAAGTCTTGAGGGTACTATTGACATAGAGTACAATATGGAAGAGTCCATATATTTATTTTCTATTTATTTTTTAAATATGTGTTTTTTATTGAATGTATATTATATTTTTCAGTTGTGCCTTGGCCTTACAACTAAAATACATAAATGCATGCATGCATACATACACACAAACTGTTCTTCAAAATTTAGGCTACCTGAAGGTATTGGCAGATTTCTTTCAATATATTCCACAGCCATTTAGAACACAGCAAATATTGGGTATTTTAAGTTGATGGTAAGCCCCTGATTTCTTAATATTAGCCAGAGGGCACTCACTGGCATGTGATATATAATTTAATGGGTGGAAAAAAACTAGTGTAAGTCAGATTAGTCCCTGACTGCCCTTATTTTCTCACCCTGCACACCGAATTTCAGTATCCCCACACATTTTACAATAAAGGTATTGAGGTTAAGAGAGGTGAAGTCCCTTGCTGAGAGTCAGCTGAAGGAGAACTCAGAATTCCAGACTAGGAGTCTAGCACTCTTGTTACCATATGCCCACAGTAGTTAATTTGATGTTTCAGTTTGGCTAGGGCATAGTACCCAGATATTTGATCAAACTCTATTCTAGATGCCTTTGTGGAGTTTTTTTTTTTTTAAGATGAACTTCACATTTAAATCAGTAGACTGAGTAAAACAGTTTATTCTCTGTAGTGTGAGTGGGCCTTATCCCATCAGTTGACTGTCTTAATAGAAAAAGACTGACCTCCTCCTCAGAAGAGGAGATTCTGCAGGGAGATTGCCTTCAGACTTGAGCTCCAGCTCTTTCCTCTGTCTCCAGCCTGCTGCCTACGCTGCAGAGAATGTTCATAAAGACAGTTAAATTCTAGAGAATTTAATAAGCATGATCATGTGCAATACTAGGCATTCTGTGCTTAAATTGGGAATATTTAAATTATAAAGGAATAGTGAATCTCATAACCCTTGAAATTTAATTCTCATCTTAGAAGTCATGGAAAAATTAGTCTTGCCAGGGAGAAAAATGCCCCAAGTAACTATTAAGTATCAACACATTGACTTTTCATATTTCCTTTTGATATTATTTATGCTGCTTGGTTGAAAAATACTGATTTTAATTATAAATTTTCCTTTACATTGTTTAGATTCATATGACCCCTGAATCTTTTCCTTTAATAGAAATATAATTCTCCTACCACAGAATTCACCCTTCGTAAACATGCAGTTCATGGTTTTTAGTATTTTCACAAGGTTGTACAATCATTACCTTTGTGTATTTCCCAAATATTTTTATCATCCCAAATGAAACCCCAAAACAATTAGCAGTCACTCCTCACCTCCGGGAAGCTACTCCTCCACAGCTCGTGGAAACCACTGATCTTTCTGTCTCTGTGTATTTGTCTCTTCTGGTCATATTACATGAATGGAATCATTAATTTCATTTATAAGCCATCCATATAATAAGTTACAGAACTTAATGCCTTAGTTTATTTATTATAAACATATTATTAAGTATAATGTTTTTCAAGGTTTATCCATATTTTAGCATATATTAGTACTTTTTATATGGCTGGATAATACTCCATTGTGTGTTTGTTATCCATTCATCAACTGATGGACATTTGGGTTGTTTCCACTTTTTGGCTGTTATGAATAATGATGCTATAAATATTTGTGTATACGATTTTGTGTGAACATATGTTTTCAAGCTTCTTGGGTATATATATCTAGGAGTGGAAATGCCGAGTCATATGGTAACTCTTATGTTTAACTTTCTGAGAATCTATCAGGTTACTTTCCGAGGTGGCTGTACCATTTTATGTTTCCAGAAGCAAAGTAGAAAAGTTCCAATTTCTCCACATCCTTATCAACATTCTTTATTGTACTTTGTTCAGGTTATAGTCATCCCAGTGGGTGTGAAGTGATGTCTCATTGAGGTTTTGATTTGCATTTCCCCAATGACTAATGATATTTGGCATTTTTCTATGTGCTTGTTGGCCATTTGTATATCTTCTTTGAAAAAAAAGTCTATTCAAGCCCTGGTCCATTTTTTAATTGGAGTGTTTGTATTTTTGTTGTTAAATTGTAAGTTTTCTTTATTTATTCTGGCTACTAGACCCTAATCAAATATATGATTTGTAAATATGTTTTCCCATTCTGTCTTCTTAAACTATAGTTGATTTACAATCTTGTGTTAGTTTCAGGTGTACAGCTTCAGATTCTTTTCCATTATAGGTTATTACAAGATATTGAATATAGTTCCATGTGCTATACAGTAAATCCTTATTGTTTATCTATTTTATATATAGTAGTATGTATCTAGTAATCCCCAACTTCTAATTTATCCCTCCCCCCACCTTTCCCTTTGGTAACTATAAGTTTGTTTTCTATGTCTGTGAGTTTGTTTCTGTTTTGTAAATAAGTTGATTTGTATTACTTTTTAAATTCCACATATATGTCATATCATAAAATATTTGTCTTTCTCTGGCTGACTAACTTCACTTAGTATAATAGTCTCTAGGTCCATCCATGTTGCTGCAAATGGCATTATTTCATTATTTTTATGACTGAGTAATATTCCATTGTGTGTGTGTATATATATATATATACCACATCTTCTTTATTGATTCATCTGTTGATGGGCATTTAGGTTATTTCCATGTCTTGACTGTTGTGAATATTACTGCTATGACCATTGGTGTGCTTATATCTTTTCAAATTAGAGTTTTTGTCTTTTCTGGGTGTATACCCCAGAGTGGGATTGCTGGATCATATGGTAACTCTATTTTTAGTGTTTTAAGGAAGCTGTAGACAGTTTTCCATAGTGGCTGTACCAATTTACTTTCCTACTGACAGTGTAGGAGGGTTCCCTCTTCTCCACACCCTCTCCAGCCCTCCCTCTCTCTTGCTTTCTTGCTTTTTTCTTTTTGGTCTAATTGTCCTAGCTAGAATGTTGAAAAGAAGAGATGAGAGCATACATCCTTCTCTTATTCCTGAATTTTGGAGAAAAACATTCATTCTTTCACCAATAAGTATGATGTTAGCTGTGGATTTTTTGTAGATGTGCTTTGTCATATTGAAGAAGTGTCATTCTACCCCTAGTTTGTTTGATGCTTTATCATGAAGGGTGTTGGATTTTGCAAAATGTTTTTTCTGCATCTAATGAGCTCATCATGTGATTTTTGTACTTATTTCAATTGATATGGTGAATTACATTAATTGGCTTTTGGATGTAAAACCAACTTTACATTCCTGGAATAAATCCCAATTGGTTATGATACATAGCCCTTTTTATATATTGCTGGGTTTGATTGGCTAATATTTTATCAAGGATATTTATGTCTATATTCAGAAGAGATACTGGTTTCTTTTCTTGTTATGTCTTTCTCTGTTTTTGGCATCATCAGTGTAATACTGGCATCATAGAATGAATTAGGAAGTGTTCCCTTCACTTCTGCTTTTTCAAAGAGTTTGTGAAGGGTTGATGTTAATCGTTCTTTGAATGTTTAGAGGAATTCACCAGTACATTTATGGGCTTTCCTCTGGGAAGTTTTGTAATTACTAATTTAATCTCTTGTCACAGGTCTATTCAGAAATTTTATTTCTTCTTGAATCAGTTTTGGTAGTGTGTATCTTTATCTGAATTTGCCAATTTAATTTAGATTATCTAATTTGTTGGCATGCAATTGCTCATAAAAGGTTTATAGAGAACCTTATAATCCTTTTTATTTTTGTGAAGTCAGTACTAATGTCCCCTCTTTAAAGCCTGGTTTTAGTAATTTGAATCCAGTCTCTTCTTTTTGATCATTCTAACTAAAGGTTTGATTTCGTTGATCTTACCAGAGAGCTAACATTTTGATTTTGTTGATCATTCTTTATTTTTATATTCTCTGTTTTATTTCCACAGTGACCATCGTTTTCTTCCTTCTGCTTGCATTTGGTTTACTTTGCTCTTCTAGTTTCTTAAGGTGGAAGTTTAGGTTATTGATTTGAATCCTTTTTGTCTTTTTAAATATAGGCATTTACAGGTGTGGTGGATAATTTTATGTATTGACTTAGGCTTAGGGATACCCAGAGATAGCTGGGAAAGCATTGTTTCTGGACACATCTGTGTGGCTGTCTCCAGAAGAGATTGACATTTGAGTCAGTGGACTGCATAAAAATGATTGCCCTCACCAACATGGATGAGCATCATCCAATCGTTTGAAGGGTCTGAGTAGAATTAAAATGTGGAGGAAGGGCTGGTTCACTTTCTCTACTTGAGCTGAGATATCCACCTTCCCTTGCCTTTGGACAGCAGCTGTCCTGGTTCTTGGGCCTTAAGACTCAAACTGAATTCCACTGCCAGCTTGCAGATGGTGGATTGGATTGTGGAACTTCTCAGCCTCCAAAATCCTGTGAGCCAATTCCTATAATAAAACTCTTATATGTATCCTTTTGGTTTTGTCTCTCTGGAGAACCCTGACTAATACAAAAGGTATAAATTTCCCTCAGGCACTGCTTTAGTTATATTTCTCAAGTTTTGGTTTCTTGTGTCTTCCTTTTCTTACATCAAAGTATTTTCTAATTTCCTTTGTGATTTCTTCTTTGACTTACTGACTTTTTAAGGAATATGTTGTTTAATTGCCACATCTGTGTGAGTTCCCAAATATCCTTCTATAATTGGAGAAATACTTCTTATTATTTGAGGCTTTTACTTTACTGACACTTGTTTTATGATGTAGCATACTCCCTATCCTGGAGAATGTTCCATGGTGTTCTCCTGTTGTCTGGAAAGTTACATATACGTGCATATATTATAGTATTGTTCAGGTATTCTATTTCTTTGTTGATCTTTCTAGTTCTGTCCATTATTAAAAATGGGATACTGAAGATCCAACTATGATTGTTGATTTTTTTCTAATTATTCCTTTAATTCTGACAGTTTTTAATTTACATATTTTGGTATTCTTTATGTAAGTTTATAATTGTTACATTTTCTTGGTGAATTGGCATTATTATTATTATTATTATTATTATTATTATTATTATTATTATTATTAGAAGTCTTCAATCTGATAAAAATGTACTATAGTCTGTTTTGTCTGATATTGGTATGGCCACTCTAGTTCCTTCAGTGACTGTTTGCAAAGTATATCTTGTCCATCCTTTTATTTTATACGTATTTGTTTCTTAGAATCTAGAGAATATCTTTTGCAAATAGCATACAATTAGATCATGTTTTTTAACTGTTCTACCAGTCTCTGCTTTGGAGAGTTAAACTGGAGAGTTTAATTCATTTATATATAGGCAGTTACCAATGAGGTAGGATTTATGCCTACCATTTCACTGTTTGTTTTTTGTATATCTTACATGTTTTTTATTCCTCTATTCTTCCATTACAGCCTCTTTTTGGTGTTAAATAGATATCTTATAGTGTATGATTTTAATTCTTTTGTCATTTCTTTTACTGTATATTTTTGGAATTACTTTATTTTTGGTTGCTCTGAGGGTTACAAATAATATCTTAATTTATAACAATCTATTTTGGATTAATACCAACTTACTTTCAATAGCATACAAAAACCTTGCTCATATGGGGCTCTGTTTTCTCCTCCCCCCTTATTTTCTGTTACTGTCATACAAATTACATCTTTATGCATTGAAAAAAATCCATCAACACAGATTTATAATTATTGCAGTATGCAGCTGTCTTTTAAATCAAATAGGGGAGTTATCAGCAACAGAAAACATTTATACTGTTTTTTATATTTACCTACATTGTAAAGACCAATGCTCTTTTTTTCTTTGTCTGTATTCAAGAATTTGCAGAATACTGCTTAGCTCCCTTTAGTATGTCTTGTAGGGCAGGTTAGATAGTGACACATTTTCTCAGTTTGTTTTTTTTAATCTGAGAATGTCTTAATTTGCTTCTAATTTTTGAAAAATAGCTTTGCTGGATATTGAATATTTTCTGTCAACAATTTGAATAGGTTGTCCCACTGCCATATGGTTTCCATGGTTTCTGAGAAGAAATCACTACAGTCTTATTGGGGATCCCTTTTATGCGATGAGTTGCTTCTCTTTTGCTGTTTTCAAAACTCCCTCTTTGTTTTTTTTTCAGTTTGATTTTGATGTGTCTCAGTGTGGATATCTGTTTATCTTATCATCATTTGTTGAATTTCTGGAATGTATATAGATGCATACCTCTCATCAGATGTGTGAAAGTTTCAGCCATTAGTTTTCAAATAATTTTTATGCTTCTTTTTCTCTCTCCTTTCCTTTTGGGACTCCCATAATTCATATATTACAGCATGTCTGTGTCCTACAAGTCTCTAGTCTCTTCTGTGTTTTTAATTCATTTTTATTTCTCTCTCTCAGATAGTATTCTCAGTTCAGCTGTCTTCTAGTTCACTTGTTCTTTTTCTGGCTGCTCAAATCTGTTGAATCCTCTCTGGTACATTTTTCATTTAAATTTATGTACTTTCAATTTCCAGAGTTTCTATTTGATTTCTTTTTATAATTTCTGTCTCTATTGATAGTCTTTATTTGGTGAGACATTATTCTCATACTTACCTTTAGTCTTTAGACTTTTCTTTTAAAAGTTCTTTGAACATATTTAAAATAGCTAATTTAAAATCTTTTGTCTAGTAAGTCCAATGTCTGGGACTTCCTTAGGTATATTTTTCTATTGGTTGCTTTTCTTCCTCATGTGTGGGCCATACTTTATTGTTTCTTTGCATGCCTCACAGTTTTTTGTAGATAACCAGACATTTTGAAAAAAACCAGACATGTAATGGTGGCAACTCTGGAAATCAGAACTTCTTCCTCTCCAGGGTTTGCAGTTCTATGCTGTTGTTTTTGTTTGTTTAGTGACTTTCCTGCACGAATTCCCTAAAGTCTGTGTTCTTTGTTGTGTGTTACCACCAAAGTTTCTACTTAGTTAGCTTCATGGTCTGCTAATGATTGGGCAGAGATTTCCTTAAATGCCTGAAACCAGTAAATCTCCCAGTCTTTGCTGAGGAGCTCACTGTGTGTGTGCTAGGGCACAGCTTCAACACTTAGCCAAGCAGTTCACAGTTCTCCCTCAGCCTTCCCTTCCTACTTGCAGAGGGCCTCGAGGTCTTAAGCACGTGCACAGCTCTGGGAATGTGACAGACGTGCCTCTATTTGTGGTTTTCTCAATTCCCAGGAGCATTTCAGAGCTTTTCAAAGCCCCTGTAGATTTCTTATCCAAACTTTTCCCTTTAACATTTTTGGTTAGCCTATTATTATCCGGAAACATTATTTACTACCTTAAGCAGCTTCAGAGTTAAACAATTGCCTATAATTTTTGACAAATGCACCTGGAGAAAAGACTTTTTGTACTGGGTGAGCTCTGAGTCAGGTTAAATAAAGATATCACTTCAAGTAGGGTCTTGCAGAGAACTAAGGTCAGATAATGACAAGTCTTTTGGAATGAAACTTTAATGAAGCTCTGCCTCATTCTGCTCCTTCCAGTGGCTGTTAGTCTGCTGAATTTCGCTATGATTTTGAGCTGTCTGCTTTCAAGGCTAATGTAGAGGAGCTGGAGAGGAGGAATGGGCATAGGGCAAATTAAAATGCCACAAAGCACACTGTTCTTACCAAGATTCAGCTATTTTTTTCTTGCAAAGCCACTACCCAGATTTCTGGGAGCCTTTGGTTAATTTCTAGCATTTCTGAAAATATTGAATCTGACAAATTTTTTGTGAGTTTTCTCATTGCTTTAATGGAGGAGTTGGAGGAGAGATTTTTTGGAGGTCACTGATCTGCCATTTTTGCTGACATCATTCCCTTTCCCACTGAATTGTGATGTATTTTACACACACACACACACACACACAATGAGATCTAATTAGAAAGGCAGTAAATGAAGTGCCAGTTCTCCTGTTCATGTGTAAGGAGAAGAATGTTAAGAGGTCTCACATATATTGAGGAATTTGCTTTCAATCTTTTCTTTCAACTTCTCTTGGAACGAAGTGTGACTCCAGGAGCAGCAGCTAGCTCCTGGGATTTAGCTAGACTGTTTGCACACTGCTTGTCCACCACATCGTCCTGTGTAGACCACACTCCTGTGCATGTGTGCATTTGTGGTTTTGCTTCTACATCTTCCTTAATAGCTTTTCTGTGGTTAGACTTTCCATGGCAAGAACTGAATCATTCTCTTGAGAGAGTCTGGTGTAGGAACAGCTGTGTTCTAAAGGCTTTCCCTCTACATCCGAGAGGGAAGGCTACTGAGAAGGGTGTCCTTAACTATTTGTCTCTATGATGATGACAAGTTAATAGTACCTAATACTTTTGTGAAACAGTTCCTAGGCGAATAAAAATAAAATGTATTTATTTTCTTTCTTTTATTCTTATCTCCCTGATGCTTTCACATACAAACACAAGACTCCCATTGCTACCAACTAGCAATAGTCATTTTAGCATACATTCAATCAATAAATTCTGTAATGAACCCAGTTAATTTAAGTTCACTTTTTCGGCAAGGACATGGTGAGCACCTACTGTGGACTAGGCATGTGATTCAATTTGTCGATGTCATTCTCTCAGAATAACAGGATTCTCCTGTTTCTTTTATATCCTGGCTGTGAACTATAGACTGTGAAATTGACTTTTTTACTGCCTCTTGCTTTATCCATAAACACACAACAAAGTAATCCAGATGTCACACAAAATAGTATTTTTCCTCTCTCTCCCTCTCCCCTCACCTTCTCTCTCCCTTCCCTTGTGCACGTGCACACGCACATGCACATGCACACTACACACACAAAGTGAAATAAAAGTAGAAAAACTACCTATAAAACCAGTAAGTGTCAAATGAAAATAATTTTTAAGCTCACACCACTTCCTAGTGTGAGACAAGATGTACTAGAGAATGGTCATCAATTAGTTTTTTCTCCACTGGTTTTGCTCAACATCCAGAGGCATGTTCAGATACTAATTTGAGATTCTGAGACTGTGAGGAAGTTCTTCTCTCAAAAGATTCCACCTCTGCATCCAATATGTGGAAGGTATCGTTTTCAAAAATATTTCCTCAGTTTACTGTGTAGAGTTCAGAATTTGCTGGTTGGATATTAGAGGTAGTGAGATTGCCAAGGTTGTCCTATTTCCTGTCTGTAACCTTGTTTCCTCTTTGTACATAAGCAGACAGAGCCTGCCTGGGACTTGGGACTCCCAGTCACGTGGGGGAGGGTGGGAACACTGACAGCTGCCAGCATGGCTGTGGTGGGGGATGGCTGGATGCAGGTGCACAGGCTGCCTCAATTTGACAGGCTTTAAGGCTTACATTATTTCTAGTGATATCCAATATCCTAGCCAATGAGGTGCTTAAAAACAACAGAAGCAACACAGTTACAGATACTCACCAGGGCATCCAGTTCCATAATGTTCACTCAGATCTACATGGATAAAACATCTGCAGTGTGTTATTTTTGTGATCTGCATGGTCCTGGCGTCACAGCAGCTTAGACATTAAATCATGCACCTGACATTCTGATGCTTTGTTATCTGCATGATTTTCTTTTTGCCTGTACCCTGTATCCTATATAAAGATTCGAATTCTGAAGTTTACATAACAGTTTCTTGCCAGAGCAGTACAAGGATCAGTAGTAACTGCTGGGTGAGTTATTCTTCTGGTAGAATGTTCTTGTAGAATTTTGAAGCTATATAATGAATGTTAGTGTGCCTCTGATTTTGAGATTTTAGTCTCGTTGTCTGATGACCTGGACTTAGTCTCATTCCACCGCTAACTAGACCAGACCATGGCTGAGTCACTTAACTTTTCTAAATCTCCATTTTCTTGGCTATAAATTGAAATGAATAATCCCTGCCTGGCAGTCTCACAAGGTGGTTTTGAGACTGAAATGATAAGAATGCACATGAAAGTAATTTGGAAATGGCTGTTAGAGGCAGATAAGAGCTCAAGGTGGCCTCTCGCCCCTGTAGGGTTCTCACCTAGAGAGAGAAGAATCACTAGCCAAATTGGGGTTCATAGTATCACCATTTTAGGCAGAGAAGTAGTGGATAAAATTCAAGGCTCTGGGAAATCTAGTTTGGAGAACATGGCTCAGACCTTAAAATTCAAGGTTCTGGGAAGTCTACATAAGGGAATATGGCTTAGACCTGAGGTCAAAATTGCATCCCCTTCCTCCCAGCCCAAAGAAGAACCTTTGTATTTGCAAAAAGAGCCAAATCTGCTGTGTGGCCATCTGGTCTACTTACCGCCAGTCCAAGGACGGCTTCCGCAGGGTGGGAGGAGTTGGAACAGGAGAAGATGGCAGGTGTCCCCACCAGCTGGGGCAGGCTCTTCTGCAGCGGGTCAGTGCTCAGGACAGGCAGTGCTGGGCTCACAGCAGAGGAGGAGAGGGCTCTCACTGCCTGAGCCCAGGTCCGTCCAAGAGAACTAGATGTCCTGCTGCAGGCGAGCAGTGGACTGTCATCTCATCAAGCAGGGAAACTGGCGCTAGTGGAAGCCAGGCTCCCACCAAACAGATTGGCACCCCTCCTTCCTGCAGGGAGGAGCAAGTACGCCGGGAAGGGAGTGTCTGCTTCCTCCCCTCCAGAGGGAGGGAGAGATTGGAAGTTTGCCCCTTACTGATTTACAAAGGAGAGCAGGAGTCCCCTCCTGTCGCCTGGTCATGGCAGTGAGGCACATAAAGGGATAAGGGTTCACCTTTCTAGGGTGTGACTCACTGAAAGTCTGAGGAAGTTGTTTATTAAGGTCCATTAGAGGTGACTTAAACAGTCCTCTCGTTTTACAGGAAGAAGGGGCCCAGCGCAGGTGGGGCACTGGTTCAAGTAGCTGGTGTCGGTTATCTAGTTCTCAGAAGGAAGATTAGGTCCAGAAAACAGGACACTCACCAGGGAGGGGAGGACTCTGATGGGGTCCTGGGCTGCTGCAGAGACCAGTAAGGGAGCAGGGGAGCATGTCCTCAGACAGGAGAGGGGAGAGCAAGATGGACGTGGAGGGCATGACGATCATTTTGTTTAAAGCCGTTTCCTTCGAAGAGTAAATTATAGCTGTGATTCAGATACTCAAGTGGAAATGATTTTAATGATGTAAAGAAGGAACAGGTATTTCCTTCTCACTGCCTTTCAGAAGCACATTTTCTTCTCTCTAGTCTTTACCCTCCAGGCATTCTGATGGAAAAAATGCACGAGGTTCCTTTGAGCACCGCCACTCTCAGTCCTCGTGGCAAGATAGGGCTGACCTACTCCCAAGGCTCGTGGGTGGTCTGCTGACTCAGACCTGGCCAGTAAGAACATTGCATTTCCTGGACCACAGGAACTGGTTCAGGGAAGGGTGTGTGCCCCAATCCAGGCAAATGACACCCTTTTCTGGGCCTCTTCGAAGTGAAAATTCCCTTTGCTGGAGAGTTTGGTGCTGACACATTATGATATAACCTAAATATAAAGCATCTTGTCACCATGAAGAGGGAGTTGCCTTGAGAATAAAGCCAGCCTAGAGGAAAATGAGCTGAAAGATGGAGAGAAACATATTTTTTAATGATATTTTTGAGCAGCTTAATCCCACATGTCCAAGGTCAGCATCCCAATACAGTTTTCAGTTGCATGTACCAATACGTTCCATAGTTTCCTTTATTTTATTTTATTTTTATTGAAGTTTAGTTGATTTACAATGTTGTGTTTGTTTTTGGTGTACAGCATAGTGACTCAGTTATGAATATATTTATATATTTTTATTCATATTCTTTTTCATTATAGGTTATTACAAGATATTGAATGTAATTCCCTGTGCTTTACATTAGGACCTTGTTATTTATCTATTTTATATATAGAAGTTTGTGTCTGTGTTTTTTTTAAAGCCGTTTAATTAAGGTTTCCATCACTTGAAATCGAAAGAATTCTAATACACTTTCTCTTTCTCTTTGGGACCTTTCAAACATGTGACCTGTGAGTAACATTTTTCTTTTCTCCTCTTCTTCCGTTCTCCTCTTTAGTCAACCAGGTATATTCTAACTTGAATAATAACACAAAAAATCATATCCCATTTATCAAAGATCAAGAGAATGTTTTAGTTTTCAACAATATTAGGCTTTTTTTTTTCTTGCCCGGGGCTGTCTTAGGTTTACGGTCTGGTCGTATCACAGAAGAAGTTGTTTTTGCAGTTTTTTATTATTATTAAATAATTATTGCAGATCTATCTACCCCCAAACTTTGTGCTCACAGCAGCAATCGTTGTATCATGTTATGACGTGGTCTGTCGGGAATTTGGCTCGGGAGCAGTTTATGTTTTTTCTTCTCCATGTGGCATCGGCGAGGGTTACTTGGAGATGTTCAGCTGATGGCTGGCCTGGTCTGGACAGCCCAGGATGGCTTATGCCTGGCGTCTCGGTGAGGATGACTAGAAGGCTGGGTGCAACTGGGGCCCCTTCCCATTTAGTCGTGGAGCCTCTTTACATGTTCTCTCATGGCAGCTCAGGACTTCGTGAGCAACCATTCCAAAAAGCCTTAGGTGTAAGCTGCAAGACTTAAAGCTTCCTAGACTCGTAAGTCCGAAGATGTCATTTTTACCTCATTCTAAGAGTCAAGCAAGTTACTAAGGCTGACCCAGATTCAAGGGGAAAAGACAGTTAGAGTCCATCCTTCAGTGAGAAGAGTGGCAAAGTATTTGCAGCCATCTGTAATCTACCACGGCGTGGGACAGCCGTGGGAAGAGCTTGAGCTTTAGGCTTGGATCAGCCTGTCTCAGGGGGCTTCATCCCTCCTTAGCTGTGATTACTCAGCCTCAATTTGTAAAATAGGGGATAATAAAATCTCACTCAAAGACTTTTGAGAATCAAGTGAAGTACCCCAAGACAATGCCCAAGAGTAGTAGTTACTCAGTAAGTTATAGTTGGATTTCTTTAAAGAGATTTATCTTTTGATGAGATAAATTCTCTTTCAGCAAATAATAGAATCTCTCTCAGTTGAGATGGATTATTAAGTGTGCTGGTTCTGTCTCCATGTGTTAACTCTGGCTGTGTGGAGGCATTTGGGGTGGTCCAAAGCTAATTCATGGACTCTAGCTGCCTCTTCTTGGTTTCAGAGTTCACCTTATTGCAGGTTGTTAACGATGATATCAGTCTGCCTGGGGCCAGAATCATTTATTTTGTAGAGGAATGGTGTCATCGAAAGATAAAAGTTCAGCATCTTTCTGCAAGACTGCAGTCCTTTCAGCGCAGGATTTCTCAGTTCACCATTGCCCTTGCCACAACCTAGACTCCAAGCAGGGCTGGGTATAGTTTAGCCATGGACTGCCATTGAAGGGCTTCAGAGAATCCAGTTGAGGACTCAACAGTTCATCTGTATAGAAATTTCATCGGTGACATCTGGGGTCCCTAGTCAGCCTCAGAATTCCCTTGGTATTGACGTTGGTGCAGAGGGGTTGTCCTACATTTGTGAAGTCCCTTCCTCTTGAGCCATAGTCCCTTCTCCCTTTGTGTCATGATAATCATAATGAATTGGCTGTACGTGCCGGCTGCCTGGGGTGGAAATGAATTTTATGGCCCTAGTGTAATGAGAAAAAAGAAGAGACATGCATAATACTCATACTTGGAATTACTAAACTCTGGGAGCCATTATTATTACACCCATAGCCAAGTCTGTGGGTTTGCATTTGGTACATGAATTCCTAAGTGCTACTGCTGAAAGTTATGTGCAAGGAGGTATAGTTACTGAGTTATGAGTCTTCTGTACTTGAAGGCTTAATATTTTGTTCAGTGCTTTGCATAAAATTGCTCAGATGTCATGAGTAGTATATGGGTCTTGCCATAATTTTTCAGTTGTTTGAGAAAAATGGTACCCTTTAAAGGCTTCTAGTTTAAAGTTTTGTAAAAATGTCATTGTTTTATTTCCACTGATCGTCTCTTAAGCTATTTGTGTTTTTACTTCTTTAAAGCATCTCATGTTGCAGTATTGAGGCAATCTGGAATGTGGGTTTGCAGATTCTGTTCTGAGTAGCAGGCCAGCTGGGAGCCCTGCACAGATATCACACACCATTGCTGTGGGAAAATAGAAACCTCTTTCACCGCTAATGACCCCTATAAAAGCAATCAATTTTTTAAAAAGATACATATTCTTAATAGCAGCTATTGAAAAAATCTCTATTTTTATGAAGATATTTCAACTCAAATATCTGGAAGAAATGAAAGAATGAAAGATGATAAAATATCATAATTTTTAAAATTGATGATAGTGTCAATAAGGTCATCTATCTTATTTCAAATTTTAAGATCAATTTAGGTAAGGAGATAACTTTAAGAAGGTATATATTAGGTTGAATATTACAGTCACCCACTGGTATATTGCCACATTATTTTTCTGATAATTCAGGCATCAAACTCAATTTCTTGGAGGGAAAAAAAACCTAGGCTTTGCTCTACTCATTGTTCTACCTTATTAAGCGCTTCATTGTCACTGTCGGGCCATGTGAACTGTGTTCACTCCACTAAACTATGGCCGACGTAAGACCTATTCTTACGTGGAAGTGTCCATTGGATAATGTTTCTACAATGCTTTGAACTCCCCCAAAGTATGTTGTTCCCCAGATTCAACATGTATTAATAAGTCTCATAAAATACACACAAAATTTTCCCTTTATAATTACTTTAAAATAACACAATTTTTGAACATATGAGTCCTGTTAACTAAAATACCTACTCTCCTTCCACTTTATCAGTATTCCCACTACCTACCTATTTCCTCTGCTAGGTTACATTTTATCACACAGACAATGTAAGTATTTCTACACTAATGGGAAAACAGTCACACTGAACCAATTAAAGCAAGCAAAAGGAAGAATTAGCTGAGAAAATCTGCGGTGTTTTATGGATGGAATTTCATATACAATATCGAACCTTACATTATCATAACTCACAGACTTCTTACTTTCTTAATGAATGACAATAGCAAATCTGGAAAACATCTGCCTTGAAAAAGAACACTGACTGCTCTCTGCTTAAAAAATGTTGCTCGGCTATTACTGTATAGCAGCCATGCGTATCATATTGTGGTATGAGATGTCTTGGTTGCAAGAAATTAACATTCTCATGTTTGATTTCAAATTGCCTAGAAAAGAATCCCAGCATAATTCAAATCATTGTAAAGCCACAGTTGCAATAAAGAACGTGATTTACTGTTCAGCAAATCTTCAACACTGCTGCACAATTCCCAGCAATCACTATGACTTGTATGAAAGAAACTTAGCAAACTGTTGCGTGATTTTGTGCCATCTAAAAAAAAAATCTACAATATAAAAAGAAAATCTAAGAATAGCCTCTTAGATTTAGTTATACATATGTATATAGTTAACCATTGCAACTGGTAAGCATGTTTTGGCTACACAAGTAAAGTATATTCTATAAGTCTCATTATCACCTCGAGAGCGAGAGCAGCTGTCATCAGAATAAGTCTATTAACATTCCCACCTGTGTTTCTATAATGGACAAGCGTGTTCTTCCTTTCTTCTCATTACCAATTGATAGGGGTTTGGAAGATGAAAGAATGACACTTTTAGAAGAAGAAACAAAAAGCAGTTCTGGTATCATTTGTGTGTTGCAGGACCTCCTAATTTTTTGTTAATTGTCAAAAAACTCTGAAAGTTAAAAGTATCTGTTCATTCATTTTTTTATTTCTCCTGAAAGTGGGAAGTAAGATCACAGTAAAGCACTTTCTCTCTCTGGATACATGTTCTCATTGTACTAATACTGTATTATTAATTTCTAAACCGTTGCAAAAGCGTAGAGTTTGGCAGAATGCTAATTATTTCTTTCTTGGCTTAACAAATACATTTGGTCATGGAAAAGAATTCATTTCTGGACTATCTGGGATATTTGTCATCATCTTTTTTTTTTCAGTAGTGATGCATTATTATTACAAAGTGTGAAAATTTTCATTGAAGAGTGACTTTATCCAAGACATTATCTAATGGAACAGCTGGTACCCTTGTTCAGACTGACCCTGAACCATAGAATAGTTCGCAATTCTTGTAGACCTTTGATTTGTCTTTGTTATAAACAGAGAAGGGTCTGACTCACTTATATTAACTATTTAGCACATCATCTATTGTTATGTTTGATGAAATATTTCCCATGAACTGAAGGTAGAGTTCTTCCATATACTGAGTTTTAAATTACATAGTTGATTTAATCTCAAACATTCTTGACTAACAAAAATACTCTCAAATTGCACCCTCAAATTCATAACTTTTATGTATCTGTATATATACAGATATAAATATATATCTGTTTTTAGATAATTCTACTCTTTAGCCCAATGCATAAGCAGATTTGAATTTTTAATCTTATTAGTTCCAGAAGACAAACCTAGCAGTGTATAAAGAAGGCTGAGCCAAGTTTGATGGTAGTTTGTGAATATTTCTGACTCTGAACAGAATCATATACCGTTTACAGTTGTCTTTTGCATGCAGGTGCATTGTGGGAAAGCAACCCACCTCTGAAGAAGTCACAGGAATCCTTTGCTTCAAGTCTTTTAGAATCACGTAGTAAGAAATTAACAATACTGTATTTGTTTTCTTTTTAATGTTTCTCATATTTCTTATTCTCATTCTGTAGGAATGCATTCTAATCCAAGGACACATTCTCATACATTCATTAATCCTTGTGCTCCAAAACGATTCACATGAAAACTCAAAATCAGATGGTTTCATGTGTTCCAACTTAGCTTTTGCTAAAACAGGGTCATCCTTGAACTTGTCATCTGCTGAGGTATTGAATTCCCTATTTCACTCAATTACATGATCTTAAGAATGTGGCCATTTGCCATTTCTGTCTCAACTTTTGAACACATGTTTTTACATATAACTGTTCAGCCTCAGTTATAAATGACCTGCTGGGAAAAAAAAGTAAATCATTTTAAGGAGCTACCTAAGTAATACATTAAAATGTTATTTCTGTTTAAAAATGAAGTATTATTAATGTAATTTTTCTGGTGATGACAAGTTTCAGATCTTTAAAGCATGCTACTGTAATATGCGAGATACAAATTAATTGTTTAAAGAGTAAAATTTAGTTCCTTTAGTTTTAAGAACTCTCATATATTTAATGAAGTTTTAATCAGGGTGATATTTTGAGAGAAAATCAGTTATTTTTTTCAAATTTAAAATAGTATCCTAATGTGGAATAATTTAATTGTAAAAAATTATTTCACATGTGTGTATTGTGTTACTCAGTTTTCTCCTAAAAATGAAGTGGCCAGATGTTAGTTTCAGATAATCACAATTAAATGGCTGAGTCAAGGTAAACATAATTTGTCTTCTCTGCTGGACTAAAAGCTCCTTGAGGGCACAGATTGTTTCCTGTTCATTCCTCAGAGGGAGAGATGATCAGCACAGAGTCTGCCGTAGAGTAGATGCTCATTAGATGTTATTGAACTTACCTGAATCTTTATGTGACCAGATATAAAACACCTGTTTTATTTTTATCATATAATCTTCAAATAAAAAATAAAATATAAGCTCATGCTTTGTATTTATACCATAGCTTTCTGTTTTCTTTTTTTTTTTTTTTTTACTTTTCAAATCATTTCCATGTAGTTGTACCATTTGATCCTTTTGGAGTGATGGGTCTAATAAGTCTTATCAGTCCATTTTTCTTATTTGAAGTCACACTCCTGGTTAATTAATTATGTGGCAGGAACTGAAAATTTGTTTTTTTTTTCTTTAAAAACTTGTAGACAGACATAGAAAACAAACATGGTTACTGGGGGGAAAGCGGGTTGGAAGGGATAAATTGGGAGTTTGAGATTTGCAGATAGTAACTACTATATATAAAATAGGTAAACAACAGGTTTCTTCTGTATAGCACAGGGGACTATATTCAATATCTTGTAGTAATCTATGGTGAAAAGGAATATGAAAACGAATATATGTATGTATATGTATGTCTGAAACAGTATGCTGTACACCACAACTGTTGACACAACATTGTAAACTGACTATACTTCAAAAAAAAAAAAAAGAATTAAGAAAAAAAACCTTGTAGGCCCTTTACTCTATACTTATTCACTGTTTTATGAGAGGTATGTGGGATGAGTCAAATTGCCTCTTTGTAGAAAGACTTATTATTTCAATTTGGAGATAAAGAGTGCTGAAAAGACTCTATCAGTCCTAAAGAAACAACAGGAAAAAAGCTGACAAGCTGGAAATTAATGACCTTTGAACCCAGGAGAGAACTAAAATTGCAGGGCAAAACAACTACCCTGAAATATGGGGAGAGACAAGTGCTTGCAAAGAAAGATGTTGCCAAACTCTATATAAACCAAAGGGAAGATTCAGCCTGGAAATTTTCAATGAATTGCTAAAGGCTGAGTGGGAGTGTGAAGTCCCTGGGGCTGCAGACATGTGTGTGTGTAGAGGGTCACAGTCTTGTGAAGGGTTTTCCTCCAGGAATTCCTCTAGGAATTCACAGGGAAGGTTGGGGAGAGGTCTAAGAAAACTTCCTTTGTAATCCTGGCTGGAACAGGGGAGGGAACAGAAACCACTGCTGAAACACTACCAGATTTATCCTCTGTATCATCTCAGAGGAACCAAAGCCTTAATATGCAGGGAGAAGGAAACTAAAGTGTAGACTAAGGCCATGGAGGGAGTGGGACTGGGACCCTGTAGACCTAGTGTTACCCCTGGAGAAGGAACGGGAATACTAGAGATAATCACAGCCCCAGACCCAGGTTCACAATGCCTCCCTAAATCTGAGGCTTAATCAGAACATCAGACAACACCTCCTTCCCCTTTTCCTGCAGCTTCATTGCCCTGTCGAGTGTCAAATAAAATTAAGAGTAGAATGCAACTGGGAGAGCTGCAAGAGACAGATTCTCTGTCTGTTGCACAAAGAACAAAAACCTAAGCTAAGTGTGAGACCCAAACCCAAGCAGGAAGGAAGCTTCAGACCAGCCTAACTCCTGAACAGACTGATACGAACCCTACACTAACGGCCCAGCAGAAGGAAAGGTGTACCCATCTCCAATTGTAACTATCTCAGTATCTATTGTCATGTACAATACATCCAATTCTAAGCAAAAAACTTTAGCATGCAAAGGGGGAACTAAAAACACAGTTTAAAATGACAAAGGAGTCAACAGAGTCAGACTCAGATATGACTTAGATGTTGGAACTGTCCGATGGGAAATTTAAAATAGTTTTGGTTAATAGGTTGAAGGTGCTAACGGAGCAGGGAGACAACGTTCGTGGTCAGGTAGGTACTTTGAGCAGAGACATGGAAACTATGAAAATGAAAATCTTAGGAAAATAATTCAGAAACAGATGAAGAATGCCATCAGCAATTTTATCTGTAATTTTATCTGATTTGATGTAGTTGAAGAGAGCCAGTGAGCTTGAAAATGGGGATAGATCAACAGAAATTACCCAAAGTGAAACACTGGGAGAAAAAAATGCATGATAAAAAAACAGAACAAAGCATCTACGAGCTGCAGACAACACCAAATAACCTAACATATGCATAAATGGAATTCCAGGAGAACAAAAAGAGAAGAGGGCAGAAAAAATATTTGAAGAAATAATGAGTAAGAATTTTTCAAACACCCAGCACCTATGAACATCCTATTCAAACTTCTGAAAGCTGAAGGCAGCCAAAGAAAACGATGTTACATAAGTGAACAAGGATGCAAATTACAGCAGACTTCTCATTAGAAAGCATGTAAATATGAAGGCAATGAAATGCTGTCTGTAAAGTTCTGAAAAGGAGAAACCTGACATCTCCCCAGTGAAAATATTTTTCAAAGACAAACAAAAGTTGAGGTAACTCATTACCGCAGGTCTACTCTGCAAGACGTGTTAAAGGAGGTATTTGGGTGGAAGACATATGATATCAGGAACTTGGGTTAATACAGAGAATGAATAATGAAGATAAAGTGGATTTTTCTAAATTTTTAGTTCTAAAAGCTAACCACGTAAAGGAAAAATTAAAACTGTTTATTACTTAGTAAAAGTAATACATTGTTACATTGTATCTGAGGGGGTATAATACTATTTGAAGGTAAACTCATTAATCATTAAAAAGTTAAATATTAAAAAATAGTATCAAACCTCTGGAGAAAGACACTGTGGCCACTGCTCCTGACTCACCACAGTTCCTTCCTGCCGAGGAAGAAGTAGTCAGGAAATCATGCCACAGTCACGTGGCAGCCACGGCTTTTACTGATACTAGAAAGACACTGGTGGAACCGGACGTGGTGGTTCACTGAGTGAGAATTACCCTAACTGTCCCCCACGTAAATTCCCTGGGGAAGGTGTGTGCTGACTTGATCAGAGGCTCAAAGGAAAAGAACAGTAAAGTGAAAAGATGGGTTTGGATGTCTTCCGAGATTGAGAATCATTATGAGAAAAACTCTTCATGGTGAAGGTTCTAAGACTTGCCGCATTTCCAGATGAGGATCTGTAAGCGATACACTGTCTTGTACAGCCGTTCCAAGCATGTTAAGCAGATTACTTCTGTCCTTTTTGAGTCAGGAGTAGAGATTGAAGTCATCATTGTAGTTGCTTACATCGACTATTTTAATAAGTTGATTATTGGTTGTTTAAAAAAGAGATATAAATAATAAGTAACTTTAGGAGATAAAATAGAATCATAAAATCATTCAGAGAAGGGAGAAAGTAAACAAAAAAGCAAGAAAGACCAAATAGAACAAGTCGAAAACAGCAAGGAAGTAGATTTTAGTCCAGCCGTAACAATAATCACTTTAAATGTCTAAATACATCAGTAAAAAGGCAAAGATTGCTAGACTGGATTTAGAAAGAAGACTCGGTTATGTGTTGTCTATGGAAGACTCACTTTAAATATAGAGAGATAAATAGATTGAAAGTAAAAGCAAATACAGGTTACCCCCTCTATCCAAAAATAGAGCGTTCCTGTGAAACCTCTCATAAGCCAAAATGGCTTACAGCGAAGAAGCAGTTGCCTTAGGACACATCTTGCTAACAGATGCAAAAATTAAATTGAGATAAAGCACAGATGCTCACGGGCACATTTCAAAGCTGCGGCAGCTTGATGCTGAGATGCTGAAGGTCTCTTGGGGAAGGAGCTTGGTGGTGCCCTCTCACTGCTGGGGGTGTGCTACCTCTATGCTGCGAAAAATGCTGAACACTAGTTCTTTTTTATTGAAGTATAGTTAATTTACAATATTATATTAGTTTCGGATGTACAACACAGTGATTCAATATTTTTATAGATTATACTTCATTTAAAGTTATTACAAAATAATAGCTGTATTCCGCTGTGCACTACAATATATCCTCGCTACTTATTTATTTTATATGTAGTAGTTTGTATCTCTTAGTCTTCTGCCCCTGTCTTGCCCCTCACCCCTTTCCTCTCTGCTTTTGCTTTTTGCCATTTTTACAAAAGCAAAACTCCTCTGCAGATTCTTTCAGTTAGCAGAAACAGGCACTAATATAGGTCTTTCATAAAAAGGAGGTGGTGTAAAGCAAACTTTCAAAAAGCAGAGGACACCTTACCAATCAAAGGCTGTCACCCATCTGCCCCACCCCCCCGCACACGAAAACAAAAACGATAAACAAAGCTAGATTAGCTACATTAAATTCAGTCAAAGTAGACTTCAGAAAAAGGAGAATTATCAGAAATAAAGTAGAAGATTACATAATGATAAAGTGGAAGGTTCTACAAGTGGACATAGCAGTCCTAAAGGTGTACACACCTAATACCAGAGCTTCAGAATACAATGAGAGAAAAACTGATGAATCTGAGAGGACAAATAGACAAACCGATAGTTATCAGTGGTGACTTGAACATGCCTTTATAGTTATTGATAGAACAAGTAGGCAGAAAATAATAGGAATATAAATGGTCTGAACAACATTATCAACCAACTTGACAAAATTGACATTTATCACACCACCAGCAAACTTCAGAATACACATTCTTCTTAAGTGCACATATTTTGTGACCCATATTCTGGGTCACAAAATAAACTAACAAATTTAGAAGAACAGATGTGATACCAAGTATGCTCTCAGGTCATTTAAAAATTATATTAGAAATCAATGAAATAAATATGTCTGGAAGATTGCCAAATATTTTGAAATTAAGCAATATGAATCCAAAAAGAGGTCTCAAAGGAAATTTTAAAATATTTTGAACTCTCAACAATAGGAAAATAAACAAGCCAATTAAAGCAGGGCAAATGACCTTAATAGAAACCTCATCAAAGAAAATATACGGATGCAAATAAGCATATGAAAAGATGCTCAACATCATTTGTCATTAGGAAGTTTCACATTAAAACCATTACATGCCTATTCAAATGGATAAAATTAGAAAAAAAAACAAAACAACCCTGACAATACTAATTGCTGGCCAGGATGAATAACAAGAGCTCTCACTATTTGTGGGAATGCAAAATAATACAGCTACTTTGAGAGACAATTTGGCAATTTCTTACAAAGCTAAATATAGTCTTATACAACACCCCTTCCTACCAATCAGATTCCTAGGTATTTATCCAATCGATTTTAAAACATGTCCACACAAAAGTTTGCACATGAAAAACAGACATTGTATCATCCTTTAGGCTATAGTAACTTCTGAAAAAAATTTTGTGTTGCTGGATTAGATAGTATATGCACATATATATGTGCATCATATGTAAAACACACACACACACATATATATATAAAATCAAGAAGAATAAGATATCTTGAACATACACCTCTACAGTTCAGAAAAAGTGAAATAGATAAATCACAAATCACAGATTTTACTGTTTGTTGTAGTACAAAGTGGTTAAAGAGAATCATTCCTGGAATTTTTTTTTCTTGTCTATATATTACCTGGAGATTAAGTAGATTTATTACCTGGGCTCTAAGTAGTGAATTAACATATGAAATGAAAGGTTTGAACCCAGCTAGGGTAAAAGCCAAGAAGCTGGCCACCATTATTCCCTCACTCGCTATGAATTTCCTCCTTCAAATTCCTGGAACTTTGTGTTTTAATTTGGTAGGTAGATTGGGAGATTATGTTTAAACCATTAAGGGATTTTAACTGGAGAAAGATGAGAGCTGAGGGGTAATTGTTCCTGGATGACAGTACAAGGTGCTATCAAGCATTCAGCTTCAACTTGGATAATCATTTATTTTCTCTGCATCTAAAGTGCCAGCTGTAATCCTAATCAATTACGTGTTCCTTTCCTGTTACTTTTTCGTTTTCTTTTTCTAATAGAGTGACTGGGGCTTTGGTGGGAGAGGGGAGCTGAGAGGCATAAAAACCCTATTAGTCATAGAGAATTATTTGTTGTATAGAATTACTTATTACCGATGGTGAACTGTTTTTATGGGCCATTTACTAAGACTTGGAAATGATTTACCTGGTGTAGGAGGAAGGCCATGGACACTGTACAGAAAGACCTGGCTTAGAATCTCAGTGCGTTCACTTACTACTTACATAATCCTTGGCAAGTCCACCTCTTTGAGCCTCAGTTTCCTTTTCTCCATGGTGGGGATAATAATTCCTGTCTTAATGGAGCTGTTGTGAAGAGTAAGTGAGCTCATATGATAATGTACGTGGTAGCCACTTAATGCATTCTCGTTTTCCTTCCTTTATGACGCCTCACACTTCTGTCCGCAGGCTCATTCCCCCTGCTCCTTCTGGCTCTCGAGGGTCCTGCACTATGTCCCCACTGTGTCTGTTCTGCAACCCTTCTTTCATCCCAGGAAAAACAGCTCAGCTGTAGTCCTCCAGGCTCCTGCAGGTCTCAGCATGCTGACGACTGTCACTCCTCCTCTCCTGCCTGCTCTAATGGTCATTGAGTGCAATGTTAAACTCTGTGGATGTATGTTTACTTACTTAATTAGCAATTAATAACATAATTAATCATGTCTACTTAAACTCCACAACTATGTTATCCCTATTTTACAGATGAGGTGACGAGACTTAAATGAGATTTCCCTCAGGTCACATAACTAGCTAATATGACACAACCTGTCCACTCTTGGTTGGCTCCAAGTTACCCAAAGAACCCAACATCAGCTTCTCAGGATGGAATACAGTTCTGTTCCTGGTGGGGTCTCCTGTCCCTCCACTCTAAGCTTCAGCCATGCTCAGAGCCATTCCCTAAGCATTCCATGCTCTTCCATGCTTCCCGCCTTTCCACGTGCTCTTCTTTCAGCCTGCAGTGCCTTAGTCTTCTTTTTCCAACCATCTAATAACCTTTGGCTTCTGTCTTGTAGCCTGGTGAAGATGTCAGCCCTCTGCGAATCCTTCCTGCCTTGTTGTAGGCCCTTCAACTTCTGTAGCCCATGGCACAAACTCATAATTATAGCACTTTTCATACTCTTTGGAAATCAGTAATTCATCTGTTCCTTTTACTGTACTATTATTTACCCTATACTATTATACTGTACTAGTATTATCCTTCGGCTGCTGGCAAGGAGAAGAATTTTTGCCTCCTAGTTGGTGTTTAATAATGATTTGTGTGTGTGCATGCATTTAGTTGAAATTTCTATTAAGATCATTTTAATTCACGTGCAGTTATAAGAAATAATAGAGAGCCCTAGTATATGTTGCCCATTTTCCTCCAGTACTAACATTTTGTAAAACTATAGTGTAACATCAACCCCTGACTTTGTTCAGATTTTCCCAGTTTTACTTGGAATCATTTGTGTGTGTGTGTGTGTGTATTAAAATTATGTTAAAATTTATCACCCATGTAGGTTTGTGTATCCGTCACCGCAATAAAAATATCGAGCAGTTCCAATACCACAGGGGTTTCTCCTGTGCCCTTTTAGACTCACATCCATGGTCTTCTGTCCCTTGCCCATTTCCCTCGACCTCCTGAACCTCTGACAACCATCTGTCGGTCCTCCATTTCTAAAATTTTGTCATTTCAAAAATGTTACATAAATGGACTCATACAGTACTTAATCTTTGGGACCTGGCTATCTTAACTCAGTGTAAATCCCTGAACATTCATCCGAGTTGTTGCGTTTGTTAATAGTGGATCCCTTTTTATTGCATTGTAGTGTTATGTGGCATGTCTACACTGCATTTTATTTAAACATTCACCTGATGAAGGACATCTGGGCTGACTCCAGTTTGGGACTATTATGAATAAAGCTGCTATGAACATTCATGTTCAGATTTTTAGGTGACCATAAATTTCATTTTCCCTGGGATAAATACTCAAGAGTGCAAATGCTGGATGAGATGGTGATTGCATGTTTAGTTTCTTAAGAATTGTTGGCCAAATTGTTTTCCAGAGTAGCTGTACCATCTCGCATTCCCACCAATAATGCTTGAGTGGTTCAATTTCTCTGAATCCCAGTCAGCTTTTGGTAGTGCCATTATTTTTTATTTTGGCCGTTCTGATCTCTCTCTCTCTCCCTCCCTCCTTCCCTCCCTCCTTACCCCACCCCCCATTTCCCATCTTCCCTCCATCCTTCCTTTCTTTTCTTCATTCTGAGAATTATCCCTCCTTCATTGTGTGTAGTCTTCTACTGTGAGGGCATTTTTAGGTAAATGCTCACTTCCCTCCGTGGGTATTTATTTTCTTGCCTCCTGTACGTAGCTAAGTTGCTTACATGAAAGGGAAGGCAGGGGTCTTTTATTTTGGCTGAGGTGCTGAGCACTCTTCCTGCTGTGGCTCCTCCTTTTCAGCACCGACAGTTCCTTCTTATTCCCGAACTTGTTTCTCCAAACAGCCTGCTAGGAGAACTTCAGTATGTTTTCACAAATTAATCTTTGTTTCGTTTAGCCAGATCTGTTGCTAGCAGCTTTGGATCTGGGTTGATATAATTTGTTTTGTTAAATGTAAATGATTTTAGTGACGCCATTATGGAAAACAACATGACAATTCCTTAAAAAATTACCATATGATCCAGCAATCCCCCTCCTGGGCGTATATCTGGAGGAGATTCTTTATTCAAAAAGATACATGCACCTCAGTGTCCATAGCAGCATTATTTACAGTAGCCAAGATGTGGAGGCAACCTAAATGTCCATTGACGAATGGATAAAGAAGATGTGGTGTGTATATAAATGTGTGTGTATATATGAAATACTACTCAGCCATAAAAAAGAATGAAATAATGCCATTTTCGGCAACGTGGATGGACCTAGAGATTATCATACAAAGTGAAGTAAGCCAGAAAGAGAAAGGAAAATACCGTATGGTATTACTTATATGTGGAATCTAAAAAAATGACAGATGAACTTATTTACAAAACAGAAACAGATCAACAGACATTAAGATACAAACTTAGTTACCAGTGGGGAAAAAGGATGGGGTAGGGACAAACTGAGAGTTTGAGATTTGCAGATACTATCTACTACATATGAAACAGATAAACAACAAGGTCTTACTGTATATAGCACAGGCAATTATATTTACTATCTTGTAATAGCCTATAATGAAAAAGAATATGAAAAGGAATATGTGTATATATAACAACTGCATCACTGTGCTCTGCACCAGAAACTAAATTTAAAAAGTAAATAAATGTAAATGATTTTAATAACTAGTCATAGTAGAATATTTAACATGCATTTCAGTGTCTCTTCTTAGTGATATAAACACGTGGAACCATTACATAATGTGGAATAGTGCTAAGTATAAAAGACAAATAGTGTAGGTTCAGAGGGAGAACTATTATATTTACCTGAGTGGAGATGGGGAGAGGAAATTAGGAAAAGCTTTATGGAGGATGTAGAATTTGAGTTAGGTCTTAAAAAATAAATAGCATTTGGACAAATTATAATCCACATTGAATAGCCATTTGCTGAGTTTTGGTTTTATTTTCATCCAAATAGGCAACATAATATTTATTGACCATCTTTTCTGCATTTTCACTACTTCCCCATTTACCCATGCTAGATACATAGAAAATAGATCCTGTGCTCTAACACAGTCTGATCACCTTTGATTGGTGTAAGTGTATCCCTGTCTGCCCTGAAAGAGTGATGGCAATTGTGGTGGAACTGAATTGTCAGGACTGGGGAAGAGGACACAGTCTAATATATTAGTACTAGGTACTTTACAAGACAATACTCAGATTTTTTTGTTTTGCTTTTATGATTATTGGTTTTTTTTAAGTTTTTTTTAAAACATACTGAGCTTTATCTAGTTGCAAAACAAGATGGAGATATGAATTTAAAAAGTATATATTTGAATATGCTGGCAGGAATTGCATCACTCCAAGGGGACCTGCCCACCCGTGCCATGCTGATGGGTGGTAAGGAGCAGTATCAATGAATAGAGCATAAAGTAAACTTGAGCTATCCTGTGTTTATCAGAGTATAAGCAACATTCGTAACTCGAAGCAAAAGCAGTAGAATATGAAGGTTAAAGTAAAAGAAACAGATAAAGAGTCAGATTTGTTCTTCCCTATTGCAGTCCCTCCCAGAATACCTACCTGAATGCCACAGCATAGCCAGGAGGAAGAGCTCATGGAAGTTTCTCATGGTGGAGCCTCACACGTGGTAAAACCTAGGTAGAAGAAACACGTCTGCTAATTACCCAGTCCAGGAAAACCCAGGTAATAATTTTTGTATTGACCAAATTGCTTTATTAGTGTTATTTTTTGTTTGTTCTGTGATAACTGTGAGACGTCTGATATTTTTTGTGGCTATTTTAGCTGCTACATTAAGTAAAAAAGAAAGAATTCCCAAATGTGTGATAACAAGTTGAAAACATTTCTAAATAATTAGAGAGGAAGGAGTGATTTTTAAGTCCACTCAGGAGGCATCCAGAACAGCTGGAGGCTGCGCCTGAGTCCTAAAAAGCTGATAAAATAACCCACAGGCAAACCAGTGAGCTGAGGATGAGCACTGAGCAAGTCACTTTGATGAACTTCGCACCTGTTGTGGAGACCAGCTAGCTTCCTGCCTTTGCCTTTCTTCCACTCGCATATGTTTGGTAATATTTTGCATATGTTGATAGACTCCATGGAAAGATTTGTTGGGTCTTTCACCCTCTGTCCCTGGTGGTCCTAATGGGCACAGATACTCTGGCAAAGCAAGGAGGGAAAAGAGGAAAAAGTTGGCCATGATAAAAGCAATAATGGAATTCATGTCCCTCTGGAGAAGTTTTAATGGCACATGTGTCTCAGGCTAAAAAAAAAAAAGACTAAATAAGTTTTAGCCATTTAGGGGTCTGCATCTTGCTAGAAAATGGGAAGCCATCAACTAGGACTTGGTGTCAGATGCTGAGGATGCAAAGAATTGCTAGAATTCTTGGTTGCTCTCAAGTTTCAGTGCGCAGAGTGAGGTCCCAGCGGGGAGGTGCACACAGGAACGAGTGCCCTCCAGGTCTCACCTGCCTAGTGGGGAAAAGTAACAAGCCCCAGTGAGGACAGCCGAGGGAAGGGTCATGCGAAGAGTGATTGTCTTCTCACTTCAAGTTCATACTGGACAGACCACGAGGCGGTTAACCCAACATCCATTCCCAGTTGCCTACTTCTCCGAGAGCAGCTGGTGGGAGAGCTGAGCGCCTACTTTGACAGCCTCTCCTACGGCTTGGGGCGGACATGAGATATGTGCAGAAACTGCTGTGGAGTGGGGAGTGGGGGCGAAGAGTGTGGGGTTCTCGAAAAACTTTTGCTTTCCCATTAAGAGGGGCAGCGGTGGCTTCTTTCTGTCTTAAGTGGGGATGTGCGGCAGGAGCTGGGGGCAACTCTCTTATAAAGGAGAGGAAGGTGTTCAGAATCATTGTCCCTGACGTTGAGCTGCTGGCCTAACACCAGTCTTGTCCTACGTGCAGAGTTCTCATGATGTGAGAGAAATAAACCCCTATTTGTTGAGACTGCATAAAACTTTTTTGATACTTCCTGTTGAAACGTCCTTACCTTATCTTACGACGTGTATTTCGTCTGAGTTTTCTCTCAATTAAAACTTCTATGCAGTAACTTGCAGTAAGTGTCGTAGTCCTGTGTCCCAGGTATTTCTGGGTCGGTGAGGGAGGGCAGCGGAACCTCTTGACAACATGCTGTGAAACCAGCTGGAGGAATTAATAAGATATCGCTTGTATGGATGAGCTCAAATGCGACGGCGCGTTATCCAGAAATGATCTCACTGACTCACTGTTGATTTTTTCTGAATTGTTTTCCCAATAATTTGATAAATTAATGATTCCTCCACTATAAGGTCATTTCCATTCCTGTGGTTTGGGGTAGTCTGTGCCCCTGGTACTGTTGAAGCTAGCGGATGCTTCCAGATGAGGTCAGTGGGGGACACTTGGTATAGAGAAGAAGACACAGAGAACAAAGTCTGTGAGAGTGAGAAAGTGAGAGTTGTGGGAAGATTGGAACAGGGCTTCCAAAAATGTGCTCAATTCTGTTTTCTCTTAGTTAATATTTCCGGAATGTTTTAGATGAAATAGCATTATTAATTTCAAAATAACAGTCTCATCTCTCTTATTCTTGGTTTATTTTAGAGTCAAAGCCTAAAATTGAATCACCCCAAGGGAAACTTCCAAAATTTGCATCCCCTGTCTTCCATCCCCACCCTTGCCCACATTCAAAAAGGACAAGAAACATACTGAAGTGTGTCTGATCTTACGAGCTTGGTGGGTCTGTTTCCAAGCAGAAGTGTGGGGGATCAAGTTGGGTGATCTGAACCTTTAGAAAAAGGGGTGGTAACCAGTAAATTTTACATTTCGCTAAGTGTGATGGAAACAACATAAAACAGGTGCCTCTCAAATGAAGGCCTGAAATCTGCAAGGCTTTTTTTTCCATTCAGCTTAACTGGAATGGTTTTTTCCTGTGTCAGACTTGGTAGGGGGCTTAGAAATTGAGTTCTTTGTTCTGGGGATATTGTCCCCGGCAATGAGGCAGGGGCCAAACAGCAATCAGGTTGGAAAGTTAAAGTTGACTGAAAGTGTCTTCTAAAACTATATTATTTCTGGTCTTCTTCCCTGCAAGTCAAATAAATCTTCAGAACTCTTCACATTTCAAACATAATATTTTTTCATGTCCACAAACTGATTTTTGAAGCTCGTGAGTATCCTTGCTGCATGTGTGTGGCTCTTCTGTCTGTACACTGTTTCCCAGCCATGTTATTAGTCATGCTTTCTGAGAACCCCGAGGGTGAACTCATATCGTTAACCTGGTTTAATCCTTAAGAAAACTGGCAGAGACTTATCAGAGGCCAGCTCTGTCAGCTCTTGGAATGGTGACATGTGGCAAATGGCTGAATCGTTCTGTACACTATGTTTTTAATGAGTTTTTAAAACATATCCTAGTTAAAAAAAGAAGACCCCACAGCTTAGCTATGCTGCCACTTCGGATATCTGAGTCTCATATCTCATATAATATCTCATATAGCTCAGATTTTTTTAGCTTTAGCTACTTCCTGATTTAGAGTTGATATAGACCATTTTGTGTGTGTGGATTAGGTAACATCCCTAGAAGATGATACACTTACATACAGGACCCTTTCCAGAAACAATGCTCCAGTTCCAACTAGGTGTAGAAGGAAAGCCCTAACCTTGCTTCCTTATCTAGAAAACTGGAAACTATTCTGTTAGCTGGGGATTTTGACCTACCATTGACACCTAGTATAAGAGACACACTGAATGTAACTAAGTTCCCCGAAGCTGGCTGGGAGCAGGACAGACGAGGGGATGGATGTGTTATGGAAAGTTGGGAAAGCCAGTGGCTTTCACCTCTGTTACCCTGAAGATGGACTGTTATTTTGACTTCTCTCGGGACTATTTGGCATTTAGCTCAGTGAAGGATGGTTTTAGAATCGGGGTGACTGGGGAGAAAGTAAAGAGCTAGATTCTTAGGTGCTCAGTTTCGTAATTTTTCAGGCTTCTCGACGTGTGTACGCCGGGAGTCAGGACCACATTGAGACTGCTTGTATTGCCTTTAATGGGGCTCAGAACTGTCTAGAGAAAGCATCCACCAAAGTCGTGATTTGGGGAGGAGGAAGATTTGGCAACTAATTTTAAGGCTTCCACTTACATTGAACTTCTCTTCTATGAGTTAATAAACTATCCACATTTGACAACATCATTCTTTCTGATCTAACAAGTCCCTATCAGCTCATTAATGCTGTATTTGTAGGAAACACAATGATAAACATTTTCTAATTTTGTTTCCAATCTGTAAAACGCAGAGTGCTGTAGAAATCAAATTGTTGATGTGATTATGCAAGTACGAAGTTGGGGATTTTTTGATACCAGATATTGTTGTATTACTAGAACATTTATTAGGGGAGTTGGGGAGGGAGCAGGTGTGATCCAAAAATGTGAGAGCACATGAACTTTCTATCTCTGGATTTCTCTTTACACTAGGAGTGAATGGTTCATTCTAAGGAACTGGAATTTAGCTGTTTGTTTTTGCTTTGTTTGTAAAGCACAAGCTCTTTGTTTCTGAGCATCAGAATGGGCACTTACCCCAATGCAGTGTTTCTTAAATCTCAGTTAATCCAAGACCTATAAGAAAAGTATGTTTATTTTGGGTGATAACTCTGAAGAGTTTGATTTTCCAATGTTTCTTTTGAAGTTGAAATATGTATTAGAACATTGGGAAAAGAAATACAGGAAAGGGAGACAGCCAGGAAAGGGTGAGTTATGAAGGCAGCCACCAGTGTGGACGACTGGAGCTTAATTCTATGGCAGAAGCCCTGGGGAATGGTGCGTGGTCTTGAAATAATTCCTTCGAGGAGGTGAGGAAGCTTGAATACCTGTACACCAGCTCCCATCATTGTTGGCTGAGTGTCAGTTCCTGGCACTGGTATTTCCATGGTTCTGGCAAGAGTCCCCTGGCACTGAGAGGCGAGGCAGGCCCTGGCCATTGGATGTTGTCTGGAGGAACTGAATAGTGGGGCTCAAGGACTTTGAGTGGGACACTGACAGTGTCTGGTACGATGGCAGTGACTCATAGATCATCAGAGGATTGTCTGACGCGATTCTGATTTTGTAGTTTAGGAAACTGAAGTTCAGACAGTTTTAATGACTGGCCAGTGTCACAGAACCACTTTCAGCACAAGGGTCTCATGATTTAATAAATTGTGATGAATGAATGATCTGGTTATCATTAATTTGGTTAACTAGAAATTTCAAAAAATTAATACGTAGGCATAATGGCTCCAGTGCTCTTGGCCTCCACTTTCAGCACAATTTCTTCTGATCCCTACGTGAGGCCCACCCATCATGCATGGCATCCTTTCTGAATTCCAATACTTGAAAGCCGTTTTCTTCCAGAAACTTAACTTTACTCCATAACCCTCAAAACTTGCTTAGGAAAAGGTCTTTTAAGTTTATTGCTACTAAGGTATGAAAGATTAAATTAATGTTACATTGAAATATTTGTTCTATTAAGAAAGTAAAATCTTTAGCTTCTATGCTGAAGCTTTAGTATTTTCAGGTGAAGGAAAGTTCATTTTGAGTTCAGAGGGCCTAAGACTAATTTTGAGTATTCATACACATGAATTGTCACATACTTTTGGAAAATACTGCTGATCTTGTAATCATTGAAGTGCATTTTATCAAAGGAGATTGATCTACCCTGGAAACCAGGTTGGTCCTTAGAAGAGGGAACTAGGTGTTAAACAGCTATGAGTCATGATAACATAGTCATCACTAGAGCTTTACAGTTTGGAAATATCTAGTTGTGTTTTCCATCATACTGGGTCAAATACAAAGATAATGTCTGTTTTTAATTACAAACTAATGGAAGTAGCAACTCAGAGGATCATAAAATATTCAAATTGTAAATTAAAAAAAATTCAGTATTTGGTTTTTACTGTAATCTTTCCCAAACCATGTTTTGTTTTTGACTAAGATGAAATTGAATCTCATTATATTCAGTACTGATAGCTATCATTTTTTGAACTCCTGTGCACCAGACAAAATGTCAGGGGATTTACATAATGTAATTCATTCAACTTTATAAGACTCTTGCATGATAGACATTTTTATCCTTGCTTTATGAACATAAATGAATTAAGTACTTAATTTATGTAGCAAATTCAATATTTGGCACATAATACACATTTAGTATTAGACATTAAGTAAATATTTCTGAATTCAGAATGAGTGAAGAAGACATGCCCAACGCCAGAAAGCCTTTGAGTAGCCCATGTAGCCGGCCAGGGGCACTGCTGCCTTCGGGCTGGTCTGGCTGTGAATGGGGAACAGGTTTCCTGTAGTGGTTCTGAAGCCTGGGAAATTGGACTCACCTTGGGCGGAGGTTGCGCTCCAGAGTTGGAGTCCTGTGGTCCAGTTGATGCTGTGTTGTAACTAACTCCTGAGAGCTGGGTTCGTCCTCTTCAGCAAGTCCGCTCTATTCAACATTATCAGCTTATAACTCTTGTCAAGGACTCTCTTCTTACCGTGGAGGGTCATGTGTTACTCATTTGTCCATGTGCTCATCAAACCTTTGTTAAGAACCTATTTGTTGGGAAATTGGCTGATCTGAAACCACTGTGTCAGATCAATATTGTGTCAGAGGCAGGCACAGGCAATCTAAAAAATGACTAAATGGACCTCTTGAATTGTTCCCAGGATCCCAAAGGAAAATGCTTTTGTGCAGAACATGTTAGTAGATCAGTAAATTACTGATTAAAGGATAACATACCATTCAGATGTTGGGTTTTAGACTTCTGTACCACTTAATATAAAATACTTGAGAGCTAAGAGAGCAGGGGGAGAGGCATTTCCTTACACCAGGTCCCGTTCACCCAGCGCTCGCCCCGAGAAGAACTGCTGAGCTATTTCTCATCACTCATCTAAGAAGGATCTTGGATCAGACATACCCAGCACAAAACCTCAAAGGCAGGCAATGGGGTGCGACCACTTTGGGAGTCCCATTTTCTTTAGCGGCCATAATTCCCAGTGTGTGATTGTAGCATGGCTTCGTTGCACAGTCTCGATGGCTAGTGATAGGGAGCTATTGTTTTTGAAAGATCCAAGCATGCTCTGCAGCGTGGTGTCAAAATGAAAATATAGAATCAAAAAACGAAGTTCTTAGAATCTGAATGCTTCCTGAAATCAAAGATCTCTTCTGTTAAAAAAAATTTTACTTGTGATAGGCGAACATGTCCGGGTTTGTTCTTAGACTTTTGGAGGAAGGCATTTCAGTGCTAAGTTTCAGTGCTAAAAGCTAGTTATGGTGTCATGAAAGAGTTGAACCATCCTTTAGAATTTTTTTCTGGGATTTCAGATAAAATGTTTTTGCAAGGAACATTTTTCCCCCCCTTCAAGGCTCACGTTAAAATAAAGGTCAGGAGATTCAGTCGAGTAAACAAGTTAGCCACAACTTTCATCCAAAGGGACGCGCATCACAGGTGTCGCTCGGTGCTGCTGGAGTTGGTTTAAACACATTGGTTATGGTTATATATAGCACACGAAGTCCAAACACTCACTCCAACTCCATCATCACTTACTCAGGTTGTCCCAGCAAATTCCTCTTGGACTATTTCTTTGCCAAGTTTAAAAAGTAATGGATTCTAAACTATAACAGAGAAAAATCAACTTCTCCATTTTTGAAAAAGGTAAAAAAAAAATTCTCTTCTTTTCCCTAAAAAGGAAACTTTTCACATACAAATAAATTTGTAAGTAAGTGCATTTAGTTATTATAACAATGAAAGCAATAAACTAGTTTATCTCAGTAGATGAAATTTTTATAAATTAAAAAGTTATAAGTAAATGTCATATTTATTTTATGGTTTTAAAAGCCATGGGAGATAAGAAGATAAGAAATAGCAAATTAATGTACCTATTATGCTTTCTAAGTAAACCTTTCTCTGAAGGAAAGTATACGTATAGAAATACACAGTTCATAAGTGTGCAGTTTGAAGCTTTTTCACAAACTGAATACACCCTTGTAACCAGCACTTAAATCAAGAACTAGATTTTCATTAGAGCATTATCCCAGGAGTTCTTCTCGTGTTCTGTGCTAGTCACCATCATTTCCTATTATTTAGGGTAATCATTACCCTTGGTTCTGACACCATAAACTAACTCAGTCATTTTTTTTTGTACTTTGTGTAAGTGGAATTGTACAGTATGTACTTTTTGTGTGTGTCTGGATAATGAATAGAACTGGCGGGAACATAACTGTACACATCTTTTGATGAATACGTGCATGCATCTGTCTTAGGTATAAGCCAAACACTAGAGTTGGTGGGTCATAGATTGTGTATGTGTTCAGTTATATAGATAATGCCAAACTGTTTGCAAAGTGGTTCTGTGTGCTTTTTATGCATGCCTGTGCTAAACTGTAATGCTTTTCCCTATCTCATTTGTCATGAGAGACTTTTAAACTGAAAAAAAAAATCTGAAAAACTTCTGCTTCATATATTTAAAGATAATTTTGTTAATATAGTTATTTTGAGTGAAACTTTTTTGTGACCTAAATTGTAACTTGTGAAAACATATGTTCATAACGGTACTAACAACTCCACCTGAAGTCCAGGCTGGAAGTTCTGCAATGAAAGGTGAATCACCATGAGACAAAGCTGTAGTCCAGCTTAGAAATAGTGTGCATATTCTAATTTTACGTAACCAAGCTTTCTATATTACAAACAGATACCAGGTTGCTTTCCAGGATAATCAGGTAAAAATGTGTTTCTAAATCTTTTCCTCAAAATAGCTCAGACAGTTTTTAATCACCGACAATTGAGACCCACCCTGGTTAATTTAGCAAAAAGAAATTTGATAAAAAGATATTTAGAACCACTCAGTCTCTCAGAGGGTCAGAGAACCAGTCTTGGAGACATGTCAGTCATATAAGATGCCTTTGAACATGTTTTGGAACTGCCACAGGATATAAATCCACAGACTGCCCTGGGTAGCCGTCTTCAAGATGGCCCCTGTGAGTCTCCCATCCTGGTATTCATATTCTGTGCTGTCTCCTTTCACATGAAATTAGAGTTGCTCTGTGTGACCAGTAGAGATTGGCAGAGGTGACAGTGTATGACTCATGAGACTAGGTTATAGAGAACATTGAAGCTTCCCCGTGGTCTCTGAGATTGTACACTCAGGGGGAAGCCAGCTGCCATCGTGTGCCAAGGAGCCCCGTGGAGAGGAACTGCGTTCCCAGCCAACAGCCAGCACCAGCTTTCCAGCCACCTGAGTGAACCAACTTGGAAGCAGGCCCTCCCTCCCCACTCACACCTTCAGATGATTGCAGCCTTCCTAATATCTTGACTGCAAACCACTCTGAGCCGTGGCCACTCAGCGGTGCTGCTGAATTCCTGACCCACAGAAACTGAGAAAAAGAAATGTTTATAGTTGTTTGAAGCCATTACCTTTGGAGGGAGGCAGAGAATTTGTTACACAGCAACAGAGAGCCAATCATCAATCCTAGATACGGGGTACAACTGTTGGAACTGTTGCCACCACTGCCTTTGGGAACTAGATGCATCCGTAAGCAGCATCACCAAAATGGATTCTGCACGGTCTCCCTTTCTTCAGTTCATGGCTTCTGATTCAAAATCAGGGCTCTTTGCATTTGACAGACACTGCCTGGAATGATGTGCCCATATTTCAGTTGCAAAGAAGGCTTGGAAATGCAAGTAGCTGCCCACTGACCATTTCAACTTCTAGTATAGAAGGTGAGTTCTGCCTCAGAAGGAAGTTCCCCAAACCTAGGAAGATAGTTTTGACACCGGGCAGCCAAGAGGAAGCCAAGTGTCCGCTGTGTCAGGACTCCTCCAAGTGTGCTGTTCTGTGAATTTTCTGTGCTTGGCCTGTGATAGACAAACACAGAAAGTGAGAATGAGCTTTCAGAAACTTTTATAGCCATTTGAGATGGCCACAATATTTTTACTGTGTTTGACAACATTGTTGACCCACAACAAGTTGAAAATAAAACACAGAACTGGTTCTTCCTAAAACCACAGATAGTTTGAGAAGCATTGTCCAGCACCGTATGTATCACAGTAGGACTCTTATTTGAAACTACTGTGCCTCTCAACTCTGCCTTGAGAGCCTCAGGAAGACATTGTTTTCTCATGTGACTGATGTCGCCGAGGGACAGTTTTCCCTGCATCCCTTTAGCTACTCAGAGATCCTGACATCCTTCATACCTCAACTCCTTGCATTAAAAATCAAATTGTTTTGGCCCAGGGACATGATGGGAATAAGAGGAGCAATTCTGTAATCCTCACAACAAATCTATGAGATAAGTATTAGCGTGGCACCTGCTTTACCAATGAGATCAGTGAGGCACAGGGAAGATAAGTAACTTGCCTGGTCACGCAGCTCTCCACTGGGGAGAACCAGCCTTTGAACTCAGCCAACCAGCTCTACCTAGAGATTGCACTCTTGGCCACTCTCCCACATAGCCAGCCTCTCTAAAGGACGAGGGAAAAGACTGATACAATGCAAAATATTAAATCAAAGGGTTTCTTGGATATGGAGTTTGTTTCCTCTTTGAGTAAAGACCTTTGTGGAGATCTCTAAGAAAGAACTTTTAGGAAAATGCTATTTTTTCTTAGTTGTTAATCTACTGTATGTTTCAAGAGCTCTGGTGCCTGCCTTCTACAACATTATAAAGCCTTTGAAACATAGTAAGTAATCACATTCCAGGGTTATGCTTTTAAGACAAGTACCTTTATGTTTTAGGTCATTTGTGAATATGGCTTTAAAAAAATATATTGGAGTCTCTCAAGACTGAGATACACAAATCTTTCAGAATTTTAACTTCCGAGGTATGAAATGTTAGGTGGATTTCAGCATTACACACCAATCCTACAAAATTTATATGTATTTTATATATATATAATTGATCCCTTAAGAATGGTGGTCCATTTAGCAGACCATGAAGCTAATTTCCAGAGGTCAAAGAACCAACTCACAGTATGAAGCAGCTGTCCATGACCTCAGAACAAGTCAAGGCAAGCCTGGACTCCAAGCTGAAGGCTTTTGTACACCCTGTAACAGCCCACATCCATCCCTTACTGACAGAGCCCTAACTGGATTTCAAACCCTGTAAATTCCCAGCACACCTCTAAGAAGTTGAGGATGGCTAAAAGTCATTTCACAGTAGGATTGATTTGCAGCCAGAATCAACCAGCCTTTGGCCTCATTTTTGTGTAGCTTGGATGATCCTATCATCAGATCTGCCTCTCTATATAAAATGTTTCCTGTTTGAATTTCCTTTTTCAAATGAATGGATTTATTATCCTAGAGAAAGACTTGGCCTCGCTGTTCTCAGAAGGGCAGGAGGAATGAAACGTTATAGATCAAATGCATTTCATGTGGCCCTGTCAGCTGAGAATTGGTTTATGTGTATCATTTTATGGAAGGCAGAGGAACAGAGACACACACATTGAATATATTGGTGTAACAACACTGGCTAGGTCCAAGAAAACAGATATGTATATGGAGAGAGAAAGAGAGGGCCAGAGGGGAGAGAGAAGGAAAGAGAGTGAGGGAGGTGGGAGAGGAGAAAGAGAGAGAGATCACATGGTCCATTCTTATCTCACTTGGAATGTGTGGACCAAAACGGAATTCCATGCCAGTAAGTGGAGTGGAAGAGGGAGGGATCAGTGTTGGATGAAAAAGACTGAGAAGCCTTCATGGAAAAGCTGAAATCTTAGGCAGGATTTGGATAACAACATGGCCCATCACTTACTGAATACCTGCTTGATTAAACACGATCTTAAAAAATCTTTAGCAGCCGTTTGAGGTAGGTACTACTGTACTTTACTTTCTGTTTCACAGTTCCAGAAGTAAGTTGCCCATATCACATAGTTAAGAGGTAACTGGAGTTCAAACCAGACTCTAAAGCACATGCTCTTAACTCCATACTTCTCTTTGCTGCCTCAGACCACGCAGAGGAGAGGTACCGAGTCCAGGGATGGAGTGGGAGACAGCAATCTGAACGAAGGTTGGGAGGTGAATGAAATCATATTCTGGGGTCAGTGCAACTGGCCTGACCAGCAGATGACTTAAGTGGATGGTTTTTGAGGGAGAAATTGTGGTTGATAAAACTGGAGAATTGATAAAGTTGAAAAATGTTATAGGAACTAAAGATTACTACATAAATGGATTCTTAGCATGGAAATAATATTATGGAAAATATAATTTTCTTAGGAGGGTGAGCTCAGCAGTCAGTCCTATGTAGATGAACTGACAGGGGAAGGATGGGAGGCTGGGAAGTCACTAAGAAGATCTGCAGAAGTGACAGGGACGAGGCGATGAGACGTGGACTAGTGTAGCAGTTCTTGGATTTGTCAATGGTCTTGGGATCATTGATAAAAATGATGGAGGGCTGCAGAGTGCTTTTGTTTACATGGGTTTTTATCTATTGTTTATCAAATTTGAAATTAAAAGAAAATTTTAAACATGTATTAAATTATTTAAAATAATAACATAAATATTAACATAAAAGCATGTTCATGAAAAAATATTTTTGAAACAAAATACTGAGAAAATGATTTTGTTTTACACTCCTGCAAGTTCCTTTACTGTCTAGCTTAATAGGATCTGTCTGGATTGTCATATATTCAGTTGTCATGCAGTTTGTTGTAATGTCACAAGACATGTGGTCTCCAGAAAAATCCACTGTACACTTGTGAGAGAAAGTGAAAAAGGCAAATAGCACCTAAAAATTATCATGAAAATTGTTTGACCCCATGACACCCTGAAAGACTTTTGGGGACTCCCATGGGTCCCTGAATGACAGTTTGAGAACCACTGGGCTGGAATGTGTCCAAGGAGATGAGAAACATGGACTGACCCAGAGAAACAAAACAGCAGCATCTGGAGACTGATCGGGCTTAGGGGGAACTGCCAAGGGAAGAGTCCTGTGTGATCCACACATCAGACCTGGGTGACCTGCAGCAGTTGTGACGCTGCTTGCAGGATGGGGAAACCCACAGGGGAAGGCAGTCTGGTGGGGAAGTTGGTCATTTCTGGTTTTGGTGATTTGAATGTGAAGTAACAGAAAGACATTCAAGTACACGTGAAGTTAGGTCACAGAAGGTGATAGGACCTTTTGTTACTAATGAAAGTAACTTTTTCAAAAGTGAGTTTTAAAATGAAATTTAAAAATTTAATTTGAAAATGAAATGGAAGCAGGTACTATCCTTTCTGTTTAATTCATCACAATGCATTTATTTATTTATTTAGGGTGGAACATTAGAGGAATTCAACTGTACTTGAAAGCTTTTATTTCTTAAGATGAGGAATAAGTATATGGGCATTTATTTTATTATTCTTCATGCAGGTTTATATGTCTAGAATAATTTATAATAAATCAAAAAATTTAGAGTTCACATCACAGACTAATTCACACATCTCTCTGTCATATACACGCACACACACAATATTTATATTTCTTAGATTAGATGCCATTTTATTTCCAGATGCTAGTGCTAGGGATGACCATTTAGAAAAAGAAATAAGGGAAGGGAGAGAGGGAGAGAGAGAGAAAAAGAGGTGGGGGAGAGAGAGAGAAAGAAAGGGAGAAAGAGAAAGGAAAGAAAAGAAAGGGAGGGAAGGGAGGAAGGAAAGAAGGCAGAGAAAGAAAGGAAAGAAGGAAGGAAGAAAAGAAAGAAGAAAGAAAGGCAGAAGAGAGGGTGAGGGGGCAAGGGAGTGGGGAGGAAAGAAAGTATGTAAACTAAATTCAAAATCTTGCACCTTCTCTTTAGACATTGAAATGCAGTCTGTATGGAAACGGCTTATCTGCCACTCTGACAAAATACAGGAAAAGTGTAAGCTGAATAGGAAGGTGCCAGTATTCACAGGATACCAGAGACCTGTATGTTAGTTACTATGTGTATTGAGTAATGAATGATTTAGTCAGACCCGAAGTTCCTAGAGGAGTTTACAGCATTTTGTAGGAAAGATGAATGGGAAACAGAATTTCTACTTATGTGGTAGGTTTCCTGTGGAATCGGGGCATCAGAAGAACAAAGTACTTACAGGGTGCAGCAGAGGAAGCAACGACATGTCCCTGCTCTGGGAGTGGAGGAGGTCTGAGTGTGAGCTCTGACTCAGGCACTACTAGCTTTGAGCCATTGGGGATGTTACTTAATTGCATGAGCTTTAGTTTTAAAATATTTTTACCGATTAAAAATATAGTAATAGTAGCTGCTTCCCAGGATTGCAGCCAGGGTTAATGCAGGGTAGACCTCAGTGAATGAAGGCCCCTCTTACCATGTATCACAGACCATTAAACCTCCATCTGTCGTCCACCCCCGCACTCACCCCCCCGCACCCCCCACCACAATGGCCGTCCACATGAACGCTCATATTCTAACTACTTTGATTACAGTCTCCACCACAGAGTCATGCAATTGTCCTCCTCCTTAAGCCTTCAAGAGCCGGGGCCCTGGTTTCTATCAGCCTTTGCCAAATCTGGAGTATTTCCGGGGCATACCTTATGCCTTCCTGTCTGTGAATTTCACAGGCTTTTCATTTTCTGATCCTTCTTTAACTCTGAAACTATTGCATATTCACCATATTACATACCTTTCCAAAGTGTGTCTTATAGCCATTGTAACCAACTAATAAATGAAGTGGGCAAGAATATATAAGTTGTTTAATTTTTATGCAAGAAATTAACATGCTAATAAAAACTCATAAAGTCTTTTAAAAAGCATGTTTGTGGTGGGGGTGCTGTGAGAGGTGATGATCATTAGAATATCTTAGATCATTAACAAGTAGATTTACAGGTAGAAGAAGACAATCATTTACCTTCAGTGTCTATTACAGTGTTTAGTGAATATACTCCCACCTGAGGCTCTGAACTAGAAGTAAGCCAGGTGCCTTCTTAGATCAATGAATGAATGAATGGGGCAAGTGAAAAGATGTATGCAAAGACTGCTTAGCCAAAAATAATGTGCGTACGCTAAAGTGATGAATTTCACTGTGTAGGCAATTTAGCTAACAATGAAGCTTAACTTTCTTGACAAACAGGAATTTCATTTTTGGTTCTTTTTTTTACTCCAAGGATATCATTCATGTAAGGTAGGGACAAAAGTTACCTTAATGCCAAGTAGAACGTCTTTCTACTAATAATTGTTTCATAAACATATGTGTTCTATAAACTGTCATAACCCTTATTCTTTTGTACTCGTTTCATGACCTTTGCAAACAAATGGAAGACTCACATTTGCTCAGTTCCCCTTGGTACTTAATTACTAGAAATTTAAGGACGTAGCAGGGATGACAGCTGTTCTGAGTTTCAGTTATTTTTCTGCTTGTCTTCCAGGCTAATAACTTGGAGGTCTGGGCTGAATGCATTCCATTTTTAGCAATGGGAAGCATCTAGAGAATCTTGTTTCCCACATAACTGAGTGGAACAGAAGTGGGTCACCCACAAGTTTCAGAAATCCTCTTAGAAGGGCTCAGGAGCTAAGCGGAACATTTCCACTCTTGGGAACAATTGGTTTTAATCAGAAGATTCAGCAATGAAAGCAGAAAGCTGGGCTGAAACAGAAGGGGTGGTAAAGAAGACTTCCTGAATAGTAACAATGCCTGTGCAAAATAATGCTTGACATTCTTTTGGTGAATTTGAGCATTATTGCTGTGGTTTACACCAAGATACAGAATCATATGTCTCACATAGAATCGTAGACTTAAGACCTAAATTGAATTGAAGGTGTTACTTGGATCAACTTCTTTTACAGCCCAGGAGACTGGGATCCAGAGAGCTGAAAGGACTTATCCAAAGTCCTATGGCTCGTCCGGGGCAGAGCTGGGAACAGAACACATTTCCTCTTCCCAGTCAGAGCACTTCCCTCCCCACCACATCTGCTTCCTCTCCTCCTTTTCGCTTTTGTCTCTCAGGTCAGAGCTCCAGTGCTCTGGTGGATGTTCTCAGCACAATCTCCAGATGGCAATTTTCGACACTTCTGTGTCTGGGCACCTTCTTGTCTCCCAACTTAAAAAAAAAATGTTTTTGTGAAATTATTCAGTTTTGTGGTAGAGTCAAGCAATGATGTTTGAAAATTTATTGCATTTGGATAATATCTAGATGGCAGCTGATAATATATAGCTCTGTGCTATTGAGGTAGGTGTGTTTAGAGAATCATACAGCTGGAAGGAGTTCTTTGGCTCATGTGATCTAAGCCCCTACTTTACAGATTAGGAAACAAAAGCCTGGAAAATTTAGTAGCCATCAGTTTAAAATACATGGAGTGTTCTAATGTCATGGAATGTTCTCTCAAAGCAACATTTGTGTGTTTGAACTTTGATTCTATAAAAGGTTTAACAAAAATGGTCATTTTTTTCTTGCATTCTAACTAAAGCTCTTTGTATTTATTAAATATTAATATACATTATTATTTTTTTTGTTTTATTCACTTGGAGGGATTCTAATAGGAATAGCATTAAATCATCAACCATTGAAAATTATTAGAATACTGGGGTCTGAATAACAATGTAATTTGAGCAGCAGTAGGCTACTGTGGTCATCAACATTACCATTTTGATTAGATTGACAGTGTACTTGTCACACATGTATCTGGTTGTCATTGCTTATGCTGTTGTCATCTCAGCATCCTACAACTTCACCTGTGAAATCCTCCCCACTGCCCATCCTTCAAAGCTCAGGGCAATGCCTCTCCCCTATGAAGCTTTCAACAGTTGCTCCAAACCTAGAGCATCTCTTCCTCTTTTGCATCCCAAATTCTTCTCTTCTGTCACGTATTACACTAGCCTGTGTTTTACTAGTAAATTAAATGGTGCTCTTACTCCTATTCTGGATTTTAAACTCCACAAGGGAAGAGATTAGGTTAATAGTTTTGGATTCCCTGCAATATCTTGTATTTTGGAGATGCACAGTATTTGTTAAATGAGTAAATGAGTGGATAATAAATATGAAAGCACTTGGCCAAACACAAAGCCTTAAACTTTAGAATATTGATGGTGAACAGCACAAAGTGGGGAAGTCCTAAGTTTTTAAAGTTGAGACTCACTTGAGAATTTATTGAGAAGCTGAGTGTCCAGAACAGATATCATAAAGAATGTCTTCAGTTCCTCTCTGGGATGTCTTTATTCACAGACTAATCTGAGAAATAACCGTTGGTGAAATACCATACGACATTGCAAGTTATAAGGGTGGAGTTTCCATAATATTCAGTTCCCTGCGATTGGAAAACCACATGTTGCCCTTTCAAGAACTGTTTTAGCCGTATCAGGTGCGTGAACAGACTCCAGGCACCATCTGCTCCACCGCTGCCAATTAAGTTTGCTGTGTTCTCCCTGACAGGCTGACTGTTCCATTAAAACAAGGGGCTTTTCCAGGAAAAAAGATCTTGGGATTTTCTTTGGTCATTAGATAGCTCTACATCAGATAGGAGCATAAAAATTTTCTTTGTGTGGGGAAAGAGGAGAGCTTTCCTGAAGTGGGGCTCATATTACAAAAATGGGGGGAAAGGGATTTAAGCGCTTATTTCAGTTCCTTTTCCAAACATGGAAAGTTAAATAGTAGTTCAGCCTCAATCCTTTCAGAGGAAGATCTCATTGCAAATGTAAACTCCACTGCTCGCTCACAGTGTTTCATATATTGCAAATAACCCAGACTTGAGATTCAGGCGGCCACATGCAAATCCTAGGTGAAAGTCTGGAAGTGTCAGCTCAAAAGCAAAAGAATTCTCTCTACACACTTAGGTTCTGATTTAACTGTATTTTTTTTTTAACTGCCTATATTATGGACCTCCATGTTTTATCCTTTTAAATGTAAAACATGAGAAAACTAATACCGCCCCATTATTAGTTGGCCACAGAGTAAATCATTGGCAGAAATGGAACATGGCCTTTGAATTTTAAACTCGCTCAAGTCCATGAGGCCAGATTGCCTCGTACTTGGCTTTGCTGTTGCTGCTGCGTGGTGAGGATGGATTAAGCATACCTGACTATTGTCTCTAAGGATAAAAGCTCCATAGAACATACTGCTTGAAACAATTAACTGAGACGAAAAACTTCATCTGTATTTCCTTCTCTGCAAGTTACTTGACTCTGTGAGCCTCATTGTTCCCAGTTTGCAAAATGAGAATAGTCACTCGCCCTGCACCTCTCTTACATTCATTACAAAAAATATAGAGAGCCTCAAAAATTGTGAAGTCCTGCATGCGTGTGAGGTATTGTTGTAACTGTAGAGTGCTACATGTATTCATCTTGTGAACCTTTGACTTTCTTTAGTGAAACACTGAAACACACTGAATATCTGGTACCTCCCCTACTGTTCTGTAATTGCTTACCTAGAAAAGGGAAAAGGCCTGCTATCCAGGAGGGGTGGAGGGGACAGACAATTTTGTTAATTAGCATATAAACACATGTAGGGAGTTATCTGTCACTTGAGGAAGTGCTTTCCTTCTTATTCCTTCTCTTCCTTCTTCTTTCACACACACACATGCACGCATGCATGCACGCACGTACACCAGTATAGACTCACTGATTATTTCTTGTTGTTCAAGTCAGTAATAGCCCATTACTTTTATTATTCATTTTGATGCTCAAATTGTCACAGATTTGACCATGGGGAGCCCCTTAAGTTGTCTCCTATGGCCTGCTACGTGTCCCATCATTCTTTGAGCACTTCCTTACTTATTTTTTGCACAAGATGTGCTAGGCTCATCTTGTACTTTCCTTTCCCCAGCCCTAGAATCAACATTTTCCCAAGAAGTTCTGGTTCCTTTTGGTAGAGAATGGGATTTAGAAACCAAGATCTTTGTGTTGGATGTGCCCATTGCTCCTAGAGTGTCATTGCTTTTAGGTCCTCACAGAGAACAGAGGAAAATAAGGAAAAAGATGCAGCCGGTCTGAAATGTGTGTTTGTAGGTGACATAATGAGTCTTCCAAGTAGAAGAAATCAAGTCCATATGTATGTGTTTTCTTATTTTCTTGTTTTTAATTTCTCTGATTACTAGTAATGCTAAACCCTTTTGCCATATTTATTTGTCATTTATTTTTATTCTTTTGTGAAAATAAGTGTATACTTTTTTCTTTTTCCTAGTTCACTATTGGGTTATTTGCCACTTCTTTTATGTATTTGAACCTTTTCTTTTTTTAAACTTTGACCTTTAAAAACTTTACAAGTATATATATATATATATATTTGAAAACAGGAACTGAAACAGATATGTATATGCATATTGCAGCATTACTAATGCAGCATAATACAGCATCCTTGCTACATGACTAGTGATAGACAAAAAGTGGAAGCAATTCAAGTGTCCGTCAACAGATGATAAAATGTAATGCTGTTGACCCTTGAAAAACAAAGGTTTGAACTGTGAGGGTCCACATATTAGTGGATTTTTTTTCAGTAGTAAACACAGCAATGTACTACATGATCTGAGGTTGGTTGAATCCACAGGTGTGGAACCATGGATATGGAGGAGCTGGATACATGAGGAAGGTTATGAGTTACAAGTTATGTAAGTTGACCGACTATAAGTTATAGGCGGATTTTTGAGGCATGGAGGGTGGGTGCTGCCAACTCCTGTGTTGTTCAAGGGTCAACTGTATATGCAAAAAGTGAAATATTATTCAGCTATAAAAAGGAATGAAGTTCTGCTACATGCTACAACATGGATGAATCTCAGAAATGTGCTAAGTGAAATAAGCCATACACAAAAATTGAATGATTCCACTTATATGGATTACCTAGAGTAAGAAAATTCATAGATTAGAGGTCATCAGGGGAAGGGAGGATGGGGGGGTTATTGCTTAATGGTTAGAGTTTCTCTTTGTAGTGATGGAAAAGTTTTAGAACTAGAGAGTGGTGATGGTTACATAGCATGGTGAATATAGTTAATGCTACTGAATTGCACACTTAAAATGGTTAAAATAATAAATTTTATGTTTCATGTAAGTGAAGTAAGCCAGAAAGAGAAAGAAAAATACCATATGATCTCGCTTATATGTGGAATAAAAAAAAAGATACAAATGAAGTTATTTACAAAACAGAAACAGACTCACAGACATAGAGAACACACTTATGGTTGCCAGGGAGTAAAAGGGGTGGGAAGGAATAAATTGGAAGTTCAAAATTTACACCTCTTGGTGAGTGATGGAAATCTTAGATATCTTGATTGTGGTGATGGTTTCATAGGTGTTTATATCTATCAAAATTCATCCAATTGTACATCTGAAATATGTATAGTTTACCATAGAGAAATTATACTACAATAAAGTTGTTTAAAAATAAATAAAATTAAATAAAATAAATATTTCTTCTACCTTATTCCCTCTTTTCCTTCTGGAGTTCCACTTACAGTATATTAGACCATTTGGCCTTCTTTCAGAGCCCTCTTGGAAGCCCTCTTATGCTTTGTTTTTCACTGTTTTTTGTGTGTTTCCATTTGGGTAATTTCTGTTGCTCTGTCTTCAAGATCACTGAATTTTACTTCAGCTGTGCAAGTCTAGTAGTGAGCCCCTCAAAGACAATCTTTATATCTGGTACCATTTCCGTTTGGTTCTGTCTTTTAGTTCCCCTCTATCTGCTGAAATCGCCTGTTTCTTTATGGATGTTGCTTATCCTTTTTTCAAGAACTTTTAACATTAATCAGAGTTATTTTTAACTTTTTCTCTTGAAGTAATTTTAGACTTAAGGAAAAGTTTAAAAGATAGTAAAGTGTTCCTGTAGATGCTTCACTCAGCTTCTCCTAATGTTAACATCTCACCTAACCACGGTATGGTTATCAAAACTAAGAAATTAACGGCACAGTACTGTTAACCTAACGACAGATTTTACTCAGATTTCACCAGTTATTCCACTAGTGTTCTTACTCTTTCTCAGAATCCCAAACAGGGCCCACAATGCATTTAGTTGTCATGTCTCTTTAATCTTCTCTGACCTAGGACAGTTTCTCAATCTTTCCTCTATTTTTATCCTCCTTAACATACAGGAGTGTCAAGAGTAGTGTCAACAGTAGTGCTCAGGTTTTTGTAGAATGTCCCTTAATTTGTTTTCTGTGGTGTTTTTCTCATGAATAGATTAAGGTCATTGATTTTGGGGAAATGCGTCACAGAGATGATGGGCTTTTCTCAGGGCATTATATCGGGGGCTCATAATATCAATATATCTTATTAAAGATGGTGTCAGTTTTGGTGACTTGGGTTAGGTGGTGGCTGTCAGCGTTCTCCAATGTAAAATTATTATTTCCCCATTTATAATTAATAAATATTTGGGGGGAGATACCTTGAGGCTGTGAGATATCCTGTTTCTCTTTAAACTTTTGTCCACTGATTTTAACATTTGCTGATAGAATTTGCCTGTAGCAATTGCTGCTATTGTGTTCTGATGGCCATTTTCTATTTCCTTCATTCTGTCTACATTTAATGATTGGAATTATTCTGCAAGGATGAATTATTCCTTCTCCTTCATTTATGTATTTGTTTGCTGTGTTTATATCAGTATGGACCCCCAGTAACCACCAATCTGTTTTTCCTCCTGATAATTTTCCCTTTTTAATGTTATATAAATGGAATAATGCAATATATAGCACTTGGGATCTGCCTTATTTTGCTTAGAAAACACATTTAAGTTTCATCCATCTTATTATGTGATTCAGTATTTCATTCATTTTTACTGTTGAGTCATATTCTAGTGTATAAGGTATATATTTTGTTTATGTGTTCATCATTTGAAGAACACCTAGGGTTTCCAGTTTTCAGCAGTTATGAATAAAGCCACTGTAAACATTGTGTACAGACTTTTGTGTGAACATAACTTTTTCATTCATCTGGATAATGCATAGGGGTGTGATTGCCAGGGCATGTGGTAAATAAGTGTTTGACTTTACAAGAGACTGTCAAACTGGTTTCCAAAGTGGCTGTATCATCTTGCATACCAACCAGCAGTATGTAGAAATTTCAGTTGCTAAGCATTTTAGGTATTATTAGTTTAAAAAATTTTTAGCCATTTTAATAGTTGTGTTCTTGTATCTCATTGTGAATCACAGAAATTTAAACCTTTTTGTTTCATAGATTTAACATCTGCGCTACCTGAGCCTGGTTCTGTTGGTTGGTTGGTCTCTTGACAGTCGGGCTGTCTTTTTTCTTTCTTATTGTGCATCATCTAATAATTTCCTGAAACTCAGGTGTATTTATTTGTGCCTAGTAATGAACACCGCCCTTCTTTTGCTAGGTCTTTACTGTGAGGGTTTAAATTCTTCCTAGGAGCTGAGCTCAATTTGCGTGTTGTTATGGTTACTCTTATTACACCGCTGGCTTCAAGTATTTCCAGCATTACTTTGTGGTCAGGGCGAGGACTGGGTTTCTGATGGGTTTTTCTCAATTTTCCTGTTCCACTCTTAGCTTTAGACTGTACTGTGAGCATGTAGTTCGGAGATCTCTCCTCAAGCTCTTGTCTGCCTCTCATTGGTAGACTGATGTTGATTGTTATTCAAGGCTGGCTAGCTTGGTGATGGGAGATTAGTACATGTTATCTTCATCCTGGCTTGGCCTCATTCTTAAGCAGGCCCTGTGGCTCTGGGTCTCAGGGTTAGGACTTTCTCAGTGATCCTGTTCCTCCCCAGTGGTAGGGACTCACTTGTGTTATGAGTTCCTGCCAGATTTCTACTCCTTTCCCAGGGGAAGTAGTTTTTTTTTTTTTTTTTTTCCCCTTTCTCTTCCCTATATGCAATAGGTTTTCATGAGTGCCTGTGAATGGCTGGGGCCTGGGTGAAGGACATTCTTTGGAGTTACCTTACTTTGGAAGCACTGACACACTAATTCAGGTGATCCTCACTCAGAGGTTTGTACAGGCACAGGGTTGGCATTGCACAAACCTGGGAGTGGGTGCCTCCTTGTATTTTGCACCTATGTGCATCACTTACCTCATCCTAGTGCTGGCCTTGGCCCTAGGAAATGACAAATTTTCTGCTCTTCCCTTAATGACGTCAGGCTTTTGGTCCCATTGGAAGGAGAACCTTGGTAGGACTTCCTGCCCTTCCACACTAGCAACTGCTTTCCTTTTCCAGGCCTTCACACAAGGTTGTTTTTCTTGGGTTACCTGTCCTATTTCAGCAATTTTTGTGCCCCAGTGAGATCAGGGAAGGGTCTGTGAGTGGGTACAAGCTCCCATATCTGTAATTCTCAGAACATGTAAACTTTCACTCTCGCCCCACTTGACCTTTAGTAATATGTCATATATTTCAGCCGAAATGTTACCACCTCCTTTCGCCCTGCCTTCTTCCTGTGCTCTGCCCCCAGGGACGCCTGTGCGTGGAGGCACTTGCCTTTTCTTAGATGTCCGAGGAGTTGGTTTCTCTGTGTCTTCAGTTCTGACGAGTCCAAGAAAAGTTATGATTTTAGAGATTATTCAGCTTTTTTGGTTGTTAGTATAGGAGTGAAGTTTTTTCCAGCACTCTTTGTCTAAGGTGGATTTTTTCAATACTTTAAAGGTCTGATTTTCTTGTCTTCTTACTTGCATTTTGGAGGCGGGGGTTTGGAGTTTTTTGCATGAAGAGTCAGCAGTCTTGTCTTTATATCTCTATGTAATGTTTCTTTGTTATATATCTGCTTTTATAATTTTCTATAACTATTCTCTTATACTTTTCACACTGGTTTTCAGAAATTTGATTATGAACTGCCTTGGTGTGCTTTTCTTTGGAAGCATTGACTTTCTTGACTTTGTAGGTTTATATTTTTCATCAAATTTGGAATTTTTTATTTGTTGTTTCTCTAAATGTTATTTTTCTGACTCTCTTCTCATCTCTTTCCTCTAAGACTCTAATTAAAAATACGATAGACCATCGGATAGTCCCCACACCTCTGAGGTTTTGTTAAACTTTTTAGTCTTTTTTGATCCTCTGTGCTTTTGAAAAATTTTGATTACTTATCTTCAAGCTCTCTGATTTTTTCTTTGTAGAGTTGAATAAACTCTTCTCCTATCCAATTTTATTTTGTATTTCGTATATATTATCTCTAGATGTTCCATTTGGTTTTCATATATTTAACTTTAATCATTATGAAATTCATGTTTTATTTTAAATCCTTGAGCATATTTATAGTAGCTATTTTTAAGTCCCTCTTGCAAATATATAATTTATTTCATGTCTGTTTCCATTGGGTGATTTTAACTTTGATTATGGGTCATATTTTTCTGCCCCTTAGAATGTCTAGAGGCCTTTAAGCAGAATATAGACATTATAGGTACTGCATTGTTGCATGCTGGATTTTGTTCTTTCCTCAGAGAGTGATGGGCTTTTTTTTGGCAGGCAGTTAAGTTGCATACATCCACTTGATCCTCTGAGGCTTGTTTTTAATCTTTAGTAGGGAGAGTTTAGAGTAGCCTTTACTCTGGGACATGGCCCTTCTGGGGTCTATAGTAAATGTTTTGAATGTTCAACAAGGATTCCTCACTCTACCGAGTAAGAAATTTGAACATCTTTAGCCCATGTGAGCTTTGGGAATTGTTCAGCTTGTGGCTTCTTGTTCTTTATGTAGTTTCATGGAATTTCACCCTACACATGTGTATGCTGGTAGTCAGCCAGTGATGCTAGATGAATGATATGGAGAATCCTAGAACTTTTTCTGTGAAGCATAAGACACCTCCTTTTCTTCAAACTCTGATACTCAAATACCAGTTGATTCAGGCTCATGCATTCTAATCTTTGTCTCATAATTTCAGTGAGACCCATCTGTACCACTTGTGAGTTCCCCTCCCAATACAGTGGATCAAAAAGTATGTGAGGTTGAATGCTTGAGTGACCATAGAGCTTCCTTCATTTATTTTCTTTCAGGAATGACAATCTTGTGCTATTACCAAATCTTAAAATCATTTGTCTCATAAATTTTGCCCATTAAAAAAGAATTATTGTTTACAATGGGAGAAGTATTGTCCAGTTATGCCATTGTGGCATCCTCATTTCCTTATTCTAATTTGCTTTAATTTTAATTATGCTTTTCATTGTCATGTTCCGATCCTAGCTAAAAATTCTACTGTATTTAGTATAATGCTTCTGATTATTCTTTCAAAATGTTGTGACAATTTTTTAAATGGCAGGGAATGCATTACGGTATCATTTCACAGGGTTTTATTTCACAGGGTTTTATTCCTGCAAAAGAAATACCGTGGCTTAGGTTCATTGCATATCTACAGAATAAAATCCATATTTCAGAATTCTGTGTACACTCAATGTTTGTAAGAGCACCTATGCCTGGTTCTGATGTACTAATTGTGTTTATGATAATGTTATAATTTCCCTCACTGTCACAAGACAGTTATATTGAGTATTAGAAACAACACCATAAAAGTCAGAAAGGTAATTGGGTGTCATTTTAAATTCCCCCTGTTATCTTGTGTTTTTTGAAGTTAACACTTTATTCTTTTTAAACATCAGTCTGTGTCATCAAATGAAAATATAATTTTAAAATTATACATCTAAATAGATCAACTAAAAATAGCCCTGAAATCCCAAACTCAGATGTTTATAAATAGTCCTATAAGTGCACTTGTAGCAGTAAGTTGAACTGGTGTGGAAAAAGCCAGTTTTGTGTAAAATCAGAAAGAAACAAAATTAAACTACTGATTCATAAAGAAGTTAATTTTATTTTTTTAGTAAATCTCCTCAGACTTTTGTCCTCACATTCCATCCCATCAGTTCAGCAGATCAGCCGTTCGTCACAGCTACAGCACTGTGACATAGCAGCCTCCCTGGTACCACTTGTGAGCATGCGCAGCGTGCCCTGTAACTCAGCTACAGCACTGTGGGTGGGTTCCTTGGTCCCTCCTGCAGTCCTGTGCAGTGTGCACTGTGGAGCGCTAATAGTATGAGCAACCTGGTATCTGCAGACAGACTTATGAATGTCACTAATCTCTGACCTTTGCCTCCTCAGGGAGACTCTGACTCCTGTTTCCTTCCCCTTCCTTCCCACCTTTGTAGCCTTTACCAGACCGACCCTTTTAAGGGGTTGGGTTTTTGTTTTCCCCACCAAGTACCATTCTAACAGCCTTACAAATACTAATTCACTTAATCTTCACTGTATTATGAACTTGGTGTATTATTATCTATGTATGTTTTTCTGTGTACATCAAAGATCGGCTATGGGTCTTGGCTTCACTAGCCTTATGCTCAGAATTATCAGTTTTAAGTCACAAACTTGCATGGCAATGAAAGCTCTCCTGATTTGTCTCACTCAGTTTCATGCCTCCATTCCCTAAACCCTCCAGGTGGGCAGATGTGAAAAAACAAGTTTCTCCTAATTTGCTTTCATCTATATGTGACCAAAACTTTGACTTAAAAAAAAATAACAAACAACTACTTAGTAACACCAAGACTCCAGGCAGAAGTCCTGCAGTTAGCCTGTGGTTTTGCGTGTCTTTAGCACACCACTGTGAATACCCACCCAAATGTATGCATAAAAATGGTTTATAGGAGTTTGCAATATTACATGTTAACTTTAGTAAAATCTTCCTTTCTAGAGATCAGTCATTTTCACTATTAACTGAATGATGCCGAAGTGAGACCCCCCAGGGCTAGTCATAGAGAGGACTAACAGGAGAGCTGCCTGCCCACAGTTAACTCACTGGAAGGAGAGGTCTGAGGCCAGAGGTGGCCAGTGATGGTGAACTAGAGCATGTTTTGGTAGCACTTGTGTGCAGGAGATGATGTGTAGATGCTCAGGAGAGCTGCTAAGCTCCGGAGTTTTACAAGCCAACTGTTACACACAGCCATTATGAAAAATTAAATTATTTTAAACTTCCAATTAAATAAATTATATTAAAAACAATGGTAACAAACACTCAAAACTCCTTGCTTCCCAATTATTTCACCCTTCTTTAAGCTCTTGGAGTCACTGACATGTATCTGTGTGATATGCTACTACCGTGTGTCCCTTACCAGCTCTGAGTTCAGTGATGTCACTTGATAGCTTGAAATTGTCCAGGGATTTATACCACAGAGAGCTGATTGTCCAGCATGTACCAGCACACCACTGCTTGGAGGGAAACAGAAAGGAGCATGGCAGAGATTATAAATGAAGCAGAGATTTCAAAATGAAGGCATTCCAGCTCAGAGATAAATTTTGTTCGCCTTCCAAATTTAAAAAATAATTTGTTTTAATTGGCAGTGCTTCTAAATGAGAGAGTTTCATGTGAAAAATCAGATTTCCAGCCTTCTTAGAAAAACAGAACATACTGGTGGTTTACTGGTGGTCACACTGAGCCACCTGCTACCTTGGCAACAATTGACTGGAGTGAAGCTTACCCTTTAGGAGGGTATCTCTCCTCCAGGATTCCTTTACCTTCCTGGCCCAGGCTGTCTTTAATACTATTCCTCCTGCTGTAATGGTAAGTGCATTGGGTTCAGTAGCCAAGAGGTTGAAAAGAATTGGGGAGTATGAGGTGCAGACTGAATGAAGTTCTGGGACTCAGCTTACAGACACAGAACATGTCAATCAGCGTTCCTTTAATGAGAAGCTTAGACTTGCCAGGACTAGCGTGACTTCTTAAGAACCCACACAGATGTGGACATAGAAGGGGTCTCTAAAACATCAGGATAGATGTCATAGAGTTCATGACTTAAGGATTTGATATTTTGTGTATGGCCCATGCTCTTACTCAGAGCCTGGTTATTTGTTCTAACATTAATTTTTCTTTTAGACATAATCACAAGATCATTTATATTCTCTAGTTTTCTAGACCAGAGTAGCTTATAAGATAAAAATTGACAATAGGAACAGTACTACTAAAAACACCATCAGAAGTCGGAAATGATGGTTGATGGCAAAAAAAAACCAAAAAAACAACCCAAGAGATTACAGGGAAAACATACATCAAATACAGGGCCTCAAGCACAAGTATATGGGACCATTTATTTCAGGGACAGCAACTCTCCACATCTCTACAGCTCCTAAAAAAACCATTTCTTAAAAGAGTATAATTAGTCACTGGTGATTAAAATGATAACTTGAATAAGCCAGAAAAGTTTGTCACACATTCAGCAGTTTAGTTACGTAGGTAGGGAAATGCAAACCATTACAGAGATACCTGCTTTTTTCCCTCTAATCCTGGAGTTTGCTTCCTCCCAGGACCTTGTCTGCTTTGTGTCAGGTTCTTTTTGCCTCTCTTGTCACGTGGCTAATTTCTGTTTATCTTTCCAGTTTTAACTTAATGTTACTTCCTCAAGGAGATCCTCTTTGATTTTCTGGTCAATATTAGGTCCCTCTATTCCATACACTGCTTCACTGTACCCTAGAATTTCCTTTATTGCTTACTCAGTCATAATTATAGTAATTTCCGCCTTTTGTTTTCTTTGTTCCATGTTTATCAACATCATTAGACTATGAATTCCATGAATGCAATGACCATATTTGCCTTATTCATTGTGATGTTGCCCAATTTTGGGTGTACAGTAAATAATTTTTGAATAAATAATGGCCGAACTAAAAACAAATCTAAAATGGTTGCCATTTATCTGCAAAAGCTTAGGCTTAATAAAAACATGAAATGTGACTTAATTCCTACGTGTACTTTTATTTCTGAGTAGCTCGTAACACAGTAGGCACGGGAAATGTTTGCTGAACGAATGATGCCGTACAACGATTCATTTCCCTTTGGTTCTTTGTCTTTAGAGCCAGTGGTTCTCAGCACCTGAAATCTGAGAGTAACTGCATTTACACATTTTAATTACAAATGTGATTTCCTTTACATTACAGGCAATTTCTTTTAAAATATTGGAATATTCTAAATCTTGTCTAGTGTAACAATGCTGCAAATGTAAGAAAATGCGAGACTTTGTACTCATTAATTAGCCACTTTAAACCCCCACATGTTTCCAATTTTAATTTTTTGGATCATAACACTCTGCAGACTCGAACTACCCTAAGTATGTCCATCTCACCAAGTGATTCCAAAATGGAAGCGGACCCTTTCTCTAGCTAATGATAGGCGTATGTGGGAGACAGAGACAAAAATGTTTTAGTGGGGAGGAAAAACAAAGGCTATGTTTTAATGTAATGGAAAATTAGGAATCCTAAACAATCTGCTCATCAATCAAAACACTGGAAATTCAAAAAAAAAAAAAAAAAGCGAACAGCGTTTTCACCTGGGGCTCATTAGTGGTTCCAAAAGTGGTTCTTTCTCCAGTTTCTAACTAATGCGTGGCTGGGAGTTGGGCCAGGTGTTCCTCATACTGATTTCCACTCTGAGCAGCTTTATCCGAAAACCCATCCCCTTCACACCACACACATGTAACCTGTTCACTGGTTCCATTAAATTAGCTCAGTCTCCACCACTGTGCACAGACCATGGCAGGTGCCTGGTTTCCACTATAAAAGCTAAGAACCCTAAATTCTTCTGCCTGTTTATCTTTTGTTAATGAGAATTTGAGCTGCTTAAATTCCGAAGTCTTTTTTAGATTGTCTCGCTATGTTAAAAGAATTAAATGAGACAGTTCTCATATTCACTTTAAAAATTTGAGCAGTTAAAGCATTAGGCTGATATTTTTAAATGAAAAAATGTTCAATTTGCAATTTAAAGTGTACAAAACATTTGTCTTTCCCCCGTGTTCCAATGAGAGGAACTGCAACTGTGCTTGGAAGAGGGACTTGCCCCAGATCAGTTCGGCTTCTCCCATCGCACTTTCCCCACGGCTTTCCAAAGCTGGAGGAGACTTGTGTTCTTCCTGTGCTTCTGTTACTTCCTGTTGCCCTGGTGAGAAATGCCTTGATGTATTCTTTCTTTTAATTTAATAATGTAAAAACTCGTATTGAAGTCTTTGTGTTGTAGACTTTCTTTTCAAATCATGGGGCAGTGCTGGCAGCTGAGAGCCTAAAACTTCACCAGAGTGCACCGTAACAGGTTCCAAGGGCGACTGAGTGGGGTTCTCTTACATGCCACGTACATGGGAATGCTTCAGGCCCGAGTGCTTTGGCGAGCGATGAAGAAAATAACACAATTTTAACGATTTGGGAAAATGGGAAACAAGTAATAAACTGTCATAAGGGCAAGACATCCTGTGACTCCAGTGTAGCGAGGGAGTCAGGGAAGGCAGGCTGAAAGAGTCTAAGGCCTGTAACAGCAGAATGAAAACAGCTCTGCAAGGGAACCACGGCACAGCTGCGGGTGGGGGCGCAATGAATTTCACCTCTGTCTTCTCAGTTAGATCAGAAGAGTTTAATTAATGAGACACAGAATTGTGTCCTCTGTACTTAGAGGAGGACATGGCCTCGCATGGGCCCCCGTGAGGAAGTGTAAAGACCGTTTTCAGAATCACTGAGTATACAGCTAACGCTATTAGACTGCCCACATCCTGACGCACGTGGGGAGGAAACGCCGTGGCTCGAACAGTAACCTGGGAGCGTCAGTACCCTCTAGCTGTGAGGATGTGTTTTCCTGATTTTCTTTCAAAGGGCAGTAGTATTTTTCACTTGAAAGTGTTGTGCAGCACATTCTGGGACTAGCTCCTTGTCGTGGAACAGATAGTATCTAGCAAGAAGAACCAACTCCTGAATGTATTCATTTTACTTACACTGTAGCATCCTGTGAGGAAGGTCGACCGAGTTTTTCCCCAGTTTCCCCCCACCTTTCTGGGGCCCTGATTTATGTGGCTGCGCTGGTGGATGGGGCAGAACTCACAGGGAACTGAACTCCCTGCTCACTATCAGGACAAGAGATTGGTCTCTTATGTTCAGGGTGACTGTGTTCTAGAGGGACCCAAATGGCCTGCTCTTCGGAGAAGTAAACTCGAGGCGTACCTCCTGCCTTGCCTTAGGTTACTAAACCCCTAAACACACATCCCGGATGTGCCGACCCCTCCATTAGCTTGCTTTGGGAAAGAGGGGCAGGTGGGCAAAAAATATACCTCTTCTTTTCCAAAAAGAGAGTGGTTGTACCTGGAATTTTAAGTCACTCTCGAGGCAATGTTAGAAATCATTTGCTTTCCTTAACCAAACAGGACAGCCCAGGATATGGTCTATACAGACAGTCACGACTAACTAGCATTAACAGATAATTTTGATAAATTGGGAAGGAATTTTCTCTCACATCACTTTTATGAGACTGACGCACTGCCTACTGCGCTAAGGAGGCAACTCTCACATCACTTTTAAAGGGTTCAGATAACTCCAGAAGAGTGGATAGCTATTACCCAAGTGCTCTTTTGGATGGGTTAATTGAAGATGGTAGAAATAACTTATATAAATGTATTTTAAAATAGCATTAAATAACTTTTTGTCTCATAGTTCCTGGTTTTTAAGCATTATAAAAAATCAATTCTTTCAATGCACCAGGAAGATGTCATAGTTATGGTATGGCACCTATATAGTTAAAGTTATAGAGGCGCCTCAATTTGGAAATAGAACTGGATCTAATAAAGCTCATAAATTCTGGTGCTATTTGGGTTCAACATACAGTCTATGATACATTAAGAAGATAAACACTTGGTTTAATTGTTCATTTCAGAAGCTGGTTGAGCTGTTTCTGCTACTGCTGTCAGCCTTTGGTAAAAACACACATACTCGTCAAACTAACATGTGGGTGATTTATGGGTCTCAGCAGGTATTTATTTGAGAAGGAAATCACGGCGGGTCCTGGTTCACACTTGTATGTAGTTATCCCAAAATTAGCTTACTGACTGCCTTTCAAAAATTATCCATGTGTAATACCAGTCTTTGCTTTGCTTTTAATGATAACCAGTGAAACTAAGACCTTCCATTTTCCTGGTTTGGTAACCTGTAAGTTGCACCATAGGCTCGGTTTCAGGAAGCCAAAATCTCAAATGAAAACTAAAGATACAATGAACTCCCTATTTGTGGATTTGCAGCAGACAGAGGCCAGTGCAGTTTTAAACTAGACTTTAAGGCTAGATCTCCCCCATAGGAAGCTGTGAATACCCCTGATAAACCTGTGTCCAAATAGGGAGGGAGCGAGAGAGAGTCAGAGAGATAAGAAGAAAGGAAGAAAGGAGAGAGGGAAGGAAGGTAAGAAGAACAAATGAATAAACTTGGGTCTTTTCAGGATTTTGTGCTAGTTAGGGTTTCTTTTAGTATTTGTTTAAAAAGCAGTGTTTAAGAATTGCATACTATTCCTAACCTAGCATGTTCTTCATTCTGTTTTAGTTCTGTCTAATGGCTTCTTCCACCTCGAAGGTATTCATCCTCTTCGTAGGCCACCTTCCATCCCTCACTTTCTTCCTTTTCTTATTCTCTTCTTAGGACTTTCTTTCTAAATGTTCTTTTCATGCTTTTCTTTTCCCTTCTTTGTTCTCTATGAAAAGAGTAAAAATGTCCTCAAGAGTTTCACACATGACCAAATTCTTAAGCATCACATACATTTTTGTTGTTGATTTTTATAAAATTGTTTTTCACGTGCTATTAATTTAATATAAAAATGGCAGGACTATCGCTTATTTGGAATATTATATTTAACCATTAGGAGCTGGGAATTTCTGTGAAAAACCCCAAAGAAAAGGAAAGATCCTGAAAGTTCTTGTGGGAACCCAGATTACCATGTATGTATGTGTGTATGTATGTGTGTATATGTGTATGTATGTGTGTATGTGTGTATGTATGTATGTGTGTATGTGTGTATTTATTGGGCTTTGTGATATTCCCTGGAGGTGTCAGGTACTCAGAAAACATAAATGGGGAAGCAACTGAAGTCCATGCCCTAAACTGTACCCATTCTGGTGAGTTTAAATTGAAGGGACAGGACGAGTCTCAAGGAGGAGAGGCCCAGATGCCTCAAATCCACCGTTGATCATTCCTGCTTCTGGCACTGCACCAAGCACGTCTCTGGGGTAGGGTTTCACCACTGCACACTCAGGAAGATGAGAACTAGGAAAAGACAGTCTCCTTAGATGATGTTCCACCAGCCATGCCAGTCTGGATGGAAAGGGGTTGGATAATCGAGTGTCCAAGGGCAGCTCCTCAATCAGCACCCACCACCACTTTTATTAACTGTTTACACACAAAACTTTTGAACTGCCCTGGTATCAAAGGACCCCAGTCCTGGTGCTTTGGCTGTTCTGCCTATTTCTAGGGAATTGATGGCAATGATTATACAAAGACAAAACAGGGTGATGAGAGAGAAAATGAAGTGATTTCCTCCAGTTTATCCTTTTTTTTAAATTGAAGTATAGTTGATTTATAATGTTGTGTTAGTGTCTGGTGTACAGCATAGTGATTCAGTTATACATCTATATTATTTTTTGTATTCTTTTTTTTTCTAGGTTATTTCAGGCTATTGAATATAGTTCCCCATGCTATACGGTGGGACCTTGTTGTTTATCTGCTCTACTACTTGCAGCTCCCTTCTGCCCCAGGCTGCAGTTGCAGGCTCCCACCCACATCAATTTAAGACAACGTGCAGTTTTAACAAGAGGTTACCATGGTCTTTTCTTGTGGCTGTTTCGGTTATTTCTAGTCCTGGAACCCAAGCTTCTCTTTAGTTTCTGTAGTTTCTGCAAGTTTGATTTTGAGGAAGAAGCTAGCTGTGTATTCACCATCTTGACAGTGACAAGAAGACGTGGAAGAGTTTCTAACTTGTACTCTGAGGAAGGCCTCTTTTTATATGCTGCCCGATCTCATTCACTCACTGAAAAAGTATCTTTACACTTAGTAGCTGGGGAAATACTAGGTATGCCCTCAACATTCTTATTGAACCTTCAGAATTCCACAATAGCTAGATAATGATTGTTGATTTTCTAACATTTAAAAACATTAGGAAATTTTTCATATGCTGTAATTTGATATTTGGCTAAATAGCATGTGATTAGACTAATGAAAATCATATTAATTTTCTATGTTTAATTATTATTACCTATTTTGTATTGGCTTATTATTTAAATCATTTGTGACTGCTGCATAATTAGCAAGAAAGAGCCAGCTCGGTCAAGTCAATGATAGATAATAAATAATCTCTACTTTGTCCAGAACTATTAAAATGACTGTGTGAGCTGAAACTATGCAAAGCAGTGTTAATAATCAATAGGAAGAAGTTATGATTGTTCTGTGACCTTTAAAATTTTTTGTCAAACATTAAAAACTCTCTTACTGTAAGTTATAAATAAATAGTAAAATAAAATATAGTAAAACTAATATTTCTTTAGTATACTGTAATTTAAAGTCTTGGAAACATTACAGATTAAAGTTATACCTTTGCAAAAAACTTATCAAGAGTGGTTTGCAGAATGCTTGCCTTCTCATCATATAATTTACAATATGAGTGAGCATTTTCCCTGTGCTTCAGTGAACCGTCATGCTCCTTTCTAAGTTTGGGTCAGCTTCTAGCACCTTTGCACTTCCAGTGTTGTGAAATATCTCTAGGAGCTTATTTAATATGGAGATTTTGAATAGCATCAGTCCGTCTGTGATATCTTTATCTTTTTCATCACAACTTTCCTCATTAATGTCAGTAACTCCATCTTCACTGTTTTCTTCTGGTTGCATGTCCAGAGTCTCGAACATGGGCAGGATCAACCTTCCCATGATCAGCTATTTCTTCTCTAACTCCCTTTACATTCAATTCAAATTTCACTTCTAGCATTGTCACCTCTTGGTTTTTGTTTGTTTGTTTGTTTGTTTCACTTTCATATTCTTTAGCCATTTACCTCTTCTGATTATTCATTTATGAAATGTCATACAGGACTGTCACTAGGAGACAAGGAGATGATACAAATGCTTGCTTTGCTTTCTGTGCATGAACTTTATAACTGACACACAGTGACCAATCACCAACAGACTTTGAAAGAAGTGATGTGATTGGACATTGATCAGGTGTGCATCTATTACGTATGTAGTGATCTGTGAACTAAAGAGCTAGTAGCCAAGTTTGTACTTTATGCAATTTACACACAGTTAATATAACGTGGTAACTGAAATTTAAGCCATATTGTTTTAGGACTGTTGTTACTTAGCTGAATCATGATAACTGAAATCCATGCATTTTGAAACAGTGTAAAATGAGGATGGCCTGTCTATGTTTTATAACAAAGCCAGTCATTTGACAACTGGTTGAGTGTGGTGGCCATGCAAATATGCCAGTCACTTCTCTTCTAAGGGAAGTGCTTGCTGGATGGCTCCAGGTGCTAAGCTCTGAACCTACCACTGTGTTCCCACCAGGGCCATGCTTCCTATGAGCTACTCCTAGCCAGTGATTGACTATGGCACAGATAAAAACATCCATTCCTGCCAGATGGGCGACTTTGGCCCACGGACTCCCTGTTGGCCTAGCTGAACCTCTTCAGAACTGCTCTGCAGTATGTGACTCTCCCCACCCAACCCTCCTCTCTTCCCTCCGTCCTTCACAGAGGCCACATCTGCACTGTTGTCCAAAGATTCTCGCCACTCCTCCAGCTCTTTCCCTTGCAGATGTTTCCCTCAATAAATCTCTCGTACATCTAATCTGCTTCTCACAGGTCCTAAACTAATAACAAGTAATCCTGAGAGTGGTCCCCAAAAAACAAGGATCATATGGAGATTTGGGTCTGTCACCACATGGCAGGTGAAGAGAATGCCATCATGAGTGGTATGGAGGGTCCAAATAGTCCCTTGTTTCAGATTTCACAGATGGAGAGCTGGGAAAATGTCCAGATGAAATAGAAGGTTTACAGATGTGATGCTCTGGTATCTAGGAGAAAATCTACGAAGGCAGTAGAGTTGGGTACCTGTATAGATGCCCCACAGAAGGAGGATGAGAAATTAAGGACCATTAACACACAGTTTTAGGCACACAGAAAAGTCCTTCTTTCCTGTACTTGAAGAGCAGAGGCAGCTGAACAGCAGAATGATGATCTGATGGAGTCACAGAGCTCCATGAATGCTTGGCTAAGCAAGTCTGCTGTGTTAAGGGTAGCTTTGGTTAGGAGAATCTGCTACCCCGAAACATGAGTTGGGGACATCTAGGTGATTGCCCCTGAGGATTCTGGCTCTACTGAACCACTCTGAAATTGCAGAGTTTGTGGCAGTGGCCCACCCTTCCCTGGAACAAGCTAGCCCTCCCAGGGCTGGAAGGAACTGGGGAGCCCACTCCCCAGAGGCAACAGGTGCCCCTCAGGAGCTGCCTCACCTGCTCCTCTGGCTGCTAGGCTGGTAGCTAACCAGTTGTTGACCTTGTGGTATTTTCTATCTGGTAGGAAAGACAGAAAAGAATGATAATACCTGGGTCTGTGGACTACAAAAGGGGGGTGGTATCTAATTCAGTCTCCTTTTTTTTTTTAACTTTTTTTTATTTAGTTATAGTCAGTTTACAATGTTGTGTCCGTCTCTGGTGTACAGCACAATTTTTCTCTAATTCAGTCTTGACCAAAGGAGGGACAGAGAGAATATAGAGACTGATCAGAGAAGGTCAGGCAAAAAGTGGGGATGTGAACCTTGGTGGGAGAGGAGAATTGATGAGGGAGAGGAGGGGAAGGAGAAGGGGAATTCTGCACAAGAGGCAGGGCGCCAGTAGAGACATGGAGGCCTTGGAAAGCAGGGCATATCTGGGAGATGAAATTTGTTCAGAAGAGCTGAAGAGTATGGGCTCAGAGGAGCAGGGAGAGGTGAGAAAGAGAGGGTGACAAGTGCCTTGTATGCTTTGATAAAAGCTCTAGCTTTTGTGGTGAAGGTTATAAGTAACCCCAGGAGAATTTCACCTGGGGATGAGTGTGAATTGTGTGATGATTTTTGCATTTATGAAGGATGACTCTGGTGGCTGTATTGGAGACAGACTGGAGGGGTGATAGATTTAAATGAGGATTAAAGGAAGAGGCTGGGAGCAAGGAGGTGCCTTAGGAGGCTATTACAGGAATCCATGTGAGAAAATAATGGGAGTTTGAACAAAGACAGAGGCAGGGAGAGGGAGATAAGATGCATTTCAGAAAGACATAGAAGTAGAAAGAATAGGACTTGGTGACTGGATGTGATGTGAAGACAGACAGGATAGAATGGTCCTCAGGCTTCTCGCTTGGGTGACTAGATGGAAGGCTCAAGGTGACACATTCCCTCAAGTAGGCAAAAAAAAAAAAAAAAAAGGAGGAACAGGTTTTGGAGAAAGCCAAGAGTTTAGCTTTTGGACATGTTGAGTTTGAACTGCTAGTTGGATGTCCCAGTGGAAATATCTAGGCGACAAATAGATATATAGAGATTTGCATTCAGGATAGAGATGTGGGAGGTATATACTTGCCTATCTGTACACACACATTCTCATTAATGTTATAGATATACACTATTATATTTGTGTGGCTCATATATATTATGTATAATATATATGAGCATATATGTGTATGTGTGTATCTATAAGTGTATATATGTATGTGTATATGTATAAACCATCACATATATAGCATATTTGAAACCAAAGAATTGTTCAGATGGTCTGGGAGAATGTATAGAAAAGAAAAAGTGAGCCTGAGACTGTGGTCCTGGAGAACTGGAAGATGGAAGTGTGGGGAGAAGAAAAGATTTCCCTAAACGTGGCTGAGAAACACTGGGCAGGCTGCAGAGACGGAAAAGCGTTGGGGAGGCAAAAGGGAGGGTTCCCTGGAGCCCTGAGGGAAGGGGACGTCCACCTGGTCAGTAGCACTGATGTGGCACATGAGATAAGCAGTACCATTCACTATGTTACTACAAAGTGTTGGCAGCCGTCTGGTGCACTTTGTATATGGATACTCCTGGATTCGTACGACCCCCCAAAACAAATCACAGCGAAGAAAGCAGAGTCCGTGAAGTTAAGAGCTATGCCTAGGATCACAAGACTTCAGTGCTAGGGCTTGGGTGTGAGCCCACATCAAAGCTCGTGCTCGCTTCATAACATTATGTTGTCTCTAGACAAGAGAGCGGTTTCTACAGAGTGATATAAACAGTGGTAGAGATACCAGTTGAAGTGGTGCACAGATTGTAGCAATGGGTATGCAGTCACCCAGCTTACCAAAGAGGTGGTAAGTACCACAGTGATGATGGAGCCAACAATGGTCCTTTGAAACACGCTCCAGCCTGACTATGTGACTGTTTACTCGGTGCCTGCATCTCCCCACTGGCATGTAAAACCCAGGAGGGCAAGGACTGTGTCTGTTTTCACTCACAATTTTATCCCTGAAGCCTGGCACATAGGAGTTGAGTGAATACTTGTTTTATGAATGACTAAACTGCAGTTGAATCATTTATTTTTGGCCATTCTCATTATTGATTTATAGACCGTAGATTTGTGTCGATTTGGCTGCATAGTTCAATTTGGTTATTAGGATGATCAGTTTTTCTTAAATCATTTTATTAGTATCCTGTGGCTGCTGTAACAAATTACTACAATCTTGGTGACTTAAAACAACAGAAATTTATTCTTTCACAGTTTTGGAGGCCAGAAGTCCAAAGTCAAGTGTCAGCGGGGATGAGTTTCCTCCAAAGGCTCTGGGGAGGTTCAGTTTCTTGTCTCTTCCTGCCAACTTCTGGTAGCTCCAAGTGCTTCTTGGCTTATGACTGCATCATTCCTACCGCTGCCTCTGTGGTCACATCCCTTTCTCCTCTGTGTGTCTGGCTCAGCGCTGCATCACTCTAGTCTCCACATCTGTCTTCGCACGGCCTCCTTCTCTTCTGTCCATGTGTTTTCTTTTGTGTGTTTCTTTTAAGGATTCTTGCCATTAGATTTAGCGCCTACCCAGATAGTCCTCTTAATTACCTCTGAAAAGACTCTTATTTGTAATAAGTTAACACTCACAGGCCCTGTGGATGTTTATGTGGGAATATCTTTTGGGGACACAGGCCCTGTGGATGTTTATGTGGGAATATCTTTTGGGGAGGCACCATTCGATCCACTACAACCATGAAAGGAGAAAAATTTCCTATTTCAAGTGTCCCGGTCCCAGAGACTTACCTCACTGTAGCATCATATATGCACCAGGTAGTTATCCTTGTTTTATTTTACTTGGCAGCAGCAGTGAGGTTGTTAATTTTCAATGAAAACACTGACAACATAAACTTTACTTTTGTGATTAGGTGGAATTAGGAATGTAAATACACTTGTGATTCGTCCCCTTAAAATGTTTGTGGAAGTTTGTAGGTGGTTTAGAAAATTCAGCAAGTTGAATTCACTGGATGTTCATTCTGAATCCTGGTTCTTAGGAAGACATTTTTCAATAGGAAGGCCAGCTTTTAGCTTCTATTTTCAGTAGTTCTTTTCCAGTCAACATTCTAAGAATTGAAAGAGAATGACTACAGAAAGCTTCTTGCAGAGGCTCAGAAGCCAATGGGAAATAATAAATCAAAAAAAAAAAGATTTGAAAAATGTCATAAAAAATTTAAGTTTGCAGAGGAAGGGCGACTTTGTTACAAAAATTTTTTAAAGAACAACTAACTTACCGGTTGCCCTTGAAGCCAAAGAGCTCTGATTGAAAACTTGACTTTATGAAAGGCTGGGCTGACGGAAGATAAAGCCACTGATGTTATCTCTGGGTGATTTATTTCCTTTTTTCCTAGAAATGAGAATCTAGGCATTTGGGGAGTACTTGCTTTGTTCTGTTCTATTCTCCTCTCCTTCGTGAGACAGCAAATAGCGCTAAGAAGTTGATTCCATTAAGTAGCTGCATAAAAGATTGACATTTATGCTCAGTATTGTTACGGCCATTATTTGGTGCTTCCAACTTGGAGATCCAAAGCAGCACAATGAGAGATTTTGTCTGGAAAACATGGATTTGGGGTTATTTGGGACGTAGGGAAGTGGATCAGGCCCCTAGTTTTCTTAAGAGTGGGATTAAATGTTAATTTTATATGTTTTTATTTAGGGAAATTTAAAATGGAATTGATGAGATCTGAAAATGTCATTTAATGACTGGGCAGGATCTGAATGATCAACGGAAAACGGTTTTGTCACTATTCCAAGTGAATTCTCTATGAATCCCCCTAATATGCCCAAGTCCAGATGCTTCTTAAAAGCCATCAGTATAATGAATTAGATGGAAATATGAATCCTTCATCTGGTGTATTTTGACCCCAGCTGGTAACAGGACTGTGACCCGAGGCAAGAATTTCCAGAAGTACTAAAGGCAGTTGGAATAGCAGCAACAGATATTAGTCTCAGCTATCATGATATCAGATTTTCATTCTCCTCCAGCCTGGTGCTGCATGAAGAACACAGGCAGTCCTGTGAGATACTTCTCAGGCCTGGAGCTTTTGTGTCCGGATCCCCAGAATCTAAATCTCTCCTTGCATAACAAAAAGAGAACCTGGAAAATATGTTGAGGAATGAGAATTGGGATAACAAACGTCTAGTTTGTCAGGGATTTGTCCAATGTGGCTAACAGCGTAGTGCATGGGCAATAAAGCCAGACCAGCGCTGGGTCACAAAGGGAGAATTAAAAGACGACCAGCAGCTGTTCCCATCTCTCCTGAGACCACAGAGGAAATGGGTTTACACCGGAGCAAGAGGGATTTAGGTTGGTATATGAAAGGATTTCTGACTCAAGGTAATGCTTTCTCACGAACAGCACAATCGCATCTCCCACTTCTGTTACTTAAAAACACACAGATTCTGGTGTCTTCCAAAGTGGATTAGAGACCAGAGCCCCCCACAGTCCCAGAGGCCCACAGGATGGCTCTTTTTAATATTTCAAAAAGCCCAATGATATAAACATTTAAACACAAGAAGTCAAATAGACGACTAATAAGAATATCTTTTTGAAAGTTCTTTGATTGAAATTATATCAGCTCAGTATTATCCCATGTTGGTCAGATGCTCTTATTTTAATAAATGTTTCCTATGACTGCAAGTGGAGAATTAGTTGTTACTTAAACTCTATAATTTGTTTGCTGCTCAAAATTCTATCAAAACTTGGGTCCAATGAGAAAAATAAAAAATTAAAAAGAGATCCTTGGTGGTGAGAAGGCAGCAGTCCATTTCTTTAGAAGAGAAACCAGAATGTGTTAAGAAACTAGGTTTAGGGTTCAGCTACCTTTGGGTTAGAAGTCTAACTCTTTACTCACTGTCCAAAGGCATTTTCTGTAGCCTTGCTAATAAGCCTTTCCTTTGCTCATTCTAAAATAATGATACTCAACTTGTAGATTGATTGTGAATATCACATGAGAAAATATGTACAAAAATAGACTAGAAGTTCTCTGGTTCTGAAGAAGGTGGAAGCACAGAAATAAATTTTCTAGGAAGAAAATCAAAATATCCGTGGAGCCAAAGAAGACATTTCACCAAGTGGGCTTAAACATGGCAGTCGTGTGACTGTTGCCTCTGAAACACACATGCTTGTCTGTTTGTTTTTCTTTACTACGTCAATGGAAAGGACCCCCTTGCAGAAACACAAGCAATAATAAGAATGAAGAGCTTTTACAAGTGACAGTGATTTTATTTATTTTTTGCTGTCTCTGCCTTCTCAGTTATTGGTAATTTTGTTAATGTGGTTTCAATGCAATTGATTATATATCCAGCTCATTTATTATTTATAGGATTTATGTGTTGTTATTCCCTCACTGACTTCTCAAGGTTTAAATATTCTTTAACCCATTGGAAAATAAATATGATGTCATTCTTAGGTGCTGCTCTCCGAGTTTCCCATTCTCTTTTGGATTGTGCTGACAGCTCACTCTTAGAGAGGAGGTGGCTGGGAACTCAAGTCTGTGTTGAGCCACATCCTTTGATGGCTGTCTTGCTTCTCTTACTTAAGCCTTTCCCACTTTAAGGCTTACCCAGGTGCTTTTCTGGCAAGGCTGAATAAGAGCAGAGGCCTCAGCTCCTTCTGCAAAGGACACAGGGTGCAGTTGGGGGACTGCCTATACATGGTGGAAGTTTTGGAGGCAGAGGAAGATCCAGAGAGGATGTCAGTGTGGCTCTCCTGGGGGTTTCAACAGCTGGTTTCCAAGGAGCATGTCACTTGGAACTTCTCTTTCTGCTTTCCTTTGGCAGTTTACCACCAGGGCCATCAGCCATATATTTAATCTCTTTTTTATTTTATCTAAAAAAGTGAACATCTTCTGAGCTTTCTAAATATGGATAATTCAAAAGTAGACTCTCGTGGTTTGGGTAAGGTAGATACGTGGCTCTGAAGAGTTTTGGTCCATGGCAAGATTGATTTATACGCTTTTTTTTTTTTAAGTAACAACATTTCTAATTTTTTTAAGTAACAAAAAGGGACTCTCTAATCCAAAATGTTGAATGCTTTTTTTTTTAAGGAAATCAGAAAATAAGAGTGTGGCTGCAAATGGTGATCAAGTTTGAATAGGATAATCTTTTGAGGCAAAGTTACCTCAAAGGTTAGAGTGTTTTTCTTAAAAGATTCTATAGGAATTATGAAATGCATCATGTCCCTGGATTAGACAGGAATTCCTGAGAGGCTGAAATGTTCCTCCTCAGAAGGAGAAACACTTGAGCTGTGTGTTCTCCCTGCGGAGCTGGCACATCCATTACAAAACCAACCGTGGACTCAACGGCCGAGACTGTCAGCACGTTCAGAGTTCATCTTCCTACGGGGACTTGTCTCGAAATGCAATTAGTAGGACATTTGTAGACATCTTTTCAGTGTATGGTTACAGAGTGGGGGGTCATCTCAACCTGGAGGATGGCAACCACAAGGCCCTCTGCTGTTCTTTTCTGAAGAGAACAAAGATCTCTCTCTCTTTTTTTTTTTTTTTGCCACATTTAACGTTTAAATACACTTAGCCAGAAAGCTCCTAAATGCCCTGTCCCCACCACCATTTACCAAGATGCTTCCCCACACGCTACGTGGTCAGCGGCACAAACTCCCTCCAGGCTCCTCACCCACGCTTTGGAGAGCCTCTGTTGTATTTTTTTTGCTGTCTTTTTTTCTCACTTCTGATGTGGATGAAAGTCTGCACTCACAGCTCTTTCCAATAGTTTAAGGATATTTGATCCTTCAGTATTTATCCATTATTGGCTCTGTTTACCCAAGGGAAAATTAAGTGCAGGGCCTTAGAACACTGAGCGCTTTAATACGCGGATGCATATGCTGATCTCTGACAGATGTTGGTCTTTGGGAACAACAGAAGGGAAGCTACGTCATTTGCTTGGGAAGCTGCTTGAGCAAACTGACTGATCCTGCAGGTGCCCGGGCAGCGTGGGGTGAGCAGCCCGCAATGCTGAGAAAAATGTCTGGTGCAGGGACAACTCCCGAAATATTACGGTTTTTCACACACACACCCCAGCCAGCTGGCAGGGGATTCTGAACAGTGCCTTGTAGGAAAAATAGTGGCTCTAAGAAGTTTTGATTTTGAGTCTATATTAGTGGGCTTTAATTTGAATGGGGGGGGCTTAGTAATTAGATTTGTTTGTTTGTTTATGTATGTATTTAATGGAGATACTGGGGATTGAGCCTGTGATAAGCCTGCCCTCTACCACTGAGCTGTACCCTACACCCCATCTTAGTGGGCTTTAAAATTTCACTGTTTTATTTCTGTAAAAAGAAAAATCTTATTTGTATTTGTCACTAGATAGTCTGACTTTTTTTAAATTTTATTTTTTTTAGTTTTTTTTGGGGGGGGTTGGGGGAGATAATTAGCTTTATTTATTTATTTACTTTTTTTTTTAGAGGATGTACTGGGGATTGAACCTAGGACCTTGTGCTTCGTAAGCATGTGCTCTACTTTGAGCTATACCTTCACCCCCTGATAAGCTGACTTCTCAATCTACCCAGGTGTGGCCCTTTTCTCAGGTTAAAATGGATTTTAGGCAAAATGATTTTTGTGCCTGCAGATGGGGGCTGTCTGTGTGTGCAGGCTCATGTGTATTTGTAGTAGAAGAAAATCCTTCAGGCCAGTTTTGGTAGACTCTTATTTCTGATTTAATCCCCCCACCCCCATTTTTGCTGTTATATGAGCCTTTAGGAATTTCCATTGCCCTGAGTCAGTGTGTGAGGGCCACAGGACTGCCCCACTGCCCCCACTGCCTCGAAAGCACCTAGGGGGCTGGGCCATCTCACTTACCGGGGTGTCCCCAGCACCTGTTACACTGTGGGTGCTTGTGTGTTCAACAAAACACACCCCTGACCCAGGTAGTTGTCCCAAACACCAGATATAATTGCTTCCGTGTATCTTATTCCAAAAAGGACAAAAACCCTTCAAGGGCAGTCATGGCCCTGGGACTTTGTGTGAGAACTTTAGGGAAATTTTATCTTCATTGGGTGTGTAAAATCCTTGTTTCCTCAACCACCACCCATGATTGAGACAGCACGGATCTAAATGACCATCAGCATCTTACGTGATTCAGGCATCTCCTACGACTCAGTGGAGAGCTGCCATTAACGTCCTGAGACCTCGCCTTGAGGAGCAGCAGCTGGGAGCCGGTGCCCAGGCTCGCATCTCAGCCCTGCCTCTCTCTGGGTGACCCTGATGACTTAGCCTCTCTTTAGATCAGTTGTTGGTGTGAAGATTAATTCAGTCAATCCGTGTGAAGTTCTTAGAGCAGTGCTGGCATGTACTACGTGTACATACTAACTATCACATTATAATATTATGTTATATCATATTGTGCTGTATTACTGAGTTCTCTGATAACCTCCTTCCTCCTGTTCACAGCCAGGGAATGAGGTGAACTCTGAAGGGAATGTGAGAACACTTTCATCCTTTTCCTGTGCTTTGAGGCCCATGGTTTCCATGCCTCACACCTGTGCTCTATGCTTGAGGCCTTCCTTCAACAGATGCACATGAGCCATCGCACGTGTCTTTCCTCAGTCTACCTTGGCTTCACCTTTGCTTCTAGACAGAACTAAATTCTTCCCTGTCTCTTTTTCCAAATTACCCTGCAGTCTACTGAAGCATTTATCATTCCTTTAAACCTATTGATTAACGTACCTGTCTCCTTGTCAGCCTTGGCAACTTAAGGACAGAGACTTTTTCTCTATTTTGCTCGTATATTCCCAGGGATAGGATAGAAGTGGTCTTAAATGTGTGTTAAGATTAATCATTGAATGTCTCACAGCCCCAAATGTCTTTAATCCTTGCTTGATCCAAGTCTACTGAAATTATCAAATGCTTTTGAAATACAAATAATCTTAGTGGACAGCTCTGGACAGCTATCATTCAACAAAGATCTTATTCTAAATACTCAAAGCCGAAATACACTTTTAGTTGGGGAATGCAGGGGTCATACAGCTATTGGGTGGTCAGTTCAGAAGAACCCTGGACAGGGCATTGCACCAGTGGGGAAAAAGCCCTAAGTAACTATGGTACACTATAACCTACGTAAAATGCTATCTGTATTTATAAATACAAAGTATTTATTAGCATGTTTGAAAACTACTTTGTTTTTTGTTTGTTTGTTTGTTTTCTTGGGCTCCTCAGGTAGTGAATGTAGCCTGTGAACTGATTTTGAAGAATAAGTTGGAAATGGCCAGATGGGTGAAGGGGGAATGCCTGCTAGTGAAACAACTGACCAGAAAAGGAGGCTAAGGGGAGTGCTGAAAGGCTAGGGCAGGAGGGGGATCCTTCTCTAAAGCACAGGGTGTTTGTGGAAGTAGAAGAGAGCAGGCTGGAAGGGGGGTGGGAGCTGATCATGGAGAGTCTTACAAACCCCACTAAATTCCAAAGACCACGGAAAGTCTCATAAACATTTCTTCCCGGGGAGGGATGTTATCAGATGACTTAAAAATAATTCTAAAGGTGTCCCTGACGCTGGAAGAGTAATGATGATAACTGTTGATGCTTCGGGAGTCCTTACTTTGTGCCAGGATCTACTCCAGGCACTTTATATGCGTCTCTGCATTTCATTTTTACAGCAGCCCTAGAGATAAGTGCGAGCCTTTCTTCTTTTACCAAGTTGTGTAAACAGTAAGTAACAAAGCTGAAATTTGAACTCAGGTCAGGAGGTGGGAGAGGCTGTGTGTTTAACCACTGGGCTATACTGCGTCCTCAGAGACGTGGGGGATGAGGCCAGAGGTAATTAGCTGAGTTAAAAAGTGAAAGCGACCTTATAGGAAAGCAAATAATAATCTAGGCCAGTAACAAGGCAAATACAGAGAAATTTTAAGAGGCGTTTAGGAGATACAAGTAATTAGGTTTGGGAAGGCACTGGAGAGCAGGTAAAGGGGAATGTTTTACATCACGTCAGGCCGGTGGAGGTGCTGATTGCAAAGACAAGGAACTGGAGAAGATACTGGGTTTGGGGCCGGGAGGAAGCTTTCAGCATGGAGTGGGATTCAACATGTAAAGCGAGTGATACTGAGCAGTGTGACGACGTGCTGTGTTCAGAGTTTGGAACACACAGAGAAGAGGTGATCCTTTCTGCTTAAAGATGGCTGGGTAAGTCAGCTGGAGTTTGAAGGACATAGAGATTTTCTCCAGTTACAAGAGGGAAGGAAAGCCATTACAGGCATAGGGAACAGACTGCACGTTTGCGTGGCGCTCCAGGAGGTGTGCGAATCGGGCTGGGTGCAGGGTGAGCTGCGGGGAGTGGGAGGAGATGAGGCTGGAAGAGCCAGCAGGAGCCACCCGGGGAAGGGCACCTGCATGTTTAGGAGCCCTGACTCTGCCAACTAGCAGATCTAGCCCCAGAAGTCCCCGGGTCAGCTGGTACCCGAGTGTGCTTGTGCCTTTGGAAGGTTACACCCAAGGTGGTGGATGACAGCGACTGCTGAGCCTTAAAGAATCACGAAGGAAACCATGGCCTGAGCAGACAGGCCAGCCAGCCCCAGAGGAACTCCTGTTCCACTGATGGTTCTGCTCTGCATTCTGGCCCCAGATGGGCATGTGTGGCGGCCGTCACCAGGAGAGCATTTTGCGTAGCACCGTGCCCCCTGGCCGAGAAGACAAGCCCCTCAGAGAACGTGTGGACAGGTGGGCACTATTCACATCCCACCCCGCCCCACCCCAGGTCACTGTTTCTGTCACAAGGTCTGACACACGTGGCTGCTACTGGGGACAAATCTAATTTATCCAACTGCTCGTTGTCCCCTGCATCACCTTGTACATTCAGTGGCACATTTTCCTCCTTTCCTGCTTGTGCCTCAGACCCTCAAGTCTCAGTTAGGAACCTCTTTATTACGCTTTCTAGTTTTACAGCATTTGCACGTCAGTGTCTATCACACTTGATTTAATTATCTGTTGATTAGTTGTCTCCTCTCATGGACTGTGAGCTCCCTGTCCTGCTCCCAGCCCCTGATTTCTGGATCCGTTGTGCCTAAGACAGTGCCCAGCATCTGCAGGCACTCAGGAAAGTTTCTTATTGAGAGTAGTGATAGATAAGAAGAAGGGAAGCTAAAACTTCTATAACGTGTACATTTCTCTCCATGTGATTCTTAACCAAACGTTTTTCCTTTTCCCCACCACGGTCAGAACCCCCTCACTGTAGACTTTGGAAATGCAATCCTTATGGGGCAGGGGGCTTGATTACCTTCACAGAGGATCAAGACTCCACTCCTATTCCCATATTTCAAATGATAATTTTTCTGGATTATGTGTGAAATGCGCTTATCTGTGGAGGAATCGATCAGTTCTGACTGTTGGCGCAGCTCACATCTGCAGGAGGAAACGTGTTCATGAGTAAGACACGGCGAGGTCCGTAAGCTGTGAAATCCTTTTAGCCCAAGTGAGTGTTCTGGGTCCTTTGTTCATGGAGATTGTGTAAAACAAGGTGCACATGTTGTAACGGTCACTGCAGCCCCACTTAGAGAAGGAGGGTTTGAGTTGTGTCTAGAAAAATCATTCTTGCAGATGTGAGAAAAGAGAGAGCGAGGGTAGAACCGAGTGCAGCCACTTCACAAAGAAGAATGTAAACTGTTCTCTTGAAATAGTGGAGCGCATCTCCCCTTCTTTAAATTTGCCTCAAATAGCAGTTGTACACAGTTTGCTTCCAGTCTCAGTGTTCTCAGCGAAAAAGAGATGACAGTAGGGTTTACTCCAGGGCATTCACGCAGGATCTGCTACCTGTTATGAGCAGAAAACTTCGCAGATTCTTTGCCCTGAGGTATGGACGGGGGAAGATAGTGTTGACAGTACTCTTAGCGGTTAATTTTTAGAAGATGCAAGCTTTGTTTTGAATGTTTAAATCATCTTAAAAAGAGAGAAACAGTGGGCTGTTGGCTAGCCAAAGGGGATGGCATCTAGGTTGACCTTGAAGGATGACAAACAGTCAGCAGACAAAGATTACAAGGGGCAGGTATTCTAAACACAGGGCATAACATGTGCAAATGCAGAGCAAGGAGAGACCAGGGTGTCCCACTCAGAAAAGTCGTCCTGAAATTCTGAAATGCTGAAAGTAGTTCTGTAGGACTAGAGGATGGGGTAAGGGGGTGGGAGATGAACCTGGAGAGGGAGGCAGAAGCCAGATAGTGAAGGACCTTATATTAGTCCCTAAGGACTGTGCAGCTTATTTTGTAGTGAAGTAGGGGCCCGTGGAAGATTTTAAGCTAGGAAGTCACATTGTTAGCTTTTTTTTTAAGAAAAAGATAACTTTAGAAGTGGACTGAGGCATTCATCTAATTGAAACAAGACTTGAGAAGACCCAGGAATGAGTCCCACTTCCAGGTAGATGTAGCTGAGAAAATTCCTCACGTGTGGGTGAGAGACACAGGAAAAGAGATCATTACAGCCTTCTTTGCAGTAACAAAGAATCCAAAACAACCTAAATGCTCATTTTTAAGGGATTGAATGTATCAAATGACATAGAGTCACAGGAATAAATGTATTAACATAATTAAATGGTATGAATGTGATTTTACGTAGCAGTGTAGACTGACCTTAAAATCATAGTGTTGACCGTTTCTCCCAAAAACAAGACAAGGAAAAAACTGAGCGTGGTATCGTTTATGTAAATATAGGAAATACCTGCAGAGACAAATAACAGATGACATACGTGTTTAAGTAACAATTTTAAAAGGCACTGGATGGCTGCACACCTATCTCATAATGCTTGAGAAAGGGTCAGGGAAGGAAACAGGCCTGAATAAGGGTAGTGAATAAAAGAAGCTTTAGCTTTATCTGAAATTCCCTTTTTGTTTTAAAAGGGTGCTATAGGATTACTATTACTTATATACTTTTCCCAAGGGTGTAATTGGGGGAAAAGTGTGTCTGATAGCAAATACCAAACAATGTTAAAAGGTGTTAGTTCTGAGTTGTGGGCCAGTGTTAATTAGATTATACTTCATATTGTTCTATCCTTGAAAAAATAATTCTTTCCTTTTAAGTGAAAAAGTGTGTGTGTGTGTGTGTGTATGTGTGTGTGTCTTTGTAAGCGGGGTCCTGAGAAGTGTGGTACCAACAAAGTCTGATGACTATAAAATCAAGGGATGTGAAAGTTCAAGAATTGTCAACAAGGTCAAGATGAGAACTGCAAAGAGTTGAATTAATTTGTGATTTAGCAGGCTATTGGTGACCTTGACATGGACTCAGCGCAGTGATGGGAAGTCCTAGGGCTGTTGATGGAGAGAATGAGTGGTAGATGAAGACAGCGAATTCCAGCTGTTTTCAGAAGTTTGACCACAAAAGGGAAGAAACACATGGATTAGTACACATGGACATGAGTTTAAGGGAGGTGGTGATTGTTTTTTGTGAGAAGAAAAACTTGCTATTGTTAATCTGAAACAGGAAAATATAATAGGAGGGGAGAGGTTAACGATACATCTGAGACAGGAGAAGACTGATGGGCTGGGGTTAATGATTTAGTGAATGACTGAAAACTTTGCCGAGCTTCAAGGTGTTTGGAGTATCATTTTTGTCGCTAAGATCATCTAGTTTCTATATTCTTGGAAAGCGTCCATATGAAGAAAGCTCATGACAGTGTTACAGTTGAGTATCAGCCCTGCTAGGAAGTGACTGTGCTTCCCACTCCGGCAGACTGCCTGACAGTGGTTTCAGTTTCCAATTAAAGCACTAGTTTTTGGTGTTCTTGAAACCAACCAGGGGCAGAGAGGGGGAACTTGTGAGAGCAGCAAAATTCTCAGGGGATGTTTAACACTAGCCTAGAATTTCTTAAAGAATTGGACCCAAAAACTTGGGTGCAAAGAGGAAAAGTAAATTCATCAAATTTTCAGCTAGGAAGTTACGTTGTGAGGTTGTAACCCACAACTCTTTATTTATATATGAAGAACTCAACTTTCGATACGTTAATTAATTTCAGCCAAGACCCTTCCAGACAAATGGCACTGTTGGTTTAGAGTAGCAGAAATTGAATCAAATGATTTTTTTATTTGAAAGCTTCCATACTGTACTATTACAGAGAAAGTCTGGGTAGATCACATATTTGATTTTTTTCCCGATTATTTTGACATTTTTGATACAAAATTATTTTATCATTTTTTCATAATTAATTAAAGTCAAAATGTTTGTTAATGAAAGGCTAATTAGTTGAGATGGTGGTGTATCTTGAATTTCTAATAAATCACTTCTTGGGAGGGAAGGAACACAGGTCGCAAAGCCAAGTACTGTTGTGCACAGAAGCACCATCTAGTGACCAGAGTGAGTAACTGCGTGCACATAATCCGTAAGAATAAAAAGCAGAACCCATTGAAGCACCAGATACAGGGACTGGCTCCCACGTGCTCACTCTTCTAGCAGCCTCAGTGTTATTATCAAATGAAAATGAAGAATATTTGTCAGTAGTTAGTTTCAAGCAATACCTTCATCTCCTTTCAGTAAATTCTTAGGTTTTTATGTACTTTCCCCTTTTCAGTATTGGCTGTGTTACGAATTGACCTGATAATCATATTAAGTTGTAAATGACTGATATTTGCCCTAAACTCCCCCGCTCCCGAATGGATTCAAATTTTGAAAGACCACATTCTGCTAACAATAGAGGAATCTTGGATGTTACCTACTGTGGTGATCATGTCACAGTATATACGTACATCAAATCATTATGCTGTACACTTGAAATTAATAGAATGTTATATGTCAATTACATCTCAGTTTTTAAAAAGAGGGATTTTTATGGGTTTTTAAGTCTGTAACTATTTTTGATAAAGATAAACTCCTCAACCATTTAAAATAACTGGCCAACTGTTACTAGCATAAAATTTCCCCTGATTGCCTGGGACGGCCATTAGAAAACCACTTGGAAGCATCATCCAGGCATCAAAATTGGTGGCCTTTGGTACTTTTCTGTTGCTTAGGAGAGCAACACATGTAAAGCAAAATGCTAGAAAATTAGGTTGATATCTATTGGCATTATGTGTTACAGTGTGTTTTTTCTTATTCAACATCAGGATTTTTTGTTGTTGCTTTATAGCCAAAATACAGCTTACTAAAAGCTAAATCCTGACTGATGCCTGAAGAAGACACAGATTTCCTGAGAGTACATCCAGGAAGGTGGATGACAGTGTCTCTTTCAAACCCAAATTTTCATTCCCTATCTGCTCTACAACCTGCCTATTCAGCATGTTCCCACATGCTTCTAGGACTCAGGAAGTGTCATTTTTATTATTTTTATTTTTATTTTACCATACTAATTAAGAAAATAGTATCCACAAACTAAATGTCCAACAACAATGGAATGATTAAATAAAATACAGCCTACCTCTATGCTGTACTATATGGATAGTGAAAACAAAGTGTCTAAGAATATTTATCAATATAGAAAAACACTTCTGATATACTTTGATGACATTTTTACCTTCATAACTGTAGTTTTAGTTTTGGCTCAAGTTTGAAAAAAATTTTTTTAATATCCCTGGAAAAAATACTGGAATGATGACATCATTATCAATCGTAGTTACCTGTGGCTGCTGAAATAGGGGATACATTTTAATGTCCTGTTTACCCTCACAGGTCTTTTTCAAAATCTCAGCTGCTATTTTTGCCAGATTGTATGAATGTCCTTAATTATTCACCTGTCTCTATGTTCTTCTACTTTGCCAGGTGATTTTGTAGCTCTCCTAATAAAAAGGAGTATTTTTGCCACCTCACCTTATATTTGGGTTCACCCTGAGACTTGCTTTGGTCAAGGGGATGTTAGCAATCATGCCATGAGCAAAGGCCTGAACAGTGGTTCTGTTTGCCCTCTTGCACCTCTGCCATCTTCTTGGGAAGACTGGCCTTTATCCCAGGAGGAGGATGAAATGCGCGTGGAGCCCCTCTGACCCCGCCTCCCCGCACGTCTTTATCTGCGGCTGCGACGTTCGTGGTGGATTGTTACACAGCATTATTGTCATGATAGCTGTCAAACTCACTGTTACTACAAGGAAAAAGCTGAATGTGTGATTCAGACAAGTAGAGTCCAGTGTAACTGTGGGGTAGGAAAGAGAGACCCAAGGATGGAACAGATGTCTCCTCACTGCAGAACGCCTGGAGTAGTGCTCATTCTCAGGGCACTCTTCCCGCTCTTTTACATCCATGAGATCTCAAACTTTCAAACCTGTAGCCCAGATGTATAGAAACCGCAAGGACTCTGGGTCAACTCGACTCATTTATGAACTTTTACTGGGATTTTTTTTCCTTTGCTTTTCCTTCTAGTCATTAGTGAGGAAATTGATCAATAATATATATTCCTTGTCAAAGAAGTCACTGTATTATTTTTCAATTTTCTTGCTCCAGTCCACACCCCCTTCTTTCATTCTCTCTGTTCATCCGTTCTTCCCTCCCTCAGTAGCCTTCTTCATTACAACAGTGAAACAACACAGGGCAGCAATTCTAGAGGGTTCTTTTTAAGGACGATGCCTCTGGAACAACTCAATTTAGTGCAGCACTGCTTCACTATGTTTTTTCCTCAAAGGTGCTGCTCTTGCGTGCCATCCATCCTCTGGTTTATGGAGTCCCCAGTGCCTCAGCAGAGGATGTGTGACTGCCTCAGTCAGCCAGGTGAGGGCAGCCAATCCAGTCACCGGCCACTTGCCTCATGCCAAAGTGGGTGGTGTTTTGGTCAAGGTGGAGGACTCAGAACTAAGCCCATTTACCCCTGTGGGTTCTGAGGACTGCTGCTCTCTGAGAGCTGGGGTGTTAGCACTGGCCCTGGGCCGTTGGCAGTGCTGAGGAACCAGCTGTGTACCTCCATGCCCTGAGCTAGTTGGTAGTTAGACACCTGATTCACAGATGGAATGAGGGGCTGCTCAGGGCTACACAGAGAAGCTGAGACAAAGAACAGAAAAAGAGAGCATTCTCATCAGGGGTCTTCAAGCAGGTGGACATAATCCGGGCTCCTCTTACCTCCTCCCCACTTGGCCTCAAAGGAGCAGGTGTGGAGGAGAGGGAGGACTCCCATCCCAACTCTGCTCCCGGAGCCTCCCGCCTGTGCTAGTCTGGGAACAAGAAAAGCTTGAAATGAGTATGAGGTTCGAGTTTAAGAAACAAAACAAAACAGGAGTACACTTTAAGAATTAAAAGAAAACTTAAAATTGAAGTGATTCAAAAAGAGGGACTCAGGCTAGTATTACCAAGGAAAGTTTTGGAGAGTTTGGCAGAGCACAGTTGAGAGCAGATACTAGAAAACTGAAGCCATTTACCGTGTAAACTCACAGCCTGCTAAGACTGCTTACGAAACCAGCTTCCTCAGCTCATAGACACGAGCTTTGGGGTGGGGAGGGAGGAGAGAAGGACGGATAGGACTCTTTCTTTGCCTTCACTCCCCTCCCACGCCATCTCGTCCCCACCCCTTTCTCCACACCCCAGAGGGGACCGTGCTGGTTCTGTGGACTGGTTACTTTCAGACAAGAGACAACCTCCAGTCAGTCATCCTTCAGTCTTGTAGGCAGAGGGGCCAGGTGGCTGGGTCAATTTAGGGAGAGACAGTGGAGGCTGCACACACACTGTGTTCCTCATAAGGTCTCGCTGTCTGAGTCCTCCTCTTGTGTGTGTGTGTCTGTGTGTGTCTGTGTGTGATGGGGGGAGAGGAGCATGTTTGTCCAAATTCTCCTAAAATCTTTAAACCTAGAGTAGGAGGCACTAAGTTCCCTGGGTTCTCATCAGTGGGTTGTAGTCCTTAATTCCTGGAAGCAAGAAGCACTTCCTTCACACCTCACAGCAGCCTGTTGGAAGTACGTGCCTCGTAGGAATGTAGCTCGCCCACACTGCCTCTCATCTGCCCAACCAGCCACCTGGCTTGAGGTACTGGCCTGCACTTAGCTTTTATTCCTATTGCTAGAGCCAGTAATGAAAGTGGGAGTTGATAAAATACTCCTGGAGCGTCTGCTCTGCTCCAGGTGTGTTACCTGCTTTTTCTCATTGAGATCTTATTGCAGTACAAAGCTTTCTTAATCCATGTGACAGATGAGGAATCTCTGGCTTGGACCACCTCTTTCCCATCCAAGGTCAGAGTTCTGACATTTCCTTTATAACTTTGTGCCCCTCTGAGGCAAGTTAGGGGCCGTCACAGCCACACCCCATCCGGGAATCCAAGGGCCACCCCTGTTTTTACCTGCTGCACCAGCCAGAGAAGGGACAGGTGGGAAGTGACTTTACAAAACCAGTTACAATGGTTCACAGGTTCACAACAATGATGTACAGATGTTCTGCTGACAGCAGCATGCAGACTGTTTCTTCAAAGTAAGATAAGATTGGTTCCCTACTGGGTGGGCAAGAGGAGTCCCAATTTGATGGCTTTTTGCTCCCTGCTTCTGTTAACCTAGGACCTCTGGGATGGGCCCCTCCTTTTAGCTTTCACTCTGCATGGCCTCACTCACCTTCTTGGTTGGTCCCCTCTTGTGGTGACACTTATGGAGGCCTTGGAACTGTGAGACCGGAGAGTAGGCATGAGCCATGTTTGTAGGTCAAATATTGGATGTGTGTATGCTTTAACCAACACCTTACACTCACTAGACCAAGGAGAGGGTCCTGGGGGTTTTATGTTGTGTGAAGTCAACCACTGTACATTCTATCAGAACTGCGTTAGAAGATTTAATATTCCAGCATACCTAATGAAAATATTTTCATCACTCCAAGTTTCCTTTTATAATATGAGCAAGTAGTTGTGGCCGACGTTTGTTTAGCACACGGGGATTGTTTTGGCTAAAGTCTAGCACAGCACGTCTGTTTGGCAGAGTTACCTATAAACTGTCATGAATCACGTTCAGTTTGACTGCACGTCACACTGAAACACTGGTAAGAGAAATAATATTAAGCAAACCTGGAGAAACTAAGTCAGAAAAGTATTCATGGACTTGTTCATTTGAAAAAAAAAAGTATAACCACTGTTTAAAAAGAGCTACTTGTATTTACTTCAGGAGTTCTCAAGCCAGAGAAATTAATGTTCTGAGTGAGAGAGAATTGAGTTTAGCCTTTCAGGGAGAAAAAGCTCTCTGGGGCAGCGAATTCTCCTGAAATGTTGCTTGGCCTCCGATTTCACGTCAGCTCCTCTCCCATCCTGATTCGCAGCATTTAGAAAGGCCCCTTTCCTTGTTGTTCAAGCCACACGTCCTGAAGTCCTGCAGCTGTTCACCCCAGATTGCCAGCAAGATAACAGCTATAAAACTCAAACCGTAAGATGCAAATGTTTGTATGTTTCTCCACTCTGGCCGAGCAAAAATATTCCGCATCCTTCCCTGCTTCCTAAGAGCCACTCTGTGGGGCTTTATGATTGTTCACAGGGAGGGGAGAGGATCCCGTAGACCACTCGAGCTCCCCGACCCCGTGTCTCGGTTTCTCTCGGGCCCACTGTTTGCCCGGGGAGTGACTCGGTTTAGAAATGCCGTGTTTGTTTCAAAGGCCAGCAGTCACAGAAAGGGCCATCTTTGAAGCGAGAGGGTGCAGACAGACCACCCTTTTGCTCCTGCCAGTGAACAAAAGCACACCCTTTCTAGTTCTGATGGTTTGGACTAATACAGTGTGAAAAACTAAATATAGAATACTTTTGTTAAAAATCAGATTAGACTAATTCTATATGAAGTGCTTTAATGAAAAATGTTTAATGGTTGAAATACTATAACTCTGGAGTTAAAATGCAGGTGCAAGAATGATATTCTACACTCCCTGGAGGCCAAACTAGTACATACTGTGAAATATCAATTAAAGTTTATAGTTGCCTGGGTTGGCTAAATGTCTTTTTCATGGGAAATTTTCATTCTCTTATGAAATAATCATTTGGGGTTAAAATATGTGCTGAATTATGTGGGCATTCCAAGTTATTAAGAAATGGATTTATTTTACAAGCAAGCTGTAAGCATTCTTTGCTGTTTTTATGAGGTCATCGACATGACTTTTAAATGGGGCTCCAGGCCAACTCTGATTCTCACATCAGTTCATTAATTCACACAGCTGTCTCTGAAAACTACAAGAATAATATATACTGCAGACAGAGAGCCAGAGAGGGGGTGGAGTGAGATTTCAAGGCTGTATTTCAGTCGGGAGAGCCTGCTGACATCATAAACTATGAGAAGACAGCTTAAGCTGTTTGGGGAACAGCAGTAGCCCCCCTGATGGAAATATGGCTGGTCTAATTGATTCTTTTTCATTTCAGAATCTACAGAGGGGGACACCCAGTCGTTTTTATTCTGAGCAAAGTCAGAACATGAAAGGCAGACACTGCAGGAATGCATTAGCAGGGAAACCCAAGCAGCGACCTGAGGTGTGGGGATGGATTTGATTGTGTTAATGGCGTCCGAGCAGCCCCGCTGACATATGAAGGGCATTGGTGGAATTTACTGCACAATGATTTTGTTTTATAGGCGATCATGAACTCACTGTCTCTAGGAAGAGTTTTTCCAAATGAGATGTGACAAGGATGATGTGATTGTCCTGTGAGTGAGGGGCTGGGAGGACCAGATCCTCTGGAGAAGATCCCTCACCCTCTCTCTACTTCCTAATTTGTAGCAAACATTGAATGTGAACTATCCCACAATGAGACTTCTGGCAGCTTCTCCCACTTGGTTAGAAAGAGGTATTGCTCATAGCTGCACTAAAGACTCAGCCTGCTCTGAGCCCACATTCAGAAGGATTTGGTACCAAACTGAATTGGGGGGCAACTTCTGCAAAACTAATGTTTATGAGAATGTCCGGGTTTTTCAAAGCCTTCTTCAGCATTCATATGATAGTTTTAACAAGGCGAGCTGCAGTTTTCTAGCCTTTAAATTCCAAATTCGTTTTGGTTGCCATGGGAAGGTGAGCTAAGTCTCTTTGAGAGTAATTTCAGTTTTACAAATAAATCCAGCCAAGTTTTTATGTCTTTGGGTGGGGGAAAGTTTTATGAAATGTGACATTTTAAGTGTGCTCTTCAGTGACTCTCCATTAAAACATTGACACCTGTGTACATGTGGATGCTGGAGATTTCCTTGCCCTTATCTCATCTGTATACACAAATGTCTTTTTGTACATGTGAATTGAAGCATCGCATGAAAAACAGATGTGTCCTTAAAGAGTATGAGACTGTTAATGCATAAGAAAGAGTGAAAAAATTCAAAATTACTGAAGAGATCAGGGTTGAATGTCCTCTAGGTTTCCCCTGCATACATGCTTTTTCATTCTCCTTGTCTGCTTAATTACCCTGTGGATAAATGCTGTGGATTTTTCTCTTGGGATCTTGAAAATGTATGAAAGCCTCACATGTTGATCAGATGCTACCTTAGTCCTTTCGGGTTGCTGCAACAAACACTTTAGAATGGGTGGCTTATAAACAACAGACATTTGTTTCTCATGGTTCTGGAAGCTGCAAGTCCAAGATCATGGCGCCAGCAGATTCTGTGTCTGATCTGAGCTCACTTCCTTACAGAAGACCTTCTTGCTGTAACCTTACAAAGTGGAAGAGGTGAGAGGGATCTTTCTGGGGTTTCTTTTATAAGGACACTAATCCCACTCATGAAGGCCCCCCCTTATGACTTAATCACCTCGCAGTGGCCCCATCTCCTAATACCATCACACTGGGGGTTAGGATTTCAACATATGAACCTGAGGGGGACACAGATATTCAAACTATAGCTGGAACCCCAACAAACAAACAGCAATCCCCAAGCGCGACCCAAGAGACTTTTCAGTTGGCAGCTGCAGCTCTGCACCCGCTGCCCCGGGCCTTGTCACACGTCCACAGCGTCCTCCACTACTCTGTGAGGGATGACAAGGCAGTGGATCACTTGGGAGCACTTCCTCACCAAGAAGAAGTTGAGGACTTCCCATGAACAGCCCTTGAAACCTTGAGAAGGCAGTTCCACCCTTTGATGGGCTTGAGAAATCCAAGTTTAGTTAAATGTGTTGTAATTTGCCTTAAAATGAATTTTTGTGTTACATTTCTGTACACAGAGGAAGTATGAGAACAGCCTAGTAATGAGTTTTCATTTGTTAAAAGAGAATGGTTCTTAATTTTGCGTTCTAGAGGTAGTAAGTGGTTGAAATAAATGACATCTCTCATGGGTGGGGAGACCGCAATAAGGCAAAAATGGACAGTTAATTAAGAAGGATTAAACTTACAAGTTAGATAAGAAAACAAGAATTAAGAGAAAACTTAGTGCAATTGAATGTGCAGCAACCAATAATCAGACAGTTTGTTGAAATCAGAAAGCAGTCTTGCTTGTTGTTTGAGGGTTAGGACCTATGGAGTTAATGGTTGGCAGGAGTTATAGACTGATGTTTGTGTCCCCACAAAATTCATAACTGAAGCCCTGACCTCCACTGTGATGGCATTTGGAAGTGGGGCTTTTGGAAGGTAATTATGTTTAGATGAAGTCAGGTATTCTGTTAAAATAAAACGAAAAAAAACCCCAACAAAATTCAGCAGAGTAAAATTTGAAGATCTAATTGGCTTTGTTCAACAATTCATGAATCGGCCAGCATCCCATCTAGCAAATGGAAGGGTGCCTCAAGGTACTGTGTAACACGGAAAGGTTTTATAGGAAAAAGGGTGTTGCAATTAGCAAGACGAAAGAAAGGATTAGTTTTAGGCCAGGACATCTTCTTCTGAGGAGGGAGGAATAGGCAAAGGTTTCATCACACAGGTGTTCATCTAAAAGATAATTAAGGTCTTATTCTCAAGAACAACCTTGGGCAGAGAATCTGAGGATCTTTGCTGGGCAACTAATGCCTTAGCAATGGAATATGCAATATCTTTAAGAATTAAGGAAAGGTTTCTGATCTTAATCCCATTTGCATCTGTTCCTACTCAGGGAATGCATTTATTCACAGGAATTGCTGTGTTCAATTATAGATTTTCTTCTAGCCTGAAATAGAGTCATCCTAAATTCCAAAGGTAACCTCTGTCCCCTCCAACCCTGCCCTTGACAGTGGCCTGAGAGAGACAGATGATTGTGTTATCTTTCCAGGTCAAGGCCAGAGTAAAGGAAAGAAAAGAAAGGGTTAGTTAAAGTATGAAGTCCTGATCCATCATCTTGGGTGGAAGCAGTCTGCATTGATGTCCCGCTGCTTCTCTTCTTTGTCAGTTTGATTAGGAAGCCTCCAGCATTTGTACAGGACCAGGTGTGGGTTGGAGCCTTCATGAGCTGTGAGATGTGTACCCAAGACTCAAATCCCTGATATTTGATTGACATCTGGGTAGTAAGTCCCTTGCAAGGAGATTTAAGGGCAGTCTTTGTTCTGAATTATTCCAAACCCATAGGGTAGAATAATTTGAAAATGTTAGTTGGAGTCATATTTGAGGAAACTAGAAGAATTCAGGATACAGTCCCATTTAGTGGTCATACAAGACCTCAAAGATAATTAACAAGACTAGAATATAATTTCTACAAAAGTGCAAATATAATTTTTCTCTCTACAATTACCCTTTTTTTTAACCAAAGATAATCACAGTAAAACTATTTATTTTGACAATCAGCATGAAAATAAGAATACTTAGAGTTTCTGAATTCTGAAAGGATAAGATAGGGAGAAAAAGTAAATGTTTCATCGTTTACGAAGTGTATCTTATCAAACTGTCGATAGCTTAAGAGAAAAGATTTCTTTAAATCTGAAAAAATTCTAAGAACCAGCAATAATTTAAACACAAACTCATAAAAATTATAATCATCCTCATTAGTTCATTTAGTCTCATGTTACTAATTCTTGTTCTGTTTGAATCTAGTTTCCCATTAGTTCTCTCAACTTTGCCTAATAATTGAGGGTGACAGGTACAGGGATAATTGCGGGAAGTGTGTAAGGTTTTGTCAAGGCTCGTATGGTTTGCCCAGTGAAGTGGGTGCCCTTTCCCTGGAGATTGTGGAAGGTATATACCCCATATGAGAAACACGGTCTCTAACAATTTCTTTGCTACTGTCAGGGCATCAGCCTGGCAGCAAGGGAATGCTTCACTCATCTGGAAAACATACATGCAATTATAGGAGCATATTGATAGTTCACACTAAGTGGCAGTTGAATAAAGTCCAGCCGCAGGTGTTCAAAGTGTCCAGAGGGAGGAGGTCTGAGGCCTTGCTCTAGGGACAAAGCTAGGTTTTCTTAAGTGGAATATGATGAGTAAAAGGAGGAGAAAGGGAGGGAGGGAGAGAGGAAAGAAAGAAAAAGAGGGAAGGAGGAAGGAAGGAAGAAAGGAAGAGAGAGAGAAGGAAAGAGAAAGAAAGGAAGAAGGAAAGAAAGAGAAAGAAAGGGAAAAAGAAAAAGAGAAAGAAAGAAAGAAAAAAATGGGATTCACCAAATAGCCAGGAAGATCCAAGAAGCCATCTTGGCTTTTCCAGTAGCCCTTGTTTATGCATGTAAATATCTTTGGGGAGCAGACATCATGTTACAGGGACATCAAGATGGCAAAAGTCTGGCAATGAGGGGTTGTTTTTTGCAGGAGCAGAATGGATTTCATCCACATGGGCCACAATCTATACATTCTGTTGCTGCTGCCCTTGAATGAAAGTCAGCCGGGGTATTTCTCTGATTCTCAGGTTCAGCCCTTTTTAGTGTGAACCTCCATTTTGGTAATAGACATTTTATGCCAGGACATATCAAGCTTCCAGGAATTTTACACAATTTCTGGAACACTGATAACATCCACCTATACAGAAACAACATAAAGAAGGCTTAATGTTACTTCTTATTTGACAGTGCTTCCCATGTAATGTAACGTATCAAATAAGCCTAATTAGTTTAACAAATCTTTTGGAATATGCCAAGGGCCCTCTGGAAAAATCTCAAAGTTTCTCCCAGGTCAAAAAGACTTCATTTTTATAATTTAATTTTGGGAAGTTTGTCAAAAATGTCCAAAAGGTTTGGACACTTGACTAAATAGGATCACAGAACAATATGAAACAATACTTAGTTTTCTTATCTGGTAAATGAAAGAAAATTTAGTTCTAGTTTTACGTAAGCACATTGTTGATATTAAAATTTAGTTTTTAAAAACCCTCATAATAACAATTCAGTTTTAGCCAGCTTGATTACACAAGGTAAAATTCTTTCTCTCTTCAGCCTTTTGTAAACCTTTAGTTTGTCCTTCATAACCAGAAAGTTCTATTTTAGACAAAATTACTCATTTTCCTTAATAAAAAATGCATCTTTATTTATACCTTTTAACTAAAAACCACATCACACAGAGTTGTTTCTCTTATTTCCAGTAGTTTTAATTGTATATGTTAATTAGAATTCTTAACCTTTAGAAACTTTAATTTCTAGTGAAAACTAAGAGGTAAACAAGTATAACCTGTCTTTTATATTTGCATTTTGTAGCTTTGTAAATACTTTTCATAATTTCTAGAAACGTATCTTTTTCATAGACAATTTCTCAGTGTGGCGATAAACATGTTTAGTAATAGATCCAAATTTATCTTCAGTTTCTCTGTAATAAGAAGCCAATAATGGAGAAACCTATATTCAATAATTAAACTTGAGTACTTTTTTTCTTATTTGGGAATGATCCACATAGTCAATAAATTTTTTTTCATTTAACTTAATCTTAGCAAATCTTTAAGGTTTCAGGTTACCAAAAACATTTGAGAAACTTATTGTAAAAATTCACCTAATTTTTTTGATACTGCTCTTATTTATTTAATATACTACCTCTTAATAATTGTATTTAGATTACTTATGAAAATTTTATCATACCAACTTATTTTTCGTGCTAAAAATTTGTAAGTCTAGGTGGAATAAAAGTATTATATTTAATGCTGGTAACTCTAAAGATGGGTCTGTTTTAATTAAACCAACAAATTTAAACTAGCTTTTATTTACTAACTATTATCTTAGGTCATGTGAACTTGGAAAACATTTGTTTTCCATAGTTTCTGTTTTATTTTTGAGAACTTCGGAATGCCCAGTCCTTACAAGCTTGTCTTCAAACCAACTACAGAGAGCTCGTCTACAAATTAATTTTGTCAGTACCATCCAGAGGTACAAAAATACCTTAATTCTGCATTATATATAGACACACATAGATGCAAGCAGATGACCTTAGAAGACAGTTTAATTCCCTAAATTCCAAATGACATTTTCCCCACTTTCTATCTTCCTTCTGATAATAATTATCCCCCTGAAGTTGGTATGTCAGTGAGATTACCTAGATAGGAGTTCACGTTTATATCTCAAAGGCACAAGGACAAGCCTTTTGAGATAAACAGGAGAGGTTTGGGATCTGGCGAAAAAGATTTTTAGACTTTGACTTGTTTCTGAAGCCACACCTCTGGTCCTGGAAAGACTAGATTTGTAAAGTAAGAACAACTGTTTTTAATACCTCAAAGAATTAGGTTGTCACTTAAATGGTATTAGAGGAATGACACTCCCATCCACTTATTATTGGAGTGTTTCTTTCCTTCTGGGTACATTTAACTGAGGGGAAAAGGCCTAGAAAATATCTATCAGGCTCTGAATGTCAGCTTCCAGTTTGGCCACTTTTCTGATCATACAGTGATTAAGTCCTTTGAAATATCTTGTCAGGTTTTAACCAGAATGAACAATAAATATTTTTGGCAACATTGAATGACCCCCTTAATTTTAATTTTAGTTTCCCTGTGGCTGTTTAAGGGAATAACATAGCTTTTAACCAGGAAATCCCTCAGAGTCCTGTGAACTTTGGAAGGGGCCCATACGGGGACAGTTAACTTCATGTTGAAGAATCTGCCTAGGGCCTTTGAGGATAATCTCTTTTCCAGCGTTCCAGTTGATTATAACTGCGACATAGATTTCTGGGCCAAGGTTTTGGTAATGGACGTCTAGGAGGGTGTACTGAGGGCGGCCTAGGCGTTATTTTGGGTCTCTGGCCCTGGAGCTGTTGTAGCTGTAAAGCTATTAGCCTGGCAGGTTTCTGGATCCTTTAAGAGTGCTCAGCTGTCGTCAGGACTTCAGTCAGGCTGCAGGCCTCCCATGTTATCTTCTCCTGGTTTGTGATGGCTTGTAAAAGACCAGCTGCTACTTTGTGAGCTCTTTCTGGTTGGGGATCTGGAATATTACCCTTGGGGGTTTGCCCTCTGCTGGGCCAACTGATGTCCTTCAGAGCCTGACGACCCCATTCCTGGGCTCCCAGATGCCTGATATTCTTTGCTGGGCAGTTTCCCCTAGCAAACTGACAGCCCCAGGTGATGCCCACCTTATCAGGGTCAGAGACCCCACCGCCCTTCATAGATCCTAAACCTCTTACCTCACCTACAGCCAATCAGAGACTTGTGCACAAGCCATAAGGCACCTTGTGACCCGACCTTATAAAACACCTCAACAACCAGCCCTTGGGGATCACACGGGCACCTCTTGTCTGTGTGGCCTGCTGTTGTGTATGGCAGTGCACCCTAATGAACTCCTTTCTACTCCCATACGTTATGTCTGATAAATTCTTTTACCAACCCAAGCATCACCATGTCACTGACTGGCCACCTCGATGTGTCCCACTACACCCTCTTGCTTCCTGCATCCAGTTTTGGGCTTTCCCAGGTCCTAGCAACATGTGTACAAGCTGAGGAAGATCTGGGAGCCTGGGGTCATAGGCCCCCAAAATAACTCAATTCTTCAAAAACTTTTGGGGTTGCTCCCTAGGTTTGGGAATTTCTTTTACTCTATGTGAGGGGGTTCCTCTGTGCCTCGGATCATTTTGTCTTCAGTGGTGACTGTCTCATAGTCTCCTCAGGGTGGAAAGGCAGTTCAGAAAGAGAGAGTTAGGGGGATGTGCGTGAGGGCTGCGGTGAGAGAGGGAAGAAGTGTGCGTGGCATGTCACTAGTAGTTTTGTTCTAGGTACTTCTTACGTGTCTAATTTTGTATCAGCTTTTTGCAATGAATCTTTCAATGAAGCTACTTTGGAATTTGCAGGCTTTTGCATAGCTCTTGCTTTAAAATGCACTTCTTATATGATCTTATCTGTTTGAAACATTTACCCGAGGACCATTGTAATTCGCCTGAGGGCTAGTAACAGTCTGGTAGGTTCTTGGCCTCAAAAAGAGTTTAACCCACATTTCTATCCAGCCATGTCTAGTTGTAAATGAAGTACAACTCACATTTCTGTTCGATCGTATTTTGGAGCCCAACCTGAAGCCATAAAGTCAGGCTCTCAGGACATAAAACAAGCTTCTGCATAAAACAAGACAAACATGTGCACCTGAATATGTCAGCAGTAACCTAGAGATGTTACTCCATCCTGGACTTTAACAGTTCCCAGCGAGGAATCTGGGGACGGAATCCAAACATTTGGGGAATTGCAGACTGAAATGTCAGGAGTTCCTAACATGGAATCTGGGAACAGAACCAAGGGCTGGGGTTTTCCGCCATTGGCAATAACCAAAAGATATTGCTGCATCCTGGGAATTGTGGTCTGAAAAGGTTAGGGGCTTGGCTTTGAGTTGATCTGTCTGCCAGCTCAGTTGGGCTCCATGACAGAATCCCTCTGCTAGCTCAAGCTGACCTCCCTGCCCTGCAAAGGAAAGCCAGAGACTCCGAGTTCGAACACAAAAGGAGTGGAGCTCAGCCGAGAGGAACTGAGCAATGGCCCTAGGAGATGGCGAGAAAAACTGAACTCCAGGGATTCTCTGGGCACTATAGCTATGTTTCTGGCTGTCCCCAAATGCAGTTGGAAACTCACTTCAATCTCACCACTGCCACCAAATACATATAAAACAAAACAAAACTCAACCAAATAAATATAAAGATCTAAATGTCTTTACTCAGTGATTTGTGAATCAGACAGCATCCCATCCAGCAACTGGAAGGATATGCCCAGGGGTTGTACAAAATGGAAGGCTTTTATAGGAAGAATGGTGGGCAAGGGAGCCATTAGCAAAAGAAAGGAGAGGATTATTTTTAGGCCACGACATCTTTTTAGGGGGAAGGGAACTGCATGGATCTTTCAAGCGGATGCCTGTTCTTCCTCAGGGCGATGGAGAGGCCCCACCTGACAGAGTACCTACTGGTGCTTGACCATAAAGTTCCAGACTGGTCAATTAAGATCGCCTTTCTGGGGAAGGTCAAAACTGTGAGTCAGTTATTAAGTCTAGGTTTGGCATCATGGGCTTTAGCACAAGTGACACCGTTTCGGGCCTGTGGTTTTCCCTTTAACACTGGCCAAGACAGCAGGTTTATTAGGAATTTTATTCATTTGTTCTGGTGAATGAGTACTTTTTCAAATATGGTTTCTGTATTTTCTTTCTTGTTACAAAGTTTTGTTTCTTTTATTTATAGATTGTAGGTATCCAGACTTCTCAGTTTTTTCCTTGTAGCTGAATATTTCAGGTCATTGTTTGCACTACGTGTCACACCTTTCCAGTAACTGGTAGCAGCAGAAGTGGAAAGCCCAGATGACAATAAGACATCCAAAACATCCCTGTAAAATGGAAGATATTTTAGAACTTGTGGGTCTTTAATATGTTCACCTAATAAATAAATCTAGTATTTTTCTTGGTGAATAAAAGTTGAAGGTGTTAAAAATATATTCTTTTCTTGTGAGAGTATGTGATATTGGCACAATAATGATGGAAACCCTGTTTTCAGCTCTTGGATGTTCATCCTTGTTCTCTAATAGAAAGCTGACCTGGGAGAGGGATTCTAAATATTGAATAGATTCATACTATGAATAGTTTCACCTGTTTCAAGTGTAGCAAATCATTCCAAGTCTGATTCCAAGTATTTTGCATGTAAGCAATGGTCTAGTCTCAGAAGGAATGGCTGGTCATTAGGAAATAATAATTAGCCTCAAAAGAGATTAGATTGCATTTTTAAGTGACACAGCCCTCTCTGATTGTTTCTTAGAAAGAGAGCAGATCACTTTAGATAATTTCATTACTTTTTGGTAAGGATTTTTTTATTACTGATTTTATTTATTCTCAAGAGTGCCTGGAATTGTAGTTCTTCAGTGAACTAGGTGGCTGGAACAATTATCCAGCCATCAAGACCAACTGAACTTCAGCCTTCCCTCCCTACTCAGGAATCTCCCCATTCCTTAGTTATTTAGTGTTTCCATGGCTTCCCCTCACTGTTTCTGGAGCCCTGGGGAGCAGTGTTAAGTAGTGGTTAAAAGCATGAATTTGAGTTTCAGACAGACCTCAGTTTAAATCTTGGTTCTGCTATTTAAATATTACATAACATTGAGAATGACTCTTTCTTCATCTATAAAATGGACATCCCAACAGGCACACCACCTCATGAAATGGTCATGGGGGTTCAAATGAGATGATGTATGTGAAGTACCTGGGAGTACCTGCACACAAGGGGGATGCACTCAGTCTATCAGTCCTCCACACAGAGACCCATTTCTTCTGCTTGCTTTTCCCATTGGAACAAATGTAACGAGGATTCACACATCGATATCAATACCTGGTAAAACTGAGTTTCAAGGAAGTTATGAGTCTTTTCTAAGATGGTAGAGTAAATGGCAAAGTCAGGGATTAAACCCAGGGTGGTCTGCATGACCTTGACCACTACACCAGACACACACGCGTGTGCGCGCATGCACACGCACACACACACACACACACACATATGTATGGTTTTTTGTTTGTTTATATTAAAGTATAGTTGTAAGTTGTGCCATTTTCTGAATGCACTGCACTCTCAACATTGGGACCTGAACATGTAGACAAAAGTAGTATATTTTTGGAATTTGTTTTTCAGCAATTTATATTATAGAGCCTGGGGATAGGGGTGATACCCAAGGCTTGGGATCTAAAAATATGCATATACATTGTTTACACTTGTGCAAATATATACATATCCATACAGATCTTTTCATAGAATGTTGTGTTGGGGCAAATGCACCATTAACAAAAATATTTCACATACTAAGCACAAAGTGAATCTTAACAAATATCAAAGAACTTTTGTGCATGGAGAGAAACTATACTCTGAGTACAGTGCAATTAAATTAGCAATGATTACTCAAAAGATATCCTCCAAATACTTTTGGACTATTAAAATCCTTCTGAGTAATTAATGAGTCAATAAAAAAATCATAATTAAAATGATAGTTTTGAATATAGAAGAAATTCCAATTAAAATATTTGCATATCAAAACTACCAGTATGCTAGAAAAATATATCAGAACCAACGGTTGTTTAGCATAGGAATGCAAGAACGAGTTAATATTAAACACTCTATTAAAGTAAGTTAGCACATTAACAGTTGAAATATTGCATTATAAATTAAGGAAAAAAATCACAGCCTATTAAGATAAAAATTGGGTAGGAAATTGGTTGTGATGTGGAAAAAATAAGTTAGGTTCCAAATTCACACTATACACAAAAATAAACTCCAAATGGCTTTAGGAATTCAACTCGAAAAGTAAATTAGTTTTGAGAACAACTTTAATGTCTCTCAAAAGAGGATAATATTCATACGGTAGAATACAATAGAACAGCTAAATAGATGACAAAAACACTACATTTATAAAGAGTGATGAATCTCTAAACTATAAAGATGAGGCAAATAAAGTCACAATTGTGACAACAATTTTGTAAATATAGGTAATGAAATTATAACAACATACAAGGGAAAGGACTGACATCAACCACAAGCCAGTAGTGCCCCTAGGTACTGAGAGAAGGGAACAGTGTGAACTAGGTGGGGATTTAACTATATTTTTTATGTTCAATTTCTCAAAAGAATGTAAAGCCAATATAATTAAATGTTAATATTTGCTAATGAGGGATGGTAATTAAACAAGGTCCATTATTTTATATACTTTTCTGAATGCTTAAAATAATTTAAATTAAGAAAACAAAAAAGCAATTTATGTGCATCACAGTCAAGCTAACCTTATGGTTATTTGTGTGTGTGTGTTTTCTTATATACTTTAGGAATTAATCCCTTATCATATATGTGTTTTGCAAATACTTTCTCCCATTTTGTAGGTTGCCTTTTTAGTCTGTTGGTTATTTCCTTTGCTGTGCAGAAGCTTTTTAGTTGGATGTAGTCCCACATACCTGTTTTCGCTCTGGTTGTCTGTGCTTTTGGTGTCAAATCCTAGAAAACATTGGCCAAAACCCATGTCAGGAAACTTTCCCTCTAAGTTTTCTTCTGTAAGTTTTAAAGTTTCAAGTCTTACATTTAAATCTGTAATTCATTCTGAGTTGATTTTTGCGTATGATGTAAGATGAGGGTCCGATTTCATTCTTTTGCATGTGGATATCAGTTTTCCTAACATCATTTGTTGAAGAGAGTATCCTTTCCTCATTGTATTCTTAGCACACTTGTTGAAAATCAATTGTCTGAATATATACATGTATATTTCTGGGCTCTTCATTCTATTCTGTTGTTCTATGTCTGTCTTTATGCCAGTGTTGTACTAGTTTAATTAACTGTAGCTTTGTAAAAAAACTCTGAAATCAGTAAGTATGGTGCCTCCAGCTTTGTTCTTCTTTTTCATGATTGATTTGACTATTCATATTCTTTTGTGGTTCCATATGGATTTTAGAATTGTTTTTTCTAGTTCTGTAAAAAATGCATTGGGATTTTGAATTGGATTGCATTGAGGTTGTAGATTACTTTGGATAATATGACAATTCAACAATATTAAGTCTTCCAATCTGTGACCATGGCTTTCTTTCCATTTGTTTGTATCTTCTTTAATTTCCGCCATTAATGTTTTATAATTTTCAATTTCAGTCTTTCACCTGTTCAGTAAAGTTTATTCCAAAATATTTTATTCTTTTTGGTGTTATTATGAATGAGATTGCTTTCCTCATTTCTTTTTCAAATAATTTGTTGTTAGTGTGTAGAAATGCAACTGATTTTTGCATGTTAATTTTGTATCCTAAGACTTTATTGAATTTGTTTGTTAGTTATAATAGTTTTTCATGAAGTCTTTAGGATTCCTTATATGTAAGAGCAGGCCAGTTTTAGTTTTTCCTTTCCAATTTGGATGCCCACTTTTTTTTTTTCCCCCTTGCCTAATTGCTCTCGTTAGGACTTTCAGTACTATCTCAAATAGAAATGGCAAAACTGGGCATCTTTTCTGTGTTCCAGGTTTTAGAGGAAAGCTTTCAGTTTTTTATCATTGAGTATGAGGTTAGCTGTGGGCTTTTCATAAATACCTTTATTTTGTTAAGTTCTTCTTTCTATTCCTAGTTTTTATCATTAAAGTGTTTTGAATTTTGATAAATACTTTTTCTGAATGTATTGAGATGATCATGTGATTTTTATCTTTTATTTTGTTAATATGGTATATCTGATTAATTGATTTTTGTGTTGAACCATCCTTGCATCCTACGGATAAATCCCACTTGGTCATGTTGTGTAATCCTTTTAATGTCCTGTTAAATTCTGTTTGCTAGCATTTTCTTAACGATTTTTTGTACCTGTATTCATCAGGGATGTTGGCCTGTAGTTTTCTTGTGGTGCTTTACTCTGGCTTTGGTAGAAGGGGAATGTTGGCCTCATGAAATGGGTTTGAAATGTCCTTTCCTCTTCAGTTTCTTGGAAGAGTTTGAGAAAGATTAGCATTAATTCTTCTTTAAATGTTTAGCAGATCTTATTTTTTTTAGCAGATCTTATTTTTAAAGATAGTATCGCCACTTAACTGCTATGTAATTGAAAGAGTAAATATAGCCACCTCATATCTTTTCTCATCTTTAAATGGGAAAATAGATGTAAAGTCTTACCACAGAGTATGGGATATAAATGAAGCTCCATTAAAGGTAGTTTTTCTTTCCCTCTATCTCAATAGGCATATAAGGAAAGCTCAGTAAATATTCATAGAAATTTTAAAACTTGTCTACACACACACACTCATAATTTACATATCACTGTAACAATAAAATCTCATTTTTAGTTTGTATCTGGCAGTGAATAGTACCTGATACAAGCTTTTAACTTTTTATACAATAAACAACATAATTTATTATTATTATATAAAAAGTGACATTTTAAAAATATTTGATTAGTGATTTGTTATTAACATTTACAAAATTGAATTAGGATAATAAATTGTTATCCTTTACTAACACATTAATATATTTACAAGATTAACCTCTTAACTTTAAAAATAACATTTTTATGCAAGTATATTATCAGAAATTGTTCAATAAATCCAAGAACCATGATTGTAGCGTTAAGCTCTAAGCTGTTAACAAAAAACTATGAAAGCTCTTTTTCTGGAAGGCTTCAAATCAAAATGATTCAGATCCTTTCCAAATATATTTTTCTGGAATAATTTGTTCTGTTTTATTTTATATACTTAACCCTAAATTCTATAAGTAAAATTCCAAAATACCTGATGGGTAATGAGACGTTTCCACTTTATTTGCATTCTACACTGGGCAATCTATTCTTCTTCCATTTCATTTACAAGATCACTTAAGAAAAACCTAAACTAATGAAATTTAACTTTTTTTAGACATATTGACTTCCTAAAAAGTCAAAACTGAGTTTCCAACCTACTTCATTTGTTATGCTGGAATTTTACCAGTGTTATACTTTCCCTTTCAATATATTATGCATAGGTAAGGCCAGTGCATACCTGAAGATTGAGGACAGATTTTCAAATCTATTTTCAAATGTCCAAATGTTCTGACTGTAACTTAGCAGGTTATAATTAAATATTATTTCTATCCTTGATTTCTAGGAACCTCCTTAACAGCATTAATTTTATCAGTGACTATGTAAAATACAGTACAATTATAAACATCTTAAACTTAAAATTTAATTTACAGTAGAGATTTCTTTATCTCACTATATTATAAGGAATTTCCTAATTTTGATAATATTCAGGTTGATTTTCAAAATGTCAGTGTATGCAAATATTTTCATTTGGTTATTTTCACAACTAGTGTATTTGTCTAAATATTACCCATCAGTGGGATTATCTGCAGCATAGTTCACACAAATAAATGCATTTAACTTAAGTTAGTTCATATCAACCTCATTAAGTTAGCTTTGGTTCATTTGTGGTTCTCTGTAGTACTATTACTTTTCTCCTCACTTTTAAAATGAGTTGCTTAAAAAAAATAACAAAAAAAAGCCAAATGAAAATCACTTTGTATGAAATATTCCTGTTGCCTTGTAAAATTAGCGACAATAAGATTTATGAAGCTAATGATATATCAGTTATTGGCTATGGAAGTGGCTGGGTGTTTTGACAGGTAGGCATATGCACATATAGAATGAGTGTAACTTGATATAAATGGAATTTCACTTTGAAAGAAGTAATTTATTGCATATATGATCCATCCGATCTGATAAAGGAAAAGTATTCACCGCCAAAATTATAGTACCTCCTATAAAGAAATTCTTAGATGAATGTTCTGTGCTATTTTAATATTGAACAGATTGGTCTTTTCTTAGATCCTTGTCAAATAAAATAATTCTTCATCAGACTAAAATGAAATTGCATATTTTAAAAATAATTGAAGATGAGCTTTCTTTGGGTCAAAGATCGAAACTTTTTTTTAACTTAAATGCAAATTATATAATTGAATATGAAAAATAGTGTGTAACTATTATCAAGATTCTCTTTCAAAATTAACTCAGCTTATGGAGTTTAACACAAATTCTTTTCTATGTTGTTGGAGCGACTTCTTGAATTGGCACAGTTGTCATTAATTTGAAAAGAGATTTTAAACGACCTTAAGGAAAACTTGCCACCCTCCCACCCGCCGCCCCTCAATCTATCTCCCATTCAAGTTGCCCCAGCAACTGGTATCTGCCATTATCTTTTCCATTACTTTAGTGATGACTTTGTTCAACAGAGTGACCTCCCGCCTAGACTTCCTAGCTAGAAATTTGTGTATCCTCAGCTTTTCTCTCACTTACAGCCTCCATACTCACAAATACCTCACAAAATCTGTCCTTTTTCTCCCGTATGGCTGCTTCCTGAAGTCTCTGAGCACCACATCTCCACCACGAGGCTGTTAGTAGGCTGCTCCTGCACTCTCTCTCCCTCGTCTGCTCAGTCACTCACAGGTCTTTTGCTTCAGGCACACTAAATTCTCACCTTTCCTGGAACATGTCTGGCCCTTTCACACCTCCATGGCTTTCTTTTCCTGGCTCTACTTTTATTCTGCTTAGCCTAAAATAAAAAAATAAACAAAGAAAGTAACTCACCAATCAGTAGTCATCTCAAATGCCACCATCTTTGTGAAGCCTTCCTTGACTGGCTTTTCTGTACTCCAACAGCATCTGTCTCACAGCACTCAGCATATTGTGGTATAATTTTACCTACATCCTCCCCACCTACTAGATCAAGCTGCCTGAGAGCAGGGATGATTTCTTAACTAGCCTGGGTGCTGACAGGCTGCATTTTTTTTTCAGTTGAAGTATAGTCAGTTTATAATGTTGTGTCAATTTTTGGTGTACATGTCTGCTATAAAAAATGTATTCTTTTGATTTTTTTAGAATTAACTGCATATATACATTTGGAGGCATGGAAGTACCTCTGAGACTGCTGTGACCACCCTGTCATCAAGGTAAGTCTGTCCTCACATTATCCACAAATTGTTGGTCCAGAGTAATTCCAAGTGACAAAAGGGAATACAGGCTGCCACCACCCTCGTGGACAGCGCCCCACTGCAGTGGAGCTGATAGACTGTTAGGAGAGTTATCCCAATATGCGACATGTTTTCCTTCCAATAACATTGTGAATTGCGTGCTCATTTTAAGGCTTGACTTAGTTGATGCTATGAATCCAAACCACGTTCTGAGCTCCTGTAAGAATGCAGTGCTTCTGGGTATTAGCTTTGTTTTCTTAGTGACATCAGTTTGTTTTAACATTCCCATCAGGGATTCTGTTGTGAGAGGAGATGTAAATTAGGCTTTATTTTGTTTATTCTGAGTGGCTCATGAGCAGAATTTTGATGAAATGGTCTTTGAAAATCCAGAAGACCCTGCACACTGTGGTAGCCTAATCCAGTTTCTCCTTTGCTATCCCATCTGACATCCTTCTGGAAAAAAAGAATGAGTATTTTAGACAGGAGACAAACTCAAGGGAAAGAAGGGGTTGGGGGGTGGAATGGGGGCCAGATGAGAACTTTAGTTTTGGTGAAACGTATCTGCTCATTTGCTGTTCCGATTCTCAGTCTGCCAGCTTCCCCTGCTTCTCCACTCTGGTTGACTCCCCCCCACCGCATGGTAAGCTGCTCCAAGGAGCAATTTATAAACTTGCAGTTCATATCCTGGTTGCTGTTCCAGGACTGACATGAAATTAAATCAGTCTTGAGTGGTGCAGGATACAAAAACTACCTTCCGAGTTTACGGAGCCCTCCACAACTCCTCATAAATCTTGGAAAGGTGGCATTCCACCAGTAACTGCCCAGTTTCTCTGCTCTCAAAAGGACCTTGAAATGGAAACAATGAAGTTTTCTTTGAGGCCATATTTCATACCGCAAAGAGAAAGATGTACATGGGAGCCACATTCTTAAGCACCCTTTCCAACTCTGGGGCAAGCACTTGGTAAGACAGAGTTAAAAAAGCCCTTAACTCACTCCTCTACCTTCCACATTATTGGGGCCACAGGGTCTGGAAACACCCACGAAAAGTTGACTGGACCCACAAAAGTTCTTTGTTGTTTTTTTAGAGCAGAAGGTAAGTTTTTGAAAACTCGATGAGCCTATAAACATGCCTTTTCTACAAATGTGTCACTCCTCAGTTTCTAAGGACTCTGAAGCATGTTGCTGGGAGCTCAGCAGTGTCGCTGAGAAAAGATTTGAAGCAGATGCTGGGACATGATTGTGTGCTGAACTCCACCTAATGTTAACTCACATGTTTTAATGTTTTCAAACTAAGTCTTAAATTGAGTCAAATCTGCCCTAAAATCTTGGGACAGAGTCAGTTATCAAGTCCCGTGCAAAGTGTTTTTTAAGCATCAACGCTTAATTTTCCCCAAACCACTCTGAGCAAAGCATTATTATCATCCCTTGTGATGTTTAATTTTATGTGCCCACTGGCTTGGCCACGGTACCCATGGTACCCAATTTGGGGCTAAGCATCAGTCTAGATGTCACTGGGAAGGTGTGTTTTAGATGAGACTAGCATTTAAATCAGTAAATTTTGAGTAAAGCAGTTGACCTTCTATGATGTGAGCAAACTCATCTAATCAGTTGAAGGCCTGAAGTAAATAAGACTGAACTCCCCTGAGGAAGCGGGAATGCTGCCTCCAGACTGCTTTTAGACTCAAGCTGCAGCCTCAGCCCTTCCCTGGGTCTTCAGCCCCCAGGCCTGCCCTGTATTTTTCACACTTGCCAGCCCTCAAAATCATATGCACCAGTTCCTTAAAATAAATCCCCCAAAAGTAAATGGATAAATAATATATATATATATATGTATATCTAGATATATTATGTTATATGTATGTGTGTGAATATTATGTTGTATGTATATGTAGATCTGGATATATAGAGAGTTCTCTGGAGAATGCTGACAACTACATCTTCATTTTACAAATGATGAAAGCAAATCTCAGAGAGAACCAGCAACTTGCTATAGGCCACACAGCTAGGTAGAAGCAGGGTAGAGTGTGGGCTGCCCTTTCTTGCAAAGCCATCATCCTAGTCCAACTAGAGCCCAGGTTCCTCCCAGCCTGAGGCCAAGAACCACATGAGGGGCGTGTGAGGAGCTGGTTGTGTTTAATCCTGTCATCGCTTTATTGGAAAGCTTTCCACTGCAGCCCGAGGGAAGGCAAATGATTTGCTTGGATGAATGTGGCCACCAGTGCGTTCTTTCCCTTAATCTAAACAGAGCCTCAGGCACACTCCATTGATCATGCCTTCAAGCTGAAAGGTTGCCTTAATGCTGGCCAGCAAATATTATGTTTCTCATGCTGTCAACCACATTTCCTGATCTACTCTGATGAGATACATAAACAGCTTCAGTAAAACAGAGCCCGAGCTTTGCTGTTCAAAATATAAGATAAGGCCTCCATAAAGATTCATCAACAGCAGAGACGCTGTCTGTGCTAGGCCTGAGCCCTCAGAGCTCACAGCTTGTGTGTGTGTGTGTGTGTGTTATAAGAAGGGTCACTGGGCAAATAGCGATGATTTATAATCACGTTTTAGTAGTGGCTGGTGCTCTGGCTAAGGGATGCCTTGGGGAGAAGAGAGGGTTAAAATAACTGAGCAGGGTCACAAAGTGGTCTCGCATTCATGACCCAGCACATGGTTGATTGACGTTCCTAAAAGTTACTCAGTCATTTTATATCTGCTAAGAATTGTCACCCTGTCCCAACTAAGAACAGGGAAGAGGTGGGCTGATGCCTGCAAGGTATAGAAGGCTTGTGAAGGAAGGATAAGGACTCTCCTAAAATTCAGTTAGAGAAATGAAGCAATCAAATCCAAACATCTTATACCTCCAAACCATCATGCCTGCTTCAGATACATCTTATACTATAAACACATGCAAGGCAGGAAAAATTTTTAGAATTTTATTGCAGATATGTGTGTTTAATTTATTTTTCTAACATTTGTCCTGATGATGGACTAAAGGGTTTTTCTGGTTCCAGCTTCTTTGAAGGAGAACATATGCCTTTTCTAGATGGTTTTTGGTATTTGTTTTTCTGAAGGGTAAAAGGATAATCAGTATCAGTTTTAAAACAGAAAATGTAAAGTGAGAGCAAGAAGAGAATTATACAAAATTGCTCAATGGGAGAATGTAAGAAGTTAACATACTAGGTGAAGTTTTAATGTGCATTAATATTTATATGTAACTCTAAAAGACATTTTGCTCACATAAAGAGCTGAGTACTCGCCACTTTAAAGATCACTTACCATTTTCCTAAACAAACCAATACAATTTCTACTCAATACTAAGAATAATTGCCAACTTCTATTGAGTATTTACTGTGTTCCCAGGACTATTCTAAGTACTTTATACAAACTAGCTGAGAAAATCCTGCCAGCAACCAAAGAGTTTGCTGCTTTCCCCCCCCCCTCTTAATCTCAGTCTATAAAATTATACATGCTAAATTAAATCTTTCTTGAACTAGACTAGTATTCTCCCAGATTTGGGTTAACATCAAATATAAATGTCTTTTATTTTCCTGAGATAGTAGTTTTATTTTCTTGGAATTATCGTAACCAGTGGTTCCTATGTCTAGCTGTTCATCAAATTTATGTGAGGAGCTTTCAAAAACTACAAGTTCCTGGGCCACACCCCCAACTGTTGGATCTATAAGGGGGGGATCTATAAGGCGGGGAGCTGGCATTCCAGCAAGGAAGGTGCTATTTTTATTCCTGTCACAGAAGAAGTAACCGAGTCACCTATGAGGTAAATAATGGCCTGAAGTTACACTGATAGTAAGTGGAAGAGCTAAAGGCAAACAAGGATGGCTGTAGGGGGTTTGCAGTTATACTCTGGTTAGTCAGTGCTGTTTGTGCTTCTATAACAAGGAACATACTTTCTTTGTACAAAGTACTCAAATGCTAAATGCTAAAACGAGATTAGGCTGCACTGAAGGGTACACTTGGGGAACTTGGGCCAGCTCTCTGAGGCTTCCAGAAAAATAAATAGATTTGGACTATCTTTCATTCTTTCCTTTAGATCAAATATCCTTAGGTTTGTTCACCTCAGTCTATAAAATTATACCTACTAAATTTAATGCTATATATATGCTAAGTATACTGCTGAGTATCACTTAGCTTATACATGCTAAGTTTAAATGCTAGATGCAAATGGGTTTCACTTGTTCGATGGACTGGAGAGAACCCTTCAGACTCATGCAGATCTGTGTGCACAGCTGTACAGACATTTGGGACCATAGGCATTTTCGGGAAGAACAGACGTAACCAGACGTAACCCTGACCTACAGTCAGCAGACAGGGTCCTGGTCACTTCCTGTCTGCTCAGCCCTGAGCCAATCTCAGGATCTCTTTGGGGTCACTTCTAGTTTTTGCATCTAAGTTACAGGGTCCCCCAAAGGACAGTGCCCCAGGTACTCTCCAATGAGGAGTTCTACAGCTTCCCAAACAAAGGCTTAGAACAGAGGGGCGGGGCCAGCATTTGAGAAGCCCATTTCTGAATCAAGGCAAATTCTTAATAAGAAACAAAAGTGAATCTCTGATAAAATCCAGACATGGATGGACCTAGAGATTATCATACTAAATGAAGTAAATCAGACAAAGACAAATATCATATCACATATATGTGGAATCTAAGAAAAATTATACAAATGAACTGATTTAGAAAATAGACTCACAGACATAGAAAACAAATCTATGATGATCAAAGGGGAAAGGTGGGGAGAGGGCTAAATTAGGAGTTTGGGATTAGCGGATACAAACGACAGTATATAAAATAGGCTACTGTATAGCACAGGGAACTATATTCAGTATCTTGTAATAAACTGTTATGAAAAACAACATACATATATAGTATAACTGAATCATTATGCTGTACACCAGGAACTTACACAACAAGTATATCAAGTATACTTCAATTTTTTTAAAAAAAATCCAGATATGGAGAGCCTTAGAGAAGGTCCTTCCCTTCAGTTCACATTGGCTTGCTTGACATGACATTACCAAGCCATAGGTGGTGGGGAAGGACAGGGTGCACTTAGTTTTCCATCTGTGGAAGGGAACATTCTGTTCCATTTGCTATTTTAAAAGTTCTCGCAACATACTTCCCCACATTTTCTAAGGAAAGGAATTTTATATTATAAACATTACAGTCAGGACCTTTACTGTAACAGTAGGTTTTTTCCTTAATTTTCTCTTAATTCCCAAGTACACAATACAGAGATAAACAGATCTAGCCTTTTTCCATTTAAAGCTCTGAAGTGTTTATATATAAATCCAGGAGCACTGCAATCCAGTGCACAGAGTGATACAGATCGAGTTACTCTGACTTACACTGCATTCTTTGGTTGTAACTTCCTGTTTATTTAAGGTAAAGAAGGGTCTTGTTCCCACAGCCTGGAATTAGATATAAGCCGTGTGCACCCACCAGAGCTGGACTTACAAGGACCATCTCTGTTTTTTAAACAAGCTGTGTTTACTCTAACCTCTACAGGGTTTAGACCTGCCCATTTCCTCATTATGTTTATGCTGCATAGCTCTATTTACGTATTTCTTCCAAAACCCTATGATAGTAGCTGCACACATTGTGATTTCTTTCCACTATAATGTAACACCTTTTTCTCGTATATCACATCTGGCAACTGCTACCTTATGGCACTGCCAAATCTACTGTCTTCTGCTGTTCACTGTTGACTACCTGGTAACATCTGAAATAAACATGAAATTGACACAGATCCACTTTATAAAATAAATAGAACAATTCTGTGCAGCCCCAACTTTATGAAATGCGATTCATTCCACCGTACCTAAGTTTACTTAAATTGAAAGAAATGTTGGTCTCCCCAGCCGAAGAGTGATCAGCTTGTCCAATGAGGCTGAGCTTTGCCTGTCCTTAGTGTCTTCATCCTTACTTGCCAGTTGGGGGCCCCTGCATTGCTGACTACCTACAAGGGCCTTTGTGCCCTCTTGCCATAATGCCTTGCAACGGTGATTACTGATTCAGCCCTTTGCCTTCAAAGCAAGTACCTAAGAATTGCTCATTTTTGGTTTCTGACTAATCTTCCTATTTTCAGATGCAATGCTGACTAATCTTCCTATTTTCAGATGTGGTGCTGAGTGGACTTACAGAAATGCAAAGTAAGGAGGTAGTTTAAGAATTAGCAAAAGTCTTTAATGAGAAATTGATTTAGCATCGAGGGACATCCACGTGGGGAGCTGGAACACATTTTGAGAGTATCTTATAATCTTATAACTAGACCTACACATGAGTCCCTGCCCAGTGACAGCAGATAAATAGGTCAGATCTTCTGGAAATTCTAGAGAACAGTTAAGTGATGACCCTTCTCAGTTTCTGTTTCTGTTCTGATTCAGTTTTAACTCTTGTAGGGTATTACAGACTTTTACATTGTCCTGAATATTGCTCTTCTGCTCCAGTATATGTCAACCTTGGGCTATTGAATTTTGGGTCTAATTCTTTGTTGTGGAAGCTGTCCTATACATTGTAGGATATTTGGCATCATACTCAGTAGATGCATGTAGCATTCCCCCCACCCTAATTGTGACAACCAAAATGTCCCTGTCCCCTGTTCTCTGCCCCACATTGAGTACTACTGCTTTAATCCTCTACTCCTAAAGTCACAGAGGGCAGAGTAGGGAGCAAGCTGCATCTTTGTCAAGTGGATGAAGGTATGTACTTCCTATAAGCCAAATGCAGACCCTAGAGAAGGGAGTCAGCCACTCCCCATCTTATAAAGGACCCTTCCCTAGAGGGCTTCCAGCCAGCAATGAAGCACCTAAACCAAAAAGGCTGGATATATGACATGGGATATAAAGATGAGGGGTGGGAAGGCAGAAGTAACTAGCAGAGGGAGAGAACACACACCAGGGAGCTGCAGTTAGAGGTCCCCAGCAGAAGACTCTCAAAAACTCACACTAGCATCTCATGAAAGAGTTCACGCTGGATGTTTGCTGGAGGGTACCAATGTTAGATCAGAGCTGCACTATTCCATTAAGACTCCTCCTTTTCCCCTCGCTGTAGGACAAAAGGCAGCATACTGAATGTGGGAGGAAGGACTGATGAGGAGAGAGAGGAGAGGACAAATATGACACAGCCTCTCCACACTGCAGGCTCCTAAAGCAAGCCAGGCTAGGACAGGGGAAATATGCTAAATTAGGTGAGAACCTTTCGTTTTCAGATTGAACTTTTCATTACCTCAAAGTGACTGGAAGGTTTTTTGCCAATGGGCAAAGAGAAGTAAATCCTGAGTGAGTTTGTCAGACTTAAAATTGCTTTTCAGCCTGTAATTTACCAAGTTCTTCAGACTGTAACAGGCATATGCCCATCTTTGAGGTCTTCAAACTAGATGAAAACAGTAAACATTCGGCACTTAAATTTCCAATTGTAAAATGGAACAGACATTCAATAGGAAGCTGAAATGCCCTAAAGAAGGAAAACATTGGCTCCTGTTAACCAATTGTGCCAACTCCACCCTCTCTTGGACTCTTGTGCTGGACACAGTTGACTTTTCTGGGTATTAAGTTCTAGCTTCTTGTATTTTCATGAATGTCTTCGTCTTCTATCCTGCAGTGATAAGACACATCACTGACCACTCTCCTCTCTAGATGCAGTGAGGGAACAGCCATAAGCTCCTGCTGCATCCAAGCCTTTTAAAGAACACATTAATAAGTGAGACTGTAGCCACAGGATGACAACCAAGGAGTGGACTGATCAACCAAGGTAGAATATTTTATTTAAAAATGTTGGAGGAAATGAGCTTGTATATAAAGAGAAGGGAAAGAATGAAATAATGGAATCCACACTAATCATCTTTCAATTTATAAAATTAAAAAGGGAAAATTGTGTGCTAACCAAGAAGACTAGCTGGGGCAGGGGTTAGAGGAAGCAAATATAAAGTGAAAACACGGCCTGTTTAAGACTTTGGCTGTGCTGGTGATTGATGGCTCCCTGTCAGGAAAACACGTGAAGAGTTCTTGAACTGGATAAAATAACATTTTTTTTTTAGTGGATGAAATCAGCATTATTGTAGTCTGTTCATTTATTGGTGGTTTTTGGGGTCCCTGTGAACACTGGGTCTGGTCTGGGGCTGCTTTGGGCTCTCTGTTTATTATCATCCTCATTGCCAGTTTCTTCTTTCTGGCTCTGAGGAAGGCTAGGCCTGCTTTGTCTTCAGACCAGCCCCTACCCCTTGCCCCAGCTTGGCCTGCACGAGAAGACAAGGCAGGGCCTCTGAGTGTAGATGAGGAATAAACTCCTCCAGCCCAATGAGTCACTAGCAGATTTTGCCTATCAGATACTGGTCAAGAAGAAAATGGTCTTCTTTTTTTTTTTTCTAGCTTTATTGAGATATAATTGACACATAACATGAGTTTAAGGTATACAGTGTGTTGATTTGAAACAGTTATAAAATGCAAAGTGATTTTACCACTATAGTATTAGCTACTACCTCTATCCTATCACATAGATCCTATTTCTTTCTTTTTTTTTTTGTAGTGAGAGCATTTAAGATCTCCTCTCTTAGATTGGCAGGTGAGGGAAGGAGATGGAGAGAGAGCCGTTCACTATGTGCATTTTTGTGTGTTTTGGGTTTTGAACCATGTGAATGGATTAGCCATTCAAAAATTAAAATGAAATTAAAAATAAAACTGCCCAAGGATACGTACAGACACATAAAATTTAGTCTTTCAAACTGTTCAGGTATATGGTACAGTGTTATGAACTATAATCACCATGCTGTACCTTTTATTTAATCTTCCCTTTTGGAAGACTAGTCTCTCAGTCATGAACTTCAGCTTCTGGCCCTCCTTCTGCTCTTGAGCGAACTCTTTCAGAGAACTGATGCTGTCATTCACTGTGCCCACCTGCTGGGGTAGACATGTTTTCAGGGCCTGGCTGGCCCTGAAGCTCATCCTCTGTTCCATGTGCTGCTCCATGTGATAGGTCTTAACTGAATAACCTGTCAAATGAATGAATCAGCCAGCCAAGAAAGTTTAATTTTATTTTTATTTCTGGAGAAATAGTTTTTGTTGTATTTATAACAGTAATAGGATGAAGATACGTTTTAAAGTCATGTCTGTCAGTCAATTAGAAGGATTCATTGTGTGCTCATTAGAAGATAAATTATCACAGTAGTGAATTATGTTTGCCTTCAGTCTCCGTGGAACTAAAATCAGCTGAAGCATAATCAGTAGAAAAAGACCAAAGAAGAATGGCAACACAGCTGGCAGAGGCTGGACAAAGGAAAGCTCCTTTAACATCCAGTTACCATAGAAAACCAGTAGTTACTTAGAACAGTGCCTGCTGCATACGGAGTACCCAGTGTCAGGATGATGACGATGCTCTCAGGATAACAAGATAATTTCAAGTGGTAGAGACAGTTAAGACATAAATGTCAAATCACACACTGATGAAGTTATTTCCTTTTAAATTCAATTTCAGTTATTCTGATGATCTCCAGGAATGTTGCCAGATGGCACTAGTGTATCTTCTACACTTACTGATGTTTGATCTTTGAGCAGACCTCAAGCTCAGGGCTCAAATTTAATAGCGTGTTTTATTTTCATTGCATTTATTTTTATATTATATATATATGATATTATATTTGTATTATATATTTATATTATATATACATATATATACAGATGATACTGATTTTTATTAATGGTAGTGTTTAAAGTTTTCTTTAAAGTAATATTTATTTATGTAGATAAAGCAAGTCAATTGAAGGAAAATGTGAGGTTACGAATAGAACAGGAGGTATGTAGATCAGGCAAAATCCTGATGATAGAAGGACCACTACCTGGCCACCTGATTGGCACAGATGGTCTAGAAAATAATCCTTCCTGCTTCAGATTACTGTCGGAGAGAAGGAAGCACCCACTGGAGGCTACACTACCCGTCAGATGCCTTGGCTCTCTTCCCAGCTCTCCTGCAGAGCTGGTAGTTGGATATACTCATAGAATCCTGTTCAGCAGCAGGTAGAACTCCTCCACAAAAGATGTAACACTTACCTCCAGTTGTGCACAGGTAAATGGTTAACAGTGGTGGCTCCGGGGAAGGCCTGGTTTGTGACATTTGCTGATTCAGTGATCTAAGTACTTCACCTTAGCTGATTCAGGCATGGCTGTGTTTAACACATGCTGACAAAATTCCTGAAGATGTGACAATTTCCTATGGGGAGCCAGTACCAGCAGGCTCCAGCACCCCTCTGTAAGTCATCTCCAATGTAAGCATTTGATCATGGAACTACGTTTTTCCCCACGTCCATCTTTTCTTCTAAATTTTAAGCTCTATGAGAAAAGAAACTCCATCTGTCTTATTCACCATGGTAACTCCCATGCCAGGTGCAGTTCTGACACCCAGCAGATGCCTTACAAATACTTACTAGCTGATGCTTATTGGTGGATGATCTGAGATTTTAAAAAGTTCCCACAAAGGCCCCAGTTCCTTAAATCGTCCAGATTTCTTAAGCTTAGGAAAGTTTGGTGGGTTTTGGTTTTGTTTTTGTTTTCTTGGAGCAGTAGACCGGCGCGGCTCCACAGTTTCAAAGAGCAAGTGTATATTCTCCTAAGCCCGAGATGAACTGGGGCTGGAAGGAAGCAGAGCAGGGCCTACCAACTCAGGTCCCCTGGGTTCAAGGGCTCCTGCCTCCCGCAGCCCGGCCCACTCGCCAGGAGTTGCCCCCATGCCACCCACCCGCCCTCCTGGTTAGTGTCATGAGGAAACTCCCCGCTGTTAGGAGAGCCTTGGCGAGTCAGGGGAGTCCGAACTGGAGGCCCTACCCCGATGACAATTGGGGGGGCATTCCGGCCTGCGCCATCGGGGGTGGGGGCGGCGGGGATGGGCCGGCGCGGCAGTGCATACCGCTCCGAAAGGAGGGCTGGGGCACTGCCACTCGGGGACCGGGAGGTGGCGCTCGGCTCGGGTGCAGGGAGGCGGGGCCGATGGGGTGGGCGCAGAATGCTAGTCCCCAGCGCTGTTTCCCAGGCCACCTGCGAGACCACCTGCAGGACCACCTGCGCGGCCACTAGCCGTCCCTGGAGGTGGGTGGTGATAGGCTGGGGTGCGCTCAGCGTCGCAGATGAAGTACCAAACTTCTCTCCCCCTTTCAGTTTAGGATTGGTGACATCTCTTTCCTCTAAAAGGCAGCGACCTTCAGGGACCCGCACTTATCCTTTGGGGATGAAGGGGGTGTTACTTAAGTGGCTTAAAAGGAAACTATCCTTCGTGTTCCAGCTGTCTGCCTGTCCTGCTCCCAACTGCTGTGTGCAGAGCCTGCGCAGGACGGCAGTGTCAGCTGGGCTTCAGAGCCACGGAAGCTGGCTGAGAGGAAGTGGCCATAGACAGGACATTTCCCCCCAGCCTGGGACCCCAGCCTGGAGAAAACCTACTTATTTCCTATAGTACCTCCGGCCTGGGAACTTAAAAGTACTAGTGAAGAAACCCTACAGGCCGAGATACCTTGATTCTGTTTCCAGGGTCCTCACTAGAGGGCCGCTTACTGACCTTTATTTTAGCAAGTTACTGAACTTCTCTGGACCTTAGTTACTTCCCAAAAAAGATGGAGTTGGACCAAGTGACTGTTAAGGTCCCTTTCAGCTCTGACAATCCAAGATGCCAAGATTCTGCTTCCTGACACTATAAAAATATAACACAATCTCTTCTTTTAGGAATATTGTACACTTACAGGGAACAAGACAAATGCCACAGGCTTGCTTCACATATGGCAAAACAAAATTAATAAAATACATATTTAAAAGATTCAGTATGTATTAAAAGCCCAAGTGCAAAGTGTTTAAAGCATCTGACAAGGAATGGATGACAGCAATCAGATAAATAAATAAAAGGATGAACTGTGTGCCCTCTGTTTCCAAAGAGCTCTCTTTATATATAAGTTCTTTGTGTGAAAAAAAAAAAAGGAAAAAACCTTTTACATTAAGGCATATGAATGTAAAAGATTGCAACACAAGGCAGGACCAAAATGAAGAATAGAGCAACTGAGTGTAATATAGAAGATTGAGACAAAACTATAGTTGCCCTTGGAGAAGGGAAAAAATAATGCCTTTTACATTTTCTTTGGATTATAGCTAAGACAAGGAAACAGGCAAGAGTGATCAGGTGATTTTTTGCTGTTCTATGTCAAGACTCAAGGCAGTCCAAATATATTCATAATACCATTATTATTGACACGCAAGTCCTATTTCCTGATAAGTACTATCATTCACTGCCATCTAGTGTTAACCAGATGAATAAATTTTTTTCCATATTGTTTTTCCTAAATTCCTTTCCAGTGCTATGTATTCAGATTAAAATGAAGCTTGCAAACCATCTCTCTTGAAGATCTAATCTTGTGCTGTGACGTCTGTGTCCTGAAAATTCTGTGTTTCTCTCCTGTTCCCACCCAGGCACATACTGTGGCTCATAGGCTCGGGTGATTTTCTGTTCATCTCCCCTGGCCCTCCATCACTGGTTTTAGCCCTCTTTCCATTGATTTTTCCTCCAGACCAAAATAGATGCACTAATTGTTGGGCAGAACATTTGTTGCAGAATGAGAAAGCCTATATCTCACAAATAAATTGGAGAGATGACTAAGAAAAGTGCTTCTCCATTTTTGTAAGTGAGTTTAAACTTTCACTTTAATAAAACTCCAAATCAAGGGAAGCTTCTTAACTTTATATTAAATACTTGAGTTCCAAAGGCTCTGAAATATTTTCTAAAAATCGACCAAACATTATTTAGGTAAACATCAAGTTGCTTTCATGTTTGTCTTGTTACTGTAGTAAGTCCATCTCTAAGCATAAATACAAATGGCCTTTATTTCAAATATCTCCAATTGCTCATATAAAATTCCTACTATAGTTGTTCTGCTCAACTTGTTAAACAAAAAAATCAACAAAATTTAAACTTTGATGATTTAGAAATAGAATAAAAATAAAATAATTCACTCATAATGTTTAAATTTAAATCATCTATATTTATAAAACACTATCTTAAGAATGATAATTCTATCAAGCTTCATTTTGAATAATTTGCATAATCCCTAAATAGTAGTAAAACCAAAGTATAGACAATCTAAAGTCCCATTTTATAAGAGATAAAAACTATTGCTGTGTTCTTGGATCTTCGGAAGTAAGTTTATCGGAAGGTTGAATTAACTTCTGCAGCTAGTATGTAGGGACAGGAAAACAAACTCAGCATTTGGTGAAGACATTTTATATTGATAACAGAAGACGTGTTGGAGCAGGAAAATCCCTTGTTCTGTTCACTTAGTTCATTCACTCCTTTCTTCTCTATTTCCACTTCCTGATAAAGCAGATTTATGCATTCCTGAAGATGGAGATTTTCATCCAAACCCTCTTTTATGGCTTCCTTAAGCTGTTCTCCTTTCTTCTGACATATTTGTAAGGCTGTTTTGACTGTAACCACTTGAGATTCGATTTTAATTCAACTTCTCATATCTGGAGTAAATCCTTTCTGCAAAGTCATCCATTAGTTCAGCAGTCAATGGGATTCCTTTAGTAGCTGATTACCTTGGAGGAATCGGTGCATACATTTATAGAATATGGATCTTAATCCCTAATTCACTTGAAACTGATTTTGGGCTCCATGAAAGAAGGAACTATATCTGTGTTTCTCACTGCTGTTGCCCCCACACCTAGTGCAGGCCTAGGGCAGAGTAGGCACTCATAAATATCTGTTATGTGAATGAATATATGAAACTTTCTCAGACACTTCAAAGAGCTTTCACACCTATTTCATCTTTTTCTTTGACATCAACAGGTCAAGATTTATCCCCGTTGCATAGGTGAGGATACTGAAATCCAGTGAAGTCCCTAGTCTCTCAGACTAGGTCCTGCTCTCGTCTGGGAACCTAATTTTGGCACCTGTGCTACCCCAGCAGCTGCTACTTTCTGTTGGCTGCCCTGGCCTAGCAGGCTCTTCTCTACTGGTTCCTTGGCAACTATGTTTTAATAACCTTTGTGGGTCACACAATTCATAAACGTAGAGCTGGGATTAGGCTAATGGAGGTGCGATAAGATTCTCCCACAATATTTCTCCCAATGATTCATTACTACCAGTTATAGCTTGACACATTTTGATAACTTATTTGAAAGAAAAAGGTTAATAACTCACGAATTCCTTATAGATCAAAACCCTTATCAGTGTAAAGCAGTATTTTTGTCTAATTTTATAGTTTTTCCCTTGAGTTCTTTGTGCTAAATTGATCTCGTCACTCTTGTTTACATTTTACATTTACTTTTGCTCATCTTTCTGTAATACTGGTTTAGATTATTCTCTACTAATTACATTTCTTAACCCAAATGGAGAGTATCTTGCCTTTTATATCTGTTATCAGAATTGATAGGTTTTATTTTATTTATGTTGTTAATGATTTGGGATTTTCATGGGTCTTGATGTTCTCCCTTTTTTAAAAGCTTTTCTTATGTTGTTTGTTTTGTTTATTTTCCTCTTTATTTTAGTGTGTTCATAGATATTCTGTTTAAATTATGTTTGTGGTTACTTAATTTTTGAAAGAAATAATCTAACCTATACTTTAGTTTCAAATGTCAGGTGTGAAATAGTATCTTTAACTTTGATTTGAATAGAATTGACTCCTTGCTAGAACAATGAGTGATGTAGTATGTTTATGTAGTATGTTTACTATCCCCAGTTCACAACCCAGTTCATAACTGTGAAATGCAAACCATTTGACTTTTTTTTATAGTTGCCTGAGCTGTCAGTGATTAATACAGAAAATATAATCTAGGTTACATAGTGCTGGCTGGGTCTTTGAAATGTACACAGTGGAAATTTACAAAAGGGTTAGCCATTTTCCCATAAACATATGTATCTTGTGTCATATACATCCATGCTATGGTGTTCCTGATCTCTCGGAACGTTTGTTAATTAGTGAGAATTCATAGGTGTCTCTTGTTCCAAATTTGAACTCTGGCATGGTCAATTAAAAATGAGTTTTAAAACATCATAAAACAACTATCCAGTGCCCAGTAGGACCTTAGGAAACATTCTTCTCTTGGTATTTCAGCCCTGTGTTTTATTGTTCCTGTCTTATCTGGTGGAATTGTCGCACATGTCAAATGTACTCCTCATTATGGTGAAAAATGAAACAAAAGGTGCTTTTTTTCCATTACCTTATATCCTGAAATAGCCAAAATATATACACACGGCACCAGAAGAACAGAGAGTTTGCCTCTTTCTAACCCATTTTAAAAGTGCAGTGCAGACAGGCTAAATCCAGCTGGGAATTCTGTGGGTCACAAGTGTCATTAGCAGTGCAGAGTTGAAGACCCTGTCTGGGACTGACTCTGCAGAATATTTACATGGTAAAGTTAAGCTAGAAGTGTATTTTTGTTTGTGTTGACTTAAATCTTCTTCTTAGAAGGTTATGATAGCTACTAAATGACAAAGATTAATTTTTTTTATCAGCGATACACTCTTTGTTTAATTCAGAAGCATCTGATACTTTCATCTTAATAATATTTTTACGTTAGACACATAAAATTCTGTATAATAACACAAGAGCCCAAATGCATAGTCATGGTTTGCCATTTACCCATTTGATCTGTGTCATTTGAAATGTACTATTTAAACCTGATTTTACATTTCAAAAGTTATCTTCAGTAATAACTCAGTATATTCACTTATAAACAGTTCCTAGAATGTCATTTTTCAAAATATGGAGATATTTGTATATAGCCATGTGAACTTAAATTCTGCAGCCAGTTACTGTTTTCTGATACTGTGTATATATATATATGTATATATATATATAAAACTATATATATACATGTGATATTTTCTATGATGATGGTTTCTTTAAGTATTTATTTAAAAGAAAATGTTAACAATAAATGAAAGCATTTTAAATTGTACTTATTTTTGCAGTTGCCATTCTGAGTGGTTTAATCAAAACACCCACACTGACTTCTTCCCCACTTTTTCCCGCTTGTCCTTTCCCAGCAGGTCAGGATCTGAATCTTAGGAAACGTTTTATTCAAGCAGCACAGCTGTTGCCCATCATGAAAGGCCTTCTCCATGTTTTTACTCTAGTTTCATGCTTTTCAAATTATAAACAACCTTAATAACTAAAAATAGAACAGAATGACTCTTTTAAACAACTCAGAACTTTTTTTTTTTTTGCCCTATTTTATTTTGTTTTTAAAGTGGGTTTTGGTACCAATCTTGGGGAAAACTAGAAGCAGCAATTCAGCTTTTCACAGGTATTTCTCTCACTGAACCTCCACCCGGAAAGAACATCAGGGAAGCCCTGGGTATTATATTCATAACAAGGAAGGCACCGTCTTTTGATGTTTCTTATTATAAATGCTAGGACTTAAAATGGCAGTATGAGACATACGTCAAATTTTCACAAATTTTCACAAAATTTCACAAAATTTTCACAGAATTCAGTTTTTTTCCCACCTTGCTTTTCTTTAGAGTTAAAATATATACTGCCTTAAAAACTACTTAAATTGAAACTGCTTTAAAAACTTAACATTTTGGAAAATTAGACCTGTCACATAGACAGTGCAGTCATACTAAGAAACTAACGTATTCCATGTTTCAAAGTTCTGTGGACTGTCATTCATCAGTTTATGGAAACTTCCAAAATCCATGATCTGCCATTTATTAACAGTGTCATCTACCAGCTTGGGTCCAGTTCTTTTCAAGGAGTGAGTTTTCAGAGTAACGACGTGTGGTGGAAATTGCACCCATTTTTACAGGCAGTTCAGTATTGCAGTTCTCAGGACTCCCCTGGTTTCTGTAGCACACTCTGCATTTGAAAGGCAAGACCCTTCAGGCCATCATGCTGCCTGCCACTCAATTCTGCTGGGGTGGAAGAGACTTTGAGTCCCTTGCTGAAGACCGCAGTTTGGCTTACTGGTTTTTTTCCTTCACAGGACCTAACCTGTATCTCAATGGCTGGGGACATCACCTAGCATCACAGTAAACTTGGGACTTGCAGATTTATCTGGTTGTAAAAGATTTTGGGTCTTTTCTGAAAGTAGAGATGTCTGTATTCTTCATCCCGAGTTCTTGCTTTGTTTCCACGACTCTCTTTCCTCATACAGCGTCAGCTTCTTCAGAATCAGTGCTCTGTGTCTGCACAGCAGTGGTTCTCGGCTGATGTGTGCAATTTTTGCCTTTACTGAGTCAATTTGTAGACAGGAAAACAGTTGCCTTTAAGCCACCTGATTTTCCCCCCATACTTTCTTCTTTTTGTCAAAGTCCTTAAGTAGAGATTAAACTGAGGATCGTGCCTTGCCCTTGGACCACATCTGCAGCAGGTCTTGGTGAGGTATTTGAATTTTGAAAGCAACCATTTCTCTGGGGCTATAGAAGAGTTGGTTGTGATTCTCACAGATTCCTGAGCTTCGGTATTGCTTCAAAATCAGATTGTTGCCAGCTTGTTTAGAAGGTGCAAGTGAGACCTTCCCTTCAGGTTTTGCTGGTACTGACATACTGTCCTTTCTGTCCATAAGCCATAGCCACCCTTCTCCTCCTTCCTTTCTCCATCAATTTTTAAAAACAACTGAACACCTGATGTTACCACTGGTAACTTTCTCTTCTGAGAGTTTTCTTCCTCAATACTCATTTTTTTTTCATATTTGGTTCTAGAGAGAGGATTATATTTTCTTTAAGCTGCTAAGTACTTTTGATTCACATAAAAGTACCATTTTATACACCTGGTTGTTCTGCATTTCTATTTATTAGAAGCCTAAATACTGTAGCGTTGCAACTGCAACTGAGGTCTCCTTACATTACTACCACCATCTACCTTTGCCCTTGCAAGTTACCAATAAATTTCAGTTAAAAAGGTGCAGAATCACTGTAGATTTTCCTAAGACAAAGGATCCTCCTGCAGGAAATGGAGATCTCCAGTGACATCCTCTGTTCCTGTTAAGCATCAAGTACACCTCTAGAGAGCACTGGTTTAATTGTTGACCTTAGTTGGGTTGCAGCTCTGATAGCCTAAGTGTGCTTTTGCATGCTCAGTACCTGTGGAAGTGCTCGAATCCCTTTTTTGGGGAAGTCTACAGTTAGAAATTGCAAAGGTTAGCCCGCAGCTTCCCTTCTGGGAAGGGAAGAAGCTTCAGGCAAAAGAAACTGCTTTGCCTGAAGGCATGTCAGTATCAAAGACTTGGCAGAGACTTCAGACTAGAGGGTTCTATTATAAAGAGTTCTATTGTAACAGAATGAAGTTTGGCCCATCATAAAGCCACAGAGTGAGCAGAACTGTGACAATCCTTAGAATCAGAGGGAGGTCCTCTGTCAACTGACTCTGATTACTTTTAAGGCACCATTTCCACAAGGTCATCTAGAGGTTTCCCAGCTCCTGATTCTTGCAATGTCCCCGTAATGGTGCTCTGGATCTTGCAGTCAAGAAGGTGCAGGGTTGCAGGGTTGGTGGCTTGATACCTGAGATTACCGGCCCCTCTCTCAGCCCTGGCCCACACGTGCTGCATATACTGGCTAATTTTTTTTTAATTGAGGTACAGCTGATTTACAATATTATGTTAGTTTCAGGTGTACAACATAGTGATTCAATATTTTTATAGGTTATACTCCACTTAAAGTGACTACAAAACAATGGCTATATTTCCCTGTGCTGTACAATTTATCTTTGTTGCTGATTTATTTTATTCATGTTAGTTTGTATCTCTTAATCCCATACTGCTGTCTTGCCTTTACCCCTTCCCTCTCCCCACTGGTAACCACTAGTTTGTTCTCTGTATCTGTGAATCTGTATCTGTTTAGTTGTATTATTTTTTAGAGTCCACTTATAAACTAGGTTTTTTTTTTTAAGTTAAACATCTCTTAGGTGTTCAGTTGACCTTTGTACAGTGTGGGAGGGGGTGGCATTAGGGACACTGTCCACAGTCCAAAATCCTGGTATAGCTTATAGTCTGCCCTCCCCAGGCAGTGGTTCCTCCACATCTGTAACTCTGCATTCTCAATTCTACCAGTCTTAGATGGTGCACTACTATAATATTTACTATTGAAAAAATCCATATAGCAGTGGACCCTTGCAGTTCAAACCTGCATTGCTCCAAAGGTCAACTGTATTTTGTCAGGGTTGAAAGAGTCTCTTCATTTTTAGACAATGATTATTTGTTTTGGGAGGATGCAAGTAATCTCCAGACTGCCTTCAAATCTCATCACCCTTAAAAAAATCAGCCTTTAAAATCTGCAGCCTAAACACATTTAGAAGATAGAAAAAGAGCCTGGAAAATTCTAATATTTACTGATATTTATATTTAGTCTTCAGGTGGTATGTTTTAGTTTCACCATCTTATTATAAATCACCATCACTTGAAATAGCTTTCAGACTAGTGAAAGGACTATCTAGGTATCTATTTTAGTCATATGAAAGAAGCAATTTACCCATTTGAGCTTTTACAACTTACAGAATGTCACTCATGATCTGGTAAGATAGTGAAGTCATATCACGTGCATGAATTAAATTATATTTGGGAAATTTAGGAAACTGGGAAAAAATCTGGAATATGGCTGAATTTTTTAAGATAGTCCATATATAGTTCTTAAATTTCTCAGTTTGTATATAAAGGGAAAAATGCTTTAAATAAATGATTATTCTTCCAGATCTTTGTAAATGATTTGCTCTTCCATAGTGACTAGTGTTTATACTGAGATATTGCCAATTCACTTTTCCAAGCATTTTACCTACATTAACTTATTTCATCCTCAGCACAACTCTCTAAGGTATGTGCTTTTAATATCCCCCTTTAATGGAGAGTTTAGGCACATCTCTCGTTCAGGATCACACAACTAAGAAGCAGCTGGACTTGGAAATGCCTCAGGCAGCCTGACTGCATGGCCAAAGCGCTTATTTTCATTGAGCTTCTGGTGTCCCCTGTCTCCCAACCTTTAAGTGCGCTTGCCTTTGAATGTTACATCACAAACACCCACCCGGCAATCTTTCAAGGTAAAGTCCCAGAGGAAAAATGATCTTTTGTCTGATTTTTATTTCAGAGACAGTATAGCTTCATGATAGGAACACAGAATCAGGAGGAGACTGGTGAGTTCACATCTCAGCAGTGTGACCCTAAACAAGTTACTCCATCTGGAAGTGTCATGATTTCTTTCATAAAACAAGGATGTTGGTAGTAACAGTACCCACCACATATGGTTGCTTTGAGGGTCAAGTGAGATGATACACAGCATTTGGAGCAGTGCCTGACACAGAGTAAATACTTCATAAGCCTTTTTCTTTTTATTCTTATTTCATCTACTCATATCAAAATGTCTGCAATGGCTTAAAAACACACAACAACAGTGATTTTTCTTTTTTTAATTGTAATTGATTCACAATGTTGTGTTAACTTCAAAGTGATTCAGTTTTATATATTTATTCTTTTTCAGATGCTTTTCTATTATAGGTTATTATAAGATACTGGAATTAGTTCCCTGTGCCATAGAGTAGGTCCTTATTGTTTATCTGTTGTATGTATAGTAGTTTGTATCTACTGATCCCAAGCTCCTAATTTACCCCTTCCCCTCCTTTCCCCCTTGGGTAACCATAAATTTGTTTTCTGTGTCTGCAAGTCTGTTTCTGTTTTGTAAGTAAGTTCATTTGTATTTTTCTTAAACTCACTGCAGTAGTACATCTACTGAAGTAGGTACTCTGCATGCACAATATTGCCCAGCCCTGCGCCACCACAGGAAAATACGTTCCTGTCGCCATTTTAAGAGATGTGGAAACATCCACCCACTCAACCGAGAGGAGTCAGAGTCAGCATTAAGGTTCAAGTTGTCTTATTGCAGAGCACACACTCTATGGCCCATGCTAGTCATAGTTACAAACCATTGAACAAAAGACAGATTGAAGGAGTGAAAAAAGGCAGAAAAATGGTGTTTCAGTGTCTCTTCCACCAGTTAGAGGGAAATCATTTAACTTCTCTAGGACACAGGGTCCAAAGTTGGAGGACTATGAGGACTGTGAAAGGACCATTTGTTCCCATGATCAGGACACCCCTGGCTATTGCTCCTGTATTGTGAATTTCCAGCCTCTGTATTTAAAGGAAAACAAAGGCCAAAGATCCTTCTCTTCATACCAAAGATTAAGGCACATACAGCATAGCTTCTAAGCTGTCTGTTCTGTTGGACCACAAAGGTCAAAATGCCTTTTTTTTCGCATTACATACTGTCCTTCAGCATTCTGCCTCTTTATGTGAGTATGAGTATGTTTGTTTGAGGATGTCTGTGATAGCAGGAGAGGGGCCACCGGTGTGTCCATCTCTGGAGCAGAGATGAATCCAGTGTTGGGGAGCCCAGAAGTCCTGTACGAAAAAGGCAGATGGCACCTCAGTTGTATCTTGTAGACATAATGTCCAGTGGGAAGAAGTAAGAAAGAGAACGAGCGAACAAGAGCCACTGAGTAGCAACACACCAGTGTAAATAAGAACGCACCCAAAACAACACGGTCGACAAAATGCAAGGAGACCTACGTGGCCGAAGACATTCATTAGAGAGGGTGTTTCTGGGGGTAGTGAGGGAATAAACATGAGGGCCAGGGTGAAAGGGAAAATAAAACAAGAGAAGGACCTTGAAGAGATCCATGATGAGGCGTTTGATTGATTCAGACTTTGTACTGGACATCCATATGTGATGGAGATGTCACTGCAAATCTCAAAAACCTAATGCAATAAAAGGCTTACACAATAATCCCTGGGGCGAGTACAGATTTTACATTTATTATGATCACTGGCAAGCAAAAAACAGAAACAGCATACACTCTACATAGTAAAAGTCATACATAAGGGTTATAAATTTAAAGTGACATCAGGTCTGCTAGGAGCAGTGGGAACAGCAGGGGGATTTATTCTGGTCGGAACAGAGCACACAGGGTTCCACTCACAGGTTCTTCCAACACACACAAGTATACCAAGTGGTAGGACCTAGTACAGTACTTTATTGTGTAATGCATTTACCTACCGTATAAATGTTAAGCAGGGATCCAGTACTGACGTTTGTATTCTAGCTTAATAGTTACATGTATTACTCCTTATCATTAAAACTGTGTCTTTTAGTAAATTAGTTTTCTGCCCATTCAGATAATGAGAGGTAAAGTCCAACCTGAACTTCAATCAGCAAGGATATTCCGTGTACATAGTGACTGGCAGAAAATAAGAAGAGAGAGTGAGCCTATGTTTTATACAGAATGCAGGGACCATGATTTTATATGTAGTGAAATCAGAATTGTATGTCTGCTTTTTCCTCCCTCTTTCCAAATTGAAACTTAGACGCAGTAAGTCAGGCCACGCCCCCCCAGCGGGTGCCCCGTTGCAGGCGTGGGTAACCCATGCTAAGGGCACTGTGTTTTCGCCTTTACTGCTCTCAGTACAGAATTCCACTTGCTATTCCTCTGTTCTAACTGCTGTTTCTTAAACCTGTCTTGAAAAGAACTATGGTAATCTTCATCTTCTGTCTCAGAGATGATCTCCATCTTCTGAATGATGAGTTTAATAAGTTCGTGCTGTTTTTCCAGAAGAGAACTGAGATCCTTCAGCCTAGAAGGACATACGTTTCATGAGTTCCTTTGCAATAATTCTTTCAGCCCTTGAGTGCAGAAAAGCTTATGTCCTCAAAGTGTTCTGTATCGGATTAACTGTGCTCAGGGTTCAGCCTCACAGTAGTAATAATCCTTCTAAAGAATACTTATTTTGAAAGTTCAAGTGATTTTTCCGAAGTGATTTTTACACTGCTGGTTCATGGCTAGTTAATTTTTGTTCCCATTTTAAAGATTAAAACGCTAGTGCACAAAAAGTTCAAACAGCTTGCCCAGGGTCATGCAATTAGTTAACAGTTGAGTAGGTCTTTGAACATAAGTAACGTAAGCCTAGAGCCCTCATGTGACCGCTGTTCGCTACATAGCTTCTCCAGAGACCCTCAGAGCTTCCAGAGCTTTGATGTATGAATTCAGACAGCTCATGAATGTAGTTTAGAATACTGATGGGCAAATGGATTTGTCAACAGCAGCAAATCAGTTGTTTGGTCTAAAAAAAAGTCTCATGATTCTCAATATACCAGCAACACCAGTCAATTAAAGCATGACTTCCTAACCCTAACCCTATATGAGATAAACATGAATATACAACATAAACTTATACTATCCATCATTATTTAAGAGTTTTAAGTTTCTCAAATACAGATAAAAGGGAAAATACATACCGGTATTTTTGCTTTACTATTTCGGTTTCCAAAGATGTATCAACATTTGGTATTTCTTGTCTTGCTTCTTGGGTGCAGAAGATATAATGAAATACACCACGCTGTGGGGTAAAAGATTAATGGTTATGCAAGTAGAACTCTATTCAGGAAGTATTTCTTTCCTTCTTTATTCTTTTTAATTGAAGTATAGTTGATTTTCAATGTTGTGTTAGTTTCTGGTGTACAGCAAAGTGATTCAGTTATATATGTGTGTGTATATATGTCAGATTCTTTTTCATTATAATTTTTTACAAGTTACTGGATATAGTCAGGAACTGTTTCTTGAACATGTGCCATTATTTAGCTACTGAGGCAGGCAAACCAGCACAAATATTCAAAGACATAGCCATGGCCCTCAAGGGGCTCACAGTTCCTTGAAAGAAATAAACATATCTAAAGAGCTATAAAACGAAGTCATAGTTGTTGGCATAGATGAAAGTACAAGATGGATAAATAATGCAGAAGAAGGAGTGAATTGGAGTGGAGGATTGTTTAGGAAAATATGCAAGTGAACCATGTATATTTTCTCATGAAAAATGTCACTCATAAGTGGTGGCATTCTGTGCAGGATTTGTTGTTATTTCTCTAAAACAGCTATGCACCATTATCCAACACAACTGAATTTCACATGGGGAAATTTCTAAAGTGCTATTTTAATATGTATTTTTAAATTTAGTGTCTTTGAAACCTCTGGTGCACTGGAGAGGGCCAAGGGCAGGTGTGAAGTGGCTAGCAATGAAGTAATTCTAGGAGTCCCAATGAGAGAAGATGGCCACTCACACAGGCCACCCAGGAACCAAATGGACCACATGTGGGACTGATTGGGTGAGAACAGGGAAAGGAGATGGCAAGGATGACGTCCTGCACAGGCACATGAATGGTGTGGACATTCACTGAAATAAGAAAGCCTGGAGAAGGTTGGGGCTTCTTCACTCTCCCTGCAGGGGTGTCAGGAGGTGAGAGACAGGAGGAGTGGGGAGCATGAGTCTTTTTTGAACATGCAGAATTTGAAGTGACTTTAAGATAAACTAGGGAAGATGTCACTCAGGCAGTTGGATAGAGGGGCTTGGAACTCAACGAGCTCTAGGCCAGAGCATCAGCTGCTGAACCTTCTGCATTTCCGCAGTGACTGCGCCCACGAAATGTGTGAGATTCCAGACGAGTGAAGTCAGGCAGGGAGGTAGGGTAGAGTAGAATAAAGCCTAGGCTGCTACTTAGATTGACTTCATCATTTATGACTACACAATGGAAACTTAACTTATGAAGAACTCAGAAAGAATATTCGTAGATGCAGGCGGAGCCCAGGCGTGGGCAGACTAGCATCCAGTACTTTGGACTCTTAGGATAGTCCCTTTTCCATTATATCGTGATGGCCTTGCTTAGTCTCTGCCAGTTTGTATGTTTTCTATAATACACACTTCCCCTGTGTGTGTGTGTGTGTGTGTGTGTGTGTGTGTGTACCTGTGTAAATGTACTTGTGTGTTCTATATATGCACACCCATATCTGCACATATATGTGACATGTGACTAGGAAAAACAAATGAGGTGCACCTGCACTGTAAGAAAAAGTACTTAGAGGATATGGCTGGCCCACCCACCCAACTGCTCTCACAGGGGTGTGGTGCATCCTTAAGACAGAGGCTGCGGACCAGCCACCCGGAAGACGTGAGCAAACGTCTCCCTCCTCATTGCCCATGAACAGGCGCCTTTACAGATAACACGATGAGTGAATGTCTAGCACTATTGCAGTATTTACATTGATATTTGTCACATGTACTTACTAAGAGCCCTCCACCATATCTGGGTCTGTTGGGGTACACGACGATAGATTTCTGATCGACTTTGTGTAGGAACCAGAGTGGCAGCTTCTTCTCTAAGCTGGTATGAAGTTCCACCTAGAGTGCATTTTGGGTTAATTGAAAGATATCATTAATGAGCACCTGGAATCCTTTGTCGTTAGCACAGCACACTGAAAACTGACTCCTGTGTCCTGGTTTGTGCACAAGCTGGGCTGGCCCGGTTTCCTTCACCCCGAGCTCACAGTCTCCAGCCCCTACATCTCCCCCCATTACAGGGGCAGCCATCTGCTGTCAGGGGCCAGCTGGTTAAAGGAGAAATTCAGCTCAAGTCAGCATATGTTTACTGCTAAGGGACTGTGACCAACACAGGGCATGTAAAGAAGAAAAGACTTAATCCGTATTCCTGGGGCGTTACACTACAGAATGTGTGCGCCTGGGAGGTGTGGCTGGAACAATGCACACTTGTGACAGGACAAAGGCAGGAGGGCTTAAATGGACAAATACAAAAGCAAGCAGGGGAAGAATTAGAACTAGCACACCTAAGAGGACTTCATAAACCTTTCATGCTGTGCTAGTAAGTGCAAAAATGCTTATCCATGACCCGCCTTGAGTGTAATTTCTGTTTTCAGAGATAAAATCGTCTTGTGTGATGTTTTTACCTTGACTTTATATTTAGTTTAATTCTTGCAGTTCAACTTTTTTTGTTTGCATTTGCCAAATTTATCTCTGATTCTTTTTTTTAATAGCCCTTTGTGCCTGTTTAGCTATGTTTAATATCATTACCATATAAGTGAATTTTTGCTTTCTAATCTAAGACCATATGCTTTTTTAATATATGGTCATCCAAGTGGTTGACGTTCATAAATGGTTTGTGGTAAGAACTTCCTTGACCACACTGTTTGAAACTGGAGCTCCCTCTCCCACATAACACATTCCCTATCTTGATCTTGCTTGCCTGGTTTTTTTATAGCACTTATCGCCACTTAACATACTATATATTAGTTTGTTTCAAGAAAAGCTATGTTTTCTTCAATCTTATTAATAATTCCAACTAGATGTTTTGAGTAATGTAATACGTAATTTTCAGGGTTCTCCTTTTCCCCTGAATCTTGAGGGTAATTTTCCCTTCCCTTGCCATACTACGCATTTTTTAGAGGTCATATTGACTTACTCCAAATTGATTGAGAAAGATTTATTCAAGCCTAGTGTTTGCCAACAGATAAAGCACATGGAGTTTCTTAACTTTATTCCTTCTCTACATAGGAGCTGCCAGACTTCCTTTCGCAAATATGGTCCTGGGGAGGATGGCAGGCAGAGCCCCAAGACCAATTTTGGTGGATCCAATGGGACCCACCCAGTATGGATCTTCTGGGCTAAGGGAGCATCTTCAGCTCCTCTAACTGGTGGGTTTTCTGTGTTAAGGGGTAAGGTGCACTCCATGGGTTTCCTTTTGTAATTTGCAGCATGTAGGCTAATGTTTATGCAGTGTCTACAGGTGCCAGACTGTCCTGGAAAGTGGGGATATCAGTGTTAAAAACTAAACAGCTCCAAGCCCCTCAAGATACGCATAACTCTTGCCTTTGAGGACTGATACTTCACTGAGTGAAAACATCTCCCAGCACATACTGTCCCAGGTACCATTCTGGCCCCACATGTGTTTGAGATGATTTTGTGTGCAATGCACTCCTGCCCATCTCTTATGCCCCTTGTTATGATGTGGGCTCAGACTTTGTAGGCCCCCGCCTGAAGGCTCTAGAGAATAAGCCATGGGCTGAACTGATAAACAAGCTGTGAGGAGTGTCACATAGCCGGCTGGATAAGAGATGGCCTATTTAATGTATCCAGTATGGACGCCTGTATAAGCAATAATGGGTAATATACTCAGTAGAGGACAACCTAAGACAGGCACAGCCGGCTGGATGAGACGTGGCCTAAAGTGTCCAGAGTGGACGGCTGGATAGCCAAAGACGGGTAAGATCCTCAGAGGAGGACAACCTAAGACAGGCACAGCCGGCTGGATGACACGTGGCCTAAAGTGTCCAGAGTGGACGGCTGGATAGCCAAAGGCGGGTAAGATCCTCAGAGGAGGACAACCTAAGACAGGCACGGCCGGCTGGATGAGACGTGGCCTAAAGTGTCCAGAGTGGACGGCTGGATAGCCAAAAACGGGTAAGATCCTCAGAGGAGGACAACCTAAGACAGGCACAGCCGACTGGATGAGACGTGGCCTAAAGTGTCCAGAGTGGACGGCTGGATAGCCAAAGACGGGTAGGATCCTCAGAGGAGGACAACCTAAGACAGGCACGGCCGGCTGGATGAGACGTGGCCTAAAGAGTCCAGTGTGGACGGCTGGATAGCCAAAGACGGGTACGATCCTCAGAGGAGGACAACCTAAGACAGGCACGGCCGGCTGGATGAGACGTGGCCTAAGGAGTCCAGTGTGGACGGCTGGATAGCCAAAGACGGGTAAGATCCTCAGAGGAGGACAACCTAAGACAGGCACGGCCGGCTGGATGAGACGTGGCCTAAGGAGTCCAGTGTGGACGGCTGGATAGCCAAAGACGGGTAAGATCCTCAGAGGAGGACAACCTAAGACAGGCACGGCCGGCTGGATGAGACGTGGCCTAAGGAGTCCAGTGTGGACGGCTGGATAGCCAAAGACGGGTACGATCCTCAGAGGAGGACAACCTAAGACAGGCACGGCCGGCTGGATGAGACGTGGCCTAAGGAGTCCAGTGTGGACGGCTGGATAGCCAAAGACGGGTAAGATCCTCAGAGGAGGACAACCTAAGACAGGCACGGCCGGCTGGATGAGACGTGGCCTAAAGTGTCCAGAGTGGACGGCTGGATAGCCAAAGACGGGTAAGATCCTCAGAGGAGGACAACCTAAGACAGGCACGGCCGGCTGGATGAGACGTGGCCTAAAGTGTCCAGAGTGGACGGCTGGATAGCCAAAGACGGGTAAGATCCTCAGAGGAGGACAACCTAAGACAGGCACAGCCGGCTGGATGAGACGTGGCCTAAAGTGTCCAGAGTGGACGGCTGGATAGCCAAAGACGGGTACGATCCTCAGAGGAGGACAACCTAAGACAGGCACAGCCGGCTGGATGAGACGTGGCCTAAAGAGTCCAGTGTGGACGTCTGGATAGCCAAAGACGGGTAAGATCCTCAGAGGAGGACAACCTAAGACAGGCACAGCCGGCTGGATGAGACGTGGCCTAAAGTGTCCAGAGTGGACGGCTGGATAGCCAAAGACGGGTAAGATCCTCAGAGGAGGACAACCTAAGACAGGCACAGCCGACTGGATGAGACGTGGCCTAAAGTGTCCAGAGTGGACGGCTGGATAGCCAAAGACGGGTAGGATCCTCAGAGGAGGACAACCTAAGACAGGCACAGCCGGCTGGATGAGACGTGGCCTAAAGAGTCCAGTGTGGACGGCTGGATAGCCAAAGACGGGTACGATCCTCAGAGGAGGACAACCTAAGACAGGCACGGCCGGCTGGATGAGACGTGGCCTAAAGAGTCCAGTGTGGACGGCTGGATAGCCAAAGACGGGTAAGATCCTCAGAGGAGGACAACCTAAGACAGGCACGGCCGGCTGGATGAGATGTGGCCTACACTAGTGTGTCCAGTGTGGACGGCTGGGTAGCCAAAGACGGGTAAGATCCTCAGAGGAGGACAACCTAAGACAGGCACGGCCGGCTGGATCAGAGATGGCCTACGAAATGAGTCCAGTATGGACGGCTGGGTAGCCAGTGACGGGTAAGATCCTCAGAGGAGGACAACCTAAGACAGGCACGGCTGGCTGGATGAGACGTGGCCTAAAGTGTCCAGAGTGGACGGCTGGATAGCCAAAGACGGGTAAGATCCTCAGAGGAGGACAACCTAAGACAGGCACGGCCGGCTGGATGAGACGTGGCCTAAAGTGTCCAGAGTGGACGGCTGGATAACCAAAGACGGGTAAGATCCTCAGAGGAGGACAACCTAAGACAGGCACGGCCGGCTGGATGAGACGTGGCCTAAGGAGTCCAGTGTGGACGGCTGGATAGCCAAAGACGGGTAAGATCCTCAGAGGAGGACAACCTAAGACAGGCACGGCCGGCTGGATGAGACGTGGCCTAAAGTGTCCAGAGTGGACGGCTGGATAGCCAAAGACGGGTAAGATCCTCAGAGGAGGACAACCTAAGACAGGCACGGCCGGCTGGATGAGACGTGGCCTAAAGTGTCCAGAGTGGACGGCTGGGTAGCCAGTGACGGGTAAGATCCTCAGAGGAGGACAACCTAAGACAGGCACGGCAGGCTGGATAACTGATGGCCTACTTAATTGAGTTTCTTGACGAACTTTAAAACAATCTATCCTTGATCTTGTAACATCTTGTGCTTACTCCAGGATCCTAGGAACCTTAATAGCTTAAGATTATTAACATTGTTATAAATTAGATGGTATGTGATGCATCGTGCATGTCGTATATAAACCCTTTTACAAGAATCAATAGAGAAATGCTTTGCTTACTCCGCACGGTGTTCATGTGTACATGGTATCACGCCACTGACAGACTTCATTTGTAAGTGTGATTTAGCGAGTTGTACGTGGATGGAGGGTTGCTTGAGAAACGAGCCAGAGGAAATAGAAGAATGGCTTCCTGGTTTTCTAGTTGATATTGTCCTTGATCCAAAACAAGGGACAGGTAACACGGGGGTACTTGCTTTGCCTGCTTCTCTTGGAGACCTTTGTGCTGTTTTGATCAGATCTAATACAGGATTGTGCTTTTCAAATGAACTGCACTCACACTGTAGTTTAGCAGGCTTCCCCCAGACAGGTTGTCTGGTGCCCTTGCGTTGTGTACTGTTCTTCGTATTTGTTCCTCCTGGTATTTTCAAGAGTCATTAGTTATGAAATACTGCTGACCTGTCAGCCAAGAGATTAAACATCCCTTCTGCTCTCCTCGTTGTCCGCCTCCCTGGAGTCCTGCACTCCATCTTTGTTATGGTAATACCTGGGCATTAGCTCTTCCTTCCTCCAGTCTTTTCCCCAGTAAACCAAGATAATAACATGTCATCTTAAAGGCCACTTTCCCTTTGTTGCCATTCTTTGGAAAGGCTGTTAATAACGTTCCACTCACCAGATAACTTGAAGAACTTCATCATTTACTGTCTTTTCTTTCAAAGCTAAGGTTTTTCTTTGTTTGCTGTTTTTGAACAAAGCCCTCTCTCATCTGGAGCAGCCTTATCCCCCTGGAAGGAGCCATCCTTCAGCACTGGGAGCCCCGTCACACCTCCTGATCCAGTTCCTGTGTTCTGCCTTCAATCCTTGACTCCTGTTGGGTCCCTTCTCTCTGGACCAGCATTGCTGCCCTTCTAAATTCCACCATCTTTCAAGGGCAGGTCACATCCCAACTCATCTGCATAGCATTTCCTTAATTATCTTTACATTTACTTTCTGTACCTGATATTTTAACCACTTAATGCATATTTTTTGTTCTTTAATATTCCAAGCTCTCTGTATGGTATACAGCTTAGTCACAGAGAACAGAGTTTAAGGATAATGGTTCTAAGTTGACCTTGATATCTGACACTCCGAATGTTTAGTTAGTGTGCCAATTAGGCTTATTTTGCTTATTATTAAAGTCAAAGATCACACCCCTTTAATCCCTCTGGGTTCTCATGCTAAGTTGTACTGTGCTGTGTACATACCATGTACTGGAGCAAATTTTTGGAATCAATACATGCTAATGTATAGCTGGATAAATAACAGAAGAGAGTAGTATGACAAAGAAAAGTGGAAAGAAGAGTGAGGAGAAAGTTGTATCTTAGCAGGAATTTTTCTTCCTCTTGAACTGGCCAACTCACCATCAGATATTTCTGAAGCATCAAATATTCCCATACCAATTTAAAATTCAAATGCAGTGCAAACAAGAGCATGGGAATAGCCTTTTGTGTAACAGGGAACTACCTCACAAGATGCAATAGCCAAGGACTTACCCAGAAACCTTTGACTCTAGCAAATTTTACATCAAATTGTCTAGAAGACGATTTCTAGGGAACAACATCTCTTAGATGCAGTTAACACTTCACTAGGTCTCTGTGGGAACTTTGTAATTCTGTGCTCAGTATAGCAAGTGCTCCTTTGAACAGTTTGCTGGGAGGAGACAGACTCTAGACAGCTAACCACCCAGATGGCCACATGTTGACAGAAAAAGAGGTTCCTGCAGTTTCCCAATTTCTCTGCTGAGATTGTTGCAGAAAATCTTTTTCATGATTTTTAATTCTCTGACCAGACTAGGTACACCTGAGAAAGTGCACGACCAGCCCAGTGCAGTGCTTCCTCAGGACCAAGACAGTGCCTGCATTAGGTAGCTGCGTTCTCAGAAATCTGCTCTTATACATGAGCACTCAGCATGGTGCTAATTTCAGGAAGTTTTAACTAACTGTAATACTTACCTGCATAGCAGTCCTCTTCAACAGTGCGTGCTTCTGGACCTCAGCGATGTCACCAACTGCCAAACCAATCTGAGGACCAACACAGCAGTGAATCACCACCAGTGTAAAGGCTCACCCAAAATGCACCTGCGGTCTCCCTGGCTACAGTTTGGAGGCGGGCATGAAATTTACTGGCCGTAACCTCAAAACGCTATGCTTACACACCTTACAGAAAAGCCCAAAGCCTATGTACCTTTGTCACGGTGCTGGTCACAACAGTGGGTCCAGTGATTGGAAGTGTTTTCATGAGAAGTTAAGATACACAAATTAGTGAGCACTTCATCTTAAAATAAAAATACGATCTTTTTGGAGAGGACAGGGGTGATGTGATACCAGATGTGATTGGTGCAGTCATGCAGTGTGGCTGCAATCTCCAGGAGCTGAGCACCTAAGGTGACCTCACAGCATGGAAGAGGTAAAACATTAAACTGAGGGAATGGAAGGAATCTGTGTCTTTCATATGTTTGGGAGGGAAAGGTGCACTTTAAGGATGGGTGAGGCTCTGGGAGGAACTCCATGTAGGAATTCATGGCTCAGTAGAATTAGGTGAGGGGGCTTTCAACTCCATTCTGCTGAATCCAAATTAAAGCAGCTTATATTCACTCACTCTCTCACTATTTGTGAGATACTTAGTACCTGTCTATGCTGACCCAGCCTCGTGCACGCTGCAGCCAGAGAGAAAAAGCCAGTCTCTGCTCTCAAGGAGCTCAAAGTCAAGTAAACGCCACTGGACAAGGGCTCTGGATGCCCCAGTACTTAGAACAGTGTGTGGGACACATGGTAGGTACACAGAATAGCTGCTGAATGAATGAACAGTGAGAGTATCTTCTCAGGTGTGCACACTAGCACTGAGAACCAGAGTCAGCAAGTAGGTTTTATTTGGCAGTATAATTTTTTTTTAATTTTTAATTTGGGATTTCAAAATTGTAGAATAGATAAACAATACTGTAGAGCTACAGTCATCAAGACAGCATGGTATTGGTACCAAACCAGACCAATGGAACAGAATAGAGAGCCCAGAAATGAACCCACAAACTTTTGGTCAACTCATCTTCGACAAAGGAGGCAAGAATATACAATGGAATAAAGACAGTGTCTTCAGAAAATGGTGTTGGGAAAACTGGACAGCAGCATGTAAAACAAGCTAGAACACTCCCTTACACCATATACAAAAATCAACTCAAAATGGATTAAAGACTTAAACATAAGACAAGATACAATAAACCTCCTAGAGGAAAACATAGGCAAAATATTATCTGACATACATTTCAAAAATTTCCTCCTAGAAGAAATAAAAGCAAGAATAAACAAATGGGACCTAATGAAACTTACAAGCTTCTGCACAGCAAAGGAAACCAGAAGTAAAACAAGAAGAAAACCTACGGAATGGGAGAAAATTTTTGCAAGTGAAACCAACAAAGGCTTGATCTCCAGAATATATAAGCAGCTCATACGACTCAATAAGAAAAAAATAAACAACCCAATCCAAAAATGGGCAGAAGACCTAAACAAGCAACTCTCCAAGGAAGACATACAAATGATCAAAAAGCACATGAAAAAATGCTCAATATCACTAATCATCAGAGAAATGCAAATCAAAACTACAATGAGTTATCACCTCACACCAGTCAGAATGGCCGTCATTCAAAAATCCAAAAATGACAAATGCTGGAGAGGCTGTGGAGAAAGGGGAACCCTCCTACACTGCTGGTGGGAATGCAGTTTGGTGCAGCCACTGTGGAAAACAGTGTGGAGATTCCTCAAAAGACTAGGAATAGACTTACCATATGACCCAGGAATCCCACTCCTGGACTTGTATCCAGAAGGAAATCTACTTCAGGATGATACCTGCACCCCAGTGTTCATAGCAGCACTATTTACAATAGCCAAAACATGGAAACAGCCTAAATGTCCATCAACAGGTGACTGGATGAAGAAGATGTGGTATATTTATACAATGGAATACTACTCAGCCATAAAAACCAACAACATAATGCCATTTGCAGTAACATGGATGCTCCTAGAGAATGTCATTCTAAGTGAAGTAAGCCAGAAAGAGAAAGAAAAATACCATATGAGATCGCTCATATGTGGTATCTAAAAAACAAAAACAAACAAACAAAAACAAAGCATAAATACAGGACAGAAATAGACTCATGGACAGAGAATACAGACTTGTGGTTACCAGGGTGGGTAGAGGGTGGGAAGGGATAGACTGGGATTTCAAAATTGTAGAATAGATAATAAACAAGATTACACTGTATAGCACAGGGAAATATACACAAAATGTTACGATAAATCACAGAGAAAAAATATGACAATGAGTGTGTATCTGTCCATGAATGACTGAAAAATTGTGCTGAACACTGGAATTTGACACAACATTGTAAAATGATTATAAATCAATAAAAAATATTTAAAAATTTTTTTTAATTTGCAAAACATGAGATGGGCATTCTCTCTGGTTTATATCAGCCCCCATGAAAACCTACTGCCTCATAACTGCTGCTTTACACACTTAAACTGCTTGCCTGGGCTCTAGAGATATCTGAGCTTGTGAGTTACAGGATGTGTCAGTTATTAATGTTTAACCATAGTTAACGTTTATTAGATGCTTATCAGGTGCCAAGCGCTATTTTAGGTGCTTCGTTTTAGCTCATTTCATCCTCACGACAACCTAGGAAAGGTTCTATTATCTTTCTGTGATTTGCATCCTCAAAACTATGAAAACACAAGGAAGGGGCACCTGATTCAGGCTAGGGTGAGGGGGTGAGAGGAGCTGCTTAAGAAAGTGTTCCCAGGAGAGATGATTCTGGAGCTGAGCATTGAAAGTTTATAAAGAGTTAACCCAAGATAGGAGGGCTTTCCATAAAAAAGATCAGCCTGTGCAGAGCCCAGGACGCAGGAAGGAAGGCCTGGCACCCTCGATGAATGCACACATCTGGGTAAATCCTGCTAATGGTGGGGAGTTGGGTAAGATCTGGGTAGGAGCCAGATCATGAGAACGCTTGTGTGTTATGATGATGGGTTTAGACTGGATTGAAGCCTTTGAAGAGTCATAAAAATTTTTTTTGAAAGAGCCATTGATGGGCCCAGCTTTTCATTATCAAAACATCACTGTGGTGACAACCTGCGGGAGGGATTGGACAGGGAAGTGAGACGAGATAGAGAGACTCTTGGGTCCCCGGCAGCAGTGTTGAGGAAATGCCATGAGGGTGCAGGACTGCGGAAGTGGCTGTGAGAGGCAAACAGTTCTTGGAAGAAATGAGGAAGAGGGGTGGTGATCTGCAACATCTTCCAGTGATCTGAGGCAGGTGACTAGAGATGCTACTGAGAAGCAGTAGCAGAATTTGAAGGGAAAACACTGTCAATCTTGGCTCTGTTGGCTTTGATTTCCCTCTGGGATATGGAGGTGGAGGTGCACCTTGGGTGCTGGATTTGTGAGCTTGAGTCTGGCCCCAACCTGTACTTCTACCAGGCCAAATTCTCCTCTAGATAATTATCTCCCTGAGCATACACAATTCTGAGAAGGATGTGGACTTTATCTCATTCTTTATTATTCTTAGTGCCATCCTTTGTTTTTCTAGGCCACAGAAAGAAAATTCTGAAGTTACATCAAATATGTGAATCAAAACATTAAGTAGTCTGTATTATTTATTTTTTTCTTTTGAGAAACACTGCCCAGCAAGATCTCTACTACACAGTCAGACGTGGGAAAATGTGTACTGAATGCGTGTCTGCACAACCAAGTAACTAAGGGAGACCCTGCACTACGGTGCTGGCGAAGGCTCTGCACAGACCTGGAGTTGGGATGTACTTCTGCCTGCATCCGCCAGGATGCTCACGGCTAGAGCAGGCTCTCTGGGGAAGGGAACGCTTGTGTCTGCAAGGGCATCCTGCCTCTTGACTGGCTTAGAGGTGGCAGCTGAATGTGGCAGATGCCCTCTGCATGAGCCACTCTTCCCCACTTGAATTTCTGGAGGGTCAGTGAGAAATTTGAGGGCAGAGATGAGGTCTTAATCCTTCACTCCATGTCTGCCTAACCTTTGACCCCCACCCCAACCCCAAAGCAGCACACACCATTATCATTATGACATCATGCTACATACTTCTTTGTTTACTACTCAGCTTCATGACTCGTTTATAATCATGTCAGGACTGGATGTTGGACTGTTTTGTTCACCACTGTTTCCTCAGGACCTGCATCAGTGTCCGGCATTTAGTAGACTCTGGATAAGTATTTGCCAAGTGAATGCATTTTGCCTCCCCTGACCTCTCACTGCCTGCCCTCCCCTCCCCCCAGGCACCAAATAAATGTTAAATGAATGAGTGAATTTTATGGTAGTCTCCTTTCCCCTTCACTAAGGAGGCTACAAATCCTTATTGGTATTAATGCCCCAAGTGATCAACACACAGAAAATACAAGAATAAATTACTTACAAGTAAATTCATGAGGACAATTGGGACAAAAATGGTGAAAAAAATAAGTTGTGCAAAGGACAGAATTGGATATGCCAGTTTATTTCTCAAAAACGGTTCTAGGAAGGCATCACGATAGCTGATATCTCCTAGCATCATGCTGAAGGTCTGCATTACAGAAAGCAGCGGAGAGCTGAAAGCATCCTGAGAAAAAACAGTCAGGTGAAGGTGAAATGCAAAATGTGTATAATAAAGAAATGTTTCCTGGAGAGGGAAATGATAAAAATCCTTTTTAAAATATATTTTTTAAGACAAAAGACTATAGGTACTGAAATACAGTAGTACGAACTGCTAACAAACTGGTAAAGTTATCAAAAAGAACTTTTCTGCACATGTAACAAATCATCAGGCACTAGACATAAACAGTGGAAAAAGCCCTTGAGTAAGACTAGACTTTTTTCTGTAATAGAAATCATGTAGATGCTATTATATCAGATAAAATATTCAAATAGTTATGTTATTATGAATTGTCTATACCATTAAGATTTCTGTGTAACTATATTTTCCCAGTATTCATAGCAACAAAATCAACTACTCATGCAAATGCCTCACCTGTACACTCAAGAGGACATAAAAGCTGAGTCCAAAAGCCACAAAAAGGAAGGCAAACACGACTGTAGATTTCAACAGAGTTTTCATGATTACCTCCAACATCACGATAAAAATGCCACATTTTTCAAATCTAGGAATATTTTAAAAATTAAAATATTTATTCACTTTTCTCTTCAAATTGTCTTTCACTCGGTGTTGGTATTTATCACGCACAAGGTAATAAATGTGAGACAATTACTTTCTCAGTCACATTCCGAAAGAGGCATGAGAATTCATGAGTAGTCAAGACTATTTTCAAGCTGGTTGTCAAATTGCTGTTTCTTTTTTTTTTTCCTTTATATGGAGGTTATCTTTAATGGTTTTACAACTTGACCATTAGACATTACTTCAGCTGAAATAGGAGAGGGAAAATCCTAGCTTCCCAATGTCAAAGCTAATGCTACCAAAGGCTTGATGAAGGGTGTCAAGTGAGGTTGTGTGATGCATCAGGGGAGGATGGATTTGATGAGCTCATGTCTCCGAAGGCATCTGTTCCAGGGCACAGTCTCTGATTTACATGGCCCTCCCCAGTGCTTTCTGAGGTTTCTCCTTTGCCCCCCAGCCACGGACACTGTGAAATGTTTAGGTAGATAGTAGGTGTGTCACTGCCACAAACCTGTGCTTTTCCTTTGGCAAAGACAACTTGTTAAATGGAGGAAATGACATGATTTTAAAGCTGAAAATGAACTTCAGATTTCTCAGAAACTAAGTTCCCAGAGATGCCTATTAACTCACTAAGCTCACAGAGCCAAGGGAGTGGCAGTGCCTGAACCCATCTTGAAGCCTCTTGCCCTCCAAGCCACCGCACTTCCCACCATCCCAGGTCCTTTCCTAGGGGCTGGGCGCATCGCTGCAGCGTAGTGCTCATGATGCAGCATTGCAGACTGCATTGGGGGAGAAGATGGCCCTGGGAGATGGGAAGACCTCGGTAAGTTGCCTACATCTTGAGTTACAAGGTGAGATCTTTAGCCAGTCAATCAACTCAGGGCCTCAGCTTCTTTTGTACACCACAAGGAATAATATTTAGCCCTTACAATTGTAAAGATTATGCAAAATAACATTTCACTCGAGTTAGCGATTGCGGGAGGTAGTGGAGCTTAGTCCTTTTTACCCCCTCTAGGATTAGATTCTTCGGACTTACTTTTTCTCTTGTGTCATTTTTCTTTCCGTCACTGTCACTTCATTTTGAGGCCTTTATTCTGAAGTACATGCTTACCAAACTACTTGGTAAAACAAGAGTAGCCTGTGCTTTCTTTCCCACTTACTCTCAACACTTAATCTAGATTTGTCTAGACAAGTGGCCCTTGACCCAGGGTGATTTTGTGGTCCAGAGGATATTTGGCAATATCAGTGGACACATTTTTTGTTGTCACCACTGGTATCTCATGGGCAGAGGTCAGGGATGCTGCTGAACATTCTACACTGCACAGGACAGCCTCCAACAACACACAATTCTCTGACCCCAAATTTCCACAGTGCCAAGGTTGAGAAACCCTGGGCTACACTTTGAACCCCAAACCTCCCTCCCCTTTTCCTTAATAGACTATAAAAGATATCTCCAGTCTAAAACAATTGGCAAAGAAATAAGCCACTTATAAATTTATGGTACTTTTATGAATTATTGTTTTGATATTAAACCTGCCTAAAGGATGTAGAAGCCATTCAAGCTGGTTTTACCTCTGAAGATAGAATAAGAAGTTGATCCAGTAGAAGTGTACGGCGATGGCTCCACATTGCCACTGCACATAGGCTGGTATATCAATGAACAGGGGTGACACAAAAATGATGCTTGTTGTGTAGATAACCCATTCAAGTGCATTCTTATTATCCAAAAAGTAATTCCTTTTCTGGGTTGAAAAGAATGAAGAATTACCACATGTAAAGACAGAGACCTGGTATCTTATAGACGGTTTTATATAGATGCAGCCAGTAACAATAGTTGTCTGGCATTGCAGCTGGAGAGAGGTTTAGGACGAAGGAGCCAGCTCCTGTCATCCTGGACTTAACTCAGAGCCTTGGGCACAGATCAGTGTTAGGATGCCCCAGCCTCTTCTGTGTACCTGGCACTTTGGGTGTCTGATGCCTAAAGAAATTCTACAAGTTTCTAGGCTTTCTCCAGAGTTCACTCCATCTTAACTCCTGGGGGGCTGCAAAATTGGTTCAGTAATTCCCCTCTGCCTATATAAGGACATGCAGGTGAACTTCTCAGGATATAAATGAACTAAAGCTGTATCTATGGAGATTTGGGAACCTGTCCTAAGACCTTAATTACCATGATGATTTGGTGTCATTTCCTAGTCTTAAATATTTCATGTTTTGGACATCAACTTTCCTGTAGAGTAAACCACTTAAATCTCAGTAAGAAAATGGTGAGACTAAGTCCAATAGAGAAATAATATATAACTTTATAGTTCAACATAGACTATAATCTGTAACTCTCATCCTTAAAAAATAAAAATAATGACAAGAGAGATTAAATACTATGCCTTAAACCATTTAAGGTACAATAGAACAATGTAGTTGAACTCCCAGAATTGTGACAATTTACTAACAGTATATATAGATGTATAAGTACTTGCAATGTCTAATATGAAACAAGTGCAAAACACTGTCATATCATCAACATTCTCTAAATATCCTTGTGTTCAAATCATGTAAGAAAGTAAGCGAGGTGTTGTGTAAAAGGTATATAACTTATCAAAAATAATATTCACAGAAAATATACCAAAAAGTGAATAATAAAAAAGACTTTAAACCTCCACACTGAGAAGTAAAGGATTGATGCCATTTATCAACCAAAACAAGTACCTGCAGATAATTTAAATAATTCTGGGGTCTGATCTGAACTTGCTTCATGCATTTAAAAACACAGAGTATAAAGAAAAATTGTGCTGTAAAAAGTTTCCCACCTTTATTATAATGGGAAATTTTATCCAATAAAAAAAAAACATTCCTGTTAGGAAAGGAATTCAAAGAAAGACCCATTTGAAATAGAGTCTTGGGCCAACTATGGTCTTTATCAACAGTTACATTCAAAATTATCAAATTTAAAACCTAACAATTGTGTTACCAAAATATTAAACCAATATCAGAGAAAACACAGCAAAGTAATAAGTTCATCTGTAGCTAGGCAGACCCACATGGACTAGTAGAACTGGAGCATCTTTGCTTCAGGTAAGTCAGGCAATTAATTTATGTCCTGCGTATTAAAATCGTTGCAACTTTAGATACACAAAATGTATCGTGTACCTGCTGAAAAATTTGAGCCACTTCTTTGCAATATCCAAATATACTTGATAGTAAAACCAAAATCATGCAAACTTTTATAGTATATGAATTCTGAAACATAAAAGTGAAAGTCAGTTATGAGGGATATAAAATAGAACGATGTTTAGTCTTCATTGTAATCTCCACTATTAAATATTTCTATTGTTTTTCTTCTTCACTGCAAGTACTGTTCATTTTGGCTTTACACAGAAAATGACTGTGATGTCAACATGACACATACTCATTTCATAATGTCCTTATTAAGAGAGGTTCAAAAACTGCCAATTGAATTCTAAAGGAATAAGAATCTGTAGACCTATGTAATTTTTTTTTTTACTGTGGTAAAATACATATAACATAAAATTTACCATTTAAAAAATTTCACATTTTACACGTGCATTTACATTTTAAAATCTTTAATTCTGTGGCATTAAGCATATTCACAATGTTACGCAGCCATCACTACTGTCTAGTTCTGTAACTTTTTCCTCACCCCCAAATGGAAGCCTCTCCCCACTGAGCCCTTTCCCCACAACTCTGGCAGCCAGAAATCTACTTTCTTGTCAACCTGTTTTAAAGTTTTATCCTTCAGCATTCAAGCTAGCTTCTCCTACATGTCAATTCAACTATACTTCAACTTTTAAAATATATTTTTAAAAAATCACCAAAATTGATGCAGAAATTCACTCGGTTATTAAATATTTGCAACAAAGAAAAATTTTAAATTTGTTTACAAACTCATTTATTGACTTATATATTAATATTCCCCTTCATTCCACAAAAGACTTTAGGAGAAATTGGTACCATACATGATTTCTATAGGCTATTTATAATAATAATCAAAGTCTCAATATTTCAATTTTATTATGAAGTTAATATTCTTAAGGGAAAAAAGCACTTTGATAATCCTTTATTTTAAAAAGATGAAATATAAAAACCAATTGAAAATACCTTGGTGTCTAATATTTCTGAATGATCGCTAGTTTCATTGATGATGCCGGTTGAATTGAAAGCCATACCTGGTCTTATATTGACAACTAGAAAGGTCATAGGCAAGAGCCCAAGGCAGTAAGATCCTAGGTTCATAACGTGGGCTCTAAACCCGTAAGCCAACCTATGAAAAATAAGCAAAGCATAATTAAGTAATTTTAATGAGAAACATTTACTCAAGGTACCTGCAGAAACAATAGTTATAACCTCTCTCAGAAATCTGTCTGTTAAATTCACTAAACTTTAAAATCAAGAAAATCTTGGTATTCACCTTTTTCTTTTCCAGAAAAGGAATGGCAGCTTCCCAGGAAATCATAACTTACTTAAAATCTCTCACCAATTAATGTAAGAGACTTTAGCTCATAGCTTCTGACTCCAAGTTGAATGTTCCTCCCAGGAACACACTTGTCACTTCCCTGTCCACTAAACTCCTCGTGTTTTATATAACAATTTCCCCACCCACCAAATATTTCATTTAATGCCAAAGATAAATAATAGCAACATTTTTAATACCAAATTTTGCCTTTGACAAGTTTCTTCTTCAAAGTCTAAAACATTAATTAATAAAATATTAAATACTAAAATACCATTAAAGCATAATTATTTAAAGATTTTAAAATAAATTTAATGAGAGCATCATTAAAAAGAAGTACTTCTTAATACCCACCATTTCATAAGTAAATATTCTTTACACACAGGATGGTTGAGCAGCTCTGTGCGGTTATGTTGAACCATTACCTGAGAAATAAGAAAAGCTAAATAAAAGTACAACCTCATTAAACTACTGAGTATAAACTAAGCTTTTTGTTTGGACCCATCAGAGCTTATAACTTTATTTTGATACTATAAAAGCAACACCTGTTTACTTTAGAAAATTTGAAAAATCAAAAATTATATCAAGAATATGTATTTATTAAAACATAAGATAGAGATAACCATTATACAGATGCAGATATTTGATTGTTCATCTCTTTCAATTTCTCACTAGTTGAGATAGCATAAGCTTTTTAAATCTTATACGAAGTTATAACTCAAAAGGACATTAAAGACAAATAAACAATAACTACACCCTTGTTCTTTCCTTAAAGAATCTCAGGCTCATCTTTCTAGAAGGAGTTTAAATAGCAGAATACACACAATTCGGAGTTAAATTAGCCTACAGATTGTAAATTTTCATGAGTTATTGGAAAGTACCATTATCTATTTCAAAATTCATTTTTAATTTTTCAAGAAATACATAGAGGAAGTGAAGTCAACAAGAAGTGGACTAGGAGGCCCCAGATCTTCCTTCGCCCCATAGAGACAGAAGGCGTCAACATGACAGCAATACAAGGACCAGCTGCCTTTGTGAGAAGTCTAGAAGCCAGTTAAGAGGTGCTTGCACCCCGGGTGAGCCTGTAGCCAAGAAGAACCACATCAAAGACAGTAAGAAAATTCATGGCATTTACTTGCTGTAACTTGTCCCCCAGCACAGAGCAGTGAGATCAAGAGAAAACTTCCAACTCCTGGCTTCTCTGAGGAGGGAGAGAGTGGAACACATGTCCAATGTCCTCTAACTTTTTGGGGAACTGCCTGAAGGGACTGATTTCTGTCTTGCTTGAATCTAAACCCTGACAGATCCAGAGAGGCTTTCAGACTTCTGTGCACAATAATTTCTTAGACCAGACTAGCCATCGCTCCAGAAGAACCCCACTCTGCTCTCTTAAAACTAAGGCCAGGTTTGCTATATTAAGACAGATGTTGTGAAGGCGCTGTTCAGTCGCGTGCTGATAGGGCACTCAGTGAGTGTGATGTATTTATTCAAGCGAGCCCGTTTCATATATTATGTCACATCAAATCATAGATTATTAGTCTATAGCATATAGAGTCGATTTCTTTTTAAAAGCTACAAAGATTTTATTTCTTCCTGTTTTCATTCTGGCGGTAGAGATCGTGAACTCTTTCTGATGGAAGTATGACCTATTCTGTAAATTACAATGACGAAAACCCCACATACTTACACAAAAATTCTCTTAGTGTAACTGTAGCGTAGTTACTCTTAGGTCACTTAGCTATTGAATCTGAACTGTAATAACAACTGAAAAACCTAACATTCTCCAGCAGAGCTAGGATGCTTTGCATACAGCAGACGTGAGAGTCTATTGCCATTGCCAGCCTATGGGCATAAAATCCACCTAACTTCTTTCATACTCCAAGCACTTTAGATTTCACTTTACGTGATGGTTGGTCCTATGGTCTGTACCAAAGGCTTCCATGTAGGGAAATGAATTCATTTAAGGTGAATGAAAATTCTTAATTGGTCTAGACCAGTGCTGTCCGATGGAATTTTCTCCAGTGATGGAAATGTCCTCTATCTGTGCTATTCAATATGAGAGCCACAAACCACATAGGCTCCTGAGTGCTTGAAATGTGGCTCTTGCAAATAAAAGAAATGGATTTTTAACTTTATTTAATTTTAATTAATTTTGATGTAAGAGGTCACCTGTGGCTCAGGTATCATATTAGACAGAGCAGATCTAGATCATAGACCACAGCTTGCAAATCCAACCTTCAAGTATGTTTTCTTTTGCATGCACGTGATTTTATGTATTGCCAATATTTACACAGGCCTGGGCTGCTGTTCCACATGGCAAAGCTTTGTTGAAATGTGTAGCTGCTGTCCTCTTAGAGCCCACTTGTCTGGTACCTATTTCTTCTGCAGTTTTTTGAGTTTGAGGCCCTCAGTTTAGACTAAAGTTGGTCATTTCCATGGCTTTCACTGCCTCATCTGCTAGAAATGTAAAAGCATTCTTAAAGAGCTGGTTTGGTGCAAGTCTCTTGGGAAATTTGGGTCCAAGCTGTGCGTTCAAGGCCTGTTTTCAGATTGAGTTCATGCTTCCAGAAGGATCTAAGAGCTTCTGAAAGGTCAGAGTTTAATGTGGAGCTCAGTGCTTGCTGGAACTTAGAAGTTATGACTGTACCATGTCACCCCCTGCATTTTCCTGTGGTTTAGACTGTTGGAAACTCTACAACATGGATACTTAATTTAGGGGGTGGAGGTGGGAGCACACACTGATGATTAGCCTGTGTTGTCCATGGTATATGGGATTCTGGGTTGGGCAAGTTTTGCAATGACTATTAATTAGGATTAAAGTGATCAAAAGTGTGGGACTTTAAGGGACCAAATGATAGCAATTGTAGAAAATGACTGCTTTCTTTATTAAAAAATAAAGAGGTAGGCTACATGGCAGACACAGACATCAAACTGTAAATCTGGAATTCTTTCCAAGCTCCTTCCTGGAACAATTGTACCAAAACATGACAGAACCCACAGAGAGACTACTTGGATGAGGAAAACACTCAACTTACATTGAGGGTTTTCAGAGGTTCGTACGTAACGTCCTGTATAGGTGTTACCTTTTTGGTGAATTCTAACGGACATTGAAGATATCTGAAATTATACTCAATCTGTAGGAGATAAAATTAAAAAAAAAATTACAGTCTAGTGTAAGCCCCAAAAGTAGTTCTTCACAAATCAAATATGCAAGCTTGTAATTCTGCTGAAAATCAAATGTTTCAAATAAAGTCGGGTCATTTCATTGGAAGAAAAGTAAATTAAGTTATTCTGTATTAGTTTCAAAAAATAAATGTCCTAGAAGGCTGTTATTTGATTGCTTTATAACTTACAGTTGTGGGGAAAAAATGAATTCTCAAAAGACCACTTAGATCTTTAAGAATTTCATTCTTCAGGCAATATGACCCAAGATAATATAAAGACTAGAAACACTCCAAAGTAATGCTATTAGGAACAATTAAAATACTGGGAGAAAACTGAGGATCTAAGGAAAAATTTCCTCACAAGTAGAAAATAATCTGAAAATGAAGACAGTTACCATCTTCTGAGATTGTAGAACTTTAATAACATTATTTTTAATATTTCTTAAATAATTATAATAAACTAAGTTTTTACAATAAAATAAACTTACGTGGTAGTCGTGGGAGGACTTGTCTTCTGTGGAAGGTATCATGCAGAAATCTAAAAGTACCTTTGAGAGAGGAAAACCAGCTAAGCTACTGGGCAGGAGACTAGATATGAGATGAGGTTTGATTCCATTTCTAAACTGCCACCTGAGATATTCCCTTCCCCTTCCTTTGCTTCTTGCACCTCAAAGATAAACTATAATTTAAGTCATTCAGGAACAAAGTCTAAAATACGAAGTGTTACAAGTACCACTGCATTCCTTAGAAATACCAAGTGATTCAGAAAAATATCATGCACTTGAGAATGAAATTACATTTACAAAAATGTGGGTAAGAAATAATCCGTTGGTTTTGCCTAAGACTTGATGTCTTCCTGGGCTTCTAGAAAATATATTAGATGATTAAGGTTTCCTTTGCTCAGCATCTTCTAGTGATAACTTATCGTTCCTGATCGAGACCTTTCGGCTGAGCACTGGGGTCTTCCCGTGGTCTAGGTCTCATCTCCTGAGTCACTTGAGCTTGGAGTACCATATTTGCTTCCGTACCTCACTTACAGAGCAACGCGGGCCAAGTATCCATCCAGAGTGGTATGGACAGGATAGTGGCCAGAGGTGTGATAACGAGAAACAGTTAAGGTCCTCTAGATGCTCGAAAAGGGAGAAAACAGTTTAAGAATTAAGCATTAGACCTGTCCCTAGGCTGTGGGGACAAACATTTTTGTGTGGTCTCTGTCTACAGGGAAATGATTTGAGTCACCCCAAATCTGTGTGTTGGGACCTTTCTGGTGGCTCAAATTCACGATCCTAAGAAAGATTGCTCAGTCAGACTGCCCTCCTGGAATTGGATGTGGACACAGGGCCCAGATGACTGCATCAATATGTCCCTTGGAGTTCCTGGGGCATCTGGTTGACCCCATCTGCAGGACAAGGGTAGAGGGTTGGAGAGCACCCTGAAGATGAGAAACAGGGAACTGGGCCTTACTGGGAGGGCTGTCCATCCTGGCTGGTCTCAAGCACCAGAACAGAGGGACTTAAAAATTTCAAGGAAGTCTCTGCTGGTGACCAGGAGGCAGTACTGGGGATCATAAAAGGCATCATGAAAAATAAAGGCAAGACTAGTCAGCAGTGCTGTGCAAGGCAGAAGCAGAGAGGCAGGTCTGGCTGTGACAGTCCGAGAGCTTTGTCATAAGCAGCTCAGGCAAAGTGAGGTTGGGCTGCCTGGGGAGGGGGGAGTGGAGGAGGGATGGTGTAAGTTATTCAAATGTGTGGTGTGAGGCTGAACTGAAAGACTTTTAATTTCCTCTACTTAGAAACATACTCACAACACTAAAAGAAGACCAAGTCATTACAGAAAACTAACTAGAAAGCACATAGTAACATAGAAAAAAAGAAAAAACCAACTGTAATCCCACAAACTGTGCTCATGATTAGTATTTGGGTATAATTTCTTTTCTATGTTTTCCATATGTGAACATTTCTACCATACATTTTTCACTATGATTAATAAAGCTGCAGGAAACATCATTACATGTAAAGCTGTCTGTACCTCTGGTTTATTCATTAGGACAGATTCCAACAACTGGAATTACTGAGTGAGAAAATCTGAGGTCATTTTCAATCCTGAATATTTATGTGCCCTTGGATGAGCTTTATGCATCTAAAATGCTAATCTAGGAACTGGACTGGCTCCAATTTCCATTAGACATCCTTCAGAAAAGTGCCCAAGAAGCACTTAGCACACACTAAGTGCTTACTAAATAAATAAAAGTAGTGTTAGTAGTAGTGCTAATAACCACATAAGCAGTGTAAAAAGAGTAGGATCTATACCATCCTGAACAGTTTTTACATTTTACCTCTAAATTTTGTAATCACTTCATCACTTCAAAAGATCAATATCAGCATCACTGTTTTAGAGATTTAGAAAATAAATAATGACGCTCAGAGACGTGAAATGACCCACCGAAAGCAGCAGAACAAGAGGCAGAGCCAGGACTAAACCCTGGGGCCACCTGGCTCCAGATCTGGCCCTCTATCCCCTGTCTCACTGCCTCTTCCAGTATTTGAATATGCTTTTCTCTTCAAATGGCATTTGAAGTCATTTTTTTTTCTTGATTATTCTACCTCTGTCCCAATCCCAACTTTCCCAGGAGGTCTTTTATCCGCATCCTGCAACACTCACGAGCCCCACAGTTCATGCATATTTGACTTGGAGCTGGTGTCCAGCCTGCCAGGTGTTATGTTTAATCCAGCACAGAGTCACACGTGCAAAGGCCCACAGAGGCCAGGCACGTACTGGAAGTGAGTGAACTGTGCCAGCCTAAGAAATCTTTCCTACTGTTCTTGAAATGTGGGCTCTCTCTGTGCTGCCTTTAATCTTCACGGGTTGGGTAGAGGCACATGCAGAAAAATCTATGGGTTGGGTAGAGGCATGTGCAGAGAACTACGAGGAAAACAACTGCACAAGAATGAGAATACATGGCAACCAACGCTCGATATGAGAACTGAGTATCCAAAAGGAAGAGGTGGGGTGTGTCAAATGGAGTGCACCTGCCCCTGGTAAAGGAAGCCCCTGCTACTCAGCCCAGTGATTCCTGCCTTGTGAGGAGGTAGCCCAGTCACTAGACCTTCTGATTTCCATATAAAGCCAGATACTGGATAAGGAAAGCATCCTGGTTTTAAATATTAGCAACTAAAGCAAACTTGAAACAATAACATGCATGCCCCAAAAAACTACATCTAGAGGCATTAATCAGCCAGCAGCCAGCACTAGTGGTCTCTGCTCTAGATGTGGATTGTTTAAACACAAAATCTAACATATTTTCCTACATTGCACATAACAACTAATAGGATTTTTTTAGTCCCAGTAGGTCCTTCTCAAACATTGGTTGGCTAAATTCCCTTAGAACCTATATAAAACTAGAAACTTAACTTCACTTTTAAGATGGAAATTACTATGATTTAGGTTGTAATTACAGCAGTAAATCCTTACATTTTTATTATATGCCAAGCATATACCCAGAAGGAGTTTTGCTTTGAGAACTTACCTTCATGCATTCAGGGAGGTATTCTACCATTTCCAAGACTGGACATTTATTGCTTGGAGAATAATGACTAAAAACCATAAAACATTCTTCCCATCTGCAAAGAAATAATAATAATAATAATAATAATAATAATAATAATAATAATAATAATATTGTTATTATTACTATTATATATAATAATAATAATAATGCAGCAACAATTCTTAATACTTCTGCTCTGTGCAACAACAAACATACCAGCTGAAACTCAAGATTATATCTTTAGGAGAAACTGAATTAGTTCCAGTGGAATCAATATGTGAACCAAGATCAGTCCAGTAGAGTCCTTGTCCATTAATGGAAATTAGACATGTGGCAAATTCCAGGATGGCTGTTATAATCACTGTTCTATCTCTTATCTAAATGCCTTCTCAGGAAGGCAGAGCTTTGCCTTGTTTTCCTCCTGAAGTCATGACATGTTACGTACTTTCAGAGCTGGCCATGCGAGATAGAGGTACCCACCTTCATGTACCTACAACAGCAGCAAGGTACTGGGCACACAATACTTTACATTTAATCCAGGTATACACCATGTACTGCATTAAACTAACTAAACTACAAAATAACATGTATCAAGTACATTCATAAATATGGGCTCTGTCAGAACACGGCAGATTTGCCCCTTTCTTTATTGCCATCCAGTTGGACGGCGTAAGAAGATGCTCATGATACCAAGGGTGAAATAAATCTACAACAGAAAGTAGAAAGAGATCATTTATCTCCAAGAGCCTATCTTTGCAATAAGAGTCTAGCTCTAAAAACTACCCAAATTTTCTGTTAACCCATCCAGGAAATCTGTATAATCAACAGAAAACTTCAGTTGCACACTTGCCTTGACTAGTGTTTCAAAGGAATAATCAGCAGGGAAATCTGGAGACTGTCTGTGCTCCAAAGCACAGGCTTGGTCTGCCTTGAATATGAGATTGTTCACCTCTGTGTCCACTACTGGGTGACCCTGGGCCCTGGTGCTTATCTATCTGTGATTATACAAAATAGTTTATATTCAACACATGGGACAAACTATCCTCCAACTTCATCATTAAAACTCTTTAGGATTTAAAACCCCACAGCCACAACCACAAAAGATCATGTGTTAAAGAAAATTCCTTTTGGTGGCACTGGTAACAACACAGATTTACCTCAGAGAATATTTTCACCAACATCCAGTTTTGGGGTCTCCATCAGCAGGAGAGCATCAGGCAAGTTCAGGTGGGGCAGGGCAGAGTTTGTCAGACAACGACCATAGTGCCAAGTCTGTGAGCCTCATGGGAGTGCTAGGAAGGTGGTTTATGCACCCATGATTTATAAATGGAAACTGAAGATCAGGGAGGTTAAGCAGCATGTCTATTGTAACCCAAAAAGTTCACTGAAAATTTTATGTAAACAACTAACATTTTAAAATGTTGATTGATTTTATTTGGATCTGTCTCCTAAAGCAAAGGAAATAAAGGCAAAAATAAACCAATGGGACCTAATTAAACTTAAAAGCATTTGCACAGCAAAGGAAACTGTTGACAAAACAAAAAGATAACCTCTTGAATGGAAGAAAATATTTGCCAATGATATGACCAATAAGGAGTTAATATCCAAAATATATAAACAGCTCATACAACTCAACATCAAAAAATAAATGAAAGAAACAAACAAAAAAGCAAACCCAACATGATTAAAAAATGGGCAGAAAACCTGAATAGACATTTTTCCAAAGATGTGCAGATGGTCCACAGGTACATGAAGAGATACTCAACATTGCTAATTATCAGAGAAATGCAAATCAAAGCTATGATGAGAGTATCAACTCATACCTGTTAGAATGGCTATCATTAAAAAGAACACAAATAGCAAATGTTGGTGAGGGTGTGGAGAAAAGAGAACACTGTTGGTGAGAAATTGGTAGTCACGGTGAAAAACAGTATGGAAGGTCCTCAAAAAACTAAAAACAGAACTATCATACGACCCAGCAATTCCACTCCTGGGTATATATCCAAAGAAAACAACACTAACTCAAAAAGATACATGCACCCCAATGTTCACATCAGCATTATTTACATTTACATTATTTACAGTTGCCAAGATATGGAAGTGACTTAAGTATTAGTCAACAGATGAGCGGATAAAGAAGTTGTGGTATATATATATACATATACATATATATATATATATATATGGTGGAATACTATTCAGCCATAAAAAGAGTGAAATTTGCAACAATGTGGGTGGACATAGAGGGTATTATGCTAAGTGAAATAAGTCAGACAGAGAAAACTGCTTCCTCTCAGGTTGTGAATAAGCCCTGATGCCAGAGGCTGGTGGACGGGAAGGCAGGGTACCGTTTGTTCTTGATGGTCGTGAGAACCACCTCCTTTCTCTTATTGTGAATTGCAACGTGCAGAAAGGAGGCCAGCTGCTTGTTGAGGACGATGTCGGCATTGTAGCTCAGGAGCAGTGCGACGGCCTTGGCGTGGCCCTCTCTTGCCGCAAAGTGGAGCGCAGTGTTCTTTCAGAGAAAACAGAACCACAGACAATCTGGTGACAATGGCTGCTCATCCTGTGGCTATTTTACTGCTTTGTCTCACTGTTGAACTGCTTAAAAGAAATTACCGACAAAGCTATTTAATAGTAAGTACTTAAAATTGAAAACTGGTGTTCAGAATCAAGCTTCAAAATAATGAGTTTCTAATACAAATATTGCGTGTGTTTGCATATGTGTGTGTGTGTGTAGGGTGGGGTTGGGAGGCCTGTGTGTGTGTGTGCAAATGTGAATTCCAAGTGGATGGCTTTGCTTCTTTTTTGCAGTCAGTGGGATGTTTCCACAGGGACAGAAGACAAGCTTTTAGGGTGAGGATGTTGGAACAAACACAGAAGAAAATACTTCTGGAGATTAATCGTCCATTATCGAATTGGTTTCCAGATACTAGATTTTCACAGGCTTGTAAAAATTTTTTTAAATCAGAAATCACTGTAAAGTTGCCAATCTTTAGTTTTGCCACATAAACACATACTAAAAAGCGATGATAGTCCTGTGTCTCCATCATTCCGTGAAAGACTGTATATTTCAATACTTGCTTTCCAAAACAGGAGGAAGGATGTCACAGTGGAATAAAGGGCAGTCTTTCAAATCAAATCCACTTAGTTTCAGGGAAAACTTACCCCTGCTACCTTCATTGCCCTCGGTTCACCAGGGAATAATGAAAATTGTATCTTCAATCCACATGGGCCTGTGGGCAGGCCTCTGTGAGGCTGAACAGGTGTCCTCAACATGCACCCAGCCCTTCGTATTGTCTCCTTATTCTGTTCCCCTTTTACTCACTAAGGGCCTACATAGTGAGAACCCAATGAAAGACCACGAATAGAGCAAGGACAGGAAGGGGGTAGCTAAGAAGGCTTCCTGCAATTTTGGAAGTTTCCTCTGTGCCAAGATTTTAGGTAGGTGTGAGGAACATGTTACATACCCCTTCTTCATCTGGCCGATCCGCGCACTTCATATTAGTGTCAAGAATGACCTTCATGGTCTGAGTGTACCCGCCCAAGGAAGCGTGATGCAAAGCAGTCCAGCCATTGTGGTCACTGTTCAAGAGTCAAGAAAAACCTTTGTGTTCACCTTACAGATGAAAGGTGGGAAAGGATGCCACCCATTTGAAAGGTGGGTCTGATGACTAAGGGTAAAAATAGCATATCTGAGATATCTCAGTTCTAGCAACTAAATATTAATTACATATTTCTAACAAATGAGCTAATTTTAAGCCTAATTGGATGAAGGTAGTCAAAAGGTACAAACTCCCAGTTATAAGATAAATAAATCCTAGGGATGTAGTGTGTGACATGATAAGTATAATGAATACCGCTGTATGTTATAAATGGAAGTTCTTAACAGAGTAAATCCTGAGTTCTCAACACAAAGAAAAAAATGTTTCTTTTTCCTCTTTTTTTGTATCTGTGTGAGACTATGGATCTTTGCAAAACTTACTGTGGTAATCTTTTCATGATGCATAAAAGTCAAATAACTAAAGCTGGGCACTTTAAACTTACACAGCATCAATTATATCTCCAAAAATTGGAAGGAAAATAAATAAAAGTAAATGAAAGTGTATAAACACGTTATCAAATAATCGGGGTGGATGAAACTAGAATTAGCATATCTATGTCATGCAAAATTTTTTCAAGGCTGTAATGTACTTATACACACTATCTTAAAATTATCCTTTAATTGAATATTGTATCAAAAAATTTCCATGATGGTGGTATTCATCTTTGTGGCCACTAGTTATGGCTAATAATAATGATAATGATAATAATATCATCTTCCAGAACATGGCTATAAGATATTTAACTTAGGGCCACTTATTTTTCTAAGAGTTCAGGTCTGAAGAGATCTTTTTCTTGTGCTCCCAAAGATGCTTATTTAATCCCTTTAAGAAATGTTTGTCCATTCTCACAGAAATTCAGGATGTAAATACAGTGAAGACTTGCCTTTTTTCCAAATCAGAAATAGAAAAAAAGCATGAGATCTTGACACAATTTAATTTCAGGGCTAGTGAGCACCTGTTTTAGGGTGCAAGAGCCATCTCACTATTTCCATTATGCTGTAATTAAGCAACAACTTTCGGGCCTGGGTTCTCCCGGGGTCCCCTCTGCAGGTCTGCTGTCTGGTGTCCCCTTGGAGGCAGGAAGGATTTAAGGAGAGCATTCATTTCTTGGCTGCATCACTGCTTTGCTGGGATTGGCACCCCGATAAAGAAATGTGGCTTTGAACATTAGCCTAAATGAGCAATTTTGCTACCACCTTGGTACGATCAGAAATTAGCTCATCACACCTCTATAAAACTTTTCTGGATTTTCCTTCTCTTTTTACAGAGGTGTTGTTTAATGATGCCACCTTTTATTAGGCTTAATCATTTTTCTTTGGTTTTGCTCCTTGTGTTAGATTTCCTTTAAGTATAATGAAATTCAGGAAATTTTTAAGTCTCATGTTATAGCATAAAGGGAGCCTTTCTGTCCATTATTCATCAGATTGAATGAAAAGTAGAGTCTTTGATTTGTAGTGTGTGTGTGTGTGTATGTGTGTGTGTGTGCGCGCGTGCGCATGTGCTGTTTTGTATCTGCATAAACAGATCGTAGCGTGACGAAGGACAATATGAGGAGCTGTTACTTTGGAGGTTCTGGAAACTACTCTGTACAAAGCCAGTTATTCTGTGACTTTGAACAAGGCCTTCAGCTCTATAAACCTCAATGTTTTCATCTGTCAATGGGAACTAATACTGACTTCCCTTTCCATATTGGAGAAGTCATATAAGTAAGATGAGTAAAAGTACTTAGTGAGAAAGTTAGATATCATAATTAAAAATAAAATAGAAAAACAGCCTGAAAATGACTAACCAATTAAAAAGAATATATAAAAATTCCAGTCCTATAGTCTCACCTGAGAAATAATGCACCTTTTTTCAGAAGAAGTTGAACTACTTTGTCATGCCCATTTTTTGCAGCCAGGTGGAGAGGAGTCATCCCATGAAGGTCACCTTCATTCAAAAGCCTCCTGTCGCTCATGTCTTGCAGGAGCCTCTGACAGGTGTTAATGCGCCCATAACTTGAAAAAAAAGTCCGTTTCATACTTTCAAAGCAAATATTAGAGAGAAGACACGCTCATGTGTCATTTAAACTGACCCTTACCTGGCTGCAAAATGCAGGGGTGATTTCTTATCTTTGCTTTTGGAGTGAATGGACACATTGAAGTCAAGCAGGTTATTTACAGAGACAGGGACCCCCTGTCTACATGCATAATGTAGGGGAGTACACCCATCGTTGTCTTCATCCATTACCAGCTGTTTAATATGTTGCATCTATGGGAAAAATTAATATTCAAAGTATAATTCTGGTATGATGCTAATACAGTATTTTTCAAACTATTCTGTAGGATAGTATTTTCCAACAAGGGCCAATATGGATCCAGTGAGGGCAAAAATATAAATAACCTAAAGGGTACTTGAGTAAAATAAATGTGGATGATGGCGCATGCTCTGTCTCTCTGTAATGTACATTACCAGAGGCTCTGAGAAATTCTAAGGAAAATAAATGTATTTAACATTTATAACCCAACATTTTTCAAATGTATTTGACTATGAACCACCTCCCTCACCCCACCAAATAACACTTAACAGCTTAATGCTAATGTGCTCTGTTAGGCAAAAGGGACGAGATGTTAAAATTAGGGACACTCTATCTTTATCTTTATATGTATATTAAATAAAAAATGCATGGCAAATGAGCAGCTTAAATAAATCCATAAACAGGGGAAGGTATAGCTCAAGTGGTAGAGCACATGCTTAGCATGCACAAGGTCCTGGATTCAACCTCCAGTACCTCCTCTAAAAATAAATAGATATAAATACCAAAAAAAAACTCAGAAAAGGAAAAAAGAAAATCTTGAACAGTTTGCTTTGTCATATAAAAGAGAAGACACATGATTGCCAAAAATATCTTATCTCATTCTATAGTATATAGCCCTTCACGTAACACGCGTTCAATAAATGTCCATTTAGGAAATTGTAACTGACTACCCTTCAATAAAAAGAATATTAAGTGGTGGAGAAAGATTCAAAAAAACTATTTTAAAAAGTCCATAAACATTTTTTTAAAAATATTCAAATATACATTCTGATTCTTTAAGAAACTGACTATATTAAAATCTATTTATTATAAATACATTTATTTATTTTAAAAATATGTTGAGGATATATGGAAACTCTCCGTAACTTTGAAAACTCAATCCCAAAGTAATTTATTATCATCATCATAATCATCTTTACTATGTTGTAAATAAATGGCATCAAACATGGCGTCTTTATTTAGAAATAACTTTTAAATTCCAGTATCAGCCTTCAGAATAATAAAAATCATAATAAACAAGACCACTTTACTCTCTGCTGAACCCAATTCAGTTTATGGAAATCCATACTTGTGTATTACCTGCATAAACTCAGGTCGCAAATTCTTTAATCCGTAAGGTTGTTGTACAGTCAAATGCAAAAAATTACGTCCAAGATGATCTTTTATGTCTACCCGGGCACCTAAAAAGCACAATATAAATATAACTTCTGCTCATTTATTTGAAGCAAGGCCTCTGGTGGATTTTCAATTTAAGAAAATAGAAGATTTTTGACCTAAAACTTTGCCAACCTTTAAGTTAAAAAAAAACTTTATTTAGGTAAGAAAACTAAAATAAACACATTTTCAAATATCTTTACCTCAAACAGTGTGCATGTGTGTGTAAGGGGGTAGAGAATATATGATTCATTACATTAATTAATATATGAGGTCTTACCTTTTAAAACATAAAATATAAATATAGAGAGACTGGAGATCAAGAGAGAAGAGGGGAGGGTACCTTTCTTCTTTGTTGTCATATCAGGTTATTCTCTAAGGTGAGGACAGTTACAGTATCACATAGGATGGATTCACTGAGAGAATGTAAACAAAATGTTCAGCAAAATGCCTAGAATATAATCATTCCCTTACAAATGTTTTCTATTATTGTTCTTAAATTATCCTTTCAAGTACTGCTGGACTGCAAATTATTCTAGATACGGGAGGTATTCCATTTATCTTTGTATTCATAGCCCCTGGCTCAAAGCCTGGCACGTAATAAATGGATATTAAATGTTTAACCATATTGAGTAGTAGTTCTAAAGGCTTGGCTCGGTCCCTCTTAGTACCTTTAGAGAGGAGCAAATTTACAGTATTCCAGGATGCGGAAGCAGTTGCTAATATAAGCGGAGAGCGTCCTTCGGAATCGGTGCTATCAATATCTGCTCCCTAAAATAAAACACGTCATTCACTAGAGAGCTTGTGAAATGACAAATGAGCTTACATTGCAATCTGTAAGTAATGTTAATTCATCGAGACAGAGTGTCCAAAATATGGCTAGCACTTAAGTGTATGACTACTTTGAAACTTCCCTATGATTCATATGTTGTAAGATCGGAAATCAGGGCACTCTTTTCTAACTTCAACCACAAAAATTCTTCTCAAATGTTAATCTTTTGACTGACAGCCAGCAACAGATCTATCTTACTGCCTACGTCATAAAAATAAAATGCTTTGACCTATAACGCTACTTTGGTTCCCATTTTAAGAAGAGATTTTTAAATGGCCATAATAGGGAGTGGGTAATAGCTAAGGGGTAGAGCTCGTGCTTAGCAGGCACAAGGTCCTGGATTCAATCCCCAGTACCTCCTAAGTTTATTACGTATGTGATTTCAAAAACATTCACAAGAAATTGTTCACTTTTACTGCCAAGAGAGTGAACCCTGGAAGCTCACATCACAAGGGGAAAAAAATTGCTGTAACTTTGTATGGTGACAGACAGTAGCTGGATTACTGTGGTGATCATCTTGCAGGGTATATAAATATCTAATCTGTATGTTGTAACCTGAAACTAATATAATGTCAATTATATGTCAATTATAACTCAATAAAAAAAGAAATTGTTCACTTTTTAAAAACACTACTTCATCTGAAATAGATGAACTGAAATGGTTGAACTGAAATCATTCACATCCTAAAGTAAAATTCTAGCCAAATATCGAAGAGAATTAGTATTTAAAAATCACATATATATAAATGAATAAGTCAATATTTACCATTCCATGCGATGGTTTTAATATTTGCTATGACAAGAAACAAAAGCTTTTTAAAAGTTCATGGAAAGAATTCTGCCTTTTGGACAGGGTAATGTAAGTAGCTTAAATTCTGATCGTAGATATGACCCTGTTCTCCTGGGACCCACTGAACCCAGATGACCAACGCAGCCATAGCCCCTTTGAAAGCACAATGGTGGTCAGTGAGGTCCTGTTCTGGTCCTCTTGCCAGGTAAAGAGATGGCTGTATTAGCAGGAAACCGTGCATGGCAAAACTATGGTATAGAATGAGCCTTCCCAGGATTCTTCTGTGTAAATATCACAATTTCAATAGTTGCTATTGACAACAAACACATGTTAAATACTACAAACAGGGCTAGATTCATTGTTGGTATGGTGGGGCTTAAATAAATACATCATAGATTCATCTGTATAAAGGGCTAACTACAATTGAACTCAGAAGCCAGCTGATTCCACTTCAAAGGGTGAAAAAGATCCTGTGCTTTCACTCGTAACAAACCTTGGACAGCATTTTTAATTCCTCACTTTTTTTATTATTTAAAAGCTGGCACTGAGGCAGCTGGGGTAGAAGTTTACCATGGAAGGTGAAGGTTTCATGTGCTGCCTGTCCCGCCTCCAGCTGAAAGCCACCTGTGCTGTAGAAGGGTCAGCAGAGTCACCACGCCCAACACTCTCCTAGGACCCAATCACAGAAGAGCTTTCCTTGCCGTGGACTTGCCAAGTCTCCACACTAAAAACACTGATATGGGTATCAAAAGTACACATTGGTACTTCTAGCTTCCTGGAAATGAGGCTTGGCCATTATGTATTCAAACACAGTATATTCTATTTGCAAATGTATCAATCATCTTGTCATCTTTTTTTCTTCTGGTTTTATTGAGATATAATTGAAATTCAGCACTGTATATGTTTAAGGCGTACAGCAATGATTCAGCTTACATACATCATGTAATGATCAGCACAGCAACTTTAGTGAACGTCCACCATCTCAGAGACACAAAATTAAAGAAATAGAAATTTCAAGAATTTTTGCAAGTATATGAATCATCTTTTGTAAACCTTTTTACTGATAATCAAGAAATTAAAATTTGGTTTATTTTTGAATATTCCTAGTAGGTAATGTATGATTTTCAACTATAAATACTAATTAAAAAATAAACCTATCAATGGAATAGTTACCACTGAAATTAAGTAGTCTGCTAGTTCATGGTGATCAAATAATGAGGCTCTGCAAAAAGAGAATTACAAGCATATTAGGGAACTATTGATATAAATACATAAAATAAAGCTACTGTATTCAGAAAGTGAATTTAAAGGATCATTTAATAACATGATAAAATGCTAGAGAATTAATAACCTTTCAAAATCTGTAACTGATTCTGATTAGGGTCATTTTTCAAAGTAAGAGTAATAGAGAAAGGCCAAATGCATCATAAGATTTTTTTCCTCATCATTTCATAAACCTATTTTCTCTATGTAAAATCATGAAGATGTTCTGAAGTGAACAGTAAAGTATGTCCTAAGAGCTTAAAATGAAAGACAAAAGAACTGGCTGTTACCACTGCGACCATGAGGGAAAACAAAAGTTGCTATAAGGTTCACCCAACATTTATCTGCAGGGTTCCAAATGCCCCCCTCTTTGGCCAAGTTAACAAGGTAGTGTTAGCTTTCCTAAAGTTTTATGAAGCAAAAAAAAAAAAATGATGGAGAGAGTTGAAGTCAGTGGATACCATGTCAACCAGTCATAAGGATAATGTTCATTAATAAAGCAAATAAAAATGAAATGTTTAATCTTTATTATAGGACCACCATGACAAATGCTAATAGTAATGATTTTAAAGTTTGTGTTTCCTATTGCAAATTTTATTTCTTTGTCCCTATTCAAGATTATCTCAGCAACAAAAAGAATTCTGGCCCAAAGAGTAAACTTTCCTTTGAAGTTCAAAATAAACTCCGAATTTCACTGGCTACTAGAAGGACGTTCCAGGATCATAGATCAGTAGTAGATTCATCAGAATTGGACTGAACTTGTCTGAGAAATCTTCAGCCAATCCAAATTGCCTGTGTCTGGCTAGTCCCCAGGCTCAGGATACTTGTGAGTCAAGTTGATGGGTCTGTCTCCCTAAAATAATCCCCTCTAATGCATATTTACATATTAAAGCTGTATTCTAAATAAACACATTTTAACTATACCCAGATCACTAGGTTTCTAAATTGGCCAAACTTTGGAATCATGTTAAGAACTTAAAAAAAAATTCCTGAGACCCATCAGGAATTCTGATGCAACCTGGGATATGAATGGACACTGGGGGTTTATAAACTCCGCACATAGTTCTAATGTGCAGTAGTTTGAGACTCTCTGGTCTAGAGGTTAATCTACCAATTGAGTTTTTTGTTTTCTTTCTTTTTTTTTTGCATTTCTAAGTTTTCTAACTGGACCTTTTTCATATCACCAGTCTTTGATTCATAAATGTCAATTTGTTTTCCATAATCCATCATCTTAATATACTTATTTTTACATGAATATCTCAGCTCTCTCCTGCCATTCCAGGCTTCCATCTCTCTCTTTTTCTCTCTCACTCTGTGTGCTGGGGTGGGGGGTGTGTGTGAAAGGCAGACAGACAGACAGACAGAGGCAGAGAAGGCTTATCTCAGCCACCTCTTCACTCACATAGGGAACACTGAGTCCTCGAATTCAAGGAATGAACTCTCAGTCTACACTGCCTGTTTCCTGTCCTTGCAGCTTGTAAGACTATAGTTTCAGATGGTTTTCTCTAAAGTGTATTTATATTAAACTCAATAGAAATATTTATCTTCTTTGGAGCTTGGCTATCATTCCCTAAAACTACGTGTATGTTTTGACAATGTTTATGTGTAACTGAGGGCCTAAGTGGAAAGGAAACTAGGGTGGGAGAAGAACCATCCATATGTATCTGCTCCATTCTTTTCACTGAAAATGAGGACACGATACACATGAGGAACTGGAACAGATTAGAAAGGGCTCGGAAAGTCGTGTATGTTGACCTCCTGAGCATACAGGAAATGAATCCTGAGCCTAAAACCACTGGACTAAGAATTGATCCAGAATATTCCACTGGAGATTTTATCCAATGAAAATGTATTTAATGCTCCACTTTGATTCCAGAAGAACATAGAGATTCCAGTTGAGCCACAGAGTCTTTATTACATCTGCTCTTTTCTTTTGAACTGTAGAATCTCAGCTACCACAAGTGCTGACTTTTTCTGTCAGGGTATAATTCAACTCACGAAGACTACAAGTCTGTACACAGAATGATCAGCAGGAAACTTACTTGTGAAGCAGCGACTCCTGATTTCCGTCCACTGCATTGACAATATCACTGCTCCCAGAATACGAAGATATCATCAGTTTAACAATCTCAGTGGCCCCCTGGGTGGCAGCAAAATGGAGGGCTGTGCACTTGCCCTTCTGTAAAGAGTTGTGATGTCAGAATCAGTCAACGTGTAAGTCCCAACGTAAGGATAAAGCCCAAATTCAGTTGTTTTTCCTTCCCAGGCCAACAAAATCATGGAAAATGGAATTTGAGATGATGAATAGTAATCAGTTTCATCTCCTGAAAAGCATCAATGTACAAATCATAGCTAGCAATTTGACTTCTTTGCAATCTGACAGCTCTTGACAGCTCTGACGGTATTTCTACTGCTGTCAGTGTCATTATCTTTACTGTATCTGTATTTGTGTTTGCAATTTTTGGGGGGAGCTCTCAAAATTCTTTAGACAAATTAAGATTTGGGAGTCTCTCGTTCTGCTTCTTCACGAACAGCGGGGAGTATTATCTATTTCCATCTAAATTAACTGTAAAAGAGCTGTGAAGCATTTTTGGCAAATACTACATTACAATTCTACAATAAAAGAATCAGAATAGAACATGAACAGTTACCTCCACCAGGTCCAATTGTGCACCGTTGTCCAGGCACATTTTAATCATTCCTAGGTCACCACTCTGGACCGCCATGTGGAGGGGGCTAGCTTTCCCATTGTTCACAAAGTTAATGTGAGACAGTCTGCTATACCCGTGTTCTTCACCTTTGGGAGAAATAAAATTTGAGATAACAAATATTATATATAAATAAAAGGATTTTTTTTAAAAAAGAAAAGACTTTTTAGACTTACATAAAAGACCATGTATAAATTCTAATAAATGTTTCTCAGATTAACAACATCCACCAGAACAGACTTTTTTATAATACATAATGGAGAAAAGCCTCTACTTACCAAACTTTAGTATTATTTCCATGCATTTTTTGGCACCAGAAAATGCAGCCTGGTGAATAGGGAAGCATCCCCATTTATTTGATTTACAGAGATTAGCTCCTTTATTTAACTGAAGAAAAGAACAAAAAAAGTCATGATGCAAGTTAAACCCCAGATCACAAGGATGGGCAAGATTTTGTATGCCTCTCCCAGACCTTTTCACTACTCTGTGCCTATGTAAAACTACATAGAAAAGCTTCAGATGCTATGGAATCTCTGCAAGTAATCTGGGAACTATGCTAAGATTCTAAAAAGAGACCCTTTATATTTTATAATGATGAAGTAACAATATAGACACAAGAACATCGGCTTGATCCCCCAGCAAACTAAAGTCAACACATTTTTCAATGGAATCAAAGAGATTTTTAAAAATATTATTGTGACTCCTCCTACACCCATTCTCAATTCCTTATACAAATAAAGTGACAATATTTCCCAGATTCTTTCCCTTTCATTTGTGTAATTAACAGATGATTAGACCGGCACTCATGTTACGCTATAAAACTCAGGCATCTTGACTAAGGCAAGTTCTCTACTAAAAAGTTGTTAAAAGAACCCTGGAAAATATGTTAGAACATATTTGTAAATTGAAATACCAGGTGGATATTCTGAAATTCTTTTATTTCTTTGTTCTACTCTCTGGGATGGTGGAGAGAGACAATCAAAAATACAGAACCTGGCCTGAATAACATACAAGTGATTAAGGAATATTTAAAAGAAAGCTATTTACTAGAACTCTAGTACCATGCTCGAAAGGGGCATTATGTGGAGCAGGAGTCGGCCATTCTGATGGGCAGCTCCAGAGTTTTACTGGACCAGAGAGAAGACTGGCTCTTCTGTTAGGGCTGTGGCTGAGGACCTTAGTCATTATATCACACAGAGCTCCCTTTCAGAGAACCCAAGGCAGCAATTTCTTCTCATCTTGGAAACAGGTGATGGCTGTGTTTCTCTTCGCTATTATTTTAGGGCCCAACAATAAGTCTGCAAATGACTGTATTCCTCTTGCCTTTGACTCTTCAGAAGCTCAGAGTCAAAAGTATGATCCACCTTTATTAACATACAGGCCATTATGCTTTGTATTTTGTATTCTAGCCTGACCACCGGCTTCACCTTAATCTTTCCTGTCTATATTTTCTTTTCATTTCAATCTTCTCACATTTTCTGTAATGCCTTCCTGTTAGTCTTCAATAAGCAATCTCACACTCATTTAAGATTTAAGGGGTGTATATATACATATACCAAAGCACACAGAGCTATTTTTTCTGACATATTTTCTGTATTTTATATTTTGCTGAGAAAAGAAACTGAAAGGTGTTGTAAGTAACAAAAATTCAGGTTGTACTAACTAAAAGATTCAGAAAACAGAAAGAATACGATTAAAATACAAACCAAAATCTGCAGTGCTTCACTGTTATCTTTGAAGCATGTGATTATCAAAGCTGTGTTTCCATTTTCTCCTTCCAAATTAATGTCAGTACTGCTGTGTTCAACCAAGATCTACAGGAAAGGGGAATAATAGTTGGAAAGTTAACTTGCCGGTTTCCAAACAGGGTTTTTGCCTTCCACTAGATTATAAGCTCTCAGATGCCAGGGACCACGTCCTTATTCACCTCTGCTATCACTTCTCCCACAGAATCTGGCATAAAACCTTGCACACAGTGCACACTACACAAATTTCTCAAATAGATGAAATAATGGCAATTTCTCTATCATATCAGTTAAGGCAACGTGGAGCTGTAGAACTGGAAATAGAATAAGAATTATAGATACTAGCTAACATAGCTCACTTAATACTGCTCACTTGTAGTAAGTGAACTATATTAAATAATATCTACCAAAAACTAAACTGGAATCTGTGGGTGGCAGGGGAGGAAAGGAGGTGAAGGAAGGAGAGAGGGAGGGAGGAGAAGTGGGGACAGAATGGTTTCCTTTTTCCATCTAGTCATTTTGCTTTTACCTAGGTTGCAGGTATTCTGGGAAATATCAATTAAATGAAATGAAATCTCCATTCTCTCCAGTAGAGGAAAGAGAGTTTCACATTAACACAGGTATTGCTTAATTCAATCAATTTAGACTTTGTCTGGAACAGAAAACTTCTCTATGATGTAAGAAATTCACCTTCTTGGTAAAATGATGAAGCAATTTCCCTGATGGGAATTTAACTGAAGACCTGTTATTCCTCACCTGCTGACTACTGGACAAGAATCTATAGATCATTAACCGGTCTTCATTTTATATGAAATCTAACAATAATTAGCTCATGTAAGTGTGTCTCGCAAAAGAGAAGTCTTTGAATTGGCCTACTAGAGGCCTTTCCTCTTGCAGCATGACTATGATAAAACTATACCATGTGCTTACAATTAAATTGTTTAAAAACGAATTTCTTAAGCAAGCTGTTTCCTAAAAATCTTGACTTAAAAAGAAAGGCACACAGAGCCCCTTGTTGAGAGAATGTGCCCCAATGTGTCAGTAAATCAGCAAATTAGGTTCACTAATTAGCTCTGCTCATAAAAGGAAATTACACTGAAAGTTTAGGTCCTAAGTACAAACAGGGAGATTATCGAAGGACAGTGAGAACACACGATTCAGTCTATGGATGTGAGGCACGTTCATGTGCTGTTCTTCACAAACTCTGGATTCACGTGCGAAGTAACTCACCCAAGTCTATAAGGAGGGGTTTGCTCTCTCTGACTTCTTAGAATCTTGCATCATAGATTTGGAGCATCTATTAGGTATGACTGCTCACAGCCGTAAGCACAATCTTTCCTAAAGCTGTGTTAAATTGGATAAGGCAGGGGCCCAGACAGAGCAACAAAACTCTGCGCCCATTTCAAATTCAGTCACGACCAGGCAAGTCTGGAGGCTCGCAGGTGAGGCCTCCGGAGGTCCCTGTCATGAGAATCCCGGAAGCCTCACGGGAGGGTCAAACCACTGGACACTTTGAGGTTAAGCCCCAAGAACACCTGCAGGCCTGCAGGCTACTAAGAAGTGAGGCCAGCCCCCAACCCCAGAGCCAGCATGCCCCGGGGCACACGGTGTATCTGGGCAAGAACTTGAGCTGACATAGGGCTAGCTATTTTTTCCTTTGCAAACACAAGGTAGTGGTGGAAGGTCTGGGGAAAGGCTGGACAATGGAGCAACATTTGAAATTGGCAAGAGCTGGTGGGTTACACCTGACCCCTGGGCGTAACTGGGAGAGGCAGGCCCCTGGGACTGCTATTGGCCAGCGCACAGACCGACCCTCCTCCAAGTTCCCTCCTCCTCTTCTATTCTCTTCATCTCTGGTGAAGCAGAGGGGCTCGAAAATATTTTTAGATGAAATTGTGGCTGGTAAGACCACGCAAAGGAGAGACAACTAATTTCAATTCTCTTGTAACCCTAATTTTATCTTGTTCTGGTGTCACTTAGGAAAATTTTTGTTATATCCACCTTCTAGTTTATAAAATAGTTATGGGTTTATTTCTAAACTTTCTATTTCTATGTGATACCTACCTTTCTGTATTTGTTAGTCTGAAGATTTCCTTTTTTTATTGAAATATAGTCAGTTTACAATGTTGCGTTAATTTCTGGTGTACAGTATAGTGATTCAGTTATATATGTATGGATATTATATATATATATTCTTATATATATACACACACACTATATACACTATATATTCTTTTTCACCTTCTTTTTCATTATAGACTATTACAAGGTATTGAATATAGTTCTCTGTGCTATACAGTAGGACCTTGTTGTTTATCTGTTTTATATATTGTAGTTAGTATCCACAAATCCCAAACTTGCAATTTATGCCTCCAACCCCTCAGTCCTTTCTCCTCTGGTAACCATAAGTTGGTTTTCTATGTCTGTGCGTCTGTTTCTGTTTTGTAAATAAGTTCATTTGTGTCATTTTTTTAGACTCCACATGTAAGTGATCTCATGTGGTATTTTTCTTTCTTGTTCTGGCTTACTAGTCTAAAGATTTCTGATTTCTAATTAACAGTAGCCTTTCAACTGTTACCTGCCTTTGAATTCCCAAATCACACTTTCAGAGCAAAGATTAATGAAGTCAATGGGCATTTGTTTCTGAAAAGAGCCTTCGGAGGAAGCCTGAGAGTTCTTTGGGGAAACAGATGGCATCTCTGGGGGGCCCTGCAGTCACTGGTGGCCCAGCCCAGACGGTACAGAAGCAGCACCTGGCTCATGAATAATGCAGACAGTGAGAAAAACAGACAGCCTATTGCCAGAGGATTTCCCAATAACTTCCAAATGGGGGCTGCCCTGACTCCTCTTCTTAGACACTGAGAGAAAAGTGTTTGGACGAAAGAAAGCATGGAACTCATGGACATCCCTGAGATCTCTTTGGTGATTTATAGACAAAATAGGTTTGGGTGTGGAATGATGAACTGAATATTTTTGTCCCTCAAAGTTCCTATATTGAAATTCCAGTTCCCAGCGTGGTGGTAGTGGGACGTGGGGCATTTAGGAGGAGCTTAGGTCATGAGAGCGGAGCCCTGCCCTGCCAGACCTGCCAGTACTTTGACCTTGGACAACCCAGCCTCCAGAAGTGTGAGAAATACCTGTGTGTGGCTTAAGCTACCCAGTCCACGGTACTCTGTTATAGTAGCCCAAACTGGCTAAGACAGGTGCTTCTCCAATAGCCAAGTTACCTGCACTATTGTTTCTACAGGACAACTTACTATAAGTTCCAAATCGCCTGCCTTAGAAATGAATTTCTGGAACATGAGCCATTTGTAAATTGCATTTCTCTTTAAGTCAGGATGGGTATTTTCTAGTGTGTCTGTGAGATTCTGTGATGTAGTTTAAAAGCCATGGCCTAAATGCTTTAGGCATTTACCAAAGTTTCTTCTGTTTGACCAAACTCACTCCCTTGGAAAAAAATAAGAAATTTCCCAGTAGTAGTATTCTGTCTTCTGCCAAGACATGCCATCCACTAAGGTGTGTCATCCACACTAACAAAAACAGTAAATCATAATTACTTTCTCTGTCTCCACTGAGGCACTCATCACTTTCTTCCCTGAACCATGAAATCGGTCAGGTGAAAGCAGTAAAGCCTGGACTTGCAAACATAAAGATGGGAACAACATTCCTAATTCTTGCTTCCATCACCTAATTCTCATGTGATAATTAGGCAGGTTACTCCATTTTCTCTCTGCCTCAGTTTCCTCAGCTATGAAATGGGGATAACAACAGTCTTACTTTATAGATTTTTTTAAAAATGAGGATGTGAAAAATGAAAACATAGAAAGCTCTTAGAAAAACACTGGTACGTAGGAACTGGTCGATCAAGATGAGACTGTTGTTATTCTCATTGGCATCGTCATCATCACCATCGTCATCAGTCCATCAGAAGAAAAGCCCACGTTGAAATCATTACATGTTGAAAAGCCCTGGTGGCTTGGTTGGCCATCCTGGCCCCAGAGGACACCACTGGACATGGGTCCTGGCTCGAGCTACGAGGGTTGGTGCCTGGGGAGCCATCGGCAGCCTTACCTTCAGCACCTCGTTGTGCAGGCCCTGCGCAGCCACGTGCAGCGGAGCCATCAGGTTGTAGTTCCGGAGGTTTGGGTTGGCTCCTTGGAGAAGGAGAAACTTAACACTTTCAACCTGGTTCTTTTCTGCAGCCCAGTGCAGAGGGGTATTTCCATAATCATCCGTAACATTCAGTTCTAGAAAAAGACACCAAAATCTGGGTTAGACTTTGTTTGGACCATATTCAACTCCTACTGCATGCCTAGTCACTTCAGAGCTCAGTGCCCCTGCAGCTGGCTTCACCTTCTCTATGAAAAATAAAATATAGCTTCAGTTCTCAAGAAATATCTAATGGACACCCTTGGGGATGCACATAAGTATGGCACTGACTTTGTCGAATGAGTTAGATATTGAGCTACAAGCATCCTTAAGAAACTGACCCTCCTAGTGCTGCATGTTTTTATCTGTGGTATGAATTTGGGGATTGCTACAAAGCATAGAGCTAATATAAAAGTAATAGCTGTATGCCAGGCACTCTACTAAGCTCTGCACAACCCTCATTTCATTCAGCTTCCAACAGCCTACAGAGAACCATGACCATTTTTCAAAAAAATCAGGAAAGATGAGACCTAAGGAGGTTCAAAATCCTGCCAACATTACATGGATAGTAAGGAGTTCTGTAAGTTGACGTACCTCTTTGAACCTCAGTTTTCTCATATTCAAATTTGGTGGAAGGAAGGAAGAAACTAAAGAAAGAAGGGGAAGAGGGAAGGAGGGAAAAAGATACGTATACCGTGCAATGTTAGGAGACGACTGTCCCATAATGTCTTCAAAGATCTTAGTGGAGTGTTTGGCCCATTGCAATGGTTCAAAAAAATGTTAATGAAAAAAAAAAGACACACCACTAATAAACCACAGGACTGGACTTGGAGCTCGGGCCCTTGATGCCACCCATGGTTTGCACATGTTTCTACAGCACAATATACTATACTACTTACCCTGTGAGCTCAGCAGAAGATGTGCTGTTTGATACTGCAGTTTTTTATACCTATTCTAAAACAGATATGACTATCAATTTTAACAACCATTTAATTCGTGGCAGTACATTTTTATGTCTGAAGAGGGGGAAACATGCCCATTTAGAAATAGGACTTAGGGACCATCTACAACACCTAGGACTGTGCTGCACCCACATTTCCCATTTCTCTCCCGTTAAAAATGCATCCTTCTACTACCTCCTTTCATTCATCCAAGTGCCTCACTCTCAGCAACACAGGCACACACACACTCATAGCCTCACACACCCGTATCCTCACACACATCCCTTGACCATTCTGTCCGATCAAGACAAAGCACTCCATCTGTCATTGCATTCAGCACCCAGCCTAATTAAACTTGGGCCTAAACTTAACAAACTCCCATTCACTAATTAAATAACTTGAATTTGGCTTTTATCTCCAGCACTTTTCGGAAATCATTTGTACAGAGGTCGTGGAGGCCTTCCAACGTCAAGGTTATTGTGATCTTCTTCCTATTCAATCTCTTCATGGCACCCGACCTTTTGAACTCCTCTCTCTCAGTGACTTACTTCTCCTTTGGCTTGTGTTCATCATCTCTTATTCATCACTGTCTTCACCATCCTTTTTCTGGCTTTTCTTCTGTCCTCCAACCCTGAACGTTGGTGATCTACCCTTGGCTAACTCTGTTGGCAATTTTTTGGTCTCCTAAAGGATTTTCATGCATTTCCACAGTTTGAGCTACTTCCTATACAACAATGCCCCTGTGGTGTGACTCCTTTCCTTCTAAATTTCTCATCCACTGGACACTAGATATTAGGCTACGAGTCTACTGAATATTTCCAAGTCAGTGTCTCCTGGGCCTTTTACCCTCACGCTCACTTTTCTTGTGTTTTCTTACTTGCTTTCTTTTCTGGGAAGTTATACCATTAACCTCATTCCAAATTGGGAATCTCAAAGTCAGTTCAACCCCTTGCCACTCACCCCTCACCTTCAGTCTTTGTCAAGCACTGTTCACTCTACATGCAGAATAGCTCCTGAGTCTCTCCCTGTCTCCCTGTTCCAACCTCAAAACCTTGGGGGACTCTCATTTCTCTGTATTCTAAAATAGCCTTTTAATTAACATTCCACTTCCAATCCACCTGCCGTAATATTGACAGAATTATCTTAACTAATAAAGGTCTTGTCACAGCACCTCACTGCTTAAATCTCTGGGGCACCCCCCTTCCTCATTTGACTACAGTTGAGCTTCTCAAACAAGGCTGGGTATACACAGCTGGGGAGGGTGTTACATCCTCTGGGGGGTCTCATTTTTATTCAATGATAAGCAGTTTAAGTGTAGAATGACCTCAGCGGAAATAGTATAGAATAATACATAAAATGCATATGAATTTTTATAATAGGTCATTAGAAAGTCTGTGTTTGCAGTGGGCTGTCCCAGGTCTCTGCATTATCCCCTGCAGTTTCTCAGTAGAAAGCACTGAGGAGCACGGCCTGCACGGAAAGCCACCCTCCTGAGTGAGAGATTCATGCCCTTGATAATCTGGGATGAATCTACCCTTCGGAACCCCTTCATCCCACTTCCTAGTGAACCGAATGGGACAATGGATTTAGGGAGCACGTGTCGTAACATTCTGTTACCTTCACAAGAGGAGTCACTGACGATCATCTCCATCAGCTCCACTTCACCTTCCTCCGCAGCGTGATGCAAAGGGGAGGCATTCGTATCATTGTATTTTTTCAATCTGTTTTGCTTCTTCATGAAGTTTTGTAAACCACATGCATTTTCCTCAAAAACCACCTAAAAGTGTATTTTAAAAATTGCTACCTTAAATAAGCATATGTAAAACTTACTAATATAAGTTACCCATTAAGAGATTATCAACTAAAACTAGTTATCATGCTCACAATAAATTTTTTTTGAAAACCATAAAATGTTTAGACATATAGAAGGTGCTAGCAGATGCTGAAACATTGTTAAGGACATTAAATAAATGACTGGATTTTCTGATCATAAACCTGTACAGGTTGTAGAAATAAAAGCCTTGAAAAGAGTTTTAAAGTGAGAGTAAGGGATGTGAGCTGGGAAAAATGAAGTCTAATGAAAACATAGAGGAATTTTCTCTGCCAGATGAAAACTGTCCGGAAACTACAGCATGAGGGATTTTAGTTAGATAAAAAGATTTTCATGCATGCAAGGATTAAGTGCAGGAATCTAAATTACTGTGGCCTTCTAGTTGATGGCCAGTTCCCATCCCTTGTGTCCTTAGATAATGGAGCTAGAACCATATTGAAGGATCAGCATGTAACTCACTTGGTCAGTAATCTAGAACAGCTGCCTACTCTCCTCTGGGAATGAACAATTCCTCCTCTTTTGCCTACTGGGATCCTACACCAGGCCAGGGCAGGACAGGTTCACTTCCTCATCGTTCTCTGCACGCAGGAAGGGCTAGTATTATTGTGCACTTAGTGCCAGAGATCAGGACACAGAGGTTACATCATTTGCCCAAAGGCACACAGTAAGGGGCAGAGTTAGACTTTGAATAGCAGGTGCATGGAATACGGATTTTGGCTGACTGATGAATGTCAAAAACCAGCCTACAGCAGAAACTGAAGCTGAGGTCAAAATCACCACCCTAGAATGAACTGTGTGATACAGGAAGATACTAAAGCATAAGAACTGACTTTGAAGAGCAGACTCAGTAAGTTCTGGGCATAGTTGACAGCTGTCATTGGCCTGTAAAAGTGTAATTCCAAACAGATGTTCATTTCCACTGATGTCAGGAGGAGCAAGAACTTTCTAGAATATCTTATTTTTCTCTAACACTTTTCCTTCAGGCTTTTTATATTCTTTATTATGACTGCACTGAAGTTGATTTGTCATGGATGACATCAGGTTTCTTCCTTGTGAAATTCTGAGGTGACTATTGACATTCTGATTTTGATTCATTCTTACAAGATATGAAACCTTCCCAAATAGAACTTTTTCTTGAAAACCTCATGGCCTAAATAGAATAAACTTGCCAAAAATTAAACAAATCTTTAAAAATCATTTTATTTAAGGTTATTCATGTTACTATAGCAACCAAAACTTCACAAAAGCCTTCAGGTCATAAACTTTCTTCCATTATCCTGCCTTTCATTATTATTTAAATTTTAATATATGTTTTGGATCAAAAGTATATTCTGGTCTCCCTAAAATTAATAATGCATCCTCTCTTAATATCTATATTAACTGACAACCTAGTTCCCTATTCAACTACTTGAAAATTCTAAATATCCATTTCCATACAGAAAATTAAGAATTTTCAAAATCAATATAGTCATATTTAATTATACTTCAACTGATTGACAAGATTTTTATCCAAAATTGCTTCTAGAATTCTTGCCTATATTTTAAAATGAATATTTAGGTATTATCAATAAATATGAATGACTCATTTTATTCCTAACATTTTTACATTGTTTAGCTGTGATGGTATCATTGATCACATACCAGTTCAGAGACCCCAGAAATGGCATCAAATCAGGTATTCTGATATTTGGTAGATCACGTTTAAAGAAGCTAATTCTGACTAAGCCCTTTAAAATGGAGCTATCAAATACGTCTGTTTTAGGTTGCCTTAGTGAAATACATACAAGCAGCAATGGGGCAAAAAGACAGAAATACAATGAGAGAAATAACAAAGAGAGATTATAACTATGAGGAATTATAGCAAATGAAAGATCAAATGCTAAAGTATTAAGTCTCTTGAAAGAAAGTCATTGGAAAAGGTTAAAGGCATCGGTTAGATGGTTCTTCTTCCACATTTCTCATCTCGTAAGGTTTCTGCTATCCTTCAATTCTGTCCGTATTCCTGAGTCAGTGTGTGTGTGCTGGAGAAAATATTATACTCCATGTCTTCTTAACTAGGAAACCCTTAGAATTCGGTAATAAGATAAAATGTATAAATCCTTCCATCTACAAGCTCTACCATAGCTTTTAAAAGCCTTAAGTAACATAAGCACTTCCACTTGACTTAGGCAGTAAAACTAAATAGAAACAATTAAACAAAAATATGAAGAAAAATAAGTTTGAGACTTTGTGCTGCAGAAACCCCTCACTAATATCTCTAGAAAACAAAAACCGCATCAGGAAACAAGGAAGTAGTTCTGGCGTGATTTTCGAAATTTAAAAATTTCTTCCTGTCACTTAATATTAATTCAAAGACACTATCCTAGTGCTTGATGTTCTCTTATGACCTCAGTTCTTTTTATTAAGTCAAAAGACCATGGTTAATATACTAATATTAAGGAGGAGAAAAAAGTCAATGTTTAATTTGGATGTGCAGGTACACTCGCCTTGGGAGGCCGGGTTTGTTGCTGTATGTGATTACTACTCACGCCTGACTCACACATGATTGAAAACAGTGTCAATCTATGCGACCTGTTTAGAGGGCAACTTGGCAAATTCTACTCTTGATCCTGCTAAGACTTTAACATACATACATACTCACTAAGGCACCAGTGGACAGACAGACGAAGCCACATCTACATTCAGAGACACTCAGTCGCATGTGTAATAGCAAAACAAAACAAAATAAACACCACCTAAGTGTCCAGGTTGCAGGACTGGTTAAATAAAGCATGACACATTTATACAAGGGAATACTATAAAGCTGCTAAAAAGAGTGAGGTGTATCTCCAGGTGCTGATTTAAAAAGTATTCTAAAATATATTCATGAGTAAATCCCTGTGCAAATGTCATACTTTGTTAACTAAAAAGATGTATCAACGTGTGTGTATTTGTATAAGCACTTTTTCCCTCCTGGAAAACACATAAGGAAATGTTAACGTGGTTCCACCGCCTTAAGAGATTTGTGGCGGGAATTAGAGAGACACTTTTAATTCTATTTTAACGTTTAGAAAGAGATCCTTCTATTGACAATGCGTGGAAATCCAGTGGCAAGTTTTCTGAGCATATGACGACCTCTGCCCTCAGACTGCGCTATCAGGCGGCAGGGAGAGCTGGTGCTGCCTTTCAGTCAGAGTGACCCGGAACCGCAGAAGAAACAGAAGCCCCATCTTAGCCCTTAGGACCTCCTGCAGACCACCTACCCAGCCTCGGAGGTTTCCTCCCCCACAGTCCCTCCTGACTCCCTCACCCTCTGTAGGAATCCGCCTGTCCAGCCATTCCCTGAAACGCTTCCCTGGCAGGTGCTGGTTTCTCTGTTCGTCTCAAGAGACAAGTATGCTTCTGAAGCCCCCAAACACCTCTTGAATAGCTATCCGACTACTAGATACAGCATCTCGTTGTTTGGTTCTAAATAACATCTGGGAAAAGGTCAAGCGAAAAGGCGCACGCTCCGAAACTGGCCTGATTTTAGGTAGTTGCCTGATTCTGCCAAACGCCAAGGGTCGTTTGGGGGTATGTGTCCCCAGACTGCAGCTGCCCATCACGAGCGAGAACTGGTTGACAGCAAGCAAGCAGAAAGAAGGGACGAAGCAGGCACCGGGTGGGCACCTTAATAACGCGGTCGCTCGAGCTCCCCGCATCCTGAGCGGGGCCGGTCTTGGACCACACACACACCCGGAAGCAAGCAGCCCGGGCTTCCCAGCCCGGGGCTGCCCGCTAGGAAACCTCGACTCGAGGAGGGCAAAGTTATGAAGAGCCGACCCCCCGCCTGGACTTCGGAGCCCGTCCCGACCACCGATGGCCCGGGTACCTTAAAAGAGTCCTTGGAGTCGTCCATGTCGTCCTCCACTCCCTGGTAGACGACGCCCTGGGGCTCCTTCTTCTCCCCCGGGCGCAGCATCTTCCTCAGGCTGCGCTTCATTGACCACACCCCGGACGCCACCTGTGGCAGCTGCTCCCCGCGGGCGCGGGCACCTGGGGCGAGAGAGCGCGGGCAGCGGTGAGCGGGCGCTGGGCGCGCGGGGCGCCGTGGGGTCGCGCGTGTCGCCGGGGTCCGGGTCGGAGTCCGCGTTTACGCCCCAAAACTCCGGGCTCTTCCGCGCCCGGCTGTCCTCGTGATAAGAAAAGCTTGCTTGGCGTGAGCCCGGGAGGATTTCTGACGGGAGTTCTCCCCCAACAGGCTACTTGCAGCGCGGGAAACAGGAGGGGCACAGGGAGGGGTGGGGACGCGGACATCGTGTCCACGGACGGCCAGGGGGCGGTGGCGCCGCGTCTACAACCCGGCTCGCCCCTTTGGGCCGAAAGCGCGGCTTGGCAGTCCTGGCTGCACTTGCAGCAGCGCACGCTCGAGTCCCCTAGGTCACCTGAGTTGTGCTGTCAGTTGAGGAGGGGTCCGGTCAGGGTGGGTCCAGTGAATCTGGAATATTTTATAATAAAAATCCCAAGAGCCTCCACCCTGCCCCACAATCAGAGAGAAAGGGAACGGGTGGGTAGGATGGCGAGGGAAAGGGAGAGAATACCTGGGTACACTGGCAAGATTTTTACTTAAAAAATGTATTTTTTCTAACTAATAGCCACCGTGCCTCAGTTTACCATGTCCGCATCATTGTAGAAGGCTCTTTGGTTTGGAAATAAGCTCTTTAGAAAAACTTCTCTTTCCAAAAGAAAAGGGAGAATGATTAAATCCTAGCACTTGGTTGAGTGATTAGATGAAATCCCTTTGAACCTCTGGTCTCATTTCCTGTGCATTACAATACTAATCCCCTCAGGGGGCTGGCATTTCAGAATGGCTAATAAAATGACTGTTAGGTCAAACAAAAGTCATAACCGCTGGTGTCCACTTGTTTACCCTTGGCTTTGTTTGAAGAGCTTATCCTCAGGGGCCTGCATTGAGTTTATTCATCAGCAACATAGGTGTAAGTTGTGGAGTGGACGATATACGTATCTCTCCACGAGAGAGGCTAGTTCCACATTTACCAGACGATGGAGCCTCTGAAGCTGTTCCCACTAAGATTCCCCCACAAGGTTAGAAAGCAAAAAAAAACTTCCTTCCAAAGCTGATTACTCTTTGCACAGGCTAGAATTTAGCTTTGACAGCCTTTTGTTTGAACACTCTGTGTGCTGCTCTAAGACCCTGCATTGTCATAGTCACCTGGTGGTCCCCAGCATCCGCCACAAGAGCTGCGTGGGTCCAGGACCCTGCAGAGAGCAGGCACTAAGTAGAGGTTTGTGGACTGCCTGCCCTACACTGGGCTTCAGGACGTGTAAAGTAGCACGATGATATTGTGGAACTATGGGAAGTTTCCCTCTAAATCTTCCAATAGTTAACGGCAGGCTGCCATCGGTTCTACCCTTTGAATGGAATTCTTTGGAAGGATACTATTAAGGAAGTTATCACTGGTCATCAACCTGTGAATGTGGACTTTTGAGAGACTGGTGAAGGGACGTAGTATTCAACTTCAACACCTGCACAGTTTTCCCATCAGCGTCTGTATTCAGGGAGTACAGAACAGGGATCAGTTTTACACCTTGTTGTTATTTGGCTGAAGTATGTAATGCATTTGGGAAAACCAATAAAGACAAAAATCAGAGGAAGGGAAAAGAGCATAACCTTGAGTCACTGCTGTCTGCTTGGCATTTTACATACATCAGGCCTTCATTTTAAAAAAGAAATGCCTCATAGGACTAGTAAGACTTTTCATTTATAGTTGTCAATTTCATCAATCAATTGCTTTTCTCCTCTTAGATGGAAGGGGTCACTAAGACAAAAAAAATAAAATAAAGAGGAGTCTGTTTCAGGGGTCATTTTGGAAGCTGGGCAGAGGGCATGTCATGGTGGTAAGCATCAGTTGGCTGTGCTGGCCTTAGCGGGGAATGTGGGCCCAGGGATCTCCAGCATTAGTGGGGGTGCTGGCAGGAGGGTCACAGGAAGGCAACTCTCCTCCTTAGTATTAGTCACTGGCTTTGGCTGCCAGCCCAGCATCTCTCCAGAATGATACCCTCTGCATTCTTGCTTCTGTGCCCCATTTTCATCCCCCAAATCATGTATTCTTTTTAATTTGTCCTCTCGTGTTTTAAGACTGAAAAATAGAGACGGCTGGTATTAGAGGTATCCCCCCACCACACACACACACTTTCTACTTATGAAAGCAAAGAGATTGAAATATTATTTAATTTTTCCTTTTATCTTTGTCTGGACTTGTCCATGTCAGGCACTTTTCAGGCAGTAGCCTCCTGTGACCTCTCAGGAATTCCCATCAGTGTTCCTTATTAATAGTTAAATTATTTCCTACCCATCAAAAGCATCTTTTTCTCAGGACTTCCTTTTAAAAATGACTGCAACTCACTTTAAAATGCATAGTGTAGACAGGAATAAGATGGTATCTAGTGATTTACAATCAATATCTCATTCCCTTTGAAGTTTAATTATCGATGGATGGTAATAAAATGCAATATTTTTATACCAACTTTAATTTCAAAATAGGGATACTCATTAGAGAAAATAATCTTTAGTGGAAATTTCCAAAGGTAATTTTTATTATCAAATTACCTTTTGATATTACACAGGACTTTAAAACAATGAAAAATAATTACAAAGAGGATTTTATTTAAATTCTCAGGGAAAATAAATATAGTTATATACATATATCAGCTCAGTAACTTTTTACAAAGAAATCTGGATTATCAAAACGTATCTTTAGTTATCTTCTTACATTTAAACATTGTTTCTGAGTATTTGTTCACAAATAATTACAAAACATTTTTTAAAAGCATCATGAATTCCCCTCCCACCACTGGCTTATGATAAATAAGTTCAGACTGTATAGCACAAGGAACTATATTCAATATCTTGTAGTAACTTACAGTGATAAAGAATATAAAAACAAATATATGTTTATGTATGACTGAAGTATTATGCTGTTCACCAGAAATTGACACAGCATTGTAAATTGACTATACTACAATTTAAAAAAACATATATACAAGAAAATAAAGTACATCTGAGAAAAATACATAATTAATTCCAAATATATTAGTAGTAGAACCTATAACGGAAGGCAGAACTGGTTACTTTACCAAAAGTGTGTAACTCAATAATATGATGAAAAGGGATCCAATAGACCCACTAAGGAGCAGAAAAATTGTGTTGCATCTTTTAAAAATCATATCATAAAATTCACTCATGGTAAGGGTATGGTTTGATGATTTTTAGTACATTTATACAATTTTACAACTATCTCCACAATCTAGTTTTGGAAAACTTCCATCAATTCAAAAACTTTACTTATGCCCAAATGCAGTCAATCCCTTCTTCTACCCTCAGCCCCAAGCAACCTTTAATTTGTTCTTTGTATAATTTTGTCTTTTCTAGAAATTTCAGATATTTGGAGTCATACAGTATACAGTCTTTTGTGTCTGATTTCTTGCTTAGCATAACACTTGAGAATAATCCATGTTGGAGTGTGAATCAGTAGTTCCTTCCTTTTTATTGTTCAGTAGTATTCTGTTATATGAATGCACAGCATTCTATATCTGTGCACTCAGCATCCCCAGATTCAACCAACCCCAGATCAAAATAATTTTTAAAAAACAATTCCAGAAAGTTCCAAAAAGAAAAACTTGAATTTGCTGTGCACTGGCAACTCTTCACGTAACACTAACATCATATTTACAACTATGTACATAGCATTTACTTCATATTAGCTATTATAAATAATCTAGAGATGATTTAAAGTATGTTGGAGGATGTTTGTTGGTTATGTAAAAATACTGTCTCATTTTATGTAAGGGACTTGAGCATCTGTGGATTTTGATATCTGTGGGGATCCTGGAGCCAGTCTTCTGCAGATACCGAGGAATGACTATAGCTTATTTTCTTCATTCATTTACCAGTTGATGGACATTTGGATTATTTCTAATTTTTGTCTATCATAAATAATGCTATAACTTTTTCATACACATCTTTTTGTGGACATATATTTTCATTTCTCTTGGTTAAATGCCTAGTAGTGAATTGCTGAGTCATATGCTACACATGTGTTTAGCTTTGTATGAAACTGCCAAACTGTTTTCCAAAGTGGCTGTGCCATATTACATGCCCACCAGCACCATATGAGAATTCCAGTTTCTCCATTTTCTCACCAAAACTTGTATCAGCAGTCTTTTTGATTATAGGCATTCTAGTGGATTTATAGTGTTATCTCATCCTGGTTTTAATTAGCATTTCCCTAATGACTAATGATATTGTCCAAGCTTTCCATTCCTTATTAGCCATTCATAAGTCTTTTTAATGAGATGTTTATTAAATTATTTACCTCTTTTTAAATTCAATTATTTGTCTTATTATTGAGCTGTAAGAGCTCTTTATTCTGGATACAAGACTTATCAGATAAGTGACTTGCAAATATTGTCTTAGACTCTGTGGCTTCTCTTTTTTTCTTAATGGTGTATTGAAAAGCCATTTTTAAAAAAATTTTATAAAAATCTAATTTGTTCATTTTTAGGGATTGTGCTGTGTGTGTCATATATAAAAATGTTTGCCTGCTAAGATTAAAAAGATTCTCTTCAATATTTTCTTCCAGAAGGTTTATGGTGTTAGCTTTTACAAAGATTTATTTTGAGTTAATTTTTGCATATAGTGTGAGGTAGGGTTCTAAGTTCATATGGTTATCCAGTTATTACCACTTGTTGAAAAAAACTACACTTTCTTCGTTGAATTGCCTTGGAACCACTGTCAAAACTCAATTGACCAGAAATACATGGGTTTGTTTCTAGACTCCTTATTCTGTTTTATTGATAGATATATCTGAGTTTAAGCCAATACCATACCATCTTGATTTTGTAGCTTCATGATAAATTTTGAACTCAGATCATTTAAGTCCTCCAAATTTGTTCTTTTTTTTTCTAAATTGTTTTAGCTATTCTGAGTCTCTTGTTCTATAAATTTTAGGATCAACTTGTCAATTTCCATGGAAAAGCATGCTAGGATTTTGATAGGAATTGCATTGAGTCTATAGATCAGTTTGGTGAGAAGTGCCATCTTAATAGTAAGTCTTCTAATCCATAAATATGGTACTTTTTTTCCATTTATACAGATCTTTCTTGATTTCTGTCAGCAGTATTTTTTAGTTTTTAATGTACAGGTCGCACATCTTTCTTGTAAACTGTATTCCTAGGTATTTTATTACTTTTAAGATATTTTGAATGGAATTGTTTTCCTAATTTCACTTTCAGATTGTCTATTGCTAATATATAGAAATACAGTTGATTTTTTATATTGCTCTTGTTCCCACAAGAGCTAACCTTGCTAATCTTGCTTATTAACTTTAATAGTTTTTTTATAGGTTCCTTAGAAATGTATACATATAAGATCATGTCTTACGCTATGAAGACAGTTGCTTCTTTCTTTCCTAACTATATGTCTTCAGCTTTTCTTTTTCCATTTTAGTGCACTGGTTAGAAGCTCCAGGACACTGTTGAATAGAAATCCAGAGAATGGACATCCTTGTCTTGTTCCCAATCTTAGGGGGAAAGCATTCTTTTTCACCATTAAGTATGATGTTAATAATAGTATTCTCTTGATTGTTTATCATCAGGTTGAGGAACATCTACTTTATACCTACTTTGTTGAGATCTTTTTATAAGTGAGTGTTCAATTTTGTCTGATACTTTCTCTACTAGTTGAGATGATTATGTACTTTTTCTCTTTATTCTATTATTTTATATTAATTGATTTTCTAATATTAAATCAACCTTTTATATATTGCTGGATTCAATTTACTAATAGTTTGTTAAAGAATTTAATGTTATGTTTATGAAGAATATGGGTCTGTAGTTTTTTGTGTTTGTGTGATGTCTATGTATGGCTTTGGTATTGGTGTAATAGTGGCCTCACTGAAGGAATTGAGAAATGTGCCCTTCTCCCTTCTAAGTAGTTTGTATATTATTGACATTATTTCTCTCATGTTTGATAAAATTCACCAGCACAGCCTTTTGGGTCTTTCTGGGCATTTTTTGTTTTCTTTTTGGGAACGTATTTAATTGCTAATTCACTTTTCTTATCCTTTATAGATCTTTTTTTGATTTTATATTTTCACTTGAGTAAACTTCAGTGATTTGTGTCTTTCAAATGATTTGAGAAATTTGGCCATCTATGTTGTCTATTCATTACCATAAATTTGTTTATAAAATTCTCTTATAATCCTTTTAATTTTGGGGAAGGTATGTAATAATATCTCCCCTTCCTGATTTTAGTCACTTGTGTCATCTGTCTTTTCTAGAAGAAGTTCATCAATTTTCTGGATCTTTTCAAGGAACCAACTTTTAATTTTATTGACAATCTCTATTTTTTTTTTCTCTTTGGTTTTTCTTTCTAATCACTTTGGGTTTGATCTGCTCTTCTTTCTCTACTTCCCTCATATGTAACCTGAAAGTTATTGATTTTAGGTCTTGTTTTCCTACTAATATAAGCATTTAAAGCTACAGAATACTTTCTAAACACTGTGTTAGCTGCATCCCATAGATTTTGTTTCATTGTTTACATTTGTGGTTTGTTCTTTAATTCACAAGTTATTTTTTGTAAGAAGTGTGTGTTTAACTTCTAATATTTGAGGTTTCCCCAAATTCCTTTCCTTTGTTGTTGACAATCGGTTGTGGTCAGAGAACATACTTGGTATGATTTCAATCAATCTAAATTCAAGTGTAAACTTACTGAAACTTGTTTTATGGCTGGCATGTGGTCTCTCCTGGAAATTGTTTCAGGTACACTTGAAAAGAAAGTGTATACTACTGTTGTGTGGTAAAGTTCTGTATATTTTATTAGGTCCAGTTGGTTAATAGTGTTCAACTCTTCTATATTCTTAATGATTTTCTATCTAGCCTTCTATCAGTTGCTGAGAGAAGAGTATTAAAATCTCCAATGATAACTGCTAAGTTGTCGATTTATTCTCTCAGTTTTGCTCAGGATTTACTTCATTTTGAGTGGATGTCTGTTCTTTGGTGTACACATATTTGTAATTATTGCTATTCTGTCATACTTTCCCTCTTATTATTATGAAATGTATGTCATTGTTTTAAGTAATATTTCTTGTGTTAAAATCTATTTTGTCTGAGATAGCTACTCCAGATCAATTATGTTTGTTGTTTACATGGTAGAACTTTTTCCATTCTTTTACTTTTAACCTATTTGTGTCTTTAAAGTATTTCTTATACACAACATAGAGTTAGATCTTGCTTTTTTATCCAACTCGATAGTCTCTGCCTTTTTTGGGGGGGGTAATTAGATTTCTTTATTTACTTATTTATTTTAATGGAAGTACTGGAGATTGAATCCAAGATCTCGTGCTAGCTAAGCATACACTCTGCCACTGAGCTATATCCTCCCCAGGTCTCTGCCTTTTAATTACAATGTTTAGTCATTGATATTTAATGTAATTGTTGCTATGGTACTGCCATTTTGATATTTATTTTCTACATCTCATATCTTTTTCTGCCATTCTATTTCTCAATCCCTGACTTCTTTTATGTTCAACAATTCTTTTAGCGAACCATTTTTAATTCATTGGTACATTTTTAATAAGTTATTTTCTTAATGTAGTGGTTATAATGTTCATCTTCGTTCAGTCTATTTCAGGTTAGTACTTATTTAATTCCAGTAAGCTATAACAGCTTTGCTGCAATACACCCCTACTTTCTCCCCCTCCTTTATACTATTATTGTCATATGTAATACATTTATGCATATATACTATGTCTGTGTATGTTATACTCTTCAAAATATAGTGTTACAATACTTACCATATCCAGTACTCATCATTTCTTCTTGTAGATTTGAGTTATTGTCTGGTATCATTTCCTTTCAATCAAAAGGCCTTCCTTTAGAATTTCTTGTAAGACAATTCTGCTTGAAAAAAATATTAAAAATACTTTTGTTGTTTTTTAAAGCCCTTTGAATGTTATTACACTGCCTTCTGACCTCTCTTTCTTATGATGGGAAGTCCTCAAAATATCTTACTGTTGTTCCTCACTTAAGATTTTTGTCGATATCAAAGATTAATGATTGTCTATATCTTCCCACTTACAATATAAGCTTAGCATGTTTACATTTCTGTATTCCTAAGTGTGCCTTTCATCTGTATTAATATATTCAGTATTTTAGTTTCAGATTTTTAAAAATTAAACTTTATAAAAATATTTAGACAATTATACATTGTATTGTTGCTGTCTGTCACAATCTTTATCATTCTTTTTCTTAGATTTATAGGAATTTTTCTGGATTCCATACATAAGTAATTCTTCTAGAGAAGAATTTGTTAAAGAGAAGTTGGTGGTAACACTTCTAGGTCCTTGCAGGCCCAAAAATGTCCTTATTTTGGTTTCCTATTAGATGATAGTTTAAATAGATACAAAACTCTTTCAAAGTCATTATCCCTTAGAAATATGAAGACTTTATTATTCCCTTTCATCATCCATTTTTACAGGTAAAGTGTCTTACATCAATGTATATCTTATTCATTTCTTGGTAATTGATTTTATTTTCTCTCTGGAATCTTTTAGGATTTTTATCTTATTCTGGGTGTTATGAAATTTTACCATTATGCAACCCAAAGGGGATTTCTACTGTTTATCTTGTTCTGTACTCTGTGGTTACTTCTAGTGATTATCTTTGGCTCAGGGAAATTTTCTCCCATTTTATTTAGTATCATCATTTATTTCTACAAGGTTAGGCAGCTTTTCCTGGCAAACAATAGAAAGATGCAGCCAAAACTGGTTTAATCAATAGTGGAATTGATTGGCTCAAGAACCAAAAAGTCCTGTGACAATGTAGCACTAGTGTAAGACAGGTTAATCTGGGACTTAGTGTTCTCTCTTTCCTTCTATCTCTTTTTTCATCAAGAAAGAGATGAAACTCTACTTTTTTGAAGGCTCACCTACAGCAGCACATGGCTGAAATCTTCCAAGTTTACGACCATTGGTATGATCACTGCATTTTCTACCAGCTCTATGAAATTTCATGATGTACCATTAGCTCTAGTTGAACAATGAATTCAGTCTTTTAATCAGTCAGCATGGGCAGGAGAACTGTGATCTGATTATCCAGATGTGAGTTACATGCCCTCCACAGGAGGACAGCTTTGCCCAAATTGCACGGACTTGGGGGGAGGGAAGGATATTTTCCATCACCCTGAGAGAATTTGAAGTACTTTTGGCTAAAAAAAGAGAAATTGATGTTGAGCGTCTATTTCCATCTGGATGTATAGATGTTTATATACCTTCTTTCCCTTTGATTTTTCTGGGTACATATGAAAATTTCTTAACCCATTTCCTTGCATCTTAAGCTTGCCATCATATTTATATATATTTTTACTTTTTTTCTTTAACACCATATTATGAGAAAAGTCTATGCTTGATCTTCCAGTTCACTATTTTGTTCTTCAGTTATGCCCATCTATCAAGTATTTTAATTTCATTAAGAGATTTTTTATTCCAAAATCTAAGGTTAAGTCTCTGGGAAATATAATACACTCTCATATTTTAATTTTATTTCATTCTAAAGTCCTGATGTGCTTGTCCTGTTAACCTCATTTCCCCCTTTATAAGAGTGTTAGTTTCCTTTACATACTGAATAATCCCTGTCTACTCATTTGTTTGTTTGATATCTCTGTTCACTTGCATCTTCTGTTCCCTCGAGTCAGTCCCTGGTGACTATACAAGAGGGGCCGGATGCTGCTGGGAGGGCTGTGCAGTGTGCCTCAGTTTCCCTCCTGGGTACAGTGGCTCCGGTCCTCCTGGAGCACTGCCTGCCTCAAGAGTCCAGTCCCTACTCTCTGCTTTAGCCAATGGGCAAACACCATTGCTGCCTGCTACTTACTACCAATCAGAGAGAAGAGAGGTGCCAACCAGCCTCACTCTGACTGTGTCTCCCCAGTTCATAACCACTGTGAGGGATGCTTAAAGACCACCTCTGTATCCCTGTGGGCACTGGCTCCCCCATCATTCTTCCCATCACATTATTTTTTGCCCATGTTTACCTTATGTTTTCCTTTATTTACATCTCTATAGATCTGGTCTGGTCCACCTCCCATCTTTCCAGAATTCTTTAATATTTTTAAACTGTTGGTCGCATTGGATTTTGTTTCCTACATTGGTTTGGATTTAACTCTATTAAAAACTATTTTTGTTATTTCATAGACTTTCAGATGGGAAGGTAGACATGTGCTCAGACAACTGTCTTAATCCAGTTGCTTTGTCTTATTTCCTATGAAATTAAAAAAAATCTATCCTGTTTCTGCCAACTTGTATGGAAAGGAAGACTTTTTTCGTATAGCGTATCTTGAAATAATTAAGCTACATTAGAAAAGGGTTGGGTCTGAGAGGAAGGGAGGAGAATAACCTTCACGAGATTCTGCTTCTCGCTAGGCTAAGTTGTTAGTTTAGTGGCAGCTGAGTCCCTGATGGAAATTTCTGCTTAAAACAGATAAATAGATAAATTACACACACACACACACACACACACACACACACACACACACACACACACACACACACACACACACACACACACACACACACATATTACTGTGGACACCTACGAAATGCTCTTTTCTACCGGGGATTCAGAGAAACTCATTGTGCTTTGGTGCAGAGAAACCTGAAGCAGATTCTTCCCTGTCTGCTTCCCAGATCAGCGGATATACATAGATTACCCAGACCAGCCCCGTTCCAGGGCCCTTGGCAACCGTGGTCTAGAGGGATTATTGGAACAGTTAATAAAAATGCAAATCTGATAAGGTTATTTCAAATGTGAGCTATTAAAAAAGGCTAATTAAGTTGGCCCCCTAGACAAAGAAAACCTTGCTAAGAGTCAGTTGTGTCATGGCAAATAGGATTTCAAATTTTAGAAAAAGAAAGGCATATAAATTTACTTGGTTTCTATTCAACTTTTTAAAACATTCTATAACTTAATCAGATGGTAGAATTAATCTTTATGTTATAAATTTTTATTTCTAACTATTTAACCTGAAGCAGCAGCCAAAATTTAAAATACATTTCCATGATATCTGCCAGGGAATGAGAGAGAATTGCAGGTCTCTTGTAGTAGTAATATTACTTTATGTGACTTGAAAATACAATCGAAGCTACCTGCTGATTATAAAAAGCCTCTGTGGTGCAACTTCACCTGCTATTACTCTTAATTAACTTACACCCAGATCATTTTAGACTCAGTAAGTGTAGAAAAGAAGGCTCTTCTCTTCTTAAGCGCTTCAGTTACTTCCCTTAATAACTTTATTATACATGGAGCTATTTGAGCACAAGGATATTTTAAATTAATAAATTAAAACACTTTATTGATTTATCTTAAGTAGCTGAGACAAATAATATCTGTAGTTCAAAGTCTGTCTTTAGTATACAGAGATATTCTTGCTTTATGGTTTCAGGGGTATATACTTATCCTAGACTGTGAAGAGAAAAACTTTTTAGGTTCCCAAGTCTTGAGCCTCTCAGTGAATTCTGGACAACCATAGCTCAAACAACTGCTGTGCACGTGTTGAGTAATCCCTGTCTGCTCATTTTGTGTTTGGTGTATCTATTTAGTTGCGTCTTCTGTTCCCCAGAATCAGTCTCTTATGACTGTGCAGAAAGGGCTGGAATTTATATGTAAAAATAAGGTTTTTATTTCATCCAGTTCATGATAGGAACTGGGCAAGACTGAAAGTAAATAACACCAAATATAAAATGAGAACTTGTATTCCTTACAGTTGAACCCCAAACTAGCCTTTCAGATTTATATTTGGTATTACTATTCTGTTAATTCCTCCTATCAGAAACCTTGGCTCATCTCACATCTGAAATATATGCATTGTCCTTTAAAGATACGAAAGTTACAAGATATTGAATAAAAACTATACTTACCTTTATTCATGGAAATTGACATCCTGTTTCTGATGTTACACAGGCATAAACATCCAAGTAGAGAGATGTCCCTTTTCTCACACAGTCAACAGATTGCACCCACTTTTATAGTCCCATATAATTATACAAGGGGTGGTTCATTCTAGGAGTCAATATTATGCCTTTTTATTAGACTCCCTTATATAAATGATGAGCTAACACTAAGTTTTTATAATTTGAGCTTTGAAACTTGATTACTGGCTACTGAAAAGGAGTCACCTAATTTAATTATTGCTGATAAGTTTATCTCACTTACTATGGCCTCTTATAATGTAATGTCACAAATCAAAATAGTTACAAGTGGTAGCCTTAGGGAAATTATCTAACTTCTACAGGAAGCTAATTATTACCCTTCTATTGAATGAAAGGCGTCACCAAGAGAAGTAAATAAAGGATTGCAGCATTGTCATTTATGTATTAAAATTTGTTACACACCAGTAAATTGAAGAGAAGTCCAAGAGAAAATTATCCAAAATGAAATATGACAAATGCCTCATATCATAAATGTATATCTGGGTCTACCATAGATATGATTTGAAGAAAAATAAATTTATAAAGAAAGTAATTAACCAAGATACTTTGTGAAAGCTGTGATGTTTTTTAAGTTAGGCTAGCTTTGGACATCAAATATGACAGCTTGTTTGGAGATGCCCCATCTTATGTGTCCTCTGTTTTCTGTCCCAGTGCATTTTTATTCTCTCATTCAGTTACTAATTCAGAAACATTTATTGAGCAATAATTATACACTGGTATAGGTGATATATTAGGATCTTCCAAATTGCTGTGAGCTTAACGAGACAGAGAAGTAGACATTGGCACCAGAGTGTACAGAGTGTGTCAGCACAGGGTAACTGCGGGAATGAGAGTTGGTACCTTGATCACGCAAAGTCCAAAACAGGTATTCCTAAACAGCCAGAAACGTCTCTTAAAATCATGGTTCAAAGACCAGGGATGTTGCTACATAGTGACTTCGCCATCTTCATCTTGCACCTTCCCATGTTACCTTGTTTATTTGCATGAAGCCACGGAAGAGGAAAAACAAGAAGAAACTCTAGGTACATTGTTTTGAGCCAGGCCCATTTGAGGTCACATAACCATAATAACCGCAAGGGAGGCTGAGAGATGTAGTCCCTAAGAGGAAGAGGAAGCGTGTTTGTTGATGGTCCTTTTGGAGGTGCTGTGGGTGGGAGGTTGGTCAGGGAGGGCTCTCTGAAGGAAGCAAAGCTTTTCTTATTTGATGAGTAATAGCAAACCGGGAGAAAATTGCGGTGGTGAAGGAAGATGCACATGAGCAAGATCATGGTAGATAGAAGGAAGAGCATGTGCAAATCACGGAAGTGAGAGGATGGTGAAATTAAGGAATTGCAAGAACATGGGTTCTCACGAGGGGTTAGAAGGAAAGGAGAGCATGAAGGACCATAGATGCTCTTGTAATGAGGTTGTCCATGTTGTAGGGTCTTAAACTCTATGTTTTTTTTCAGATCTCTCTAGCAACATTGTAGGGGATGAAACAAGCAGGCCAGAGTAGGGTCATGAAAATCAATAAGGATGGCACAGTCGTTGTAAAGCCAGAAAGGAGGAATCCCTGAACCACGGAGGGGCAATAAGGAGAGGGCTAGGATTTATCAGAACTCTGTGACACAGACACTACGGAAGTGGGAGGACAATTTGAGGGTGAGATGAGTGAAAGTAGAGTCTAGAATGACTTCAAGGTTTCTGATTTTCTGGGAAAGAGAGCAGGAGGAAAAAAGTAGGGTGTGTTCGGTGTGTTCAGAAAGGAGGGCGGAAAAAAAGCTTCTATCACTCAGAAGGTGATGAGATGAGAGAGCTTCAAGATGGTAGAAAAATTTAACTTTGCAGAAACTGCAAAACGATAAAGAAAGTGAGGACTAAAAAGTATCCTTTTAATATGAAAACTAGAGTCTCACTGGTGACCTTGCTAAGAGCAGTATGAGGATTTAAATCTATTGCTGATTAATAGGAAACATTTTTAATAACTTTGAAAATAATAAGACCACATTTTTATGGTAAATAATAGTATAGCTTACTCTAGTGTTTCAATAATTCAGCTACAGATGTTTAGCATAATGATACCGAACAAAGTTTAAAATAAATCTGATTATGCTTTGAACATAAGAAAAAAAAATTATCTCTAGTTTAGAACTACTGGAGCTCCCACCCTAATATGTTTCCATATGGAAGATGTTGACCTCTGCCTAAATTTGTTGAGAATTTGACGATGATAATGCACATGACTATTATTACTAAAATATCATGCTGACTGTTGCAATTGGCAATAATATTTTTTAAAGTTCAATATCAAAATGATAGCAAATCATGTTATAAGCAAGTGATGACTTGCGGAATTTATGACAACAAAATTTCAAGCTGTGCGGAAAAAAAAAGATTTTTTCAAACCCTTGTATTAAACGATAATGTTCTTTAGCTATTATTTAGTAATCAAAGGTAAAGATTTTAATAACAGACATTTCATATGCAATACAGACTCTCCTAAGGGTACAGAATAGCTTGTAGAAAATTAGCAAAACTGGAATTGGTAGAATAAAAGATTGTGATTTTGCTAAGAAAATAACCTCTCAAAATTAAAATGCAATACTGCATTATCTGGAATAAAATCTCAAAGAAATTAAGGTGATGCAAAATAAACAACAGTATACTAATGTATAGCACAGGGAACTACATTCAATACCTTGTAATAACCTATAATGAAAAAGAATATGTAAAAGAATATATAAATACATATATGCATAACTGAATCAGTATGCTATACACCAGAAACTAACACAACATTGTAAATCAGCTATACTCCAATTTAAGAAAAAGTGATGTAGAAATTCACCCGCTAAATATATTTGGTTATACAATCATTGATCCCCTTAAAAATGGAAATGGTGTACATTTTCCACCATATATTCTATGGGGAACTCAAAAGCTTAAGTGGAGAATGATCTGCATTTATTTTAAACTTATGGTGAATTATTACAAAGGAAAAAACAAAAGGAAGTAACCTGTGTTTCACATTTGGTTGTTTTGATTTTGTTTCTCAGTGGACTCACCAGGGATGGAATAAATATGATAATTTCATATTAGAAAGTAAAGACCAATATAGAGAATACTATAAGAGTTGGTCCATGGCCCCAGTAGGAAATTAGCAAACTCATAGCCGAAATACCATGTCCCCATAGAAGAGTTCATAAGTGCTCTGCTAAACCAGTCTTTCCAGGCTAGGGGATCAAAAGGTCATGCAATGACGTGGAATTTGAGTAAGACCAAGGTTTGATTCCCAACATGCCATCTGGCAATTTTGTAGCCTTGGGTCAGTCATTTAATTTCTCTGAACTTCTGATCTCTTATGCACTTAATGAAAATGGTAAAACCAGCCCCACTGGGGTTATGTTAGAAACAAATCAGACAGTGTATGAGAAAATGCTCATTAAACTATGAAGTACTGTATAGCACAGTCATCTGAGTTTTACAAGCAGCATTACAAAATGTTGATTTTTGATGCTGATGATCATTTCAGTAATAGGAGAAAGCATTAGGAGCAGAGTACAAGGCAGAGCATTATGAACCTCTCAGGTGGAGAAACATTAAATCTTGGACTCTTCTGGACTCTTCTAAGATCAAAGGTGCTTTATTGTGGTTCTTGGGAATAAGATACACCATTGAGGAAATGACTATAGAGTAAGTTTTTTAATTGAGTCACTCTAATGAAAGGGAAATAATTCTTGTGCTTCCTTTTTATTCCAGAGTCACCAAGATACTTAGTGTAATTACTGGACAGTGTTTGCTGTATTGATGGCTAACATTTATTACTGATCACAATGAGCCAGATTGCATACTTATTATCTCATTTAAGTGCTTTGCATTTATTATCCCATTGAATTCTCATGATGATTTATGAAAGTAGGTCCTTTATTTTTCCTGTTTTACAAATGAGGAAGCTGAGGCTTAGAGTGATAGAGTGACTTTCCCAAAGTCAACTTATATAACTCTTAAGGACTGTTAGGAATAGAGATTCCCTAACCTCTTTGGTTACCAGCTCTAACATTTAATAATCTCCATGCATCATCAAGTTGCCTCACCTACTCCCGCCATTGCTCTACTCATGTCATTGTTTTCTTCATCTGTAAACATTGAGATTTGGTAGTCTGATTCATCCTGACTACGCTCAACAAATACTTCCAGACAGATTGCCTGCCCAAGAGCAAATCCTTACAGATATAAATTTCCTGTGTTTGTATTGTGGCTAAAGAAAATGAAACAAGCGAAAATTAAGTTCTTGCTCAGTAAGTTATGAAATCGATACAAGTTAGGTTTAACATTGAACAAATTGTGTCTCACTCTCATCAGGAGATTCCATGCACAGACCGAAGGAAGATAACCAGTGAATCTCTAGTAAAGACCAAATTGAGAGTCAAGGTGAACATCATCACCTGCTTTCCTTAAACATCGCTTCACTTCTGTTGGAAACATCAAGATACATACCCCAGTTTTCTTTTACATCTAACAACATTTAAAATAAATTTCAACATACACATTGAAATAAAGTATTGAAATGAATGCACAGATAAACATTAATCTTCTATTTTAAATGATACATTCATTCAATTAACATTTGCTGAAGACCCTTTAGGCTTAGATGCTGGAGAAACAAGAAAGAAAGATGTGGTTTGTGGCCTGAAGACCACCTTGAGGAAAACGCAGTTGGATGTGTTAACAGGAGTCAACAGATCATGGAGACGCCCTTTGAGGGAGAAGTAGCATCACAGATAAAGGCTTGGGAGCCTGAAAGTCTGATATAAGCTCTCCCCCTCGCCCCCCCTTTTTTTTTAGTTGAAGCACAGTCAGTTTACAATGTTGTGTCAATTTCTGGTGTACAGCATAATAGTTCAGTCATGATATAAGCTTTTCAGTACCCTTGGAGCATGAAACTGAGAGGTGAGGGGCTGCATAGGTGAGTGGCAGTGAGATTGTTGAGATTGTTAAGGGCTTTCCCTCTCATTTTATAGGTTGTGTGAGACATCAAAAAGTTGGAGCAACATTCATTTTGCCTCTTAGAAAAATCAATCTGCTGGTGTGAGGAATGGGTTGGAAGGCACAAGAACTAAACACAGAGGTACCAGTTGGGCAGGTCCTAAGAGGCCTGTGATGCTAAGAGCCTGATGGGGAGCAGTGAAAATGCAAATGGCGAAGGCTGGTGAGTGGGAGAGTTTTATAGGAGGCAGAAACAGTAGGAACTGTAAAGAATTCGATGCGGGTAGGTTACTGTTTCTGGGTGAGGCGTGGTATCATTTATCTGAGGATCAGGAGAAAGATCTAAACTCGAGGTAGAGCTGAGACCATTGGAGTAAATGAGATCAACCCAAAAGAGTGAGTGGAGCCAAGGCTGCGAGTCAGACTGCTATCGCAAATGAGCGGGATTGGTGGAGAAAGAAAAAACACTGTGCAAATGAGTAAGCTAAATGAGACTGGCAAACTTAGAAGACTACATCCTGTCTAAAACCCTGCTCCTCACAATGTGGTCCGGGGACCTAAAGGCTTGTTAGAAGTGCAGCAGCATCTCAAGCCCAGCCGCAGGGCTGCTCTTCCCAAATATTCGTGTAAACAAGATTCCCGGTTGCTACGCAGGCACACTGAAGTTTAGGAAGCACAGATTTCTGAAAGATGTAATTTTCGTTCTGCTCTAGATAATTGTATTGTGGGAATCTGGGTCTGGTATTATCAAGTCTTCTCATTTCTCTCGAGGCAAGTTCCCAATTTTAAGAGATAGTCGCTGTGTGGTCAGGATCCCAGAAGGAAGCACAATTACCCCAGATGATTCAAAACTACAGCCTTCTAGCAAAGGCTAATTAGAACCAATAGAACAGATGAACAGTGTTGAGGCTTCCTGGGGTCAGCAACGATGCCATGGGTGGGAAGCTTTACAGCCTGCTGGGGCTGAAGGAAACGGAGACGGAGGGCTGGAGGAGGGGCTGCTGGCAGGAACAAGGCTATTGCCAGAGACACGGCACTGAAGGAGGGAGGAAGCAGGAGAGAACCACCATGACTTCTTCTCTTCAGTGTTCTGCTGGTATCTTCTGCCACCCAAGCCATCCATTAGCAAGTTGCATGGAAGCCTATAAGAGTCACCTCCCAGGGCAACTGAGCAAGGCAAAGACAGGGGGAGAAAGGAGAAATACCATGCAAGCCAAACCAAAACTCTTTGGGTTATATCCAGAATAAAGGGAGAGGTGAGCCAAGAATAATGTCCTGGACCGCACCATGTGGGTGTGACACATTGCCTTTTAAAGTGGTGCCATTTGGAATTAGGAGAAAGAATGTTGTACAAAGGAATAGCTCACCCTAAGAAGGAGCCCCAGAAACCATCCAAGAATCTTCACTAAGTAGGAGCCGCCATCCTCTGTTTATCTCTTCCTATCTTCCTGTCGTTTCCCAGTCCTCTCTCACTTTTCCTTCAGCACCCTGCATTTCCAGATCTATGTCTTTTCTTTTGGGTGAGCTTCCTTTAATGAGGATTCCAGTCACATTCATGAGAATAACCTGATCCACTTCCATCCATTTGTTCAAACAGTAAAATTCTGCTCCCCTTAAAGACCACATACTCACAGACACTGGCCAATCTGGTCAGCCACAGGTACAGAGGCACCAAGGATGCACTGAACACCTCAGACTTTGGTGCACACTGTTTGAACAGCTAAGTTTCCTCCTTCCCAGATGTTAATCTTCCAGTATGATTAGTATACCAGGTGTTTATATTACCAAATGTTGCCTGATTATCTGTAAAGTTGCCTCATCACTATTTCACAGCATTGCTGCCTAGTCACAAGGGTGTCTAGCCATAGGAAAAATTTAAAACATCAGGAAAGCTATCTTAGCAAATGAAATAAATATTTGGGGAGAAGATAAACTCAGATGTGTTTGTTCTGGAACAGCAACCACAGTAACATCTCTATCTTCATTTGTTGATTTTTTCCTTCTTTCAGTGGACTTTTATGCTATCTTTTGGAGTTCTTTGATGCATTTTTTACAGTGTTACTTTATTTTGATTTCCAGAAAATTATTAGCTGATCTGGTGTATAAAGAAATGTCATCAGAAGTAAATACGCTTTTAATTATTTTTTATGATGGTGAGGAAATTGCATTAATCTGTTAGCACTCCTTTGAGGTGTTATTATAGGATTGAAAATGTTTGCTCCAATATTACCCTTATCTCAACTTACTCATTTATCTAGAGCAGATTTACTAAAGTGACATGACTTAATAAGCCTTCCATAAATGTGTGTGTGTATATATATGTATTGTTATGTTATGTTATGTTATGTTATGTTATGTTATGTTATGTTATGTTATTGTTACGTCCATGCACTAAAAGTGTTAAGAAATAAGTTGTTTTTCTTGCTTTTCGTGTTGACTTCTGCTGTCCTACACCTGTCTTGTAATATATGTTGAAGAATGAAAGGTTAAAAAACTCCTATGAGGACTTTTGTTCAAATGGCGCATGGCAAACAACCACAATGCAACCCAGGGTAGATGTCCCTTGCTTACCTGAATTCCATTCCATTAGCTTCTTTGATAATACTGAATTTTCTTTGATAAGTTCCTGGGACTAAACTATAATAGGTCTACACTAAATGTAGTACTCCCATTCCACTTTGCCAGTGATTGGTTTGGATATGACCAACTAGAACTTCAGACATGAGGAGGTTGGCTGAGGCGGGTAGTGGGCTTCTGAAAATAATTTTACTCCTTGATTGAAGGAGAGTATCATATGAAAGTCCCTTTTCTTCCTGTCTACCTCCTTCCTTTAGCTTGGGACATTATCATATGAGGATTTAATGCCTGGTGCTGTGGCAGTTGTTTTGTGACATGAGGCAAACTGCATGAGAATGGAAGTTGGCATGCTAAGAATGGTGCTGAAGGATGAACGGAATCTGTGTCTGTGACACTATCGTTGAGCTACTGAACCAACCTTGGAATTGTTTTACCCTGTACTTTTTGTTAATATAACAATAAAAGCTATCTTTTCCTTACAGTTGAAAACAGTACTTCTCTTAAGGTACTGGAATCCAGTTTCAATGTTTGGCAGAAGTTTCCACACACCAATAAACAATTCTCCAACAATTCTTGTGGGACATTTCAGGGTGTCCCACAATTCAACTCAATTCTGACACCTTCTCCCTGGAGATAGCATCAGATTCCATAGGTGACGGGCTCAGTCCCACCATACTGCCCCCATCCCTATGTCAGAGGCCAGTAGCAAGCTCAGGTTGTCACTTGTGCTTCTGAGCAATGAGTTAGGGATTGGAAATCCCAGTGACCCCCTTCTTGGGCTTCAGATGCCAGTCACAAGTCCAGGTTGTTACCTGTACTTCCAATTGGCTGTAAATCAGAGGTTCTATTACCCCTTCCTTGTGTTTGATTAATTTGCTAGAGTGGCTCACAGAACTCAGAGAAACATTTTATTTGCTAGCTTACTGATTTATTATAAAAAGGATATAACTCAGGAACATCCAGATGAAGACATGCATAAGCCAAGGTTATGGGGAAAGGGCGTGGAGCTCCTGTGCCCGTTCTGGACTCTCCACAAATCTCCGCATGCTCACCAATCTGGAAGCTCTCCAAACGCTCTCCTTTTAGTGTAGGCTACGTTACGTAAGAAAGATTGAATAAATCATTGGCCATTGGCATCTGAATTCAATCTTCAACTCCTCTCTTGCTTTCCAAAAGTCACGTTAACTAGAGATACCTTTATAGCTCTCACCACTTAGGAAATTCCAATGGTTTTAGAAGCCTTGTGCCAGAAAGGGACAAAAATCAAATACATACATATATATATACTTTCGAATACATAGCCTCTCCCAATTTCTCACTAATGACACAGGAAAAATACTAGCAACTCATTCTAGAAATGAAACAAGAACACCAAAAGCCCTTATCACAAACAACTATATATAGAATAGGTAAACAACAAGGTCCTACTGTATAGCACAGGGAACTGTATTCAATAACCAATTAAAATAATAATATTAGCTGCAAAATTCTGGCTTTATTTTTTTATTGGGGGCAGGAGAACTCATTACCCATATTTTCAAGAATAAAATCAGTTAGCAGGAGTTTTTTCCATGCCCTGCTTATCTTTTGCTGAAGCCAGTTACAGTGAGGAAAGAATCAGTATTGGTAGCTTTGCCAAATTACTCCCCTGCTTTTGTCACCAGAAATGTTTATTCTTTGAAAAATTATCCAGGAAAGCACCATCATGTTTCAAGGGCTTAGGCCAACTTCCTCAGTGATGACTCAGGTCTCCCAACATCAAGACATGTTGAGTAAATATAGGTCATGGTATTATAAATTCCTTTTGCCATCATAAAGGAGAGCATCATTGGTGTAAACATCATGTGCTCAAGAAGCACCATAATTTCTTTATACAAATGCCCAAACCACAGCAATAAATGTGGCCAGAGTGTTGTGATGTGTCACAGGAGTCCACAAAGCTAAATCTGCTGCAGAAAGCAACATTTCCATTTTCTGCCCTAATTATCTTATGAGCCTTTTTATAATTGTAAATTCAAATACTGATTTTTAAAAAGCAATTTCATCTAATATATTTGCTCATATGCATCGTTCCAAAAATAGAATATTACAAAAAATGTTTAACAAAACTAGAAAACTCTATCATAGAGATCCTTAGGCAAGGGGGACATTGTAAGTAGAGTTTAAATGTGTGTATGTGTGTGTATCTAACATTCAGGAAGCATTGTCACTTACTCATTACACAAACCATTAGCAACTAATTGAACTTGCTTTATCTGTATGTTCATAGAGTTGCAGTAACAGACGAAAAAAATAAGTCAGGAACACAATACGGGAATCAGATCCCGTACTGAATGGACTTCGTGAAAAGTGAACTTCTCTAGCTATTTAAAAACAAACAAACAAACAAACAAAAAACTGTGTATATGCTCCACTTGGAAACTTGAATGTTGACCACATTTTTTATACAATCAAGAGATTATTGCCAATTTTTTAGTATGATAATGGTACTGTAGCTATGTTTTTAAGAGTTCTTATGACTTAGAGATACTAACTAAAATATTTACAGATGGAATGAGTGGTATAATGTCTGGAATTTGCTTCAAGATAATATGGAGCCTGGGAAGTGAGAGTATATTTGAAGCAAAATTAGTCACACGCTGATCATTGTAGCTGAGTATGATTACATGGGTACATGATGGTTCCTCATACTATTTTGTCTACTTTCTAAAAACTCTGTAAGGGACATCTTAGTTTTCATGAATTGAACACACCTGTGTAACTGGCATCCAGAGGAAGAAACAAAATATCACCAGAACCTCACAAGACTTTAAATCTATCTGAATCTTCATATTTAAAGTATATTTTCTTGTAGAGAACATACAGTCGGGCCTTGTTTTGTCTGTTTTTAATCCACCCCAACAATCACTATCTTAACTGATATATTTAGATCATTTACATTTAAAATGGTTATTAATATAGTTGGATTGGTATCTATTATGTTTGTGAGTGTTTTTCTATTTATTACACTATTTATTGTTCTTTGTTTATTTTTTTTCCTTCCTATATTAGTTTCCTAGGGCTGCCACAGCAAATTGCCACAAACATGTTGGCTTAATTAAAGCAACAGACATTTATTTTCTTACAGTTCGGGAGGCCATAAATCCAAAATCAGTGTGTCAATATTGCTTGTTCCTTCTGGAGGGAGAAACTTTCTCATGTTCTTTTCTAGCTTCTGGTGTTTTCTAGTAACCCCTGGTGTTCCTTGTCTTGTAGGTGTATCACTTCAATCTCTGCCTCCATGTTCACATTGCCTTCTTCTCTGTGTGTCTCTCTGTGACATCTCCTCCTCTTAGGGACACCAGTCATTAGATTTAGACCATAAATCCAGGGTGAACTCATCTCAAGATCCTTAAGTAATTCATCTGCAAAGACCCTGTTTCCAAGTAAGGTCAGACATCCTGAGGTTCTACGTGGACATGAACTTTGAGGGGGTGCACTATTCAAACTTGAGTCCACTCTCTGCACCCCTCTCCAGTTTACATTCATTACATGTGAAAATTATTCATCCCATCCCAACATCCTGAAAAGTCTTAACCTATTCCAGCATCAACTCTAAGTGAAATCAGATACGGGTATGGTTCATCCTAGGGCTGAACTCCTCTCCAGCTACAGACCTGTGAAACTAGAAAACAAGTTATCTGCTTCCAAAATATGATGTTTGGACGTTCTGTTTATGATGAACTATGTATTTTCTAAGTGAAAGAAGCTTTCTCTGCCATTCTCCTTAATTCTTTCTGAACCCTCGCCAGGATAGCTTTTCACAGCCGGGATGCAGGCTTGTGCCCTGCGAGGGGCAGGAGGGGAAGCAGGAGCAGGTAGGAAGAGCCCCAGACCACAAGGCAGCTGTGAGAAAGTCTTGTGCAGGCCAGTGCAGAGCCCAGAGCAGGGACTGACCATTACAGGGGGCCCTTCAGTGGGCAGGAAGAGCCCCGCTCTGGCACTCTGCTCCACTGGGCAGCTCAGGAGAGTGTGGCCTTGCTGTGAATGCTGCCAAGGATCCCAAAGGTGTGGCAGCTAGGTACGGTCAGCTAACTGCGCTCCTCACAGTTCTAGGTGGACATGAACTTTGGGAGGTTTTCTGGGAAGGTCTGAGTGGCGCATCCCCATGGCTGCCACAGGGCACCATTCCGGAGAAGTCTGCTAGTGGTAGAGAAGCTTAAAGGAACTTCCAGCAGAGTCCTGATACTAAGGGGAAAAAATGAAACTTCAGGGTCTGCCCAGTGTTAAGAGGAACAAGGGGTTTGGGGAGTAACTTTGAGGGTCACACCCTAGGAATAGGGGCAAACTGGAAAGGGCCATCTTCCGCAGGAACTAACCCCAGCTTCTGCTCAGGTCAGGCTCTGATGGGATTCAGGAGACCTGGAATCCCGAGCTGCAGCCTAGATGCTTACACTGAAAGCGGGTGCACATCCTCACAGAAGGAACAGTAAGCCTCAAACGATCTATAGCTTTTTACCTTCAAGGATAATAAAAACACAAAGGTGAAATTGCATGTAGCCATGAATAAAGTCAACTTTGTGTAGTTTTTGTGATGCTGAAATTGAATTCGCACCCAGTAGGTTAGACCTCCATGAACTAAGTACTAAGCATGTGGCTGATTACCAAGAGAAAATTTTAAAGCAGCCACTTGAGATCTAGAGTTCCCAGGGGAAAAAAAAGTAGAACTAGAAACATTAAAAACTTCTTCCAAGCTTTATCAAATTTGTGATTAGTAGTTTTAATTAGTAGTTTTAATTATTAAGAGAGTTTGCTTTTAATGAGCATTTTGTCCAAATTAGTGCCAATGAATGGATACTTTGATAGTCACATCTAATTCATTACAAGCAGCATTCTGCAATGCAATTCAGTATTTACTTCTTGGACATTTGCTTTGTGCAAGAAACTGAATGAAGCATTATGGTTTTTTTTTTTAATGAAAGGAATTATTTTGCTTGAGAAGGAAGCAGTAGCAATTGAAAGTAAAAGGGACCAATGAAAAGAGACAAGATGGCAACATTCTAGCCCTGATCCTGGTATCATCTTGCAATGGGACTTTGGATAATGTGCTTCAACAGGCTGGCTCTCAACTCAGAGTTCTGTGGAATGAGATAATTGGAAAATATGGCATTTTGTTCTAAAGCTGAATCACAAAATAGGTGATTCTCTAAAGCATGTGTGCTATAGGAGAGGACTGTGAAATATTTCTAGAGTCAAAAGGCAAAGGATACTTGATCTTGGAGATCCTTCTTCTCTCTACGACAGAGAACACACAGCCTGGTATGAGTTCGTTATAAGGAATGGCTTGCATGTGAGCAAAAAATCAAACAAAGGCATATGTTGTTTTAAAAATCATTTTATTATAAGCATCCAAGTACTGTTACTAATCACCATCCTATGCGTTGTTTTCACTCATGACACTCCTGACACCAAATATGTGGATTTTTTTTTTCCTCACCATCCAATTTGCCATCTCTCCAGACACCAACTGGGTCCTACAAGCCAATTCAATTCTGACAGTAACTTCTTAGAACTCAGACCCACAGGCTTAATGTCTTACTCCCACAAGACTACTCTGACTTTAGATGCCAGTCACAGGTTTGGGGTCCCCTGGTTACCTACAGTTCTGTACAGCTTGGCTACAGTTCAGTGGGTCCAATGACCCACCCTGGATACAATAATATACTAGAATGGCTCACAGAACTCAGAAAAACCTATTGCCAGTTTATTATAAAGGATACAGTTCAGGAACAGCAAGTGGAAGAGATGCACAGGACAAGGAATGGGAAGGAGCTAAGGGGCATGTGGCAGAACCTCCCTACCCTCTCCAGGCATGCCACCCTCCCAGCACCATGAGGTGTTCGCCAACCTGGAACCTCCCTGAGCCTTGTTGTTTAGGAGCGTTTATGGCGATTTCATTACGTTGGCATGATTGATTACATCATCAACCATTGGTGACTAGCTCAATCTCCAGTCTCTCTCCCCTCTCAAGACATTGAGGGTGGGGCTGAAAGTTACAACTTCTACCCATACCTTGGTCTTTCTGGTGACCAGATTCCACCCTGAAGCTCTCTAGGGACCCACCGACAGTCACCTCATTAAAACAAAAGACACTCCTGCCACCCAGGAAATTCCAAGGAATTTAGGAGCTGTATGTCAGGAATCAGGACAAGGACCAAATATTAGGAAAAAAGGATGCTTCTATCATCCCTACCACTCAGGAAACTATAAGAATTTTAGAACCTACATTAGGAATGAGGGACCAAAACCAAATATATATATATATATATATATATATATATATATATTTCTCATTATGCTGCACATCCATTTCAACTTAGAAATAGCTATTTTATACTAAATCCTGTATCATAAGAAATTTAAACTGGGCTAGTACTTTTGATTCTTGAGTTTTACTGACAATTTACTATTTCCTAGAATATTAAGTCCATCAGGCTTTTAAGTTTTGAGTAACAGAGATTTATTATCGTAATTTCATTCCCACAGAGAATTCTGATGGTCAGTGTCTTAGGTCAGTAAGTATCTAATGGAATCATGGAACTTGAAATAAATGTAATGTTTCTTACCAGTCTTCACAACTTATCACATGAAAAAAGGTGAAAAACTCTTGGCAAAACAAAAGGCTAAACAAAATCCTCAACAAAGTGCATGTGGATAATCTTCATTTTACTTTAATGTACTGTATTGTTAAATTCCTTAAGCTCTAAAGCTTAAACCACTTAAGTTTTTTTTTAGATTAAAAAAGGCTTGTATTTCTAATTATGTATTTTGAAAAATTTAGTAAGAAGGTCACAGATGTCTTCACTACTCACTCCTTGGGAAGTTGGGAAGAACTACCCTTTTATGGTGTGAGGGCATCATTTATCATTCATACATTATTATCCCTATATGTTTTAAGTTATTTTGAAATTATAACTCTTCAGTCGTTGTACTTTGGAGGATACCACTGTGTAGGGAGAAAGGACTAACCTGAGCAAAACTTCCTAGAGTTCCCAGGATGGGGTTGAGTGGGTGATGGGCTGGTTCACTGAGGCTCTGAGGTGTCAACCTTGACCTCCTGCAGCCAGAAACTGGTTGAACTAACTGAGTGTCTTAGAGGTTTGAACCAGGAGATTTTGGTTCTTTTTGGATTTGGGTTCTAAATGGGAATTTTTAGCATTTTCTATAGGGAAAGGACAAGATGGAAAGAAACACATTTCCCATCAAGTAGCAAAATAATGACACATAAATAGGGGCTTGGTCAGGAAGTCAGGAGTCCAAGTGAAGCTTCCATGCCAGTTATGCCTGCTTTGCACGTGTTTAGAAATAGCTCATGTAAGATATATACTTTTTTTAAATTGAAATATAGTTGATTTACAATGTTGTGTTAGTTTCTGGTGTACAGCGTAGTGATTCAGTTATACATATTCTTTTTCATTATAGGTTATTATAAGCTGTTGAACATATCTCCTTGTGCTATACAGTAGAACCTTGTTATTTATCTATTTTACTATTTACTGTTATATAGTAGCTTGTATCTGCTAATTCCAAACTCCTAATTTATCCCTCCCCCACCCCCTCTCCCCTTTGATAACCCTAAGTTTGTTTTCTATGTCTATGAGTCTGTTTCTGTTTTATTAATAAGTTCATTTGTGCCATATTTTAGATTCCACATATAAATGATATCATATTGTATATGTCTTTCTCTGACTTGCTTCACTTAGTATGATAATCTCTAGGTCCACCCATGTTGCTGCGAATGGCATTATTTCATTCCTTTTTTATGGCTGAGTAGTATTTATATATATATACACACATGTATTTATATATATATACACACATACACACACCACGTCTTCTTTATCCAGTCATATGTCAATGGACATTTAGGTTGCTTCCATGTCTTGGCTTTTGTAATAGTGCTGCTGTGAACATTGGGGTGCATGTATCTTTTGAATTAGAATTTCCTCTGGATATATGCCCAAGAATGAGATTGCTAGATCATATGGTAACTCTATTTTTAGTTTTTATAGGAATCTCCATGCTGTTTTCCATAGTGGCTGTACCAAATTACATTGCCACCAACAGTGTAAGAAGGTTCCCTTTTCTCCACACTGTCTCCAGTATTTATGGTTTGTGGACTTTTTAATGATGGCCCATTCTGTGACATGATAACTCCTTTTAGTTTTTATTTACATTTCGCTGATAATTTATGAACAATATAGACTCTTAAATATGCCTTTTCCCAGCTTCTTTTAAGTATAATTCTTTGTGAGAAGATTAACTCCTTTAATGGGTTTTGGGGAAACAATAGAAAGAATTTGGTGCCCTGGGGCTAGTAGATTATGGAGGGACAGGGAATCTGGGGAAGCCAAATAAGATACTCCCTTAGGATGGGTATGGAAAAGCTCGGAGCAAGAGGCCAGGTCTGCACATCTGACTGCCTCATCCCATCCGGAGACTCTCTAGCGTTCTAGCCGGTTCAGACTACGAAGGTCATGGTACGTCAGCTGGATAACGAACGTCTTCATCTTATATCATTAAAGAATACTTACTAGGAGTACTTTTTATGAAAGTAAAAAAGTCTTTTTCTTCTAAAGCATTGGAATATGATTTAATAAATCGAGAAGGCACTTTTGCTTCTAAGGTCTTAGAGAACTTGATTTGTTTAAAATGACAAATGTACCAACAACGGCTCCTGATTACTGCTGCTAGATGGGATTCATCAAATAACTTTTGTGGATCCATTCTCATCTGGACCGACCTTGGGACTCTCTTTTCCTTCCTTTACTGTTGCTGCTGAACTCTGTTAGAACGCTTTCCTATTTCACTTCCACATCAGCTTCCAATTCCCGCTGCTGCTCCCCACCTGCCTGGGTTTCTACATTATTGCTACTCAACAGGTCCGCAGGGCTGAGGTTTCCTTCAGCACTTTTCTGAACAAGAAACTTCAATTCACTGTAAGAAGCCTAATAATATTAAAATTGTGCTCTCAGAGAGCATTTTTCATCTTCCAGACGCTTAATGCTGCCCATCAGGGCTCTCACTAGATGGAGATGAGGCTTTTAAAGCCCATTAGCCTTCCAAGAGCATCCCCCTTCTTCCTTGGGTTCAGATCATTTGCACACTTTTCCTCTGGGAGTGGCACCAGTAACGAAGGAATCAGCTCTTAACTGAGTTCCCGAAATTAAGCCCATCAGAGAAATTTTTCTCCAAGTCTACCTTGGTCTTTACTGAAATCTCAATTTAAGCTTTTATCAGATATAGTTTCTATCAAAGGTTAGTTAGTAAACACTTCATCTGCACATGTAATCACATAAATTAGGTTACATTGGAAAGCATTGAGAATAGAAGGGCAAAATTTTGGGGGGCAGAATTTAAAATGATATTTTTGGAACACAAAATTTAAGAATACCTTAATAAGGAAATAGATCTATATTTTAAAGATTATAGCTAAAGATCTTTATAAAATCGGAATTGAATACATATTTGTGACTTCCAGTTATCTCTCATATTCATATATTATGCTATTGCTTGTGTAGAGAGATCATTTTGTCATGTTGAATAACTGAGGAATGACATACATCAAACAGACCAGAAAGGTGTTCTACTGCCCGTGGAAAACGAACTACACTAGGGTGACACTATCACATGTGAAGAATTTTAAGATTCTTTCTGAAAGACTTACTTTTTCATATTAGTTAATGAAATCAAAGGTTAAAATGAAAAACTTTATGGAGGGGCTCGCGCTCCATCCTATAATGCCAAGGTGTCTCCTTTTTTTCATCTAGAGTTTTCCTGCCCTCTTGGTGTATTCTGCTTCCATACCACAGTGATCAGGGTGCCAACATGAGCATCAGACAATTTTGATTCTCACACAAACCATCTGTGTGATTTTGGTAGGTTATGTACGTTCTCTAAGTCTGAATCTCCCCACCAGGGGGCTTGGGGTGATCATGTTCACCTTGCAGCTTCATTATGAGGATAACATAGCAGAATACTTAAAGATACCTGCTCTTATTATGTTCAGTGCCTAAAATACCCTATTTGTTTAAAAATGTTTATGGACTTGAGTTGTAGACCTATAGGCAGCATTCAATTCTATGCCCATATTATTTTGTTACTATGTGGCTAAAACTATTTCTAAAGTTTTTTTTTTCCTACAAGTGCCACTAATTTATAGATTACTTACTGGTTGTAGCCCTAACAAAGAGATCAATACAAATTACATCCTAAAAGTTTATCCAAATGACTTGATACTTCTGCTCAGAAGTGGCCAGGGAGACTGTATAAACGGGCCATTTATTTTGCTTGTCAGTGCCCTTTGAGACCCCTGGGAATTATGAAATGTTCTCTTGGCTGGGGCATCGGATTACTCATAAAGTCTCTCCCGTGGGTAAGTATATTAGTTTGCTAGTGCTGCCAAAGCAAAGTGCCACAAACTTGGTGACTTGAGCAGCAGAAATTTCACGTCTCATTATTCTGGAGGCTGGAAATCCAATGTCAATATGTTGGCAGGGCTGGTTCCTCCTAAATGAAATGATAGATGCTGAAATGAACAGATAGAAAAAATTAAGTGAGCCATAGAGATAAGACAAAGGGAAGAAAAGATCTTAAAAATAGAAAATAAGACTAACAGTATCATAAAAGAGAGAAGAAGAGACATCATATCCATGAAGCATAAGTATTCAGAGGAAAAAATATCTTAGAATAATACATAATATATCATTTTTTTAAATTTAAAAATTCATTCAAAAATTTAGAAAATAAGATTGAGAAAATCTTAAAGAAAGTAGGGCAAATAGATAAAATAGATAGAAGAAAGATGAAAGATGGATGAAAAATAGCCAAAAAAAAAAAGATAACTAGAAGACATCCAGATATTTGGAATTCTAGAAAAAGGAAAAAGAGAAAATAGAAGGGAGGAAAGAAATATTTCAAGAAAAAAATTTTGTTGTCTAAATCATCTGTTTCTCCTCACAACAAATTTTCTTTACATTAGAAGACAGGAACTTGTAAACATGGGTAATTTAAAATAGAAGTAACATAATAGCCTGTCTAAAGCAATGATAATTTAAAAACGCAAGCTGAAATTTCCTGAGAAATTTGAACACCTAAGTACATACATCACAGATCATGTCTTGACAATTTAAGAAAACTTAATCAATGCTCCTAATATTGTTTAATTTCCATGACAAACATTTCCATTACACAGGAAAGGAAAGGAGAAAAATATGAATTAATAGCTAATAAGCCTTGAGCTGTGAACAGCGATGAGTCTGATGCCTCCATAAATTGATATTTACGAATGGGGAGGGTTTAGAGCAAGGAGCCTGAGAGATTACCTAGTATAAATCCTTCATGGAAGAGTTCTAAAACCCAAAGTAATTGGTTAACTGACTGGTATTGATTTGATGTAGGACTAATTTTAAAATAAAACACATTCATTTTCTCTAGGTAGTGGATCATTTGTACAGAGATACACAATTGACAGAGTGTGTATAAAATCACAAGCAAGCTTTCTTTCTGCCTCCTGGCAACCCAGGACTCAATTGCAGGAAGGGGGAGAATCCCCTGATAAAGAGGGAAGAAGGATTCTAGGCTAGTTTCAGTGCATCCCAATAGAGGAGAAGTGGACAGTCTTTCTCACTGGCTTTCCTACCTCTCTCTGGGAGAAAGGGGATAGAAAATAAGGCCATCTGTTTTAAAAGTTAAGTTTTATTATTATTCCAATATGGTGAAGCCAACAGACCAGAGATGATTCCCATTGAAAAGAGAGTTATTACAGATCCCAAGAAGAGGGACACACTCTGCCACGCAGAGCCACATGGGGAAGCACTGGCTTCTGTCAGGAGCGGGGCGGCGGAGGGAGCAGGGGCGCGAGCCTTTACTGTGATGTCAGTGGGAAGCAATGGGCAAGCCTGGATGAGCAGGTTTAGGGCTGGCAGGCTCTGGAGGGTAGGGGCTGTCCTGAGTTGTCTGATGCCTGGCCTCGAGTGATTAGGGCAGGAGCATATTGGCACTGATGGGAAAGCCCAGTACAGGAGGCAGTGGGACATGAGGGCTCTGGACTGGCTAGTTTGCATTTGGAAGACAAGCTCCTAGAAATAGTTTATTCTTTCCAGGAATTGACTAGCCCTGGGGAAGGCACTCTCTTCAAGACATGCAAGGCCCCAAGATGCCAAAGCATCAGAAATACAGAAAACACAAGCTACTGTACATAAAATAGATAAGCAACAAGGATTTACTGAATAGCACAGGGAATTATATTCAATATCCTGTAATAATTTGAAAAAGACATATGTATATATATATATATATACATATACAGCTGAATCACTTTGCTGTACACCTGAAACACAGAATATTGTAATTCAATTGTACTTCAATTTTAAAAATACAGAAAATAAAAGCTGTGGTTAATACACCATTCTACATGAGGTCTACATGGACCATTAACAGCAGTTTTCCTCAGCCAGAGTAGGATATCTTGCTGTTTTGCTTTGATTTATTTTTTCCTCTGCGAACATATTGGCTAAATGGGGAAACAGGAAGAGCTGGCCATCCACTAGTTGCAATAATAAGTATCTCGTTAATATTTTCCCAAGGAATTGGCCATATTTTTTCACAGTTTCTGCCAAAATTCTTATGTATTGTCATAATTTCTTTTCACAATTTGCATCATTTAAAGAAGAACCCAAACAATGATTTAAATTGTGGCTTATGGTCCTAAAATGAAGACGTGTCAGAGTATTTTGTTTAGATTAATCTTATTTTCTTTGTTTCTCCTTCCTCTCCCTCCCCTTTCCTTCCCTTTTAATCGGTCCTTTTTTACCTTTATTTTTTTCTTTCATCTGAGCTATCAAAGTAACTTCAAGATGCTATTAAGAAGATTGAATCAAGCTCACGTTCCTTAGGTGTGTCCAAGTAAAATACAAAAAACTAACTCTAGTCTTATAGAACAACATGCCAAACAAACAACACAGTGTCGAAGTCAATAAAAGGGCCATCTTATTAACCCCATAATACTACTTATTTCACCTTAAACCTTATGCTGAAAAGTCCCAAAATGTGATCAGTTGGAATATTTTATTGGAATATTTTGAATTTTTATTGATTTTGAATAATTTGTTGATTTTTGAAGATTTATTGATTTTGAATAATTTTTGAATTTTTATTGATTGTCATAATGTCCTTAGCAATTTCTAGGTCACTCTTCCAGTTAGGATATAGAAATTTGAAAAAGATGATCATTCTCATCGTAACAATGAGAAAATATTAGATAAACTTTTCTTTAAAAAAAAAAAACCTCTTTTTTGATCTACTTAAGAGCTGCAGAATTAGAGACGAGTAAACGAACTAAATTCTGGAGAGAGGAGACCCACTTCTAGGTGCACAGAGACAGTAGCTGCTTCTCTCACTGGGGGAAGTTACTACATCTGGGGGCATGGTTGGGCAAAGAAGCAATCCTGTCCCAGACAGAAGTGTTTAGGAGGGAGCCCAGACTCAAAGCTGTCCTTCCCTCTTCCCTATCCAACCGTTCTCTTCCATGAGAGTTCTCCTGCATATGTTCCCCAGGTGGTACCTGGAAGGCAGAGGTGGGACTGATAATAGAGATCTCAGTTTTCCCCAGTGTTTATAGAACCCTGCCAAGGGAGAATCCTGAAGCCAACCTCAGGACATTTAAAATCAGAGACAAACTGAAGCTAACTAACTAATGCTGCAAGCCAACCTCGGCTCAGCTCCCATCTCTCACCTGCCTCCAAGCCCACTCAGGACAGACCAAGATTCCTTTTTCTAAATTTCCATAGGATCCTGTCTACCTCTGCTATCACACTTTATTCAATGACTGTGACCTCCTTGAAGGCAAGGAATATTCTTACAGCACTCTACAGAATGAGTGCCAAGCCTCAAGGAGAGAACTTAAACCACAGTCTGTACTGAGCCCACGGACGTGTTTTGTTCACCCTGCACCGTGTTTGTAAAAATTCGAAGTTAACATTAGGACCCCTGCCTGGGTGGCATTCCTGCGTGGGAATGACCCTGAACTGGAGGCAGCTCTGGAGAGTCTCCAGCTCACTCTGGTCCTCTGGCCTCCTCCTCGCTCCCAGCACTGCTGTCAGTTGCCTCATTTCTTTGACTTGTTTGCCAAGTCAAAGGAGCAATAAGCATTTTTGGAATGACTGAAGACATTTATAGATTAAATGACTGTAAGAGAAAGCTTTTCAAAAAAGAAAAGCCTTTCATGGAAAGAGGGTGGGTTGGGGTGAATTTATAAAATTCTAATGATAAATCCCAAGCAGAGTCATTCATTTTCATGATTGTAAATGTCTCCAAGTGGTTCTCTGCCTTCTTCCAAGGCCAAAGTAGTCACTATTTCTATATGTGCCACTCAACGTCCATCTCAGATACATTTTATGACATTGATCCTGTTAGGAAATGCAGAACTGTAACTTCCAGGTGCTACAGGCTATGTTTTCGGTTTATACAAAGCTAATTTCAGATACCTCCAAATTAAGGGCTCTCGTTCATTTGAAAACATTCTATGGTAACCATTTATAACAAAATACGGATTCAGATTGAATAATCTTTCCATCGGAATCTTTATAATATTTGCTCCCTGCCGCTATGACAGCCATTTGGCATCACTTCCCATTGCATCAATAAAGCAAATTATTTCCTGAAGTAGTTTCACTGATGTGTAAGTCCGGAAGCCCCTTCTAATTGTAGTTAAATGATGCTGTTTAAAAAGCGACAGTCTTCAGAGGGCTGTTTTGGGGCAGAGAGAGAAGTCTCTTTTGTCTGGGAAAAGCCAAATAGCATATGTGAGAAGTTTTTATTACCTGAGGGGTTCTTGAACCAAGGGGAGTTGATATGGCATCCACAGTGTTTCATAAAATATCCCTTAAAAAGTCACTGGAAACATACAGAACAAACTTATAGTTACCAGGGGGAAAGGGGTGGGTGGAGGGATAAATTGGGAGCTCAGGATTTGCAAATACACACTACTATATATAAAATAGATAAACAAGGTCCTACTGTATAGCACAGGGAACTGTATTCAATATCTTGTAATAGCCTATAATGAAAAAGAATATGAAAAGGAATATGTATATACGTATAACTGAACCACAATGCTGTACACCAGAACTTAACACAACATTGTAAATTGACTATACTTCAATAAAAATATAAAAATTTATTTGCAGCAACATGCATGCTCTTGGAGAATGTCATTCTAAGTGAAGTAACCCAGAAAGAGAAAGAAAAATACCATATGAGATCGCTCATACGTGGAATCTAAAAAAAAAAAAAAAGCATAAATACAAAACAGAAATAGACTCACAGACATAGAATATAAACTTGTGGTTGCCAAGGGGGCAGGGGGTGGGAAGAGATAGACTGGGATTTCAAAATTGTAGAACAGATAAACAAGATTATACTGTATAGCACAGGGAAATATATACAAGGTCTTATGGTAGCTCACAGAGAAAAAAATGTGACAATGAATATATATATGTTCACGTATAATTGAAAAATTGTGCTCTACACTGGAATTTGACACAACATTGTAAAATGATTATAAATCAATAAAAAATGTTTACAAAAATTTAGAAAAAGAATGTCACTAGAAAAAATAGAAGCAAGTAAGTAGGAAAAAAGTTATTGACTATTTTAAAATAAAATTATTCCTAAACACATAAATAAATATTCTTCCACAATATATATGGAGATAAGCAGTATACATTTTAGAGATTGTAAGAAAATTGCCCTTTATAAATGGAAGAGATATAGGTAAATAAGTTATTATAACCATACAATAATAACTTACCTTTGGCTTTATAGATTGTTACGTTTCTAGGGGACAGGGCTTCACTGTGTGCAGAAGTCCGGAAAGTAGGGACCTTAGAAAATGGACCCCTTTATGAGGAGAAGGGAAACACTGCAGTTGGTCTTTGCCAGACCTTGGAGGCATAAAACCTGTTATAAATTCAAGGGAGTCCTGTGATATGACTCTACGACCCAGGGTCTTTTTTCTGTCCAGCGTATTATTAATGAAAAGCTTCAAAAGTGATAGATGTGTTCCTGTTAAATGTCCAGCTTAGTAGTTAATTATTAATGTATGTATTGTCCCCAGGTGCCTCACACTGAGCCCTGTACATAACAGTTGCTCAAGAGATAGTTGTTTAATTTCCTGCATCTGACTTGGGGCCCCCCCAGCAGGAGTGTAGCTAAAGTGTCTCTCCGTGAGAGGCACCATTTAATTAGTGGGCCTCCTGGCCAATAGAACCTTGAATGCAAATATCTCTAGTAGAGCCTAGAACGTACTAGAGCAACAGTAAGCAAGAAGCGGAGAATGCCGACCCCAGAGCATGGAGTGGGACTGCTGGGCGGTTTTCTATGTAGTTAATGAAATTGTGGAGGGAGATCAGGTAGATGGATAGGCATGTATGTGTAGAAATGAAAGAACTGGATTTAATTAAAACCTGTCTACCTGTTTCTTTCTCCTCTCCATCTGTCTATCTATCTATCACTTATAGGAATACAGTCATCACAAATTCTATACACAAATTCTGGTAGTTGCTTTTTAATTCTTCCTAAGGAACTGGTTCAAGGGGGCTATTAGTTTGCTAGGGCTAAAAAGTCTTGCCTCACAATTCTGGAGGCTGGGAGTCCAAGATTAAGTTTTTGGCAGGATTGATTCCCTCAGGAGGTTGTGAGGGAGACTCTGCCCCATGTCCCTCCTGGCGTCTGGGGGTTTGCTGGCCCTCTTTGATGTTCCTTCACCAGTAGATGCCTCAGCTGGATCTCTGCTTCCCTTGTCATGTGGTGCCCTCCCCGCGCGCATCTGTCTCTGGGTCCAAACTTCCGCTTTTGATAAGGACACCAGTCACTGAATTAGGGACCCACCCCACTTTAGGATGACCTCATCTTAACTACATAATTATATCTGCAATGACCCTGTTTCCATATCAGGCCACCTTCTGAGGTATTGGAGATCAGACCTTAAACATGTGAGGTTTGTTTCGTTTTTGTGTTTGTTTTTTGGTGGGGAACACAGTTCAACCCGTGACACCAGGGATGCTCAAGATGGCGTCTGTGTTCCCCTTTCCTGTGCTTTCCAGACCCCAGCAGCCCTCCTCTCTCTGTCTCCTACTGGTCTTTCCTCGGGTCAAAGTGCCCTGGGGTGGTTGCTGCTTCATATCAGAAACTTCATGACAAATGGGAATTCTTGGGTCAGGCAAGAAGGTTTTAAGAGCAGTCTTCATTGGCTCTGGGTGAAGGGGGTGCCCCTCAGCTATGAGGTCTGGGGGTCCATCACCAGTTAGGTGTCAGTGGGACTGGCTTCTCTGGGGGACCGTGCTGAGTGAGAGCGCTGCTCGCTGCCTCCCTCCACTCTGCTGCCTGACGTCGTGGTGGGCCGTGGCCACGGGAGGAGAGTACCTGCCAGACGGAGTTGGAAGGGCCTCTTTGCTGCCCAGAAACACGCTCTGACAGGCGTCCTGCCTGTGACCATTGATCTGCGTCCAGGGACTTTCTCCTGGTCTGCGTGGATTATTTGATAACACCACCAGGTTGATCACTACCCTTAGGTTTAGACATTCAAAAATAAGTGTCTCATTCCCTCTACAGAGATGCCATCCTTGCCAGCTTGCCATTATGAATATAAATAGAAAGAGAAATTGGGAAATTTTACAAACCTAAATTAAAGGATGGTGGGTTTCCTTTTATCTATACAACCTATGGCCCAGTCACGATTAGAAATAACATTTCTTATGTTTGGTGTTCTTCCCTAAAGGTTATGCTAGCTAGATATGATAGAAGTTTATTTTACATTACTCTCTTAGGTAATAATCAGCAGCATTTATTAAGCTCACGCTAAGTCAGTCATTACACAGCAGAATTTTAGTTATTAAGAATCCTTGGGGGAGAAGTCAGTCTAAAGAGCTGAATTTCTGGGTGATTGGATGTGATCACTTTTCAGCAGTAAACCTCAAATAAATCAGTAAATAAATAATCTCTGGATATGAGTTTTCCTGGCTAAAAATCTATGTTTTGCTACTTACCTTAAAAGCTATTTACCTTTAACTTCTGTTGAAAATGTGTTCATCAGTATGAAAATAAACTATTGTTCTGAATTTTAGCCATTATCACAGAATCTGCCCCCAAATATGACTGTCCCTACACTAAAACATCAATAAAATCACCCAAAATTTCTCTTTGGAAATCTTATATTAGATTCTGATTTTTTTCCTGCCTTGTCCTTAGATGTTGGGTTTTTGTATATAGCCATATTAACCCTCTTGTTTGGAACGTACTTAAATTAACCCTTTTGCTGCTTCTCATCTAAAGGAGAAACCAGGCTCTCAAACTTGTTAGATTTCTATGCAAAGTGAGCAGAACTGGGTTTGGCTCAGGCACCACGGGTGAGATAGTCATAAGCGTTAGTGTTTGGATACTCTGAGACTTATTTGGGTTTCTTAGATTCTCTCAGTACTTTTTCTCAGCTTCTTTTCTGTCTGTTAGTTGTGTCCCCAGAAATCTGAGGTTTCCAGACACCTGAGTCCTGAAGAAGCGAGGCGCCATCCTACTAATCAGTAATAACAAATGTGCTTTCACATGCATGAGCTCTTCTTCTCTGAACCCAGTTCTTATGTCAGACTTTCTTAAGAATATTAAGTCTCCACTTTTGAAGAGTTAACAATCTTATTGGACTACACAAGGCACCCAAACGAAGAAAACTGAGAACATTTACAAAGGATTAGACATTTAAAGATCATAATAGAACATTTACAGGGCATTAAATGGAGTAGTACAGGGCTGAAATTAAAAAGGAAAGAAGTACCTTCCCCATGGGACCGAAGAGGAGGCAAGATGAGAGGGCTCTGAGGGACCAGGGGGTCAGATGGAAATATGTAAATGGAAGAGCTTTTGGTACCGGATGAGGAGGAATGAAAGCAGAGAGTCAAAAACTAGTTCCTAAGAAATGCACCTTGGTGACTAAGGGCTGGGGAACGTAATAGGGAAAGAGCTGCAGGGCAGGAGGTCCGATGTAGTTAACTGCTTCTCACATCTCTGTGTTTTGTAACAGAAACACACTACTGTATAAAAAGAGGTAAACAACAAAGACCTACCGTATAGCACAGAGAACTGTATTCAGTACCTTGTAATAACCTATAAAGGAAAAGAATCTGAAAATGAATATATATAAGTATAATTGAATCACTTTGCTGTACACAGGAAACTAACACATTATAAATCAACTCTATGTCAATTTGAATAAATAAATACATAGTCTGTGTGCTTTGTATTCCTTTCTGCTGGTAGAGGATTCATATGTGTTATTTCCCAAACACAGCAGAGTTTCAGTTATACTTTCATCCCCTCCCCAGCATGTTTAGCAGGGGCTGCAATTAATTTCGGTGCAACTAGATGCAAATCAGGCAGTGCCCTCAGCTGCCCTGTGTACTTCCTTGTGGCTTCATCTCTTTTCTTACCCCTCCATCCCCACTATCATGGCCTCTATAGTTTCTCTGGAGGTTCCACTGGGTGGGGGTTCCTCTCCTACAGGAGCCCAGCCTAACACTTCTCATAGTGTTGTTACCAAGGATACAGTATTACTAAGGACAATGATATTTGTGCATCCTTGGTGCCCCGTGCACCATTCGGGTAGAACTGGCACTTGATACCCAAGTGTAAGAAGCAGAGCTATTTGGTCAATCCATACCAAATTGCCAATATTTGATCATCTTACACCTACAAAATCTCTCATAAAATTCAATCTCATATTTTTATCCCTACTCCCCGTGAAAGAAACTTCCATGTACTGCTCTCTTGGCCCTCTGGCTTGTGGTTCCATAGACCCTCTCGTCCAAGAAAGAGTTCATGGGGTGATGCTGTTACGCAATTCAGTGTTTTTCCAACCTTATTCCAAGTTTATCAGAGTTTATTTACTCTTGAAAAAAAAAAAACCTGCTTGTCCTTTCTCAACAGACAGATACATATATATTTGCCTGTACCAATTGTGTCCAGTGTTGTAGCAGCAAGGGGATTAAGATTTATAAAATTAAGAAAGCCACTGGCTTCATTATCACGTTTCTTCAGCTATCTGTTTAAGAAATCTTTTGCAAAATTTTTCTTTGAGGACACAACATTTCAACTTGTATTATGAAAAATTCTTCCCCGCTTTGGAAATCAAGCCACAGCCATTACTTAATGAGGTTTACAAACAGGATTAATAAAATCCACGCTGCATCTCGTGCTCCATCTGTTTCCTTTAAAGCAAAGATTGCTTCTTTTCCATGTGGAAATGTTGAAACACATTCCTCTTAGATAGCATCTGAGGAATGAGTTTTCCAAAAGTACTTAACAATCGCAGAATTTTGAACTGAAGATGAGATTAGAAATAATCTATTCCAACTTTCAGATTTTTTACCATATGAAACAGACAAGCAAATGAAGGAACTCGTCCAAAGTATAAGACTAGTTGGTAGAAGCACTGGGATTGTCATCCAAATTTTTAAAATCCTAGTCAGATTTATTGCCATGTCTACTGAATTCAAGACCGAGTCATGGAGAAGCAAGAATGATCAACACCTAGAGTCCTTGGTCATCATCAAGGCCCTTGCCCTAGACGCGGCCAGCCAGGTACCACGCAGAGAAATGGAAGCTTCCTGTGTTCTTCTCCTCTTTAGAATTTCGTGGGAGTTGGTGTTCACTGGGAGCTCTGAGTTCATTTGCTGACAACTGGGGCTGTTACTAAATTAGTTACCCAGAATGGCAAGTAACCAAAGGTGGCTCACAGTGGTAGGTGGGAGATGTGACTATATTAAGTGTGAAACTGGACACTGAAATACGGTGGCTCCGATGGGATTCCTGTGGGAGCAAGAATGTTGCATTTGCATGTGAACAGAAAACAAATGGCGCTCCCCTGTCGGGAATGATGCTGTTCAGCCACCCATGCTGAGGACTGCAGTGTGCACTCTGACTTAACATAATGGGACAACATCTGGAAAAAGGGTTCCTTGCTTGCCTCTTGAGAGGCTCAGAGATTCCTGGAGTTCCCTAGATTTTGAGGCATGCCAGGTTAGTCCCAGGATGTCTGCTGAGCTCAGAGTGCTTCCAATCTAAATAAGAGTATGAAGCTCAAAGTCATCCTAGAAGTAGGAGGAACTCAGGGATTTCATTCATATCAACCTCCCAGATCTCTTTCAAGCCGATTTCAATTCATAGGTGTTTAGAACCAATTTTCCTAGGGTTGGATAGAATCTAAACCTAACGCTATAGGAACCTGGACTGGCTCAGGTTCAAGGGTTTGATCTTGATCTGACACATACAGTTGAAATGCATAGTGGTCCTAAAAAAAGACTTATTTCTAAGTATAAAAGAAGAAGCTGTCATACGTATGCAGGTCTGGTTGCTTTTTTATTAATGAAATGTAAACTGTTCTTTCACTTTCTTTTTACCATGGACATTAAGATAAGACTTGAGAAATTGACACAAATACATGAATTAAATGATTACCTTTGGTCCTAGTAGCCTGATAATATCATATAACTACATGCTATTGAAAGTAGAAAAGAGTATGAATTTAATTTAAAAGAATTTGATAGTTTAAAAACTTTTCATCTGAGGAGATTAGCTAGATTCCTACTTGCCATTATTCTTTCACATGCTTCTTGATCAGCGTGACAGATTCTGCTGGTCACCTCCCCAATACATCCTCCCCTTCTTGTTTTAATAAGGCCCCAGGACTAACTGGGCACAGAAAAAAAGACACAATTCTTTGCCTCCCTGGCAGCAAGTTTCAGCCATGCTACTAAGTTTTGACAAAGGAATTAAAAACATAAGTGTTATATGCCATTTTGAGGAAATTTCTTTAATAAGGCAGGACGTACTCTTCTCCACTTCTCTTCTTTCTTCCTTTCTTCTGCATTGAGTATGGATTTTATACGATGGCTGGAGCTCTAGAAGCCATCTTGTGCCACATGGAAGAGGACTGGTAGAGTAAATAAAAGAAAGGCTGGACCTTGGATGATTATGTAGCTGCCTAAGGAGCTGTACTGTAAATGTTTGAATTTCTTTTTCTTGAGAGAGAAATTAGCTTCCTTCTTGCTTAAGCCTTTGTTTAATCATAGGGACTAAATGCAATCCTAAACCATGCAATAATTCAATTTATCAGTGGTATCTTCTCTAAGAACTTACTGAAAATTTATATTTGATAGAAGCAACTGTACTGCATAAATGGGGAATTTATACCTTTTCTCTAGTAGTATGAGGTGTACCTCACTCACTCTTGCCTTGGGAAGAGAAATCGCTGATTTTATTGGTGAGTTTAGGGAAAGGACACAGCACGCACTGGTCTCTTTTTCAGGCGGGGCTGGTCCCAGCCCCTCCTGTGGTCAGTTTACCGCTGTTGGCTCTGCCCACAGCAGGAGAACTTAATAGTCACCGAGGGAGAGTAAACTGCAGTGAGGAGGTTATTTGTGGCCTCACACCTCCCATCTAGCTGTATCAATATGTAAACTGATGATGTTTTTCAAATCTTTTTCACCTGTAAGTTCTATTTCCCAGCGTTTGCTTTTTCTCCCGAAGAGCCTTATTATATTATTTTCTAAATAATCATCTCTTAGATTAGTTAAATGACATTCCTATCATTTTAGCTCCAAGATAAAGTCAATGTTAGCACTTCTGTGATGCTCAGCACTTACCCTGATACCCATTCACCTCCCCACCTGCAGCAGTGGTTTCCTGACTCCCCGCAGCGTGATCCTCACCAGTTTACAAACCCTGGATTGGGCACAACTAGGGGGTCCTGTCTGCGTTGTATTTACTTGTTTGTACCCAATGCTCTATACAATTGCTGACCGTAGTGCAGTTGAATCAATCAGTAATTGAATGAATGAATCGTCAAATTAATTTTTTTAAAATTGCACCTTCTCCAAACACCATATGAGGAGCCTGAATAATTGTCCCTGCCTTCCTGCCTCTTCCAGCCTGGCCCCAGGCCCCTCTCCCCTACCTTTTCTTACATTTCAGTCTCAGGCCATTGGTTCTTAACTTTGTCTACACTTTGATATCACCTGGTGGCTAAAAACACTGATGCCTTTGCCCTGTACCTGGAGATTTTATTTGCTTGGTCTGCGGTGTGACTCTTTTACAACAGTCCCGGAGATCCTATCCTGCAGCCAGAGTTGAGAATGAATGCCTCCCTCGCGTTGACAGAGCACCAACAGCTCTGGTTCTCTCCACTTATCTCTTGTTTGGACAGTTCTTATCCTGTCCCCGCCCCCACACTATGCCCCTGCCTTTGAAGCTGATGCTGTATGTAAGCTTTCTGTAAATTATGTTTAAAATCAGTCATTCACAGGATAAAAGCAGATTTCTCCCAAAGATATAGGTATTTAGATTGTGCTTCTGGCTTGGTGTCATAAAGAAAAATGGTTAATTAAGGGCATCACAAATTAGCCTGTTTCAGTTGGATTGAGCCAAGAGCGCGCCCGGTTTAGCTGCAGCACTGCTGCCACCTGCTGGAAGCCTTCGGAACAACAGCTTTTCTGCGCTCTTCCTTTTGTTTTCCTTCTGCGCTTGTTGAACATGACCAGTTATTTGCCGCCACACGCACACACTCACAAAAACACAGTTAGCCGTTTATAGTTTCCTGTTGTTAATCAGGCACTCACTTTCTATGTGCAGTGAGCCACACAGCCTCATGCTTAGGTCAGCCAGACTGTCCAGCATCCTCCACTTGGTCAGCATCTCCTGGGTAATGATTTGATTATTAAAAGCAAGATAAATACCCTAGCAAATGAACTATTTAGTGAATCCCTACCTTCATCCTCTAAGCCATTACCATAAAAGATGTTAATTTAATTTTAATGGTTTATTGTTATCACCAGTATTTCTTCTCAGTAGAGGCTAGCACTAATACTCTCCAATACGAAGGATAATTTATCAAGAAACACACATTTAGGAAGATATTTTTAACTTTTAACCTACTGTTTCCCTGGTGAAATAGTATTGTAGGACCCTCTGACCTCACTTTATAATAATGAGCAATTTAAAAAGTTTAGGTCATTGGTTTGGATTAGAAATGGTGAAAGAATTTTTTCTAAAAACCAAGTATTCCTGACAGACAAAAGGCATCTGCTGTTTTATGTCATGCGGCAGATTTTGAGACGGTAAATGCAAACTTCAAATGCTCAGACTTTTCCTAATCACCCAGAGGATGGCTGGATATCCAAATTTTATTGACTCCAAACATACAAGGGAAAAGAATGCACCTCCCCTAATTCAGTAATGCTAAATACTGCTTTCCTTTTAGCTCCACGTAATTTCATCCTTCAAAGGCTTTACTCCTAATACTATAATGTCTTACATTTTGCACGTAAAAATACATAAATCACTGTAACCACATCTATAATTTTCCTGCTAGTGAACTACATTTTGATTAGCACATGACTCCTTCCTTGGGCAATAACAGAACAATTTGTCATATTCTAGATCAGTACTGTCCAACAAAACTTTCTACCATGGTGATAATATTAGACCTACACTGTCCAAAACAGTGGCCACTAGCCACATGTGGCTGTTGAGCATTTTAAATGTGCTGGTGCTATTAGTAAGTGTGCTTGTGCTACTGAGAAACTCAGTTTCTAACTCTATTAACTTTGAATTAATTGAAATGTATAAAGCCAGGAGAATACAGTTCTAGATGGTACAGATGATTTTGTCGGTGGATCAAATTGCTTCTCCTGACGTCAAATTGACTAATGTTACTTTGTGCGTTAAAGCTTGCTCCACTGTTTTAAATGCATTTACTCGGAAAAGACTGTCTCAGAATTAAACTTTTAAAAGAAGTTTTCAGTCTTGTTCCTGATTGAAGTCTTTATCAGATTCTCCCTAATCTCTCTGTTTCTTTCTAACGTTCACTGCTGCCACCCCCAGCCTGTGGCTTCACACCTCTTTAAACTGATGGATTCTTTTTTGTTGTTCTTTGGCCCTCCCATCCAAGTGCTGCTTCTGACCGTTGACTTCTGTGTTCTTACACATTCTCCCGGCGTTACCCCATTCACTTCTTGGTTTTAATTCCCATTGCTCTGTTGTTGATTTCCTAATCTGTAGCAGCAGCCCTGACCTCAGCTTTCCATGTCAGCACATTTCCAGCTGCTTAGTGGATACCTCCACGTGGAGGGTTCCAATAAAATATCCAAAACTAAACTTATATTCCTCTAAGTGGGCTCTTTGTATAGACCATATTACAGCCAATCAATTACCACGCCAGGTACTGAGCTCCGCCTTCAACTTCTTCTCCTCCCCCTCCTGCATATAATCAATCACCACGTCTTACTAGTTTTGATAGTGCTCAAATCCATCTCCCTCTCTCCCACGGCAGCAGTGTTTCCTTATTTTGTCTGCCTCAAATCCTCTCTCCACACAGCTATGTCTTTTTATAGCCAGCTTCTGCCACTTAACACCTTCCGAAGGCTCCTGAGTCACCCAAGGATCAAGTTCAAACCTCTTCGTGTATCTTGCAGTGTTTCCACGACCTGCTCCCCCAGCTATCCAGCCTTGATTCTCACCATCTGGTCTCACGCTTTGCCCTGCCGTGATTTCAACTGCTTATAACTCCCTGAACACCCCACTGTGTTTCCCGTCTCTCTTTTCATACCTCGGAGGCTGTATTCATTCCACTCCCACCATTGGAAGCATTGTCTGTCCCTCACACAGAGACAAATCCCTCATTTCCTGGCTATTTTCTCCTTATTCAGGCACAACTCAGGCAGCATCTCCCCTGGGAAGCCTTCCCTCAACGCCCAGGCTAAGCCCAGGCACCCTACTCCAGCTCTTCACGTATCTTTATCTTGGCAATTCTAATTGTTGGCTTTCTCATTCAGCTGCTTAAAAGCAAGGATTAAAAAAAAAAAAACCTATCTTATTCAGTGACTGCACCCAGTAGATGCTCAAACCCAAAATTTTTATCGAACTTTTGAATGAAGCTCATGATCAAATTGGAAGAACCGCTCCTTTCATCCGAGGAAGTGTGCAGGGAAGTGGGGGGTGGGTCTGTAAGGAGGAAAGTTATGCAGCAGCCCTGGGTAGGACTTGCCTGTATCCAAGTGCACTAACTTCCCAGTCACGACAGAGCTCTTCGCGAAATCATCCCAAGTGACCTGTAGTGCATCTCAAATGTTTGCTATGAGATTCAGTATCTAAAGGCAGTTCTACCAAGTAGTGCAGGGGAGGGAGCATCGAAGACACTCACTAAGGGAGAGGAATTTGCATGGCTTACCTATAAATGTGTCTCAAAGCTTGATTATGAGAACTTAGCCTTGGCCCTGCACCTCGCCAGGTTCGGCAATTCACAGTAGATGGATTCCTGGTGACTCCAGACTGAAGCCGGCACAGGAACCACTGGGCTAGCTCAGGGTCTGGAAGCTTCCTGGCCTGCTTCCACTCTTCACCCTGTGACCTCTGTGCTAAACATCACACCCGAGCCCCAGATCCACACTCTATGCACAGAGCTCCATCTCCGTGGACAGCCTTTTCAATTCCCAGATCGGCCTCCCTGTCAAGAACAGTGAATTTCTCTTCTACATCAGAAGCCAAAACAGTTAAAACTTTGCCAACCCTAAGGCATTACATTCGGAGGATGCCTGCCTTCCTTCTCATTCCGGGTAGCCCCAGTGTAGGACAACTTCGTGTGCAAGCGGTCACCGTTGGCATAGAATGAGTCATTAGTCATTGTAGGACTGCACTCTGGGGACTCTAGAAAATGATGCTCAGAACTGGAGGGCCTTCCAGAAGCTCAGGCCTCAGCAAGGAGACCAGCAGGCGGGGCAAGGGCCCAACGGGAGCACGAGGCTCTGCAGGTGCGGGGGACACGGGCTGAGGTGTCGGAGCTCGTTGTGCAGACGGAGCTGCTGAGCAGCCACGGCCCAGCTGAAGACGCAGCTGGGGAGAGCAGACGTGTTCTCCCCTTAGGACTTTTCATGTGGGGAAAGGACAGTTTGAACGGGTTCGCTGTCTGCTTGCTGGGTCTGCAGTTCGCTGTACACGTGCCACAGACGCTGCCTTTAGATGGTTAGTACGGGGCAGCTAGACAGCGAGGGCTGGAGTGGTTGCCCCCCGCTTCCATCTGCAGGCAGGGCCACGGAGGAAACTGGAAGACTGTCTTAGAATTCAATTAGCTTATTCACAGACTCCCGAGTTTAAAAATTCCAAATAGTTTCTAGGTGACAATACAAGTGATACGGGTGTCCTGTAGGTGTGCTGGGAGGGAAAACACGTGATAAATATGCAGAATTCAAAAACACAGGGAAGTGGTATTGAGGTGCCCTGTCTGAGGTCGGTTCCTCACTCACCCCCTCGGGCAGTGGTTCTCAAACAATAGACTGTATCGCAGTCCCCCGAGGGCAGGTGGCTGCCCTCCTTCCACCCCACCCCCAAGTTTCCTGTGGGTCTGGGTGGGGCCTGAGAATTAGCATTCCTAAAACACCCCCATGGAGCCTGATAACGTGAGTCTGGGGACCAGGTTTTTATGAGAACCACTCCCCTAGGGGAAAAGGCATCAGAGCATCAAAAGCAGCTTCAGTCCAAGTGTCAGTGGTTTTCCAGCTGAAACAGACTTGGGTTTGAAGGGGACGATCTTTCCTAAGCAGTGGGGTTATTAGTGGGCTAAGTTAGAAGTCAGCTGAAAACCTGAAAAGAAAATGGGTGAGAGTTATTGTGCTCCCCTAAAAAAGCCTCACCATTCTTTTTCCAATTAAACTAGAAAATTGATTACCATTCTTCCAATTGCAGGAAAGTAAAATGAGCAGATGGTTGGGATCCTAGGTGTTGCCCCAGGTGAGAGCATCCTTTTGTCACATTTATCCGCTCACCACTTTTATTGGGTATCACTAACCAAAATGAACAGATTATTAGCCAAGAGTTTACTGTGTCTTAGGCCCTGTAATTATGCAGGTTTCTCCTCCACCTTCTCCTTTGTAAATGATCATACAAGCACCAATACTACCCACTCAGGACGGTAGTCAGGATTTTAAGAGTCGAATTGTGTTGCTCAGAAGCGTGCCTGGCCACACGGCAAGCGAGTGGTTAGCTTTGCTACCTGTTGCTGAGTGTTCTGGAATGGACGTACAGATACCAGAGGAGTGCTTTGCCTGGTCCACAAATGTCACCGGCAGTGATGCTTAAATCATGACCTGAAGAAGGATTATTAGCTGGCACGGGTGAAGGAGGGTCCGGGTGGGAGAAGGGTGGTCCAGGCGGCAGGAGAGTCTGTTGTGAATGCCCTCAGGTGTGAAGAATCTGTGGGATCTGAGGAACTGACTGATGGTCAGGGAGAGGTAGGAACGGAGAGGCCAGAGTGAGACCGGAGACGTCTAGAAAGACCTAGAATGTTCCAGAAGCTTGGAAAACACATGATGCTGATCCTCTAGCACCACATGATTGAGCTGGGGAGACAGACTTACACAGATAAATATCCAGTGCAGCGAGGCAGCACGTGACAAATTCCAAAAGGACATGGAGAACTTCTGGCACCAGGAATCTGCCAAGAGGTGGCCGCCATTTTTTCCACTCCTGCCTCCACTTTAACTGGTTGCCCCCATTCACCTTCTCCTGCAAAGTCCTGGGTTTTACCTGGGCTTTGATGCCAAATGCCATGTGCTTGGGAAGCGCCGGCTTCTTGCTGTGGCTGCGCCACCTTTGCTGTCGGGCTCCTGTCCGTGGTTCCTGTGAGCTCAGCTGCCTCCAGATACTACACGTGTGCTTTAAGCTTCACTGTCTCCCTGACCCAGCAGGTCAACTTTCTTTTGTTCAACATTTTCAGAGTATTCGTCTGTGAGGGGGCAGATAGCCGCAGTTCACTTATTCTCTTTGCTACTTCATAGTTCATTGTACAAACGTCCCATGGCTGATTTAACTGCTCCGTTTCCTATGATTTTGATGTGGTTCTCACCTATCAAATTTTTAACAGGGGAATAACACGACAGAAATAATATTTCAGGGAAAGGAGTCAACAGTCAGTGTACCAGAGGAGCTGGAGAGAAGACAAAAGAAACACAAACTATTTGAGTGCTCTCATGTGCGAGGCACCTGAATTGTCCAGGTAGGGGCGGTACCAATGGCCCAGGAGGCTGGCTCTGGTCACGGTGCACTCGAGCTCCGCCAAGAGCTGACCTGAGCTTCCTTCTCTCAGCATATGGCACACAGGGCAGCCCATGAGATCTGCTGTCACAGCTCTGCATTCCCAAACTGATGCTTAATGTCAAAATGAGACTGATGGTATTGCCCTCCTGGGACTGTTGTGACACTTAGGTAAGATGTTTTCAGGAGTCCATTATTTCGTCAGCATTTCATGAGTCAGGATATTTAGAAAAGTTAAGCACTTTTATTCCATTTCTCCTCTGGCCCCTGTCTCCCCATTTCCTGTCCAGTGAGAATTGCTGAAATTCTTACCCTTGAGACATCAAAAGAACCAAATACTGTGCAAAAGTGCACCAGAACACAAGACAGATAAAGCCTCTGATACAACTCTCAGGAAGGACCGTGTCATTTCAAATTCTGTCTCTTCATGGTTGTGACTCCCTATTGCAAATACACGTGTTTAGGATTACCGAGTTAGGTACTTTTCCAAACAAATCAGTGTGAGAACCAGGGTTTATACCGCTCCATCTCCCTTTGAGTTCAGAGTGAGCAGTTTGGCTAAAGATACGAATTATCTTCTTTGACTCTAAAGTTCCCCTCCAAGATGACAACATAACAACCCATGAACTTCCAATAAAATCAGTGGAACCTCTTCACCAAATAACTCTTGAACCATGAAGCAATTTTCCTTAAACATACCATCACTGGACACACTCCAAATAGTTAAATTAGGTTCAAGTCATAGAGATGCTGGCCTTTTTAGAAGAAAGCAGAGATTACAGTTAAAGGATATAAATGAATTTTGTTGGTCACCATCAGCAAAATTGTTGACAAGTGTAGACCTAGCCCGTTTCTAATCAGAGGGAAACTTGGTTTGGTAATCATCAAGGTCAGCTTCTCAGTATAGCCATATTTATTTATAATGTTCACATGTCTGCAAAGTAGTTTGAGGGCAGTGAATAGAACAGAATGCTTGAGAGGTGGCTCTGATGCTCAGAGTTGTCTACAAGGTTAGCCATGAACCCAGTGGGTTTCTATATGGGAGATACCTGTGGGGGTTTTACCCAGTAGGGTAAAATTGCTACCTGTTTTGATCTGATAACATATACATGCTATAGCCTGGCTATCGATAATCTAAAGCCCTTTGATTCATTTTGCCTGGCCCAAACAGCTTCTTCATTCTTACAGAAAAATTTAGCGTTCTAGGCTTCACCCTTTCAGTCTGAAAGAAGTAATACATCCCACTGGGTTAACTGGTTTACAACAAGAGACTGAGGCTGGTTTATCACGCACAAGAAGAAATAGATAAATGTGTGAGTCTTAGGCCAGTCTTCTCACATGCAAGAATTTCAAAGGAAAGAAAAGAAGAATAAAGTAAATTCGTGTTCAAATTGGGGCTGATTTCTAAATCATAGCAGATGGTAAATGAAGGGGAGAGGTGACTCATTGTATCTATTTAGAGAAAACCAGCGAACAGACTGTCACCCATCCTTTTATGAGTTTGTTTGCCTGTGAACTAGCCCAAGAAATTTACCAAATTTATTAAATTGCCCCATGGTAAAAAGGGCTTAGTGCAAAAAGTACAGGAAATCCCTATTGACCAGTCAAGTCCTTAAAGTATAGAGAAACATACACCCACCAAACTGAGGCCCACGAAGGAACATATTCCCAAGTGAGTTCTTTTTCATGCTACCAGGTGCCCGAGTTCACTTACGTAACTCAGCTGTCTGCAGTGCCCTCCTCTACAAAGCCTTATACTTTGAGCACCTTGTCTTCAGCACACAGAACTGCACCTCTTTATTGGTTTCTACCACCACGCCAAGCACACTGAGCATTTTGTGAGAGTTATGAGTTCCACTCAAGAGCCTATTGCCCTCAAATTTCTCTTGGACTGCTTCCTTTCCAACCCCCCACTTCTTATGCTAATAATGCAACGTGCATCTCAGCCCACCTCCCAACCATGGCTGCCAGCCGACCTTGCATTCTGTTTCCCTCTTCATAGTTCTGAAGTAGTTATAATGCCAGGCAATTCATCTGTCCCAAGTTCCACTTCAGACCTGTGTGCCATCACACACCAAAGCATTTAGCATTCTAGTTAGAATATCCACCCTTTTGGGAAAGATTCACATAGTACATATATTTTGTGTGTGTGCCACTGAAATATATTGACATGTACAATGGATTTCTTCATAACATTTAGCAAGAATCTTATCCACATGGTTAAAATCTGTTTCCAAAAGGTCTGTTTACATTTTTAACCCTACTTGGGTAGAAACTAAGATCGTACATTATGTACGCACGTTCACTGATAAATGTTCGTGGCACATCTGCCTGATTTGGCCCCCACCCAGCTCCCCACCTGCCCCACTGCTTTCTGTGGCCTCGCTGCAGCCATGCTGGCCTTCTTGCTAGTCTTCAAACTTGCCAAGTCTGTTCCCATGGCAGGACATGTCCCTTGCTGTTCCCTCTGTGTGAATGCTTGTCCTCTGCCTCACTCCTTCACATCAGTACAGTCTTTGCTCAAATGCTGACTTTTCAGACCTTGCCCATCCACCCTGTCTCAGGCTACCTATCACCTGGTCCCTCTCCAGCCACTGGGCTGGCTTTACCTTTCCTTCCAGCCCTTATCTCTCCCAGAAATCATATTCTGTTTGCACGTACTCTGATTTTTCACTGTCTTTCTGTTACTGCGTGTGAACTCCACGAGGCCAGGAAACGTGTCTTTGTTCACTGCCTTCTGTCTTGTGCTGGGAACAGCGAGAGCCCAGCACTCAGTGAGTCACAGTAAACACTTACGAAACCAGGTGTTGGTTCCTGTATTTTCATTTTCGTATGCATTCCTTATTTTTATCTCTGCAACTTTTAGGTCTAACATAGAACAAAAAGGCCAACTATCCCCTCAAACAAGAGGGGATTCTTCTTGCCCGACTGCCTTTGAGGTGTGACATTGGGTTTCTTCCTGCCTTTGGACTTGAACTTCAACCTCAGCTCTTCCTGGGTCTCGAGCCTGTTGGTTTTTGACTGGAACTTCTCTTTTGACTCGCCTGAATTGCCAGCTTGCTGACTGCAGATCCGTGATCATCACGCGGGGCAGTGTCTTATAATACATGCATACATCATACACATAAGCAAACATCCTGTTGATTCTGTTTTTCTGGAAAACCCTGATCCACAGAGGTTGTCTGTTTTTTCTGTAAGTGACACAGAGATAAACACTAGGCATGTCGACAGACTACCTCACAGAGGGGTGCCCTTGGTCAGCTCCCCCAGGGGAAGGACCACAGATGGTTGATTCCAGTTACCACTGCCGTGAGACACGTACCTCAAGGAGCCTATGAATCCTGGCTCATTTCTTTCATTCAAATGTGTAAACAGAGGTCAGCGCACTCACATTAAAGCACATAGCATTTCAACAGTACTTTGCAAGCCAAGAACCCTCCATCACGCATTTCCCTGCGATAAAAGCTGAGTCACGGGGCAAAGCCTGTCAGCACCAAGGGCGCCTTTACTTACGCTCCTTCCTGTCACATTTACAGTGTGTGTCACCCCACCTTTGAACTGCATTTTCTAAAAATGAGTTAATTTTGCTTGGATGAGTTGGTTTTAATAAAGAATACATTTGTCTCTCACATTTGAACTACCTAAAGCAAGTTCTTTTTTCCCCACTCAGACATTTCCAGACATTGTGTACATTTTAAATTCCAAGACATTTTGGATGATGATTAAATGAATTCTAATCATAGAATATTGAGAAACTGACACTTGAAATACAAGGATCGCGTTTGTGGGATTTTTTTTTTCATTTTCATCTGCCTGAGAGGAGTCTAAAATATGTATTCTTTTCTCTGTGCTAATTAGATGTTTATTGGACTGTAAGCAAATAAATTCTAACTCAGTCTCCTCCAGTTGCTTTGTATTTCGTTTGTACAGTTCTGTTGACTGTAAGGCAGAATTTCAAAGAGAGAGAGAAGCGCAACGGTGTTGTACATCAAAATTCTTTGCCACTCTCCTTTGGAGTCAGTCTGTTTTTGTTTGTTTTTTTAAGATAACTTATTTATTTACTTAGGGTTTTTGTCGGAGGAGGGAGGTAATTAGGTTTATTTCTTTCTTCATTTTTAGAGGAGGTGCTGGACCTTTGTGACCCCAGGACCTCGTGCATGTGCTCTGCCACTTGAGCTGTACCCTCCCACCTTGGCGTCAGTCTTTTTATCTGTTTTCTTAAGGCGGCAGAGACTAATCTCAGCCCTCTTTACATCTTCAGTGTCTGCCGGCACATAATAAGTGCTCAATAATGTTTTTTTTTTTTTTGGAAACGTGAGTTTTTTAATTGAAGTAGAGTTGATTTACAATATTATATTAGTTTCAGGTGTACAGCATAGTGATTCAGTATTTTTAAAGGTTATGCTCCATTATTACAAGATCATGGATATAATTCCCTGTGCTATACAATATATCCCTGTTGCTCATCTATTTTGTAGGTAGTAGTTTGTATCTGTTAATCCCATACTCCTAACTTCCACCCCCTCCCTTTCCCCTTTGGTAACCACTAGTTTGTTTTCTATGTCAGTGAGTCTGTTTCTTTCACATATACGTTCACTTGTATTATTTCTTATTATATGTATAGTTTCCACATACAAGTAATACCATACAGAATTTGTCTTTCTCTGACTTACTTCACTGATCAGTAGTGATTTTGGATGACCGCAGTTACCCTTTACTTAAGCAATAGTGAGAATTACACTTGTCAATGCCTTGTAAAGTGAAATCAGTCAAATGTGGGTACGGATTTGAATCGCCTGCCGAAATTTATGCTATTTTGCATACTTCTGCTTGTTCTATGCCTGTGGATTTTGGTGGGTTTTGTGTCTGAGTTTGCTGAGAAGGTGCACTGCCTTCCCTCGGCTAGTTTGCCCCAGCTGTCTAGAGACCTGTATTTTGACACTTATGTTGCTGTCTCATTCCGAGGGATTGAGTTTACTCGCCAGCACGTGGGCTCCGCCCCACGACTGCCCTGCGGGAAAAGATAAAATAGATGGACTGTTTTCTAAGTTTTTGAGACAAACTTACTTTTATCTCCTCTTTTTAGAATTTTCTTAACTACTTCCATTATCCTTGAATCGGCGTTCTATATAATATACAATTTCTGAGATCTCGAAGGTAGACCTGTCACGGGTTCTGGCCTCCGGCCAAGCTTCTTTATGTGCCTGTGAGGACCCAGGGCAGCCTGGGCTCCTCCCTCAAATTGATTCAGTGGAGCCATCAGCTCAAGGGGGAAGGGTGTCTTCGGTTTTTACAATTTAGAGAGGAAACACATTATGAAGAGATTTGAAAGATTTACTAGGCTGAAGAATGAAATGTGAGAGAGAACTTCTATCATTGTAAAGTTTTTGATTGCTGTCAAGAGAGTCTTTTGCAAGGTACTGTAACAAATTGAAGATCAAGGAACAAAAACATTTGAGAGCAGAAACCTGTTGTAAAGATATGAAACAGAAAAAAAGTTACAAAATGAGCAGGCATAAAGAAGATACGAACACATTTGCTACCCATTGTAGTAAAGTTATTCTGAGAACATGCCAGAATATTTCAAAGTTGCCTGGGTACCTGAGATGAGTCAGATATTAAATAATCCAGATAAAACGTCCACTTCAGCTTTTTAAATTTCAGGCTATAGTCTCCCAAGGACAGCACCAGAAATTTCATCACTAACAATTTTAATATGGACGAGAAAGTGATCAGATGTTGACTTATGCGAAAATTCAGAAATCACAAGGAAAATGCCTTTATATGAGACGAGATTTAATGGAATTTCAAAAGTTCCCTCAAAAGGTAGTTTTCTATAGTTGTTCTTTCAAAACAAGTCAAGTATGTCACAAGAAAAATAAACTCACCCTGAAAGGAGTGACAATAGACCGTACAGTAAACTTTACATCCTGTGGTCCATTCATGGGAGAAGTTCTCTCTCCTGTCTTACTGACCAGGAAGGCAGAGATTTGGGAGTAGAGTTTGATGTGTGATCTGCTGGCAAGAACCATCTACGCTGAGAAGTACGTTGAAGAATTCATAGAAGGGATGCTGACTCTCTCTCTCCCTCTGACAAGAGGTTAGGACAAACACTCACTCTTTAAAACTGAAAGGTATGTTTCTAACTATGCCAGTCAACACGTTCCAGAGCATGCAGTGATTAGATAAACATTTTGCTCATCTATAAATTTTAACCCTGTCAGGTGCCCCGTAGTTGGTGACCATGTATAGGAATCATATGCATTTATGAGCCTTTACGGACATAATCTTTTTAAAATCAAGCTCAGATTTCTATTGTACATCAGCTAGTTCAAACTAAAGCAATGCAGGAAAAAAAGATATTTGCAAGAATTGCATATGCAACCAAGCATTTATTTATCTAAACAAAGTTTTAAGAACTATAAAATGGTTGAACCTTGGGTTAGCATTCTGAGAAAACAGCAGAAAGACTAATGAGATATTAAACGAGATTATCCAATGAGCAGCAGGACCAAAATGAACCTGCATGAACCTCTATGTATCTTCCACAGAGAACCCCAAAGAACGGAAGAAAAATTGGAAATAGGAAGAGTGAAACTAATCACATAGAATTACTGGATAAGAATAGTCATCTAACTGTAGTAAATGTGGGAGAATAGAAAAGAAGTATCTAATGAGCACTGCAATGCAGGCTAAAACGTGTCAAACTATTATAATATCCATACCTATTGATCAAGATTTGTTAGAATGGCTAACGTTTTAAAGGACTTCGTTTTTTATTAGTTTTTGTTGTAATTCAGTATTACTAAGGATTTAATTCTTGGTGGTCATGACTATACACATTTGATCATGATGATAACATTAGTTATGTGGGGAAATGGGCTTCCTTTTATCTAATGAAATACCATATTCTCCCACTGGAGGGCAATAATGGTTCAAAAACCATGACTGCTTTCAAGTAGGAATAGTGTCACAATCATCTTAGTTATCCCCTACACCCAATACAGTGGCTGGTACCTATAGACATTTGATAAACATTTGTTAAACAGAAAGAAACTGAAGGTATATTTAGTTTTATATGGGTAATTTTAAATTATGTAAAATTCCCTTCCAACCATCCCTGGCTCTCCATCTTTGCAAATGTTGTAAAGGAATGTCAGCATTTATTTATTCCCTCAACAGAAGTATTGGGGACTTAATGATACATCAGTCACCTGTTAGGGGCTGAGAGTTTATATATGAATAATACCAGGTATCTGCCCTCGGGGAATTAACAGTTTAATAAAGTAGAGACTTATAAACAAATAATTTTAGAAGGTTCTAGAAGTACTTATAGAGATACATACAGACAGACTGCTGTGGGGAAAGAGAGAAAAGGAGCAATACATTCTAATAACAGACAGGTCTTAAAAGTCAAAAAGTACGCACTGAGGTGTTTTGCAGCCTGTTCACCTACCCATCAAAATACACAAATCTCTCATCCGTCAGCAGCATAAACTTTCAGAACCACAACACCCACCAGAGAAGATGTCAAATTAGAAGTCATCCAGCGCCTGTCAAAATTCAGACTGACACAAGTGAGATTCCATGAAGAGATGCTAAGTGTGTGAAAGACATTATCTATCGACTTGTTTGGAAAACAACAGATTTGAGCCGGGTGCAGAGAGTGTTTTTGCCTCCCCACATCTCTCTAAATCTTGATCAAAAGCTGCATGAGTAGGGTGTTCCTCATCCCAAAAAAGTCATTAAGAAGAGCCCCACAGAGCCCCGGGGCAAGTGTTCCTCCTCCCCATCCCCCTCTTGCATGGGGCTTCTGCTGAGAAGACCTCGCCGGAGACCGGCATCCTGTCGTCACTAGTGCATCCAGGAGAGGGCGCCCCTGAACGCCCTTTGACAGGGTCTACGTAGACTTGAACGGAAGGGAGAGTCTTGTGGTCTCTCCTCCCTAGTTTCAGTCCTCTCACACAGCAGATTTCAGTGGCTTGACTTCTGTGAATACCATTTCTGCCAGACACTTATTTTGTTTACTTAGTTCTGTTTGGTAAATACTGAAAACCCTCTCACTGTCTTCCCCCGGAGCTAGAACTGTCAGCTACCAGGAGCTAAAAATAAGAGGGACTTGCAGGCATTTAAACAAATACTGACATTTAAACAGAGTCTCTCTTCTTTTATTCTAAGAATTCAAAAATAAGGTCCAGGCAATTATTTTTCACATACATTAGTGTATTTCAGGGAAAAGTAGTGCCATGTTTTAGTATCTGTAACTTAGAATTCTCATCTAAGCAAAAAAATGTTCTGACTTCTCAGGAACCCATTTGACAAACATCCCTTAGGGAGACTGATCCATAGATATATCAGTACTTTATTTTAAATGTGAATCCCCCTTATGAAAAACATATTTTCATTGGCCAATAAAATTCTCTCAGTCCCTCAGTGATTTTCCCATCTCCAATGTAAGTCCTTATTAGGAAAAGCAGGACGTGAACTGACATAGTTTGGTGTCTGTTAGGTTATGGTTGTCTGATGAGCAATTTCCACACATTGCCTCCTTCAGGTTTTTATAACGATCCTCTTAGGGAGACATTATTTTCACCATTTCCCTGAGGAGAAGACAGATTTGAGGGACTAAATAAATTTCAAAGATCACATAGCCAAAAAAGTGTCAATGCTGGGATTTGAGCCATGGTTGATCTGATTTTTAAATTGCTGCTTCCAGATTTGTGAGATTTATTCTATTCTTGACACATGTATGGAATAGTGTCAAGACTAGGCTCTCTTCCTCCAGCCCTGGTTTTAGAGGAAGGGATTGCAGTAATGAGATAATTTTCTACAGTGTACATCTTGTACATCTGACATCATATCAATAATTAAATGTGGTTTAATTGTATATGTAGTTATGTTTTGGTGCAGGTGAGACTCACAATTCAATAGCAATAATGAGAATGAATTAGAATTTAGATTCTAAAATCTGGCTTGTATACCATGTCTTCTTTACTCTCATTGAATATATTGAAATAAAACCACTGCCAAGTAAAATGGCTGAACAGTGAACTAATGGAACATCTTAGGGTTCTTGGTGTGTTTGGGTCTTCCTGGTGTTCCAGCTTTACTCTAGGCCAGGGGATTACAGCCCCCTGCAGGCAGATGTTGACTATTACCTTTTCTAATCTTTTAAATTACCTGCCAATCAAAAAAGAATGAAATAATGCCTTTTTCAGCAACATGGATGGGCTTAGAGATTATCACGTTGAATGAAATGAAGTCAGAGAAGGAAAAGTATTACATATCACTTATATGTGGAATCTAAGAAATAGTACAAATGAACCTATTTACAAAACAGAAACAGACCCACAGACACAGAAATTAAACTTCGGTTACCAAAGGAAAAGGAGGGGTGAGATAAATTGGGAGCACGGGGTTTAAAGATACACACTACTATACATAAAACAACTGTGTAGCGCAAGGAACTATAGTCAGTATCTTTCAATAACCCACGTGGAAAAGAATTTTTAAAGAATATAGATACATACATACATACGTACAACCGAATCACTCTGCTGTACCCCTGAAACTGACGCAATATTGTAAATCACCTGTACTTCAGTAAAAAGAGGAGATGGACGATGGCCTTTGTTATTCGTATAGGCGAGCAGAACATTCCAGGCCTTTCCTGGTTCAGCTGCTTCTCTGTGTTGGCTTTGAGGCTTTCGCATCTCTGTCTCACTTGGTAAGGACTTTGTTGTGGCTTGAGGTCACTCTTTGAAATGTAGGAAAGTAGCTTTCACCTCCAAGTTCTGACTCCATTTCTATTTCTCAGTTCTTTGTTTCTGTCAAGGCTGGTTTGACATCTTTATTTTGGTACCTGATTGATTAGTCCTTTCATAAGACCCCACCTAAAAGTAGGCCCTGCGCTTCATTTTAAATTTAATCTTACACTGGCCTTAAACTCTTCTGATTTTCTTCCTAGGGATGCCTGTGTAAATTTAACTATAAAGGTCCGAGTGGAATCTCATCTGAATGCTTGACTGGGAAGAAACTGCTTCCAAGTGTGTGTAGTCGTTGGTAGGACTTAGTTCCCCAGGGACTGCTGGACCGAAGGCCTCAGTTCCAGAGGCTGTCATCAGTTTCTTACCACTCGGGCAGATCTGGGGGAAAATTCACTTCTGAACTCAGCCAGGTTGTTGGAAGAATCTAGTTCTTTGTGATTTTAAGACTGAGGTCTGTGTTCCCTTTCTGGCCATCACTTGGAGTCTAGTCTTTGTTCCTCAGAGCTGCCTGGACTCCTCATCACATGGGCCTCGCCATCTGCAAAGCCAACAACGGTGTGGAGAATCTTTCTCATGCTTCAGGTTTCTCTTACTTCCCCTTTTAACACCAGCCAGAGAAATTTCATTGTTTTTAAGGACTTATGTGATTAGATTAGGCCCACCGAGATAATCTCCCTGGGTTGAGGTCATGTGCCACTGAACATAGCACAGTGATGAGAGTGATACCTTATTATACTCACAGATTCTGGGGGTTAGAACCCAACATCTTTGGGGAGCCAGAAATTCTGCCACCACAAGCAGTTTTGATTCACTGAAGTGTGGTAGGTTTAGAAAGCAATACAGCCTGCCAGCAAGATGCAAGTCACAGCGGTGTGTGAACAGCAGGAGGCAGTGAACACTGGGGCCCCATCACACCATGGTCTGCCTGCCATCCTGTCTAATGTTCCTATTTCCTCTGTGAAGTAGGGGCTGAGAGTGAGCAGGAGTTGCTATGGCCAGAAAGGGTACCATAGCAACTCCTGTGAAGAAAGGGGAAGAAAGGGGAAATTTAGGAAGAAAGGGGAAATTTTATGCTCATCACAGTGGAGAATAATGAAGCAAACAGACTAGGGAAACGTGGAAGGACTGCTGGGCAGTACCAGATGACGCCCGGAGGTTGGAAGTTAGGAATTTCGCTTATTAAAAAAAGACTCACAAAATGCTTCCAGTTTTCCAAAATCTCAGTCTGATTTATGTGGCATAGATACCAGATGGCATTTCTAGAGTTATGAATGGTCTGAGAGACTTTGGTTAATTTAGCTACAGCAAATAGGCCATTCTTTGCAAGATCATCTTATGCGTAGCCATGGCTCCAAAGAGATATTATACCCGAAGTCCAGAGATTTATGCTCACAGACATGTTTATTTTGGGGGAAATAATCAAATATTTAGTCAATATGATACTATAACTAAAATGTGAAATTACTACTGAGAAATGCAAGGCCTAGTTGGATAAACATTTAGTTAAAACAACTGAGCTGGCAACTGTGTTCATGGATTCAAAATTTTCTTAGGAATCTCCAGTCTTGCACAATTTGAACAACTGTGCATAGACTAAAGTTACTGAATGAAAATAGCCTTCAATAAGCAGATGAAAAGTATGTAACTTTAGAGCTCTCATGTGTGTTGCTGGGTAGCAGAATATTGTTCTGACCTTAGACGAGTTACTGAACCTCTGGAAGCCTTAGTTTCTTTATCTGGCAAATTGGAACAATAATATATCTCTCACAAATTAACTGTAAGTATTAAATGAGACAACATCGTAATTAGTACGGAGTAAGCAATATGTGTATTTATTTATGATCAGTGCATTTTTATTGCTCAATTGACTCAAAAAAGTATGATTAATCCAAATGTCATTTTGACCTAAATCATTGTAAAACCAAATCAATGCCCAAGGTCTATTTCAAGACTTGAAAGGAACTGAAAGGAAAGTCTTGGAATTTTTTTCTTGTTGGGATGGGAATCGGAAAATAATGCAACCCCTTTTTTCATAATAGACACTTTATGTTAATTTTCTACTTGTTCAAAGGGCTGATTTACAGTCACTCATTGCGTTCTGATGTTGGTGAAGAACCCAATTATTTCTCTAATGGAAGTGACCTATAAATGTTTGTACTTCAAAAGGCTTAGTAAATAAATATTAATCAGAGAATCTCACAGAAACTATGAATGAAAAATGTACATATGAGTTCAACCAAGAAAGAAATGGATATGATCAGTCTGCTACTCGATTTGGAAATTGGAGGAGGAAGGAAATGGCTCATTTCATGACAAATGGGAATTTGCCCATGGCCAAAATACACTGGACGGTTTGTTGTAGGCTCAAAAAAATATGTAACATATTAATTGAGTTTTAATTATATTGGCCTCTCCAATGGCCATTAATGTTCACATAAAACTTGAATTTTGCAATTCAGGTTAACTGAAATTTGAAAAGGAGTAAAGTGTATTTCAATTTAATATCCACTCTTTTTAAATTAATCCACCATTGGTAATCAAGGAATATATTATGGCTACTTGTGCCTTTTTTATATCACAAGCCATATTTCCTGCTTCATTCAAACAATTTTAATGGTATATATACAAAATCAAAGGCTGGAGTAATCATTTAAAATTTCCAATCGCTTGTGACAGCTTGATTCTACTCTGCTCGGGAAGCAACATTTGCTGTAATACAATTTTCACAGTATAATTTATTTGAATGTATTAGAACCTTAGATATAACATGGAACTATAAAGGCCAACTCTGAACTCAACATCATACACACACACACACCCCCTTAACTATGGCACGTACATGTTTAGTGACTGTGTAACACCCATTCATTAATTCAGTGAGCAAACAAAACTGAGCTGCACGTCTTGGTGGGGCATGATTTATGTTATATAGACACAACATTAAACAAGAAATAGTTGCTGCCCTCAAAAACTCACAGATCGGTCAGAGAATAAAACAAGCAGTTGTAATACCCTGTCGTAAGTGTTCCAGATAGTAGAAGGTACCTTGGCACATGTAGGAAGGCTGGCTCCCACTCTCCTATCCCAGACGGCAGACCACTTCTGGAGGAGACCAAACATATGGATGACTTCATACATCGTCATAGACGCCCCTAGAAAATCTAGTCAATCCATCCATCCTACTTACTATGGGCTTCTAGGCGTCACTGTATTTGAATTACAACACATTTTTTTCCAGACATCTAGTTTGCTGTAGGAACATCCAGTTTCCCTCACATTCTTTCACTTAAATTTTTTTCAAGGAGCAGGATGAGCATGTGATAAATGATACTTAATTCATTCAGCTAGCATTTACTGAGTACCAACTACATGTCAGGCACTCTCCTAAGAACTCAAGACACACTGGGAAACCTAGACAGAAGTCCCTATTCTTATGTAGTTATAGTGAACAACTAAACAGAAAATGTAACTTTTGATGTATCATGAAAAATGTATCATGAAAAAATTTAAGACAGGGTAAAGGGCTGAAAAAGATGGGAAGATAAGCACTATTGACAAAGAAAGAGAATTAGTCCAGAGAAGACTAGTCTACAGAAGTGACATTTGATGTGATGATAATGATGATGATGGAGACAGTAATGACATGATGACAATGATGAGGAAGACAGTGGTAACAAAAGTGGCCAAAGGTTAAGCCAAAAGTTGCTGGACAGTACATGCAGCTCTGTAACATTTCCACTGCATAATGCGGACTCCCCAGAACAAGTCGTCTCTTGTATCTAATTTGTTAGATGCTTGAATGAAAGATTGTGTAAAAATGTGAGAATAGCACCGTTAGTCCTGTTCCTGGTTCTGTTACATTTTGTTCTTTCCCAAATTGCTTGCTTACTCTTTTAAAAAAAGATTACTTATACTTTCTAGGATGGATCACAATGTATTTTAAGTAGGATCATAACCATCACTATTTCTTATCAAACAGAAAATTTCACAATTCTCAAGGAAAGTAAACAATAAATTCTCATTTTAATGAAGACTTTGACCTAAGGCAAATTAAACATGTCTAATCCTTTTCAGCAATCAAATAAGTTCCCAGCAAGAGACTAGCCAAAGACATGCCAAGTAATGATTTTCCTTGACATGAATGTTATTATTTCTTCATCTGGGGAGCTAGTCCTGTTCCTACCCTCACCCCTACCCACCCCCCCAAAAAAGACTTTTAATGATGTGAGTCCTTTTCAATATAATCCTGATACTTTCAGGCAAAGGGCAAAGCATATATCTGAAGTAAGCAATCCTTGTAATTCCTTCAAGAATAATACAATTTTCACTTCTATTGTCAGTCATGTTATACATCAAGATTCAAGAAAAAAATACTATTGCAAACCTATTCAATTCTTCTTCCTAAATCCTTTTGACATCCAATAATTCCAACATCTTTCTTTATTTATACCCAAAATAGACTCAATGATAAGACTTTCCCCAACTAATAATCATTTTCGTAAGACTCAGAAATTCATGTCTTTTAATTGAACTATAGTCATTTTACAATGATGTGTAAGATTCTGGTGTACAGCATAGTGATTCAGTTTTTATATATATATAGTTTTATTTATATATAGTTTATATATATATATATATATATATATATATATATGTATGTATCTTTTCATGTTCTTTTTCATTATAGGCTATTACAAGGTAGTGAATATAGTTCCCTGTGTCATGTTTATTTCAAAAGATATACTTCCTAAAGATAAATCAATTATTTACTGATCTATACTGTTTTTTTTAGAATTAAAAGTTATGTGATTTGCAGAAGAAATAATTTTAATTCAGCATATCTTGTTTACAAATAATGCTTTTGCACAAGTAGGAGTTTCCACACTTTGCAAATAAGTTGTCCTCATAATATTTTTTTTTTTGCTCATTAAAAAAAAATTCTGCTTATTTGAATGTCAGTGACTTCTCTGTGACAGTCTTCCCAAAATTAACAGCATCCTGAGCCACGTGTGCATGTGCTGGGGTAGTGGGCAGGGAGTGACTGGAGTGTGAGTGGGCTTACAGGCAGGAATGACCCTTCTTGACCAGAGTGTGAAGTTCAGATTAATTAAACTGAGGCAGTTTAGTTTATCTAAACTTCACACAGGCAGAAGAGTTATTTTCTGCAAGAAGCTACTACCTATTCCATAAATGGCCTAGGAACAAACACAGGTTGGTGCCTTTTGGAGGCAGAAATGCCACTTCTAAGCATCCGTGACCTGCAGTGACCATGGAGCAGTGGAGCAGGAAGGTGGACCATGTACTAAGCTAGTAGCTTAATAACCAACCTACTAGCCCATGGCTTTGTTTTCTTTACCTTATTACATCTAAAATTGGCCGTGATGATGAGACCAATTTAAATTGTAGGCTTTCGATGAAAGGTTCACGAGAGACTCAGTTCCACTCCCTTTACTTCTGTGATGAATTGAACTGTGTCCTTCAAGATCAGATGCTGAAGTCCTACCCCGTAGTCCCTGTGAATGTGACCTTGTTCGGCAGTAGGGTCTTTGCATATTTAATCAAGTTAAGATGAGGTGTTTGGGGGTGGGGCTTAATCCAGTATAACTGGTGTCCTTATAAAAAAGAGGGCCATGTAAAGAGACATAGGGAGGGAAGATGCTATCTGATGACGGAGGCAGAGATTGGAAAGATGCGTCCCCAAGCCAAGGACCGTAGGCAACACCAGAAGCCACGAGGGGCATGGAACAGATTCTCCTTCAGAGTGCTCGAGGGGAATCAAGGCTGCTAACACCTTGATTTTGGACTTCTAGCCTCTAGAACTGAGAAACAATGAATTTCTGTTTTTTGAAGCCACTCTGTTTATGGTACTTCGTTAGAGCAGCCCTGGGAAGCTAGCACAGCCTCAGAAACACTTCACTGTGCACTCCATTTCCCCCTCATCTTCAGATCTCAGGGCTCTCAGGTGATAGCAACACACATCTCTGACCACAAGGTCCATCCCCTTGCTGTTGACTCTAGCTCATCCCTGCATCATTTCGGGGCATCACTGAGGAAGAAGGACACCATCATGTGCCCTTGTTTCTGACTGCATCGCACTTATTCTGGGACGAACATGACACTTCTGGTCATTTCCCTTCTTTAAAAAAACAATGGCTTCCACGTGAAGTCTTATATCAATCTTTCATTACTTTATTCTTTTAGAAGGCAAATATATCTTCAAAATGTCATTACCAACTTCCAAATTTCTTGATAGTCTGTTACAAAAGATAAAGCCACTTGTGTCCAGAGATAGAAAATGATCCATTAGATGAGCCTTTTACATTTCAACTCTGCCACTTGGCATTGGTTTTCTATGGAGCTTGGAGCAAATCATTTAACATTTCTGTATCTCAGTTTAATACTGTTGACCTCCCTTATAGGGATGTCCTGAAATTAAGTAATGTTGAATTGAAAAACCCTTGGGAACTATAAGGATAAATGTAAAGGTTAAAAAGAATGACCCTTCTTGACCAAAGAAGAAAATTCAGGTCCTGATTAATTTAATTACTCTGCAGCCACACACCATTCTCAAGGGATTTTTCTTGGGAGGAAGAAAACTATATTTGGAGCAATAGAAAATCACCTTGCAAGGTAGGATTGACATATCTTGCTGATTTCAAGTTATTCACATCTCAGTCACTATATTAAAGGTAATAATAGGATAAAACAATGTTTTTGCTTTCGTGCATTGCATATTCACACTACTTACTTCTGCAGTATTTCTTAGAGGAAGAGCTGCCAGAATTTATCACGGTCCTAAGTCATAATATATTACAGCTCCTGAAGTCATAGACAGACTCTGTGTTTATAGTAGCCGAGAAATCTCCTATGTTTGAATTTTGTGATTATTAAATCATTTGGAGAGGAGGGTGGGTCATTGTAATTCATTTCACATTCTAATTTAAATGGATTAAAATTGTTTACCTTCGAGAGTACAGATGGGGCCATCCAGATCCTGCCCAGATAATGGAAGATATAAGCCAAGTTCTTTTGTCTTTTCATTTTATGGGCAGTTTGTTTACTGCTGCCTCATTCTGAGCCCTGGTTGGACGTAGTTTCTTTAATGTATTACAACACTGAGATTAATTTTTATGTGTTAACTTATTTTGTTGGATAATTGATATAATTATATTATTGTCAGATTTCTCTTTCAAGGACCTGGGGCACAGGATAATAAGGAAAAATGGTTAAATTTAGCTGGCACTCCGTTCTCCTAGTTATCGAGAAGAGAGGGCTGCAATGCTCGCTCTTTGCAGGGTTAACGAAGAACATACAGAGCCTGTGTTCAGTGGTGGGCACAGAATGAATCTGTGGAACCCAGATGCCTGGTTGCTCCTTTGATTGGGATTCCATGCTTCCTGCTGGCTTAAAGGCTGTCTCTAGAGTCCTGTGCCTTTTCATGGGTTGCCCCTTAGAGAATGTAGTCTGTTAAGTTCTAGACAAGATGTGTGACCTGACCCTTACCTGTAGGAGATGAGCAAGTGTGGTCATCTGTCAGGACTCAGGACGTCTTCTGGAAGCAATCTGACCAGAGGTGGAAGACCAGCCTGTCCCAACCTTGGAGCCAAAAATGGACTCTCCACTTCACATCATCTCCTAACTCCAAATTCTCTGCTGATCCCATATAGACCCATCTTTGCTGGAGAAATAGCTGGTAGTCGATTTTTTTAGGTCCACAAATACGACTATAAGTAGAAAGTAAATCCCTGAAACTTAGAAAATAAATAAATCCCGTATAGAAAAACAAATACTCAACTTCAATATAAAGTAATTTCTGTATTAAATATGTACCCAAAGAATTAACTTTACTAGTACCTATTACTTGTAAAAGCGTTCTTTCCAGAGACGACAACGTGCTTTGCAATGCATTCTCTTTGAAGACAGGCAAATGCCTCTGGCTTTACCAAAGCCCAAAGATGAAAGCCACACCAAGCCAAAATGTGTCAGAGAAGCATCAATTTCAGTTGTAGTATAAGAAATAAAAAGTATCTTGTTCCTGAGTTGAACAGTGAACTTTCTTTCTAATGCTTCTAGTCGTTAGTCCCTGAATCATGCAAATAGACGAGTCATGGATAAACTGGGGGGAAAGACTGGGTAAGAAAGGAGAGTAGATTTACCCCAACATGTATTTTAAATCTGGGCATCCTTAGATGCAGCGGTGATCTTTCCTGGAGATCTTTCACAAGTAATGCTAAGAAAGTTTCCTAGGAACACTTGGCCTTAACTCCCATCTCTGCTGACATTTGCTGTTATCTGATCTATACTTTGAAGGTAGCTTTTTTCTTCTTTCTCTCCCTGTATGTATGATTTCTTTATCTGTTAGGTTGAACCATTGAAAGTTGCTGTATTTAACCATTTTTAACATATAAAAACAATAATTTCATATATCACAACCTAGTAATCTATCAGGAACAGTGTTGCATATTGTAATTTGTATATTTCTAACTTATTTCATTTCTTTAGATTTAAATTTTTCAGGAGAGTTGTTGGTAAATTGCATTATAATTTTTAAAAACTAAACAACTTTATTCATATTATTTAGGATCCGGCTAACTAACCAGGCAGACATAGAATCCCACTGGGAGGAGGGTGGGTTATTCAAGCGCTTCTGCTTCTTCAGTTATAAAAAGAATACTTAAGGGAATCATTAAATAAATAATCAACTGCAGAAGGAACTTGAAACCTCATAAATTTCATGCATAGATAGAAAACTAAAATCTTACGAAGATTGCCATTTTACCTTACAATATTCATCAAAAATACAGATCAGATTCAATCCTAATATCTGGGCTCAGTCAACACACAAGATAATACTTGGCAGCAAATCTGGGAAAGAGAAGCCAGTCATTCCTTCCTCCCTTCCTTCCTTCCTTCCTTCCTTCATCCAGTTAACATTTGTTGACTTGCACCAGTATATCAACAGAGTTGCACTCATGTAAAAGACTGGGATGTTGCCTTCTCCTACCGAATTCACATTCTATTCTAACCATGTTGGCACCAGGGAGAGTAAGAAGGTTCAAAATACCCATACAGATGCCTGCACGATGATCTGTCGGGGGTCTGGTCCATATGTACTATGGTGTACCTTATTTACATGACTTCAATCAGAAGAACAGTTGTAAGAAGCATGTTGAACTTGGTGATTATATACTTCCATACAATCTGGATTCTGTCATTTGATGTACATTAAATAATTTTTGGAACTAAAATTTCTTAATAATGATGTTGTTATTTGCAACATGACTCTACATGCATATCCTGCCTTGTGGGTATTAAAAGAACTGATTATTCCCAGATCCTACTGTTAAAATGAAATTGAACCTCTGGCTCAGTAGTTCTCAACCTGGGATGATTTTACCCTAATCCCTGCCCCTCTCTTCCCTCCCTTGTCTGCCACCCAAGGACATTTGGCAAAGACTGGAGACATATTTGGTTGTCACTACTGGTATCTGATGCGTACAGGTCAGGGCTGAAACTAAACACTCTACAATGCACAATGTAGCAAATGCTCCCCCCCCCGAAAAGAACCCCAAATTTTCCTCCCCAAATGTGAATACTGCTAACGTTGAGAAACCCTGCCCTCACTTTTATTATAGATTATTCCCACCACATCTTATTTTCCCTCTGCCTTCCCACCTCACTTTCAAAAGTTTAATTCCATTGGTTTAGTCAACCATTCATTTATTTACATTCTTCCAAAAACCATTGTTAAGACACTGTGGGGGATACAAAGATATATAACATAGCATATCTGGTCTTTAATTTACATCTGATTGCAAGAACCTACCTTACATCTAGCTGGAGAATGACTTGGCTTTCTGAAAAGGATGAGTGACCAATTGAAACATTCCTTTGGGTGATGATACCAGGACATCTTTTGTGCATTCTGTTCATCATCCCAGCTCTCTCTACCCCATTTTGCACCGTACAAGTCTAGTTCTGAATTCTCTGCAAGATAAAAATGCAGTTCTATTGTTCAAACTGCATGAAAGGCAGAAACTGCGTGGGGGTGAGAAGGACAGGAAAATGCGACCCTTTGTAATCATAATATAGGGGAAATGTTTGGCTTAATAACAGGTTACAAAATAGATTTCTTAATCTAAGTGATAAAATCTCCTGAAGAGGGTCATGGACAAGTAAGGCAATACTTATTCACATTATTTACCTTGGGATAGGCGGAACCAGTAACCCTTTCTTGTCTGCCATTAGTCACGTTTACCCTTTAACAATACACAGATCCTCCTCATTTGCTCCCAAATGGTGATGAGTCACATCAAGAGGAGAAGATAACATCAGAGTTGTGTAACAGATCCCTAATTGAACAGTCAGATATAGGTGTTCTTTGACTCCATTTGACTAAGAAAATAGAAAGACACAGAAAAGCTAAGTATGAACAAAGCAAAGTTACTGTGTTTTCCCATCATCAATCACTACACACATACCCTACATATGTGTACACACACACGCATTCTGTATTATCCAGAAACACCCATGTAATGAAGAGGTACCCTGCCTGTCTTTTCTTTAAAGAGCTGATTAAGTGGTTCACAGTAGAGCAGTGTGCTATTTACTCCTAGCCTCCATTTTCCTGATGATTCACCTAGAATATGGCTATCTATCTAGAAACAGCTAAAATTAACAGAACAATTTAGAAAACCCACTGAGCTAAAGTTGCACAGCGCAGACTAAAAGAAGGGAGGAAGATGGGTGACTCAGGGGATTCTTAATGGATTTTAAACCTTTCATTTTCGTGCTTCCTCAATTTATGGACAAAGCACTCTTCTCTTGGACACTTCTGAAGTGCTTTTTTGGACAACTCATTACTTCAAATTGGGGTAGGCAGATAGCAGGAGACAGGCACGACTAGAGGCAAGATTTCTCACTCTAGATTTCGGGTGTTTAGAAACTTGATTTATAGGGCGCACTGTCAGTGACTAAAGGACTGGTACAGCGTTGTCTGCCACTCCCCTCACCCTGGGAGACCTGCTCTGGTGCTGACAAGCTTGTCCCCTAAATCAGCGCCAAGGTCTGAAGGAGGGGGAGGGAAGTGGCTAGAACATCCCCCACAGACCTGGGGGAGAAGCTTCCAGGCTGGGAACGAACCCACTGTAGGGTTCATTGTTGTCCATGAGTTTCCCGCCTCCAAACCCTTCCAGTTCAGATCACAGCAGTTGAGCGGTCCCAAGGTCTGGAATGGTTCAAACATTTAAAAATCTGAGACGGATACTGAGTACTTTTCCTAAAATAGATAATTATAAGAACCAGTGCAAAACTTTTCCAAAAGCCCACACTCACCTCGCTTTTCCTAGTATCTCAGAGAAAAATGCTGTTTCCAATTTAGTCTTGTTATTATGGGGACAAATTCTCCCTTTAACTCATGACCGTGAACCTCAAGTGGGCCCAGCAGCCAAAATAAGACCAAGTAGCACACTCCAGCAAGAAAGGATAGTTGAGTTAAAGACTAAAAATCAGTCGTCGATTCTAGCGGTGATGACCATGGCAAGAATGCGAACAAGAGATTTTGTTTTGGCCTCGGTTTATGAGATCAGTTGGTAAAGATACATATTTTGAGAAGTTTTACCGCAGAAAGCAACAAAGACGTTTTAGTAGCTGGGTGATAAGTGGGGCCAAGGGGAGTTTTTTGGTTTTTTTTTTCTTTTGAGTTGGAAGAATAACAGTGTATTTGTATGCTAATGAGAATGATCCAGTAGAGACTGCATTTGCTCTGGAAAAGTAAGGAGAGAATTGCTGGAGCAATGCATTTGGATTGAAAACAAGAGAGAGGCTCTGGTTTTAGAAAAGAGTGAGGAATCTTGGCCCTGTCACCCCCTCCCCTGCCGCCAGCCTGTCCAGGCCATCGTGGTCTCTCACCTGGACGACTGTGGCAGCTCCTAACTAGCCTCCCTGCGTCCTTCCGTTATCCACCTATGAACCGTCCTCAACACAGCATTCAGAGCGATCCTCTTAAAAGGTGTGTCAGATCAGGCCAGCCTTGTGCTCCAAACCCTGCAATGGACCTCACTTTACAGGAGAAAGGGCAGAGTCCTTGCAAGGTACCTGGTTATCTGGGGCTCTCCCTCGCTCCTCCTGAAACTCCTAGGAGCCCCTCCCAATGCCATTGACTGCTTCCTTCTGTTGATTACAGGGTGTTGCCTCTCCCCCAGGTACAGTGTGAGTCCCATGAGACTCATATTCACTAGTATCTTCAGCTTCTTAGAACCCTGCCTAGAACATAGTAGTCAATAGATATCTGTAAGTTGAATTAATAGACTTAGCTATCAGAAAAAAAAAACCCTTGTGAGCTCTCTGAAGATTTATGAATGAGAAGTCAGAAACTGCCTCTCTGTGCCAGGTAAATATATTACTCTCCATAAATCTCATCAATGGTGTGTGGTGTGTCTGCTAAGCTGCAACAAATTAATTAGAAAGCTAAAGGAAGTGTATGATATTTTTATCTAACTCTTTTGCGTTCAAGGCAAAACATATTCATCAAATAAATATTTGTAGTAACCTTCACAGGTGCTTAGCAGCTACGGATTTATCATTTCTTTCAGTTAAACCTCCCCAACAACATTGTGAGATGGGCATTATAGTCCTCATTTAATTGATAAAGAAAATGAAACTCAGAAGACTTAAGTGGTTTGTGCAAATTCTTACAAAATTAGTAAATGGCGGGGCCGGGCAGGTCTTAATTACAGACTTTCTTTACATTCCAGTGGAGATGCTTCCTAGCTTAGCTATGTTATATGAAGCACCAAATATTTGTAATTTTAGTATTGAAGGAATTTTAAAATTTCATATTGGTAGTTTGAGAGCCTTCATACCAAATTTTACCTAAATATCTATATATCCATCCATCAGTCTGTGTATCTTTCTAGCCATATAATGTACATATATATTTATATTTATTGAGTGTTTACTGTGCCAAGCATGATGCTAAGAGCTATGCAAATATCACCTCAGTTTTATCCTTTCCTAAACACTGCAGTCAAGGTGTCCCACTTTACAGACAGAAAAACTGAGACACAGAATAGTTCACTAAGTTGCCCCAAGTTGACAGCAGATGGAGCCACACGGTGAACCTGGGAAATCTAAGGACACAGTCGGTGTTCCTAACCGTCACAACATACTTTTTCCTTCCTCTGTTAATGAGAAGAGGTTTGATTGTCTTAATCAGATAATATTTAGAAGAAAGCAAATAATTTCTGAACCACTTTGCTTCCTCCTTGAAGAAAGATGCCTGTTTCTTAGCATGCTTCTGATGCGTTCTGCTGTGGACCTATGCTATTAAGCATGCCTGCTGTCCCACGTGGGGCTGATGCAAAATGACCATGGCAGTGAGGCTGGTGTGGCCCGAGCCCCACATCTTCACACACACGCCTCACTGCCTCCTCAGACTGGCCACCATCCACCCAATTCCTGGAGCCTGAGCCCAGCATACCAGCATTATAGGTTAAAAGATGGATATTTTCATCGGAACCTTCTCATTTCAAAATCTGATTAACATTTCTGCATGGGTTAAAAATTTTTCTGGAATGGGAGGGTGTGAGAAGACCAAGCTAAAATTTCAGATTCAGAATGCAGATATGTCCGTGTGAAGGGACAGGCATCTGGAAAGCAACCCACGTGCCTGTAAGCTCACTTTAACTACATTCCAGAAATCGCCCTGTGCTCTGAACCTGACTGGAATTTCATAGTTCAAGATCTGAGCTTCGCAAGCCCTCAAAGAGCTGGGCAGTACTCTTCACTGCTTCTCTTGGCCTGTCACTACCGCTGGAGGAACTAGAGAACAGAGAAAAACAATACTCTCATTTTTAAGAGATCAAAAAAATTACACATGATCACATTCTGGGGGCTTTTCCATCATTTGTGATATAGGCATTCTTCATTTATTAAAATTTGTCAATACTAAGAAGATACAGGCAAGGTTTTTTTTTTCATTTAACATAATGAAATTAAGTTGGATAAGACGAAATTAATAACTAGTCTAAAAGCAGTACAAACCCATCCCCTGAAGTGATGAATAGAATAGTTTCTTTCCGAATATGATCTGATTTCTATTGGGCTAGCTCCACTGTATTCTTATTAGACTTCTCTTGATTTCTTCTAAACATCGGCCATTTATTCACTTATTGATTTAACAAACATCTTATTGAACGTCCATGTGTTAGAAACTGCACAAGGCATCGAGAGGGACGGGTTCCAATCAGTTCCCACCCTGAAGGCACTCAAGGTCTTGTGAGAAAAGAATTACCTGAACAGGCGGTTACACGCTAAGTGATAACCACAGTGATAGAGGTAGTTATACAAGACCCTGTGCCTTATAGGATTGTTTTAAACCAGATAATTTCATCTGCATACGAAAGCAAATCCAAAACAGAAACTACCACACTATTGGATGCAAATCTGCCCACCAAACATACAACGTATACAACGTATACCACCAAACTGTATTTATCTCAGTAACAGAAAAGAAAAGAAATCTAATAATTACAACTCAGAAAGTATCAAATCATTACATACGGGGGATGGGGCTATTTCATTAGCTGCACGATACTTTAAAAAATAGTACTTTACAAATGTGCTTTGTTATTTTTTAACTCCTAATGATTCTATTTTTTAAAATATTTTATTCAGTAATTTTTTATTTTTTCATTTTTTTACTAAGTATGGTTGATGTACAATATTATGTAAATTACAAATGTACAATATGGTGAGTCACAATTTTTAAAGGTTATGCTCTATTTATAGTTATTATAAAGTATTGGCTATATTCCTCATGTTGTACAATATATCTTTGTAGCTTATTTTATACATAATAATTTGTACCTCTTAATCCCCTACCCCTGTGTTTCTCCTCCCCACCTCTCTCTCCCACTGGTAACCGCTAGTTGGTTCTCTGTCTGTGAGTCCACTTCCTTTTTGTTATATTCACTACTTTGTTGTATTTTTAGATTCCACATATAAATGAAATTGTCTTTCTCTGTCTGACTTATTTCACTTAACATAATACCTTTTAAGGCCATCCATGTTGTTGCAAATGTCAAGATTTAATTTTTTATGGCTGAGTAATATTCTATTGTGTACATATATATATATACCACATCTTCTTTATCCATTCATCTATTGATGGACACTTAGGTTGCTTCCATATCTTGGCTATTGTAAATAATGCTGCTGTGAACACCGGGGTGTGTGTATCTTTTCAAATGAGTGTTTTGGTTTTTTTCAGCTATATACCCAGGAGTGCATTTGTCGGGTCATGTGGCAGTTCTATTTCTATTTTTTTTGAGGCACCTCCATACTGCTTTCCATAGTGGCTGCACCAATTTACAGTCTCACCGATAGGGTTGCCTTTTCTTCACATCCTCACCAACATTTGTTATTTGTAGACTTTTGATGATAGCCATTTTCACAGGTGTGAGGTGATATCTCATTGTGGTTTTGATTTGCATTTCTCTGGTGATTAGCAATGTTGAGCATCTTTCATGTGCTCATTGGCCCTCTGTATATCTTCTTCAGAAAAATGTTTTTTCAGGTCTTCTGCCCATTTTTGATTAGGTTTGATTGAGTTGTATGAGCTGTTTATAAGCTTCAGATATTAATCCCTTATTGGCCATGTCATTTACAAATATCTTCTTCCACTCAGTAGGCTGTCTTTTTGTTTTGTCAGTCATTTCCTTGTTGTGCAAAGTTTTAAAATTTAATTAGGTCCCATTTGTTTATTTTTGCTTTTGTTTCTTTTGCCTTAGAAGACAGATCCAAAAAATATTTCTATGATTTATGTCAAAGAGTGTTCTACATGTTTATGTTCTCTTCTAGGTGTTTTATGGTTTCAGATCTTACATTTAGGTCTTTAATCCATTTGGAGTTTATTTTTGTATGACATTTTCTACCCTCTGGAGACTCCTTTTCAAGTCAGAGTGCTACCTGCAGCTCTCCCGTTCTGGGCCCACTCAGAACACTGATTCCTCTGCCTCCTCAGTAGTAGACAGTGAATGCTGAGAGTTTCCTATGTGACATTCAGGTCCAGATTCTGGCTTTGGTATTCCCTAACCAATCCCATTGTTCTAACATGAGTGAATTATCCTGATTATGGTCTAAGTCCTATCAAATCAGCTCCAAAAAAATTAGTTTTGTTTTTGTAGCATTTCTCAATGCCAGAAACCCACTTCCATCTGCTGCTTTAATTCACTGATTACTACAACCCACCTGACACTTATTGACTTACTTTTCCTTGATGCCTATGATATACCAGGTACTCTACTGGACACGTGCACTTCCGTTATTTGAAAGCCAGAAGTATTTGGGCAGACAAAGTAGAATCTTATGATAAAGAACTCGAAGTATTTACATGTATTATTAAGACTGAAAGGAAGTGTTAAAATAAAACTTACATGATATATTAAAGTTATTGGAAATCTAAAAATCACATGAATTGCTGTTGTACAAAACTCCCTTCTTTGTGTGGTACTGGAAGGTGGGAGGGGAGTTAAGGTCTAAGATATAGTTTTTCCTCGTTTGCTTCTGGGAGAATATACTGAGATTGTGTTCCTGTGACCTTTGCACTTTAATCACTCTCTAACATTTACATTTCTCCTTTCAGCTGATTAACAGGTGAACTGATATAAAACCCTTGAATAAATATGTCTTGCATAAGTGGGACTGATTTACTGGGACTTAGTAAAATCGAATTTCCTAAGGGCTCTCACAGCTAAATTTTCTTCAGCATCATCATCATTAATGTGATTATACCACTTCACGTTGGAATCTATAGTGCATGAAAATCTTGGTTTAATTTTATTTAAATTCTACCTGTTTCTTTATAAGCTATTTGGAATAAACCAACACACACCAAGACAGAATAAATAACTGCAAAATGTATCCACTTTTCTTTCCACTTGACTTCCAGAGGTTAACTTAAAGTAGGAAGTGACACATCTCAGGGTTCAGTTCCTAATGAGACAAGCCAGGGGACACTAGACAAAGGGTAGGCTACGTGATTTCTTAGAGGAGTGGCAGTGGTGGCAGCAGGGGACAGGGTGGAGGAGGGTGAGTGGGAGGGAGAGGCGGTGAAGGGTGAGCAGAATATAGATGTGTGGTCAGAGAGAGCTAGAAGAAATAGCAGATTTGGACTTTACAAATATCTCTGAGTAGGTTCCACACATGTGCTGTTTACAAGCTGAGCCACATTAAAATATGCTGAAAATAAGGGAAACTGACTTAGTGACAAAAAGGATAGAGTAGAGATAAATGGAGAAGAATGAAAATGCTAGACTAGAGCTTAATAACTGAATGGGATTATGTGGTACTATCTCTAAATTCATAGGTGTGTCAATTAGAAGCTTTGGCTCTGAAACACAGAAGGCTCAATCCAAACTGGCTAAACCACAGTGGAAGTTATTCAGTTATTTAACTAGAAATCCAAAGGTAAATTGGGCTCCAAGATGGCTTAACTAAGCAGCATCAGCTCTACTTGGCTGTAGTTCTCTTACTTTCCTCTCTTCTAGATGTCACATTCGTCCTTGCGCTGGGAATAGATGGTAGCAGCCGCCCCGGGTCTTGTGTTGATATGTGACAGCTTCCCCTGTTGCAGAAAAAATGTGTTACAGCTCAGTTGTGACAGCAACCTGGATCCGGGCGAGAGACCAAGCAGCACTCAAAGAGTTGGAGAACTCAGGTTTATTACGCCAGCAGGCCCAGAGGAGTTAACACTCCAAGCTCTGGACCCCGTCCATAGGTTTACACAGGCTTTTATAGGCTGCCAGTTTTTATAGGCTATCAGTTTTATAGGCTGCAACATCATATGTAAATAAGGTATAACAAAAGTTGACTAATTAAGAACAAGCTTTGTAAAAATGGACCAATCACGAGGGAGAGAAATAACCAATCAGGAGTGAAGAAAATAACCAATCAGGAGTGAGCTCAGGGAACCAGTAGAATTTTAGGGGTAAGTAAGCCGTTTCAGAGGCAAACAGTGAGATAGAGCCTCTGGGCCAGGGAACTGGATGGTGCTGGCCGGAGAGTAGTGGCCCTGCCTGGGGGTCCTGCTGGTCTTTTTATGGGGCTTCCCGCCTCACTCCCACAAAGGGACAGAGATTTGTTTCTTGAAGTTCCTAAGAAACATTACCCAAAAACATTCCTAGAAGCCTCCTCTTTAATCTCATTGGCCCATGTTGAGTCACATGGTCACTCATGAAACAATCACTGGCACAAGAGATGGTCTTCCCTCTCCTTAGACCAGAGGGCCATCTATGAATCTGGGGTTTGGTCAACCTGAGGACTCGTTGGACCTGTCTGAGAGCTCTTCCAACCATCTGACACTCGGCTGTTTTTCCACTGCTGGAAATAGTTACATTCGAAAATATCTGAGTAGCCTATTTTGCAGTGAAGTTTTTTCTATTGTAAGAAGAAAACCCAAAGATTTATTTAGAAATATTTCTTTCTCTTATAATGTACTTTATTGTTTTTTTATTATTATGGAAATGATATTACTCCCTTTAGAGAACTGTAAATACAAAAAGCATAAAGAAGAAAATAAAAATTGTATATAATTTCTCACCACCATTAACATTCTAAAAATCTCTTGCTACTCTGTTTTCTATGAATATTTGTTTATCCCATATTTTACTGGTTATTAATGATAGAAAGGCATTCCAAATTGATTTAAAGAAAAATGAGAATTTATATAGCGTACACTGGGGATATTCCAGAGAATTACAAGGGCAGAACCATACAGGTACGAACATCAGAAACTGGGAAGCAAGTGAGGACATAGGGAGCAGCAGCTCTGTTCTCTCTTTCTGTAGCCTGGCTTTCTGGGCTTTGGCATGCAGATAGTCAAATGTGGTTGCTCCATAGGTTCCAAATCTATACTGTATTCTTTCTACCATTTATTAAAAACAAGCCTAGATTCCTGGGGGAATCAATCAGTTTCTTCAAGCTTAGACCAAGAGTCCACTCTTCATCCAATCAACTGTGGTAGAGGAGCACTCGCATAAGACAGCATGGATGCTGAGGGCCCATGTGTGTGGGAAGTGGGTCATCTGTCAGAAAAAGAGAACCCTTGTCCCCTGGACAAAGCCTCCAGAGCTTACTACTACATTACCCTCCTGCTATTGCCGCTGCTGCTACCGAGACATAAAACACACCTACACAAACACATAAATGTCACTGAGACCATCCTGAACATGACGACATGTAACCTGCCTTTGAAAAAAACTCCCAAACATTCTAACATGAACATCTCTTACGTGATTATGATTGCTCCCAAAACATCATCTTCAGTGGCTCTTAAACATCCCTTCTAATGGATATACCACAACTTAGTTGTACCATATCTTAATTGGAGAATGAATGTTTACACCTTTCCCAATTTCCTGTTATCATAAATAATACTTAAACAGATATTTTTGTAAAGTGATTTTTGCTTTCATACTGGCTTACTCTCATAGAATGGAGTCTTAATAGTGGAAAATATAGGGGCACAAAACTTACCAAGACTCCATCATTATTTTCCAAAAAGGTTGTACTAAATTACATCTCATGCAGCAATGTCTGAGAGTTCTCATCCTGTAGAGTGTATCTTTGGTAACATATCTAATTATCCAGAGAGAGTCCCTTCAGTGAACTATACTGTTATATCAGAACACATTATAAGTGCTTAGAATTTATTCTGTTATTAAAGTAGAATTCCCAAACATTTCCTGCTCCCTACATCCTGCCTAGGTCCCCTGGGTCCCACTCTCCCTCTCCTAAAAGCCTGGGGCCACAGGGCATGGCCAGCTGTGAGTGTTGTCCATCCAGCCTTAGAACAGAGTGTGGGTAAGAGGAAGTCTTTTCTGTTTTGCCATGCGTCCCTGGGGAATGGTAATCAGGAATTTGAATGCCAGGTCAGATTGAGAGTAAATGCTGTCAAACTAACTATCCATCAAGAGAAAGTTAAGGTTGGAAGCCGAAGAGAAGGCGGAGACAAGGGGGTGCAGGAAGATTGGAGGCAGGATCTCAAATGCCTTGAGGGGCCAGGCAGGTGGAGGGTGGAGCAGGCTAGGATGTGGCTAAAGCTATCTGGGAAGCCCACGTCTTACCTAAATCACTGCTCCTCAGCCCCAGCAGGTGCTACCCATGGAGATAGCTCAGAGCTTTGAGATTCAAAATCTTTTAGAAATAAACCAGAAATGTGGATTTTTATAGAATTCCTGATTTTTAAATATTGTCTCAATTTAAAAAAAAATGTGTCAGACAAACATGTCTATGGTCTATAGATGGACAGTTTGTGATCTTTGACCTAGGTTAATAAGAAAGCTGGACTGTAGTCCCCTGCTGTGGTCTTTTATGTGATTTTCATAAGCACAGGCACAGTATGGCTGGAAATATTTAAGTTTCAAGATGGGGCAGTTAAAAGTCAGGCAAATACAAAGGTGGCTGGAAGTTTCAAATGAGATCTGCTCTTGTCCATAAGTAGCAAGACCCCTGGGAAGGACAAGTCAGACCTCCATTTTATAACAGAAGAGGTAACTTTACCTCGGCTGAGGCCACGTGACACCTCTAGAGATGGTGAGTATTGTCACATTCCTATGCAAAGAGTACATCCCCTGTACATGAGCCTCTGGTATAAGATGCTCAGGGAAGTGGTTTCACTGGCTAGCACCAGCACGCCTGGACGCTGTGACGGTTTTGCCATGTATCACTTCAGCATGTAGATGAGTCCAGATAAGACAGCAACTTGGGATGCTCAGGTCTAAAAATAGAGCCACAGCTTAGTCAACGTTGCCCTTTAAATTCCATTTCCTTCTAACTTTGCTGGCAGCCAAGTCCTGGGATCGGCATGAGTCTGATCATAAAAACAAGAGCCCATGTTTAGGAAGGAAAACTGATTTGTGTCGGAAACTGGTGGACATGGCTGTTTTGACTGGCTTGCTGTTCTCAACCTTAGCAATGCCATCTACCCTCAAAGCTATAACACGCATTACATGTGAAGCCTTTGGATTCATAGCCTTCCGAGGTCTTTCGTTGTGGGTCAGTTCCCTCAGCTCAGTCGAGTGGAGTCCTCCTGGCCTTGCCTCCTGCATCGCCAACACCAGTGACCACTCCCCTTCTGCTTGGCACTCTCACCAGGTTGGGGTGTGCTGCAAATCTGTCCCTGGTCAGGGAGGGATCACGCTGAAAGAGAAACCTATGTTGAAGCACTGAAATCGAGACAGGCACACACATTTCAAGCTGTGTTGCTCCCTGTTGCTAGTAGTGCTGTAGCAGAACAGTCAACATGCAGGCTTTTCACACAGACCCATAATTAGAGACTCAAAACCCAGCTCTTGGTGTGGGAGCTCCTGCTTGTCTTTTTGCAATGCTTCATGCCATGTGGGTTTGGATACTGGGGGACAGAGTTTAGTCTGCCTGCTGAACAAGATGTGCAGTAATATGTCAGCATGCACGTAGTCCAGAATTAGACACTCGGATGAATTCTAAGAAAAGCCCTGAAGTGAGGGTGGCTTAGGATTGAGGGTCCTTTTTTATTCTCTAGACATAAAGGATTCCATTAATAAAATCTGGTAGGGCCTTAGACTCTCAACTCTCAGATGACCACAACTAGTCATGAATAAAAGAATTCTCAGTAAGTATGATACTTAATGAGATACTGCAAAGCACAGGAATTGCTATTATTTATTGAGTTCTCACTATGTGCCAGGGAGAGTGCTTTATGTGCATTTTCTCATTTAATCTTCATATGAGCCTAGGAGGGGCATAGCACAATAGTTAAGCACAAAACTTCTGGAATTAGACTGCTTGGGTTCAAATCCTGACACACTCCTGTGATTAACCATGAAAGATTGAACTGTTCACCACCCGGAGCTTCAGTGTCTGTATCTGCAGTATGGCCAAACTGGGTCATAGAATCATTAAAAAGATTAAATGGAATAAATCAGACAATGGTCTTAGCTCAGTGCTTGGCACATAACAAATGCTCAATAAATGTTAACTATTATATATTGTAATTACTCTAATTATGGGAACCAAGGGTCAGAAAATGTAAGAAAACTGCCCAAGATCACATAGTTACAATTTGAAACACATCTATCAGAGGCCAAAGTCCCTGCTTTCAGCCCCCCTCGGTAATCATTTCCATGACACATAGATAGATATTCCTGAACTATTTTGCCTCCTGTGTGGATAAATGGACTCAAGTCAAGAGGTCGAATAGGGCACATGAAAATGAATGGGAATAAGACATACAGTTGCATAAAGTGTGTCTCTCCCTAAATAGACTGTTAACTCCTTGACACCAGGGACAATGTCTTATTCACTGTTGTATTTTCAAGGGGTCTTACATGACTTATGTCTCCAGTCCCTTGTGAAGCCCTGTACGTGAACAGGTGCCCGACAAATACCGAAGGAATGATGCCTTCAGGACTATTTCCAAGGACCATGCTACCATGCAGATTTGTCCTTTCCCAGGCTACTGCTGGATGCAGAATTGGCCATGGGCTTTGGACTCAGCCCAGCCTTTGCTCCGCAAAGACCAGAGCCTCAGGAAAATAATCTTACTATTCAGATTTCCTTTTTTTAAGATATTACGCAGTATAACACTCTTCTGTCATGGGAATATTTTGAAATTAATTAGTTTGATATTTTTGGTATGTGCACAGAAAAAAATCAGAGTAAGTGTACACCAAGCTATTAACAGGTTATTTCTAAGAGAATATGAGACATTTACTTGCTAATTTTCTGTATTTTGTAAAACATGATTTTCTTTGACAGTGAACATCTACGATTTCAGTAGATGAGAAAAACAATTCAGATTTTTGAAATAATTAGGCTTAATTTGTTTACACTCATTTTATATGAATTAAATGATCTCTTCTTTGAGATATTTAAGAGATACTTTTAACTCATCAGCAAAATCTTTGTCCATCTGGAGGGTTCCCTCTGAGGTGACTCATCAGGCTTTTGCACTGATTTGTATTAGATTTTTAGAGAATTGTATCTTCTGAGCTTCTAGGGGTACATAATACTGAGAATCTTCAGTTTCAAGTAACCCAGATGCATTGATGATGCCTCAGGAAACTTAGAGAGAAAAGTAACCTAGATTCACAATGATGTAGAGTTGACAGGTTCTGGAAGTGATACAATCCAGCCTTTGTTGCCCTGCTGCTCTCTCCTGCACCGGCCTCTTTGGAAAGCTTCCTGGAAAGGGGAGCTTGGAGACTTAAGAGGTAGCGTTCTCCATGGTTGTGCAGTTTTGTTGAGAAACTTTCCCTGATACATTCAGCTGCAACTTGCCCTATTGTTGTGTCCGTCTGTTCATCCCCGCTCTGCTCTGTGGAGCTACCAAGACAGGGCTGTGTGTCCAGCACCAAGACTCCCTCCACCTGTTAGAATCTGACCAGAGCTGTTTGCTGGTTTGGTGATGTGAGCAGGAGACGACTAGCTGGAAGGAGGAGACGGATGTTGAAGAGTAAGTGGGATGGGCACATATTGCTCTCCAAAATCAATCTTCATTGTTTCACACAATGTTAAGACACAAAAGGCTTTTTTATTTCTTTTACAGGAGCAAGGGACAAGGTAAACTGTCTATAGATGAGGGGGAAAGAGTGTTTGGTCTTACTGATAGATATAGTTTTTAAAGGAAAGACCAAAACATTTAGTCGATAACCTAGGTTGTAGTCCACATCCAGATATGAAAATAAAATCTCGGTAGCTTCCACTCATTCTGCTCATAGGCCTAGAGTGTGGGGCCTTTTCAGAGATGGCTGTTCTGTAATGAGACTTCCACAGTGTTCTAACAACTCTCTACACTTGGACAGAGCCTAGAACTGAACGGCCTCACAGTGAAGTGGACTATGGTGAGAGCACAGAGCACCATCACACTAACCATCTCGTGTTGCTGTGGGTTTAATGCCTCCACTGGACAGTTATAGTGTCTCTTGATTCCATTACCACAACTTGGCAGGCTTCTGAAAATAAAAATGACCAGATAATGAAGTGGAATTGGGGAGGAGGGTGAATTGGGGAGGAGGGTCAACTCGGGAGGTCCTGCACAGATCTACCCTAGCAAGAGATTTCTTTCCAGATTGACTTGAGGCATTAATCAGCATCCTTAGGGCTGAGTTCAGCCAAGGACCAGGCTTGTACTGTCATCTAAAGACCATGTTTCTACTTCTGAGCCACTGGGATATGAGGAAGACTTTGCCAAAAAGTCTTGCTGGGATTCAGGTGTTGGGCCTCCCCAGTTTTCCCCAGTGTCACCATTCCAATTCTAGTTCCTTTAATAAGCATGTGACCTTTCCTTTGCCTTTCTGTTGTTTCAGTTCTGAACTTACTAACAGAACAGAAATGACTAATAATTCCTCCACTCAGGAAATAGACCACTCTTTCTGTTCATCTTGTTCTGCGTAAGCACTTCTTTCACAATGTAGACGACAATGGGAAAGGTTTCCGGAAAATTCAATAAAATGTGGAACAGACAAATTCATAAAGATCTACTAGGAGATTTTGTATTATATAATTAGCAGTCCTTGGTGACTTTTGAAAAAGAAGGAAATAAAGTTCCCCACAGGCTGAGGAGAAGGATATTACAGAAATGACTTTTGAAGAAAAGAGGAGATGGTGAATAAAATAAGGTCAACAGTTGGAGGGATGGCCTTGAAGATGAGAGAGAAACCATGTTCTTCTGAACGAGGGAAGGAAAAGGGGAGCTTTGAATATACTGAAATGTTAGAGCGGTGGTTTAGTCTTCTCTGCATGCTGTGACAAATGACCACAGACTTAATGACTTACAACAACAAGACTTATCCCCTTATAGCTATTTAACTGAGAAGTCAGGTCTGGGTCTCACTGGGCCAGCATCAAGGTGTTGGCAGGGCTGCATTTCTTTCCAGAGGCTTTAGGAGAAAATACATTTCCTTGCCTTTTCCAACTTCTGCATTCCTTGGCTTGTGGCCTCCTCCCTCTGTTTTCAAAGCCACAGTGTCCAGTTGAGTTTTTCTCACATTGCATCACTCTGACCCTCTTCTGCCTCCTCCTTTCACATTTAAGGACCCTTGTCATTACCTTGACCTCACCTGATAAATCCAGGATAATTTTCCTAAAGACATTATTAGCAACCTTAATTCCATCTGCAATCTGGTTCCCCCTTGCCAGGTACGGTAACATATTCACAGCCTCTGGGGATTGGGACGTGGACATCTTTGGGAGGTGATTATTCTGCCTACCACAGACAGGAAATTGAGGAAACTTGTGTAGAGTGATTTGCTTTTAATTAATGAAATTGAAAGCTTAAACATTTTCTCAAAGCAAGAAAAAAGAGGATAAGGCTGGAATTGTTTTCATTTTCAAGAAGCTAAAAAAAAGCGCAGGCATCCTGCAGCAGCTTTGGCCGACGTTAGCCGTCTACCCTGACACACCAGCATCAGTTTTATATCCTAATATAAAGATTGGCTTCCCTGTGGTGGCTCAGTTCCCTTTTTATACTTTCTTGTTTAATGTCTGTTTCTCCTTTAGGCTGTAAAGAACATAGAAGGTTGAGGGGACGATGTCTTTTTGTTCTCAGTTGTATGCCCTGCACCTAGAGTCTATAATAGGCTCTAAATAAATATTTATTGACAAATTTAAATAAATCCTACTGGACAGTCTGACATTTCCATACTTGTAAAATTCAAATGGTTTTGCTGGTAATGAAATCCAAAAGCTTCCACAATCACCGCAGCTCAGAGGAAGGCTTCTAAATCATATGGTTCAAAGGCTCTCCTCAGCCCTCCAGGCGCACGTTCTGCCTCGTGGTCACTCCCTCGGTCAGCACGTGCTGTTCAGGTTAGTCCTGGGCACCTACAGACTTGCCAGAGTGGGGTTTATCCTGGTGCCTGATGGTTTAATTTTCTCACCAGCATCCAAATCCCTGATTTCAAAAAGGCATATATTAGAGTCTTTTCCTCTGAAAGTATCCAGCAGTTTACCCCCAAGACAGACAGATTTTTTAACAGCTTTAGTGAGGTGTAAATGATATTTTCAAACTGTGTGTCAGCTTTTTAATCTATATGACATGGTACGTTTTGACATATGTACACCCCTGATGGTACATACCCATCACACCTCAAAAGTCTTCTCCTGCCCCTTTGGGGTTTTTTTGTTGTCATCGTTTTTGTTGTTTTTGTTTGTTTTTATTATGATAAGATCACTTAATATGAGATCTGCCCCCTAGACATGTTTTCAGACGCACAAGACAATATTGTTAACTGTAGGCATAGGGTTGTACAGCAGATTTTATAGTGGCTTCTCAAAAAGTAATGCTTTTCTTCTTCCAGAGTCTGTAAATTGAGGCATTAACCGTGAGGTGCTCATTGCAGGCTTTCTGGAGCAGCTGTCAGCCATAGGCCCTCCTCCCCCTTCTCTCCGGGTGAAGTCATCCTTGAAGGGTAGAGGTCGTCCTGACTCTAGAGTGGATCCTGGGAACACTGTTTCATCAACAACAGCCATTACCTCATATTAAGTTCCAGCCATGATCCTGTGTGCAATCTGGCCATGACCCTCACAATTCAAGTTACTGTGAACTTGGATTACATCATTCTGAGCTACATAGTTCCTTCAGACATGAAGTTGGCTCTCCTAACATACTGAGATCAGGGAACTTTCTAAGGGTTGTTTTTCTACTTGTAATAATAGATTTGTGCTGATCTGCCCAGTTCTTTTTGTGCTTATCTAGAAAAATTAGACCATGGACTTGGGTCAGGAGTATGGTCTGTGATGATCCAAAGTAATAAAGATAAAAATCACTCTTTGGTGATTTAACCCTTAATCATATGAGAAATTTTAAGGATTTAAGTAATTTAAAATATGAAATACACAAAGTTCATTTAATTTTGCTCATTAGAAGGTAACCCCATTCCGAATCCCATAGATTCTGACAAGAGATTCATTAGAGAGCCTGTGAGTCTTAAAAGGAATACAGTCTTATCTCAATCCCTACAACAGAGCACGTTCTAAATAAATTGAAGAACTAAATATAAAGTTAAAGACTATAGGAAAATGGAAGCAAATATTCATCAAATCTTTAGGAGAAGAAATGTCTAAATATGGAAGCAACAGGAGAAATTACAAAAGAAAAGATTGAAAGACTTATATCTGCATAAAACATTTAAATTCCTCCAATTAAAAATATAATAGAAATGGATGTGGAGAAAAGGGAAGCCTCCTACATTGTTAGTGGGAATGTAAATTGGTTCAGTTACTATGGAAAACAGTATTGAGGTTCCTTAAAAAACTAAAAATAGACTTACCATATGATCCAGCAATCCCACTCTTCAGCATATATCTGTAGAAAACTCTAATTCAAAAAGATACATGCACCCCAGTGTTTATAGTGGCACTACTTACAATAGCCAAGACATGGAGGCAACCTAAATGTCCATCAGCAGACGAATGGATAAAGAAGATGCGGTATATATACAATGGAATACTACTCAGCCATAAGAAGGAATGAAATAGTGCCATTTGCATCAACATGGATGGACCTAGAGATTATCATATGAAGTGAAGTAAATCTGACAAAGACAAATATCGTGTGATATCACTTGTATGTAGAATCTAAAAGATTATACAAACGAACTTATTTCACAACAGGAACAGACTCACAGACATAGAAAATAAACTTATGGTTACCAAAGGGGAAAGGGTGGGGAGGGATAAATTAGGAGTTTGGGATTAGCAGATACAAACTACTCTGTATAAAATAGATAAACAACAAGGACCTACTCTATAGCACAGGGAATTATATTCAATATCTTGTAAGAACCTATAATGGAAAAGAATATGAAAAAGAAAAAAATATATATATCTAAAAAACTGACTCACTTTGCTATTAACCAGAAACTAACATAAAATTATAAATCAACTATACTTCAATAAAAAATAATAAAAATGGAAATTCAAACAACACATTAGAAGAGAGCATTTGCTTATTATTGATAAGAAAGGATTATTAATATTTTTATATAAAAGGTTAACATATTTTGATAAGAAAAGCAGTAAGATTTGATGGGAAAATGAGCAAAAGATGAGAATTACCTTAACTAACAAAAGAGGAAACACAGCCAGTTTTTAAAAATATAGAAATATGTTCTACCTTGTAGTCATCAATGAAAATTTTAAAAACTAAGATACCACTTCCATTCCTTTAGTAATAGTTACTTACTTATTCAGTACGTGATTCACCCAGCCAGCCTTCATTCAACAAGAACAGGCAAGGTGATAAGAGTTAGTGGTTAGACACCCAGAGTCCTGCCCTCAGTGACATTTCAGCTCCTTGGAGAGAGAAGGGCTCAAATGAGAAAACAGGTGCAAAAAATAAATGAGTGGTAAAATATACATGGTAGAGGAAATAGTTCTGCAAATATTTGATATCATTAATAGTACCACTACTGATAAGAATTTGGTACAAACAGGCCTTCTTACATATGGCAAGTAGGAGTCAAAATTGTTACCATTTCCTTTTTTTAGACCAAAATTCTCATTTATTAGTCTACCGTGAGAAATAGAACTGTCAAGATGTCCAGACATTGTTCTGACTTAATACAACCTTCCTTTTAGGCCTTGGATTGCCAGGACTGTTACCACATTTTTGGACAGAAATTGTCGACATATTTTAAGAATGCCAATGCATGAACTCTAAATCCTTACTCTTTGATCCAGTTCTTATTTTTCTAGGCACCTAGTTGAAAGGAAGGATTTTGTGTCCAGAAAAAAATTCACAGACAAAGATTTTCGTAACACCAGCAGTGATCATTATAACACAAAAGATTGGAAGAAACCTAAATGGCCAGAATGTAGAGAAATTATGGTTCCTCATCTTGATGAAATATTGTACAGCCAGGAAAGATAATTTTCATGAATATTATTCTATTGAACAAATATTTGAAACCTAAAATTATATATATACTAAAATAAAAACTGTTTAATAAGTTAACTATGCCCCAAATGATTCCTGAAAGTTTCAGCAGAAGTGATGTTTGGATATAGCAATTGTCATAATGTTATTGTTCTTAATAATTCACTTAATGCATAACTGTAAGAGGCTTATACCTCCCTGTCCCCTGAGTTCTGGGGTTAGCCACATGACTTGCTTTGACCAGTGGACTGTGACTAGACAAGCATGCTCTCTGTCCCAGGAGAAGCTTTCTTGCAATTGCATGATTGGAGTCAGCCTCTTGCTCCTCTGCCCTCTGCTGTGAGAGCAGCACGTCCTGAATAGGGACCACTCCTCCAGATCTCAAAATGAGAAGGCACAGATCACCCTGCAGACCCCCTATAATTGAGAAATGAATATGTTACCACGAGTCTCTGGAGTTTTAGAATTGTTTCGTCAGCAAAGGCTGACTAATACAGAAACTTGGTGTGTTTCTTTTTTAGAATACTGTATTTTCAGAAATTTCTTAGTAAGCATTTAATGATTTTCAAAGTTTCAAATATAAACAAGAACCACTGCCTGAAACCTAAGAACAGCCTGGGAGGGAAATGAAAGTCGTTATTTTCAAACAAGATGGAGGATCACATCTGGGTACCATGGGAAATTATCATGATTTGTCCTGTGGATTAAAGAAAATTTGTTAAATTCAGTAACTTTTTTTCACTCTTAAGCTGAGTTTACTTTTTATTTTTCTTATGGAAAATGAAGAGGAATGTTATTTGGGACAGAGAAACTGGAACAACTAATGAAGACCCAGATTCAGGAACAATACATATCCTTCTAAAGCATTATTTCCCTTCCTAGCTCATCCTCATTATCTCGGAATAATAGGAATCAGCTGCCACTATTACACTAGGAATGAGTGCAGTGGCTTTGCCTGTTGGCAGGGGTGACAGCAAAGGACCCCTAATATTTAAAGTCCAGAATGAGCCCTTAATAAATGGCAACAAATAATACTCAAAATATTCATTGGAGACAACATTTTTCTTGCTCCAGAAATGAAAACAAGAATCTGTCTATAAACTCACTACTGCCAGTTGCATATCTAAAATGGTGCATAGGAGAGTCTATCCTAGGGGAAATAAAGAGATTTCCTTTGATAAAGGACAATCCAAGAGTCATACTTTGGCACTGGCTCCAGAAAAGACAATGAGAAGCAGAGCAGGAGCTCCCTGGCAAGCAAAAAAAAATGTACAGTTTATCACAGATTGATACTATGTATGTATTTCTCCAACAAAATGTTATTGAGCATCTGCTGAATCTCATGAATTCTATGAAGTACCAAGTGAAGAATATGGACATAGCTTCTGTTTTTCCAGACCCTTCAGAGACTGATATGACCCTAGCCTTCATCGACCATATAATCCAGTGGGAAAAAAACATTAATTAGGGGAAAAAAAGTTACTTTGGGAGAGCAGAGCAGGAGCAACTTAGCTAGAGTAAGAGGGAATCAGGGAAGACTTCTTAGAGGAAATAGAACTAAGCTTATTTTTAAAGGATCCGTAGGAGTGATGCAGGGCAGTAGGAGGATGGGGACCCTGTGGTGGAGAATGGTCCGGGAACAAGGAACAGGATGTCCAAAAGAGAGACAGAACCTGTACATCAGAGAAGGCTAGGCAGGGTCAGTGTGAATGAATGAGGGATGGTCAGGAGAGGAGGCTGGAGCCATCACTCAGGGGCTTCACTCATGTAAATTTACTGGGATTTTATAGCAAAAAGAACAGGATGCCAGTAAAAAGAATTTCAGGCAGAAACATAATGTCAGGTTTGTATCTCAGTGAGATCATCTCGATTAATACGGGCCATCACAATAGAGTCCAGAAAAGCGATGATGTATCCAGAAGTAGAGCGAGGGCAGGGAAGATGACAAATAGTTGGGTTCAAGACATATATCTAGGGGGCAGAATCAATTGGAATTATTGAAGTCAACCAGCTCCCTCCTCTTGCTTTGTCATCACACCCCCCCATTATCACGTTAGGTTGCCCTCGCCCAGCTGAATATGGTATCTAGACAGCTAGACTTCTTATTACCTGTGAATAAGTTATATTTCTAGTTAGACATCTCTGATTCTTGGGTGCTTATTGAGAAAGAAATTAAATCAGGATTCCCAAGTCTGATAAACTCTAGGACTCGAAAAAGATTTTCTGCCTCTTCAAGACCAAGGGCTGGTCCTCATGTAGTAAATTCACCAAAGTCACGTCATCCTGTGAATCCTCTTGGTAGGGGCCCTGCCACCCACACTTACGTCAGGTACCACCCTTGAACTTCAGTCTCACGGAGGCCTGGAGCCATGATTAGCGCTGGCTGCATGTGGTTCAGGGAGCAAGAGCAGCACTTGTCGGTAAAGCAGCTCGATGTCAGGGAAACCTTCGTCAAGGTAGACCAACGATGAATCAGAGTTCCCTAACATCTTTAGTACTTCCAGTAATCATTAATTCATTGTTCAAGACTTACTTTTAATCATGTGCTCTTACCTGTATTTCCTCATGATTGGCCTAGTGTCTCAAAATATAAATCCATCTAAATGAGTAGCTCCCATTGCACTCTTCATGCATTAGGAATATTTCTTTCAAGCTGTTTTCATCATTTTCAGTTACATATTTGTAAAATAATTTTCTTTAATATTCATTTGTTCCACTAGGCTTGTTTTGCTCACTACCATATTCTCAGTGTCCAGTATCTGGTAAGCACTCAAGAAGTATTTGTTAGTTGGTTGTGTGATTGATTTCATGGGTTAGAAAGTTAGATTACATGACTTTAGAAGTCTGTGGTTTTATGAGAGGCCATATTTCCTGCAGATAAGGATTTCCGTGCCATCTAGATGATCCTGATTGATTTCACTCTGCTTCTGCACAGTGAGCAGTGCCCTGTGAATAAAGTTAAACCTCTGAAAAGCTGAATAGTTTTCTGCAGATCACATCGTGGTGGTTCGTGAACTCTGGGACTGGACTAGCTCCATGGCTTGTTAAATGTGCAAGCCAACACGAGTCACCTAAAGTCTCTGCGTGCCGGGTTTCTCATCATAAATTGGGGATCATTGAAGTACCTGCCTTATGGGATTGTTTCGGGATTTAAAGTCCTTAGGAGAGTGTCTGGCATATGGGAAGTGCTATGTGTGTGTGAGTTATTATTACACAATTGAAGACGATCCAGTCTTTTGATTCCTAGGAGCATGAGTCCAGCTTTCCGTTCAACACATTTACTTGATACTCTCCAAGACCTAGCTATGAGTCTAGGTCTTGAGGATGTGAAAACAATTTAGACAGGTCTTGCTCTTGAAGAACATGAGGTCCAAGAAGGACAAATAAGCCAGAGGACAGATATCACCGTGAGATTATGACAAGTATTGCTGCTGAATTAAAAATCCAAGTGTTCCAGGAGTATAGATGGCAAAGTAGCCAATCCTGCTTGAGGCTAGAGGAGGGACTATACTTAATGGCAAAGTGGCCATCTCAGTTGGGTCATGAAGGATGAATATGAGTTAGTAGGTGTGGCAGACCCATATTTATGACACCCCCTCTTTTCTGAAGATAGGAAATTACTTTTTCAAGAACCTTGCAGAAACCCCTGATCTTAAGGCAAATAGGTCTCTACCCTAGTCCCATGGATCTATCAAGATTGATTTAAACCAGTCCTGGTACTATTTGTCCTCTTAGCCATCAATTGGTTCAGTCTGTCAACCTAGGTGTATGAAAAGGCGACCCTTCTTGAATTAAGCAGACAAAGCCTCACGATTAGAAGACCACCGTTCCCTTTTCCCTTCCTCCGTCTGTCTGGTATGCAGATGCAGTGCCTAGAAGGAGGCAGAGCAGAGGCCAGTGGGCCTCAGAGGAGGGAGCAGGGAGGTGGAAGGAGCCCATGTCCCTGACACTGTGAGTAAATCACCAGGGCATCCCGGAACTCCTGTCTTTAGTCTTGCTGAGGGAGAAAAATACATCTCAATTTGGTTAAACCACGGTGGTCAAGTTTTCTGTAACTTAACAGCTGAAAGCATTCCTGACACAAAGAAGCAAAAGCGGCAATGTATTCCAAGCGCAGCAGTGTCTGTGCGGAGGGTCAGTTTGCCCACAGATGGGTCAGAAGCTAAGAATGGCAGGATCATGAAAGAAAGAGAGAGAAAAAGAGATGGGGGCCACAGCAGGAAATGAGGCTAGAAGTGAAAGACCATGAATGCTGTAGATTTAGATTTGGATTTGTATCTTCTTGGTAATTGCAAACCAACAGAGAAATCGAGGCAGTTATGTGATACGCTCAATGCTGCTTATTTAGGAAAACAGCCCAGGCAGTTGTGTCCAGTGCACTGGAAGCCAGTTCAGGGGTGCAGTAGTTTAAGAAAGAGGGTGAACCAAAACATCAACGTGGGATGAAGAATAAGGGTCAGCCAGAAGGACCCTTCCTGAGGTCCTATTTCTGGGGCCAGCGGACTTCCTTACTTGGCAGTAGTTCAGAAGCGGAGAAATGTATAGGAGAATTGAGAAGTGAATTTAGCCTCTGGAGTCTGACTGCTGGTTTGAATCACAGCTCCCTCATTTGGCACCTGTGTGAGCCTCCTCACCACCCTCAGCCTCGCAAACCACAGTGTTCTCACCTGCACAGTGTGCTCAGTAATTCAGTTGTTTTGGTTTATTTAACAGACGGTGATATATGCCCACTGACTTTATGCCAGGAAGTTCCTAAGTGCTTTACAAATATTGCTAAATTTAATCTTCATAAGAAACCTGTGAGATAAGTACTTTTACTATCCCTGTTTTATAGTGTTGCCTTGTTTATTCGATTGCTGTGGGAATCAATTGAAAACAATGCTTGTAAAATGCTTAACACAGTGTCTGACACGCTGAGAGCCCTCAATAAGCACTAGCTTTTGCTACTGCCTCTTTTTTTTTCTATTCAAATTGTTACCATGGATTTTTTTTTAAATTTCTTACCCTTTGAGTGATAAATAGTGGTACAGAAACATCACGTTTCTTTCCTTACTTTTCCCTCTGTCTGTCTGTCTGTCTGTCTGTTTCTCTCTCTGAGATGGGATGATCGGGTTTATTGCAATGTAAGTGATGTACAGTAAGTTTCAGCCTTTAAATGACTGATGAGTTTAAACAAATATGTATAGGTGTGTTCCCCTCACCACTTTGGAATGCTTTGTCACCCATTTTCAATACCCCAAAAAATTCTCTCTTGCTCTTTTGCAAATCAGTACTTTTCCCCCAATCCCAGCCCCAGCAGCCAGCGATCTGAATTCTTTCCCATTTTTATTTTTTTCTTTCACAAAATGTTGTATAAATGGAATCATATAGTGTGAATTATTTTGTTATGACTTTTTTCACTTCGTAGAATGCTCTTGAGGTGTTGTTGCATTATCTGCAGTTCATTCCTTTTTATGGCTAGTGCTGTAACATGTAAATACACAAGTGCTTTATCAAATAAATCATTTTCAAATATTTTCTTCCAATTTGTGGCTAATGTTACCTTCTCTTCAGAATGTTTTGCAAAGAGCAGCAATTTTAAATGTTGATAGTTTGTAGTTTCTGTAACTTAAGTCTTTGTAACTCTGGTTCACAGAGAATGCAAACCCTTGCCTTGTTCCTTATCTGACAGAAGCATCCAGATTTCGACCATTAAGTCTGAGGCTATCTGTCAGTTTTCATGAGTGATCTTTATTGGATTCTAGAAATTTCCTGCTTTGTCTGTTTCAGTGAGAACTTTTTACAATGAACGAGTGTTGAATCTTGTCAAATTATTTTTTTGCATCTACTGGGCTGAGCACGTGGTTTTGCTTTTATAGTCGGTTAAAATGGTGAATTAGATTGATGTGGGGGCGTTGAAACAACCTCCCATTCCTTGGATAAACCCCAGTTGTTCACGAGGCACTGCCCTTTTTATATTTAGCAGGATTCAGTCTGCTGGCATTTTGTGAAGGCTTTTTTTTTTTTTCATCTGTGTTCTATTTTCTGGAAGAGTTTGTGTAGCGCATGTATTATTTCTCCCTGAAGCATCGGGTGTAATTCACCAGCGAAGCCATCTGGCCTGTGGTCTTTATGGGAAGGCTTTTAACTTCCCATAGATGTAATGCTATTCAGGTTATCTGTTACTTCTTGAGTGAGCTTTGGGAGTTTGTGTCTTTCCAGGAATTTGCCATTTCATGTAAGTTATCAGATGTATTGGCATGAAGTTTTTCATAATATTTATTTGCTGTCCTGTGATGCATATAGAATCTGTAGTGATGGTTCCTCTTTGTTCCTAATCTAGTGATTTGTTCTGCTCCCTCTCCTTAATCAGTCTGACTAAACATTTATTAAATTAGTTTTTCTTTTTTTCATTGATTTTTTTCGCTCTAACATCATTTTCTTCCTTCTTGCATAAAGTTTAATTTTATCTTATTTTTCCAGTTTTCAAGGTAAACACTTAAGCATTAAGACCTTTCTTATTTTCTAAGATAAACATTTGATGCCATAAATTTCCCTCTAAGCACCGCTTTAGTAGCATCTCACAAGTTTGATATGATCTGTTTCATTTTCATTCAATTCAACTAATTTCTAATTACCTGTGGGTTTCTTCTTTGATCCTTGGGTTATTAGAAGTGTGTTTAATTTCAGATATTTTGGAATTTTTTCCTAATATAATTTCATTATGGTCAGCAATTTTTTTTTTATGAATTCAGTCATTTTAACTTGCTGAGATTTGTTTCATGATCCAGAAATTTGGTAAATGTCCCATGTGCATTTTAAAGAATATGTCTTTCTCTGTTGAGGGTTCAAGTAGCCTATAAATGACAAATATAGTTTACTGAGAATGATGTCCAGATTTTCCACATATTTGTGATTTTTTAACCTCTTTTTCCATCATTTTCTTAGAGATCGGTTGTGAAGTCACCAAGCTAATTGTTGATTTCTCTGTTTCTCTTTTCATTATTAGTTTTTGTTTTATGCCTTTTGAAGCTCTGTTACTAGGTACAAACACATTAAGATTGTTATGTCTTCTTGATGAATTGACAAATTGTAGTGTCTCTTTTCATCCTAGCTATATATATCCTGTGTTCTGAAGTCTAATTTGTCTCATTAATATATTTACTCCAGCTTTCTCGTGATTAGCTTTTCCATGCTATGTACATCTTCTTTCTTTTCTCATCTACATCTATATATTTAAATTGGGTTTCCCTGTAGGCAGCATATAATTGAGGCTTGCATTTTGATTCAATTTGATCTCTTTGTCTTTTAATCAGAATGTTCAGGCCATTGAAATTTAGTGTAATGATTAATATAATTGGATTTAAATCCACCCTCTTCACAGTTGTTTTCTGTTTATTCTTTGTTCCTTTTTCCCTTTGTTTCCTGCCTTCTTTTGCACTGACTGAGCATTTCTTAGGCCATATCATCTTTACTTATTAGTTATGGCTTTTAGTTACACTTTGTTTTTTTTGGTAGTGGCTTTAGGACAAGGATTCTCAAATAGAGGCAGTTGTTCCCTCCAGGGGATATATGTCAATGTCTGGAGGCATTTTCGATTTTCACGACTCAATGGAGGTGTTGCTGGTGTCTAGTTGGTAGAGGCCAAGTGTTCTGCTAAGCCCCCTATAATACACAAGGCAGCCCCCACGACAAAAACTTACAAATATCATATCGCCAATGTCGATGTTTGTCTGGAGGCTCCATGTGACTTCCCACTTCTCTCCCTGCTTTCACGCAGCCCCACAGCCCTCTCTCACAGCTGACAATTTCCTCTCACACTTCACTGAGCAAAGAGAAACCATCAGACACAGACTCCCTCCCTTCCTTCCACCAGAGCCGCCCAACTCACAGTCTGCATCCTTCCCAGGGGATGTTCTTCTCCCATCAAGCCCTGCCCCCCCACAACTACTCAGGATCCCATCTCTCTTCACCATCAGTTACACTCTCACACTCATGTATCATCCATCAGTTTCTTTCTATAGGATCATTCCCATCAGCCTACCTATACACTCTAATATCTCCCTTCTAAAATCAAACCAGCAAAGCTCTGTGGACCCTCCTCCTTCCTCCAGCAACTGTTACATTTCCTGTCCCCCCTCAACCAAATGTGTCTTAAGAGGTGTCTATACCTGGTCTCTCCTTAACCCCACCTGCCATTTCTTCTCTATGGAATGGTTCCCCACCAACTCTCCCACCTTCAGTTTCACCCTATATGTCTCTTAAGCCATCCCCGAGCACCCTGTCAAAAATAGATCATCCACTCTTAGTTTCTTTCTCAAACTATTGATTAATTCGTTCAGACCTCTTATTTCTTCCTTCCTTCCTTCCTTCCTTCCTTCCTTCCTTCCTTTCCTTTCTTTCTTCTTTTTGTGGTAGGCTAACTGTTTGCTCCCTCACCAGGGATATAATATAATATAACAGGTTGTATTATGGGGTTTAATAATTATAGGAGGTAATGCAATGTAACATAGTGACTGTAAACTCCATGCAGACAGGAACTGTGTCCAGCTTGCCCACCACTGGCTTGTATTATCTATGAACAGCACAGAGCCTGGCATATGATAAAGGCTCAAGATATTCCAGGATGACTGACTACAGAAATAAACAAATTAACGGAACAGCATCATTGAAAACAGGGTATTAGTTGTGATGTTTAAGATACACTCATTGGAATGTGGCATGGCTATTTTTTAAAATTCATTTCATTATTCATTGTTTTGATTGAACTTGAAAATTTTTTATTATATTGCTGGAATTATAAAGTTGTTCCCATTACATATTTTTTGTAGATCATTCAAAGATGAATATATATATAAATTTTTTTTATTGAAGTACAGTCAGTTACAGTGTGTCAGTTTCTGGTGTCCAGCACAATGTCTCAGTCATGCATACACATACATATATTCGTTTTCATATTCTTCTTCATTAAAGGTTATTACAAGTTACTGAACATAGTTTCCTGTGCTATACAGAAGAAACTTTAACACAATATTTAAATCAACTGTAATTCAATAAAATTGTTCACAGTTACCTGCTCAGTTTCAAATTCAATCTTTCATTTAGCCTTAACATATCCCAGTGGTGGCCTTTTTCTCCTTAGACCTTATCAAAGCTTTGATATTGAAACTGTCCTTAGAAATGGAGGTTTGCATTCACAACTATGTGAGGTTAAACAGAGCATTTCAAAAGGAGAAGAAATTTTACAAAACGCTAAAATCACCCAGTGCTTCCTCTGCTAGATGAATCAGGAAACAAGAATTCTGCTTCAAGCTTTCCACTGAGCATGCTGTGGATTTCAGGTTCCCAAAGCAGGCAAACCAATGATGGCACAAATTCCTCTGAAAACACTTGTTCAGCCATCTCATAAGATTTCAACTGGTTTCAGCTTCATTATCTAAAAGATGTCTAGAAAATTGGGTTCTAGTTATTTTAACAGCTTTGCAGACAGAGAGACAAAATCAACAAGTTGAAGGGGAAATTTTAAGAGCAAAGACACCTCTTGTTTTTATATTTCAATGCTTTTATTTGAAATGCTCTCCCATCCCAATAGAACTCAGTTAATTACTAATTTCTTCTAGCACCAGAATGTTTGAGCAGTGAACTGGGGCAGTGTTACCGTTTGATTAGTGGTTTCCAAGAAACCAGTTACCAAAAGGGCAATGTTGTTCATTATTTTAGGAGGAAAATGTACCCTTGTTCTGATTTATTGTGTATATTTTAACTGGGCTTAGTTTTATCTTGCCATTCCAGTGATCTTTGGCTTTGAGAAATATTTTGAATTTTGGGGGTCAAAATAGCATATTGTGACTGATTGAAATGTAACAACGTATGTCAAAGGGATGCTTTCTTATTTCTTCTTCTCCAAAGAACCTTAGAAAAATCTGAAAAATGTTGGAACTAGTGCTTTCAGCAATGTGAGAATCCTATAAGAAGAGGTCTTTGGATTATTTTTAAAAGAACTTTTAAAAGTAATGGCTGACTTCCTCAAAGAGAAACGTCTCCCCTTGTAATAATTATGGAAGCGTTAACCATCCAATTCTAATGTGGCTTTTCCCCCTAGAACTCGTTAATGTGCTTGAGATTGTCAGGGAGGAAGAAATCTTCCTCTGACCTTCTAGGTTCTTCTGGCTGCTCTGAGAATTAAATTGCCAAGAGACAGATTAACAGGAGGAAATTCAACAAAAGTTTAATAACACGTATACGTGGGAGAGCCCCAGGAAAACTGAGTAACTCCCTCAAACAGAGCCAAGTCTTCACTTTGAAAACCCTGTTCAGCTAAAGACAAAGAGGATGTTGGAGGTGGTGGTTGGGACTTCAAAGGGGAGGAAGGCAATTCACATGGAGATGGAAAAGAAAAGATATGAGAAACAAATGCTTGCTGGGCTGTGCAGAGATCATGGGACACACTGTGGACTCTGGTCTCCAGGCCCTGCTAGTTGCTCCCACCACACTTCAGCCCAGATCCTTTGCAGATACCTCTGGTGATAGCTCTGTTTTAGGAATAGGTCCTCTATTTAAGTTCTTTTAGGCAGATATGGGAGGGTCTAAGTTTCTTCCTGAGTCCTTTGGGCCTTGATTGTTTTCAGCTCAAAATAATCTGCTTGTCAAAGAGACACATTTTGGCAAATTTTGTTCCCCTATAATGTGCATGTGACAAATCACTGGATTTGCTACCCTTTGGAGATAGTCGTTTTCAAACACAGTGAAAATAATCAAGAGAGGCATGAATGTCAAGGTGCCCTTTCTATGATGATGGCCATTGTTCAATTACGTAAGAATTGACAATTTCAAAAGTATTTTTTGCACAGTACTTTAGTATATGTGCTGCCGAAGTGAGCGCTTTTAGACAGTACTTTCACACATTATTTCAGTACTATAGTTAAAGTTTCTGATGTAGAAGAAATACAATTTTGTGTTTATGTCTAGTGCTAACAAAAACGTGTGTGTGTTCTGTAAAGGTAATTGAATTTTGACTGCTTTATTTTAAATTCACCCTCTATTACTGATGTGAAAAATTCATATTAATGGAGTTAGTATTGGCTTACTTGCTCTGGAATCCTTGAAGTCCCATAATCTTTAAATAGGAAGACCATGCAAGTTATCACAAATGGCAAGATTTAATTTTTTATGGCCTATTTTCCATTGTATATATCTGTATCTATCTATCTATCCATCTATCCATCCGTATCTATCTATCCATCTATCCATCCATCCATCTATATACCACATCTTCTTTATCTGTTCATCGATCAATGGGCATTTTACATTGCTTCCATATCTTGGCTATTGTAAATAATGCTGCAATGAACTTAGGGGTGCATATATTGTTTTGAATAAGTGTTTTCATTTTTTTCAGGTATTGCATGAGTGGAATTTCTAGATCGTATGATAGTTCTATTTTTAATTTTTTGAGGAATCTCCATACTATGTTCTCTAGTGGCGACACCAGTTTGCATTCCCACCAACAGTGCACCCTTTTCTTCACATCCTCACCAACACTTTGTTATTTGGTTTATTTTTGATAGTAGCCACTCTGACAGCTGTGAAGTGTTGCCTCATTGTGGTTTTGATTTGCTTTTCTCTCTTGATTTGTGAGGCTGAGCATCTCTTCACGTGCCTGTGGGTCATCCATGCATCTTCGTTGGAAAAACATCTGTTCAGATCTTTTGCCCATTTTTTAATGAGGTTGTTCTGGGTTTTGGTTTTGGGGTTTTGTCTTTGTTTTTTGCTATTGAGTTGTATGAGTTCTCTTATATTTTGCATATTAACCCCTTACTGAGTGTATCATTTGCAAATACCTTCTCCAATTCACTAGGTAGCCTTTTTGTTTTGTTGAAAGTTTCCTTCCTTGTGCAAAAAGGTTTTAATTTGATGTAGTCCCATTTGCTTATTTTTGCTTTTGTTTCCTTTGCCTGAGGAGACATATTCAAAAACACATTGCTAAGCCTGATGTCAAACATGGGCAGTATGGAACAGGGACTAACATAGGGTTTTAGGTCAAGTTCACTTCGAAAACAAACAAATGAACTCGTAGAAGAAGAAACCGGAGCTAGAACCACACGCCAGGCTGGTTCTGAATTCCTGACTCTCATAACTCTATGAGAAAATAAATATTTATTATTGTTTTAAGCTGCTAAGTTTGGGGTAATTTTTTACAGAGCAATAGTTATATTATGCTATATAATAGCAATTGGTTATATTATGAAACTCCATTTTATCTTAGCCATCAGATGCCCACACATTCCTCACCAACATTTTGTTTTGAGAACTTCACACAATCTGGAATAAATTGATTTCTTCCTCGAGATGAGACTTAGGTTAAACATTTTGTCAAGAATAGTACGTCAGTGATACCATATTCCCAACTATCTTTCCTGCTTGTCCATTAAAAATCTGTTTTATCCAGTTATTCACAAATGCCTGTTAATTTTACCTTGAATTCACTGGATGTCTACTATGTACTAGGCCTGTGTTTGGCATTTTTTTTGGAATTCAATGAAATATCCAATGTTCTTTTATTAATTTATTCAAATTGTTTTTAAATGTCTATAATGTATAGTATTTTTCATTAGAGACTTAGACTGCAGGATAGTTGATGCAACTATGAACCTCAAATCCTTTAAACACAAAATGAACCATAATTTCTTTAACATGTTTTAAAGACCTCAAGGAGGAAATATATGTCTATAAAATTGGTAAGAAACAAAAATATTCCAAAAATGTGTGGCCTCAATTCATCTGCTAACCCACATCCAAAAGGAAATAAAAGCTAAACATTCTACTCTTGTTCTACAGGATTTGGGGGACTTGAAAAGGGTCTCTTCCTCTTTGATTTATGAAAAAACTGATTTCTTTAGTTTAGCAAAAATATTTATGAATTTTACAGTAGAAGACTCTAAGCACAGATGGCCAGAAAAACAAAAGAGATGAACATGGAGAGTTTAGTGGAAGGAATTGAAATTGCTAAGCTGGGAAGGGTTTGTATTTGGTGCCAAATGTAACACAGAAGCAAATGCATCAACGCAGGGACGCATTTATCAACTTAACACATGCTGGTTGTGTGGCTACAACCCACTTGACTGTACTGAGCATCCCTGCTCAGTGGGATTGGCTGGAACCTCTTTATTTGTTTATTTCTGGATGTGAAAATCTGTGCCCAGTGCTCAAAAGTCCCTCAGGGTATACCAACCATATCAATTACCGAGTAGACACAAAGGACAAAGGAGACAAGACAGCAAATGACAAAAGACCCAGATCCTCTTCCTCTAAGGTGCTGCTTCTAATCAGCATGGCAGAGCTGAAGATGCACATAAAGGCCAGCCATCTGGCCAAGTCTCTGCCCTCAGAGGACACTTCCTGATTTTCTTTTTTTCCTTGGGTTCATATGAGCAGTGGGGCAGAGAAGGCAAATCACACAGATCCACAGAAACATTCATGGAGGGGAAAAATGTTTCAAATAAAAGAGGCAAAATGTTTATAACATGCTGAGCCCTATTTTACTGTGTGGTTGTGTGTGTATTTCTCTTTTTAAACACTACACACACACACACACAGACACATTTATATTCCACAATTTAGTGAGATGACATGCAAAGTAAAACATTTTTTAAAATTACTTCTAAGCCTAATAAAACTGAAATATAATGTTAAACCTCTAAAATCCTAAATCCTTTGCAGTATAACAAAAATAATAAACTCATCCAGAGGACCCAAGTTTGACCCTTGTATATAGTTTTTAAAAAAGAAAGAAAAAAATGTAGCTATATAAGGTGTAAATTTGGCGAGTAAGATCAGATAGAAGCTTAGACTATTCTTGGTCCATATCTTAGAAATGTATTTCATTTACCCAACTTTATAAACCAAGGTCAAGAGCCATGAACTTGATAGAATTTTTTGCTGGATCTGGCTATTACTCACTTGTATGTTGGCGTGGAATAAAAAGCTCATGCTAAAGTGCCTTGGGGAGAGTCTTTCATCCCCAGAACTGTCAAGGACTAGTGGTACTAGTCCCTGGTTTTCTCGTTTCTTTTTTCCCACTCTTTTCAACCTTACGTGTGGAACTTTACAGTCTACCTCATTTTTTTAAAAGGAAATATCTCATTTTCTCAAGATACTGAACTCAATAGTGCAATGCATTCCATTCGAAATTTGTGTCTCCTTTTTAGTAGATGGCAGTCCTGGGATCCTTGGGTTAGAATCCTAGCCAAGGAGCAGACAGGCCTAATGCATGGCATTTCTATTATGGTAACTAACATATATTATCTTCTTCTAGAGAAATCTGCTGAGACTATTATAAGATTATTTGCATTTTTCTAACCTTAGCCTTTGACTCAGGTAATTGGTTAATTATGCAGTGTGATGGATGGATTTAGTACGGATTCCTGTCTGATTTCCATACCAAACCCATAGTCAATGCTATTTCAAGAGTTTGAGAAGAATGACATCTTGAAACAGAAAACAATAATTTCCAGTTGTCGTTTTAAAAATGATGCATTCTGCCACCACTCACTGCCAATCTCCACCATTTAAAAAACTTTAGCTCTTAACGAAGGAAAAATTCAAACATATGCAAACACAGTGGGATAGTATAATAACCCCTCACATACTTACTACCCAGATCCAACGCTTATCAACTTTCTACCTCATTTCATCTATATGCCTCAACCTACTCCTTACATCCCTAGATTATTGTTATTTTGTTAGAGTTCTTTTTCCACCACTCTTTTTAATTTACTGCTTGACTGCTTGATATAGTCTCTGGATGGAGTGGATGCATGTCTTCTACCCTTACAGATAGAAATGTAAGCGCTTTTGTACATACAGAGGTCATGGATTTGTCACAATCTAGCTTCCATAGACATCTGGTCTGGCAATGCAAATTCTGCCAAAGAGAAGAACAGCAGATAATTCTGAAGACAGTCATTGTTTCCTGTCATTGACCAGTGTTTAGCCCGCCCAGAATTCCTCCTCCTTCTGGGAGCACACCTACTTTCTTCTTTGCAGTGCCTATTTTTCCTGGTTCTAATGGAGGCAACTCTGTCTATGAGCTTATGCTTTGGGCAGAATAAATCCAGACAGAGTTACAGGCTCCTTCTATTTCATCCTCCCCCAGCACGAGCCCAGAGGAGGTCAGGGGAGCCAGCCACTTGTGAGAACTGGCAGAAGAGTAAGGGAGAGAAAGTAAGGAAGCACGCAAGGAGGAAAAGTTAGGAGCTCCAGATATCCATCCTTATATCAAATTGGCAAAACCACCCAATGAGCCCTGTGTTACTCTTCAAATTTTACAGATAGGAAAACTGACATGCAAAGTGGTTACCCAGCTATTAAATACTATTAAAAACTATTAAATAATGGATGAAGAGTGTAACTTTAGTTGATCCCCATATGTTCAATCAAACTCATGGCATTCTTTGTAAATAGGCTGTATCATAGAATGATAGAATATATCTAATTTATTTGGATTAGTGTAAGTGTCTAATTAGGTTTTTTTAATTATAGGAGAGGAACTTTCTCAGCATTGTTTGAAACTGGAATACAGATGTAGATGTTAAATGCTTTTGCTTCTTAAGAAAAAACTTTCCTCATGGACCCAACTAAGATTGTATTAACCCCACCAAGATCAACCCAGGAACAAGTATTTTCAAGGCAGCTTGACAAGTTTTCATACTTGGAGAATTTGAACAAGAACAATCACTCAGTGGGGCACTGCTTGCCACGACTCTCCTGCCTGCTGGGTTTCTGGCTTTTAGGCATTTTGACAATATGTAGTCTTTAATTGGCCTTTTTTCAAATGCCGCTTCTCACTTTTGGCATTAATTGCTAATTAATAAAAGCATGAAAATGTCAGTATGTCAGCATTTGAGCCAACACCTCGATGTGGAGGAATTAGGTAGAAACACAGCGTTTACATTTGGGATAGGCTAAAGGAAAAATATTCAACAGGTCCCAGCATCCTTTCTTTAAACTTGCCCTGAGGTGGAAAGTTGACTTTCCTAGAATCCTCAGGGCCTTCCCTTCCCTCAAAGGACTTAAATCAGAAGGTTCTGCACAAGCAAGATGCTGGGTAACTCTTGCCAAACCCTGCAAGGTACCCACCCGCCACCTGAAGTGGGGGGATGTTTGCTTGACCTCAGCTCATTGTTAAACTTGGGATGCTTTAGGTACAAATGTAAATACACAGCTATCACACACGTGAGTGGTCTTGTTATTTCAGTTTCCAGCAACTGGGGTAGGATGGGAGCTTGGCCTTGGATGGGGGAGAAGCTTTCTCCTGGACTGTGAGACTCAGCCTCTGCCCCAGCCCGGGTTCTCAGAGAGCTCTGTACTGCAGTGATGCACAGGAGCCCTCCGAAGGAAGGGGCCTCCAGGTGCCCTCTTGTTCCCATTGCAACTGTAAATACGTCCCTTGGGAACTTCATGGAGAAGGGTGAGCTTACAGAGATTTCTCTTCACTGACAGCCGCTAAATACCAGCATGTTTCATCTTGGAGAGTTCACAGTAGCAAAACATGGGGGAAGTTCCTTTTCCCACAACTCTTTCTCCCCCTACTTGAAAGCCTCTGTTAAAGAAAAAAACAAAAACCAAAAACAAACTATGCTTTAAACTGGAAGGCAAGAGCCTAGCGTGTTCTGAATACGGCAGGGGTTCTAAAAGCCTTGATTTGAAGTGGGCTCCCTCTTAGTATCCGGCTTGGAGCCCACCGCGCCTTCAGACGTCAGCAGGCGGAGACCTGATCACTGTTGCCAAAGGGCAGTGGGTATTGGACAAAGAAGAACGTCTCAATTCTCCACTTTGCTTTTTTATAATAAATTTGTTTGAGAATACTTTCATGGAAAAATTGCAAAGGTAATAGGGACAGTTTCCTTACACTCCTCACTCAGTTTCCCCTGTTAGATTTGACATCACCAAGTACGAGTGTCAGAACTGAGAAACTAATGCCAAGAAACTAATGTCTTTAACTAAATTCCCAACTGTATTTTGATTTTGTTCGCTTTTCCACTAAAGTCCTTTTTCTGTTCCAGTGTCCAATCCGGACACCACGTGGCGTTTAGTCCTCGCGTCTCCCCAGTCTCCCCGGGTCTGTGAGGTCTCTCAGACTCCTTGTTGTTCATGACCGTGACAGCTTTGAGGAGTACTGCTTAGGTATTTTGCAGCATGTCTCTGAGTTTGCGTTTGTCTGATGTGTTTCCTCATGATTAGAGAAATGCATAACCCCGGGTACGCAGTTTTAGAAATAGTATCACGGAAGTGAGATGCCTTTCTCATCCTATTATGTCAGGAGAATCTGAGATGTTTGAAGAGGTACTCGATGTCAGCATGATATCACATGGAGATGTCAACCTTAATCACTTGGTTAAGGTAGTGTTTGCCAGGCTTTACAATGTGGAAGTACTGTAATTCCCTTTCCACATTCTTCTTTTGAAGCAAGTCGCTAACTCCAGCCCACCTTCAAGGAGGGGAGGGATTGAGCTCCAGGTCCTGGAGGAAGAGGGAGTATCTATCTATATTTGGAATTCACTTTTAAGGAAGATATTTATTTATTCAATCATTTTTAAATTATTATGGACTCATATTTATTTTATATTTTGGATTATACAGTAATTTTTTTTTTTGCCCAAACTATCTCAGTTTTGGCCATTTGGGCCTTCTTCACAGTGGGTCCTATGTCCTTTGACAGGCTCCATCCTCTTGTTTTTAGAGCACTTCCTTCATTTCTGGCACTGGAAGACACTCCAAGATCATCTAGTATTTTCCCTGTCCCTGTCTTGAAATCAGTCATTTTTCCAAAAAGCTAAGTTCCTTTTATTATGGAATAACGTTTAGAAACCAAGACTGGGCACTGGGTATACTCATTGCTGCTGGGGTTCACTGCCTAAAAGCCCCGTCAATCCATTTGTATAAATATTAGGATGAATATGATCTTACTGATATCTTTGATTCTAATCCAGGACTGTGAGGTACAATTCATGTACAGTTGTCCCTCAGTATCCACAGGGGACTGTCTCCAGAAACTCTCCACCCCCATGGATACCCAAATCCATAGGTGCTCTAGTCTCTTACATAAAATGGTGTAGTATTTGCATGTAAGCAATATGCATTCTCCATATACTTTAAATCATCTCTAGATTACCCACAATACTTAACAGAATGTAAATGTTATGTAAATAGTTGTAAATATAATGTAAATGCTATGTAAATAGTTGTTGGTGCATGGCAAATTCAAGCTTTGCTTTTTGGAACTTTCTTAAATTAAAAAAAATTCTTTTCATCCACAATTGGTTGAATCTGAGGTTGAATGTGAGGATGTGGAACACACGGATATGGAGATCTGGCTGTACTTATTTGCTTAACCCTAGGAATACTTTGCCTTCTGAAGTGGAGATATAGCTCAGAATAGCGAAGTATAGAACTGAGGTAGTGGTCTGTGTGATTCATGAAAAATGAGACTTTTAATCTCCCCTCCCCCATGTATTGCAAATAAATGCAACTTAAGTACTGTTAAAAATAGTTAAAAATCTGTATTTGTAAAATGCAAAGAATAATCCTGTCTACCTCATGAAATTACTTGTGAGATTTTTAATGAGACAACACACTTAATGATTTTAGTAAATAGCAAGTTTAGAATAAATACTAGCTATTATGACTACACCTAATAACCCAAACTGTTAGAATTCCTTATAAATTTATATTCTGAAATTATAATTTTCTACTCTACGTAAAAGCCTAAGAGCCTCACTTAAAACTAACGGGAAAGGGGCTTTGAGACCAGAGTGGTAGGGATGACCCCACTGGCCGACGGGGACAGGGTGAAAACGCTGCCAGTGACGTCCGGGCTCTGCAGCCGTGCTGGCCTTTGCGGATCCGCCAAATATCAGGAGGCCTGAGACGTCTGTGAAACCGAAAGGGAGTCACTAAACAGAAGCTCAGTGAGTGCAGTTCAGGAGTTAGAGGAGCCCTTGGGATCTCAGCCCAGACGATGAAGACAGCCCAAGCACAGTTTACTGAAGATAAAAAGAGGGGTCTTATTTTTCTGAGATAGATGGAGGGTCCTGTCTCCCAGTCAGCAGCGTGTGAATGCAAAGAGCCAAAGACATGAGAAAGATTAAAACATCATCACAGAAGATGGAAAACAAGAGCAGATAGGACCGCAAGCCTCAGACATTGTGTGCCCTGTGGGTGAGGATACTCAGGCCCGTGGCCAGCAGAGTCTAAAGATGCCGCAGTGTCTGAAGGCCAGTGAGTCCACTGGTCAGCGGTCCACTGCTGTGAGTGTTTTGTAACAGGCTGACAACTGGGACGAAAAGAAATGCAAGTCTTTTGTTTAGTTTTTACCAGTGAAATGCTGTCCATCACTATGGATGTTCATTTTTACATAATCCAAGTCTGAAATAAGGAAACTGAGGTTGCTCTGTTTAACTCCTGTTTAAAATTTGTGTCTGGTTACTAAAGGCCACCAATAAATTTCATTTTACATGAAGCTCATTAATGTCATCAGCTCCATGAATGTAGCCTAATTCCTTGATTCCCCAGTAATAATATGCTGGGGAAAGGAAGTACACTTTTCTGTTCATTAGATTTGATGTCCACCCCGAAACCAAGGCCATAACCCACTAATCAGGTTTGGAAAGACGTTCTCCTCTTAATTTATGAGTGAAATGACAGCACACTAATTATATCCTTGCAAGGCTGCCAATGTATGCAAGTAATCAAATACTTGATTCAGGCCTCAGAAGGAAGTTTTAGCAATTCTGGACACATACTAGAAGTAGTCACTAATATTGGAGCTTTCAAGAGATAAATTCCCATGTTTTTATGCAGCAAAAATATGTGAGTAATGAATATGAATTGTTCTTTCTATGTAAACATATTTTATCCAGCGATGAAAATTGCTAATTCAGCTTTTTTGTAGAGGTCAACTCTAAAATGTAAATTTACCTGATGGAGAGTGGATGGGAAGTATAATTTGACCTCTCACTGATCATTTTATACTCAGCTTTTAGGGACACCTAGTTCCTACCCTGTCCTGAATCTCAAAATTACATAGTCCTTTTTTTTTTTTTTTTGCTTTTTCTTCATTGCTTATACTGGGTTTTTCTGACTGCTTAGTCCTACTCTCCTTTGTTTTAATTTTTTTTTTCTGTCTACTGGAATTTCACACTGGCCTCAGCATGATTTTTTTCTATAGCATCTCACTTTTAAAAGGTTATTTAGGAAATGAACAATGTACTTACTTATCTCTTGATATTAACATTTTGATATTTAGCATTTCATGATTATGAGAGATAATTAATATTTACTCCAGCTTCTGTTATGGAATGTGTCCTCAAAATATTCACAGGGCTGACTTCACTTTGTTTTCAAATCAGTAGTCAGTGTTAGCAGATGGCAGGATTTTCCCACATTTAGATCCTACTATTGAAAAAATTCACAAAAGCATGAACTTACATTAAGAAATTATACTTTAGTCAATGATAACAAAGCAACATTTATACTGACTTAAAGCATTCTTTCAAATTTTCCATAATTGGACATCATGAAATAAAAGGGGAAAGGAAGAGGCTATCGGGGAGTCTAGAGAGAGCAGAGGCATTTGAAGTTATTATTAAAGGACCCCCTTTCCTTTTTTATCACTGTTTTTCCACCCACCACGAAGACACACATTATATACAATGAATAATTCATGAGGATGTGACGTGCAGCATGGGGAGTGTAGTCAATAACGTTGTAATAACTTTGCATGGTGACAGGTGGTACTTGGACTTAATCATGGTGATCGTTTCTTAGTGTTTAAAAATATCAAACCACTATGTTGTATAGCTAAAACTAATATGATATTGTAAGTCAATTATAGATCAATTTAAAAAAATTTAAGGCATTGTAGTTTTTGCTCCGCCCATCGTTCTTCTGGAGGACAGGTTTTGGTGCGGCGGAATGATAAGACCACACGTCTACCTGCAGGAGGGGGAAAGGCTGCCCCGGACATGAGAGGGCCGATAACAAACAGCTGCTTTTTTCCTGAGGATTCTGCAAAAACCTGGAAATTATATCAGTGGTGAATATTATAGCTGTTAGAAGCATGGTGGCTCTAGCTAGACTGATTGGATTCGAATGCCAGCTCCATCAGTTACAGCTGACTAGTCACTGGGCAAATTACCAAGTCTCTTGGTGCCTCAGTTTCCTCCTGTTTTATGAGAATAATAGGAGTGCTTATTTTGTGAGGGTGCTATGAGGATTAAATGACTTATATATCTGTAAATGCTTCCAGGAGTGCCTGGAGTTTTTAAAATGATATATATCTGTGTTAAATTAAAAAGTACATGAAGTGAAATTTTACTCCTCTCCTAAAAACCTTCTAATTCTTCTCATCTCACTCAGAGTAAAACTCCCTTGAATGGTCTGTCCTTTGTGATCTGTCTCCCTTCCTTGTCTGATGTCATTTCTTCTGTTCTAGCACTCAGCTAGATGGCCCTTTGCATAATGTGCAACTGACTTCTGGCCACGGCATGTGGCCCACCATGATGCATTTCCAGTCTGGCCAATGGTTACCAGCCATGCCAGTTTTAACATTGAAATCCCACATCCTGGGAAACCTGTCATTCCCAGGCAAATGGGGAGAGTTAGTCACCCTTCCCTGGCCTGTAAAAAGCTCTTGTAACTCTTCATACTCTCTTCTACCACCTGCTGGATACCAATGTCCAAGGTGACCTTGAAAGTCACCTATCAAAGATGACAGAGCCACCAACGGCCTTGGGCTTCTGAATGGAGCCAAATTATGTGAACAAGATCAATTTCTATTCTGATAAACCATTAAGATTTCATTGCATTAGCTTAACCAATAAACTAATTACCATGCTGGTCATTCTGGCCTCCTTCCTGTTTCCTGAACAAAACAAGCATGCATTGGCCATCACTCTGTTCAGAATACTCTTTCGCAGACATCTGCACAGCTAACTCCTTTATCTCCAACCATTCTCTGATTAACTCTTGTTTTCTGTGGCCCTTGCTCATCCAGTATATTCAAAATATCAGCCATTACTCCATTCTCCTCCCTTTTTTTTGCCACAATATGAAAGCCTTCTAATTTATTCTGTATCATTTACCCCCATCCCTTATGGTGATTGTTTATTGCCTATCTTGCCTCCCACCTCAGAATATAAGCTTCACAAGGGTTGAGAACTTTGTTTCAATGACTGTGTACAGTCTAGAACATTGCCTGGCACATAGTAGGTGCTCAATAACTATTTGCTTAATGAATGAATTACTTCAATTTATTTCATTTTCAGAGTTTATCAAGTTGACAAAAATAAAATTAAAGCTTAAAATGACTTGCCTCCTCAAGAAGTAGCACGTTTCATGAAGCTTCGAAATGACAAATCCTTTCATCCATTTCGAGAAGATGATTATGGATTTGAGAAATTAGACATAGAATAATCCTGCTGTTTACTATTTCACAGTAATTTTTGCTCCTGGTGTGCATCCAAGGTTCTCCAAAACAGAGAATCTAAATAGAATATGTCTAAAATCAAATATTTAAGTCTATCGGTGTCTTTGTAATCAGCTTTATTATTTAGATTCTGCAGTGTCTCAAATCACATGATTTTAACACTATAGCATTAAAGTTGTAGCAATAGCTTGTTACAGGCACTCTGTCTCTTTCAGTTTATTGGTACTCATATCAGTGCTTTCAAGTCTTCGTAATTCTGGATGTTTCAAAGAGTGTTAGAGACTTATCCAATATTTACCTTTATAAATTGTAAACTCTTCTGCAACTTGGAGGTGTAGTATCCTTGAGCAGGGTGAGGGGGCAACAGACTCAACTGGCTCTCCTGTTACTCCATTATACAAAAAGAAAGGACATATTTGTCATATTTTGTTCCTTGCTTAGGGAAGGTATCACGCACCAGTCTTTTATGGCAATAATTAAAATGCAGAGATCCACAGGGCACAGTTTGTGTCTTCTTTTCAACAAACAGAACATGAAGTATCACCTGTTTCTATGAGCACCCTTTTCGGTTGAAGGTTCTAGTTAAGCAAGATTTGGGCTTGGCAGGAATAGCATCCCTGAGTGTTTGCTCTCAGAGTCCTCAGCGCTTTTTGCATTCAAAGAAGTGTTACCATGGAGAAAGTCCTCCATCCACTAATAAGATTGGTATGATTCTGGAAAAGATTAAACAAGCCACCATGGTGTAAATCCATTGTTTATTTATATGCCTTTGGGAATAGTCTCAGAACAGCTGTTATCAATGAAGGGTACATATTAAGAGAAGGGGCCTAATCAGAGATTAGTTTTGAATGACTAGTTACAGAAGACCTAATCTAAAATCTTTCAGAATTAAATTTTTTTATAATTTATTTTGAATTTATTTGCCTGCGAACTTTAAAAATCAACTCCAAAATTGAATATGTATCCGGTACTGGGCCAAGCGTCAGGATGACATGGTGAGCCAGACTATGCCACCGCAAGGAGCCTGCAGCCAGCGGTAAGGAAGGGGTGAGGAAACAGGAGAGTGTGACTCAGCACCTTCTCACGGTATGAAAGAGAGAAGTACCAAGTACCCTAACCCAGGTTTGGTTTGCTGGAAGAGACTGGAGATGGCAGTGAGTCTGGTGTGACAGGGACACCGCAGATAGCTCACTGTGGTGGGTGTTTGTTGGGGAGGGAGGGAAGGAGCTACGAGTGTGGGGCTGGAGATCGGGCTTAAAACGTAGAACACTGCATTGTGCAAAGGAGTTTGAACTCTTATTTGAACCTCAGAAAAGCCACTAACAGAAAAGCTGAGGGGTAAAACTATCAAACGTGTCCTTTAGAAAGTTCACCCTTCTGTAAACAGGTGGAGGAATTTTAAATGGTTAAGGAAACAAAAGCCAAAACAGGAAGAGGAGAGACCTATTTGGACAGGCTTTACTTGAAAAGAGTCAATGATGGTTGTGACCCCAAAAGTAAAGTAGTGGCCAAGACACTGGGGAGAAATAGAATCAAGTCAACCAGCCTGGGAACAGTGAAATTTTTCATGGAATCAGTTCAGACTTTTAAAATTTTGAATTACTGTTATAACAACTGAAAAGACATCCATTCTCTTTGTGTTGGCTTCACATTTCTTTGTCTTGTTAAAAGTCCAATTAGAAGGAACAGAAACCAATTTCTCTATTTCAGAGGCTTTCAAATTTTTAACCGCAACTCACAGTAAGAATTGTATTTTACAACATTAGGTACACATACACAAAAGGGGGACCGAAAAAAATCCGCAGAACAGCAATCAGCCTCATTACATATAATGTACTCTGGTATTTTCTGTCTTGCTGTCATTTTAATTATCTCTTCATGACACAGTACATTTCACTATCATGAATATAAAAGTTTAACTTAAGTAATGAGGAATGCTCTGAGGACATTTTCTTCCTTTGAACTCAAGGCTTGACACAGGAAAATATGCTGGAAAAAGTTCTGGACTTTGAAATCAGCCCTGAGTCCAACCCTGGATTCACAATTTAGTGATTATCATGCCTAAGGCAATACCTGCTCCTTGAGGACATATAGTAATGCTACCAGTCATCATTTATTAAGCACTTTCTCCGTAGCAGGCATCATACTGATCTACACCAAAAAAAGAAAAAAAAATACAAAGCAAGATAAAACAAACCCAAAGTAAAGATACAATAGTACCATAGTAATACCGATTAAAGGACTCTTGTCTTGATTAAATGTAATGAGACCTAGCATAGGATCCAGAGTATAGTAGTTAAAAAAATGAATGAATGAAAAAAATATATATAAGATGAAGCATTTATTAAAACCAAACAGGAACTATTTTATTTCTTACTACACAATTTCAAACATTCAAAAGAACTCACACATGTGCACGCACACATGGATGTTTAAAAAATTACACTAACAAACCATTAACTCATGGACCCAGCAATCAGCTTAAGAAACTATATATTAGATACACCTCTGAACTGAAGCAAGCTGTGTGCTCCTCCCCATCTCATTCCCTTCTTTCTCCCTGGAAGTAATCTCTACCCTGACTTTTGTGTCCATCTTCCTCTTTCTTTGCTACATTGTTTTTCCACATTTATATGAGTTTTAAAAAATATACTGTGTCCTTTAGCATCGTTTAAAGTTACAGACGTGGCATCTCTCTCTGTATTATTTCTGTGACTTGCTTCTTTCCTCTCAACTGAGCCTGTGATATTCATCCAAGAGGAGATGTATAAAAGGAGCTCATCCACGTTTAGTGTTGGATACCCCATAATTTATTTATGAATGTGTGGGTTATTTCCAGTTTGTTTGTTTTTTGTATTACAAACAATGCTCCTGAAAGCAATCATGTACAGGCTTCCCAGTACATATACACACGAGTTTCTAGGGTTGCCAAATATAAAACAGGACATCCAATTAAATTTGAATTTTAGAGAAACAATGAAAGTTTTTTTTTAACACAAGTACGCCCCATGCAAAATTAGGACATACTGATACTAAGATTTATTTGTCATGTCTCTGGAATTAAATTTAACTGGATGCCCTGTATTTTTACTTGCTTAATCTAGCAACCCGATGGATTTCTCGTACTTAAGGGTGGAATTTCTGGGCCATAGGGAATATTTGAGGTGCTGTCAAATGTTTTCAAAAATAGCTGAAACAATTTGCCACACATACCACTACCAAGAGGTTATGAGTTCTCATGGATTTATAGCCTCACTATATGGAATGAACCATATCCTCCAAAATTTATATTTTGAAGCCCTAACTCCCAGGGTAACTGTGTTTGGAGAGAGCTCCTTTAAGAAAGCAATTAAGGTTAAATTAGGTCATAAGGGTGGGGACTTAAGACTGATGTCCTTAAAAGAAGAGGAAGAGATACCAGAGCACACTCTCACACGTCCTTTCTCTCTCTCTCTCTCTCTCTCTTTTTCTCTCTCTCTCTCCATTCAGAAGAGAGGCCAAGGCAACAGCCTACAAGCCAGGAAGAGAGGTCTCACTTGACTTCCAAGCATCCAGAACCATGAGAAAATAAAGGTCTGTTGTGTAAGCTACCCAGTCTATAGTACCTTGTCATGGCAGCCCTAACAGACTAATACATTCACCAACATCTGGTATACCAGACATTTTTGTGACTATGATTGTCAGAAATGGCTTGTCTTTGTAATTTTAATGTATGTTCCTCTAATTACTAACAAAATTAAAGCTTCTTTTCATATGTTAATGGTCCATTTATGTTTCCTCTTCTGGGATGTACCTACCTACGTCTTTGCCCATTTTCTTTTTGAGTTAGTTTCCTTTTCCTTATTGAATTACTGGATATTAGACCTTAGGTAATTATATGTGGTTCATATATCTTCTTGAAGTTTGTGACTTGACCTTTCCAGTTCTCTGTGTTATCTTTTGAAAAACAGAAATTATCAATTCTGATGAAACTCAATTTATCCATCTTTTCCTTCACTATTTATACCTATTTCTCTTGCTTAAGAAATCTTTTCCTAACTTGATGTCAGACCTATTTTCCTTTATTTTCTTCTAGTAGTTTAAATTTTTCTGCTTCACATTTTCACATTAATCCATCAGTGACTGAAATTTTTGTGTATGACGTGAAGCAGAAATTCAATTTCACTTATGTGCTAGAATCTTATCATTGTTTATCAGATTAAGCACTAATTCTTCACAGATGTACAATGTCTCTTATCTTATAAATCAAATTTAAATGTATACTCGAATCTCTTTCATTTTGTTCTTTGATCAAATACTCTTTTGCTATCTGATACTAGACAGTTTCTTAATTACTATAACTTTATATTAAAGTCTTGATAACTGGTAAAGCAAGGCTTCCCATCTTATATTTTTACTTAAGGAGTCTCGGTTATTTGGAATCTTTATTCTTTCATATAAATTTTAGAATCATCTTGAAATTTTCCTGAAAGGATCCCTATTGGGATGTTCATTACACTGATCAGTTTGGGAGAGCTGTTATGATTTGGAGTCTTCATATCCATGAACATGACCTAACACACCATTTATTAAGGTCTTTCAAAAATGCATTTAAATAATGTTACATACTTTTTCCAAAAATGGCTTCAAACAACTTTTGCAGGATTTTTCCTAGGTAGAGTCCATTAGACTCCAATCTAGAATTTGTAAATATAACAAAAACTAGTTCCTAAGTGGTTGGTACCTAAGGTGGAATGATGTCAGTGCTTTGGAATGAAGTCACCTTGGTTCATGAATTTTGTTGGGAGGATTATTTTGTATCACCAAGTAGCAACACAAAGTACATAAGCACAGCTGAATGGGGAGCAATGGGGAGACAGAGTGTATGTGATGCCCATTTATGCCTGTTCTTCTTCTTCCCCCAGTTTCACCAAGTGAAGTACGTCTTCTTAGAGGCACTTATTGTATGATCCTCCCCATTCATTGTTCCATTTGTCTTTGTCTCCATAACACTGCAACTTCAACATTTCCTCTCCTTTCACCAAGGTTCCTTCACCTTTTTTTTTAAAAAAAAGTAAGGCCTTATATTTATTATAGCATTTCTTTATATAGTAAGAATGAGATTTTTAAAAACATATTAGTCTACATTAATAGTAGCTGTGTCTGCATAATAAAGAACATTTAAATCATACGGCTATCACTAAATTATTTTTAAAACATTCAGATTTTTCATGATTCTCTGCTCATTATTCATATTTTGTGCATTTTAAAATGTCACAACTAGTCTAAATTATGGCTCACTAGTTCAGTTTCTTTTCTTCATTATCTAAAACTTAGCCAAGCTATGTGCTATAATCTTCTAGCTAGCTTGTTCCCATTCTTTTAGATCAAATATTTACACTGAAGGATCTCTCTCTCTCTTTTTAGTTCCCCAAGTGTACAGTAACTTCAATTAGTATTCTTGAGTTTTATAAACTGTAGAAAATAAGAGAGGAATACAAATAAGCAGAAGTGTCCCCACAGTTAGGTTTTTGTGCCTTTTACACAAGACAGCCTGGTTTTATTTTCTAGGGATGAAGCAATACAATGTAGGAGACTTTTCAAAAAATACATTGGATGCGGTAAAAAGAAAATTAGGCATTTCAGAAGGAGAGCTTGGTGAACTTAAAGATGCAGCAATAATTCACTTCTGAACCCACTCAAATCTGGTTCTACCTTCACTTTCCATTCAGACTCTCCCTGGGTCATCTCCATGATTGCCACTGAGACGTGTCCTTTGTAGGCTTCTCATCCTTTGTGTAAATATTTCAAGGCTCCCTCTCGTCTCCTGCTTCCCCACTTCTCCCCTTCCTTCCTCACCCTATATATTCTCCCTGGACAATTTGTGCATGCTTGTGACTGTAATTATAACCTTGCCGCTTATGACTTCCAATTTTATAGCTGACTCAAATGACTTGCCTGTCCCAGGTCCATATGTCCAATGTCGATGTTTTCTTTACTCGAAATACTCTCCAACTCAACATGTTCTAAGAGGGATTTATCTTCCCCAGAAACATACCTGTGACTTACATTTGTTATATAATGGTACCGTTATATAACATCTTCCACTTACTGAAGCCAGAGACTTGTCATCTTAAAATTGTCCTTTCCCTTCACTCTGTATTGAACCAGTCATCAATTTCTATCAGTTCTTCCTTTTATATCCACCCCACCACCACCATTTTCCTACTACTAACATATTGTAGGCCCTTGTCATTTTTCTCTTACGGAAGAACAACGAGAACTTTCTGATGGTCTCTCTGCTTCAGATTTTACCCACCTCCAGTCACCCCTTCAATTTGCTGCCAGAGAACTTTTTATTGTACACAGTCTGGACGATGTCATGGCCCTAGTTCTAAGTGTTTCAGTGGCTCCTTATCACACCAAAAGATAAGATCAAAATGTCTTATCAATGTCTTGCTGCCAAAGCCTCTGCCTACCTTCTTGGCCTCATCTCCCACCAGCGCTAGTTCCAGAATGCCTCATGATCTCACACCTGCCCATGAAGGACCCTCTCCCTGGACATTCTCTCCCCATACCTTGCCTTCCTACCTCAATATTCCTGAAAATTACTACTCATCCTTAGCTGTCCTCTCAAAAACCTTCTTCGTAAAGCTTTTGAAGTTTCCTCCATTTGATCTTAAGTGCTCCTTCTCCTAAACACCCACGTGCACTTTAAATTTTGTAAGACTAGGTGCAGAAGAAAATTGGTGATACAAAATCATAACAAATCAGAGCATCACTTCCCACCAATAACATTATATGAAGATTCCCAAAGTAGGACGGGAGGGAGCAGGAAGGAAATCAGAGAAAAGGGAGTTTAGATACTGGTCAACTTCTGTGCCATTTAGACTGAGCTCTGGGAGAGCAGAGGAAAGGAGGGAGGAAAGCAAGTGATAACACAACGTCCAGATGGATTTGCAGGATGGAGAGTAGAGAAGACCAGAGCATCTCTTCCTGAGTAGATCGGCAGGAGTGGAGTGGAACAACAGGAGAGAAATGGCTCTATGGTGTGTCTCAGCAGAGAGGGCCACTCAGGAGAGAGCAAAAATAGGATGATGACTTTGTGGGTCTGAGAACTGCAGGCAGATAGGATCTCAGAAAGCCACATAATGTATTTTCAGGCCCCATGGGTCTTGTGGCAGCAAAATTGATTCCTGTGCACCAATGAAGGGCACGGAGGTAGCAAGAAAAGTCACTAGAGCTAGAATCCTCACACCTGGAACCAGAAATGATGGATCACGACTCCCAGGGACACGTGACTTAGAGCCAATTAAGATTTACCCTTAGAATTGCTTGAGGATCTAACCTTTTCCCCATATCCAACTCCAAAGGTAAATGGTAACTTGTAACCGGTCATGGTAGCCACACCGGGTGATGGTGATACCATTGGGGTTTTTAGGGAAAGCTTTGCTCACTGCCAGAAGGAGGCCCTGGAAAAGAGTCCCTTACTGTCTCTGAGTGTTGCTGTCTCTTAATTATCTCGGCAACCACTGCTGCCATCTTACAGTCATGAGACAAGACAACCTAAGGGCAAAGCAAATCTAGGGGAGGCAGAGAAAGAGACGGAAAAAATCAATGTTCTTTATGATACTGAGTCACTGTATCAACTCTGAAACCTATCCTCCAATTAGGTGAGGTCAGATGTGTTTCTTTATTATTTAAACCACTTTGAGCTAGGATTTTCTGTTATTTAAAATCAAAGACATTCTGCTTACACAATTGTCTTATGCTTCAGGAAACCTAAAACTTTCGCTTTAAAAAACCAGCATGATCCTTCCCCTCTGCTCATTTGCAGGAATTTCACTATCAATTGTACACCTTTGTCAGTCATTGTATGTTGAAATGGCTCAATGAAGCATCACATAAATGACCAAAAGGGAAGCCCAGATGGGGTACAGAGCACATCTCATGTAGTACATTTCACATAAATACACTCAGCCGAGGGTTTTGCATTTTCCAGGGTGGGGAGCTCTGACTCCTTGGTTGAGGGCATAGACTGCAGTCTGCAATGCTAATTTTCACTATCTGAGTGGTCAGCACATGGAGAGGCTATGCATGAATGTTTCCTTAGGAAAATATCTTGGAGAGAGATTGTACATTTAATTACTTAATAATTTTATATAGCTATAAAATTAATCAGTTCTTCATAGGTAGCATCAAACAGGGTACCTAATCAGCAAGGTTTTATGGTGTCTGTTCTCCGGAAACTAGAAACCTAAAGAACAGAAGAGGAAGTAGACAGCAGAAGTTACACAGGCTAGTGGGGGCAGTGTGGGGGGAACAAGAATCTAAGAGAAGGAAGAAGGGAAGGTTGGAGGAGGAGGAAGGGAAGGTTGGAGGAGGAGGAAGGGAAAGTTAAAATCTGAAGAATCTAGGGTGGTAATGATTGCAACTTAGCTCCATCTAACCATGAAATCTAGTTGAGGAGGGAGATAAGTGAAAGTAGAATGGAGTGACAGCCTGAAATAATTAGCAAAGATTGAGTAGATGTAATAGGGACAAAGAAATGGGAGACAGGGTGGACCAGAAGTGATGGTTCAAAGCCTGAAATCTAAGAGGTGGATCAAGAGTGAAAAGGCTAAGATGGAACTAAGATGGCTGAACGAGCATGAAGGATGGAGGTCAGGGAAGGATGAAGAAGTACTGAGCACCACGTGCTAGCCTGTCATCCATATGGATGGAAAGAGGAAGACCATTTCAGAAAATAGCATATTCATTCATTATTGTCCAAACATTTTACATGCAGAGATTAAAATTGCCTTTCATGAAGGCATTCAGATTAGTGTACACTAATCATCTCTTTTTATTTTGAAAACACAAAGAGATACAGTGCATGTTTGTGGAAGATGTCTGTTTTAGTCTGTATCAAAATGCAGTCACCGTAAACACTGGCTTGCTGAGTCTTCCCTGAAGGAAAACTTACCGGCTTGTTGAGAAGATCATTTGATTATCCTGTACATAAATGGCAATACTTATTTTTTTTAATTTCCTTTTCAATGTCTGATGCTTTATGACAAGTTTATGTTCTGCTTACCAAGACACATCGAGATGAAAAAGTTGAACTCGGTCTCTAGAATTTAGTGTTTTCTTTCCTGTGTTGACTAGTTGTTTTTTGTGGGGTTTTTTTGTGCATTTTTTTGCTCTTGTTGTTCATTTGTGTTTATTTTTGTTTATTTCCTTGCAGTATCCGGGCTGAGTCTTTGGATCCCAGAGGTGCTGCAGCTTCACTCTCAAGATGCAGACTTTGCAGCCTCCTGGTGACCGTCAGACACCTCCTCTGAAGACCCAGAATGAAACCATTGGACCACATGTCCTGTACATTCTCTAATAACTACTTAGACCTAAGGTCTTTGTTTCAACACTTTTCTTTGAGCACTAAGACTATGTAATATGGAATGATGAAAGAACTTGAACTTTGAGAACCAATGGCCCTTGCCTTTTCTCCCTAATTATGCCTTCTAGAGAAAGTTACTTAACCTCTCTGTGCCTTAATTTCCTGTCTGTTAAAAAGGGGGTGACAATATGGTTCATCATTCTCAAGTATTACAAGGGTTAAGTGAAAGAATTTCGATACGTGATAAACATAAATACTCAATGAATCATAACTTTCAGATAGAATTCTGAAGGGCTCCCTTAGCCGTGCTGCCTCGAGGCGCCCCTGCAGTCCAGGTAGATTATAGTCCCTGGGTAACTCTCTTCTCCAGTCATGGAAATAAGGAAATTTCCTTTGCTTTGTTCTGTGGAAAATTGCCCTCCAGGAATTCAGTGAAGACTGTTCAGTTGAAAATAGTTAACACAATTTTTAAATATGCAGAGTAAAGAAAATAGATTTTATTTTAGTCTTAATGCAGCAGAAATAGAAGAAAATGGAAAATACTGATGAATGTAATTTAGGTATAAAATATACACAGAAATGAACCTAATAAGGAAATTAGCTTCTAGCCCTAGCATGAGGTTTCAGTTCTATGGGTAATTTGTGAAAAAAAAAATCTTTTTTACTCACTAACATCTTTGGCTCTCAATTTGTTAATCATAGGAAAGCTGGAGGTAAGAAAAAAGAAATTCCACTGGTTTTTATGCAGAGATGTACAGTGAATAGGTTTAGAATTTGAATCATAGAAATTCAACTATAGAGAAAGACATATAGTTCTGGTGCTTTTTGAACCTAGATATTCAGGTGTGAATATCTTGCTCACATACGAATTTATTAACTACACATTTTTGCTATCCACAGTCACTCCTTGGTGAGCTCATTTAGTTTCATGGCTTTAAATACCGTCTTACTGCCAACAACTCCCAAATTTATGCCTCTAGCTCAGACGTCTCCGCTGGACACCAGACTCATACATCCAACAGCCGCTTGACATCTCCACGTATGTGATGAATAAATGTCTCAAACTTAACATGCCCCAAACTCCCGAGCTCCTCCTCAAGCAACTGCTCTCTTCTCCATTTTTATGAGTAACATCTGCATTCTTGTCACCAGCCACACCCAATCCTTCACAAAATTCTATTGGCTCTCCCTTCAGAATACCTCCAGATTTTGGTCACCTCCACTGCTTCTACCCTTGGCCAATTCCATCATCCTGACCTAGACCTTGATATTTCTGCTTCTGCCTTTGGCCTCCTGCAGCCTAATTCTCAAGCAGCTGCAGGAAAGAGCCTTTTAAGACTTAAATTAGATCATATAATTCTTTTGATCAAAACTCTGCAGTTTCTTTCCTTGCCACTCAGATTAAAAGGCAGCCAATTAACCTACCTCCCTGACCTTGTCTGCTACTACTGGTCCCCACCACCTCATCCCCAGCTACACTGGCTTCTTGGTGTCCCTGATTATAGCAGGGAAGGCTCCGCCAAGGGTTTTGCTACTGCTTTTTCCTCACCTCGGCTATTCTCCTCCACCCCCTATTCCCTCGTGGCTACCTGTCTCCACCCAGTGCATGTCTTGACACAAATGTCACCTTCCCACTGAGACCTTCCTCAACCACCTCTCTTTATCTGGATCCTCCAAGAAGCAGACTTCAAGAAGGGGTCAGATGTGCAAGGATCTTTTAAGGGGAAACACCTTTTAGGGAATTTTCAGTAGACATCTCGGAAAGGCTGAGAGAATCACCAGACTGTGATGCAAGCCTGGCCCTGAGGCTAGGAGCGAGAGGAGGAGGTTGCGGTGGAGGTGTCTGAGACCATGCGGTCTATGGGGCAGAGGCCTTGGCAGCATCTTCCAGCAAAGCTGAAGGGCTAGTTTTACTAGGGAAGAGTGGGCTACCTCTGCAAGCCCACAGAGTCTGGGAGAAGGGATGTGATAAGGTCAGCATCCTCAGAGGCATCCATAAAGATGTCCCCATCCCATGTTTGTTTCAGGATCTCCTGACCTTTGCATAGCAGACCTGCATTGGCTGAGCTTTCAAACATCCCTGAAAGTCTGACAATTAGACCTTCAGCCTGCCCTCGGTTGTATCTTCCCTGCCACTCTAGGACAGAGAAGCCTCCTTATAAGCCACTGGTATAGGCCCTACGACTGTCACACTTGTTGACAGACTCGCTTTCTTGTTTTCCTTCTGTAGAGCATGACTGCAGCTTAGCAGTAACTGTCAATTCCGATGTCTTTGTAGGCACTGCTCCCCTGATTTTTAACAAATGCTTTTATATTACACCTGCCACAGAGTTCTCATTCCCATCAGGACGTGGCTCCAGGCCACCCCCAGTGAAATCTTTAGCAATGGGGGTGCTATCTTGTGTCAGGCACTGTTGGTGTCTTGCTTACCAACAAGTACAGGAAGCTCTCTGCCTGCTGCCTGTTTACCTAAACCAAGCCCAGACGCCTATCTCCACTGGTGGTACCGCTTTTGTTAGTCCAGGACTTCCAAGAGGCGGACACCAATATTACGTGCATGGATTTTATTAGGGGAAGTTCTTGTGTTGCAAGAATTGACCCCACTGAGGGGGAAGAAAAAGAAGGCTGGATGAGAGCATCCCAGAATGCCACGCAGACTGAGGAAGGTTCGGAAAAACCCTCAGGTTGTCCTCAAGCCAAAGTCAGCTGTCAGAGGATCCCATGTGTCCCAGGAATGCACTTTCCTTAATGCAGCAGCTGGTGCCCTTGAACTTGGTAGTGTATATAATGTCCCCCCCCAGAGATGTCCACAGCCTCATCCCTAGGATCTGTGAATGTTCCATTGCATAGTAGAAAGGGATTTTACGAATATAATTAAAGTTAGAGACCGTAAGGTAGGGAGATTATCCTGGATAAGAGATCAGTTTAACCACATGAACCCTTAAAAGCAACGACCTTTCTCCTGCTAGAGGCAGAAGACCTGTAACAGAAGGGTAAGTCAGAGAAATTCAAAGCATGAGAAGGACTCACAGTGCTGTTGCAGGAATGCAGGTGGGCCTGTAGGAGCTGAGAGATGGTTCCGCTGGCAGCCAGCAAGGAAACGAGGACTTCAGTCCTACAACTGCAAGGAACCAACTCTGCCGAAGACCTGAGTGCACTGGGAAGCAAATTCTCCTCCAGAGTCCACAGAGAAGAGTCCAGGCCTGCCCACATCTTACAGCCCACTGAGACCCAGAGCAGAGGAACCGGCCACGCCAGCCCAAGGCTTCTGACCTACAGCAACTGTGAGATAGTACGTATGTGCTGTTTTGAGCTGCAACGTTTGGGGTAACTCATTACAGCAGCAGAAGAAACAAAGCCACACTCTCTATAGCTGGAGATCTGTGAGGCTCATTCTCCAGGCCTCCACTCCATCCTATTGAGAGGTTGAGTCCAGCCCTTTCTCCCTAGACTTCCCCCTGCCTTATTCCCCTTATATCGTATAGCACATAGCGCCTTCTAACAACTTATATAATTTCCTGATTGGTTGGGTGTATTGTCTGTTTCTTTCCACAAGGAAAAGCACCTGGAGCATAAGAAAAGGCTGTTTAAAATTCAATTTAAAATTGAATGAATGAATGAAAGACTGTTAATTTTGCCACATTTCCATTGGCTTTGGATTGTGGCAGTAGGCAATTGACTCCATGGGATGTGGGTCAAGAAGTCCAAGAATAGAAGAATATAAAGCTATAAAAAATGACTGTCAGTGCCACTGACCTGCTCGATGGATTTTGGTGGTCACGGGTCATCTGAGCAGCAGTGTGTCCTGGGTGTGTGCTCACAGAGTGATTAGTAATTTGTTGCAGAGGACACCCAGCTACAAATCTTTTGGTTCATTGATTGTCAAAGACATGGCTAGACCCTCTCTCTGGGATATCCTGGAGCCACCCATTTAGTCCACGAAAGCTGGTAAACCTTGGCTTTAGCATTTGCTAGTTTACATGATCTGGGTATTCTGCTGAGGTCACTCGCCTGAGGTCCAGGTGATACAATATCCAGTTTAGAGATAAACCGAAGCTCAGAAAGATAGTCATTTGCTCAGCCATGCAAATAATTAGAAGCAGAGCCTGCACTCAGCTCCATGGTTTTTAATTTCAAATTCCATGTTCCTCGCATTGTGACATGTTGCCTTTTGGTTTGATGGGTCTTAAAAATGATGAATGAGAAAGAAGGCATATAGAAACAGGGAAACTGGTTTAAGAGATCTGAGTGTGGAAGAGTGAGATTTCAAGAAAAGAAAAAAAAATAGGGCATAATGCATTTAGAATGAGTACCAAAAAGCTTTATTTTTGAACATGGCTAAAAACAGACTGCGAACATTAATTATGTACACAATCATTGGTGATTCACTCAGATAGTTTATTAACCTGGATATGACCCTGAGAAAACTAATGAGAACCATGACTCTAGATGACCTTTTCTCAATGCACTGAGTACAAAATAAGGGGAGAATCATAAGCATTGCTGAAGTCAGAGCATCTTAAATTATCCTCTCTCGTCAAGCCCACTGGCTTTCACCTGACTAGAGCAGGACATGGAGCACAGTGACGAGGCTTTCCTTATATCCCGTGCTCACCGCTACCCAGCTGCTCTTCTAAAATGGAGGCCGCCATGATGGTTCCTATAACATGGATGGTTAAAATATAACGGGAGGACATGCGTGAAAGTAATACTTGGTCATTTTAGAAAATTTGAAAAATAGACAGAAATATAAAGAGTAGGAAAAATGTTGTCCAAGGTGCTACCTTCCACAGTCACTTCCTATTACATTTTAGTTTACCTCTGTCCAATTCATGTTTGTGGCTTTTTGCATATTATAAATAAAACTGAAGTATTTTAAATTCTCTCTCCCCAGCTCCGTTTTCTTCTGTCCCCAGTGCCAGCCACTTTCAAAACTGGCACACATCCTTCAAGGTAATATTTTATATTTTTGTTATATACACATTTGTATGATATTATTTTGAGGTTTTGAAATTTTTGCATAAATGCTACCATACTGTGCTAAAGCCCTCTTCAACTAAGGTTTTTTTTTCATTCAGACTATTTTTTTAATCTATCCTTATTGTCAAAAGTGAATGCATTTCTCATGGATTTTAACTGCAAGATAATATTTCATTATATGACTACACCATAATTTATTTATTCCTCTGAATAACATTGAGTTCTTTTCAATTTTCCTCTTATATTTAAAAAACACTCTACGTGTGTAACTACGGATGGTTGTGGATATTACCTAGCTTATTGTTGTGATCATTTAGCAATGTATACAAATATCAAATCGTTATTTTGTCCACCTGAAAGTAATCTATTACATGTCAATGATATCTCAATGAAAATTTAAAAAACAAAATTCTTTCACATTAAAAATAAATAAATAAATCTTGTCCTAGTTATTGGTCACATACTTGGCGACTTCCCTTGTTGGCTGTTATTAGTGGTGAATATTCCCTTCAAGCCCCATAACCAACCCCAGTTCCCTTTCTTTCTCTTTCTTCTTGGAGAAAAAGGCAGTGACAATGATTAAGGTAACACTGTGGCTCTGTGAAATGTGTCTTAGAAATGCTCAGCATAAAAATAAAGTCCTAAGTTTCTGGATGGAAAGGTAAGAGTGTCCGCATTACAGTCCTGTGTACTTACTGCTCCAGCCCACTCCTCCTCACCCCTGATGGGACAGCCATACTGAATGATCAAAGACATTAATATTTGCTCATGCTATTCTCTACATAAAATTACTTCACCCCTCCCCACACCCACCTCTTTTATATGTACTCCCTGAAAAAATTCATCCATGCTTAAGGAGTCAACTTTGAAGCATTTCCTAATCCTTTCAGATAGAATTGGTAGATTAGTTAGTATTAACTGCTTTATGTATATGTAAATAAAGTTCTTTATTCGGTTCCAGAGAGGTAAGATGCTCAGCCTCTCTGTGCAGATAATACTAGTACGTATTTCTTATTGTTGCTGGTTCAAGAATTAAATGAGTTAATACTTATCTGCTACTTTGATCAGGACAGTTAGTAAGAGCTTAAAATTTTTAGCTGTTATTGTTTTCATTGCTATTTGTAGATCTTTGCATAAAGCCTGCATTGCCTTAATGACTACAGCTTTATAATTAATGTTGATATCTGCCAGGCCAAGTTGTTTTCCTATTTTATTTTTTAATTAAAAATTTCTTAACTATTTTAAGCATTTTCCCTTTGAAGTCATAAGATAAGCATTTTCCTATGTCCTGAAATATTGTTGGTTAAAATATTTTTTAATGATTGCAAATATTCCATCATACACTAAGTTACTTATTCATTTTCCTGATTTTGGACCTTGTAATGTTACAGTTTTTCACTGTTGTCAGCAATGCTATGACAAAAATTTTTACATAAGTTTTAATCTGTATTTCATATTACTTTAAGATGGAGCTCTCAAAAGTAGAATTATTGAGTGGAAGTGGGTGGAACGCAGGAGCTAAGGGTATCAAAGGCCAGTCAGTTTTTACATTTTTGAAACAATAAACTGTTAATATAAATATCTGTTAGACTAGCACTTCTAAATGTTGTATATTCTCTGACCAGTAGATCCCATGATTATCTGTCCATTGATGTACCTTTTTTGCTGTAAAAGTTGGAGGCAATGATACATAGGGTCTATGTCAGTAAATCAAATACTCTATAATCCTAGCATGATGCAGGCTAAAATAGTGCCTAGAGAAAAGGAAATTTCATAGCTGGAATATGATTCAATTCCCATAAGGACAAAAGTGTTGACCTTTTCAAGACAGAATCTTTTCAGGGTAATCAGCTTGTCACCAAGTGGCTGAGTAGTTTCCTCGAAGATGGTAAGGTATTGGAGGCTTAAAGTCAGTCTTGTGTTTCTTGAATTCGGGACCCCTAGGCCCCATACTATTGAATGCTCTAGGTTTAAATCCAGTATTTTGGAGTGAAGTTGAAATTATTGATAATATTTGCACCAAAATCACTTTCGATTTGAGTTGACGTTGTAAAGAATTCTTAGTATTTATAGTACGCGGCTCTGGTTTTAGAATGCTGATGGGTCCTCCGGTGATATAATAGGAAAACTGTTTGTGGTGATGACCACCATGAAGGGAAGGAACATGCGCGCATAATGTCATTAAGAGGGATGCAGGTCACTTTTGTAAAAACAGGACAAAACAAGTTACTTAGTGTGATAGACCCAAACAGACGAAGATGAATAAAATTTTGGTGATAGCTATTTTAACACCTAAAAAGAAAAGAATTCCCCATTTTCATATAACCTTGGAGGAGATTACACAGGATTTAGGCTCATATGCTCAGAAAGGATGTAATAATATTATGACATTTTAAAATTATGCTTTAGTCATTGGGCTAATCTCAAGTTTAAAAATGAAGCGATTTGTTCCATTAGACCCAAGAGATCACAGAAGCTAATTATTCCTTCGCTTCCTCGGGCATAATCTCCCTGTCTGTTGTTTTAAGGAGCTAATTCTCTGAGGATGCTATTAGCAACTCACTTCTGCACCGTTTGTCCCACACTGGAAATAGTGCAGGTGTTATAAATGTCACTGTCTTTCCAAAGCATAAACCTCCATTAGTCATTTATATCTATGTTTTACCAGGAAATAATGTCACTACGTGGCGATAGGATATTATTAGGGTAAGTTAAGTGGGATACTGAGAAAGTTCTAAGAGCAATGTGCACTTTCACGCCTCTGTGCCTTCGTGTGTATTGTTCCCTTGACCAGGGAGCCTCTTTACCTCTCTCTCTCTCTCTATTTCTTATGAATTTCGACGTGTATTCAAGGCCCAGATCAAATATCAGCTCTGTAAAGCCTTCTCTGTCTTCCCCAGTATAAAGCTCTCTCACCTTCCCCTTTGTTTAAACAAGTGTTTTAATACTTACCAGGCTCTGACTGTGTGTCTCTTTCTAGTTCTCTGCTGGCTTCTTATCTGTCTGCTCCATTACATTTAAACTTTTAAATTGGATCTTTCTCATCTTTGTTGCCCCAATACCCAGAACGAGGCTTGAAGCACAGTAGACACTCAGTCTGCTTACACCGTGTGCTGTTTTTTTCTAAAGGGTTTCTCATTCCACCCACGCCGCCTTCAGTACCTGTCAACATGGATGCCTCTTTGCAAATGTTTGTAGAATTGAACAGAATCCATTTACATGTAAGACAAATATTTGATAATTATTTTAATTTTCTTAACTCTCTCTAAATGGCTCTAATAATAGTAGATAGATGCCCATTGCCGTTACTATGAGCAGTCCATAATGGCACTTAGGAATGAATAACTGGCTTCAACTTTCTTCAATAAAAGCCCATAATCTGAAACCACTATGCATGTGTACTGGAATTGGACAATTAAGTAAATGGATGGCAGAAGGTGGGAGCCAGGTTTCTCTCTGTTGGAGTGGGACGTTTCAGACAAGCAAGGAGAGAAGGCTAGAATGATCCAAGTGGAAATAGGTTAGAATTGGAAACATCAGTATGAACTCCTGTTAGGCTTAATATAAATGCAAATGTATATGTAGGTAGATACAAATATGAGGATCATAACGTGCGTTTGTATTTCCTGGCTCAGTCAACTGAGGGGGCCTGGAGATAACACCACTCCAGCAGCAACAAGCACGCCTAGTGCCCAGACCTTGATTTCTGTAGCATTCTCCGATAAAAAGAACCAGGGTCCTTGGAGAAATGGTTGATTAGAGAACTGGAGCAAGAGATGTACAAGATGAGCCTGGAGCATCTTTTAGGGCCAGAAAGTAAGCAAGTACTAAAACAACCACCAATGATGGACAGGTCCAAGGGGCACAGGAGTCAGCTGAAACAGCTCCCAATGGCCAAAGTTGCGACAATTTAAGCAACAAAATATAGTAGTGTATTATAACCTAAAGTACAAAGTATACATCTGTGAGTCCATACTGATGTAAATGATAGATAAGCAAACAGACAAACACGAAGAAGAGACAAACCTTCCCTGCAGAAGAATTTCAATAATTTATATAACTTCTCCACCCTCAAGGTGGAGCATAGTTCCTCATTCCTTAAGTGTGGGCTGCACAGGGTGACTGCCTTCCAAGGAGTGCAGGATGGAAAGATGAGGAAAGAGTAGATTTACGGTGGAGAAACTCGACGAACTCCCTCTCAGTCAAGACCCAAGACTAACATCAACAGTGATAAATCGTAGGGATGGTCTGTGATGGGAGTGGTGCTTTTTGTCTGTGGGTCTTCTTTGATCCCTTTTCCTGTCTTCTTCCCCAAAACCCATAACTGAAGACTAATAATGAGAAAAACACCAGAAAAAAATCCCATTGGAGGTACATTCTACTAAATACCTGGCCAGTACTCCTCAAAACTTTCAAGATCATTAAAAATAAGGGAAGTCTGAGAAGCTGTCCCAGCCAGAAAGAACCTGACCTCTGAAAGTTACACAGCATCCTGGATGGAATAGAAAAGGGACATTAGGTAAAAACTAAGGAAATCTGAATAAATTGTGGACTTCAGCTAATTTAAAAAAAAACTATCAGCGCATAATATAAAGAGCCAACCAGAATGTCAGATGTGGACTGGAGCATGGTGAACATTTAGCATGGATTAGGTAAATGAGTGTGGGAATGAATGGGCTTTCCTTACAGTTATGCTCCTCACCCACACATACATAGGGACCAAAATCATATAAACAAAATCACATAAATCATATGAATCATATAAACATATAAACATACATATAAATATGTACACCCATATATGTCTAAATATGGATATAAATACTAACAAGTGAGAGTAGACAATTAGATACATTTCTGGCTTATTGGTGCGATCTTTTCAAAACTGGAGCCCTTTATTTTCATTCTCCTCTCATTTCAATAGACTATAAAAATTTCATTAGGCCAAGTGATAACCCAGTTGTAAGGCTATTGGCTTCTGCATTTCTGCAAAACTCAGAGATATAGAGAAAACACTTAATCACTGTATTTACAAGCAACCACCAAGTGTGGCTGCTGATTTCTTCTCCTTGGCATCCCTGCCACAAATGACCACACGTTCATTCACGTATTTCACAGGGATGCTAGACACATTTCCACCACGTCTGACCACATGCAGCTCATTCCCCATCTAACAGGCAGATCGATGCACAGAAACAAACTGCAGCCAACATCAAGGAAGGCTTCACCAAAGAGCTTCGATTCAGCTGGACTTGAAAGATGAATGGGCATCCAGTGGGGAAGCAATCACAGTCATACTAGACCTTGAGAAAACAGCGACTGTTAACAAGTCATTCTGTGTTTCTACATGAGGACGGAGTAGGAGAAGTCTAGGAACAAGGTTATCCTGTCTTTAGCAATAGAGGCAAAATGGTGAAGTTGGTGAGGGTTGTCTTTGATGCTTCCTGCTCTTAGGGGACATGAAGAGTGATTAGGGTCTGGTTTCATTTTTAACTTTTCTGGAATATTTTCCATCATTCTTTTCTAAAAATGCAAACATCTACATACAAATTCAGTACTTTTTTCAAGTTTTAAGTCATGCTCCTCTGCTTCATGGTTAAGAAGGGCAGTGATGTTCCAGAAGTGTCCAACCAGGTCTCCCTGGTCTCAAGGAAGAAAGAGAAATCCCCGACTCTTCTATAGAATCCTGAAGACCTGAGCGTCTCCTGAGAGCTTCCTTCCCTAAATGTGCCATCCTTTTCTCTCACACACACCCTTTCTATCTCTTCTAAATGGTATCCCAAACCCTACTCTTCCCTCGCCACCAAGACTCCCCACTTTTAGTTTCTGAATGCTTACTTCTTCTTTCATTCTGGAATTATCTCACTCCTTGGGATTGGATCTCTTCATCTTCTAACAAAAGCTACTCTGTCCTCAAGAAAGCCCCCTCCCATCCTTCTACAGTATGATAAAACATACTGTAGAATATTTTAACTAGAAATAATAGCTCAAATCTGTGACATCATAGAAGAATAATTCAGTGGCAGAAGTGTCCAGGCAAGTAGGAAGAAAGGGTAGCTTTTTGGTGACCTAAAAGGAGAGGCAACCACTTTCCTTAATTTTTTTCCCACGGACAAGACTGACTTACAATGTATTCCCCACAACATTGCTGTACTGGAGACATTTTTCAAAATTTAATACCAAGAGTACTTGGTATTAAACTTAAAATTTGAAAGAAGCTATACAAGGTGAAAATATATTATGAATAGTTGGGGATGGGGTGGGGGGTAGGGGTAGAGGAGCAATTTCTCCAGCTTTGGCTGATGCTGCCAGAAAGCTGACACCTAATTTGTACACATACAGGAATACTTGGCCTTTATTTAATACACCAGCCAGAGGAAATGACCTACCATTCATGTTTCTCTGACACCCTGAGGTGAAATCTGGGCTGCCACCCAGCAGCCACCTCACACAAAGCAGGGGTGAAGGGTGAGCATCCCAATTTTGCCACGATGGCATCTCTACCACGTGACTTGATAACCTGTGTTTAAAAAAATGTAGTCATGTGTGTTGAAATATCCTTCCAAATTAATTTATTGCCAAATCTATTCAAGGTTAAACTTTTCCCATATAAATAAAAGGCATATGAAAGTGTTAGTTTTTAACCTTTGAATTACAAGTCACTTCTTGGTCAGTTCTGCCCTTGAGTCTCAATTTGTCCCTTCAGGACCATCCAAAACAAACTTAATGTCTCTTCCATATGATGGCTTTTTAAATATTTAGAAACAGCTTTTATGTCCCCAGTGTATTAGTTATCTCCCTCAGCAGCAATAGTGCAGAATTTGTTTACTGAAATAAAATGTAACTAAGATAATAGTTTACAATGATTGAAAGGAGGTGTTTTTCATTTCTCTTCTCGTGGAACATTTTCCCTGGCAACCAGTCTTTCAGGATTGCCTCGGAGATGGGGGGTGACAGAGGCCACCTCGGGAAGAGCCCGACAGCTGCAGAGAGACGAAGCTGGGAGTCCCGGAGAGGAGAACGGGGCTGAGGTAGGTGTGGCTCGCCTGTGACACCTGTGTGTTCCCACCCTACCTTTCTGGGTCAAAGTCCCAGAGTGGAAAAGCATTTAGGTAGAGGGAAGCCAAAAGCTGAGGGAGGAAATCGGCCTAACTGGCTGGCACAGGCAAGTGGCATCATGGAGGGAGCCTGGGGGAATATTCCAGAGCCACACTCGAATCCTGTGGGGGAGGAAGCAGCCCAGGGCTGCATGTACACCTTCAGGTGGGGAGCCTACCTGGCCAGAGGGCTCACAGCCCGGGGACAGGGAGCCCACGGTTGAGACTGCGGGACAGTTTGGCCAAGCTGAGATCAGTGGTGAGTCACGGCAAAACCTCAGGAGTCTTCAGCCCTTGAGAGCACCACGTTGGGGCCGAGTCATCAGAGTGAGGACCTCAGCCCCTGGCTGAACCCGTGGAACAGAGTCTGAGTTCACAATGTATCCCAAAATTTTGAAGCTGACAAATGCAAAAAGCGTTACAAAGTCCAGGAAAAAAATAGCATAAAATTACTAATGAATTGCCCTACCCACTTCTACAATATTTTTTTTCTACATTACTTGGCTGCATACTCAATCACATCTTCATATGATAATTACTTTTTAAAAATCATCTTCTGTAGAGAAAACGGAAAGGTAATAAATTCTTTCCTCTAAAAATTGACTGTAAATTGTTTTTCTTATTAATTGTCTGACATAAAACATACGACTTCACACATATTCTGGTTGTTTGTCATACTGCTATAGGTTTGTGCTGTGCAAATACAAAATTTTCATGAATTCTATTTTATCCAAATCCCCTAAAATTGCATAGTGTCTTTGTAATCATAGTTATACACTGTATATTTATCTGTGTATATTTATGATAGTTTGCTATTGACAAAAGAGAACTTCTGCTTTGACCAGGTGGCATTGAGAACAACTCTTCCACTTACAATTCTACATGTCAAAAGATAGAAATCATTTTAATACGGTTATTGACCACTGGGGTTTTCAGTTCTCTGAAATGTCTGTTCATATCCATTGCCTATTTTTCTATTTTTCTTATTCATTTGGATGTATTCTTTATATATTCTTGGTAGTGCTTTCAAAATTTCCTCTAATCTGATGTCAAAGAGATGCACTGCTGTAATTTTTAAGTTAAATTTTTTTTTCACATTCAGGCCTTTAATCTGTCTGAATTTTGTTTTCTCAAAGGTATGAGTTTATCTTTTTTGCCACAAGAAAGTAACGTTATACCATCACCATGACTGAACAGACCATCCTTTCCTCACTGAGGTAAGGTATTATCTTTATCATAAAATGAGTCTTCATACGTATTTAGATCTAGACCACACATGCATTAGATCATAAAGTGTTGTATGTAAATTTCTGAAATAGATGGATAGTAAATGCTAGCAAAACCACAGCCCTAAAGGAGTACATTATTGTGAATGACTGAATTGGCCAGAGAGCTAGGGGACAGCATTTTGAGGTTCAAGACTTTTTAATTGTGTCAGTTTTGAAGGGATATTATTCTATATGAAGTATCCCTATTTTTAATTTATCCTTTGAGTTACAAGTCTGATAATAACTCTTCCTTGTAATGTTTTGGCACTATGGCAGACCAAACTAACAAAGAAAACCTCATTGTTATAAATTCATAGAAATAAGGGATGAAATATAAACAAATCTGAAAAAAACACATGACCAAGCTAGAAGGAAAGAGAAGGAAAAGTCCCAGTGCTGAAGCAAAAGGGGAAATTAAGAGATGAGCTGTGAATCGACAAGCTGGAGTTGTGGCATCCTAGAGAGATAGAGAATCAGAGGTAGATTGGAGGATCTGGAGCTGGGGTTTTAATCCCCATGCCAGGGTAGAAGATGTGACTTTAGGGCCCCAGGGTATGTAGCAAGAACCGAGACACCTGCAGAAAACTGAGCTCTGGGAAGTCTGCCTCCTCCAAAAAGGTGAACTGGAAAAACTCTCTCTGCCAATACATCTGCCCAGGGAAGCGATAAGAAACTCGGTGAAGAAGGAACTAAAAAGTCTGAGCCATGTACCTGTGAATCTTACCAAATGTACAATAAGGGAACCATTGCAACAACAGAAAATTAACGTCCGAAACTAGTCCTGATGTGGGGTAACCCCTGGGGCACCGGACAGAAGCAAATACACAGTCATTATTCAGCAGACTTCGGCCCAAAATACACACGGTTCTCACAGAAGGATGATCCCTGTGGAAAACAAACTCACCTTCCAAAATTACACGGTGCACTGGGAAGTGATCTGCCTCCTGCAGAGTCAGCACAAAGAAGAAAGAGCCACGTTAGACTTTTAGAATATTCGTATACACAAAATCACAAAAGTGGTCATATCTAGAATGATGGCGATAGATTTTTAAGGCACTGCTTTTTCGTAATGGAAGTACTGTGGATTGAACCCAGGACCTTGTGCGTGCTAGGCATACACTCTACCACTGAGCTATATCCACCCACCTCGATGTATTTTTTAAATGGAAACATTATTGCAAAAAAGGAATATTATAAGAAATAAAACATATTTTCTTTAAAAAGAATATATAGAATTTAAAATTTTAATTATTTGATGTTAAAAACTTAGCAAATTGGATTGTAGATGAGACAGTAGAAGAGAGAATTAGTGAACCAGATTTTCTATCCAAGAAAACTTATTTTGGTGCAACACAACGAGAAAAATAGATTAAACAACTGTTAAAAGACAAGGATGAAAGAGCCAAGAAGGAGAGTGTATAAAGAATGGCAATATTGAAAGATAATGACTGATACAATTTCAGAATTTATGTAAGACAGAAATCCTCAGGTTAAAGTAAAAACATCTAGTCTAATTAGCATGAAATAAAAAAATTAATTCACACCTAGAAAAATCTTAGTAAACTTGTGAAACATCAGAAACAACCAAAGTATGAAATTTCAAAATATCTAATTTAGTTAGGATGAAGAAGAATAAATTCACACTTAGAAAAATCATAGTAAAAGTGTGAAACATCAAAAACAGTAAAAAACACCCAGAGGTGAAAGCTAGATTATCAACCAAGGAACATTTATACTGGTAGCTCTCTTCTCAATGACAACAATATAGGCTAAAGACAAAAGCATATTTTCAAACTTCCAAGAGAGAACAGCTGTCATCCTTAACTGTTAAAAATAAACTATCATTTAAGAATTAGATTTCAAAAAATACATTTTTAGGTAAATAAAAAAAAATACTAATGGATGTTGTTTAGGGATAAGTAAACAGATCCTAGAAGGAGTAGGGTACGTATGAAACAGAGAATTTAAAAGCATTAGGAAACATCTGGAGAAGTCTAAATAAACATTAACTGTAAAAACAAGAGCAAAGACTAATTTGGAGTGAGAGCGTTTAAAAAGACGGTGAAATTAAAATATTTCACAGCCATGACATGGAAGATAGGAAACACGATAATTCAAGTCCATGTGTTTGTTCTAAGATGCTTCTATTGTTCAAGATGAAGTCAGACCTTTTGATGATTACTATTAGCTTTTTAGAGTCAAATATGAATGTTAAAAATTTAAGGATAATTACTAAGTAAATAAGAAAAGAATCTGTAACAGTAGACCAGTCGAGGGGTTAAAAAGGTGAGGAATAAAGAAAACTTGATGGATCCAGCAGAAAGGCTGGATTTCCACTCCTAGCTGCGTAACCTAGAGAGACTGTGGCACAGGCGTGGAAGAAAATAGCGACAACAGTATTCACTGCATCATTCATCTCTGTCTATAGCAGAATAAATAAATTGTGGTAAAGTTATACAATGGAACATTACAGGCAATTGAAATAAATTAACTACATCAACATGGATAATGCTGGAAAGAAATGTTGAACATAAAAAATAAGTAGCAGAATGATAGGTAAAAATGATGCCATTTACTTAAACTTATGTACACAAAAAAGAGATCTCAGGAGTTTATGAATGCATTTGATGTCTTCTCTGTAACTCACAGGGACTCGAACAGATATTTATATACCAATGTTCACAGCAGCATTATTCACAATAGCCAAAAAATAGAAACAACCCAAATGTCCATTATCAGATGAATGGATAAACAAAACGTGACAGATACATACAATGGAATATTATTCATCCATTAAGAGAAATGAAATTATGATACATGTTACAGCATGGATGGACCTTGAAAACAAGTGAAATCAGCCAGACACAGAAGGTCAACCATTATATGATTTCACTAACATGAGATACCTCTAATGGTCAAATTCATAGAGACAGAAAGTAGAAGTAGTTGCCAGGGTCCAGGGGTAGAGAATAATTAGTAGTTATTGTCTGAACAGAGTTTCAGCTTGGGATGGTGAAAAAGTTCTGGAGATGGATAATGGTGATGGTTGCACAGCAACTGAATGTATCTAGCCACTCAACTGTACACTTAAAAATGGCTAAACCTGTAAAAATTTATGTTATGTATATCTTATCACAATAAAAATTATAGTAATATGAAAATCAAAAACACGAATTCAAAAAGATACATATACCCAATGTTCATAGCAGCATTATTTACAATTGCCAAGATATGGAAGCAACCTAAGTGTCCATGAACAGCTGACTGGATAAAGAAGAGCTGGTGTATATATACAATGAAATATTACTCCATCATAAAAAAGAATGAAATTTTTCCATTTGCAGTAATATGGATGTACTTGAAGGGCATTATGCTAAGTGAAATAAGTCAAAGACAAATATTGTATGACATCACTTACATGTGAAATCTAAAAAATACAACAAACTAGTGAACATAACAAAAAACAACATAGAGAACAAAATAGTGGTTACCAGTCGGGGGAAGGCAATATAGGGATGAGGATTAAGAGGTGCAAACTATTATGTATCAAATAAGCTCCAAAGATACATTGTACAACACGGAATATAGCCAATAATTTATAATAACTATGGATTGAGAATAACCTTTAAAAATTGTGAATCAGTATACTGTACAGCTGTAACATATAATATTGTATATCAACTTCAATAAAAATGAAATGAAAGCTGAAAAAAATTATAACAATATGGAAAAAATAAAGTAAGCTACTTAGAATATTTTTTAAGGGATGAATGAAAAGAAAATATTTTGAGTTCTTGAAAGTCTAAAAATCTCTTTAATTTCCCTCAGATTTTATTGACAGTTTAGCCAAGTATAGAATTCTAGGTTGAAAACAGTTCTTATTCAGAAATCTGAACACATTGCCAGTGAGAAGTCCGATGACAGCCTGATCCTTGAAAGCTCTTAGGAATTTAGCATGCGTCCTTAAAGTAAGACCAAAGAATTGAAGACCAAAGAAATTCCAGATGACTTTCTCCCTTATATTTTCAACTACAGACGAACTTCAAATTTAACTTATAGACAGCTGATCTGTTAAGAAATCTGAAGATTGCTTATGCTATTTAAAAATAACTCATTCTTACAGCCTTTAGAGCTATGTAACTAATTGGCTATGCCTATCAAATTATCAAGACAGGGTCTTTAATACATATTTGAATAAGGAGTTTGAATCTTATGTGGGTGCTTGTCTCTTTTTATGCTATGTTATAACTCAGAAATAGTGAAGTCCTACCCCCTAATCAAGCACTATTGAACCTAATAAAAAAAAATTGCATGAGACTAATCATTATCTGTAAAGACAAAAGCATCAACAGGCTGATTTAATCAAGGGAGGCTGCTCAATATCTTTGGATATAAGAATTTTAATTAAAAGTGGTATGTGTTTCAATTTTTCATTTCCTTACCTTAAATGGGAAGATTGCCAAGCCTGAAGGCATAAATACAAGCCAGAAATCATTAAAATATATAATAAAAGCTAGACTTTTAAGTAAACTTTTTTCATGTCCTTATACTCTGAGTTCATTTTTGGTAAAAAGAAAGCTAGTAGTGTTACCTTAGTTGAGTTATCCTCTAAATAGTATATGTACCAAATCGACATTACAATCCAGAAGTTATTCGTAAGCTTATTTCCTTCTACAATTCTGCTTCTGTGTTACTTATTGTTACCAAAGAAACATAATCTCCTTTTCTGCAACCAGAAAGTCAATCATGAATGCCCCCAAATGATATTAAGAAACATAAACAATATTACTGATTATTACTTGTTTCTTAATTCTGTTTACAATTTGTAGGTAATTTCACATGGCTGATTTCTGAATTTGTATTGAATTATCTATTCCCCTTAAAGCCATACAAGATTTGGGGCCTAACTGCCCTGCATCCAACATCCCAGCAGCATAGGCAGCTTGGGTGCTGCTGTCAACTGTTCCCACACCTGAACGCAGAAACACAAGGCAGCGTTTCCGCACGGGGGCTTCCACACTGTCATTCCCTTGCTGGTCCTTAGCGCTCAGAGCAAAATGTGTGCTTTTGTTTTGCAACATTCTATTCAATTTTCTGCCTACTGGATTTAGCTTAACTGGATGTTATGTTACTACTTTTTTTCCAGTAGTCGAGGCTGTCTTATATTTTTAGTAAACAGTTAAAGTACATTATTTTGTTTCATGAAATTTCAGCCTCCTTTTGAAATCTGGCAGCACTGAGATCAGAAAAAAAAAGAAAAGGACAAATTACAGGTCAGTGAGCCCGTCTTACGGGGGTCACTGCCTTCTATACTGTTATTTTCTCTGTAGTTGCACCCCCCCTCAACATGGGAGTCAGCTCCACCATGAATTCATGTTAAACTCCCATTTCACCATAAACTTAGACAGACCTGCGTCTTAATTTTTGTGTGTGGAGAATTACAAACCTATGGTTTATCTCACCAAATCTAACACTAATAACACTGCAATCTATGAAACAGAACTTATATGTCATTCTTAATATCTTACATTCATGTAGTACATCACATCTTATGAATTATACACTATATATTTAATCTCATTTAATCCTCGGAGAAATTCCATGGGAAGGGAATTATTAGTCCTATTTTACAGAAGAGAAAACAAAGGTTCAGAGAGGTGAAGAGAGTTCCCTAGGTTCACACAGCTATTCATTATCAAAGTCAGGACATTAGCCCAGCCTTCTGAAACCAAGTTCATGCTTTTACAAATATCTTGCACCTACTCTTCTTCCCCTCTGGTTATTTCCCACATATTACAATGGGGACAAATTAAAAAGAGAGCAACAGTTCACAGTTTGATATTTTTCAGTGTATCTTATTTCAGGTTAGTGAGAAAAACAGCCCCTGGCCTGCCAATCCCGGTTTTTCTCAGCCTTGCCCCAGCCTACATGGTCAGTCCTGTTACTCTCCAATTTCTCGTGTATACTTTTGCTCTAGTGAGGCTGAACAACTTCTTTTCTAAGAAATGTTAAAAATTTAAATTGTTACAAAAAGTTTTGTTATCCATGAATTTTGACCAAGTCCTGGTCAAAATTCTGTGAGTAAGCTACTTTAGAGGGCACACAGGGGAAGGAAGAGTGGCCATTTCTTGAGTGCCTTTTGTGGTTGATATCTTTGCATAGATTAGTTTAATTAGCCTCTAAAATAAGCTTGCAACATAGGTACATCCTTTTCCTCTCTGCAAGCAAGGAACCTGAAGCTTAGAGAAGCTGAGTAACTTGCCCACTCTCACGGCAATGTCTTGAGTTTGTTTTGAACTTCATAGATGATTGTAATTTCAGAGCTCGTGGTTTTTCATTTTTTCTTTACCAAATGTCCCTCAAGTTGCTGATGATCTAATTAGAGAAACAGATGACCTTGCAATGCTCTATAAAAAGCAATGATGAGACCGCATTTAGCACATATATTAGACATCCAGTATAATATGTGGGAGAAAGGAGTATGTTGATTCTAAAGGCTCAATGCTACTATTTTCTAAGAGAAATAAATAGCAGATAAGGTGTTATCGTTTCAGAGAGAACAAAATCTCTTCCGCCTAAAGTAGTCAAGGAGGGCTTCAGGAAGTAAGTGAGGTTATGATTATTATTATTTAGATGGGACTTCTCAGAATTCTGATTGACGGAGAAGGAAGGAGGGAGTATTTCAAGATAAGAACATGGTGCGGTTGAAAAGTGTGGAGTTGGGAAAGGCTGAGTCTCTTTGAGGGATAGTGTCTAAAGGAATATGTGTGGGGAATGAGGCTGCAAACGTGGGCTGGAGTCCAATCATGGAGAGGTTTGAGCCTCAGGCTGAGGGGTTGAGGATTTATTCTATAGGTAGAAGGGAATCATTTTTAAATCCAGGTGTGATGGGATGATAGGAGTGTTTTGGGAACGTGGTCATGGGGAGAGAATTCATGCTAGAGGGAATTGTGGGAATGAGGTAAGGTATGAAGCAGTGTGTGTGTGTGTGTGTGTGTGTGTGTGTGTGTGAGTGTGAATGTCTATGTGTGCATGCACCTGCAAGACTGAGTTAGGAGACATGAAGAAAAATCAAGGAGACTTGGTAAGTAGCTGGGTGTGTGAAGGAGCAAGCGATGGGTTAAGATGCCTGCCAGTGCTTTGATGCAGGACCGTGAAAAGAAGAGCAGTAACTTAGAAGGCCTGGTGATCAAGGGGCGGAAGTATTTCAGGTGAATTGATTTGAGGTGATGGCAGAATATCCAAGTGGAAGGCCCCAAAAGACAGTTGGAAGGGTCCCATTAATTGCAATTATCAAGGGTTAGAAAATCTGGTTTGGGAGCCAACTGCGTATAGATGAAAGTTCTAGAGGCAGTGATGGGCACCAAGAGAGAAAAAGGCAGGAACATCAGAGCGGAGGATGTGGTCAGCACTGATTCTGGCTTTCCTGATTTTATCATTTCCATGCAGCTTTCCAAGGGACAACCCAACTTGTGGGAGAAATCATTACATATTTTTTCAGCTACTAAAACTGTCACTCTAGCTGTGATAGATATAAAATTGTCCATAAAGTGTAATAGGAAGGAAATTGGGAAGGAATATCAAATAAAAACACCAAAAACTTAGCTAAATCTATAAATTTCTAAGGAAAAAAATGCAGTACTTTGTATAGAAATCATTTACTCTGACTTTGGCAAGTAAATTTTCATTTAGACATAGACTTAACAGAATTTTAATTCTCTAAATCATAAATAATTATGGATAAAGGTATAAGTAGTCCAAGTATTTAATAATGTTAATATTTATTATATGATATAACTATATATTTTCTTTTTTATTGTTTTTAAAAAATGTTTTAATGGAGGTACTGGGGATTGAACCCAGGACCTCGTGCATGCTAAGCATGTACTCTGCCACTGAGCTATACCCTCCCCCTAGAACTGTATAGTTTCAAAATACAATGTGGCCCCAAGACATATTACATAATGTGCCTTATTATTTAAAGGATCAAATAAAGTATCACAATTCTTAGGTGCTCATTACATTAGCAGGCATTATCAGGATAAAATGTTCTAAAATACATTTTTTTTTCTTAAGAGAGTAAGAAAATTAGCTCTTTATCATGAACAACTTACATTCAAGTCTAAATATCATTTTGCTTTGCTTTGTTTTGTTTTAAAGAGGTGCTTACTATAAGCACTTTGAGAACAGTATTTTATAATAACTTTCGTATCTTATAAAATGGATGTTTTAAGAACAGAAGTTTTGGTTATCTTTAATCTCACTCCTCTGTTGTATTTAGTTCGTGACACTGAACACAATCTCAGTGTTACTTCTATTCATACTGAGGGATCATTCTTCAGACATAGGGTTTCTAAATCTTTGTTTCCTCACCAGTCACTCTGGTAGTACAAATGTAATGTTCCTTTGCCCTATTTTCTTCTTTAATCATTTATGTTAGTCTTTTCCAAATTCCATATAATCTGGCCACATTCTTTTGGTAATAAAGTACATAAAATCGATTGTAATTTTCCGGGTCAAGTCATAACAGAGTCATTTAAATGTCAACAGTCCTATTTTTCAAATGGGGATGTCTGAGTACTTTACAGCTCTGCACACTGAACAGGAATATTGTCTATGGGCACTCAAATGTCATGCTTCAGGGAGTACACTGGAGAGTTTGTAAAGAGATAAGCAAGTGCTCCTTCCCTCCTCAGCATTCACTATTTAACTAACTCAATTTATCCACTCTGCTTTTTTGTTAACTTTTTTTTTTTTGCATTAGTTTTCAGTTCTACAACTATTGGTAATTGCCATAGGCGATACAGAAAATTACATAAGCCAATAACCTGGCACTGTATTGAAATTCTCTTCCTGGTAACTATCTTGAGCTTGTAGTTCTTAATAGGTAAATGTCATTTTATGTATATAGAGAAACACATTCTCCTCCAAACAACAATTTCATGATTTCCTATACGGTGCCCTTCAAATTTTCAAATGAACTTTGTGTAAGATGCTAAAATTAAAGATTTCTCCTTGGACTATAATTATCAGAAATGTTTTAAATTAGTGCAACTTATAGTAGAAGATATGATGAGGCTTACGCTAGATTTCTTTTGTGTCAATTATTATCAAATATAGTTGTCACAACTATTCAGGAATTTCAAAGCAGTACAAGAGAATGACACACTCCTTTTTGTGTGTGCCGTCACACAAGTAACTAGTCAGAACTGATAAACAGGTATTCCCACCTGGTACCAGAGATGCGCACCCCCAGCTAATATCAGGGGCTAGTTTGGGAGATAAATATACAAAGTAAAAGAGGGAACAACAGAAATTGTCTAATTTCTGCATGTGAGATTTCACCCCTCCACCGACTCCAATTAGCGTGAACCACAGAAGGGATGTGGTTTTAATTTTTGTTTCTGTTTTCCAGAGAGGTTAGGTTTTCTATTGAACTCACTTTCTTGTGTGGCGGAAAGGAATATGATAGGACAAATCATGGCCGACTTGGCGCTCATGAAGATTTTTAGTGACACTAACATCTCTGTCAATGCAGCTCTGTGTGAACTGATGCATTGCTGGGGCAGTACGGTGACCTCCTGATAGCAGGAGCAGAAAGTCCCATCAGATTGCTTTCATGCTAATTAGACTCATTTAACAGGCTGAGTTTCCACGTCTGATTCTCGTTTCCCATATCTGATTATTCTACGAGCAATGCAATCAACTAAATCAAACAGGAAATATGACAGATTCTGACATCTAGTTGGGCCTGGTTGAGCTATGCATAGAGTAAAAGTGGGGGGTGGGGGTAAGTAAAAAATAGTCTTTTCAAAATTTTCATCTCTGGAATTTTAATTCCAGTTAAAATCACTTGCTCTTGTGTTCTAAAATACATACCAGTGCTTGTTTAAAGAAGTCTTCATTTTTTTTAATTGAAAAGGAGGAGATGAATAAACAGAACCAAACATCTAAGATGCACAATGACAATATTTGACTTCAAATTTTATATATATATATATATATATAAAATATATAACATATTATGTGAAGTAAAATATTGAATGCTAAAATTAGCACATATATTTAATTCCATAAATGGGCAATTTGTTAGTAGTAAATAAGCAAAGGTTTGCATTAGTGAAAAATATCATTCTTTTATTTCTTTAGCATATTTTAAGTAAAATGTGCTTATTTTTATATCTGTCTGCCTTCTGATCTGTGTTTATCAGTTTTAACTAGTTACTCACATCCAGTCATCTTTAATACTAAAAACTTTTCAATATTTACTATATTAAGTTCTTGATATAATGTTACTGAATATACAATGCTAGGGTGCTTTAAAAAAAAAGCTTTGATTTTGTATTTATTACCACAATATATTTTGTTGAGAACAAAACACTGAAGCAACTTTAATTAGCACTGAGAAATGATAACTGTCAGGCTATGGATTCTATATTAACGATCAATATTCCTACTCAGTACTGCAAAGAAGGTTTTGAAAGTTGCAAGGACAAGGAAGACCAAGAAACATGGCAGCATTACTATTTTGTCATTCTGAGAATAAGCGGCCCTTTTGGAAATACGCCTCTGCTGAATGTAATGTCAGTTCAGGCTTCTTTCTCAGAAGCAAACAAAGGCACTCTTAGAGTATCTGCCACAATTTAAACCCAATTGCTTTGTTGAGTCCTAGGTCCACTAGGCAATTTGTCAGAAAAGATCATGGGTAACTAATTTGCTTTTGCTTGCCGTGGCTGTGATCATGGCTTCTGACAGACAAAGCCCTTGCATAGCCAGGAGGGACATATTATATCATTAGATCCACTTTTTGCTTATAGTCATGGAAAGTCTGGGGTTGAGAATAATGTCCCTGTATTTGCAAAGAGGGTTCTTTTGCTCGTGACTGGTTGCTATTTCCTCCACTGTTGGAGATTATCCATTTCCTCCTTCTCCAAAGCCCAGATTATTCTAAGAGCCCTAGAAGCTTTCTGATCCACTGTGCAGGTGGTACGTTCATAATCAGGATCTGTTCTGGCCTTCTGTGTGGATTGTGATCCACAAAGATATCTCCCTGTGGAAGCCTGAAAGCCTTCATCCTCTTCCGTGGCAACATGTCTCACCCCAAATGTGCCCAAGCTTGACAGATCAAATCTCAGACAAATGACTTGTAAAAAATTAGTGAGTGGGGTGGGTGGATCAGCATCAGTCTACCTGTTGGAAGAACAAAAGTTGCCCGTCCTACCTCCGTCCCCCTTAAAGACCAACAACAAATTCTTTCCTTTTCCTTCCTTTTCTCTTCTCTCTTTCTCTTTTCATAGATTGTATTTCGCCACTCCTACATTCATCTTAGCCAGATTTCTATCCTAAAAATTAAAAATAATATTTTATACATTATTTCCCCACATGAACTGGACACAACCTGCGAAACAGGAAGAAAGATGTTATCAGTGTGGGATGAGGTAGAGGGAAACAGCTTGAAATTTTAAAGTCACATGTCTTAGGTCAAATTCTAATTCTGACAGTGTGATTTCGGGCAAAGAATTTAAATCTTCTCTTGTTCAGTCACTTATTTTATTAACTGGAATAATAATGATAGTATATACCTCAAAGAGCCATTGTAAGGACTAAATTAGCCACTATCAGTAAAGAATTTAGCCCAGTGCCTAATGTTGTAATGTCTTGCTGAAATTTACCTGTTATTACACAGCACAAATATGTAGCAGGGATGGAACTCAGATCTGACTAGGAGTCCAATCATTGCTCTACCATGTCCTGGAAAAATGTAGTTAAATATTTTTTATGCAGCGTATTTTTTGAATTTCCAGTTAACGGGCCCAAGAAATTCTTTACCCTCAACCTCATGGATTCCTAAGAAAAAATTAGGTTGCTTAGAAACCTAGGGAAGTAGTTCTAAAGATGGATTCAAACACAGTACTTACAGTTCTGCTACTACATAGCAAAAAAAAAAATATGTTATGTTTAAGCATTTGACATTTTCCAAGAAGTTCATGCTCAGTACAAGAATTGTTTTTTTAAAAAAAATACAAATACAGTCAGTCTGGAGTTTATCTCTTACTTTAAATCTTCAAAGGGCAGCCAAATCTGTCTCAACAAAACTCAAAAGAATCAGTGAGATAGTACTTATCTCCTCAATGAAGAACACACAAACAGCTCATTTATTTTTCAAGCCTTCACTGCAATGTACAAGTATAGGATTTCAGTGGCTGCTAGGATTCTGTGAGTTGCTCTAAATTGCCCAGCTTTCCTACACTTTCAATTAAAAGGGAAAAAGAAGGCACTTTAAGTCTAAAAATGTGGTAAATCCTAATCACTCTTCAGTGGCTGCTTTCTTATATGACGATGAGCATCGTAACAGTATTTTCTCCATTTAAAAAAAAGTGTAGCCCTGATCTATGGATATATTTGGTTAATAATGAAAAGCCTAGTGTTCTCATGGTGCTGATGTTTGCAGAAGATTAATATTCACCCATCTTTGGATATAACCATGTTATACCAAATGAAACAAAACCTGCCTCTCAACTCTTAAAGATAACTCCTGTAGCTTATTAACATACATCCTTCCAGAATACATAACACACACACTAAATTTATGTTTTTGTATTTTTCCTTTAATGTAGTTCACATCACTTTTAAAGACTCTTCCTCTAAATTCGCTTTTATTTCTGTTTGATTTCACTCAATATGCTATATACACTTCTTTCCATTTGACTTTTTAAATGAATTTAAATCAAATTCTAATTATTTAGTCTCCAAAAATTTGCAAATTCTTCCCCTTCTCCTTTTAGCATTTTAAAAAATGTTCATTCTCCAGCCTTTTCTCCTTTATTCTCATCTATACAGGCTCTTCCCGTAAGTCAACTCGCCAATGAAAATTCCAGTTTGGTAAGTTAAAGTGTAGTCAGTAACTATGTTATTCAGATTATACTAAATATTTTTCAGATACTTTATTGAACAAAAATTACCAAAAATCTATTTTTCTCGGTATTGTGTGTATATACATCAAAATTCCAATATACAGCATCGTGATGTATGAGGAAATAACATTGTTCATCTAAATTAATCTTATGATACACATAAGATTACTTCAGGTTAACCTTATATTAAAGTGATTTATTTTACCAAGTGTTATGAGGAAAGCATTTTGACATAGTAAACAGATATTTCTCCTCTTTTTTATTAACATGATTTCATCTCATGATAAATCTGAGAAATTGAAATACAAGCAAAAGGAACATTTCATAAACATTAATAAAGGTCAAAAAAGATGGCTTAAGAAGCAATGTGAAAATATGTCTAACTTTTCAGCTAGATCGTTTTGATCTTTTGTTTGGAGAATAATTTAAAAAATACATAATTATACAAAAAATACAAAACACTAAGGCAGTAAAACCACATGGTGATAATCAACACAAGAGCCTTAGCAGCCATCCAGAATTCAAGCTGTGCATATGGAGAACTCAGCTTTTCAAAAAAAATGTGTATATTAAGGTTATTCTCTGTAATCCATTTGAGCTATGAGTAATTTAGTAAGTAGAATTAGATTTTATTTCCAAAGGTTGTTTTCCGTATCACTGCATGCTTACAGACAAGACTTAGGCATGATGGGTCCTAGCACCCTACTTCCTGTTAGTGGAGATAGCAGCAGTGTTTTACACGATAAATAATTTGCTCTCTTGACCTATGACCACTTAGTAAGAAAATGGATTTAAATTTCTAAACTCTTACGGAAATTTAAAATAAAAAATACTTTTAACAAATACTTGTCAAATAATTAAATTCTTATTGAAGGTGATGAGTGATGTTGATGTGGGCTAGGAAAGTAAGGGGATTTTTCACCACCCATAAAATGTGTGAAAGATAATACTACTTTACGTTTAGGCACACCTCAAAATGAATCTTTTTTTCTTTTTTCTTTTGTTTCATGAGGGGGAGGTAGGTAGGTTTATTTATTTATTTATATTTGGAGGAGGTACTGGGGATGGAACCCTGGCCCTCCTGCCTGCTAAGTATGCGCTCTACCACTTGAGCTATACCCTGCCCCCTAAAAACGAATCTTAAGCAGTCTTTCTAGACGAAATATTTTGTAAATTCCATTCATTTAACAAATACCGAGTGCCTGACAAAAGTTGCAAAATAGTATCTGTTGGATGAATAGGTATCTCAAACGTGCTTGGCTTTGGGTTATAGGGGAAAAAATGCAAAGTGATATGGAATCCACCCTGGAGAAACATTTAAAGTGGTAAGGCTTGTACATAGAAAGCACATGTATTCTGTAGGGCGCGGAAGGTGATATGTCTTTAAAAAGATAGTTCTGACCACGTACTACGTACGTACGACAAAAGGGAGGGGTCACGGAGGAGGCCAAGTTTGAAGCGGGCCTTGAAGTGCTGGAATGGTTTAGACCTAAGACTGGGAGAGGCGCATCCCAGGAGAGACTGGCGTGCAGTGCACAGAAATCAGCAGACACTGTTTAGTAGGGAATGTGGACGCTAGGAAACGTTCATGAACAGAGAAGTGTTATGTCAGGGTGCAGTCGGGGAAGAGTAACCTGCAGGAAGTACTTATACGACACTGGAAAGGCTGGAGGCGAGGCGCAAGAATGGATATTCTGCAGGTCCCTCGAAATGTGGAGCTGAGTCTTGAAAACTGGTCAGGAGTTGGCGATAAAGGTTTGGGGATCTGGGAGTCCTTTTCCTTCCCCTAGTGTACTTGAGAAGTACTTGAGACGCCCGGAGGACAGCAGAGGACCAGCACAGGTCTTGGGCGGAGGGCGATGGCGTCTGAAGGACCAACGTTTATACTAAGCATCCGGCCCAACATCTAGCACCTCGGAAAAAACCACTTAGCACAAGGTGAGGTCCGCGGAGAGGTGGGAAGTCAAAGTGTAGAGAATCCTAGATAGTAGCGCATCCCAGTGTACGTCAGGGCTAAAACAGAAGAAAGAATTAAATGAGATATTTTAAATTGAGTGTATTTAGACCTTCTTCCATAGCTGTATTTCCCGACCTAAAGAAACTCAGAAAGGAGTTCCAGCTTTAAAAATATTGTCATGGCCTACATTCTTTTTAAAAGGGGTTTCAAGCTACGATGGTTTCCTGAAAGCCGGTAACTATGCCGGCTGTCTCTACCTCGTTCTTGTTAAGGAGTACATAGGTCAGGAACCCGGAGAGCCCAATGATGTTATTATTCAAGTTTATCCTGTCTTTACCTTGACTTGAAGGTGGAGAAAGGTCTGGGTGTCCATCTGGTGGCCTCGCCAAGGAGGAACTTGGCTCGGTTCTCTGGATGGCAGGGAAAGCGGGCAAAAGAAAGCAAGCCAGAGTATCAATAGCGCCCCCGTGGGAAGCAAGAGTTAAGGCTGTTACCGACCCGGCTTTTCTCTCAAACCCAGGAAAGCGGGGTTACTGGGGCTGACGGCGGCCCTCGAGCGGAGCTGGAGGTGGGAGGAGGAAAGTCAGGTCCTATCTGCGCCCCTAGTTATCCCCGCACTCCTTCCCCGGGAGAAAACTCTAGGCCCCATCACTCAGGAGCGGTCTCTCGCTCTGGTTGCCCGGGTAGAGCAGCTGGCCGGGGTCAGGGGCACGTAGGGGCGAGCTGGGAGAGCCCAGCAGCTGGGAGCAGAAGGGCCCAGGGAATCCCGCGAAGCCGCCCGAGCGCATCCCGGCGGGGCGGCCCGGGCTTTCCCCGCCGCCGTGTGCGCGGCGCCCGCGGGGCTGCGACCCTCCCTCTCCGCAGAGCGGGAGCCGCGGAGGGAAGCAGGTGGGTGTGGAGCCAGGCCCGGGCCGCGGGGAGCAGCGGGCGCCCGGGAGGAGTGGGAGGCGCCCGGCGAGGTGTGGGCGGTGCCCTCCCGCCCGCGCCCCGGCCGCGCCCTGGGCACCGGGGCGCTGTCCCCGCTCGAGCGCACAGCTCCCGCGCCGCGAGGCCGAGCCCGGGCGTCCCTGGCGGTGCCCGGCCGGCCGCGCAGCCCCGCCGCCCACCTCGAGAACCGCGAGCGCCCAGGAAGAGGAGGCAGCGGCGGCGGCGGCGTTCGCTCCAGCCCGCGGGTGCGCGGAGCGCGGGAGGAGGCGGAGCGCGAGGTGGGGTGGCCGCGGGCGGGTGTGCGCGCCGGAGCCGGCGCCCCCGAGCGCCCCGCCTCGCCTCCCGCGCCCAGCCTCTGCCCGGCTCCGCCACAGACACACACCCACCAAGCACCCACCGCCCTCCGCCCCCACCGGCCGCCGCCGCCGCCGCGCCGCGGGCCGCCCGACCGAGCGGCAACTCCCCGGCTGGCGCGGCTCGCCTTCTCGGCTCCTTCCGCACGGCGAGCTCAGCCCCGCTCGATTTTTCCTTTTCTATCCCAGCCCTCTCCGGTCTGGGCGGCGGCGGCGGCAGGGGGATGGGGGCCAGCGAGGGGAAGGGGGTGAAGATCGATGAAGATTATTGTTCTTTTTAAGGATGCCTTAGCTTCCTCCCGCCGCCTCTCTTTTGAGCCTTCCTACTAGAGACCGTGAACCAGAGTCAGGGATGTGAAGAGAGGGGAGGGGGGAAACGCCAGGAGCTCCAGCCAGCCGGGGAGACCCTCCTCTCCGTGGAGGGGAGGGGGATTTCCAGCGACAGATCATTGGCGAAGGGGACCGTCGCGGGGAGAGGAGCCCCGGAGGGAGCGGGGAATCCCACAGCCCTTTGTGGCGCCCGAGCCCGTGCTGCCGGCTGAGCGGGGTCGGTGGGAGCTAGGTAAGTGGCGGGGGCATTGCTGCTCCCCGAAGGGGTCTTCCTTTAAGAATGCATCATCGCGGGCAGCCTAGCCAGACTTGAGTTGCTAAAGGAATTGGAAACTGCCATATGGCACTGAGTGGGCTTATAGACAAAGCTGACTTAACCCTGAGAGGGTTATTAATGTAAGGCTCCGTCCCCGTGGGGAAGGCGCCCAAGTGTCAGCCCCCCGAAAATCTTCCAAGCAGTCTGCCTGGAAAGGGATGGGAAATGTTATTTCTAGGAGATGAGCTCGTGTTGCCTTCTGTTCATTTGTTGGTAAATGCCACACTCACATGCACACACTTGTGGGACGGGATTTGGGGAGTGTGATGTCTCTGATATATGAACAGTCCTCAGAACACAGAGACGTGCATGCATTCTGCTCTCCAAGCGTGCACGGTCTCCGTTCTGTAGCACACGGTTCCTGAGAGAGAGAACGAACGAGTCTCTAAGGAAAGAGCTTCATGGCTGTTTCCAACGCACTCTGCTAGTGTCTTGGGAATACAGTTGCCCTGAATGGCACCAAATGACACTGACCATTTGCCTCATTGTTTGCTTCCAGGGCTTAAAGACCGCTTTCAAAATAGTATGCTGCTTTCCATTTTCTAGAATTATGAGCGTTTTTGTGTATTCATTCATAAAAATTCTGTGTGCAGTATGCCCAGACATGCCATGTATACATCATTTATGACTGCATAAGTGTTATAATAATAGGTTACACTGAAAATGTAGGATGCACAGATGTACACCGGGTTCATTTCATTGCAGGTTCAGCATTCCTTCTCATCAAGTTATGCAATAATGTCAGTATTTTAAATAGCATTTTACATCTCTGTTTTTGCATTGATGCGTTTTTGCATTTTGTTGGGAATCTGATTTTTTTAAAGCTCAACTCAAAGGAAAAGTAGAGATTTGTTTTTGTTTTTAACCGTGTAGTATTGTGTGGGACAGAGGTCTCTCGGTTTATTTACCAAAAAACCATCGATTGAAATATCACATTTCACAGGACCAGAGAGAGAGAGAAATTCCAGTCAAAAATCAGAAGTCCAACTTGTCAGTACTGAGTAACTTACTGGAAAGATTTTGAAAAAGATGATAACATTCAAAAAATTATGTAGTTATAAAGTTTTACTTTATTTCATTCTTTATGTGTGTGTGTTTACACGTGTGTATCAATAAATGTAAAGTTGTCCGAAGCTTACATGTAACAGATATAAGATCTATGGTCAGCTGGACTAGAGAGTTCTTGGTTCTTAAATTCATCACAGCTTAAACAGTTCAGTGATTTGGCACACTGCGCACGTGTCTGTGCTGCTGGAGATGGGGTTTTTAATGTAAGGCATAAATATGTGATTACTTGTGTGGCTACATAGACTTTCTGAGAATTTGGAGGGTCCATTGTATAAACAACGATTCTTCCAGGGAATGAAAAGTAACCTCATGTTCTAAAAGAGTTAACATGCCTCCACCAAGTAAATAGTACAATCCCCTCCCTCATGCTGTCAGGTTCAGACCAATTGTTTATCACAAATAGAATTGTGTCTGATGCACTCTCTTGCCTTGTCTGGCACGAATCAGACTCTTGGAGAAAGGAGTGAATCACTTGGCAGTTCTCTTTGCGTTCTTCCTCCTTTTAACCTTCACCTTTCCCTCTCTGCGTTAGTGTTCCGCAACCTCCCTCATGCACAAATGCACACCCTGCTTCTAGAAAATAACTCTATTGCCTGCCATTTGGAGAATTCTAGTGTCTCTGTCTTTTCTCTTGCTCCTGTGTTTTTCTAAATAGAATCAATCCAGGCATCTGTTGAAACTATTTCCAATCTCACTTGTCTCCAAATCCCAGAGTTCAGTTTTCCAGGCATATATGTTTGCTGAATATTCAGATGGGATGGGTGAATATTACCTTAGCCAACGTCTCATCTGGCTTTTAAAGTTTCCTTGTTGACACTGTAGGGCAACTATGAACATGAACTCACCCTTCTAATCTCTAGTGTGGTAACAAAAGTGAGACCGCCAGAGAGATGAAATGACAAGATATGCTTTCAGTCATGTTCCTTGGCAACTTAAAAGCATATTTGTGCAGGTTTTTTGCTACCTGTCTGTGTATCTGTGCAAAATCTTATTTAAGCATTGAAAAAAATTTTTTTCTTGAATTTGTATCCAGCATTTTGCAATAGTATTCTAGAGAGACTGGTTCACATGTATGTGTGTGTGTTGTGAAAGTAAACCAAAGGACTGCTAAAATCTAGGAAATCTACAAGACATAGTTTATTCTGATCTAATGCATTTTTTCCTTGACAAATTGTAAGAAAGTAATTAGTTCCTTGAAATTTGCTATCCTTTAGAGACTGATTCCTAAGGAACATCCTTAGAGTTGATGGGACACCTCCTCGTGTACATTGTAAGTTAAACATATATGGTTAAGACTTTCTTTTTGCTTCAGAATGTAATATTACTTGAGGTTTGCATATATTTGTCAGGTGGATTTTACATAAAACTCGGAAACCTATTATTCTCATAAGCACTTCAGAGGATTGGAGAGTACACATGCACTACATACGGTATTTTTTAAGTCCAGAGTTTTTTTTTAAGGTAAAAGTTTATCACCTTGTTACTCCCAAAGTGATAAAATAAACTTTAAGGAGCAGCACAAACTTAAAATTTTTAATGCTTTACTACAAGTATCTTCGTACTCCAGATCGGTAGCCCATTCTTTTCATTGCTTATTTCCTCCTTCAGCTTCTTAGATACATATTCCCACCAACTCTTCACTGCAAGTCCAGGCTGTCTGGCAGAAGGTCAAGTGTGTGAGACTAGGGTCTCTGTGGCCTCTGTGAGCCAGACCCAACTGTATCACCTTTAAGGGAAAAGTGCCTGTTCCTGTAGGCTGAATTGCACCTGTCTATACTGTCTGGTTTAAGGCCATGTATTCACTCACTAACTCATTCATTAATTCATTCATTGCTCATTAAGCAAGTATTAGGAGAAGGGTACTTGATTAAAGTATAACCAACGTAAAAGAGATAGAAGACATAATCCCTGCCCCTCAAGGATTTTTTACAATATAGAGAGTAAAACTTGAATAACTAATAGGAGAATCATGTGTCTGCTTCAAAATCAGGGATTTCCTGCTAACAGAAATACATTCAACAGTTTCATACTTCATAAATTAAGGCAGATTGAGGAAGAGGATCATGAAAATTTGTCACAGTCTCTGCATTGGGGAATTACTAGAAAACAATAATAATAATAACTTATTAAAATTTTTAAATTTTAAATTAAATAAAGCATTATTAGTAATATTTACATTATTTTTGTTTATTTCTTATAAGTAACATTTACATTATTATTTTATTTGTGTAAGTAAAATAAATTTATTTTCATTATTATTATGACAAACCATTGAGCCAACTACTTTTTACATGTTTTACAAATACTAAATGTTTTAATTCTCACAACCACCCTATGAGGAAGCTCTTACTAATACTCTTCACTAGATAGCTATAAAAGTTAAATTACACTGGAATTTGACACAACATTGTAAAATGACTATAACTCAATAAAAAATGTTATTTTAAAAAAAGTTAAATTAAAGAGACTTTTCTTGTCTAAAGTCACAGAGGAAGTAAATGATACCATCAGACTTGAACCCAGGCATTCTGGCTCCAGTCAACTACTATGACATTAAGTATCAAGGAACTTGATCCCTGGCAGAATAAGAAAAGATGATTGTAGCTCCTAGATTTATTTGGAGTTATATCCCGCCATGAGAGGAGGCCGTAGTTGTTATGACAGGGGATGCTTGGAAAAGGCCAAAAGTAGAGACTTTATTTTAAATAGGAGAAAACTCCAAAACTTTCATTATGAATTTGAAATTAGAAGGTAGTTTAGTTAGAGGCTAATTTTTTGGAAGTACAGTCGATTTACAATGTTGTGTTAATTTCTCATATACAGCATAATGATTCAGTTATGAATATATATATATATTCCTTTTCATATTCTTTTTCATCATAGGCCATTACAAGGTATTGACTATAGTTCCCTGTGCTATACAGTAGGACCTTGTTGTTGATCTATTTTATATATAGTAGTGTGTATCTGCAAATCCTGAACTCCCAACATATCCCTCCCTGCCACCCCTTTCCCCTTTGATAACCATAAGTTTGTTTCCTAATGTCTGTGAGTCTATGTCTGCTTTGTAAATAAGTTCATTTATGTCCTTGTTTAAAAAAATGGTGATTGGGCTTTTATCGGAGTGCTAACGCATTAGGAAGTACTGGCCTTACAATGACGGCAGAGACTGACGCAGGCCAAGACACGTGATCTGACTGGTCAGTTTCTAATTCTAGTTTATTTCATTTTCACTTTCAGTTCTTTTTTAATTACAAATTATTTTGGATATAGTGTTATAAGTATTTTAATTTATTATGTTTAGGTTATATATCCATATAATAATAGAGAATGACTAGTTTTGCAATATAATTTTCTTTTACCCATGTCCTCACTTTTTCCTCTGCAAAATGTATCCCCAGTGTACTGATGGAAAATAGAATATAGTCACTTAACAGGTTTACTTTCTAGTATATTGTCTAGAGTGCCTTTTATTTTATGAAGTGACAACTGTAATAAAATCATGAAAACATAAGTCAAATCATAAATTAATGAGATCTTCATCAACAAAAGTTTATGTAATATTTGAAGGAAAGTTCTTTCTAAATATCCACGGCTTCTGTTTATGTGAAAAATACCATCTGGATTAAAGTTGGACGATAAAATGGCTAAATATTGGCCTGAAGGATGCCATACAATCAAATATTTAGATACAGCCTCATGATTGATTAACATTTTTATTTTTCTCACAAATATTAGGTCTCACAGGCCCAGTCACATTGTACGGACAACTCTCAACCTACAATTGGCTTGTAGCATAAAAGTCAGTTTTTAAAGTTTGTTTTTTTCGGAACTTGTCATTCATTTATAGAAACAGTACTTGGAATGATGCTTCGATCTCTAGACCAATCCACAAATACCCTTTTAATCAATAGTCTACCTGAAGTACAGTGCTGTTAGCACTGAAAACACAGCCATTATGTATAGCAATATTACCAGGGAATAATTTGATTTAAATAGTATTTATTGACTGTTTCTTCTGTGTAGGGTTCTTTTAGGATACACAGGTGAACAGAGAACTGCCTGGAACCACAAGGAGGAGAGGAAATTGAGAGAGTTTGTATGTAACTGATTTTGACATTAGGCAGAATGAAGAAAGCTTTATAATATTGGTATAGGCAAAATGTGGAACAATTGATTCAGACTTCAGTGGAGACAGCCAGGGACTGCGTACCTCCTCAGGATCCTCATTTGTTATTTCATCCTGAAGGTATCTACTGAGCTTTCTCTCTGAGTCAAGTCCTAAGTTAGGTGCTGGGGACATAAATATGAATAAGACATCATACGTTCACAGCCTACACATGCAGATTCATAAATCACAACAAAACGTGGTAAATTCTATTGGTGGAGCAGGATGGCAGTTCAACTGAGTAACCGCCTAACAGAAGCATCCCAAGAGTAAAAGAAATATGGTTTCTTTGAATTCCTAGATGTATTTAGCCACAATTCTCTATTCAGTCAGACCCAGAGCCTTCTTTTAAAAAGCAGTATTTTGCAATGTCCCTTTTACTTTCCTGAAATGATGTTTACAGGTAATATAATCTGTCTATACGTATAATGTTTTAAAAATTGATATAAATTCTCCCTCTGTAATAGAAACAAGAAATAAAAGGAAAGTAGCTTATGAAAATTGCAAGTATATCATTGTGTGTACACTCAGGTATAACTACACTAAAAATGTCATAAAGCATTCAGATGCCTGCTACTTAAAATGCAAAATTTGGATTTAAGAGAAAGTATTCAAGTGAATATTGCTGACTCTTTGGTATACTTGGCATTTTGAAATAAGAGTGAAGTAAATATGTTCATAGAGTGTGACAGTTACAGCTGCAAACAGATGTGGGTGTGCTGTATTTATTGATGAAGCAGTTAACATGAGCAGCGTTACAATGGGTGATGTGACTTTCCAAAATGGTGAGCAAATCTTGGTGAAGTTCCAAATATGGTAGTTATATTCCTAGAACATTCCTATGAAAAACGATTTTACATACAACATGGTTAGAATGTGGTCACAGATGATAATCAAGTCTTCATTTACATGTATGTCTGGTGAAAGTGTGAAAATAATGGAGGATGCAGAATTTCTACCCACATTGTAGGATTTCTTGAATTCCTGGGTCTTGTCTTCCAAATACTAACAATTTTTGAAGACTTATTCAAAAAGATTGTATTAATCCCATTCAGCAACACTGATTATGGCTGTATTCTCCCACTGAAAGAAGCCAATCCAATTCTAATGCATAATTTTGAAAAAGCAGACTTCTCTGAGTTTTTAGTAAGAAGGTAAATTTAGAGGCTGACTAAATAAACGAAATAAACAGCAGCAAAATTAAACCATGCAGATTTCTAAGCACTAGAAACAAACTAATAGTAGGCACAATATTTGAGACTGACTAATCTGATCATAGCTGTCGGAGTTTCACTTTCTACGCAGGCGTGTCAGACAAGACTTCAAAGTTGAAGTGACATCTAAGCTGATTTTTAAGAGATGAGTAAGTTCTCTGGGCTAAAAAGGAGGCAGATGGATAACATTCAAGGCAGAGGGAACAGCATTTGCAAAGCAGAGTCATACAAAGGGCTGGGCTGGTAATTGGGGCTCAACATTGGCAGTTGTAGGGAGGTGATGGCAGATGAGACTGGGGATTAAATGTGAAAGCCATGCAAAATCACTTGGTAGGACAAGCAGTGGGGGTCAATAGAGTAAATAGAGTAGTGTGGTTCAGTTTTATTGGGGGCCAGCTTCTGAGCTAGCACGAGGAAGATGGACTATAAGAGGAGAAGAGATTGATGCCTGGGAGACCAGCCAGGAGACTGTTGAGGAATGCAGGTGAACTAAGGTCCAGGAGTAGCTTAAAAAGGAATGGTGAAGAGTGGGAGGAGGCTTTGGAGACCCCACAGCAAACACTTGTAATCCAGGTGTCTCCAAATCATTCAACTCCCAACATAGGTCATAATAGCCAGCTTAAAGCCTCCCTCTTTCTTCTTCAAGGATCGTTGTATTAATTAAGGTAACTTGAGCTTCTGTAATAAACCTCCATATTGCAGTAATTAATAGAGTAGAAGTTTACCTCTGGCTCATATGAGAGTCCATTGTGTGTGTTCTATGCAGTGGTTTGGGGACCCAGATTCTTTCCATCTGAACTAGGGACTTGGAGTTCTCTGCGTCTGGTTGGCAAATGTGGAAGAGAATGAGCACAGAGAAGGCACATCCAAGAAGTGACACACCTTATTTCCATTTCACATTCTGTTGGTGTGATAATCACATGACTCCATCCATATACACAGAGGGGAATGTGTAACCCCTGGCTAGCAGCCACTCCCCAGCAACATTCTTTTATCATGGAAAGGGAGGCACAAATTTTGCTAAACAGTTATTTATATTATATTCTGCCTCTCTGGCTACATGCAGAAAAACCTCACCCCCAGGAGACTACCTGACTCCTTGGTCACTGCATCCATTTTAAAGTCCAGGTTCTATGGGTAATAATACTAAATCCCTCCTCCCCAGATAAATTTGGATATGGCCCCTCCTTGTCCAGATACCATTACACTTGAAAGGCAGGTTGTTGGCCTCCCATTATACATGATGGGCCAGGTATGGAATAACTGCGTTCAGAATTCTCATTTAGAAAAGGAAAGAACGGGAGACATAGAGCAGTCATTGGCCGATAACACGAGAAATCGCACTATACATTGCTGAAGACCTGCTCTGGCAGCAGGGGAAATTCCTCTGTTAGACTCTGGTTTTGCTGTCTTGGAAGAACTCCATTGCTCATTGTTCTCTGTAGCCCTGGTCTCCTTCTGGAAGGTTCTTCCTTGTCCATTGCTTGCCATGGCTACATCCAGTGGGTGTTGGCACTTTGATCCTTCTTGGGAGTTATATTACTTTCTTGGCCCACATCTTGCTGGTACAAGTTGAGATGCCTTGAGGTTGTTTATAGTCACTGTTCTATAGTCACTAGAAATCAGGCTCCTAATTTCTTTGACAATGCATTTCCCTCAAGATCGTTACGGGTTTCTTATCTATTTGCTGTCAGTTGCACCACTAAACTACCATGAAAGTTCTTCCCTATTCATAGTTCTTGAACCTGCCTCATTTCTTTGCTCATGTCTCAACCATCCGTGTCTCCAGTGTTTATTTTGGGGTCATCTGGAACAAGAGGCTTGGGTGGTTGGGTAACTTCATTAATTAGATCTTTGCTGCACGGCGGAGTTCTCTTGTGTAACTGGGAAGTCTAAATGGGCGTCTGTTACTCAGAGCCTTCTTCAGTGTCATTCCTCACCATTAGAGCCCCTGAAGCAGTGGTTCATTCCAGCTTTGTAGTCTTATATTTCTAGAGTTTGGCTATTTGCCCTTATTTCTGGTCTCAAACTAGCCAATTCTTTCATGAGCTCGTCCACTATCTTGTAACACCTTGATGTAGGCAGTGAAGAGCCATCACATATTATTAGCATTCTGGCTCTTTCCAGCCATTTGTTCTAGAGCTGTAGATCTGCCCTCTGGTTAGCACGGTTTTGCCAGGGCATAACCGGGTTCCCGGTGTCTGGTCTTCACTGTTCCCTTGCCAGTGGCCAACACCACGTATTCAGATTTTGTTGAGGCAGCATGGACTTCAAGGTATCAATTTCAGAATAAGGTAGGATGATGCTAGCTGCTGTAATAAACTAAACTTAGTGGCTTACCATAATAAAGTCACCCACATAACAGTCAAATGGAGAGAGAGTGAGACCAAGCGCAAGCATTGAAAAGCCATCTAGTTCTTAAACCTCCTGACTCAGATGTGACACCAACAGCGCTCTGCTTATATTCCATTGATGGAAACTAATCACATGGTCCACAGAGATGCAGAGGGGCTGGGGAACGTCATCCCTGGCTTAACAAGAGCATCTCAGTGACAATTCTTGTTTACAAAAATGAAACCTAAGTTTAAGTAGGGAATTAGCCATTCCCTGCTATAATCATCTTCCTCCAGAATAAACTGGGGGGGGGTGGGGGAAGGGTTTGAATTGCATTCACTCACTAGTTAATCTGTGCTATAGATGGCATCTCCCCCATCTCACTCCTGTCCTGTCTTTGGCTCTTGACCCAGACTTCTGAGACTACCACACGTTTTCCTTCATTCTTCAAAGCATCACTAGTATAAGGCTCTTGCAGATAACAGACTCTGGTTGAGTGCTTTGGGATAAAGGATGGTGATTATTATCATAGCCCGGAAACTAATTCTAACTGAATGTTAGATGTCACTGCTCCTAGAAATGTGCTCACCATTTCTCACCATGGGGATTTGCCGAGATCTCTCTGAGACACAGAGACCGGCCACTTGGTAGGCCTTTCCCTTCCTCTGGTCTCTCCCTCCCATCTCTTCATCTAGGATTCTCCCTCTGTCCTTCCCTGAGGTGCCTGTGGACTCAGTGCGCAAGTTCACAAGGGGACGTGCCTGGAATAGCCAAACAGTCCATTATGCTTTTTTTCTGAAACAGAGCAGCAGCTCTTTCTCTAAGAGGACTTACTGCTTTCTCATAGTCCAACTGGCTCGAAGTTGTAGCCAGTTTTTAAAAGATATGCACTTAGCAAATATTTATTAAGTACTTTTCATAGGTAGAGCACTCTTCTAGGTCACTAGGTTAAATGAAATTGGTCTTTACCCTCACCGGTCTTATAGTCTCTCTGAAGGCAAACATAGGAACCCCCAGTTCCCTCTCTAGTGACCAAGTGCAGTGAGCCCTGGCTCAAACGATCAATGTGTCCTTATGAACTATTTAGAAAGGAAAAGTGATGGGCAGAGGCAAGGCTCCTGAAAACGAAATGGTGACAGCGACATTTCTGGAGTGAGGAACAGCACGTGGGCTGTGGTTTTGCTAGGTTGGGGGAGCTGGATCATTATGCCACCACTAATTACCCAGAGATACTTTTAAACTCTGTTTCTGGTCACCTGGTTTGTTTTCTGCAGATTCCAGAGCTTTTTGGTTCTTTTTCTCCTCCCTCCTTTTATTTTCTAGCAGGGAGTACTCAGGAATGGCAGGATAAACTGGTCCTAAAAGGAGATCAGCCAGGTAGGCAAGCATGGCATCGGGAGAGAATGGAGACAGAGGGCAAGTGGCAGTTCAAGGAGGGAGGAAGTTAGATTTAAGGAGTTCTTGGCGGAGTCCTGGCTGTACATGGGGAGGGTAGTCTGGGAACTGGGAAGATTTGGAGATTTAGGCGGGCAGGGGCAGGTGGGGCAGGCAGGGTTAAAGGAGATCCAGCCCCAGAGGCTCAAATGCTACAGTTTGGGGGGGGGACTTAGAGTTTAGGAATGGGTCTGTCTTAGGTAGCTAGCTGGGGTCCAGATCACTTTAGACATAGGTGTGTGTTCTCTGGAAAGCTGTGTGATGGTCGCGCTGTCATATCAGGTACTCAGGCACAGTGGGCAGGACCATTTCCTTGTACGTCAACAAATACCAACTCCTCTTTCTGGACTTTCACTAAAGCTTGCTACCTGGACTCTTAGCTTCCCTTCTTGTGCTTTCAATCCATTTGCCCTTTGCTTTTTTGATAAAAGGCAAATCTGATTGTATCACTGATGTCCTTAAAACCCTGAAACAATTTCCCATTTTTCTTCAGAGAAAGGCCTAAATCCTTAACTTGGGGAGTTGCCATATTCCGTCTTGATTTTCCAAAGCATCACCAGTGTAAAGCTGTTGTTCATAACAGACTCTAGTCAGTCTGGCCCCTGCCCGCCAGTGTCATCTCAGGCACACTTGATCCTCGTTTGCTGCTGTGATTTCTGGCTTTCTTTGAGTTCCCCCTCAGGTCCCTGGGATCACGTGCCAGGAGACTTGCACACGTCATTGTTCAGAATGCTCTCTCCGCCCACTTTCTGAGCTCTTACTCATGTCTCTCATCTCAGGTCAAAAGTCGTCGCTCAAAGGTGTCTCCTAGGGCTCCCAGAATCGGGTTGGGTCTCTCCAGTCTTACCTTTCCTAGCACTCTTGTTTTCTCCTTTGCAACACTTAACCCAATTCTGATTTTTAATTGTGAGTAATTTACTTCTGAAGTGTCATTCCCCTGTGTGCGAACGTCAGCTCAGTAAAGGCAGGGGCTGTCCTCCTTCACTGCTTTATCCAGGGGTGCCTCCGCAACTCCATGCACATAATTGATGCTCATTGTTTATTTGTTGATCCAATGAGTGTGGGAATGGATGGAGTTGGGACTGAAGTCAGGTTGTAGGTCACAAAACAACACCAAGAGTGCATTGGCCAAGAACTGCTGGCCAGGGTTGGGCATAGGAAGACCAGAGCAAATTTGCCTGGTGATGAACTGCCAAGCCATGGCCCTGCGCTATTTTACACTCACACACTCTTCATGTTCTTCTTGATGAGGACCAAATGGTGCTAGAATGTGGGATGGAGAAGAGTTTATAAGTGGAGGTCCAGGGGCCATCACTGCTAAGAGTGGAGGCAGCTGATAAAATGACCAGACAGAACATGGTGCTTCCAATAGAAGTTTTCTCTGTCCCCTATTTCAGAAGATACTCAGCCTCAAACTTTACAGGAAGGCTGTCTAGCCCAGTGCTTTCCAATAGAACTTGATGTGACGATGGAAAATTTCTGTATCTGGGCTCTCTGATAGAGTAGCCACTAGCCACATAAGCTATTGACTTGAAAATGACTCGTCAGACAGAGAAATTAAAATTAAAATAGACATATATGGTTGGTGGCTACCATATGAGACAGTGCAGACATGGACTATTAGCATGAATTACTTTAGGAAACCCTAAGTTTCGAAAGTAGTATGGCTTAAATTCTAGAAATATCCATTTACAACCAATGTTGGCCTCCAGTTCACCATATATAAACATGTCTGGAATCCAATGCCTATTTTGACTCTGGTGAATATCACCCAAGTTCCTAGTGAAGAGGTCTGAAAGCACCATGTCTGGTTTCTAACCATAGGAATTGTTTTTTATCGAAGGCATTTCTTTCTTTGTGTGAACTGTGCAAAATGTAAAATTCTACAAAGGTAGTCCATTATCTTTGTAAGTGTCTATGTAATATGACCTCGAAGGCTTTCTCACACTCACTTTTCCCAACCAGGATTTTTTTTTCTTTTTTTGTTCCCTCTCCTTTTCTCTGTCTCTCCTTCCTCTGTTCTTAATTTCTTTTCTAACCTCTAAAATGATGGACACAACACTATGTCCTTTAGCAAGTTCCTCTTCTGCATATTGATTTCTTTACTTTTGTGCTTGTTTACAAAAGCTGTCTTATCAGTTCAGATCATTAACAAAAACCAGCCAAAGGACAGTTCAGTTCATTAGCCAAAAAAAAAAAAATCTGAAATGATAGCTCTTGGCAGGCCAATTGATACATTTTTGGAAATTTATCAGATACAACAATTTCAGTATTTAGTCTGTAAAAAATGTAAGGTGAAGCATTGTACTGTTTTTTTTTTCACAGCTATCATCTAGATAACATTATGGTTGCTCTTAATCCTTTGAAAGTTCTCATGTGACTGGATTTCTTGAATTCTTGTCCAGTTTTTCACAAATGAAAAGCTTTCCAGTAAGCTAATACCAGAGGGAGAAAGTGGAGATTTGAAGGAGAAATTCTGAAACATAACAGTAAAGTAACATTTGAAAAGAGATGGTCCATCTTTATCCCTTTTCCCTAGTCTGGATAGAACAAGTGTGTCTACAGACTTTCATGCTGAATGTCTCCAGTTCATAAAATCACAATTATTAATCAGACTATCATTAAATATTAACTTACTTTTGAGATAAATGTCATTTTAAATTTGGAATCCTAGTCTTTGCTAAATCTAAAGAGAGCTTTTGCATTCGGCTTTTTAGAAAGAGTGCACATAGAAAGCTTAGAAGCTATTAAAAAGCTGCTTAAACTTGACTTCTGGTTTCATTCAGGCCCAGCATAATAAACACAGTTTGTAATCAGATGTATATGCAGTTAAAGTAGAACATTAGTAAGGGCTTTAGCCTTTTTCTTTTCTTTTTTAAATCTAGGGAGCCATTTTCTTGCAGGCATTTTATAACATTTGGAACGTAGTGCTTGATGTGTAATAGGTGCTCAGTAAATATTTGTTGAATGAATTAATTAACTGATTCATCAAATTCATTAATTCATAGAAGATCTCAGAGAGCTTTTAAAATCCCAAATGGTGGCCAAGTCTATCACTCCCATAAATGGAGATTGTATTCTGTAGAGCCTCATGACTTAAGACATCATCCTCATTGGCTGGTGTTTTATAGCTCTCTCTTCCTTTACATCAACATGTTTAAATCAGGTAGGAAGCTTTAATTAGGTGCTAGATAAATATTTAAGTCCATGATACTGTCTGAGCCTACAGAACATGCTAAAAGCACAAATCCAAAACTTCCTGTAATACTTGTTGCAGTAATCGTATGGGTTCCTTGAGATCAAGGGTTATTTTACCCACTTTTGTCCCCCTGCACTCAATACATACTAATAGCCAAGTAATGCCTTGGTTTGGAAGGAAGGGAGGGAATGAGGGAGGAATAATGGATCTAAATCAGTGTATGTTATTTATAGTTTATGATCTCTTTCCATTCTGACCGTTACTGGAATAGTAGAAATTACAGATTTATGTTTTAGTCAGGAATCATTAATAATTAGGTTCACCTCATCAGGATTTATAGGTTTTAGTGGGTATGAATTAGCTAAGTGGCTCCTGCTTCACACTTTTCCTCTTTCATCACTCTAATCTCATGCTCATTTCTGGTGCCTGGAGGTAGTGGGATCTAGTGGAAAGAACATGGGTTCAGGAACCAGAGCCTTGGCTTCTAGCCTTGATGCTGAATGGACCCTTGGAAGGTCATTTAAATCCCCCGGTGCTGCCCTTCCCAAATACTGTAAATTTTGTATTTTTGACATTTAAAAAATATTTTTAAAGCACCTCTCTTGACTGTAAATCTCAAATACAAAGACTAATAGCATTACTTTTGAAATCCATGTACTAAAATTTCTATTTGGTTTTAAAGATTTAAAACTACAGAAACAGTTGCCAACCTCACCATCTCTAGCCACAAGGAAATCATTACTTTAAATGTATTCTATACATGCCACATGTCTAGGCCAAGGGACAGACATAATGCTATAGGAATTATTTGAGGGTCATTCTTTCCTTCTCTATCATGCTAAAAAGATCGCTCAGTGTTGGTCCCCTTTGTACATTTATTTATTGTTCTGAGGCATTTAGAAACCTGCCATTCAAGGAAAATCCCCAGCACCTTAGAAGGTCAAGAACGTGGGCTTTGAGTTAAGGTAACGCTGGGCTGGAACCCTAGAGCCGGCACTCACTGGTTATGTTGTCTTAAGGCTAGTTGGGTCATCCTGTCTGAACCTCACTTTCTTTATCTATAAATCAAAGGTAATAACACCTACCCCAGGGTGGACTGAGAATTAGTGAGAGTTCTCCCTGGGAGAACTAAGCGGAATAAGCCCAGTGGCTGCATAGGATAATCTCTCAACATATGGCAGGTGGTAACAGTGGTAATTATTAACCAAATTCACAGAGCAAATGAGATGTCCTCATCTGCAACTTTGGCTGCCCTTCAGATACAACTCCAAGAACATCCCTGCCTTCTAGGAAATAACAGTGTCTACTTATGGATATTTTGATCTTAAGCTGAAACAAAATCCAATGGCAAATCTGAATTCCATAGCAATGGCTTATTTCACACTGACATGCTCTTTTATTATATTCCCGTCTACCTGAGGATTTCAGAGGTGAAAAAGAGTGTTTTAAATATCACCAACTCTAAAACCAATATAATTAGTTTTTTTATTGAAGAAAAAAATAATAACAGTAAAGAAGAACTGGAAAAAGCAGAATAAAATCCATAATTTCCCCATCCTTAAGCACACTACTCCTTTCAGTGAAAACAATGGCTGTCCTTTGTTTCCGAACATTTTCACCCTTGGCTCAAAGTCCCATTCCCTACTGCACTGCTGCAACCATAATTTTTGTGATTTTTCCACACTTTTTCACATTATTTATTTCAAGACTGTATCATCTGGTACAAGTCACATGAACTCAGGGCTTCAGTCAGTCCATCTGTGGTCCCTAATTTTCACATTTTTATTTTAGAAAATGTTGATGGCATACGATGAGCTCATTTTTCCCCGTCAAATGCTTTGATGTTTTCTTATCAAATTGTGCTAAATTGTATTATTAGCCGTAAATTTAACATCCTAAGATTCAGAGATGCTAGCAGGTCATCTCGTCCATCTGCCTTACGTTCTTACCATTAATTATTTATTATACTTTGTAGCTCCCTAGCATTTTATACAACAGAGACACATGGTAGATTGAGAAAAGGGGCAGAGGCGAGGGGAGGAATATTTATAAAGTGCCATACACAGATGGATGCTTAATAAATGCTGTTTAATGATACTCACTGATGACATAGGTTGGAAAACATTACTCATAGGGTATCTGGAGATGGATGTTTGTAGTTCAGTGAACCTCTTCCCTTTTCTAGTTAAGGCACAGGGGGAAAAAATCAAGCATACAATTACTTGTGACATATTCTGCTTTTTTAAAATTAGTTCCATTAATGAAGGATACCTGATTTGTTAGAAACTGTTTTTCTTTTTCATGCTAGAATCTAGATACACTATGTTGAATATGCAGAGTCAGGAAAGAAGGAGAGCTACTTACAGATGTGGCTACACAGTGCCCTAAGATGTGCTTTGGGTGTGAAATACGGCCACCTATACATTGTGAGCTGCATACACTGAGAAGGATTTCTGCCTTTTGCCCTAAGTGGCTTTCCCAAGCCGATACTGCTCTGCTTAATTTCCATTACTGTAGGGTCATTCCTTTGATTAAACTTTGCCCCCATCTTATAGTCTTCACATCACAATACTTTATATTATTTAGAAAGAAAAGCTCATCTTTTGAAAAAATGTTGAGACTCACTAACCTTGACTCTTTTCTTTGTCCTTTTATTGGTAGAAATTCAGTGATGTTGGCTTTTCTGACTCAACTGTTTTTCCTAGGAGTGAGTGTAAGCTGAGAAATAGGAAATTCATTTTGGCCAAAATTTAAACAGAAGAAATTGACAATAGTGAACTTTTCTCCTGTTCTTCGTCTGCCCAGTGGAATATGTAGATGAGTTGTAGTCACACAGAAATCTCCTAGAACCATGACATTTCAGGGATAGAAGGTACCTTGGAAGTAGTCTTGTCCATCTCTCAGCAGGGCAGGAGTTTCCCTTTTGCATACCTTACAGGTGGTCACCTGGGGTCCTTTGAACCTTACCAGGCCCAGGGGTGTTTTGAGGCAGTGTATTCCACTTGGGGGCAGCAATAATTATTAGAGAGTCTCATTTGTTTATCATGTGGCTCTTATTCTGAACCCAAGCCTTATGAAAGTAGGCCAATAAGGGCCAGCAGAACTTCTAAACAAATTGGAAATCACCGCCATAATCTGATATCGGATGATGTTAACCAAAACATGTGACCACACACAAAAAAAGGATATTAGTGCTTTGAAATTCTTATTCTTTCTTTCTTTCTTTCTTTCTTTCTTTCTTTCTTTCTTTCTTTCTTTCTTTCTTTCTTTCTTTCTTTCTTTCTTTCTTTCTTTCATGTAGTCCACAAACATTTGTCAAGCACTTGCCTACCAAAGATGCAAATATGGATAAGAGCTGTTTATCACTTTTAAGGACTCACAGCCAAGGAGGTGTTTTCAGTTAAAGCTCATGGCACCACTTCTCTGTTGTAGTTTTATAACCATTGTCATTAATTGCTTGTTGTGTTTGTTCATAGCATATTTATCTACCTTCACTAGAATGTGAGCTTCATGATGTCAGAGACTGCCCCTCAAACAGAGGAAAGGCTCATAAATATTTGCTGAATGAATGGATAAGAGATTCCTTAAAAAAAAATTAAGAATAGACTTAAATATATGATCCAGCAATCCCACTCCAGGTATATACCCAGAGAAAACTAATTCGAAAAGACACATGCACCCCAGTGTTCATTGCAGCACTGTTTACAGTAGCCAAGACATGGAAGCAACCTAAATACCCATCCACAGATGACTGGATAAAGAAGCTGTGGCATATATACACAATGGAATACTACTCGGTCATTAAAAATGAAATGATGCCATTTACAGCAACTTGGATGGACCTGGAGATTATCACACTAAGTAAGTCAGACAGAGAAAGACAAATATATGATATCATTTCTATGTGGAATCTAAAACAATGATGCAGATGAACTCATCTACAAGTTCACTGAGAAAGAGACTCATAGATGTAGAAAACAAAAGTTATGGTTACCAAAGGGGAAAGTGCAGGGGAGGGATAAATTAGGAGTTTGGGATTAGCAGATACAAACTACTATATATAAAATAGATAAAAAATAAGGTCCTACTGTATAGCACAGGGAATTACATTCAATACCTTACAATAACCTGTAATGAAAACAAATATATATATGTATAACTGAATCACTATGCTGAACACCAGAAACTAGCACAACATTGTAAATCAACTATACTTCACTTTAAAAAAAAATGGACACTAGGGCATCAGAGGCAAGGAAAGAACAATTCTGTGAAGGGCATCTCTCTTCAGAAGAACACGGTCAGGTTGCCTGACTGCAGCCATTACCCTCTAAGGAAACGAACAATGTGTAGGAGATAACACATTCAACTTAGTGTAGTTTGAATCCAATATTTTGACATGGGGGTGAGACAAAGAAAGCAAAGCTTTTGAAAACTTCGAGTAGAAAGTGAAAAGCAAAGAAAAGTGAGCTGGAGTGTAATGCAAAGAGACTTACGTAGGCGTCTGCAGACCTGGGTTCTAGTCCAAGTTCAGCAGCTAACAGAGAGAGGTCAGCCAAGTCACGTGGCCTCACTGGACCTCAATTTTTAAAGCTGTAAATAAGGCAATTGGACCAGAGCACATACACATTCCCTTCTGTCATGTTCTGTGATTCTGGTCTCCAAACAAAACATGGGGGTATCTACAGCATGATATCTGTTTGTCATAGAGACTAGTCTCAAATCAGACAGTATTTGAGCTCTTAATAAAAGCTTCATTGCCTACAGTATGTTTGTTTGTGGAGAAATAAGGGACCAGAATGTAATTGAAAAGTATATTTTTACTATTAAACAGAGCCCAACAGAGAAACATCCTTTGTCAAGATTCTTACTGCCGGACATTCTAGACCAACCATTGCATGGTCTAAAATCTAATTTTATTAGAAGAAAACTAAAAAAGTGTTCGAATCCTATTCAAACTTCATGAATATTTTTTACTTGGTTCCATAGAGGCTAATTCTAACTTATGCCCCCACATGGAGATGAGATATGAAATTTAAGCCAGTCACCCAAACAGAAGATTGTATCATCCACAGAGAACTGCAGGTAGTGACTGAAGTTTGTGATTTCTTTTATCAGGATATTATGGCGTGGCCCAGCCTCATTTCTCATTCCTTTCAGTGGTGTCAGTAGTTCCTCTGCTGACTTTTTTTATTTTTCTCTTTCATCTTTATTTATCCCCTGCACACCACTGTGACTCTGGGAAGACGTCTGCAAGAGGAGACATTTAAAAGTACACATCTTGGGCACCAATATAAAGGGCACTTTGACCATCATAATAGAAAAATCTTCTACCAGCTGAATGGCTTATATAAAAATTTGAGCTTTTTTTATGTGTGTTTTGAAACAGACTGAAATTTCAAACTATGACTATACCTGGCAGTTTATAAAAGGCCCCCGATGCATTATAGCATTAGTATTACATTTTTCAGAGTAGGGAAGTATTTTTCCTGAGTGATACCTTATAAAAGGCCATTTTTCTAAAGGCAAACCTAGTGGTTTACTCTCTAATTATAGCAAATGTATATATAGGAGCTAATTCTTTAAATAGTTCTCTTGTGATGAAGAAAATTCATATTCTGTGTCTAAATAAAATAGTTTATTTATAAATTTGGTTAGTCAGAGACATCAGTGAAATGCGAAGATGCTCATATTACTTACTGCTTGTCACTGCAACACAATGCTTCCTTTGACCACTGAAGGCAAAGCTTTTAGGATTTTGTTTGAGTGTATCTAAAAAAAGCATCGGTTATATCAAGGATAAAAGTTCCGGATTTTTTTTTAACTAAGGAGTAAATAGCTGCGCTAAAATCGAGGAACATATTGATATTAGCGGCCTCTGATAGCAGAAAAGAAGTGCCACGTCCACCTTTCTGGGGACAAGGACAGTGTTTCCGTTATTACTAGAACCTGTCGTGTTCAAAACAACAAACAGTATGAAATTCATTAGTATTTCTGGCCAGGTTCTAAAGTAATTCAGCAGTAATTCAATTTTATTGAATTTCTTAGAACAGCTGAAAGTTTCCAGGACCTGACTTTGCAATACTACCAATCTGTCTTTCTCAAATAAATCTGACTTGTTTTTAACTTGTTATAAATTCATTGTTTTTCACTGGTAAGTTCTGGAGGTGCTTTTTCAAACTCCAGTGAGTGCTAATTTTTTTAAGCACTGATTAAAAACATGCATTTACTACTTAATACTAGACACGAAAATTGAAGAAAATGCTGCAGAGCTGTATATACATAGAGTGATTTAGACTTAAAGGTCTCAGAACTGCGTGTTTACAATGTGTGCTCAGCGGGTACCAGCAACACAGAAATGAAGTGTTAAACATCACTTAGGTCTTTAGAAAGATTTGCTTTTCATCTTCACAGAATCGCACATGGGGCTTATCTGCCTTGCTGCACTAAGGAAGTGTCAAGTATATGACGTAACAGTAGTATTTTTGAGACTACAGTAAAAAAAAAAAAAATCCGCCCTGCCCCCACACCACCACTCCCCTGCCTTAGACCTGGAGTCTCAAGCTGTAATTATGATGCCATGATCAGAAAGTTGTGTTTTGTCAGGTTTGGCCCTGAATGGATGGCAGCATAATGCCACGCTGCTGGTAGGAGCCTGCAAACCGAGGCTTTGTGCAGCTGTGCAAACCGAGAATGTTTGTTGTTGTTTATTGTTTAAAGAGTCGCGTTCTTCCTCTAACAGACTAATGAAGGGATGTTTAGTACATTTGCATTGGTTGACTGATTGTTGCAAGCTTGACTCTCGATTGATCGAAGGAGATGAAATAAACTAACAGACTGCCGAAAGAGAAGATTTACTGAGATTCTGCCTTTGACGTAAAAATGTGTGTTCAGTTTATAACTATTTATGTATATAAATTCTACTCAGTTGTATAACACCTCCACAGCTGAAATATGGAATTATTACATTTTATATTAAACTTATATACTACACTGAATTACATGATTCTTAGGGGGCAAAATTATTATGGTAGACATAATTTCACTTGTAAAAGTAAATGTGACAAAACATAGCCTCATATCCACTTTAATTAATAAAATTAAAAATATAAATTTTGCAAGCTCTCGAGAGTGGCAAAACACGGTTTCTAACCCAGAGGGAAACGACAGATTCACTGTTAGAAGTAAAATTAATATTGCAGAAAAGAACATAGATTAAAATGGAAAGTTAAAAACACTAAATAAAATGAAGGAAACTTTTTTGATGTTCTGAATGTAGTGTGTTTCAAGCTCTGATAAATCTTAAAGGGTCCTTGAAATAAAATATGAAAACCACCTTTTCCTAAGAAACTAGACATGAAAAAAATGTTTTCATGGACTCCGAAGTCATATGATATGCTTATTTCTATCTAAAGTGAAGATGGTGATTGGAAGGGGAGGGTAGTAATGGCCAGAGAGAAAAAATACTAACCAAGTGCCATAGGAAACCAAAGAATTTTAGGCATGGAAATGCCATTGTTTGATATGTGAAGATACTGAAGTCCAATCAAAAAGGTGAGGGGGTTGCACGAGTCCCACCCAACTGGACCCTGGGGTCATGAGTCTCAGAGCAGAACCCCTTCTGCAATCCCATACCACCTCCCATAAGAGGCAGCTCAGTTTAGATGTTTTTCTCTTCTTCTGGAGAGAGACATGGCATTTTCGGCTGAGGAGGTTTTCTCCTTAAGGATGTAGAAAGCTTCGTGAAGTATGTACAAGTTGGAAGATGCATGGTTTGGTTTTGTGGTTGGTTAAGAGACAGTGAGGGTAGAAAGATCTAGGAGGCCAATGCCTTATCCATTTGAGATTTGCAAATGATAACCACTATATATAAAAAAAGATTTAAAAAAACAAATTTCTTCAGTATAGCACAGGGAACTATATTCAATGTCTTATAATAACTTTTAATGAAAATGAGTGTATATATATATATATATATATATATATATATATATATATATATGCATGACTGGGACATTATGCTGTACACCAGAAATTGACACATTATAACTGACTATACTTCAATTTAAAAAAAGCAAGATCGAGGGAACTGGATAGGAAGAGAGGGAGAAGAATGGAAGAGAGATGAGCAGCTTGTGGGGAAGTAAGATGGGAAATGGGAGAGAAAAACCACAGAGGAGGAGGTAGCAGGGAGCATGGCAGATGGGCAGGTAGACAGAAAGGCTCAGTGAGTTTCTAAGGGACTGCTGAGCAGGGCTTATGCTCTGCACTTGACCTGAATTTCAGGCTTACCAGTGTGACCCCTTGTGTCCTACAACTATTTTGAAAGCCTGATGAGCTCTCTGAACACTAGTCACAGTTCTTTACCTGCTCGAGAACTCACCCCTTTGAGCCTGTACTCTACATCAGGTCACAAGTAGAACATTCTGCTCAGGGAGAATCAAAAATGTTTAACCACAGTAACAATAATCAGAGCAGATCATCTTAAAGTCTTCAGAAAATCAAAGCAACAGGCTACATTCTCTCATGATAAGTTTCTCTACCCATGCTTTGAAGAAAGGGCATTGAATTTCAGGCTGTCTTTTATTGTGGGGTTTGTAATCAACACTGGATTTCTTATAATAGAAAGTTCTTGATTAGTAAAGAAGGGACTTTGAAATTTAAGTCTTATGACCTCTCTTCACTTGAGACACATACTCTACAGAAAGGAGGAATTCACTATAAGTCATGAGGATGGAATTATTTAAGATAAATAGTGACCTACAGGTGACTATGACAGAGCATTTATGCTTTTAGTAATAACTTTTACAAGAAAGCAAGCCACACTAAGCCACTGACCATTAACATGAGATGTTTGTATCCCTTTGAAGTTTGCTCTTACTCTTTCTGGAAAACCGCGTATCTGATACTAAAATCAGTTCAAAAACCATCTCTCTTCTTCACAGTAGTTGTAAATCATGATATTCCAAAAAGAGTAAATTCATTTTTATTTTTATTTTTATTCAAATTAAAGATGGATTAGGTTTCCTGCTTATTATTCATGTGGGTTGTTCGCATAATCTGTATGGATTACTGAGATGTCATTGCACCAAAACCAAGTTATTTAATGGAGAACATTTAGATTCACCACTGAAATTGCTCATCTCTCATATTTTTAGATGTTTTGCCTGATCCTAATATTACTGTGCCCCCACCTCTGTGTGTGTGTGTGTGTGTGTGTGTGTGTGTGTGTGTATGCATGCATGCATGTGTGTGTACTCCATTCTCATTTGAATACAAAATTTGGACATGGGCATCAATGGCGTCAAAGATACACGCTGTGTGTAGATACAGTGCTCCGTAGAGAAAAGTTAGGACCAACAATTCCTGGCCTTATAAGCTTATAATCCACTAGAGAGGACTGAATATGTATGTGTGTATATATATACAAAAAAATTTAAATGTTAGCATTTATTTAATAAACACCAGTATAGCTTTTACTCTTAGTGTTCATTCAGTGATTGGAAGCTAAACATAAAGGAGAAATATGAGTTTCCTTATTGTATTTGGATATACCTCCCTGTAGTGAGCGCTTCACATAAACTATCTCATTTAATTGTCATAATACTGTCAATGAAGTTGATACTATTATTTTCATTTTGTAGATTAAGAAATTGAGGCTTAGGGAATTGAAGTTACTTGGCCAATTATTGTAACTTCTTTATTAGAAAAATAGGCTTTTATTGTCATCTGCAATGAAAGTGTGTGTGTGTATACTTTAAATATTTCTTTTAACTGTGGAGCTGAAAAAACTCCCAATTCAAATATATTTATTGGCCATATTTACAATAATTTTTATATAGTCCATCTCCAGTTTTTTCATAAATTTGACTTATTTTCACTTGAGAGGATACTTGGCTCCAGATGGAGAAATAAATTTAACTCACAGGAGTGGAGAAACCAGACACATGCAGAAATTGGTGTGGATCTTATAAAGAGAATTCTAATTATAAGGACCTCGTAAATCTAAAAGCTTTTCCCTTTGGTATAAGCAACTGATTGTGTGTGAAACATGATGTTTTACATTAAAAGTGGTGTTTTGGATGAATTGCTTGGAGCTCTGTGGTTTTCTGCAGAAAACATTATAGGGGAAGATCAAGTAAGAAGATGCTTGCTGCTACAGATCAGAAGAATAGATCAACAAGAGGGAGTGCCAGGGCACTTGTGTCTTAAACAATTAGTACACAGGAGAAAAGAGCTGTGGGGCAAAGAACACAAGTGCACACACACCCATTCTGACACACATGATGTGCACACAAACATGTATACATAACATGTACACATAGATGCATTTTAGTCAAGTGATTCAAATATCTCCTTTTATGCATTTTCTGGCCATATACATTAGCCCTGCTAGATATTTTGTCAGCTGTCTTGTGGAAAACAAAGAATTGACAAATTATTTAACATTTATTAAACCCTCACAATAAATAAGCACTGTGCTCAGGGATAAGACTGTAACAGAGAAGATAGTCTTTGTCTTCAGGAACTCCCAGCATCCTTGGGAAAGGTGTTTTTGCAGTGGTCTGTTAAAACAGAGGACACATTCAGGGAGTTCATGATCCTAGAGGAGGTATATCATGGAGGGCTTTCTGGAGCAGGTGATGTCTGAGTTGAGTCTTAAAGAGCAAGGAGCAAGGAAATGGGAAAGGTGGAGGCTCCTCCAGGACACAGTGTGAAGAAAGGCCAGGAGCTTGAAACATAAAGATATGTAGAGTCTGGGGTTGCTGGAATAAAGTGATGAGGGAGGGAGGAGAAGTGAGGATGGAGAGGTAGGCCAGATCTTGACTTCATAGACTTTATACTGCCAGTAACAATGAGCCTTTGTAGGGTTTAAAGCATGATAAGGTCACCAGAGACCTCTTTCTGAAGCTCTGGACTAAAATATCCATATGCTGATCAATGCTTCCTAGACATCTTGAACTAAACTGGCCGCACTTCCAACCTGCCCCTGCCCAGCTAGTTCCCAGTTCTTCTCAGGACCCTGAGGACCTTCTCCTGGTCTTCAGATTGAGAAGGACCAGAAACTGTCCTTCTAGTAGCTGTGCAGAGAACGGTTTTTATATAGACTAAACCAGAGCTCAGGATCCAGTTTAAGATGTTACTGTAGAAATGTTGCAAGAGATTCTGAGAGTTTGAACCAGTTTCATGGTTCAGGGTAACAGGGACAGGGTAATGGGGACGGAGGGCTTAAGCAACGTTTAGGAGGTACAGGTGGCTGAGACCTGGTGTTTATTTGGATATGGACAGATGGACCAGGATTTCTCAGGGGTTTAGCTTGTGTGGCTCATACTGCGGTTCAGTTTCCGGTCCTTCTCAATCTGAAGACCAGGAGAAGGTCCTCAGGTTCCTGAAAAGAACTAGGAACTAGCTGGGCAGGTTGGAGGTGCAGCCAGTTTAGTTTAAGATGTCTAGGAAGCATTGATTAGCATATGGATATTTTAGTCCAGAGCTTCAGAAAGAGGTCTCTGGTGACAAATTGGGGGGCTGTCAACCTATAGGTATATAAAACGCAATACACAGCCTCTTCTGTGTAGTGCGCTGTGTTGTCTTTTTCTCCTTATATCTTAAAGCAAAGATTGTGTCTCCACAAATACCCAGTAATTAATAGCATACCTCTTGGTTGTGCAGGAACAGCAGTGATCCCACGGAATAGGAAATGCTTTATTTAGGAAAAATGCAAGTAACCGAGGGGTGTGTTGTTCCGTTCTTCCAGGTGTGTCCGTGGAAATGCCGGCCGCAGGGGAATATTGCTCGAGTTGACCTGGTGACTCCTTCCTTTGAGGACCCGGGCTCTGTGGCTCTGTTCGGTCCAAAATGGCTGAGAAGGCCCCCCCTGGCTTAAACAGGAAGACTTCAAGGTCGACGCTTTCTCTGCCACCTGAACCCGTGGACATCATTAGGAGCAAAACGTGCTCCCGGAGGGTGAAAATCAACGTGGGGGGCCTCAACCACGAGGTCCTGTGGCGAACGTTGGACCGGCTGCCCAGGACCCGCCTGGGGAAGCTCCGGGACTGTAACACGCACGAGAGCCTCCTGGAGGTGTGCGATGACTACAATCTGAGCGAGAACGAGTATTTCTTTGATCGCCATCCCGGAGCCTTCACCTCCATTTTAAACTTCTACCGGACAGGGAAGCTCCACATGATGGAAGAAATGTGCGCTCTGTCTTTCGGCCAAGAGCTTGATTACTGGGGGATTGATGAGATCTACTTAGAGTCCTGCTGCCAAGCCAGGTATCATCAAAAGAAAGAGCAGATGAACGAAGAGCTGCGGCGCGAGGCAGAGACCATGCGGGAGCGGGAGGGAGAAGAGTTCGATAACACCTGCTGCCCCGAGAAGAGGAAGAAACTCTGGGACCTGCTGGAGAAACCCAACTCGTCCGTGGCCGCAAAGGTATGAAAAGCAGAGCGTTGCTTTCCCGCGCGTGGTCAGAAAAGGCCATAGGTGTATCCTAGAGAGTGTGGTGGTCATCACAGAGGGTGTTTTGGTAAGACAGAGCACAGTGCGGTCATGCGATGAGACATCCTTTCCAGGATCGTAGTGAGTCAGACTTAGTCTTCCTGTTACAGCCTGCGATGGCATTGCTCTTTCCTAAATGGTATTATTATGTCTGGGCAGCAGCATCAGAGAGTCCTGGCGACCCTGGTGTTGTATGATGTTGGTGACTTGAAGATTAAGAAGCCAGGACAAGCTCAGGTGCGTCAGGCGTGGAGTCTTGCAGAAAGGCCTGGGCTCCATCCTGCATGAAAACACGGTGTGGTCTTTGAAAGTGGAGGAGGTGCCTCCTGGTTCTCTAGAGGTGCAGGGAGAGATTGGACTGTGGACCCATGTGTCTCAGTGGGCTGGGGGCCCCACACATGAGGAAGGAGCTGCCTTTTTAAGCAGTGTAAGCAGTGAATCAGTGTCCAGAGTGCGTCCAGTTACCTCCCTTTGGGAGGTCTATTTCTGTCGGCGTATACTTTTATCCACCATCCAGGTAGTACTGTATCTCAGAGGTCATAAAGTGTTGGTGGGAAATGAAGGTTCATTCATATTTTTCCATTGTGCCTGCATGTATCTAAATCTCAGAGTAAAATTTTTTGCCACTGATTTCAGTATTTAATTCACCTGGATGATTCTGTTTATCTACTTTTATTTAGAGCTTTGAGGGTTAGCACAAACTGATTCTCATCTCGTATGTTTGGTTCCTTATTTCAATATGAACTATAAGTAAAAAGCCAAAAGAGTCTGGTTTAGCTACAGAAGCACAGTGCTGATGTTTCATGCATATTAGATGAAAATGTAACATGGAATAGAGACGAGAAGAGTGTCTTAGCCCATGAATTCTTATGATTATTTACCATTTTTTCAATTATCTTCTCTTATAAATAGTAAAGATGACAGAAATATAATTGACTCTATGTTCCTTTTGACTGGAAATTAAAATTCTCCGTGATAGTCTACAACATATAAATAATGTAAATAACCAGCTGAATGCAGTGATCATAAAACTGCTTCTTGCCCTGATTGATATTTCTAGTTTTGCATCTTTTGACTTCTACAGGCATTTTACTTTCCGGCCAGAATGTGGAACTAAATGAAATAAAATGTTACTTCTGCTGTACATAGTGAAATAATGCACATTTTGTGGCAAATGGAAGATTTCAGCCAGGTCTTTTCGTAGTTATGAGTAATTTGTTTGCTTTTGTTTTATCTGTAAGAAAGAGCTGTGCTACATTTGTGGGTTTTGGTGAGAAAGGTTACTGCTCTTTCCAAGATCAAGTGTTTAAGTTACACATTCGAGTTACCACTAAAAATATGGAGTGAATTTTGAAGCTGAATAAGATAAACTCTGGATTTAGGGAAGTTTTTGGGGTGTCAGATGAACTCTTTCAAGCTTTTAGGCAATTTAGGAATAAATCGTTGTTTCACCAGGTATTCCTGAGGAAGTTAGCCAAATATGTAAAAATAAGCAGCTATGTTAAAGAAAATTTGAAAGGTTACTGTGGTTTATTTGCTGATAACGACATTACTAACACACATCTAAAATTAAGTACTGTTATAGAAAAAATTTTAATATATACCTATTTTTTTTCTGAAGGATTTCTGGTAAGGATGGCATAAGGTCATAAACTCATTTCCCAGATAAGGGAGTTCATTTAATCTTTAAATTTTAGACATAGTAGCGCTCTCTTGATGTCAAAGGTGATGTTGATAATGGCTTATTATAATATACCATTATATACCCCCATACATCAGACAGATTATTTAAACGTGCTTCACATTATGTATGTACAGATATCTACTGACAGACTATACCTGGCAGTGAAGGACATTGGTTTGGAAATTTTTATGTAGTTATAAATAATAAATTTGGTTCCAAATTATTAATCAGGATAAGTGAATCCTTGCTACCCTAAGTGGAGTCTCTACTAAATTTTCATAAAGGATTTGTGTTTGTTTGTTTAAATGTCTGCATTTCCCCTCTCTGAATGGTGAAATATGATGCAAATTCCTTACATTTGATTATAGGGTAGTTAAGTGAAAGTGTTGTTCATTCGTCTAAGGTTTGGAGCCTTTTAAAACCAGCTCTGTATGATACTTACATAAACCACCACCTTGCCTGTGCTCTTCTCAAGTAACTTGTTATTTTTCCAGGATAATTATTGGTGAGGGGAGTGCTAATGCTATGTGTGTGTGTGTGTGAATATGTGTAAATAGTATTTTTACAACTTTCATTTTTTCATTACAAAATGAAGAAATTCATTTCATCCAAGCTGCAGTGGGGTGACACTCTGGCCCTCACTGTGCTGTGGGTGTCAGGTCCTGCTTTTCCTGGGAAGCTCCCGTGTAGGGCGGCTTGGAATCTATGTGTCCTTTCCTAACTTGCTTTGGAGATAACTTATCTCTGGAGGAGAATGTCTGTTTACCTTGCCTTTTCAGTTAGTGATTATTCAGCAATAATTGGTAATGAGTCAAATGTATAAAAATTGTTCTCTGTGCACTATGCACATTCGAGTAGACATGTAGAAAGACAATCCTTTCTCTCCAGAAATTAAAAAAAAAAAAGACTCTTAGCTTAAGCAGGGATTTCATATCCTTGAAAATATTTGTTTTTTCTCTTTTGGTTTTTCTGTGTTTTATAATTTATAATATTTCTTTAATAAAGTATAAATGTGATGGGATTTCATGACAAATTCCTAGCGTGGCAGGAAAAATTTGATCTTTTCTATCAAATATTCCACGGTGGGTTAAAACATCTATTCATTGACATGGAATAAATACTCAATAGTCAGTTAAGGAATAATTGTTCAGCCCATGTGCATCCACTGTAATATGTAAAATTACTGCAAGGCCCACTGATCTGTCATCCTATCCTTGGGTGTAACCCTGACACACCCAGTAGCAATTCAGCTCTTGTAGAACATGCTTCTTGGTGTCAGTTCTATTAATTGAACTTTCTAGTGTATTAGGAACTGAAAAAAATGCCAAATAGAGTTTAAAACTGTGGTGTATTTAAAATGTCTATATTTAACAAATTAACGTTTTTACAATACACAGAATACCATGAACTATAATGGTACTTTTCACAAAATACCAAGAGGATTAATAGACATTGGTGGTTTTCTGGGGTGTGGGGTGACCTAGTAATGGGACTTGAGTGTATATCTGTATGATAGACTTTGTTTTCTTTCAGTTCCGTCAGTGTATCTGGTGACTGTGTATTTTCCCTCATATAGAGATAATGTACCAAGTTTAAACTGGAGGCTATTTATGAATGTGGGGCCCGGCCAAATGGGCCCAGGGTAGTGGGGCGTGGCTGGGACTGATCTCCGGGGTTTCCACATCTTAGAATTGCTAGCTCTGGGACGCCTTTCATAGGAACATGCAAGGGGAGGAGATGCTGCCTCCTGCATCTCCTGGGCAGTGATTTCAAGTTAGACTTGATCCTGTACCTCTTCCAGCCCAGGGCAATTTAGTCAGCTTCTGGATTGGAAACATTTTTCTCTTTTCTTTGGCCTCTTCCCTAAGGAACTGAAGTGGCTGTTCCCCTTTACACACTGCACAGAGACTTGGGTCTCAGAAGTGTTTGAAAGCCTTTAAGGGAAAGGGGTCCTAAGGCATGAGGTCTTAGCAGCCTTGGGGGTGAAGAACCACCAGGAGGGAGCACAGCCCACCTGCGAGCTGAGTGGGGCTCAGGCCGTACGGCGCCCTCACTCGGATATCTGAAGAAGGTCAAGAGCGAAGGATGTCAGCGGGTCTTCAGGCAGACCCAGCAGGGAATGGCTGGGCCCTGAGCTGAGCTCAGCCGAGCAGGTGGGTGAATCTGGTGTGCCCAACAGCACCAGCGACTGGCCAATCTCAGGTGTCAGGTCAGGAACAAGACTGCAAGCAGCCCTCATTTGATAAGGACAATACAAGGCAAGGTCTGCAGAAGGACGTGTCTGTTCATCTGACCCAGTGCAGAGAGAGCCACCTGTTGGGCGGGGTCCAGGGTCGATGGGCCACTGTTTTATTATCTGCTGCCCTCTCTTCATCTCCCCATTTATCCTCAGCTGTCACTTATTTAAGAGGCATATTTTCCCCATTGTCTTCTCCTCCCCCCACCCCCATTTTCTCTGTTTCTCTTTTGTGCCCCAGAAAGGGAGAGGATGATTGACCAGAGAATCATTAACGTTTTCCATGGCTGACCTCCGAAGGAGAAAAATGAAGCTAAATTTAAATTCTCCCTAAAGAGAAAAACTGCTTACAAAGGAATCAGATTTTGTCAGGGAGAGTGGAGCTGGAAGGGCCACAAACTATTGTAACATCTGAGATTTTTGTCACCCCTCCCCGTAAGAACCAACGTTCTCCTCTTGGCAATGAAATTGAACATGTGTAGAAATGGAGGGAAGGGGATGACAGTGTTTCCTGCCTACTCCACCCACTCACATGGCCACCATCGCAGGCAAGACAGGGCACAGCACTCGGAGGAAGCCTGGGAAGGGGCAGGAGACCTCAGTCACATCCTCGGATCAAGAGGGAGCTGTGGTGGTCCTGACGTTCACAGTCTGTCCCTGGAGCTCCAGGGGCAAGGTTAGAGGTTTCCCAGGGGATGGTGCCTGTTTGTTGCCCTTTGACAATAACCTTGAGAACCACACTCGGTCTTGTAACTGAATTGAGTGTGGGCCTTTCCAGCCACGGAAATAGTAAAAAGAAAATAAATCCAAATAAAACAAAACTCCTGTGTACTCATCAAGGGGAAAAGAATGCTTAACATTCCTATTCTATTTATAGTATATGGATCAGTTATTCTCAGGCTTTGAATGAAAAAAAGAAAGGTATGAGAACAGAGCCATAAATGATTTCCTTTTCGTCCAAGAACAGAACTTTCACATTGTGTGTGTATAAGTGCACCACACATACATAGTGTATATGTGTGCATATAGTCTGTGTATATGTATAGTCAAGTGAACCATTCTGTCCGTGCAAAACTCTCAGTTTCGCTTTCTGATGCCTCTCATAGTGATTAACATTAACGGTGGCCATTAAGACCCCAAGGAAGCAGATGCAGTGTGAGCACACACGGCCGCCTGCCTGCATCGGGGCCCCTCTGTGTGCGGAACTCCCGTTCCTCCCTGGCATCGCGCGTGGCCTAGCGAGCGTGCCAGTCGTGCTGCTTCTGGGCCGAATGTTTGCTGTTTTCCCTTCTTGGCGCTTTCCTTTCTGCATCCCAGCGGCGCAGAGTGGGTTTTCGTGCTTTTCTGATAGCAGGGCGTGAGGGCTCAGAAGTGCTCACAGAAGATAGTTTAATAGGACTTGGCCAGTCCATGGAGGGTTGACATAGAGATAGGTTTTCCTTTTTTTATACGTAACCCATGCAGACTAACAGGTTGAGAGCCCCAAAGCAATTAGGGATAAGAGAATAAAACAGATAAGATAGAAAACAGCACTGGGTTTTCATTAAAATGCTTCAGATATTCCATTGTTTGCTTCCAGTGATCCTATATTTCTAAATCTGTGCTTCTCTGCTTTCCCTGAAAAGCTGCCCTGAAAATGCACCACTCTGCCCTCTTGGCCTCACTTGATCATAGCGGGAAGGAGGAGAAAGGAGGAGGAAACTGATACAAAGTCCACATCCCAGGTCCTTTTTCCTAGGGTGCCATAAATCTTGATTTTGCTGCAAATACCCCCAGTGAATGCCTTTTGTCCTAGTCTAATTATTAATAACATCTCCTTTCACTCTTAAAAAGTGTCCACCTTTGGACAGTAAACTATAGATCACCTTACATGTGAATATTTTTTTTGAAAGAAATTACTCCAGAATGATGTACTTTTCATTTCCTCTTTGCTTCTTGGTTACATCTGAAGAGGGCCAGTCTTAATTTTCAAGTAATTTTTTTCACCTCTTTTGAAAAATCATTGGTTTCCATTAATATTACTAGATGATGTTCAGATCCCTTTCAAGCTTGATTTTTAAACCTCAGTAAGTAATTATCATCTTCAAAGTATAAAAAAAGAAAACTAAGGACTTCTTTCCACATCATCTAATGTTATCACAAAACAGAATACATTGACAGTATTTAAATATTCTGGTTTTGAAAATCCATGCTTTCATTTTTAACAGATTTGTTTTCTTTGTTTCAAGTGAGTGACTTTATAAAGTGACTGATGGACTATTTTAGGTGAGCATAAGCATTATGAAGGAACGGTCACAATATTGAACACTCTCCAGTTTGGAAGGAGCTAGAAGGGTTTGAATAAATGTTTTAGATTAAGTGTTCTTATCTGAGCTTAATTCCCATTTTAAAAAAAGCAGCAGCAAAACAAATACTTTCCAAATGCTAAGAATTTATAAGAAAATTCCCATGTGCATATGCCTTGACCTCACATAGCTTGCCCATAGTATTAACTTTTAAGCATGTATGTTGTCTAGTGGAACTTCGCCCTGAAAGTTTTGTCTAATAATTGTGTGAAAGTACAGCCTTGTAACTGCTTTGATTCCTCAAGGAGATGGTTAGTCATTGCCTCACCCATATTTATTTATATTGTTACTGTGTAACTTTTCCCCAGCATGTTAGAGACTATCCAGGTCATCCTGATGACTTTTAATTAGCCCTGTGATGTGGTACAGATACAACTGCCTAGTTGGTTACATTGGAACTGAACATGGGAAGATGCTATTTTGAATGTCACTGTTCTTTTCCCTTTTATTAGCCGTTATATTTGACAGGAATATTTGTTGTATACAATGAAATGAAATAATCTCTTTCCAAAGAACTTGTTAAGATAGTTTATTATGGAATGTGAAATTAGCCAATTTTTATTGAATATTAAATATTGCATACAAAATATGAGATATTTATGGAATATTAAACATTGCATACATTGAATCATCAGAAATAAAAAGCCTTGAACAGTCCATTTATTTTTAACTCCTCTGCACTTCCACCTTATTCCACAAAAGAGGCAGCTCGCTAGAAATATATACACTAAAAGTTCAAATAAAATAACCAAAAAAGAATTAAGAGCAAAGAAAAAGAACTAAGAGAAATAAATTTTAAATTGTCACAGTAATGCTAGGGAATGCTTCATTTTCTGCAAAATGTTTTGCATAATTTTAATTTAAAAAATGACAGTCTTGCAGTTTAATAATAGAGTTGACAATTAATAAACAAAATTTGTGCTCATGATTAGAAAAATGTACCTGTCTATTCTTAGAGGACCTGGTTTACTGACCAGACCAGGGTAAGAGCCATTCTTAACACAAAGACTCTGTCTGTATGCTCATGTGAATTGACCATTCTGATTAAGAAGAAAAATATTTTCAAAATAATTAACAAAGTTGATTCTAGAAGAATTACTGGAATAAAAATACCCTTTTGATCAAAACATGATTACATAGGGAAAAATAAACCCAGCTGCCAATGTACAATCCATGAACTAACCATAGATTACAATAGATGTTTTAATTTTGGCATTGATTTAGCATTGGTGGTTTTATTCTGTTTCAGAATAATCCCCAGAGTTCCATGACATCCAATAATCTGTAACGTGGGGAGGCATAAATCTGAATTCTGTATAACGTAAGGTTGGTCTGTAGTAGCTGGTGACTTTGATAGTGAGCTTAGCTCTTATCACTATCACTGTTGGCCTCACCCAATCTGGTTGTTTTCTCTGATTGTCATACACACTAATTCTCATTAATTGTTCCTGTATTTTATAGTGGAGATCATGGTATCAGAGAGATTCACACAGGACACATCCTTTATTTAAAATATCCTACTTAGGTATTCCAAGAGTGATAGAAGCTGTTTAAGGCAAAAGTCAACCTGGAAATTATTCTTGCCCACTAATATTCTGGGTGGTTGTTAAAACCCTTCCTACCTCAGCAGTGGAGCAGAGAAGGTAAAGAAGTTCCCAGGTCGTGGCAGCCAGCATATTCCACGTAGCATGTGGGCATCTGAGGCAAGCTGCACTTCCTGTATCTCCAACGCTGTAGTTGATGATAACTTTATAGTTTACAGTTGGCACTTTGAAGGACTTCAGGAGACCGAGACTTCTCTGCAATTGCTCTGTCAGCCTTGATACACAGACCTAACCAATCTAGAATAAAGCAGCTAGATGTGGACCAGAAACAAATGGAGAAGTACGGTAACAGGCAGTGGAAAAGTGGGAGAGGACGATGTTTGCCCTCATCCCTCTAGAACTTTCCCAGGAGGCACTAAAAGCTAACATCAGAACTCTATGAGACTCTGCACCTATGTATTATTTATTTATGTCTGTATACATCTATGTTGAAGTTAATGCCTTAGCTAATGCAGAAAATGAGTGGATTTTTTTTCCCTTTTAAATCATCCCCTTTCATGTCTTCATAAAGCTTTCAATGAAAGAACTCTGGATATTACTAAGGACGGGTACCTGAAGTAGATAGATCCATCTGCTGTTTGTGGTCAAGTTTCTGTGTCTAGGGTGGGCAAACCAGGTAGCAGCAGCCTTCACCAAGTGGCACCTGAATTTAGAGAGAGAGAGAGAAAAATTGCTCATATACACTTCCACTTCTCCATTAGAGCTATTATGTTATAAAAACCCACCTGCACAAAAAATGCAGTGAACTTCAACCTGTATTTGTTAATTTACAATAGATGCAACTTTGTCATCCAAATAAGACAGCTCATTCAGAATATAAAGTTTTATGATAACCTGATCGGGCATGAAGTTCATGAAAAATGTTCTAGTGGTCCAAGAATAGCAAGAAGTGTTTTCATTAGTCTCCAGGATTTTGTTTTAGGATGGTAGAGGTCATTGCCACCCTGGATTTCACGCTTTTAGTTATGTCTTGTTGAGTCACTCTTGACACAACCACAAGTATCGAATGCTACTTTATATACCTTCTCAAGCCTACGCCACAGCAGTGCCAAGGACGGCCAAGTAATCCCGGTGCAGCTCTGAAGGGAGTTGCCTAATTGGAACATCCTTCACTGCAGCCAACCTCAGGATATTTGCATATGAATGAAAGAGCTTCCAACCTTCTGATCGTTGTTTTATTTTGAATTGATATAAAACCTAGAGTGCAATTTTTGGATATTGACATGTGGCTGTCTTATCTGGTGTCATCTAAGTGAAACCCACAACCAAATGTGTTTTTCAAATTAGATTTTTTTTTAACATTCATAGTTTAGTTTCCATCTTAGAGTTACATGTGTCTCTGGCAACTTTCTGTGTAGGACTGTCGAACTTGTACATTGGTGTCCAAACGTGTTGTTTCAGCAAGAATTTTGGTTGAATTAGAAAATAAACTACTGCCACTATCTATGAAGTATAGCAACTGATTTGTCCTGTGATAAATTAGACGTATATCATTAATACAATGGAAAATTTCACATTGGGAAACTAGCAGAGGCCGTGCATAGTATCCTTACGGTAAGCACCCTGTTCCATTTTAGTGCAGTTCTTAGTTTAGAGGCAGAAAAACATTAGTAGGCAATCTTGTTTTTTAAGAGGTGATAATTTGCTATACTACAGATGGAATGAACTGCATATGCAATGAAAGAAAACATGAAGTAGTAGGCTAGAATCTAGGATAACGTGAATTTGCTCTTCCATATTTGCTATGTAAAAAAGCTAGCACATTTTATTATATTTCTTAAGTGAATTCTGCAGGTGTGAAAATTATTGTATTATATAAGTAAAGTAATTGCATTATCAGTAATATTAAAATTCAAAACAAAGATCTGTTTTAAGCACTGATCTTTATTTTTCAAACTCTTGCTCGTGAGCCATTATAAATATTTTAAATTGCAGGGAGTGTTTATAAAGTACTAATCACCTGCACTTTTTTTCCCCAAAGTTTTATAATTAGATTATGCATGAGGTAGCTTAAAGGGGAGCAAACTGTTTTGATAGGCATCTTTTAACCATATATCAGGTACATTTATGTGCTCAAAAAGAGAAATGTTCTATTACAGTTGGAAACATCGTTTTGGGTTCTGTGTTTACCTGTCTCTGTTAAGTTATCCAACAAATGTCAAAGTATTGAACTTTTCTACCCTGCTGCCCTTTGAGGCATACATCTAAATGGGATTCTGAAGATCAGAGGACAGTCTCTGCTGTTTATCAGACATTCTGTGAGAAAAAGTCCTCCAAGGCTCCAGGTTGCCACCAGTGGGTACTTTGAAAACATCCAAATGCCTTTCTCATTGCAGCGCAGCCCAAAGGAAGAAATGTCCTTATTGCTTCCTTGCAGCTCTTACTTCCTCTCTCTGTCTGAGGAGGCTCACCTTGCCCCGCTCCCCTTTCTACATCACTCCTTCTCGGCTCCTTCACCTGGCTCAGCCCTTCCACAGGAACACAAAAGAAACCCTGTCCTCCTGCCCACACCACATACAGCCCTGCCGGTCCCCTCCGGAGTCTTCCTCATCACTGGCTATATTGGTGACACTATCAAACCATTGATTTTTCCATGTAATTTCCTTGCCTCCAGTTGGATTTCACATTTGTCTTTGTCTGGCTCTAAGTCTTTTCACAAGGTGATATCTACCAGATTTCAATGAAATTGAATGTAGCAGAGTCCAGATTAGAGAAGGCAGAGAAACCTAAAACATCCAGGCTTCATTTTGCCTTTATAAACAGGTGTTTGTGTTCCTTTATCCTCCAGCATCAGAGTCTGAGAGTAGGCAGACTTTTTTCTTCTCAACTCTTTAAAAGCAGTATCTAAATAGTCCTTTTCCTCTTTGTTTGAGAGAATCTGATTCCTCACCACCCCCCATGCCCTCTCCTAACGCATGAGCTCTGCGTGCACAGATCAAGGTGGTTTTTCCTCCCACTTCCTCACAATAGTTGTCCCTCTCCCCAGAGCCTTCTGTTTGGAGGAGAAATTTAACTCTGGGGGAAGAGATGGTGGCTTATTGATACCTGATACAGTAACAGATGCTTTTCTTGAAGCTACATTAGATTCTGTTTTCAAAGTCCTCTGTGAGGTCTAGCTAGAATGTCCTGACGTCATCTGTGTTCTTGCAACACTTAACCCTGTCTCTTATTCTGAGCCAGTTCTTTTCTAACAATATCGCTTCCTTCACAACCTGAAAAAGAATCAACCTTGTTCCCTGAAGTCCAAAGTCATGAAGTAGAAGCCACATTTTCTCATCCTTTCAGTAATTAGGATGACCTTTGTGTAACAGCAGGAAGGAAAGAATTTATACTGGGTGCCCGCTGTGTGTCAGACCCTGAACTTGGGGGTTTTTCATGTTGACCATTTACAACAGGCTTCCAACAGAATGGATACAAATCCCAACATGCCACTTAGCGAGGGATGACAGACAGGAATTTGATATTTCTGGGTCTCAGCCCTCTAAACTGTGTAATGGATTGTCTTCTCCCAGCACTGGTATAAAGTAGTGCTACGTAAACCATGGCCCATGGGCCAAATCCTGGCTGCTGTCAAGCTTTACTGGAACCCAACTACGCCATTTCTTCATGTGCTGTCTGGCTACCTTCACACCAGAAAGAGTTGAGTAGCTGTGACAGTGACCTTCTGGCCTATAAAGCTGAAAATATTTACTATCTGGCTCTTTACAGAAAAAGGTTGCTGACCTCTGATTGGGTCACTTCTGAACTCGAAACCTCAGTGATTTCCCATGCTTGCAGCCGAGTTCAGACTCCTGCATTGGCATTTAAGACTCATCACAACCCACCTGTCCAGCCACATGCCTTCCCACTCCTCATCCATTACGCTCCAGTTATTCCAGACTGTCCACCATTCCTGAAGACCAGGCTGTTTACTTCACTCAACAAGCAGTGCTCTCATGGGCTCCATCCATCCAGAGGGGATGTCTTTTTTTCTCATTTGCGTGTGGTGCCTTGTAAACTGGCTGCAACCACAGCTGCACACACCTGGCACGTTCACGTGGACACCACTGCTCTCCTGACCTGGATCGCCCTTTGTCCCTCGTCTGTCCTTCCTTGTGTCTCAGCTCAGATGACCCCTTTCTGTGAGATCCACCTGACTCCTCTCTTCCTGGTTTCCCCTAGCTCTTTCTTCATACCTGTAATCTCTCTGTGCCACGTCACCTCCCCAGCTAGGTTGTCACACTTGAGGGATCAGACTACAAACCTTCGTCTTCAATTCCTGACACCTAGTTCCTGGCCACTCAGCACCTACCACCAAATGGCACGGCGGGGCAGACATGACAGTAAAACCAGATGTTTCATAATGTGTCTATTTCTCTGTGAAGATGAAACAACATAGAGGTTGAGTATCTCAGCCCAGTGATTAGACCTGAATGATGCGAAGTTTGTTTTAGGCAGTTCAAGGAAGCTGAATGTCTTACTCGTTTTAAATGGCTTTATGTTTTTGAAATCGGCTGAGAGCCATAGATGTGGGTTTTCCATTTTCACATTGTATAAATGCTACATCCAGAATAGCGTGTAGGCTGCTCTGTATGCCACCGAGTTTATGCAGAGAAAGGCATCAGGTGCTGCTGAAAGGCAAGCTTTCAGAGGCTTTGCTTTGCTGAGATTGCTCATTTCATCTGAACTGCCAGTTCTGGGAACTCTTGTAGTAGGTAAAATGTTCCCTTTGTCTGAACCAGGGAAGGAGGGCGTGAGCCGGCCCCCAGGGGACAGGCAGTCCTTCCGTGCCCTCCAGAGCCTGGATAGAGCCTTTCTTTACATTCAGTTATCCACCCTTTAGAGGATCTTGGTCCCAAGATGTGTTATCCTATTACTCAGGAGAGCCACAAACGTGGAGAGTTCCAAGACTTGAGTTAAGACGTATCTCCAATATGATGTCTTTTTGTAGAAATATGATAAGAGTCTGAAAAAATAAATTTTTAAAGGCATAATGTAAAAAAGGGAGATCAGGCGTCTTCGTTTTTACTGCAAAAGCCGTAATAATCATAATGGTGTCAACTTGAGGGCGAACTTACTTTTATTGTAATCCAAAAGGATATTTTCTGGAAACTTCTATTTTGAATTTTTTGAGATAGAAATTAAGCATTCTTTTTGTCTCAAAATTGCTTGCTGTCAGCATGCCACTCGGTCTTCAGGTATGTTCAGTTATTATTCTGATATTTCACTGTTCTGATGGGATTTTCATATTTAATTTTTTAGAAAGAGCCTTTTTAATGCCCTCGTCTCTTAGGAAGTATTTTTGACATGCTTCAGTTTAATAATTCATAAAATTATAGTTTGAAGGGCTACTTTGTATATAAGAAATCTTTAAGCCTTATATATGTCTTCTCAGAATTTTAATGAGATAGCTGCTAAGAGTAAAATAGTTTTCATTTGTTAAAGCCTTTGACCTTATCACAGCTTGGTTTTTAAGAGTTTTTAATAGCGTTGTATTCTAATTTAATTCTTTCAATTCTACTGCAAATGGAAACTGTCAAGTTAAAGTATGTTTTCAGTTCTGCTGTTAATTACTTGTGCATTGACCAGAGGAAAAGGCATCTTTGAAGAGATCACAAGATTTTATGGGAGACAAGCTTGATAGATATAAAATGATTGGAGAATGTTCTTTATAACCACAAATTTGAGTAAGCTTCCATTCTGTGTGACATTTGGGATTTCAGAGGCAGGATCTGATTGTGTCAATTTTTAACAGGTAGGGAAAGCTTTGTAAATGAGAGAGAATCAAATCGGAAAGATAGAAAAATACTTGGAGAAGAGGGGGAAAGCATAAACAAAGGCAAAAAAAGAGAGGGATTTAAGGTGCTCGATGCATGTACGGGACATTAGGGAAACTCTGTAGTAGCAATTAGGTTGGAAGGGTCAGGGAGGGCCAGGTACTGCTCTGGCTTGGGTGCCCACCTGAGAGTCTGTGCTCGCACAGAAGGTCATAGATGGGTGATGTTTGGGCCTGTACCTGTCAGTGGCTGGTGGAAAACTGCTAGGGAGGTGGGGTGACACAGTGGTGAGGAGCATAAGCCATAGGGGTAAGGTGACCTTGGGGTAGAGGACTCACTCTGCCACTGACCAACTTGGTGACCTTGCTAAGCCTCAGATTCCCAGCAGAGTAGTGGAGAGGATACAATGCACTTATTGTAAAGATTAAATGAACTAGTTAGCTGAATCTCTGGTGCACAAGCACACCTAGAATATATTACATATTAGTGTTATTATTATTACCAGTTTTACTCAAAAGAATTTATTTTGAACTATCATCAAGAGGAATTTTTTCCTGTAAATATTGGGTATTCTTCTGTTGCACGTTGAGTAGTTTTATTAGACTGTGGAGACAACATCTGTGTACAGGGAACAAACTATTTTCATCTCATTTTTAGCACCAAACCCCTTAAGAGCAACGAATTGAATTAATGTTTATTGATTTGTCCAAATTTTCATGACAGTGATACTTTAGATAAGTGGAACCTGGAATATAAATTAAAATTTAAATCTTAAAAAGGTTATTTTGGGGAAATGGATCCTATTAATGGAAATGATGAAAATAAAAAGAATGAACAGACCATTCCAAAGTTTGATTACAGTGGAGTCTTTGTGTTTATTGCTTCTCCTGATGGTTGCCTTCGTGTTAATCACCAATATTAATATAGCTGCCTGGAAGTTGAGCTGCTAGAAATAGTTCTATTCTTATTCACAGACAGCGCCTCTGCTTTGAGAGACGGAAGTGATCAGACTACCACTTTGTGCTTTCCGGTTGGGCTCATTGGCTCATATTTCTTATCTAAGTATCTGTTAGTAGGGTATGAAATTGACCACAGATCACTGACCTCCTAAATCCCTGTCATTATGATTCATTAACAGTAATATGTTTGATTGCAAATAATATTTGGCTCAGGAAGAATTGGATTCAAAGTAAATGTTGTCTCAGCTATAAAATTTCCACCCTGAACTTCAAAAACTCCCAAGTTTGTTGGGAGCGGTTAAAAGTGGTTTCTATCACTCATAGAAAATAAATGATTTTTAATTACTAGTTTTTCATGAAGAACCACATCTTCCAAGCTTAAGACCGAGACAGGTATTTGGCACAGCATTTGTTTCCTGATGTGTACATTTAAAATAAAACAATAAAATTATAAAAGAATCAAGATACCAGATTTTTAAATTGAGATTAGCACTGAAGAAACCATCGTCTTGACTAAGAACATTCATTATTGGTCTCATTTCCCCTAAATTATTTAACGCATCTTACAGAGATATCTAACACTGCAGGATAATAAATGACTGAATGCACTGTAAGTACATAGGTTGATCAACTAGATGGAAAGATAGACTAAATAGAAAGACAGAATAGATAAATAGAGAGATAGAATAGATAGATAATGAAGTAGATTGATAACTACATAGATAGCTAGGTGGATGTATAGATTAATAGATGGATAGATAAAAGACAAAAATGGCAAAAAGGAAATATGCTTAGAAAAATAATGAGGAAATTGGGGTGATTAGCATATAAAATCTTCATGACACAAGTGCCTCTTGTAATTGGTGCAACAGGGCAACAGGCTTGGAACATTCTTAATGCTAAAGCAAATCGGAAAACACATAAAAAGAACAAAATTACATAAAATCTGCACAGGCAGGCAAGGAAGGAGGAGTGCATGGTCAGCTCTTCAGATGACCAAAATAAAGCAAGAAGCAATGTTAGGGAGTGACTGGGGCCTGATGCTTCCATTTTAAATAGGCTTTCCAGGGAAGGCTTCACTGGAAATGTTATTTTTGAACAAAGTTCCACAGAACTGAAGGAGACCTGTGGATGTCGGGGGGAGAGGGTTCCCGGCAGTGGTGGGCGCATGACTGGCAGTCGTGGTCCTCACCCTGGGGTGGTTTTGTACTTTGGGGACCCTTTGCAATGTCAGGGGGAGGTTTTGGTCTTCAGCTTTGGGGGAGGGATGCTGACCTCATCCAGTAGGGGGAGGCCAGCAAAGCTGCTCCGTCTCCTCCAGTGCCCAGGACAGCCCACAACAAAGACCTGTCTAGTCCAAGGTGCCAGTAGTGCTCAGGTTGAAAAACCTGGTCCAGTACAAGGAGGCTACAGTGCCGTGAGCCTGGGGGAGCGTAGGAGGGGGATGGGGTGAGAGACAGAAGGGGCTTCCAGATCCTGCAGGGCCTTGTCAGCTCTTCCACTCGTCTGTGAGGGAGAATGGGGACCAGGGGAGAGTTCTGAGCAGTGATGATCTGAGCCACAGGGTCACAGGCCCACCCTAGCTCCTGTGTTGAAAACGGACTTTAGCAAGAGGAGAAGATGAAGCTGGGGACTCTTGTGATAATTCTGGAGAGGGACCGAATCACATGAAATGACAAAATTACACAGAATGAATGAGTATGTTATTTATTCAACAAAATAGCATCCAGAATATTGTCATCTTAAATCTGCGATTTATTTTTTTAAACTATGGAGAAATATTGCCATCTTTCAAAATTTAGGTTTCAACAGTTAATAGAATATCTCAGGGGGAAAAAAAGAAACCAAGAACTAACCTCTTTCATGCCTAAACCTGTTTAAGAATGCTAATAACGAGATTTGTCCTCAGCTAGCCTTATAACTAATTAACTGGTTTGGTGCCGTCTGAAAACATGAGCATTTAGAGAAAAATAAAACCAGGCACAGATGAACCCAGATACCTTTTTGAGGGGCATCTAAGAAGGATTGTCTAAAGAAGATCAATCAGAGAAGATAGACAAAAACAGATTTTTTAAAAAAGGCAAGTCTAGACACAGGTAAATATGAGGACCTGCATGAAACCAGGGAAATCCAGAATCAAGGAGGTGCCATGGAAGTTACTTGGCTTCAGTGCTTAGTCGTGGCTCAGAACTGATGTCCGTAAGGGCCTTCTCCCACCTCAGCTCCCAGGGCTAATTCGATTCAAATGGAAGACGCATTTTTCTCTTATTTTTATTATAAATAAATGTATTGTATATTTACACGTTTGAGTATGTATATTTTAAATATTTCGTTAGTTATAATAGCGGTAATGATTTATAGGAAGTGAAAAAATATTAAAATTTCGACCAGATTGAGAGACCCATAGGAGGGTCCACCTGCTGGCAATATTATAAGCCACTCCCCACCCCCTGTACAGGAATGTGGACTGTCTCTCGGGAAAGCCACAGCAAATATCTGTGTAATCTTGATTCACAGAGCGAGTGACACATCGCTGTTCCTACTGTATGAGAAAGGCATGGTCTAATACATTAACAGTGTTTCAGATCTTGGAACACACTTTGGTGTTTGCTTTGTGGTTACTTGCTACTGACAAAAATGACCACGCAGAGCTGTTGAAGATGCAAAAGCCTTTGCGCCTTTCTCTGTGTCCAACTCTCTTGGCTCCCTTACTCTGGATTACTACAGTGAGCGTGCCAGGGTGAAGACTGGCCTCTGGAGCCTCAACCTTGCAAATCATGGCTCTGGGCCTGGAGGAAAGGCTGGTCCTTCAGGCACGGAACCACTTAGTGCCTTGTGCTTCTCATCTGGAACGTGGGTGGTCGCCGTCCTGGCTCACAGGTCCTGCTGAGGACTGAATGGCTTAATGCATGCCACGTGGCTTTGCAGAATACCTGGCTAACAGGAAGCACTGAATGAGGGGCTTTGTTGTTATTATTAGTTTCAGTCCCTGGCCAAGTGGCAGAGTGTACGCGAAAGATGTGATCAAGCTCTGTGAGCAACTCTCAGGGAACAGGAAGAAAAGTTGCAAGTAATTCCCTTGGAATTGTTTATATTTAAATCAGTAAAGTTTTCCTGTAAGAAATCACCATGCATTTAGTCATCTGCTTCTTAATTGAATCTTTTGTGGCTATGTGTTCCTATTCCCAATTAGATCTTAAATAGACTGAATGTCCTGCTCCATATTTCCTTCTCTCTCTAATACTCAAATTAGTATTACAGTGTGGTGACTATATATAAAACAAACAACAAGGACCTACTGTACAGTGCAGGGAACTATATTCAATCTCTTATAATAATCTATAATGGAAAAGAATGCCTCTGAAAAAGAATATATATATGTATATGTAGAATTGAATCACTTTGCTGTAATCCAGAAACTAACACAGCATTATAAATCAACTATACTTCAATAACAAAAAGTACACGCACAAAAAGATATTCCAGTGTGATGCAAAGCATTAAGCATATGATCAGCAAATGCTTAGTTTTTGAATGTTTTCTTTAAAAACAAATTATATCGATGGTGAAAAAAAGGGAAAAAATTAAGATTTTTCTACATAAGCAATTATGATAGAATATGATTTCTTGTAACAGGCATCTGCTGGGTTTTTCTGAGCAGGTTTGGAAAATACCTTATTTCAGCCAAATAATGGCAGTGGACATTTGTTTGAATTTGTCATTTGATATTTTTCAAATCTTTATTTTCAAGAAAGAAAGAAAACTGACAGTTTGAAAAGGCAATAGTCTGAAACATTTAAAAGGGTATGGCATTTCTATCAGATCTCTTCCAAAAATTAATTGCTCTCTCAATCTGAGTAGACTTTTATATTAACCCATCAGCATTCCTGAAAAGTGTTTCATACCGATGTTTCTCCATGTGGAGCAGAAGAAATGTCCACACTACCAGATGCCTCAGGCTTAGCAGAACTCTTACATTTCTGTCCCCTACCTCCTTACTGCAGAACAGAAAAACTTCTACAAAATTGACTGCTTGGAAATACATCAGGCTAGTTACCAATGCAGAACCCATTACTGCAGTCTGTTCTACTTTGAAAGACTATGTCTGAGGAATGACAATGGTAGCTTCCATTTGTAGGTGCTTCTTTATTGCTGAGATTAAAGATGGAGTTCCAGGTGGTACTTATATTGGAATTTCTTTTTATACATAAGCTCTAAGGTAATTCAACTAGTTCCTCAAAAAGATAATAAAATGTATCAATTGATATCATTTTTGAAACAAATGTGTTGAGCATTCTGTAATTTCTGCACTTATTTAAAGAAAAATTTTCGTAGAAAAGAATGCAGGACCATGATGACATGATGATGCAGAAGGATACAGTGCGTGGGAGAGAGACAAGCATTAATTGTCCACCATGATACTTTCCACGTTATCTGATTTCAGCCACACAGCCCAAAGCTCTTTTACTTACTTTTGAGGATGAAAAACTAAAGCTGAGAGAGATTAAGAAACAACCAGAAAATCCAGAGCATTTTCAAACTTCCAATCTTGGTTTGAGTGACTCCATCACTGGCGCTGTTAAGACAGTGTAAATAATCCTTGAATAAAGAAGAAAAACTGAAGTCAACAATCCAACCACATCACATTTATGAAAAGCTTCCTGAATTAGTAGGACTGGGGTCATTTCCAGCAGTCGTTAATTTAACTTTCTAGGCATCAGGAAGTCCCCCCTCACCTCTATACTCTCAAATTACCAATTTCCCTCCGTCCCTGAGGTTTGCATTCCTGTGT